>NW_023416287.1:54782637-56173637 GCF_014176215.1 Rousettus aegyptiacus | reverse complement strand
ATCCGTAGGGATGCCTTTTGGTTTGCCATTTGAACAGTTGGCAAATAAAATGTTTGAAAGGTGTAAATAATTCTCAGACTGGAAAATAAAATTGTAGTGGCCATGCATTTTTAAAATGGAAAAATAAATTGAAAAGCAGAATCTAATGGAAGAAATCTAATTAAAAGGGAACCTGATGGAAGAAACTTTAAATAATTATCTGAGAAGGTAGTTTTGAAACTTATAAAAGCAACTAAGCTAATTTCTTTTCATGTTAAATTATGGTAAAATACCAATATGCAATATCAATAAGCAGAAATTTTTATAAGCATAGAACCACGGAGCTCTATAATACAAATTATAATTTGTCTCCATTAATTTGTTTCAATTTAAATTTCTAATGAGAAAACAGCAACAGAGGAATGTGATTTAGGTCGCATGTTTTGTGGCACAAATTGGATTAAAATCCAAGTGTCCTGATTCTCAGTCCATTATTTGTTCTACAGCAACATACTCTGAGCATTAGAAGAGGAACTGAGAAAAATATGAGTTCAGAAAAAAATTATGAGTAAAGAAAAAAGTCAAGTCATCTTAAAGTTTTTGGGAGTTATTTTAAGTTCTCTTTAGAGACATTTTGATCTGGGAGCGAATTTGAATGAAAGAGGAGTCTAGGATTTTATGCCAGAAGCTGTGAAATATAGGTTATTGTCTATTCTCGTGGACTAAAAATCAAAGTGAACTTAAAGGGAACAGACATCTTAGGGTACTCTTAGATTTTATTTTCTGTACCAATGGTAATGAAAGTATCAATTAGAAAATAACTCTTCAAATAGAAATAGTAATTAGAAATTAGTAATGAGTGGTAGTGTAACTAATAAGTGGCTGCTTGCAAAGATGGGGTGGCTTTCTTTCCAGGACGTGTTTTGTCAGCAAACTTAAAGCTTGCATTCCAGAAATAGTTGCAGAGTATATCTTCTAACTCCTTGCTGCATAAATACCTGTCAAAACTCAAAAGGTAGAAAGTTTATGGAGAATATATTGAAGAATAAGAAATGTAATTTCTTTGGACTAAACTGTACAGGAATAGAGATGCTTATATAGACCACATTATTTTAACCTATATTATTGCTTTTACTAAAATATGCTTTGGATTTGACTTAAAGAGTCCCTCTGTCTTGAGGAACGTTATGAGAAACAGCCCTGTGAAACATGTTAAAAATTTTATTTACACTTGAAAATTCTTAAATATGAAAATTCTTCAATATTTCAAACATTCAGAGAACTACAGAGATTAACATTATACTCATTTCTACCACCCAAACTTTACAAAAATTAACATTTTATTGGATTTAGATCTTTTAAAGAAAAGTACATTACATATATAGTTAAAGACCATACATGCTATCTATTGACCTCTCTTCCAAGAGTTAAACATGTTCCTGAAGTTGGTGTGGATCTTTTCTGTTTTTATTTTTATGATTTTACTGTTTATGTGTATATATATATCTGTAAAGAATTCATAGCACTGTTTGTGTTTTAAATGTTTAATGCTAACATAGTTTGGGTAGAACATTGTAAAAACAAACCTTATGTCATGTTTTTTTCCCTCTTTAATTCTTGCCCCTCCTACTCCTGCCCACCCTTCTACCCCTGACCTGTGGATGTTACTGTTTCCCTTTAAGAACTGGATCTCTGAAGGTGGGGCGTCTTCTCCCAGACACTCGTGGCTTAGACCCAGGGCCTGGTGCTCTGGCTCTTGGGAGACTTGGCACACCGGGGGCCTGGCGCACCTGGAGCATGGTCTGTGGCTCCACCTTGGGTGTGAACCTAGGACCTTCTGCGTGTAAAGCAGAAGTGCTCACCACTACACTATGGAGCCACTCCAAACCTTATTTGAAGACTTTAATGGCTGCCTGTAATTTTGCTCTTCTAATTATTTGATGTCAGCCTCAGCAATCTTGAGAAATGATGAAGATTGATAAGGCTAAGCTCTGATGGGCTTTCTGTGAATTCTTTGGGATGAATTTAAATTATTTGGGCTACATGAATTTTAAAGCTCAATTATTTTATGATTTTTTTATACCAGTAACTTCCTAACTTATTTTAATAGAGAATAATTAGTAACACATTCTTGTTTTTAATTTTCCAATGAAAAATGTTTATTTTTTTTCAGGAAGTATGTTAAAAAATAATGTTACATATTTATCGTAAATTCAGTCACAATAGAAATATATATATATACATGAAAAGTTAATTGTTTCCTTTTCATTTCTCTAACATATCCAATGTTGACAGAAATTGGAGTGTTTTCTTTGGTAGTTATTGAGTTTCTATTTTGGCTAGGTTCTGATTTAGGGGCTCTTAGGAATTCAGAGATAAATATAATACAGTCTTCCTTCTTAAAGAGTTGCAGGAGATGAATCAAAAAATGATTCAAAATAGGAAGGGGTAAGAGCACAAAAGAGGTAGATATGAAGTAGATGGAGAATTATTCTAAATTTGGGGAATGGAAAGCCTGGAAAAGGCTTCATAAAAGAGGTTGATATTTAAGTAATCAGTTGAGTTTATACAGTAAGGTAGGTGTTCTAGATCAGCACCATCCAGTAGAAATGTAACGTGAACCATATATTTAAAATTTTCCGGTAGCCACTTAAAAAAAGAAACTGGTAAAATTAACCTGTCATATAAATATACTATCATTTTAAGAGGTAATCATTTTTTAAAATTGAGATTTTTTTTTTGTACTAAGTCTTAAAATCACAGTGTGATTTACATTTATAACATCTCAGACCTGTCATACCAACCACACTTTGTGCTTGAGTCAGATGTAGCAGTGGCTTCTGTATTGAGCAGTGCAGATTTAGATAGATAAAACTCAGAAAAAGTGTAATAAGGCAAATAAGCACTATACTGTAGGAGAGGTAAGTTTTTTTAGTGTATCATGAAGGAATAAATAATGGGAGCTGATACTAAGAGGGTAGCTTATGGGGAGATCATGAAGAGACTTTGAAGGCATATCTAGTGAATACTCCAAATACACAATATTGTCTTAAATTTTCTTAGTATGCTAAATTTCACTGAAAGTGTATTGGGATAAGACCCAAAGATTGATATAAAAGCAAATATTAACATTTTAAATTGTGTTCAGAATTTCAGCCTATGTTTGGAATCTAAACTTGAAAACAGTCCAGTGGAAAATAACACTATTGTTTCAACTCTGCTCAGTCAAGCAAAAATCGATACAGGGGAGAGTAAATTTCCAGGTAATACTTTGAAAATATTTGGATTTCACTGTGTTCAGAGATATTTTTGTCAGTATAACAGGAAACCATCTGGACTACCAGATAGGCCCTTTACATCTTTTTTAACTATTGCTTTTATTTTTCAAATGTGTGATTATCACCATTATTTGAGGGGGAAATTGCTTCTGTTGATTGGCTTGTTTAAAGTACTTAGGTATGATTCTTTGACTCCCTACCAAAAGTTCTTTGGTTTATTTTAAATCTTTTGTTTATGACTTGCTTTCTTTAGAAGTATTACTTAATGAATTGCTTAAGTTAGTAGTATCAGCTTATTTCTCAAATATAAATGACTATTTGTGATTTAGCACTTAAGCTTCTTTAACTCTCTCAATTACTTATTTTTTATTTTAGCGATTCTGTCTTTAAATTAAAAGATTTACTTAATGCTGCAATTTGTTCACTTATATCATGCAAAAATTAATTCTGGGAACCTTGTGAAAAATTTTTGACAGTATATTATTTAAATTGTTGCATGAGGTTTTGCTCAGCTATATCAGGTGAAGCACCAGGGGATATAGAAAAGAAATTCCTAATACCTATTGTTTCTCACTGCTTAAAGAAAGGTGTACTTGGAATAAAATATTGAGGTCAGATAATTTCTTCCATTTGGTCATTTAACCTTTTCTCTTAGTAGGGGAAGAGGAAGTATAATATGAACATGAAAAATGTGTTTAAACATTAGAAAATAAAATGAAGTGATGATTGCATTATTTATTAATGTGATTAAAACTCTAGAGACTAGTTTTTTAAAGAAAAATGTTTTCCATTTAGAGATCATATGATTATGCATTTAAACTATTTCCTTTATTGTTAAGTGCTAGTAATTATTGGTGAAACTAGAGGCAAACTTTTGATCTATCATTAGATGTCTTTGCAGCTTTCCTGATCTTTTCTGCCTTTTCTCTGAAGAGTAATTTCTAGGAAAGAGATTTTAATTTTATCAAATAGTCTTTAATAAAAGTAAAGCATTTAATGCATTGAGTTTTTTTCTTTCTGTAAAATGATTTTTGATGATTAGGTGGAGAGCTAAAATATATAACCAATCTTGATTAAATTGCAGGTTCAGCTCCCAAACAGCACAGTATAGTCAATAACCAAGCATCTAAGACCTGTGATAACAGGTAAGGTATTAGTTTAATATAAGTGTAAATATGACAACAGTTAAAAGGTTAACAGAGGTATATTAAAAATTTTAAGGGTTTATTTGAGCAAAAATCAATTAGAATTGGGCAGCGTTCAATCTAACATATAGAGAGGAGCTCCAAAGTGCTGTACAAAAGGAAAGGCTTTTATAGGCAAAAGGGAGTGGGAACAAGGAAGTTATACTGGCACAAAAGTCAGGTTGGTTATTGCAAAGTTACTCTCCTTTAGAGAAGAGCAGGGAGTCTTAATCTGGCAGATTGCCTAACTGGTTCTGATCAGGGGATTCCTGATTGTCTGATTTAAGATTCTGTTTATAGGAGAGTGGAAGCTGTAATTAAAGTTTTAGTTTTATGACTTGAGACTTAGCATAAGTGACTCCGTTTTGGGCCTGTTGTCTTGTGTTAACAGAATTTAAAGATTTTTTTCCTTTTGATGAATAGCCTTTATTTTTAAAAAATATTAGTTTCGAGTGTACAGTACATTGGTTATACATTTATATGGTTTATGAAACGATTCCCCTAATTGCTCTTTTCTCGTGAGTTTAGGGGATTTTTCCCTAAAAAGTTGTGCTAGTAACCCTCAGTTTTTCACATAGAAAGACATGATATTTGGAAATTCTCTTTTCTACATCTATACATACTGTTTTATAGCTTTTATTTATATTTTTATTTAATGTATTATGGGGATCTTTTACCTTCTTACCTCATTCTTTTGAAATCTGCATTAGATTTTATTGTGTGGATATTCCATTGTGTAACATTTCTCCACTTTGTAGACATTTTGACTTCTGTTTTATTTCTGTCACACACACACACAAAAGTCCTGTTAGAATACATACATATTTGCCCACTTATGTGACTTAATCTAGGATAAGTTTCATAGCTATAGGACTTAACTTGCATTGCCAAATTTCCCTCCAAAGTGGTTGTATCTTTTTGAGCAAGTGTTTGAGAAAGTTCCTGTCTTCAAACATCTCGAAATACTGGATATTATCAGCATGTAAAAGTATTTTAAGTAGAGTAAAAGCTTTATTCTGTCTTTAATGTCAGAATTGAATTAAATCTGACGTATTTTACCTTACAGATTACTGAAAACAGTGTTTAGGACAAACGTTAGTGACTCAGATGTGTAAAACTATAAAACATTCAAACTGTAGTAGGTGCTACAGTTTTTTTATTTATTGAAGATTAGTACTGTTCATGGGTTTTTCATCTCTGGCTTTTAAAAGGCTAATTTTTTCCTGTTGGAGTTGAAATCTGTTAGCTTTTATAGAAAATAAGTTATTTTTTATTCTGCAGTAATTTAAAGTGATGTAGATCTATAATATTTAATAGTTTTTTTTTTGTTGTTTTTTTAAAGGGAGACACCACCAAATCATTCTTGGCCTAAGTGTAATTCCCATTTGGAGATAACAATTCCAAAGGATTTGAAATTAAAAGAAGCAGAGAAAGCTGATGAAAAACAGTTGATCATAGTAAGTATAAACCTTTTTGGTGAAGTGTTGTCATAAATATTTATGCATGTTGTTACAGAAAATGAATTTATCCCTTTTTCCAAAGATTTATTTCATAAATCTTGATTTTGGAAATATTCCTAATATTCATATTTCTGCCCCCCTCCTAAATAATCCATTGTAACAAATAAAAACTCAAATTTCCATACTTCTAGTTTTACTTTTAACATATTGATACTTTATTTTACATTTGTTACTTTCTTGAATATGTCATTTGATCTACCTTGAGGGAGATATTTTGACTGATGAAAAATCTAATTTGAGCAAGCACAATATAAAAAAATGATGGGACCCAAAATAATAGGGACATTTAATGTAGTTCCAGTCTACATAGTCAATAGGATTTTTGGTACAGGATGATTGGTTCTAGCTTTAATATGGGAGAATAACTTTGTAAGAATTGTCTAGAAATTTCTAAGAAGGATTAGTGAGAGAAAAAGTTGTTTCATCAAATTTAATAATGTTTTTATTGTCAAATCAGTATGATAGTGAAAGAGAGTTAGATAAGTAGAATCTAGAACCGCATTGTCCAATACAGCAGTCACATCTGGTTTTGATCACTTAGAATGTGGCTTGGCAGAATTGACATATACTGTAAGTAGAAACATATATACTGCATTTGAAAGACAGGTATAAAAAAAAGAATGTAAAGCATGTCACTAATAGATTTTTAAAATATTTAATAACATGTTGAAATGATATTTGTGATGTTTTAAATAAAAGGTTATAAAATTAATTTCACCTGTTTGCTTTTGCAGTCTTTAATGTGGTTATGAGAGAGTTTAAAATTACATTTGTGGATCACATTTCTATTGGCTAGTGCTGGTCAGGAGTTGATATTAATGATCATGTAGCAGCTAATACTTTTTGAATGAGTACTGCACTCATATAAGTTAATTAAGCTTTATTAAAAAAAAATGATGAGATAGGCACTATTATTTCCCATTTACTAGTGAGGAAATGGGCAAAAATGCTTACTCATTACTATGAAAACTGCCTGCTTGAAGAGGTATTTGTATATTGATGTTCATTATTCACAATAGCCAAAAGGTGGGAGCAACCAAAGTGTCCAACATTGGATGAAGGATTAAACAAAATGAGGTGTGTATATATATATATACATATATATATATGTATATATATATATATATACACACACACACACACAATGGAATATTATTCAGTCTTGAAAAGGAAGGAAATTCTGATACATGTTACAATATGATTGAAACTTGAGAACATTAAGCTGAGTGAAATAAGCCAGTCACAAAAAGACAAATACTGTATGATCCCACTTCTGTGAGGTACCTAGAGTAGTCAGATTCATAAAGATGGAAAGTAGAATGGTGGTTTCTAGGAGCTGGCGCAGATTGGGGTTTGGGGAGCTGTTGTTTAATGGGTATTGAATTTCAGTTTTGTGAAATGAAAAGAATTCTGGAGATCGATTGTACAACAGTGTGAAGGTACTTTACTGAATCGTACATTTAAAAATGGTTAAGATGGTAAATATTATGTTGTATACATATATCTTAACCAGTATTACGAATTGTTTTTCTGCCTGAAATAATTTACAGGTAATGTTTGTCAATAGTTTGAATTGTTTAGAGTGAACTTTTTAGTTTTATACACAATGTCTTATTTACCATTTGATTACTCTTTGCTATTTAACCCTAATTTTAAGGTGCTAGAGATCCTGTTATCTTAGATCTTATTATTTTTCAGTAATTCAAACTGCAGATTTAGAGCAGAAAGAGTAAAAGGATTATGCTTTTTTAAAAATTTTATTCTTAAAAGTTAGAGCATGTTTCTGAAATTCTCTTGTTGAATAAGGACAAGAATAAAAAACATTTCATAAAGAATTACTATTCTGTAGTATAAGCATGATTTACTGGAGAATAGGTGTGGTCTGTTTTTGGTACTTATAAAGATAATATAAAAAATTTAAATTTACTTTTTCTCAAGAATTTCTGGTGACATCAAAATACTCTTTTTTAATATCTACAACTAGAATAAACCCATTAAAGGGAACAGACTTTAATGCATTAAAAAGAGTTTATAAAACACTATTTCCTTTAAATTTAAGTAGTATAAAATTTTGCAGATAAAAAATACATATTCTCATTTGTAAAATATTTACTATTTGGGGCTTTAGGACTAAGATTATATTGTCAAAGATATTTCTCAGTTTCTTTCAATTGTTTTTAAATGCTGTGGAGTAAGTTATCAGGTAAAATGGGAACAATTCTTAATAAAATTGCCCACAGATTTCGAAGATTAACATCTTCATTTTTGGTACTCAACATTTAGTACCAACATTTTTGGTACTCAATAATATTTATTATAGAATAAACACTTCTCACTTTATGTTCATATTATAACTTTGGAGGCTAATGTTCTGGAATTATTCTTTTGGGAGGAAAAAAAAAACCCTTTTGTTTGTTTTTTTATAAATAGGATGCAGGACAAAAAAGATTTGGAGCGGTTTCTTGTAATGTTTGTGGCATGCTTTACACAGCTTCAAATCCAGAAGATGAAACACAGCATCTCCTCTTCCACAACCAGTTTATAAGTGCCGTAAAATATGTGGTAAGTGGAATTCATGACTTCTAAAATGCGGAATCAGATAATTAGGTCAGGATCTTAAAGAGATGAACTGCCAAATTTAAGTCACCGAAACATTTCTGCTTTAAGGAAATGATAATATATACAAAGCCCTTGTAGTATATATACTGGCTTATTTAAAAACAAAGCCAAACGTAAAAACCAGCTTATTTATTCTGGCTGATTTATGTTGTGGGATTTTTTACTTAAGTTATATTTTTAAGTAGTTATTGCATTTTTTCTCATCTAATAAGTAATGCTGTTCAACTTGAGTATTTTAAAAATTTCCCTTGATTTTTAATCATTATTAGCTATTGATAAGTCTGTTTAATATTCATATAGCTTAGGACAACTTTTTATTTGGAGGTTTATAGTGATATATTTACACCAAATAGATGATTTTGGGATTTACTTTCCTTTCTTTATACTATCATGAGAGTTTTCCTTTATAAAATTAAAAAAGAAAAATTCTCGAAGGTTAAGACCTCAGAATTTATAACGTACTAAAAAATAAAAATCCCACATACTTACTTTGGCAGTACATATACTAAAAAAATCCCACAAATATGTTTTAGTATGTATTTTTTAATGTATATACTTTTGAGGCATATGGGTATTATTTAATATTTATTTCTGCTAATAGCAGAATTTTAAATAATTTTAAACCATTTTAGATATCTTGTGAAAAAATAGTAATTTAATGTAATTTCTATTTACCCGTATCTGAAATGGAATCTATTATTATTCTATACATGTTACCTTCAGTACTGTACACTCACATTAAGAAGACCTCCAGGAATCTGAACTGAGACCACCAATTCATTTCATTATAGGCTTTAATATGGGTACCAGATGTTGGATTTTTTAAAAAAATCTTGGTTTCAGTTAAATTTATAGCCTTACTTTTGGTTGAAGAGTTCATATTCATTGTTTCATTTATCCAGTTACCTCTACCCCAAGATAGGTGGGGTTTTCTTTTTATGATTCCCTACTGTGGTGATCCTTTATATTTCTTATTTTATCTGCCTTTTCTTCATACACTCTTTCCTGCCACTTAATTAAATAAAATATAAGATATGCGGACATGGTATATCTATAGCTTAGCTATTGATTTATCATTTGAAATTTCTACTTTTCCAATTTGACTCTATTACAACTTGGAAAGAAAAATAGTTCTATCAGGTAGCTAAATTATAAAATACTTCTGGGGCAAAAATATTTCAGTTTATTTCACATATATGAATCTGATAGAAGTTAGTTTAAATGAGTTCTGCTCAGTTTACATTATTTGATTCTTGTCATCACTTTCCTAAAAATATGAAAAGATTGGGTTTAAATGGCTTAATTCTTCATTTTAAGACATTAATTTCTGAGAGAAACAGTAAAGAAATCAATCATGAAATATGTACTCGGTTCTCCATAGTACCAAGAGAAGTTGGTTTCTGGAAAAAGGTGGAGTCATCACCTTCTAAACAAATTCTAACTCTTGCAAAACTATAAAGCAGTGTAGCAACTTAAGGAGAACTGATTTTTGCCCCAGCCTTTCTCCTCCACCTCCCTCTCCCGTTGATGGGACAGAGCTATGGGTTATTTTATTTATTTTTGAAATAAGCTCAAGAGAAGGAATTGAGTTTAGCAGTTGGCCCATCCTTTGTTGACATCAAGGTCAGTATTCTTGTCCTTTACTCTTTTTAAATGTAAGTATATATAGAGAGAGTGTAAGGTAAAGACTCCTTGAAAACATTATAGCATTCTCTTTTAGTGTATGGAGAGAAGATAAAAACATACCTATATAAAAGATGTTCTGCTGCGATCACAGCTCTGGATTTTAGGTTGTGAGATTATACATATATCGGGCACCTAGTATTGTGCTTTTGCATTCAGCACTTTTTCTTCCTTTTTTTTTTTTTTTAATTGAGGTATAGCGTATTAAGCACCTAGAAGTGAAAAAACATCTAATCTTTCTTTTTAATGCCAATTTTTTATGTTGTGTATGATTTTTGGGGAGAAGCACATAGAAAAGAAGTCATTTGGTGCTCTGGCTTTAATTTATTTTAAATAGTGTTCAGGATTGGAAGTAAAATTTTCTACTTAAGACTATTTAAAAATAGAATAAATTAGGCATTTTGAGCCATGCTTCTCTTGCTCAGGCCCGCCTCCACATCTGGAAATGTACTTTCCCTTCTAATAAAACTTTTCTTTTCTACTGTAAAAAAAAAAAAAAGTAAATTAGAACAGTGAGTTATATTTCTAAAATTTTTAATAAAACATTCGGTAGAAAATAAGTAGTTTTTCCTTAGGGTAAAAATTTTCCTTTAGACATGGTAATAATCTGTGATAGTTACAAATGGCTATAGACCTGTTTTCAAAAGATTAAAATACTATTTAAACTATATTGTAGCAATTGATGCTCAAAGAACCCATTTTTGGTTGAATAAAGTATTTTTCTTTTCCTTATCCTCTTTGGTTTGCCCTAAGGGAGAGAGTAATGGTGCTCTCTTTCATGATTCCTTCACTGAACCCCATCTGCCTCATTGATACAATTTGAGAAAGTGCATTTTATCTGACTTATTAGAGACTATTTGGGAAGGAGCCTCTTAATGCTTCAGGGACTCTGATTTAGACTAGGGAACATTAGTTTTCCTTCTTGAGCTAAGATATACTGTTTCCTAAAGGTGTGAAGAGGAAGCAGGAAAAGTTCTCCGTAGAGCATTGATCCATGTTGCCAGGCCAGGAACCTGTCCAGAACTCAACTGTATTTTGAGCTTTTAGTAATGTAGAAGAGGGATAATGTTTGAGTTCTTCGCAGAGAAAATCCTTTTTTCCTCCATCGTTCCCCATCTCCTTCAAATTAACATCTAACTGAATGCTCTGTGGAGGACCCTACTCTCAGGGTATATGATATGACTTTGCCTTCAGGTTTAGGAACAAAGCCTGAAAGGAAAAGTTAACAGCAAAGCTTCGAGTAACTGTGAAATCAACAAGTCAATATTAACTATTTAAATCATAAATTAGCTTTGTAATTTAGAAGTGATAATTACTAGAGCAGTGATCAGAAGAGAAGGTTTGTTTTCATGGGTGAAGAAGAGTTACGATTTGATATTTTTAAATTGGACATAAGGAGATCAACTATGATTGATAGCATAGTATAACTAACGAGAAAGATTAATAACCTGTGGGGAATAATGATTAGATCATTTTTACTGAATCAGGTTTTTGTAGGTAATAACACTAGAAAAATGCATCAGATCAGATTGTGATATTTTGATTTTAAATGCCATATGGGTTTTATTCTTTTTGTTCTTTTAGATGTTGAAGAATTGTGAGGATTGTGAATCATACACTTAAATTTAAATAATGTTGACATAATTTTTTGGTGGAGTGTAGGGAGAGAAATATTTCAGTGGCATGTAGGGAGAGAGTAGTACCTGTGCAAGATGTGTGTAGTGCTAAATTACTTACGGCATTGGTAGAAATGGGGAAAAATATGAAAAGTAAAACTTTGAAGAAAGATTTGACAGATCCCTGATTGGCTACAGAGTTGCACTATCTAATATAGTAAGACTAAACATAAAATTAAAAATGCTGTTCCTCAAACATACTAACCAGTGCTCAATAATTATACATAATCAGAGGCTACTGTATTAGTGTAGCTGTAGAACATTTGTATTGTCACAGAGAGGTCTGTTGGACAGTGCTGCTACAGAAACCTGAGTCAAGGAGACTGTGATCCAGTAACTCTTGCTTAACCCTTAATTTCTTTTATGTGAAATTTGAATGCATGCGAATTTACTTTTGTATACTTTTTCTAACTTCCTTTTGAAGATGATCAGGAAAAACAGGAAACTAGGTGTTAGAGAAAAGAGAACTAAATAGTAGAGCAGGAATAGAAATTTCAAAATCTTGGGAATGGAAATGAATCAAGTGAAATAACCTTGGCCCTTAGAACTGTACTTAAACATTATTGAGGAATAGGGAACAGGTATATTTGTAGGAGGGACTCAGAGCCAGATCAGAGAATTTGGTCTGAGGTAAGGCCTATTGAAAGTAAAGAAATAATCTTTAGAAACAGGTAGGAATTTGTTAACATAAAAATTACCAAACATTTTATAGCTCAAGTTTTTGTTTCTGTTTTTCCTGATCCTGATTTTTCAGTTTTCATTTTTCTACTTTGTGTCTTAAAGACTTAGAATATTGTGGTATATAAATATAGGATGGGAACAGCACTTCCAAATATTAGAAAATAATTTTGCTGTGGGATGGAGAGGACTGTATAGTGGTGGGAAAATGCCTGTATAATAAATATGACATGCAACAAGTTTTTACATTTATTTTTATTTTTTTAGCTGGTTTTTGTTTGTTTTATTAAAGTCTGATATTTAGAAAGTACTCTTACTTTAAATGTATAAAGTCTATAGAATGCAGCTAATATGTAATTTTTAACATAATTTCCAGTAAAATTATGCAAGACAAAAGTCTATACTTTATTTTCTTATGCCAACTGTTTTTTTAAATCATTTTTTATTTTTCAATTACAGTTGACATAGAATTATATTAGTTTTAAATATACAACTTAGTGACTAGCCATTTATAAATTTTAACATTTTTGAAAAACTTGTGATAAAATGTACAAAAAACAAAATTTATTATTCTAACCATTTTAAAGTATAGTTTAGTGTATTAAGTATATTCATATTCTTGTGCAACTATTACCACTATCATCAGAATTTATTTGTCATTCCAAAAAGAAACTCTTACTCATTAATAACTCTTCATTCCTTTACCCTAGCCCCTAGTCAGATCTAATCTACTGTCTGTCTCTGAATTTGCCCATATTTCTTTCATATAAGAAGAATCATACAGTGTTTGTCTTTTAGTGTCTGTCTTATTTAACTTAGTAGTATAATGTTTTTTAAGGTTCATCCATGTTGTAGCAAGTATAACATCATATAAATTTTTACATTTTTAAAAAGAGTTCACAGACTCTGGGAAAGGAAAACCTGTAATGTATCTAATGGCAAATAAAACCTCTCCAATCAGTTCTTTCTCTACTTTTTTCTATACTCATTACCTCAAGCTAAAAACCAGAATAATCTTTTAGTTTTCTTTTTACTACATTGCTTATACTCATTTCATTTGTAAATCTCACTTTCAAAATAGATTTCAAGTCCTGCTTTTGTCATGTTCACTGCTACCACTCTGAGCCAAGCTACCATCATTTCTTGTCTGGACCATTTGTGTAATACTCTCCTAACTGGTGCCCCAGCTTCCATGTTTCCATACAGTCCTGTTCCATGTTGCCCATAGCAGTCTTTGATCAATTAATTAATTAATTAATTATTTTTAATGTTGACATTGATTAACGAAATCCAATAAATTTCAGTTGTACACTTTAACAGTAAGGTATATATATATTTACACTGTTCACTTCCCATAGTTAGATTTCTTTCTGTCACCACATATTTGACCCCCTTAACCACATCTACCTCCCCCCTCCACCTTCACCCCTTACACTCTGGAAACCATTAGTCTATTGTTCATGTCCATGAGTCTCTGTTTGTTTGTTCTGTTTATTTGTTGCTTTTAGGTTTATATCCCACATATAAGTGATAGCATGTGATTTTCAACTTTTTCTGTCTGGCTTATTTCACATATGATTATCTTGAGGAGCAGTCTTTTAAAAACTTAAATCAGATTCTCTCCTTTCTCTATTTATAATTCTGTGGTGAACTCTCATTTTACAGAATAAAATCAAGTGTACTTACTGTGGCATCAAGGCTTCACACTCCGCCGTCTCTAATCTCATCTAACACTCTTCCCCTTACTTGGTATACTCCATTCCTATAGCTCTTGCCTCTGTTCTTAAACCACTCGAGCCACATGCCATTCTTAGTGTGTTTGTACTTTCTTTACCTTTTGGTGGAGCATTCTTTCACCACACACTGGTTCTCTTTGTTCAGGTCTTAATAGTCTCGGAGATGCCTTTCTTGACCACCTAGTACAAAATAACTCCCCCTGTTCCTACTCTTATCTGTATTAGTTTTATTTTTTTTTAGATCATTTATCACACTCTGAAAATTTGTTGTGTGTATTTCCCATTGGAATAGAAACTTTGTCAAAGCAGAGTTTTTGATAATCTGTTATGCTAAAGAGCTCCTGCCAATGAGCAGTAGGGACACAACAAATACATTGAATTAAAGAGAGAATTTTGATTGAAGCCACAGAAGAGTGGCGAGTGTCAGTTATATAAAAATGAGATTAAACCAGAAGATATACCTGGGCTTTGGCAGCTCTAATATTTGTTTATTTTAAATCATAGGGAATTGCTACTATAATTATCTTTTGCGGGACATGGAACATATTGTGTATTTTGATACAAGTTAGGTCAAATAAAATTAGTAAGTACTTCATAATATGTAAAGCAGCTCAAATTTGAACTTAATATGGCAATTAGAAGTTTATTAACTAGGTTTGCATATAGAATTATATCCTGACTGAATTTAAGTGGTTCATTCTTCATTTAGAAAAATAGTCAAAATGATTTTAACTCTTTTTATTAAGATGTAAAAGGTTATTATAGATCATTTTATACTAGAGTTTTTTTTCAGTTTGTATTTTAAATTTTCTGTAAGATGTATTTTCTTTTATGTATGAAAATAATGTTTCTAATCCTGTCACAGGATCTTCGCCTTTCAGAGTTTCAGTTTCTCTGCTGAAATCCTGCTTTTCACATAGTTTGATCATCTTGTCTTTTAAAGCTTTAACACATTTATAATAGAAATTCTAAGTTCTTTTCTGCCAGTTCAAACATCTGGGTCATCACTGGGCCTGTTTCTATTGATTTTTTTCCTCTTGATTTTGGGTCATATTTTCCTATTTCTGTCCATGGTCTCATTAAGTTTTTTTTTTTTTCTTTTTTTAAATAGACTTTTTCAAAGCAGTTTTAGGTTCATAGCAAAATTGAGCTCAAAGTACAGAGAGTTTCTCTATACTCCCTGCCTCCACATATGCTCAGTATTCTGTACCAGGGTGGTACATTTGTTACAACTGATGAACCTACATTAATAGATCATTATTACTCAAAGTCCATAGTTTATATTAGGGTTCACTCTTGGTGTTGTACATTTCATGGGTTTTGAAAAATGTATAATGACATGTACCCATCATTACAGTATCATATAGAATAGTTTTATTGTCCTACAAATCCTCTATTCTCCATCTATTCATCTGTATCTCCCCCTAACCCCTAGCAACCATTGATCTTTTTTACTGTCTCCATAGTTTTGCCGTTTCTAGAATGTCATATAGTTGGAATCATACAGTATGTAGTCTTTTTAGATTGACTTTTTTCACTTAGTAATACACATTTAAAGTTACTACTTATCTTTTCATGGCTTGAGAACTCTTTTATTTATTTATTTTTTAGTGCCAAATGATATTTTATTGTCTGGATGTACCAAAGTTTGTTTATTCATTCACCTACTGAAGAACATTTAGGTTGCTTCCAAGTTCTGGCAATTATGAATTAAACTACTGTAAACATCCATGTGTGGGTTTTGGTGTAGACATAAGTTTTCAACTCCTTTTTGTATTTGCCAAGGAGTGTATTTGCTGGAATGTATGGTAAAAGTATGTTCAGTTTTGTAAGAAACTGCTGAACTTTTCCATAGTGTCTATACCATTTTGCATTCCCACCTCTCACTGAATGAGAGTTCTTGTTGTTCCACATCCTTGTCAGCATTTAGTGTTGTCAGTGTTCTGGGTTTTGGCCATTCTAATAGGTGTGTAGTGGTAATGAATTGTTTCAATTTGCATTTGCCTAATGACATTTAATGTGGAGCATTTTTTTATATATTTATTTTTCATCTATGTACCTCCTTTGGTGAGGTGTCTTGTTCAGGTCTTTGGCCTATTTTTTTTTTTTTAATTGGCTCATTTTTAATTTGTTTTCTTAATTGAGTTTTCAGAATTCTTTGTATATTTTGGATAACAGCCATTTATTAGCCACTTCTTTTGTAAATATTTTTTCCTATTCTGTGACTTGTGTCCTCATGCTCCTGACAGTGACTTTTACAGAGCTGAAGTTTTTTTTTTTAGAGTCAAAAGGAAAGTTTATTAGAAAATGGTTAACACTCTACAGATTGTGGACTCCTCTCAGAGGCAGAGAGTGAGAGAGATAATGCAAGAGACAGAGAAATAGAATAAAGGCACTGAGAGGGACCTAGAGGGACAGAGACAATAGAGACAAGGACAGAGAGGGACAGAGTAAAGGCACTGAGAAAGACAGTAAAGGCACTGAGAGAGACTCAAGTTTTTAATTTTAAAGACGTCCAGCTTATCAGTTCTTTCTTTCATGTATTGTGCCTTTGGTATTGAATCTAAAAAGTTATCACCATATCAAGGGTTATCTGGATTTTCTCCTTTGTTATACTCTAGGAGTTTTATAGTTTTGCATTTTACATTTAGGTTCTGTGATCAACCATTTTAAATTAACTTGTGAAGGGTGTAAGGTCTTTGTCTAGATCTTGTGTTTTTTTGTTTGTTTGTTTGTTTGTTTTTTTGACATGTGGAAGTTTAGTTGTTCCAGCACCATTTGTTGAAAAGACTATCTTGTCTTCATTGTATTGCCGTTGGCCCTTTATCAAAGATCAGTTGACTATATTTACGTAGGTCATTTCTTGGCTTTCAATTCTGTTTCGTTGATCTATTTGTTTTCTTCTTTCACCAATATCACACTGTCTTGGTACTGTAGCTTTATATTAGGTCTTGATGTCAAGTACTGTCAGTTCTGTGACTTTGTTGTTCTTCAGTATTGTGTTGATTATTCTGTATCTTTTGCCTCTCCATATAAACTTTAGAATCAGTCTGTTGATATCCACAAAATAATTTGCTGGCAATTTGATTGGGGTTGCATTGATGTAGATCAAGTTGGGAAGAAGTGACCTCCTGAAAATACTGAGTCTTCCTATCTGGTCTCATAAGTTTATATTGGATATTGGACATCGTGTATAAAAACACAGTAGAATGAAATAGATAATCTCTTCCCCTCTCCCCCGAAAACTTTCCTTCCCTTCCTTCTGTCAGGTGACTATGATAAGGGGCTGATGTCTTAGATCTAACTAGGAATTGAATTGGGTTGAAATTTTAGTTTTCTCATCCATTTCAGTTTTTAATGTCTTGAGTTTGAGATTGGGTTTCTCTCTCCAGCAGAAATTGAGGCTTTAAACTCCATAGGACACAAATCTCTGTATACCTTCCAGTGCAACTAGACAGATGACCCATGGGAGAGAATTGGTAGAGCATTATCTCTGTGTTTGGAGCTTCTCCAGATTTCAGACTGCCATGCCAGCTCACTTATGGCCATTAAGAATTTGATTGTTTTTTCCTTGTCCAAGCACAGGAGACTCTTCTCCCCTACCTCTCTACCTGTGGTAATCTTGCCTCTTTGTCCATACTCACAGATTTGGTCTCTGCTCACCTAGGAATGACTGTGGTTCATCTCTCAAAATCAGTCCATAGTGCTTCATTACCTTTAAAGAAAACATGCCTTTTAGTTTTTTGGGTGTTTTCTTATTACAATAGCAGCAGTGATCTTTTGTGACCTTCTTTATCCTAACTGGAAGTAGAACTGCCAAAGATGTACCTTTTAGGGATGTTTTCCAGTAATGGATTAGGAGGCTACATTTATATTTGAATATAGAGGTGGAGTAGAGTTTGGACCATGAACTTTTTAAAATCGTGAGCAATACTGATGAGGTCAGTAGATTTGCTCACTAAGCCCCAAATGACCGTGAGATGAGATTTACATCAAAATATTTTTTATATACTGGGAAGTTATTGCTACAAATTGAAAATTGCTTACAAATTGAAAATCTCTTTATGAATTCTCATAAAGAGATGTTTAGGATTCTTTTGAGAATGATAGGAGGGAAAAGAATCTCATAATTCCTTTTGTTTCACATTTCTCTAAGTCTGATCCAACTATATTTTATAAGAAATTCCTATAGTAATAGATTTTGATGTTGTAATTACAGTAGAAGTTGATTGAAGTGGAAACCCTTATTATCATAATGCCCAACTAACAGTGGTTTAAATCAAGGTTATATATTTTCTTAAGAAGAAGTTGAGGTATGTAGTCTTATGGTTGTTTCATGTGGTAGTTCAACAATGTCATCATGAATTCTGGCTATTTCTCCTTCAGTGCTTTCCTCTCCTTAGTGTGTTAACTTTTTGGCTTCATATCTGAAACTTCATGGTTCTTAAAATAGATTGTTGTAGTCCAGATACCATGTTCAGATTTAAAACAGGAATGTTGGTTGGGATGGGAATTCTTTCAGAAAGCGTTCTTTAAGTGACTTTTTTTTTTTTTATCAGTGAACAACAGCATTTTCTCAGAAGTTTATGTTACACATATTATGTCTCTTGCAAAATGTCCTTTGTTTCATTCACCAGAACTGGGTGGGCCTGGTGGATACCCTTAGCTGCAGGGGAACTAGCAAAACAAGACTCTGGCAAAAATAAGATGATGATTGGCTTATGGCAGTGATTCTCAAAGTAGGGTGGCAGGATGTTTGTAACATCTGTTAGGGAGCATCTGGAAATTTGTGGACTGTATTGTTGATATTTAATGGGCAGGGGCTAGGGGTGCTAAACTTTTTACAATGTATATGACAGTTCCAAGGAAAGTGGAATGTCTAGCCAAAAATGTCAGTAATAGTGGTGTGTCAAATAGCTTTGATGCTTTGGGAATCTGTGGTCTATATACTACGTCTCTTTTTTAGACCTAGATAATTTCATCACTCTAAAACTCCAGATCCCTGTAGTTTCTTTAATTCTGGATCAAAGTGAATTTGGTCCTAGGATACAGGATTTACCAAAACAATTTTACTGGAGGAATCAGAGTTTTTAGGGGTTCAACTTCTGTCCATTCAGTTTAAATATTACAGAGAACCAGAGAAGTTTAAGTGAAAGAGATTCTGCTATCATAGCATACCTAAACATGAAAAGTCCATAAATACCTTTCGAATTGAGTCATATTTGCCTAAAATAAAAATTGAATTCCTTTATATACTCTTTGATTCCTAATTCACTTTCTTAATGATTAAAAAAAACCTTGCCAGGTTTTTGTACTGATTAATTGTCATTTATACCTTGTTGATTAAACATGAATCAACGTATATTTCCATAGTTGCTTAAATTCCCAGAGGAATTTTTTGGGATAAATAAATTACACCAATTAATTTATTTTACATCCAGGAGAACTAATAATAATAATAATAATAATAATAATAATAATAAATGACATTAATTATGGCTTCCTGTGTACCAGGGGCTGATTATAAGCTCGTTATTGGTATTAAACTTTCTTTAATTCTTTTATAAAATTATGAAGTAGTTATAATTTCTGAATGAAATAGGTAGAAAGAAAGATATATATTTTGCCTACTTGTAATTGGGAAGTAAAACTCAAGTTATGGCATTTTTGCCTTGTACATCTGGCCTAAATACAGCTGCCAAATTCATTTTCATTAAATTTAACAATAGTCATGAAATTTGCCTGTCTAAAATCTTCCTTGATTTCTCCTGATTTCACCTAGGCATTCGTGGCCCTCTGCATTGTGGTTCTTGTCTGTTCTTCTAAATGCATTTCTCATAATTTCCTTATAAATTCTTGTCTTTCTAAACAAAGTTGATCTACTCATTGTCTTGGGCATAGCTCATAATTTTTTGTGTCTGTTTTTTAGTTCATAGCATTCTATCACCAAGAGTGCCTTCCCATTCTGTACCCTCAGGGGAAATACCATCTCTCTCGTGTAGATGTTTTTTGGTTTCCTATTTAATCCCAATAAGGGTTTTCTCTCTTAAAACCATTGTAACACTTTGCTTATATATATATTTTTGCCTTTACTGTGTCAGTTTCATAACTGCTTTTTTGAAAATTAAATACATTAAATATTGCAGAGAACCAATGTGTATATCAGTAAATATACACATTGATTGAAAGACTAATTCTGGTTTCAGAAGCATTGAAGTATAAATAAAAGTTTAGTTTGAATCAAGGAAAACTTCCTTTCAAGCATAGCGGTATATGGATTACACCTTGTACTACAGACATTTGTGTACTATTTATTTCTCTATCAGATTTGTAAGATTTGTGAGGTCAGTGTGGCATAATAGAAAAGAATATGAAATTAATCAAACTAGAAAGATGTAGTTTCTTTTAGTGAGCCACTCATTTTATGACCATAGCAAGTTATTCAACCTTTATCACTTTAGTTTTGAAAAAATATCACATGGGGTAATTTTTTTTCTGGGCTCATATCTTATTCATGTGTTTATTAACTATTTACTATATTCCAGGACTACAGGAGTTTAAAAAATATAAGGGACAAGATAAGCAAATATATTTAACTCGTATAGACTATGCTAGAGTCCGAATGTAGAGCCAGGATATCTGACAAAGGTTGGAAAACTGAGGTTAACAGCTGAGTAGAGTCAGAAAGGACAAATAGTAGTTCCCTTGTTCCCAGAAGGGTATAGAGCAAAGTCATACTGGGACAGAGAAACTGTATGTGTAAAGATTTGGAAATTTTAAGTATTTCAGTATGACCTGTGACTGTATCATGTGTTGGGAAAGTTTTATGAGGGGAAGCCCGAAGAGCTAGGTGGGGGCCAGATCATCAATGACCTTGTAAGGCATAAAGGTATTGAAGATTAAAAGGCCTACAAGAAAATGCTTATTTACTGTAATGATAATAATAGTTGTTATTTATTAGGTACATATTATTGTGCTATTTAATAACTGTGCTTAATGTTTTATAGTGTTTTCTCAGCTTCTTTTATAGTGTGTTGTAGTTGTTTTTGTATCTATTTTATAGGTGAGGAAACCAAGGTTTAGAAAGGTTAAGTAATTGACCCAAGGCAACACAGCTATTTAATAGTAGAGTCTGGATTTGAACTAGCTCCTTCTAATTTTTAAAGTCCTCTTTACCTTTATGCTGTACTGCCTAGATCACAGTGGTGTTACACATGGTAGATGGTCAGTACATATTTCTTGAAATTACAGAATTTTGCCGTCTAATGTCCATGTCATTATTTGATGTTTTTAACACTTTAAAGATCAGTATATGTTGCACTAACTAGAAACAAATACTATTATTATTATTGTTAATATAAGATTATTTTTGCAAAGAAACGTCCAAACATGCACTTAAAAACAGCTGCTTGGGATAGTTAAATATATTCTTTTATTATGCCATTTTATTAAAGTAGAAAAAATAGGAAATACAGATACATTAAAAGGAAATTAAATGACTTAGAGAACCTCTGTTTATATTTTGATGTATATCCTTGCTGACTTTTAAAATAGTCATAAATATAAACATTTACATTCAAAATTCATTTCAACAAAATATGTTTCAATAATGTATAGTTTCTCTTTTGGAATTTTTCTGCAGTTTTTTGTACTTTTTGCCTTGGGTAATGTCAAATAGAGCATGAGACTGAATTTGGAATGAGCTTATTTTAATGTACTTTTATTTCTGAAGCTTAAGATTTTAAAAGGAGATGGTTTTTAAAATATATTTTTTTCAACCTCTATAGCAGTTGGTAGAAGTAAAATGTCTGTTTTTCAGATTCCTTTATTTTTAAGTAAAATTTTTATTGAAATGAAACATGTAAAGAAAAGTACACGAATAATAAGTGCACGGCTTAATGGTATATTTTGACAAAGTGAACATCTTTGTAACAAGAAACATTACTAGCATCTCAGAAAGCCCTTTTGTGCCCCCATTACAGTCACTGCTTTTCCCCACCTCAGGTGTGAGTGCTCTGCTGACTAGATTCGTTTTGCATTTATTTTTCATTTCTAAATAAATGATGTTTGAGTAAACCTTGGTCCATTGTTACAGTTTTGACGATGGGTGATTTTCCAAAATAAGTTTTCCAAAATAAAGAGTTTAACACACACACACGTATGTACGTGCACACACACCCTAATGAATCCCCATGTATTCAGCACCCAGCTTCAACAATTAACAATTCATGGACAATCTTCTTTCATCCAACCTTCCCAATTATTTTGAAGTGAACCTTAGGTATCACATCATAATTTTTAGTAGATATTACAAAACATGTATTTTTAAAAGGTGAAAATATTACTTTTTTATCATAAAGACAATTTAAATAATACAAATCACACCTTTAAAAAATAAACTAATTCCTTAATATCAAATATTTTCCTCAGTGTTCAAAACTCCTCCAGTATAATTTTCTATACTTTTGTTTGAATTAAGATCCATATATTGTATTGGTTGGTATGTCTCTTTTAATCTAAAGATTATTCTTCTATGTCTTTTTTTCTTTCTTGTAATATTTGTTGATAATCATCTTAAAAAGCTGATTGTTGATTTTATTTCTCAGGATATTCTCATTCAGCCATTATGAAAGTGATTATTATTGAATTTTTAAAATTGGGATATAATTTACATACAGTTAAACTCACAGGTTGATGAATTATATATATATCATCGTGTCAATCACCCAATGTATTTTGCTTTCTTTCTTTTGTGTGTGTGTATTTTGTTTTCAGTAATTATCTTTTTTTAAATGGAAAAAGAGAAATCCCTTTTATTCATTAGACTCCAAAGTTTAGAGTTACTACAACAGCATGGATAAAAGATAATCATTGATTGCTATTAGGAATATAAAGATTTCTGCTTTTCAGCAGCCGGATGGGTGAATTAAGAAAATTGGGGCTTGGGAAGCACTACTTGCTTTCACAGGGATATGTGTAACGTGTTAGAACTAAAGGTGAGAAGTGTAAATGCACTGCGTTGGAATTTATATCTTTGCAAAAAAGCTGTGCCTATTTGATTATTTCTTCGATTTGCACGCATCCTTCCCTGCAACTTCCATTCTTGCCTTAAATTCAGCAGTAGGCTTCATGTCCTCTAAATTCTCTAAAGTCTGGAGGATCATGTCATTATTTACCCCAGGAAAAAGTTAACTGCGGTTAAGTCATATAAATGTCATGAGTAATGTTATTTGACAGATATTAGCCAGCTTGGTTCTTTCATCAATTCTTTATCCACAATTTGAATTTATTGTTGTTTAACTTTGAAGACTTTATTGACTTGTGTTTTCTTAGAGTAGTACATTGACCTTAGTTTGATACCAATAGTAAGTTATTAAATTACTGAGTGGCAACTCTGTGTGAAGAATCATCTTAATAACTTTTACCTACTAAGTGATGGCAGTGATGACTGCCATTTTGTACATAGCTTAGTTCAGGAAAGAATGAGAGTTCCAAAGATTTGCCCAAGAACAGGGATTTAAACCCTGAACTTTGATTCTAGAACTCTTTAAAAGTTTCCATTAAAATATTCATGAATATTAGAAACCTAAGCAGTAATTACTCTGCCCTTTGGAATTCCTGCTCCTTACATGTGCATGAAGAAACAGAGTCATATTTAAAACATAAAATTATGTCAAACACAATTATGATAGCATTTTCTCCATGAACATGTGATTCTCAAGAGAAAGTTTTGTGCTAAAAAGTCAGTAAAGCAAAATAATTTAGTGGTGCAATATAATGACATTAGACCAGTATTTTTGTTTTTAAAGATAATAGGGAAATAGTATATCAACTTATCTTTAGGTAATTCAGTTCAGGAAGTATTACTTTCTTAAAAGTTGGGGTTACTTAAATTTCTAGTTCTTTATTAAATTTGTGGTTTAATTTTTAAAATGAAAAGTCTCCATTTTCATTTTATGGCAAATAGATTTATTTAAAAAACTTTCCCCTAAAATAACATATTATCATAAGTTTTTTTTTTAAGAGGTGATTCTTTTATGCCTTTTAAAAATGGTTTACCTATATTCAGATTTGAATATGATTCAGATTTAGTTTCTAATTTGAAAAAAAAATGACTTCTATGACTTTTTTCTATTCCTTTTCAAATCTTGAGAACACTTTACCATACATAATCACCTGGATTATTTTTCAGTATTCTGTTTTTTATACAAATTGATTTTAAAAAATTTAATCCTCATTGTCACATGTATCAAGCTTGACTTTTTGATCCCCAGCTAAGATCCTGCTCCTCTTCCCAAAAAACCATTCTGAATTGTTTAAGAAAATCACCCTCCTTTCAGACTCGCCATACTACTTTTAGTTGCCTTTTTCACTGAGCTTTTATATTATTAAACAGATCTCAGATCTTAGATGATGGTTTTAGAAGTACATATTACTTCTTGAAAGGCTTTTTTTTTTATGTAAAGTTGGTTGGGTAAGACAAATGGAACAACCAGTTAAACTCATTCCTTCTGTACTTATTATTAACTTCAAAACTCCTAGTTTTAACCTCTGGTTCAGTCCCATCTTACTAGATTTAAGTGGCTTTTGTTTTGTTTTTTTTTTCATGCAGGTTCTGCTCATTAATCACCACGAGTGTGGATCTGAAGAAGAGTTTATTACCTCTCTTTTTTTGAGTATGTTTAACTTCAGATACACACAACGTAGCCTCTCCTTCCCTATT
This sequence comes from Rousettus aegyptiacus, assembly GCF_014176215.1. NCBI lineage: Eukaryota > Metazoa > Chordata > Mammalia > Chiroptera > Pteropodidae > Rousettus > Rousettus aegyptiacus. The sequence goes on along the minus strand of NW_023416287.1, from coordinate 56,148,561 downwards.
AGATTCTTAGAAGGTAGTTATGTTTTTATAGTCTTCTTGTGACTTTGATAGTTGTGATCAATAAAAATAAACACTTATTCCTTACATATTGGACTACTGCATGCAAATCAGTTCATTTAAAACCTCCTGGAGGTCTTTGGCATGCTAGACATAAAACCATGAGTGTTTGTTTGTGGAGGTAACCATGTTCCAAAGAAATTTAAGAGTTTAATTATTTTATCAAGAAACTTGGGAGAGTTATCCTTTAGGTTCTGGGAATCATTGACTTTAAGGGGCTGGCTTTTGGTGTGCGATTTTCAAAATTAATTTAAAATGGGAAATGATAAATTAGAAATACTTTTGTGGTATTGCTGAGTGAGTAATATAAAAAAGTTAGCTTGCATTGGACCTTTTGTATGCTTAACAAAATAGCTGATTTATCTTGTCACTAGTTAAATATTAATGAGCATATATTTTTCCACATTTGCAATTTTTAGACACATTGATGTATTTTTCTTCCTGTACGTAAATTTGATAAACGAAATGTACATAATTTTTTTTTTTTCTAATATTTAGGGCTGGAAAAAAGAAAGAATTTTGGCTGAATATCCCGATGGCAGGATAATAATGGTTCTTCCTGAAGATCCAAAGTATGCCCTGAAAAAGGTAAATTTCTGGTGAAATTTCATGCAGAATGGATAAAATAATTTTGCAGCTAATTTTAAGAATATAAAACACATTTCTATAATAGCACATTTAAACACCAATTCTGAAAACAAAAAAAGATAAACATTTAATGAATACAACCCAACTGAAAAATTATACTTAAACTTTGTAGTGTTTCAATTGTATGTGAAATGAATTTTTAGTGACTTGATTACTTGTCTGTATTGTCAGCAATTTGAGTGATGGTATAGAAGGCATACTAGTTAGTTAATAATACCACATAGGTGTTTCCAAGAAGTAGAATTAAAATGTGAATCATAATAATTTAGAAATTAAAATTAATAAATGTAAAGTTTTATTCTGAGCAGAGTTCTAAATAAAAACTTATTGCAGAAAGGGATCTAGTGTAGGTCATAGTAATCCTGAAATTAAACATGATGTAGTCATATAATGTTGAGAAAAAACAAGGTATATTTTAATTTATAAATATAATGTAGAAAACTTAAAGAAAATCCTCATATCTAGTATGATGCAAGTTTTAGTCCAACTTAAGAGTTCTGTACTTTAAGGGTTTAGGGAAGTAAACCAGAGAGATAATGAAAACTGGAACCATATTATATAGAGTATCTGAAAAGCCAAGAAACCATAGGATAAACTTATTTTTAAATAATATGTTAATTACTTTTCAGATAATATATTCAAAATGTTTTTTTCCCCAGAATTGCCTCACAGTGTAAATCAGTGGGTCCAGTTGTTTCTCTGAAAAACTTAAGCGCACTAGAATGTGTCCAAATGTCTAAAAATACAAGGAAAATAATTTATTGCATTTTTTTTTTACATTAGCAGTTATACTTCTTTAAATTTAGGAATAGGAAGGTTGAAGGGACATACTCTGAACCTATTCTTTGAAAATTTAACTAACGTTCTACTTAAAGTTTATCCTTTGGTTCCTGACTTTTCAGAAATGAACAATTCCAAATACCTAAATAAGCCCTATACTACTGCCTAACAAGTATAGACAGTAACATTTAGGATAGCATGTAAAAATGCCATCCGTCTTGTATTTGAAACATTGATCTTTGCACAAAACCAAATATTACTCAGAATCCTTAGTATATGCTAATTTCCTCATTGTAGTTTCTCAAGGCAAAATCTAAGTAACCTACTGTAGTTACTTAGTAACCCAAAATATGTTAAAAATTAAAATCTAGGGAATTGTGAGTAATTTGCTTTAGGAACCAAATCAAGAGTTGTATTTTGGGATACTGTTCCAGGAATAAGAGGATTTGATTTTTCATCTCTGAATAAGAGATTTATTTCATGGTTTTCTGCATGTCAGAGGTATGAATACTTGAATCTCTTAGGGGTTTTTGTGTTTTAAACTTAATAACACAAATCCATAGTTTTTGGACTGAATATTTAAAGATTAGTTTTTAACTGGGGAAGAAACTAATGTTTAAGTGCCTTCAAAAAATCTCAACTTTGAGGGCCTACAAAAGTTTATCATATTTGACTTTGACCACAGTTCTAGGAGGTATACTAGAAGAAGCAGTTTGATGCCATATTCACTTTAGGAGTTCAAGTCCTTGCTCCTTGGTTTTCTAGATGTCCAGTATCTTACATGGGAAAGTTACTTAACTATGAATTTCATTCTGTATATAAAGTGAGGAACCATAACCTTCCAAGGGATACTGGATTTAAGTGAGATAATATTCATAAAGTACTTTGCATAATGTTTGGCCTACAAATGGTTGATAAAGGAGTAAACCTGTATTTCTTTCCTCTGTGCCCACTTCCATTTTGAGTACCAGTTAAGGCTTGGGAAGAAGTGGCTTCCTTGACCAAGGGTCCAGTGGATACTCTCTAATTCTCAAACCTATGATGCTTCAGGAAGCCTTAATATTCTTATTGCCTATTGTAGGTGCTCTCACTTCTCTTGTTCCACTGGATGCTGGGCTTGGCATTACTTTCCAGTTCTTCCCTCATTAGGCAAATTAGTCAGTTGAAAAACAGTTAGTTATTGGTTTGCATAGTCATTCAAAAGAACTCGTTAAAGGGTGTCATACTTGGAATGATATACTTAACTGAATTGAAATAGTATATTTTTACATATATACAGTGTTTTCATTGTTAAAAAATACTATTCTTTATTTGGCAGGTTGACGAGATTAGAGAGATGGTTGATAATGATTTAGGTTTCCAACAGGCTCCACTGATGTGCTATTCCAGAACTAAAACACTTCTCTTTATTTCTAATGACAAAAAAGTAGTTGGCTGCTTAATTGCAGAACATATCCAATGGGTAAGTAAGTGATTTTAAAGTGTTCATATGTAGTTCAGTGTTTAAAGTGTTTACTGTGTTATCTTGAATAACAATTTAGTAAATTTATCAACATTTTATGTAAGGAAGAGTGTGAGAATGCAAGAATTCCTGTGTGTAATTCTTTGCTACAGTAGAGCTGTATTTTCAATGGGAATCAGTTTCTCAAGTCAGTATGTAAGTTAAAATTCTATAAATCAAAATTACTGTTAAATTTTGTATAGGACGTTTCCATGTCTGTCTCAGATCCTTCAGCACTGGAGTAAATCAGGGGTTGGCAAACTATAGTTCCAGGTCAAAGTCTAGCTTGTTTTTGTAAATAAAGTTTTATTATAACATAGCTGTGCCCATTTGCTTACATATTGTCTGGTTTGTTCCATACTACAAAGACTGAGTTAAGTAGTTACAATAGAGACCAGGGGGGCTGCAAAGCTTAAAATATTTACTCTCTCACTCTACATAAAAAGCTGCCAACTTTCAGAATAGATTGCCACTTCTTTGACCTCTAGATGAGGATAGTATTTAGGATCCAAATTATACAAAAACCACAATAGAATAACAATAAAAGGGGTATGTTCACCTTAAAAGAGGTAAGTAGTAACAGACCAACTTAAGATAAAAGAAGATTCTGGACTCCTCCCTAATCTCGCTCACTTTGAGGCATACCCCATTCGAATTCTTTTTTTAGCTGAATTCTTGCTGATGAATTCAATGTACATTGGATTTGACTTCTGTTCAGTTAGTATCTTCCAGAATACTAATAGTTGCCTACAAGTGTGTGCTTCATCATTAAATTGTCTAATAAAGTAAAACGTCAAAATAAGTCTCTGTGAGTTAATATCTACAAGTTAAGCTACTTTTTTAAAAAGGTTCTGCCTGAAATTGTGTAGTTTTATGAACCTTGCTATATTGTTAATAAAATTGATTTAAAACAATAACTGATAAGGTAGTTTGAGGATATAAATTTGATGTAAAATGACTAACTCATAAAAGTTTGGCATACTGGAATTGAATTATTTTACAGTGCAAACCCTTGTTTTTTTCCTATTCTACCTAGTTCCAATAATGTAGAAACGTTTATACTAGAAGATAGCTAGGTAGTGTTTGCTTTTTTGTTATCGTTGTTCACAACAATTGTGCTGTCTTATTATTTTAAACTTTATATCATGTCAGAAGGCTGGCTATGTCCTTTTTTTCATCTAGACTGGCAGAAGAGATTTATATTTTTAAAGCACTTTATTTTTTTTTAATGAGGTGTGAGTGTGGGAAAGGACCTTTCTAAATTCTTGATTACTCCACCATCCTTAGTCCTAGTTCCCACACAACTATGAACCCTAGAACGATGGTAGCAATCACAGAAACAGTTAGGATTGCTGAGTTCTTAAATTTGCTGGTCTTTAAAATGTGAGAGGTAGAGATGACATTCAATTCCTATTATAGGTCAAGCATCATAGCAAGGTGCTTTGTAGGGTATTACTTTATTAGCAGTTCTCTGAAAGAAACGGATATTTTCAGTTTATAGGTAAGGAACCCAAAGCTTAATTACCTCTTATGGTGACATAATCAGTTAGTGTCTTAGAACAGAATGTAGGTCCAAGTCTGTTTCCTAAAATGAGAATGAAAGCATAAATGGTCCCCGTAGTTTATTAAGGAGCCAGACAAATGTAGTGACTTCATTAATGTCAGTATCAGACAATTGCTAAGTAATATTCTTATTTTAAATTTTTTGCCAATTTTGATACCTCTAGGGCTACAGAGTTATAGAAGAGAAACTTCCAGTTATTAGATCAGAAGAAGAAAAAGTCAGATTTGAAAGACAAAAAGCCTGGTGCTGCTCAACTTTGCCAGAGCCTGCAATCTGTGGGATAAGTCGAATATGGGTATTCAGCATGATGCGTCGGAAGAAAATAGCTTCTCGCATGATTGAATGCCTGAGGTAACTTGAATGTAGTCCTTCAAATCTTTTTTAATAGTTTAGGATTTAAGAGAGTTTTAGTATAAAGGTCAGAATTTAATTAATCTTAAATGTATAACCTGTATATTTAAAACTTTCATAAAATTGTCAATGTATTTATTCTGTACGTCCTTTTTTCTGAAGTTAATCTGAGAGAATAGAAAGCACTGTTGGTTAAATAGTATTAAGCAATTTAAAATTACTTATTTATAACTGTGATAAGGCCAAAATAACCCATCTATTTCTAACTGTTCAATACTGGAGAATTTTAAAGAAAACCAAATGAATGTAAGAAGTTTCTTGGGAATTTAGCTTTAGGAAAGTTTGTCTTAATATTATTTGTAAATTATCTAAGTCAGTTTTTAAATTTTTATTTCTTGCTTTTATCACGATTAAAAATCAGAGGTGTAGAGGGAAAGACTCAGACAAATTGCATGTTTTCTTTTTTGTTCTTTAAATCACCTTTGCTATAAAGGATTAATGGAGGAGGTTAAAATTAATCATGTAAATGAGATTTTTAGGTTAGTCTCTTGTTTTTGTTTATTCATGGAATCCTTGTCTACTGTCTGTAGCTATAACTTTCAGAATAATCCATCATTGTTTTAAGTGAGATCCTAAGGCTTTCGGAATCTCAGAGCCTTCATGTGTTTCTGGTGTCTCCTGCTTATTTTATCACTTAAGTAGTGATTCAGGAGAGCTCAGATTTACTTACCCTTTCCATGACAAAAGGCAGGTCTGTTTTTAGCTCTTTTAGAACTAAACCTGGAAAATGTAGCTGGTTAAATAATAGTGCTCAATGAGGGTATTGCCCCTTCTTTTAAATCTTGTAAACTTAGGTTTTGTGACAACCATAAGATGGTTTTAGTTTATAAAAACAAAACAGTATAGCCATTTGATTTGTTCTGTGATAGTGAGATTGCCACCATAAGTTTTCTGTTAAAGCATATAGAAGTTTTATTTTTTTCGTTTATTGGTTCTTCTTATGTACTCAACTCACTTTGTTAGGATTACATTATTAAAATGCTACTCATAGTCTATATCCTGGCTCAATTTATAATTTTTTTAAAATAACATTTGTATTGAGATATAATTACATAGCAAAAATTCATCTTCTTAAAGTATACAATTCAGTGAGTTTAGCATATTTAGAAGGCTGTGCAGCCATCACCACTAATTCTAGGACATTTTTATCATTCCCTTGCAAAATTATATATCCAATAGCAGTCACTCCCCACTTCCCTCTTCCCCAGCTTCTGACAACTGCAAATCTTTCTGATTCAGTGGTTTTGCCTATTCTGAACATTTCATGTAAATGGATAACATACAACTATAACATACAACTTTTCATGACTAGATTCTTTCACTTAGCATGTTTTCAAGGATCATCCATACTGTAGAATGTCTCAAGTGTGCCACATTCCTTCTATAAATATTTAAAAAAAAATTTTTAAAATTTCAGTTGGCATATGATATTTATTTTAGGTATATAGCATAGTGATTAGACACATATAATTTACAGAGTGATCACCATGATAAAACTAGTACCCGTCTGACACCTTTCATAGTTATTAAGATAATACTGATTATATTCCATATGCTGCACTTTACATCCCCACATCTGTTTTGAAACTAACAATTTGTACTTCTTAATCCTTTCCTTTTTTTTCACTCATCTCCCAACCCCCCTCCCATCTGGTAACCCTCAATTCTCTGTATCAATGAGTTTATTTCTTTTCTACTAGTTTGTTTTTTAAGATTTCACATATAAGTGAAATCACATGGCATTTGTCTTTATCTGACTTCACTCAGCACAATACTCTCTAGGTCTATCCATGTTGTTGCAGATGGCAAGATTTCATTCTTTTTCTTTTTTTTATGACTAATATCCCATTGTATATATGAGCCACCTTTTCTTCGTCCATTCATTCACTGATGGACACCCAGGTAGCCTCTATATTTTTGAGTATTATAAATAATGCTGTAATGAACATATGGATTCTCAGTGTCCCTTTAAAGTAGTGTTTTGGGTTTCTTTGGCTAAATACCCAGAAGTAGGATAACTGGATCTTTCTTTATCTCTTGTTATAACCTTTGTTTTAAAGTCTATTTTGTCTGATATTAGTATTGCTTCCTAGCTTTGTTTGTTTCCATTTTCATGAAACATCTTTTTCCTTCCCTTTACTTTCAGTCTGAAGTGAATCTCTTGCTGGCAGCATATGTAAGGATATTGTTTTCTTATCCATTCAGCCACCCTATCTTTTGATTGGAGCATTTTATCCATTTACATATAAAGTAATTGTTGATAGATATGTAGTTATTGCTGTTTTATTCTCTATTTCGTAAACCTTTTTTCTTTTTTCTTTTTAAAGAAGTCCCTCTTACACTTCCTATAGTATTGGCTTGGTGGTGATGAACGTCTTTAGCTTTTTCTTATCTGGGAAGCTTTTTATCTGTCCTTTAATTATAAGTGATAGCTTTGCTGGGTAGAATAATCTAGATTGTAGGTGTTTGCTTGTCATCATTTTGAATATTCTGTGCCAATCCTTTCTGGTCTGTAAAGTTTCTCTTGAGAAACTTTGTGCCAATCCTTTCTGGCCTGTAAAGTTTCTCTTGAGAGTCTTATGGGAGCTCCCTTGTAGGTAAATAACTGCTTTTTGTTTGCTGCCTTTAAGATTCTCTTTTTGTCTTTAACCTTTGGCATTTGAATTATGATGTGTCTTGGTGTGTGCCTCTTTGAGTTCATCTTGTTTGGGACTCTCTGAGAATCCTGGGCTTGTATGTCTTTTTCCTTTCCCAGGTTAGGGAAGTTTTCTGTCATTATTTTTTTAAATAGAATTTCAATCCCTTGCTCTCTCTCTCTTCTCCTGTGGTATTCCTGTGAGCTACATTCCTTTTTTATTGCCAAATAACATTCCACTGTGTGGCTGTACCACATGTTATTTTTCCATTCATCAGTCGATGGAACATTTGGGTTGTTTCTACCTTTTGGCTAGTATGAATAATAACACTGTGAACATTCATGTACATGTTTTTTGTGTATTTTTATTTCTCTTGGGAAATAGAGAAGTATTTGCATGTTTTTATTTCTCTTTGTATGTACCTAGGAGTAGAATTGTTGGGCCATATGGTAACTACATAGCATTTTGAAAAATTCAAAGTTTTCCAGAGTTTTATAGTCTCATAAGCAATGTATGAGGGTTTAAATTTCTCCACATTCTCACATTTGTTATTGTGTGTCTTTTTAATTTTAGCCATCCTGGTGGGTGTGAAGTGGCATTTCATTGTGGTTTTGATTTACATTCGTGAATGGTGATCATGTTTAGCATCTTTACATGTGCTTATTGGCCATTTATATATTTTCTTTAGAAGAATGCCCATTCAAATTCTGTGTCCATTTTTAAATTGGTTTATTTATCTTTTTCTTGTTACAGATTTTTATATATTCTCGAGACAATTCACTTATTATATAACCTAGATATTTTCTACCATTTCATGGTTTTCTTTTTATGTTCTTGATGTCTTTGAAGCACAAAAGATTTTTAATTTTGAATTTCACATTATATATCTTTTTCTTATTTGTGGTTTTTTTGTGTCTTATCTAAGAAGCCATTTACTAATCCAGGGCCACAAAAATTGATTGTCCATATTTTCTCTCAAGAGTTTATAATATTAGTTCTTAAATTTAGGTCTTTGATCCATTTTAAGTTTATTTTTGTTTATGATGTGAGGTAGGATCTAACTTCATTGTTCCGTATGTGGATATCCAGTTGTCCCATCACCATTTGTTAAAAAGACTACTCTTTCGTGATGAATGGTCTTAGCCCCTTTGTCAAAATCATTGACCACAAATTTGAAGTTTTATTTATATTTGGACTCTTAGTTCTATTCCATTGGTCTTTTCTTACACCAGTAGCACACTGTCTTGAATACTGTGGCTTTATAGTGTGTTGTGACATAATAAAGTGTGAGTTCTCCAACTTAGTTCTTTTTTAAGTTTTTTTTTTTGTCCAGTGACTTGCAAAGAAGCCAGCTGCAGACCAATTTGAGAAGTAATGGCATTTTAACAATATTAAGTCTTCTGATTCATAAACATGGGATGTCTTTCTATTTAAGTCTCCTTTACTTTCAACAGTGTTTTATTATTTTCATTTTACAGGTTTTGCACTTATTTTGTTAAATTTAAGCCTAAGTATTCTTTTGATGTTATTGTAAGTGGATATATTTTTAAAATTTCATTTTTGGATTATTCATTGCAAGTATATAGAAATAGAATTAGCTTTTTTCAATGTTGCCAGCTTTATTTTGTGCATTTGTGTCAGAATGTTCAGTATGGACGCTCTAATTGTGTAATTTGCTTTGAGAAGTACATTTAACATGACTTTGTTTAAAAGCTTCATTCAACATCAAAATTACCTTGGGTAACTTTTGATAACTTACATATGTGGACTAAGCTAATAATTTTTTTTTAAACAACAGTTTGCCTGAACATGACTTTAATATATTGAAAAAATACATTTGAACCCTTATTTGATTACTTTAATTACACCATTAAACCATTTGACTTAAATGATTTGACCATTTCAGATGGTGTAGTTCTAATTTCTCATTGTGTAAGCCAATTTGCCTGTCAGTCTGCATGTCTTGTACACTGTTCTTTATATTTCAATGCAATAACTAAAGGCAAAGGACTAGATGTTTGTGTAAAGAGATTACACATGGTTGTACCCTACTGCACATAAATAGTATGTGGAGATTTACAGTCACTTGCATTATTTCACAAAGTAAATACATCAAATGCTAGATAAGCATCTAAGTTATTTCTACTGAATCCTGTTTACATAACAGGCACAGAACAGTGGGTATAAGGTACTTGGGCCCTCTGTTGCCAGTAACTTCAGTTTCCTGGGTTATCACTGGATAAGGATCCCAGGTAGTCACTCGCCACATTCCGACGTGAGAGAGGTACTATTATCCTTAATACACATAAAAATGAAGAGTACAATACTGGAGTTCACACCCTGAACTGCCTAGTAGTCATATTAACTTGGGCCCCCTTCAGTTAAGTGCCAAAGTGGTTTATACTGCACTTGTGCATCCTTGCCCTTCAACACGTGTTGCCTTGTACTCAGAACCTATGCACAGTTCACCTATACCCAGTGATATCGTTTATTACCTAGAAGCTGAATTCCAAAGGGTTATGCACTTAGATGCCCTCTAATGAGTAAAATCTAACTCACCTTCATAACTACCCCATTGTTGTAATCCATTTACGCAGAATGGAACACATTCATTTGGCCTGCTCTTGACACAGTGTCCAAATAAGCAGTTGGCCCTAAATATTTTGTAGAAAGTTTGCAGCTACACCATAGCCAGGATAGTTCATGCACCTCAAGACCTAAGACTGTTAAGTACACTATACCCTTAAACTGATCAAGGCCATGGCCTGCTTCTCAACTCTAGAGACCATTCAAGCCGTGGTTAACTGAAGCTCCCAGTCACACTGATCACCAAGCCAGTTGATACTTAAAGGGCAGGTACAAGGAATGTTCAGGGCACTAAGCAGCTGAGCTTACAGGATTCGTCTAGGGCATTTCAACCTTGGCTTTAACAGGAGAGTTGTCTAACCACCCCCCCACCCCCCGCCCCACAAAACGCGCCTTCCGCAGTGAGGTGCCAGTGTTGCTTGCAGTTAAAAGGGCCTCTTGCACAGAGCAGACTGCCCCAGTTAGGCTCAAATGTGTGCTCTGGTGCTAGAATCAATTTTTCTTAATATTGATGTTGTATCCTGTAGCCTCATGGAACTCATTTTTAATTAGATCTAATAGTGATTTTTTGTGTGTGAATTCTTAGAATTTTTGTATATACAGGATCATGTCATCTCCAGAAAGAGATTGTTTACTTCCTCCTTTCCAATCTGGTTGCTTTTTATTTATTTCCCTTGTCTAATTGCCCTGGCTAGAGTCTGTAGTACATAGTTGAATAGTAGAGGTGCATGCAGAGATAGCCAGCCTTACCTTGTTCCTGATCTCTGGGGAACAGTTTTCAGTCTTTTACTATTCACTTTTATGTTCCTTGCTGCTCTTTATCAGGTTGAGGAAGTTCCTTCTACTCAGAGTTGTTGAGTATAGCTATCATGAAAAGGTATTGGGTGAATGTTTTTAAAACCATTATTGCTTTCATAAATTTTTTTACCTCAAATTATTATTTTAAATGAACAATTATTTACAGTAATTTTTAGACTGTATAATGTTACCTAAAAAGTCTAAGAAAGTCAAATTGTATATGACTTGTTTTTCTAATATTAATGATTAAAAATATTAATTTTTTATCCTTCCACCCTCTCCTTTTTTTTAATAGGAGTAACTTTATATATGGCTCATATTTGAGTAAAGAAGAAATTGCTTTCTCAGATCCCACTCCTGATGGAAAACTGTTTGCAACACAGTACTGTGGCACTGGTCAGTTTCTGGTATATAATTTTATTAATGGACAAAATAGCACCTAAAGCAAATACTTCTTTACAGTACTAGAAGACATCTACTGAAGAGTGGATTGGTTGCTGACTTTAACCAGGAACTAGGGCCATTTTTGTTACAATGAACTCAGGACTGGCAACAACCATAGGTTGTTCCATTTTCATAAAATTGGAAACAATGCAGTAATAGCTTATTATTGTTTTGTTTTTTAAAGAAGATATTTTATTATCTTTTACAGAAATTTATGATTAATGTATTTTATCTATAGTTATTTAGACATGTTTACATGCAGCAGATAATTGTTCATAGTGGACTGAAAACTAATGCAAGGACTATGGTCTCAGTGATAAGTATATTTTGAAGTTCTTAATATGGAAATATACCAGTGTAGTTTGGTACTGTATTTTTTTAATATTGATCTGCTGATACCAGTTATAGTTTTAAAGACTGTATTTTCACAGAGCCGAAACCAATGTTTTTGAGTTATTATTCAAGGAGGATGTTTAGGAATTCAAAGCTAATTTTTTAAGGTCCTGAAATATTCTTTGAAGGAACCTCCACCAGAAATGCAAAGCTCCAAATAAGCAGGAGGAATTTGGAATATTGAACTTCTCCTTTCATTTCTTTCTTATTCTTGATGGCAAGAAGAAATGGAAGGTGGTAAATAATTGAAGCTTTCCTTCTTGGAGACCCACAAGTGACTAGAATTTAGAAAGATACCCTCTAAAATTTATTATTTCATTCTGGTTTCACTTCTTAAAATAAGTGTTAACTGGGCACACTTAGCCTATTAACAGATTCCAAAGAGGTTTATAAAAACCTGTGGAATAGTTTCAAGCTAAATATTGGTGACTTGGTATCTGCTTTGTTATTCCTCAGAAATACTGCACTGAGTATATGCCCTCATTACTGGACTTCATTTTGATACTTGTCGATCCTTCATAGTGCCCTCTACTTTTAAAGGGTTTATATGTTGAAAAACTGCTGTGGCCTTTTATGAATTGTATATAATGTAGAATAAAATAATAAAATACTTGATAGCTTTTTCTAAGTGATAAATGTGATAATGGTGCGTTGTCATTTGTGCTTTTTCAGGGAGTTTAAGTTTGATACCTTGAAAAATGATTTAAAACATTGGCTTCTTAAAAGGTATTTTCACCAGTTTGCCAAAGGATCAGTATGTCAGCAACAACTCCTGAACTCTCTCTAATAAAAGGCAAAATCCTGACATGAGAATATAAAGAGCCACAGCCCAAGAATGAAGCACCACTATGATTTAACATAGATTATTTTTATCAACCGAAATTATAATACTCCATTAAAAATGGCTAAAATTTAGGACTTTAAATTAAGGTTGACGGGGGTACATTTTGTCCCCCATAGATGTGTGCTTTTTAAATTTATAGGGTGATATAAGGCTATATACTTTTTGTTAGGGGTATAATGATAAGGCTGTATAAATATTTTTCTCAACTGATCATAGTAGTCTGACTTTTGACAGTCACTTTCCCTTTGGGCTTGAGATCTCATTGTTTGCCTGCCAGGGACCGTAATTGTTTTTAAATAGGATAAAATTTTGTGTATAGTATAGATGCTCTAGTAATTTAATTTCATAATACAGGTCCAATTTCCATATAAGCTATAGTATGCTGCTTTGGGGAGACAAACTTGGTGGTTTTAGGGGGACTAGGTATAGTGAATTTATATTGATTGGTTGGTTTAAATGTTACAATTATTTTCACATTTATATTGAAAATACAGCCCCTCAGTTTACAATCTAGGTAGTTCTCTAAGAATAGTATTAATATCTAACATTTGAGTTTTTGCTATGTGTCACAGCCTATGGATGGTTCATTATTTTATCATCATGACAGCCCTATAAGAGTTTACAAGTAAGGAAACTGGAACTTTGAGAATAATTAAGAGACTATTATAGTATCCTATGTGAAAAATTTTGAAACACTGAACTGAAGCTGTGATGTATAGTTGAAGATGAGGAGCTGGCCAGACTGTGAGACGATATAATGGAATAAATGATGCTAGTTGAATACTGACCAGAGAAGAACCATGGAAAGAATCTAGGGTAATTGGCAATTTTGATTTGGGTAATTGAGTAGAAGATTGAGAAGGGAACACTGGGGATTTATATAGGATTAGATGGAGATAAGATGAACTCAGTTTTGGTAAAGATTTTAAGGTGGTTGGAGATTTTCCAAGTGGAGATACTTATTTGATATATAATTGAATATATTAACCTAGAGTTTAGGAGAAGTTTGAATTAAGGAAATTTATGAATTTGAAGGTTTAGAAGAGCTCACCACTGTGAGGTTTATAAAATGAGAGGGTAGGAGAAAGTTGTGAAGAGTACCATCATTTGAGTCTCAAAATACCTGAGAAAGCAAAGGGAAGAGAGCCAAAAGAGTCATAGAACCCAAGGGAAGTTTCAAGAATCAAAGAATGACCAACACACCACAATTAAAGGTTGAAGAGTGATGTTAGAAAAAGAGCGGTTTCTACAGAGCGGTGGAGGCGGTAGTAGACGCAGTGAGTATGTACTAACGGCTGCAGCCAAACTTCAAAAGACGATTCTGATTCCTGGTTATATAAAGGGGCCTATAAATTTTTGTCAGCTGCCGTTGACTAGTTGTTGGTTCATTATAAAAATGTCTAGTATTTAGACATTATAGAAATCATAAGTATAGGCAGGAACCATGAGATTTTATGGGTTATTCCCTTGTCTGCATGGACATACAATGATTTTATTTTGGAAGAATTGTAAAAATATTTTACCAGTTTATGATATAGAATATATCTACTAAAAGCATGACTCTTATAAGCACAGTAAATATAATAGACATCCAGTGATATTTCAGTTGTTCTTGCTGACTTTGCATGGCTTCCAAGTTAGGGCATTTGGATAGGAACACAGCCATATTCCTGCCTACCCATAACTCACCAGGGGTTAAGATTTCTGGTTAATTTCCAGGGTAATGACTATGTAGTGTATATCCTACCTATTCTCATTGCTCTTGGGCCTTCTGGCAGTTAAAGGGAAGACTGTCTTACAGCAACCCCTCTACCCATCTAGTAAAAATAAAATGCACTGGACTATTTACAGAACTAAGAATTCAGAAAACAACTTATTGTTGCTTTTTCTTTATTATAACTTATTCCATCTGTTGTAATAGTCACTGAAGTAGATGCTTTCCTTAGCTCAGTGCTTGACAGTTAACACAAGGAAATTGTCATGTGAATGGCTTTTTCCTTACCCTTAGAGGCCCTTTCTGGAATTATCTTTAGTGGTTTTTTTCAACGAAGCCATGGTTTTAGTGTTACAGCAATATTCTCTTAGCCCTAGAGGAAATTAAGGGTCAGTTTCCATAACTAAAGAGTTCTGAAGAATGCTTGTTCCGTGGATGTTGTTCCATCTCTAGGTAGTTGCATACAAAGGTAACAGCAGTTTCAAAGCTTTTAGTGTTTCCAAGGCGGCTGCTTTGGAATATGTAGTGGAACAGTGGCAATTTCTACTTGCTCCTGAATCTCATCGAACTTACAAATATGTATTACCCCTTCTGAGGTAATAGGGCCTTTGGCCTGGAAGAGTGTTTTCTTGGTTCTATATCAGGGTCTATTATTTTAGCACTTTTCATAATAGAACTGAAAGGCATTTTTCTGGAATAAGTTATTCTCAAAAGTTGGTAAACTTAGGTAAATTTAGAAATAAATTGGAGATTAACACCTTATGTCATACCACACAGTTTCGGCAATCTAAAGTTCTCTGAGAAGGATGCCGAGGTGACTACAGTTGCCATCAATAAAATTGGGGATATATGTAATATGAATATTTCCAACATCTCTTTAATAATCATGTCTAGATCTTTGGTCCATAATTATGTAGAACTCTGCAAATGGGAGTGGTGTGTAGATACTTTATTTGTGTGTATGTCTTTGTATAGGCTACACATTTTCATCCACATATTTACCACTTTCGTGGATTGTTATACCAAGATAGAATCTTACAGCCATCCAACCTGTGATATGTAGACTTCCAGCTTTTCTTGGATGTTGTCAGAGGGAGCTCATTCCATTTATGAACATACCAAAAATTAGTTTAAAGAAGACTAAACTTTTGGGTGTGAGAGAATTTTAATATATTCACCAAATTAAATGGAAGGATAAGAACACACTGTAGATACAACTTAAGACAATTTCGAATCATAAACAAAATGTGAGGTAGACTAGTGAAATTCACCAAATTTTGTTTAAGAAAATTTTACAGTATAAAGTAACACAGGTGCCTCCTTTTCTAAAAATCACAAAAAAGCAGTTGCATAAATTACAGCCAAAAAAAAAAAAAAAAGGAATACAATTCTCATTCTAATTTTAGTTTACATTCAGTATTAACCTGTGTGAACTTCATACATGGCAAGGTTCGACAGGTCTATAGGTTAATTATGGAGGCCTAGAGAACACATTCAGTGTTCTAAGGGATGGCAAAGCTTGAAACTGAACATACAACAAAGTAACTATTAATAAATCATGGTATCCTGTGTTTGTGCAATTTTATCCTTAAAGGAGAAGGACCTAACATTCTTTAAAGAATTATACTGTTAAGGTTATTTTAAAAGATCCAAACCTTAGTAAGATAGGCATTGAAAAGAAAAGGCAGGTCAATTTGAATTGTCCATCATTGGGGTGATGGTCTTTTGGCTTTATTCTGGTATTTCTCTTCCACAGGGTTAAACAGTATTTAAGTGATTATAATTGATTTTTCAGAGGAGTGCAGCCTTAACTAGTATGGAGTATCTGCATCTAAAGTAACTACTTTAAAAAATGTTCTTCAGACAATGAAGCCATAAAGCCAGAAGAAATCCTGAGAGGCCATCTGCCCCAGGTACAACTGTTTCAGAATTATTTCAAGTATTTTATTTGCCTTATATAGTAAATATTGGAATATTGCACAAACAGTGGGTTTCCTGGTACTATCCACATTAGGCCTTTTCAGCCAAACAGGAACAATTGAAATACATTCATATCTAAATCAACCTGCTTCAAAACGTACCTTTTTGCCAAAATTTTTGCTGTACTAAAATTAAGGAGTATTTAAAAACATATACACAGCAGATCCTCTTAGAAGGTAATTAAAAGCGGGGTTTAAAGGAATTGTTCAAAGTATGTTTAAAGCATCATAAGTAGTTGTATTAAAACCAAGAGATCTGCATACCATTTTTAGATTAGTACATTCCACATTTTCACTAGCTGTAAACTTATCACAAGCTAATAAAACTGGTCAATTAACACTTTGTTCTAAGTAAATACAGGCTTAGTTGGCCCCTTCTCAGTAGTTTCAGGCCACAAATAAGACATAGATTCAAGTAACAACGGCCATTTTAAGTGGGAATAAAGTGGTACATCGGAGCTAATGAGAAAAATGTCAAGTTGTGTGATGAGAACTAGAGTAATTTAAGAGTAGACTTCCAATAGACTGTTCTAGATCATTTTCTATGGTGAGAAATTTATAGAAATTTATGCCTCCTACTGTTGTTACAAACACCCCCTGCTGACTTTAATGAGTCTGAGACTTTTAACAGAATCCTCTTGCTCCTTAAAAAAGAATCACTGGTAGGGTTAAGTAAAAACAGTTTTGTCTCTTTCTATGGCTCATTTCCCATTTCAGCAATTTCTGTGTTGTGTTCAGTATAAGGCAGCTAAAATATTCATTCAGTGTACCTTTTAAAGGAAGCTTTGCTTGAGTCCCAGAAAGAAAACAAACTAGTTCCATTCCACACAGAACCTTTGCCTGACATTTAACTTTGCTGGTGCCAACTGCTTAATACCAACCAAATAGGGTGGGTATGAGGTGACTGCTGAAAGCTGCTTAACTGGCTAAACATCTGAATCAGGTTCTCCTATACAAGATTAATCACTGTTCCATATTTTCAGAGACATGGTGTGCTTGGAGACTGGACCCATTTTTAAAGAATGGAAAAAGCAAAAGAATTTAAACAAGGAGAAGCTGCTATATGCACACAGTGCCTGCTCTGCATTTACTAATTTGTTTGTTCAGTTTAAATAGTAAACTTTTAACTCCTGTGGAAATTTTGCCAAAAGTTTCAATACATATAAGATTATAAATCTTAAGCTAACACTGCACAGAGAAAGACAAACCTACTTTTTTTTTTTTTAAATACAAATTTCTTCTACATTCTATCTTTTCAGACCCCTGAGTAGTACTGTACCAAAGTACAGATCTGAAGAGAAACTGAGGGTTCAGGCCTCAAATGTTAATCTTCAATTAATTCTACACCAACGGTGTGAGTCTCACATAACACTTTCAGGCTAGCTGATGCTCAGACTCAGCTTTCCCCCTAACATAGTGTAGTAGAAAAAAACAATGCAAACTCCATGTTCGTTCTCCAAAGTATATCATCGCTCCGTGGGCAGACTGTGTCTTAAGTAATTGCATAACTGCCTAGCGTGGAGTGAACCTGAATTGGAACTGAAGGAGAGTAATGGCCCCAAAGACCTACATTAGATTTGGGGCGTTCTTTGGAGAACAAATATGTTGCACTTTGCTCCACAGTGATTGTACTTTAAAGGAAAAAATATCCCAAATAATTGTTTCTGCCCCGCCCCACCTAGGCATCCCTTTGCTGTTTTTGGTCTCTTTAAAAGCTCATATATGACGTCCAGTAAGAAAGTAAAGGGGTTTGTCATCACTGCTGTTAGCAGTTTGAAACTCATCCCGGAGGCGGAACTGCCACTCATCTTCTAGTTCTAAGCGGACAATTGTTTGGCGTAAGGAACTTCTGTCTTGGCAGATGACACACAGGGTAGCACCTTCAGAAAAAAGGCAGAAAAGTGCATTTTAGGCTCAGGAATTGAAATAATAAAGAACCTTACCACCTCTCTGATTATAGCCCCTAAGCAAACATATCTGAGAAGCAACATATTAGGTAAATAACCTATCAGAATTATTCATTTTTATTTTGAATAAGTTGTATTATGAATTCAAAATTTTGAGAGTGTAAAGTGAAAAATTTCCTAACCATACCCTCCCTTCCCCTGTGGTAACCAGTGTTAAAACCCATGCTATAATGTTTCCCATATGTTCCTCTAAAGCAGCGGTTCTCAACCTCAGCACTACAGAACTGGGTTCTTCTATGGTGTAGGTACTGTTCTGTTTTTGTAGGATGCTTATTTAGCAGTATCCTCAGCTTCTACTCACTATATGCCAGCAGCCGCAGTGTGACGACCTAAAATATCTCCAGATTCTGCCAAATGTCCCTCCCCTGCAAGGCAACCCCGCCTGACTGCTCCAGATGTGTGTGTGTGTGTGTGTGTGTGTGTGTGTGTGTGTGTGTGTGTGTACACGCATCATTTTACCTGTTCTCATAAAAAATGATAGCATGGTCTACACAATATTCTGATCTTTACTTTTTTCACTGACCCCAGAAGTCTTATTGTCAGGATTATTCATGATGCCTAATCTGCAGTTTGTTCTTAGGCAAATTAAATCTTTGTATATATAGTACATACCTGTCATAATTCAACAACCTGATTTTTATTAAAATTAGGTTATATGAGAAGCATTGTTTGGCTATTCACCTATATTTAGTGTACCAGTGACATGATTCCCCACCTCCTACCCCAATGAAGAAAGCCAGTGGCCCTGGTTTAAAAGCAAGGTATTCAATTTACTGGTAAAAATGATTGTTAAAGTTCTTTTCAAAAATACATCTTTTGCCTCTTATTTTGTTCAGTGGGAACCAATAATATTCATAAGCAAAATACTAAATTTGGTTTACCTTTTAGAAACTTAAATTTCTTAAGAAGATCAGCACCTACAAAAGAGTCACAGAGGTACAAGAGGAGTCCACTGAATAACACCCCTTCACAGTTGACATTGCTGGAGTGAGGTCTGGAGCTGATGTAGCATATGGCCACCTGGAATCATCAAACATAAAATAGTTTGGGCATTTATTTCAAAAGCAAGCAAAATGTCTGCACTTGAGCTGAATGAGTCAGTATCTTCCTTTTTAGGTATTTCAGGGTAAGTTAAAGGAGATAAATTTTTTATTGAAACTTAAATGGGTTGTTTAAGCTTTGCATCTCTTCTATTTAGTGTGCCATGTTTTAACCTATTTAGAGCTTTTCTTGTTTCTCATAATAAAGGATGGTTATGAAAGAATTAGTAGTAAGAAAAATAAGCCCCTCCATCTAAGAGTCTATAAAATAAAAAACTACCTTCCACAAAAAGGCATACTTAGAAAAGATTAAATGTTTATTGAGAAATGTTTAAATCAGCTTTTCATGTAGATATACTTAAATTTCAATTAGAAGCTTCAATTGCATGAATTTAAATTTGCAGCTCTACAGTTTCCATGTACAGAAGATAACTGCACAAAGATTACAGAGAAGTGAATAAGATAGTTGGGAGACCTTGAGAATGATGGAATGGCTTAACGTGTGGGCTAGATTGTTTGGGTTTGAATACTGATTCCTCTACTTAGCAGCTGTGTGACACTAAGTAGTTTCCTTCCTACATTTTACCATACCTCAGCTTCCTTGTCTGTAGAGATGATAATAGTAACTGTTTCATAGGACTATTTTGTAAATTAATATAAACACTACCATTAAGTATTAGCTGCTTTTTGTTGTAGTGGCACTGAGATTTTGTCCAACACCTAAAGCCCCGGATCCTGGGGTGGAGGAACTGGGAGACCTAAGCTAGACATGTAACTTACAGGTACCATGAAAAGCATTAGTACTTCTGATGGTTGGTAAGGTTCCTTCTACCTCTAAAATTCTACATTCTCATCTAACCCACATAGATTACTGAAATCTTTTAATGAGATTGTAAATATTTACACTGTTAAATTTTAAAAATCAGTTTCCAAAATTGAATATAATTGGATTTTGGTCTTAGGAGATTCCTTGTCAACACCTGGAAGAAAAAACCCTAAAAGGAAATGTACACTAAATTGTTGTTCTCATTACAAATGATTTTATTTTCCAATTTATACCTTTTATTTTAAATTCTTTACAAGGAGAATATGTTATTGAATAGAACAGAATAAATTATTGAAAAACAACAGCAATAATTCTAAGGGACAGCTTAGTGGCAGAAGCCCTTAAAGTCCTGAAGGCCACCAGTGGTCAGAAGCCTAAAGGTGTAAGTGGCAAATGTTTAAAAAACTGATGAAGAACTTGAGACAGAGAGAGAGAAGAGAAATAATGAAAAATAATGATTTAAAAGAAAGAAGTCCAGGAGTGGAAGCGGCAACTATAAAAGTCTCTTGTGGTACCTTAAATTGTTCAGCAATCACTTAGCTCCTGTTCTATACCTAAAACGGGCTAAGGCTTGGTGTACCTTTGAAGAACTCAGTCTTGTGGAGAAACATTGCATGATTAAAATATCATCTGATACATGTTATGATAGGAAAGAGCAAGCAACTGCTTCTGCCCAACTGAGGCAGGGTGCTCAGCAGAGCTGACCACTAAGCTTTGAGTGTTTCACCTCTTTGCTGGCTTATTGTGGAGAGGTGAAATAGGTATGAGGTGAAATAGAGAGACAACTGCCATCACATATTGTGTGAGCCTTTACATAAATGTCACAGGCATCCCCCCACCCCCTGCCCCGAACCATTTAAGCTTTCAAATAGGAGCTAAAATGGGAAAGAAATCGTTGGAACTGGGTAAAGAACAGTACTAGCCCACTCCTCCTTTACCTCTGGTCCAATGTTAAGGTAGCAGTCAATGGCCAATACAGGATTCTTGAAGTTACGGATAGCTTTGGGGAAGAGTTTATATGAAGCATGCTGAAGAAACTTCTCCAGGAGAAACTGCGCAGGGGCTGCCAGTAGTGTGTGTTCACTGTCGGGAGCACAGACATACTGAAGGGGTAAGATGGGTGCCAAGTTCTCTGATACCTGAAATTAGAACCGAGATGATCAAGGGAAATGTGTCACTGGATAAAATGGGCAAGGAAATAATGCATTGCATCCTAACAATACCCCCCAAATAGCAGTATGACAATCACAGATGCTAGATTCCAATGTGTCTGTCATTCTCAGGATCTGAACATTGTTTTCCCTTAGTACGGGAACAGTATAGTCATCTACCTAACAACTAACTTACACACAGCAAAGGCAGGAGACAATGGAAAGCAGGTTTCTTTAAAAGTTACTGCATTCAGCAAGTGCATTATGAGGACAAACAAGTGCTGCTGGATGTGATGGGATAAAGCCTATCCCATCACAACCAGAAAGAAAAACCAGAAGTTTCTAAGCTTGACTTGGGAGTCCACATATTATAAATGATTAGCTACTAGTAAATCTCGAACAGAAAAGGGTAGGCCCATGGAATTCACCCTTAACAGGTTTTGATGTGTTACTTTCCTCATTAGTATCTTGATTTATACTTTTTGAATATTACATAAAGGTAAAAATGTTAACTTTGCCAGTTTAAGAAAATGGAATATTATATTTGAATCTTTGATGGAGTTGTTATGCCTTAAGTCTATGTAAAGAAAGGTAATTTTGTTGCATTTTAAAACCTTATGTTTAGCTGTAGATTCTTCGGTGAGGGAAATGAGACTGTCAATTTGCCATAAAGGACTGACTCCCCTGATTTACCTCACTTTCTAATCAAGTGGCAAGTGCTTAATGCCAGTACCTAATAACAAAGATATTAATAAGAAATCATTGCCTTAATTTCAACAAAAGAATCAAGCTTGAAAACTTACCATAATCTTTGGTTTAATGATAAAATCCCTTTGCCCTCCAACCTGAACATGTTTCTTCATGAGACTGAAGTTATTAAAGCGGCAGATGAGCAGGCCACTACTGTTTGTTCTCAGGTTAAAGTCAACATCTTCACAGAAATACCTGAATCATAATCACAACGATAGGTTTTACTACCTGTCACATCTCAATCATGATAATTACAGAGAAATGTGTGGCAGATGTTAGAGATAGCTTCAAATAGAATCAACCTTGCCTTCTTGTGTAGCTGGCCCCCTTAACACTGGCCTCTGAACCCCCTGATTTGGACATTACAGCCGTTAACGGAAGGAGGAGTAGGGTGACTTTGGTCCCAGACATTTCATAGGGCCTCAGGCATTCCTGAACCAAATTGTACTGCATCCTCCATATACCCTTGGAGGACAGGCGTGTATAGGTGCTTCCAGTTTTGAAATCCTGGCTGCAAATAGGATAAAGCATCTGCCAAATTTAAAACACAGAAATGAAATAGCTACAGAATATTCTAGTAGCTACAGGGTTGGGGACTGACATAAGTGGAAGTTTATGGTCCCTGACATTCTTTGCTTGGCCATCTGGATTTCCCAGAGTGTAGACATAATTTATTCAGGAGGCAAGGCCAGGGCTAACCTGCTCACTCCTATCTGCCTGCTTTTCTCTACAGGGTCCAGATCTCTGGGTCTTACTAACATCTGAGGAAAGTGATTATCTCCTAAATTCTGAACCTTCAATAGGTTAATGGGTCCACACACTGATTTGTATCGATTCAGCAGTTTTTGTCCGTTATAGTTTTTGTTGAATAATGAAGTTACTAAAATTGTTTCTAAGCATTTTGTATTTTAACACCTGTTAAGGGTTTGGGTCAGTTTGGCTGGTGATGAAGGGGCACTTTGGGGCTTGTGATCCCCCACTTCCTCGTTGTCCATATAAAGACATTTTCAGTTTTCAGTTAAAGACAGAAACAGGAATAAAAAAACATTAAAGAGGCTAGAGCTGGGCAGACACGATGAGTAGATGCCAGGATTACTTGCATCCAGGAGGCCTGACTTACCTGTTGAAGTCATACTGTACATTCTGAGTCAAGTCTATGTTGAGGAGAATGAAGTCATGCACATGGCACCTAGAGAATGGTGTCTTCAGGCTCTGGGAAGTCAGCTTGCTGCTCCATTTCTGTATGCCCAGGATTGCATAGTGGACAATTTTTGGTGTGGCTTCAATGTGTTGTAAGACACTCTTTAAGGACACATTCTTACTAGAAACTCCTGCTTCCATAGTCTGGCTGTGAAATGTAAATTTAGTGTATATATCAATAAATATTACTGAAGACAGGGTCATTTATGAAGTGTCAACACTACAGCATTAACATCTGCAAAAGGCATAATTAGCTCATTTACTTTATGTTACCATGGAATGGAGAAGGGTATCAAGCCCAGTTTTCCTGCTGCCTGTCACTGCTAACAAGGAAGCTGCCCTTCTGGGATGGGGCTTATCTCTTTAAGGCAGAGAAAGAAAGCCAGCCTTCTTTCAAAGTGAATTACAGAGAGTTACCCCAAGAGGCAGCTAGAGGCGAGAAGCAAACAAGTGTACTTCCCAGTTCTAATCACGGTATGATACAGGATTATTAGAACTTTGCTGGCTCCAAATTCAGTGGGCGGGGGGGGGGGGGGTAGGGAGGAGATGACAAAATCACAATGTTTGAGTTGGAAGGGCCTAGAGATATGGCATTTTGGGGCCATTTCTTGATTGGACTTTTCCAGGTTTAGTTAGCACTCCTTGGTTTTCATGAACCCCCTCACCACTGCACAGGAGGAAAAACATGGATTTTGGCCCAGCCATAATTTTACAGATACTGGAATTGAGACAGGTGAAACAACTTTCCCTTTTCCTCCAGATAATACAGCAGAGTTGGGGCAAAAAAGGTTTCCTGATTCAGGAACCAGTGGACTTTGTAAATTAAACATACTCTCAACAGACTTTTTTAGGTAACCAAAGCCATGATGCAGAAGTGGTCCAAGAATTTAATGGCATACTGAATGTCTAAATTAAAAAAAAAAAAAATTGCTAGTGAAGGTCATCTCATGGATGATCTTTTTGCTCTGGAAAGCTGTACCAATCTTATTTATTTTCATGCATAACTGCAGCCAAGGGAAGGTATCTTTTCAGTAGCATTGTGTCATACTCCCCTAGAGGTGCCTGGGGAGTACTACTACCTGGTCTGCTCCTGAACACTGTGAATGTTCCACAGGACACATGAGTCATCCATCACAACGATGAAAGGCCAGACACACTGACGTTTAAATCCCAGCTCTTCCAGGCGGTTCCTCTCCAGTTCCAGGTTGTGATATGACAACTCCTTGATGAGAAACCTGGCAGCACCTAGAAGGCATATAACCACAGCTGCACATCCTTCACTCAGGCTCGGCCAAAGTCCCACAGAGAGCTCACTCTCTCCACAGGCTTGTCTGTTCACATGGTGACCATATAGGCAAGGGTCTACCAAATGTTCAGAGTAGTCAACTGAATTTTACTGTAGATAAGAATCACTGCGGAAGTCTAAAATACAGATTCCTGGAGCCTATCACCAAGATTCACTTGAGTACTTCTGATGAGGGGCAGAAACCAGAGATGTCCTTGATGACACAGATGATTCGTGAACTGTACTTGGAGGAATACTGAAAGAATACAGTTTCCCTAATAGGCAACATGGAGGAAATACTTATTACTAGTTAGTTCCTTAAAGACATGATAAGAGGCTCAGTCTCAGAAGCAGCCACTCCTTCCCACACTAGGGATTAGCTAGGACAACAGTGAGTGGGTATGCCAGTTACACTCATGTGTCCCCTGCTTTAGATGTCTTTCGGAAATTGGCAGCAACATCTTTTCTGAAGATGATTCTAGAAAATGACATCCTTTCCTGAGATTGGCTTTTTTTTTTTTTTTTTTTTTTTAAACGTCTATGGTACAGTGAGTAAGACTGGGGTCAAGCTGCCTAGGTTTGATTCCTGATCCCACTATTTTATAACTGTGACACTGAACAAATTAACTCTCCTATGCCTTAGCTTCTCCACTTGTAAGAAAACAACATCTAATTGGATTGTATGGTGCTCGGGATAGTGCCTAGTATGTGCCTGAGGTAAATAAAGGAGTTCTAGCTTTCTCCACCACCTGCCACACCTCTAGAATAACACTCAACAACCATGTGCCCTCTTTTGAGAGGAAGCAGCCTATTGCTATTAAACCCCATGCAGGAAACAGGAAAGACTTCTTCCAGGCACTTTTGGGACCACTGTCATGATGCTTCCAATTCCCAGTTGTACAGAAGCCCCTGAGACTCACCATGGGCCTTTAAAATGATGAGCGATGTCTTGGGGACTCCTCCAAATGTCTCCAGACTGCAGTGAACTACTACCTCCCCTCAAACAATCGTCACTGTTGCACTCCTGCTGCCAGTGTGCCCACCCCAGGGATATCTGCAGCCTATGCTTTGAGCCCTTCCCAGGGTGCTCAGTATACTAGGGACTCCCTTAGTTACTAGTCCGCATAAGTAAAAAGTCCTGCAAAACCATAGATAAGGAAAACTTAAGAGTCAAAACTCCTTTAGTCAGGAGGGCAGGGCACTTTGCAGAGGCAGGGGAACCTTTGGAAGTTTCATGCCCCAGGAACGGAGCTCAGTTCATCTTTCAGCCCTTTTCCCTATCCCAGGGGGGCCCCTTACCCACGCCTGCATTATTGAACATGCCGGGAAGCACCAGCATGATGTGGTTGGGCCAGTACTTGCGGTACAGCGGCATCTCATATTCTTTGACCACCAGAAGATGCAGGTGGCTGATGCCCTCCATCGCGTGAAAAAGGTTTAGGAGTCCATGCTCATGGCGACCACTGGAAGGAGTGAAAATAGGGCTCTTGACTGCATTCAAATTCTGCTGAAAGAAAAGGAAAACAAAAACAAAAACCAGAGACCAAAAAAAGGAAATTAAAACTCTTGGATTTAGGAAGCTCAGAGAACCTGATGTAGTATGAGGCCAGCCAGTCCTAGTGTCCCACCACTGTCACCCACCTTGTCTGAAACCAGTGGTAGCCGCATGCTCTCCAGGTGTTTGCCCTGCTTGCTGAAGACAAAATGACTTTCCTTGGATTTGGGAATGATGAAATAGAGCTGCACCTCTTCGCCCAGTACAGAGGAAGAGAACGTGAATGCATGAAGGGTGGAGTCAGACATCTACATTTGCGAAGAGAAGAGGGAGGGGACATAAGCTCATGGTTTGCAAACTTCTAGGCCACTTGTTAAGATTGTTACTAAGAGAGGCAAACTAACCTGAACCCATACATGCCACCAGACCTGGCTGTGTGTGCAACATGGAAAGGGTCAGAAAGGCAAACACTTGGTCTTTTAGTAGCTGCCACTGACGTGAGCACCAAGCATCTTGCCCCCCACATAGCCTCTCCGTGGGTGAAGTACCTGTGGCTGGACACTGCCCTATGCAGAGGTCAAATATACCTATGGGAGGTCCTGCTATATACATACTCCCAAAGGCGCCCAGTTACGGGGAAAAACGCTTCTATGTGGGTCAGGTCATATGCACTGAAAATCTTTTTTCTAAATACAATATGACTGACATCATTAAAATGCCTCTGTAGCTCCATCTTTTCTGGCTACAGTGGAAGGTCAAGAGGTTTGAACAGTTAGCCTAGATGTCTGGCTGCCTGGAGAGACCATTTGACTCACTGAAGCCAAATATAAATCTAACCTATTTTTTAAATTGCTGGAAAGTTCACATGCTCTCTTAGTAATCCATCTCGGTGATTAATTTCATAAAAGCTTTTACATGCTTAACAATTCAGACAGTATCTGGCTTAATGAAAGAGAGCATCAATTTTCAGCAGCAACTAAAATCCAGATAGGTTTCCTAAGAATTTTAACCTACATATTACATTTCATCGAAAAACTATTATAATTCTTAAATTCTAGTTCATCCTGCTTCACAAGTATGGAAATATACTACGTTGTAAGTACTGCAATCACACAGGGACTAACTACAGAAATAGGTTTTTAATAAAGAAAATTCCTAAACTCCTAAAAACCTATGATTTATAGATGAGGGGACTTGAATCTTCCATATTCTGTAAAGTATTGTGAAGTGATTTCAAACTAGGCCACCAAAAGTTTTCAGTAACCCCAAGTAAGCAAATGAGATCTAAAAGATAACTCATATTAGAAAGGCATAATGGTCAATCCAGTTCTGTAGGAGATCCCTTCTAGCACCCTGTGGGAAAGAGGGGAAGACCTGGCCCTCGTGGGCAGAAGCAAGTTTGTGGGAATCCAACAGCAGATCCTGGAGGAAGGAAGAGTTGTTCTAGGTGTTCTGAGCCAAGTAATAAAAAGAAGATAAATTGAGGGAAAGTAATACAGAACTTATCCCCCAAACAGGCACTGGCTACCCCTCTCACTTGCTACCTTTCCCATCTTTTGTGCTTAAAGATGCTCTGGACGAAAAGAAGCCAACTACTATGAGCACCGGCTCAGCTTCTGTGTCCCTGCCTCTCAGTTCTTTCTAAACAAGAGAACAAACACTGACTGCTCTGTATGTCTCGTGCTCAAAACCATCCCACACTAGAGTAAGAATATGACTGGGTTGGTGCAAATGGAGACTTGTTCACAGCTCATAGAGCACACCCTATGGGTCAGTTAGATAATAGCTCCATTTTCATCAGCAACCCAAAGGTGGGGAAAGATCCTTTCACTAAATAATATACCATAATATCCAGTTTTTCAGAGCCTCAACTGTTCTGACACATGTAAGCATTTCGATGAAGAGTGTTAAAACACTGAAACTCCATTTCTTCACCCCTCTTCCCCTCCCTCCACCCACAATCTTAATAATTATGCCTAAAGTAATTTTATCAATTCAGGTTCTATGGCCATGCCCTGAACATGCCTGATTTCGGCTATCTCGGAAGCTAAGCAGGGTCAGGCCTAGTTAGTACTTGGATGGGAGACTACCTAGGAAGACCAGGTACTGTAGGAGTAAAAAAAAATAAAGTTGATTCAGGCATCTTGCTGATTAGTGGCTCCTTTTCATAAGCTATCCTTTGGCCTAAAACTGGGAGCCTTACTTTTCATTGCTTACATACAAAATCATGCTGAGTGACACAGGCAGACGCAAAGGGGCTGCACCTGGGAAGCAGAAGTGAAGTCCATGTACTGATGGCACTGTTCGCAGTGGTGGAAGGTGTTGTAGGCCGCATATTTGGTCAGCATCATGGATACAGTTTCTCGTTTCCTGGGCTCCTCAGCTTTGGATTCCTTTATAACTTCTGTGTACAAAGGGGCAGAAAACCTTCCCATGGTATACATGAAGCCCCTACACACCTGGGAGAAAGTTCCCGAGTCCCCAAAAAGCCTTTTCCAAGGATTCTATAATTTATGCCCCGAGAGGCAGGTATGAAAATTAAACGGTGATATGGGTGCAAGAAAAAGCAGAGAGGAGAATTACTTAAGCCGCTCTGAAAGTTCAAACTGTCCCAGGCCTCCTGCCCCGATTTAGGTTCCCCTTGACCTTCAGAGGAAATAAGCTTGGCTCTGCTTGCACTAACCTTGTTTGACCCCCGCCAGCTTCTCAGTATACACCAGACTCATCAGACTGTACTTGGGATCATGCACACTGATGTCAAAGGGCATTTTACTGAAGCTCTCGATGTCTGGCCAGGGCTCTCCCTCTGACTGGCTCACTTCGCTGCTTTCACTGTGATCTAGGACAAGAAGAAAGTGTGCGGAGCAGGCAGATGGACCGGCCTCCCAAGCGTCAGGGACAAGAGGTTTTATGCAACATAAAGCCGAGGTGGGTAGGCAAAGGCATTTCTGGAAAATGAGCTCCCATGTCCCCAGGTGAATGGAACCAGAATTGTCCCTTCAGACCCATACTGTGTCCTTGTGGGCCCCCAGCATTAGCCTCTAGACACACTAGTCCCCAAACTCCCACATCTATGAGGTCATTTAGTCTTTCACTCGATCTCCCCAAATTGCCTTAAAAGCTTGTTTAATTTTGGCTGACCTAAGTTCCACCTTAGAGTTTTAGTTGTGGGGTTTTCAGACATCACAGCTAAGAGATTTTAGGGATCCGCTGATCAAGATTCCCAGTGTCTGCTGCATATTGGAATCATGGGGGAGCTTGTAAAAATCTCTGTGCTTAGGCTACACCCCCATCTCCTTTATTACCAGGCACCTATGGGGTATTCAAAGCTCCTCAGTCTAGTTCTGATATGCAGTCAAGACTGAGAACCAGCAGCCCTGGGTTTGAATTCAGGTTCCCTGCCTTACTGCTCACATCTGCAGGCACCGTCCTTGACTCTCAGGGTTCCCTCATGGCTGTAAGGATTCCAGATGGTGTGTTTAAAGTGCTCAGACAGTGGTAGGCACAGGGTGGGTATGCAACAGATGATACTTGTTATTAACAACAAAATTTATAAAATCAAAAAGCTTGACAACTTTCAGGAAAAGGTACTTTCAAAAATAGCTTAAAGACTAGAAGTACAGAAACTTACAGAAACTTTCAAAAATAGCTTAAAGACTAGAAGTACAGCTATTATCTTTTTAACACACTACTGTTCATTTTTATATCCTGAGCTGAAGTTTGCATTTAAAAAAGGTAGTCTTCTGCTTCTCCAGAGCTTCATTGTATTTATCGCACCAAAATGAGGGAGAAAGAATAAAGCCAAAACAACAGCACTTCTCGCTATAAAGGCCAGGCTCGCCTGTCCCCAGCTGTATAGACTTCTAACAACTCGTGGCACATATTAAGGCCCAAGGTACTGTAACAGGATCTGAGAAGAAAATTAAAAGTACTGCTCTCTGTGGTGCTGAGGGGCCTTGTGGGAAAGTTGTCGGGATGGAGAGTCCTGTACTCCTTGTCTGCTTGGCTCGGCCTTTGCCATCTTGGTCTCAGCCCCCTCCAGGCAGCCAAGGGTGTTTGGAGGTCAACCAGGAGCTCTGTGGTGGGCCTGGTGCGGCTCGGCTGGAGACACAAACAAGATGTGGATGGGAAGACAGAAATAAGTGAGTGTGAGAGTGAGTGTGTGTGTGTGTGTGTGTGTGTGTGTGTGTGTGTGTGTGGAATCATGCATGTAAACTGGTAAGGAATGGAAATAGGGCCGAAAGTGATAATCAATGATTAAATATGGCTAATGTTACCTAGCCTTGCTCTTGACTAAACAAGTGCATTGGGCTTGTTACAGGTCAACTATTCAGGAAAAGCAAGTGAGGTGAGATCTTCAAGGCTGACCTGATAGAAGATGCCAAGGCCCTTTCCTTTTTTTCTGGACTCATCTTTGAATGGCTTGAAAAGAACTTCTACCTCATTGGGAGTTCTACTGCTTCTCAGCCCCCTCCCAGCAGACAACTGTTCTTAGATGTGAAGTGAGCTTTGTGGCCATACTGTCCTTGGCCATAGAGCTAATACTGGCTGATCCCTGCTCATGTCCATTTTCTGGCTCTGCTGGACAACCTACAGACTGGAACTGTCCCACAGGTGACAGTTGTGGGGAAGCGTTGGGTAAGGGACACATGGGAAGAGGAGGGCTGGAGATGATCTTACTGAAAACCAGACCCCCACAGCCTTGTCAGGTAGTGGCCCCTGCATCTCACTGCAAACGTGAAGGGTCCGTTCTGCACAGTTTTCACTTCATGAGAGTAATCCACATACCTGTGCTCAGAGCCTGCGGTTAACACAGAAGGTATACTTTGAGTCACCAGCAAAGGCCCAGTATCCAGAATATAAAACATGCCCCGGACCCTCAGGCCGGGGAACACAATCGGTGCAGCCACCCAATCATGCCGAGGGGGAGGCCCAGAGGAGGGGCAGACTGCACTCCCGAGCTCAGGGCGCTAGCGCGGGGTGGTCTACTTACACCCATTACCTGGCACATTACCTGGCACATTACCTTTAACCTCACAGGAACCCTGCACGTGAGATATGGTGGACCCCCCAGTAGGCAAAGCAAGCTTTGGATCTGGTGTTACCGGTTCCTTTCTTGCGCTTGGCCCCGCCGTGGCCCCGGCCCCGGCCTGGAACTCACCCGTGTGGATCTCTCCCTCGTCGTACACGTCCACCTCCAGGAGTCTGATGAGCATGCGGAAGAGGATTCTGAGGAACTGCAGATATGAGCCAGTCTTTCCTACCTGGTGGGAACATTTTAAGTTGGGAGGGGGCGAAGGACAAGAAAGGCAGGAAGAGAGATTTCTATCTCCTGCCTATCTCCTGCTTTGAGAGGCCTTCGTTGCCCTGGGCCACATCCACCCCACCCCACTGCACGAGCTTCCCTGGCTGGTTTCCATCTTGGGGAGCCCAACCTAGGATGCGGCCTGGCCCCAGTCCTACCTGGGGGGGACCCGTCAGCAGCAGCCGCCGCGGGTGGCAGGCCCAGGCGCCCGAGTTGGGGTCCAGCTGGTTGCTGTAGTCTGCGTGGTGCTGCCGAGCCGAGGTCCACTGCCTGTAGTAGAGGGACTGCTCCTCGCTGCTCATGTCCTTACGCAGGAATGGCCGCAGGGAGCTCACCCAGGCCACATCAGCGTGGGGCAGCAGGGATGAGGAGGGCGGCAGCTTGCTTCCCCTTTGGGAGCCCAGGAGACTGTAGGCCGCTTTTGATAGGATTACTATTGGGGGCAGGGTGGCATGCAGGCCTCTGCAACCTTGGACAGGCTGGCCCGACCACTGGAGGTCCTGGGGTCCGGAGGAGGAGGAGGATGAAGACGAGGAAGGCTTGGAGGTGGTGCTGCTCGCCATCTGAGGGCCCAGGGAATCACACTCCTGCTTCAGAGTCTCTGCAGCTCCTGCTGTGCCTACAGAGACCCCTTCCTGCAGCCCCATGCTCTGGGAGGGGCTCTGGGAGCTGGCGGCCATGGGCTGCTTCTGGGACTTCTCCACGGTGCTGGAGGAACTCACCCCGTTCTCCATGATGGAGCCTGAAAGAGGACAGACTGAGCCTACCCTGTACCTACCCTGTTACCGGTTCCTGGGAGTGCTCCCTAGGCTCCAGGCACCTTTAGGAAGGAGGGAGATGCCAGGAAACCAGCGGGGACATGCCTGTGTGTGCCAGCTATTGA
This sequence comes from Rousettus aegyptiacus, assembly GCF_014176215.1. Classification (NCBI taxonomy): domain Eukaryota; kingdom Metazoa; phylum Chordata; class Mammalia; order Chiroptera; family Pteropodidae; genus Rousettus; species Rousettus aegyptiacus. The sequence goes on along the minus strand of NW_023416287.1, from coordinate 56,116,304 downwards.
AACTCCGCTAGAAATCTTCCCTCTGGCCTCCCTCTCCATGCGTCTCCCCATGCCGCCACCCTGGTTCTGGGTAGGGCTTGCCAGTGGGAGATACTAGCAGGAGACCGCATGTTTATTCCCCGGCTCCCGCCCTGCATGGTCACCAGGGTGGGCTGGTGTGGCACGTTGTGCCGGCTCCTCTGGGTCCCAGCAACTGCTCCCTCCCCTGGCTTCTTCAGGCCCAGTCGTGGTCAGGGCAGCCTGGGGTTAAGCGCACCACATCTTTGTAAGCAGTCTGTTACTAAACTCTCCTTAGTAATCTCATTTGGATATGCTATCTGATTCATTCCAGGACCCTGACCACTGCAGGCTCCACATTCAAGTCCTGCTCAAGTGGCACTCACCACGTTCTGGAGTCTGAGGCCCTTACACTCCTGGCTGTGGAGAAGGACCCCAGGCTGTAGCCACTTCCATGGATGCCCAAACCAGTGTGGGGATGTCTCCACATGAAGGAGGATGGAAAGCATCCTCCCAGTGAGGAGTTGCTCTCACCCAGAGTTCCCTACACATTTGGCCAATTCACTGCAAATGGGTTGAGGACAAACCAAAAGCTCATTACATTCAGGACTGAAGGCCCTCTCTGGGCTCAGGTGAGAGCTTCTCAGGCATATAGGTCAAATTCCAGGTGTAGGAGATTCTAGATGACCAGTGAGTAATTGGAGGTAACTGAAACCAAGTCATTCCACCTGCTCATCTGACTGGTGTCTTTCCATCTTGTATGAGAGCTCGCCTGTCCCCTCACAGCTCTGACCATCGAGTCCACATGCCTGCACACTGAGTGTGAGCCTCCTTGAGGGCCCTTGGTCAGCCCATGGCAGGGCAGGGGTGTGCTCGGTGGTGTGAGCACAGCCCGCACTCCAGGCTGTCCTCGAAGCTGGGGGAATCTCTAAACAGCAGAAGGCAAACCATTACCTCTGTGTGACTTACTCAGACCAAGGCCAGGAATATGTGAGCCCTGTGGGGCAGTTTCAGCAGCCAGGGAGAGGAGGGTGTCAGATCAAAGAGCCAAAGGCAGGAAGTTGAAGTCCTGACCCTTGCCTCCCCCTCACTGATGCTGGGATCCCAAAGCTTCTAGATGTGACATCCCCCTCCCTTCTGTTACCTTTTCCTCTCCTCCAAACCTCTTGCCTTTATTTTGAACTCGTCTCAGAAAGAAAACTGGGACCAGTACAGTGGAGCGGTGGAGAGAGGTACAGCCCAGATCCCTGGCTGACGGGGAGAGCTGGGCCTACCCAGCAGCCCTGTCCTCAGGCCCACCATCAAAAGACAGAAAACCCCGCAGATGAGGAATGGCCTCTTCTGTTCCCACAGGGAATCATCTAACAGCGGCCGAGAGAATGAACAGAGACCTGCTTTGGGATGTGTCACAGTGACAGGAAATGTGGGAGAGAAGGAACATTAATGGCGGTTACCTCTCCTCTGGTAGTGGCTTTTCTCTTCTAAATTCTCTACTTCGTTACGTTCTCCAAATTTTCTACATTAAGCTATTACTTTCATAGAAAAAGTGAAACTGAGCTGCATTTGCAGTAATACAATTTATCAGAAGAAAATTCATGTGGCGCACTGTCTTAGACCATACGGTCTTGCTGCAGGAGAGGGGCTGGCAGGCGGCATGGTGGCTCGTCACCATCAACCAGGGGCCCCGAGTAGCCTTCAGGATACAAAAACTTGCCATTAAGTCCTTAGAAAAATTGTTCATTCATTCATTCATTCATTCATTCAAACAAATAAGCGACCACTTTGTGCCAGGTACTAAGCCAGTTAGCACAAACTTATAGTTTCAGGAACTGGAAGGGAAAAGAGGGACTTTGTACCAATATCAAATACATCATATCCATGAGATGCCTAGGATGGGAAAGACTAGGGGAAACGGTACAGGCTAAGTTGATAAAAATTATTTACTATATTTATCCTATTAGCAAGCTCTTTATTAAATGTTTACCCAGAGAAGTATTTTGTGGCTGTTCAACAGTCGTGCTTCCTGAGTATCTCTCCCAGGGAACTGAGGTCTGAACAGGATGCCTGAGGCACCGAAGGCTCCTCTGAAAGCCTGGAGGGTGTCAGTGGAGACCTCTGCCTTCCACATGCCTACCCGCTGCTTCATCCCATCCCTGAACCCTTGAAAGAGAAAAGAAAGCACTGACCTGAGGTTCCAGTGATGGCACTGCTGTTGCTCTGGGGCCTCTCCAGGTCGATCAGCAGCTCATCAGAGTCGTTCTCACTCACGGTGGCTCTCTCCTGCTCCTTCCCACTAAGGTCCAGGGCAACAGTGGACCCCCGCATAACCTCTTTCGAGACATAGCAGCATGCCAGACCCACCTCCTGCTCCAAGGCCGTGCGAGTTAAATAGCTTGAATCAATTAACCGGAGGTCACAGTACTTCAAAGACCTGCGCAAAAGTAGTGATGTTTTGGTGAGTCCATCGGGCTTTGCGTGCAGTGTAGGTATGCCTGAATAGCGGATGCATCACAGCCGTTAAAATCATGGGTTTCAGTGCCAGGTAATCCTTGAGGTAAACCTTAGCTCTGTCACCTCCTACTAGTTGCTATGACCTCACACTAGTCACTTCATTTTCTCCAATTCATAAATAGAATTACAGTGCCTGGCTCATGGCTCATACAGTTAGTTATTGTAAGGAATGAATGTCATGAAGGCATTTACAGACGGCAATGCCTGAAACACAATAAGCATTTAATTAATGCTATTGTTGTTGCCTCCCAATCTGCAGGCCCTAGATCCTTGAGGGGGCTGGGAACAGCAGATTAAGGAACTTCATTTAAAAAAAAAAAATCCTGGTTTCAGGCAGATGCTGTTCCTCTCTGGCTGCCCTGCTGTAATGTAGACATACTTCTCAGCTCTGGCTAGCCTCCATCTCCCAAATTGCTGGTGATCTCTGAAAAGTCAAAAAAGGAATCAAAAAAGGCTATATTTCTTATATCGCTGGAAAAAAACAAAACAAAACAAAACAATTCTCTTCCCATTTGCCAAAGGAATGAGATAGTTATGCATCAGCTGAGTTTTAACTCTCAGCTCAGCAGGGTGACTAATGAAAAAGGAGAACTAACTATGCACATTACCTGGGAAAGGTTTCTCCAAGGGGGTCTCTGCCAGTTAGTATCACAATACAAGGCAGACCTTCTAAATCCTGGTAAGTCCGAGGGATCCACTCTTCTGGTTCATTTCCTCTCCAAGTCTGTGGAAAGGGACCCACATAATAAAATTAAAATCTTATTTAAGTTTCAACCTTTTGAAAGATTTCTAGGTCCATGTTTTATATACATTTGTGCTTCCAAATGACTTCCGGTCAGTGTATATGTGCATGTGTGTGTGCATACGTATTTTAGTTGCTATTAAAAAGCACACACGAGCACTCTAGAAGCCTTTAGTTTTATCTCAGTAAGGTAAAACAGATCTTAATACAGACATCATGTGTTAGCCACTCAGGCCAAAGAGACATACAGGTGAAATATCCGATTAGTGATGCAAACCTTAAGGAAATCCTGGTTAAACAACCCGGCTCAAGGCTCTTAAATATGTTCTTCATGTAATGGACAGACTCTTGAGACTAACTGAAAAAGACAGTTTCAGTTTGAACGACTAATGAAAGAATCTCAACAAAATTTCATGAAAACAGACATTTTCACCAAGAAAATAAAGTTAGTCACACTTGATGGTTATTTTCCCCCTCTCTTCCTTCATTGACCTTCAGAATAACTGACAAGTAATAATAGGCTTAGGTCCCCAAACAAGAAGGCTAAAAATATAACCGAATTTGCAGTTGGCTCATGATTTCACAAAGGATCTACTGAGCATCAACTTCTCAAACATATTAACACAACTATACATATACACACACATTTATCTCTTATAAGTAGACATAAATCTTGAAAACGTGAATATATCAATGCAATGGAAAACTCTCACTAACTTGAAAGATGTTCAAAAGTTGAAAGATCTTCTAGATTTTTCTATTTTCGAGCAGGAAAAAAAGACCATCCCTCAGCCATAAAAAAAAAAAAAAAAAAAAAATGAAATCTTACCATTTGCAATGAAATGGATGGACCTACAGGATATTATGCTAAGGGAAATAAGTCAGATAGAGAAAGACAAATACCATATGATTTCACTTATATGTGGAATCTAAAGAACAAAATAAATGAACAAAATGAAAACAAGATTCACAGATACGGAGAACAAACTGGTGACTGCCAGATGGGAGGGGGTTAGGGGGTAGGGTAAAAAAGGTGAACGGATTAAGAAGTATAAACTGGTAGTTACAAAATAGTCACAGGAATGTAAAGCACAGCAGAGGGAATAGAGTCAATAATATTGCAACGACCATGTACAGTGCCAGGTGGGTACTAGACAAACTGGGGGATCGCTTCATAAATTATATAAATGTCTAAGCACTATACTGTACACCTGAAACTAATATAAAAGAATACTGAAGATCAACTCAAAATGAAAAATAAAAATTAAAAAAAATAGGTCCTCTCAAGTAGATAAGGTAGTTTCTATTTTTTTTTTTATAATGTTTATAGCATCTAACTATGCTTTCTATCAGCTTTCTAGCAGAAGGCATTATAAGACAAACTGATATTTCTGATAATGCTTTAGGGAACAAGAACTAAGAAGTGAGGTGTTAAATAATGCCTACATTTTTATTAAAAAAAACAACAACTGGTACTTTCTTTGCTAAACAGAACATGGGATAAAAAGAACTCTAACAGGCAAGAAATAATAGGGTTTGATTATTAATTTGATGTCTACAAACACGAGGCTTTAGAAATAGACATATCCAAATTATTCAAATTGCATATAATTTATAAACTGGAAGAATCATAGCCCTGTTGCCCAATCTTTTATCATGTTTTCATACCGAGGGAAAATCAATGGATCTATACAACCGTTTATAACTTAGAAAATCAATCTATCACAAAGTTTTTTAAATATTAGGTCTATAAAATTCAATTTTCCATACATTTTCATGTCAAAGGGAACCATAACATTACCTGATTTAAAGCAAATTCCGGAAGTAGGGATCGTTTTACTTAGAGCCTTCATGTGGGACTCATGAAAGCCCTGACACTGGTGTTCTCCCTGAATACACTTCATCTCCCAGAAACCATCCATAGTCTGTGTTTCCACCAAGAATAATGAGGTGGGTTTACAATGATGGGATAAAATATTATGTTTTACTAAAAAGATTTATTTTCAAAAGATTATTGAACAAATCTCACTTTTACTCTTGACCAGAGGTAGCCAAACCATCATAAGATACTTCTCTGTCACATAGCTACTTCTGATGAATGATGGCTGCAGTTCTTAGACGGACTGACCATGCCCCCATGATGATGTCACTGGAGAGACATTCAAGACAGCAGGAAAGACTGGGTGAGCACTAATTCAGGGAGAACATGGGGCTCAAGGCCAAGGAAATCTAATGGAAGCTTCACAGGCCTTCTGGAGGGGCTGATTTATTTAGGTTTAAATCTTGTTTCCTTCAAAGTGCTTGTCATCACTTTTAGGTTAATCACAACACATAACGGTAATTAGAGGGAAGCACAAAAATAAGACCATCTAATAGACTGAGAGGCACTGGATTCTATCCAAGATTAGAGATAAAAGGCACAGACATGCCATCCTGACAACAGTAGAGGTTGGTAACTCAGAAATAAACAGGTGGGGCAGAGGCCACCTGGCAAGTGGCTGTCTTGCTTAGAAAATGAACATTTCAACAGATTTCATATTTTCACTTCCACACAGTTTTAATAGGCTGGATTAGTGTGATCCAGTGGTTTTGAAAATATGGAAATCTCTTTTGTGCGGTTAGTGCTTGACAGCTATTCATACAGATTGAGCTGCAACGGCTTTGAGAAGTAATTACTTGAGACCCCGCTGTGTACCCCTTTCTCAGAACAGCGGCTGTGCAGGACGATCACCCTCCAAAAGCCCTGCAGGTCATTCTGATGTGCCGGACACTGGGTTCAGAGCCTCAGGTCTAGAGTGTGGTTTTTAAACTACAGCCCATAGGGGCAAACTATTAGGACCCCTCGATTTATATTGACCTAGTAACTGGCACTCTTGAAGAGTCTGAACAAATGACATAAGACTATAAGTAGCTACATTTGATCAGTGTCAGTGGCAACCCAGAGAAGACGCTGCAGCTGTATATCCTTTTAAACCACCTTCCTGCAACAAGTGTGGGAGACTTCACAGAGCAGCACTGATGACCTGCCTTCCAGATCATCATTAGTATTATTCAAATAGTCTCAAGACTCATGTCTCAATGAGTTACACCATTAAGCAGAGTTTCAGGACTCTTATTTGTTAGTCATCCTAGCAATTCCGCTGTAATGTGGTCCACAACTATAATTTAAAATGGTGAGCATATCTATATGTGAAATATACATGGTAGAGCTTCCACTAAATATAGGAATTTCTATTTTTAGATTTGTTTCTGTTGCTTATCAAGCTAGTCCATGATATTTTGTATTTTGAATTATTCAGCTTAGTTTGGCTTAAAGAATAAAAAGGTTTACATTTGCGAAATGCTTTCTGAACACTAAATAATAATCCCAAAATTAGATCCCTTAGAGATCGAACAGTCCAACTCTCTCATTTTGCAGATGAGAAACTGCAGCCCAGGGTGAAAATGCACATCCCTTAAGATTATGTGATTCTTTTCATAAAATTTGTGCCAAACTAGATTTTTCTTAACACGATTTAGTTTTTAGTATTTAGTGTGTAGGGTGTAGATACCATGTTGGTCTAACTCAGACATACAGTACCTAGCTCTGTGCTGTACTGATATGTATGCAACTATTTTATTAAATGCTTTTTAATGGCTAGGACACACTGAATTGTAAAAGTATCAAGAAAAACCTGAGCAGGGCATAAGGTTGAGAGTTAGGTTAGTTAATTTATGAATTCTCCTCTTCTCCGCATGCCTAACAGGAGGGGTTTAGGAAAAACAGCCAGCTCCTGGCCATGCAGAGGGGCAGCGGGCTTGCTCATGCACTAGGTCCCTGTGCAGGATGCTTCGAGAGCCTCAGTCCAGCCCCAACCATGGGGCTGAGGGTCAAAGCAAGTTCAGAGAAACAACAAACTGTTAAAGAATCCACATGCAAGAGGGCAGGGAAGAGTTCTACATGAGTACTGAAGATAAAACAAAATACTTTACCGACTCTAGACATGAGCTGCCAGGCTGGATGGACAGAAAAGAATTAGTGAATTGATGGTGCTTAAAGATCCCACAGAGGTCTGAGAGAAAAACTTACCTTTTTTTTTTTTTTTTCTCAGAAAACAGATGACCATGGCTAGATGTATCTCAAACAAGATCAATAAACACGGGGTCAAACTGGGACATCTAATTTTTGCACCTGCAGTTGGAGAGTATGGAAGACCAACTGCATGCAAATGCTAAAAAGGGAAGCTTGACGGACTTCATAAACTGGTTCCAATTAGGAAAATGAACATGTTCCTTACTTTAGCCTTAACGTTGTCATGAAGGTCCGACTGACATATACATGTGCAAAACCCTATTAAACTCAGGCCCCTGAGCCGCCTATGTGGGATTCCCAGAAAACAGAAACGGTATTTTGAAGGAGAAATGTTTGTCCACTGCTAACCTTTAATCGCGCCACAAAGTGAGTTGCAACGCTGACTTCGGAGGCAGGGGTCCCAAGGATGATCTCGAAGCGGTACTGCAGCCCCAGCCTGTCGCGCACCTCCTGCAGCCGCTCCTTGGCTAACATCGCCAGCTGCACAGAGGGCACCCTGATAACGAGCATGTGTCCCCTCCCACTTTTGGTTTTTCCTGGGGAGGTGATGAGGTCATCCATGATGCTGAGTGTTTCTGGTGTGCTGTGGTCTCGGAGGGATGCCATGGTGGTGAGAGCCATCAGAGCCTCCGAGTACTGCTGGATGAGGAGGTAGCAGCGGACGACCATGCTGTGCAGCCTGGGGTACCTTCAACAGAACACAGGGAGCTGGCACGTGGGCTGCTGGGACAGCTGGGACAGTAAGGTCTGCATGGGAGGAACACAGACCAAGCACTGTGGGAACGGATTAGTGATCGGTGGCGGGCTTGAGCTCTGGAATGACCTTGGAGCCCATATCACTAGAAGGAAAAGTTGAGCTTCCAATGCCTTTGAGAGAGAACCTGTTAGGGCTGGCAAGCAAGTTAAAGAAGGTTGGGGATGGTTGGTCTAGTGACTTCAGCTTCTCTGACTGTGGTCTGTGGACCAGCAGCAGCATCATCCAACAGCCGCACCACCAGGGATTGTCAAAGATGCCAAATCCTTCACCACAGATGCACTGAATCAGTCAGAATCCTCATGGTCTAGATTCATCCCAAAAAAGATCGGTAAACATGGGATTGATCAAGCTGGAACATCTCATTTTTTCACCTGCAGTTGGAGAGCATGGAAGACCAGATCCTCAGGTGATCTGTATGCACGTTAAGCTTTGAGAAGCACGGGTCTAGTCAGGTTAATTGTCATAATGAATCATCCCTGGATTCTAACCTATTGCTGGTGGCATTGGGTTAGAATGGTGGAGTTGTCTGCTTATTTTTCTGCTACTTAAGATTACAGTAAAGGAAACTGAGATTTTAACATCATGTCTGGAGAGTATAAGACATAAAAAGTAATTATTATTACTAATTTGAGATTAACTCCACAGCAGTACCTATCTTCCCATAAAATGTGCCTTGGTACTGCAGAAAACTTGGGAGCTGACTGGAGAAACAGCACCCTCTAGTGGTGAGGCCTCCTATCACCAGAGCCCAGCTTAGTAAAGGGAGCCTGGCAAGGAGCTGGGATGTCCTGGCTTCGTTCAAATGCCTGTTTGTCCGTCACTACCCCCACCCCCTGCCTGGACAGTCAGGTAAGAGGATGGAGACTTTGTCCAATTGTTAATTTCCACAATTACAGGACAAGCAAAAAAATAAATCTCTCATTTATGTGCTATTCCTCAGAAAAGCAGGCCTGTTGATAAAATGAGTATAAACGGGCAAAGAGGACCCACTTGCAGGCATGAAGAGGTGCTGGTCAAGAGAGTATGTGCTCACAAAACAAGGGTGAGTCTTGGAGCTTTTTTTCTGGTTGCCAGCTGGTAGCACATGCAGCTGCCTAGCAGTTTGGTAGGCCAATTAGGGATTTCACCTTTGCTCCACTTTATAACTCTATTTAAAGTAAAACAAGTGGTTCACGGGCCTTGCACAGAAAAGCTCAGGGTCAAATACCAGCGAGGGTCATCAAATGAATGGTGTGCTTCTGAAGTACTTTAGAATTGGAAAGGATCAGAGATGCCCTGAGTTCTGACCTCTCCACCTTCTCAGAGAAGGAGAATGAGTTAAGAGGCTGAGAGAAATTCAATTACTTGCCCAAGATCATCCAATGGTCAGAGACAGAGCTGGGTCTAGATTTCATTCAAGTCTCTGACAAACTCTTCTTACACTGCAAGGATTTAGTAGATTGGGGGAAGTGAAGAAATCCTTCAGTTTAATCAATCCTGGGCTACTCCCTTCAAACATTATATGTGCGCTATATATATATATATATATATATATATATATCATAGCTATCATTAGCCTAGGGTGACTGGGTTGGAGGAAATAAGCACAGATGATCCGTATTTAAAGCTTAATGTTTTTTGCTAGGTCATGTAGAAAAGCCAAAGTTGCAACAAATGGTAACTTGTATATACAGGCATTTAGATTTCACACTCTGAAAGTGAAGTCTTCCCAATCTGTTGTTTGCATTAAACTGTAATTGTAGTTTTGTATTACCAAAGTTGTAACAGAAGTTGATGGGATCATCTGTTAAAATACCAGTCGTGAAACTGAATGATGTTACTGGATGATACATTCTAAGCTGGCAAATAGAATGGGTGGGTAGGAAATGCTTAAAGAGGAGACTCATGGGCTGGTTTTGGAAATCTAGGATCACAGGTGCTGCAAAAGGATTGGTGTCGCAGTGTTAGTTAAATCTTCTCAAATCCATTAGCTGGAAAATATAAACTCCTACTCCAAGCCTGGTCTTTTTCTTGATGTACTATTATAACTTGCCAGTAGGATGCATCCACCTGTCCTCATTTTTATTTTTTTCTTAGAAAATTAAAGGTTGTTACATGATGGTTTGTGATTAATTGGAGCCAGTTTTAAGAACTAGAACTACTAAGACTTAGAATGTACCTCATCAAATAGAGCCCACATATCCATATCATTGGATGATCAGACAACATTGAGGCAGGGACCTCTATTAAGTTAGGCAAATTTTAATGCTTCTGCTTACTCTTAGAGTCCATGATTCAACATCAGAGAGTTAAAAGTAGGAAAACCCTTTACTTTTCCAGAGTTTGACCTGGAACTGAGGGATAAAAAAGAAGGCAGAGGAGAGAGGAGAGTCATGATTCTTAACTGCTAAGACGAAAGACTGGAGAAAGGGCACTAGGAACTGAACTCACTTAAATTTGAGTGTTCCTTAATTTTCACCAGTCTACGCCCCAAATCTGTCATAGTAAAGTTTAGTTTTTATCAGGCCATCTAAGGGTACTTGCTTATGGACAGAGAGGCAAAAAGGGGAAAATATAAAAGTAGGGGTGAATGGGAGGGGAGGCCAGACCTCAGAGGAATGGTCTTTAAAAGGCAAATCCCTGGCTGTGTAATCTCCAGGTGGTAGCAATGAAGCATGCTTGATGATTCAGGGCACGGAAGGTGCTTCTAAGTCCCACTTTTAGTTGCTAGTTTCCTTTGTTGGTCTTGGATGATCAGAGAAAACCCATATGAGTAAAAGGTCATCTTAGGAAAGGCTATTTTTATTCTGCCTTCGCATTTCAACTGCACAGTCCAGGCTCCCAGCAAACTCCCCGTGACACTGACACAAAAGACTTTTGGCTATTTTGGATATGCAAGTACAGCTAAAGAAAAGGTCGAAGGTTTTATTTACCTCTCCAAGAGTGTGTTCACCATTTTTTCAAAAGTTTCATCACATCTCAGAAGTGGGCTTGTGATCCCCCACTGTAGAGACTTACTGTACTCATTTAAGCCGAAGTACAGCTTCTCCTCGCAGCTCATGTCCTCCTGATTCAAAATACAGAGCACAACCCAGTAAGGACAAGATACATCACACCTTGTTTTCTAAGGGGGGGGGACCCCTGTAATAGGTTATTTCCTGAAGGTTAAAACAATTGTGAATAAGCAAGTGGGACTACAGCAAACTAAAAAGCTTCTGCACAGCAAAGGAAATCATTAACAAAATGAAAAGGCAACCTATGGAACAGGAGAAAATATTTGCAAACACTATTATCTGATAAGAAATGAATATCCAAAATATTTAAAGAACTCACACAACTCAACAGCAAAACCCCTCAAATAATCCAATTAAAAATGGGCAGAGGAATCGAAATTTTTCTAAAGAAGATATATAGATGGCCAACAGGTACATGAAAAGATGTTTAACATCACTAATCATCAGGGAAATACAAATCAAAACCACAGTGAGCTACCACTTCATACTTGTTATAACGGCTATTATCAAAAAGACAAGAGATAAGTGTTGGCATGGGTGTGGAGAAAAGGGAACTCTTGTGCATTTTTGGTGGGAATGTAAATGCAGCCATTATGGAAAATAGTACAGAGATACCTCAAGATATTAAAAATGTATCTACTATATGATCCAGCAATTCCACTTCTGGATATAGATTCAAAGAAAAAGAAAACAGGATATTGAAGTGTTATCTGAACTTCCATCTTCACTGCAGCATTATTCACAATAGCCAAGATATGGAAATAACCTATGTGTCCATCAATGGATGAATGACTAAAGATGTGAGATACATACTATATGTATATACATATGTATCTATGTACATATACATATATGTATATATATACATGAATACTATTTAGCCAAGAAAATGGACATTCTGCTATTTGCAACAAAATGGATAAACCTCAAGGGCATTATACTACGTGAAATAAGTTAGAGAAAGAAAAATAATGTGCTGTATCACTTATATGTGGAATCTTAAAAAAAAAAAACCTTCAAACTCATAGAGAGAATAGTGGTTGCCAGGGGTTGGGAAAATAGGGAGAGGTTGGTAGGTTGGTGAAAAGGTATAAACTTTCAGGTATAAGATGAGTAAGGTCAGAGGATCTAATGTATAACATGGTGACTATAGTTGCTAACACTATTTTACACAACTGAAATTCGCTAAGGAAGTAGAACTTAAATGTTCTTAAAATATGTATACACAGTGATGGATGGAAGGAATCCTTTCATAATATATACATATATCAGTTGATCAAAATGTACACTTTAAACATCTTACAATTCTGTCAATTATACCTCACTAAAGCTGAAAGAAAATGTGTTTCATTACGTAACCTGATATCAACTCGATAATCATCTCTGAGGCATAACTTTCTCTTCAGTTCAAATAAACTTAACATGTTATAAGTGGAACGCGGACATGCTTTCTCAAGGCAGATAACTATAGAGATGGTTTGTTTTCTCTTTCTCTTTTGTTCAGACATTTTCAGAGGAATAGCATTGTTTAGACTGGTACAGTCACAAGGTCAGATTTTTCCCCTCTTGAAGCTGCTCTCTCTATTCTGATACATATACTATCTACAGGACTCTGGAGATCGACAAACTAAAAAATTCCCCTATCATAGAAAACTTTTGACATCATTTAATGGCGATCATTCATAAAAGCTTATCTTTTTACAAACAACATTTTAAAAGTGAAATATATATATATTTTCCCCCTTCTTAAACACAATGCACAGTATTTAATGTATCCCCTTCTTGATGACTCAGTCATTACTATGAAAAAAACAAAAGTATTTTGGGATGTGACATAAAGATGCCCTCAGAGGGTCCTGAGATGTCTGACAACATGCTTGTCCTTAAACTAAGCAGCCCCACTATATTCAATAAGCTTTTTGAGTTCATGTATCTGGTTTTTAAAACATAGTTTTCTTTCCTCTTTTGTACACTACTTTTTCAGTCATTTCTTCTTCCTGTCATGTTGCCTGGGCATTTGTTTCACTTTTATTTATTTGTTATATGTGGACATTGTTCTTTAAACACTCCCCAACTCATTTCACAAAGGTAATACAGAAACTTAAAATGTATACAATAAATATAAATTAGGTGATCGGAGGAAGAAAAAGCAAGGGCAAGAGAAATAAGATTGAGCTAGGAAGTTAGTTCTCTCAAAAATGGATACAGAAGTTTCTGTATGTTTTGTTAGAAGTGTGCTACAAACTGGGTTCTGAGCTTTTTAGTAACTCATCCAAAGAGATGAGCAATTGAGTGATCTATAAGGTCCATAAGATAAAAATAAAGCACTATATAATTGGTAGCTTTTAACTCTGAGAGGAATCCTGCTTGTTGGAACGGGGTCTTATTTGAGAGTAAATATGCTTTATTTATGTTCTTATAAATATAGACCAGAATATATTTTTATAAATCCTGGAGACTTAGAGCTTATATGGTTGATATCTATTGTTCATTTGCTTATTTCCCTGAGTTTTTCCCTGTGTTGTGAATAGTTGTGTCAAATAAGTAATTTAGGATGAAAAAGGTCATTCATTGAGGTTCCCTTCTTATTAGGAATGGACACAGAGTTAGTGTAAAAGCTTTATTTCATATAAACTTGGATCTTCACATTCCTTCTCATCCTCAGTCTTGTTTCTTTGGGAAAATATAAAATCCTACTCCAAGCCTGCTCCAGTATAGGTTTTAAGGATCAGAGCTACTAAAACTAAGAACTGGAAATGAAGTTAACTATAGTTTCTAAGTATTACAAAAGTTGACATAGAAGTTAAAAGGACCATACTTTAAAATGAGTTATGAAAATCTGCATGATATTATGCTAAGAAAACATGCAATCACATAAAGTAAAGTAAGTCAGATGGAAAAAGTCGAGAACCATATTATTTCACTCATATATGGTACATAAAACAAAGTAACATTTGAACAAACAAGACAAACAAACAAAAACTTCAGAGACACAGGCAACAGTATGGTGGTTACCAGGGAAAAAGTGGGTGGTGGGTGGAAGATGGTAAAGGGGATCACATACATGGTGATGATGGAAGGAGACTTGACTTTGGGTGGTGAACACACAACGCGAAATACAGATGATGGATTAAGAAATTGTACACTTGAAACCTATATAATTTTATTAACCAATGTCACCTCGACAAACTTAACAAAATTTAAAAAAGGTAAAAATAAAGAAACATACACTCCCGAGTATCGCAAATTATAAATTATATGATTCACTGAATCCTTATGTCTTTGGGGAAAATATTCCTTCTCTTAAAAAATCTCCCACCGCACAAAGTGCTGTCCACGCAGTGACTCCAGGCTGCAACTTTCTCTGTCCTTTCTCTGCCGTCTCTGCTTTTCCTCCAACCAAACCCTCTGCTGTATGGACACTGTTCCCCGGAAGATCACTGAGGACTCCCGAGGCCAGTCCAGCTGCCTTTATGTGTCAGTGCTCGACCTCTGCCCTCTTCGTAGTTGTCTTCATTATTTTCTTCTATGATTTTATCTACACAAGCTGCTTCAGTGATCACTGTTTTTGAAAAAATATTCCATATCCTCATTGTAAAGCCCAATCCAAACTCCAGCTTTGCATTTGCCACGTGCACTCACTTCAGTCTCACCTCATTGGAAATCCATCTTGTCTGGGCTCCACGATCAGTTTTCCTCCTGACTTCTTTCCAACTGACGGCATCACCTCAAAGATATTTCTGACACCTGCCTCTTCCCCCAAAAGGAAATCCTAGGAAAGTTACCAATTCTTCCATCCTTGTTTATTATCAGGACTACTATTCTGATTCAAGTATTTGTTAATTCTAACCCGAATTATCAGAAAAGCCAAATGACTCTGATCTCCCTATTTCTAATCATGCTGACTTAGCCTCTATCAATAATGAACTGTCTTAAGATGCAGCCTCTGAGTATCTCCTAAAACTGAACATATTCATACCCTATGACTCAGCAATTTCACTCTCAGGTATATACTCAATAGAAAGGCATACAAATGTCTACTAAAAGGCATGTACTAGCATGTTTATAGCAGTATTATTTGAAATAAATAAATAGGATAAATGAGTTGTGGTGGAGCCACCAGTATAATCTATATATAACAATAAGAATGAATATTTTATGACTCATCTAAAATATAGAATGCTCACAAACGATGATGAGCAAAAGCAGCCACATACGAAAGAGTGTATGCTGCATGATTCCATTTATATAAAGTTCAAAACTGGGTGAATTAAATCTATGATGTAAGAAGCCAGAAGACTGTTCCCTTTGGTGGGGGAGTGCCTGGCTCCTGGGGTGGTGGTGATGTTCTAGCTCTTCATCTCGGTGCTGGTCCCACGGGTGTGTTCAGTTTGTGAAAATTCACTGAGCTGTACATTTACATTGTTAATATAAAAAATAAATATGTATATTCTGATATTGCTTATAATATTATGCCTTTGATAAAAATTTGCTAATGCCTGTGCAATAAGTGTAAACTTTGCTAGCCTGGCACTCACAGTCTCCATATGTCATTTTCCAGGTTTCTTTTCACCCCAATAAGTGTCCTCTGAAAAATGCTCGTGTTTCCTCCTCCTCATGGCTCTGCTGCCAAGGAGCAGCTGCTCCGCCACGTGTGCTCCATCCTTCCTCTGCTCCAAGGCCCGTCCGTCATCAGCGTCCTCTCCTCCATGTGGCCTTTCCTGGTGCTTTCAAATGCACAGGACTTCTTGCTCCTTTCAACCCCCAGAGCATTTTGGTGTTCTGAAATTGTCTTACTCCATTTCTGTTATATAAGATTTTTTTTTTTTGACAAATAAAGATTGTATATATTTAAGGTATACAACTTGATGTTTCTTTTTTAAAATTGAGACATAATTGACATATTATATTAGTTTCAGGTATACAACATAATGATTCAGTATTTATATACTGTGAAATGATCACCACAATAAGTTTAGCTAACTAACATCCATCACCACACATAGATACAGTTTTTTTCGTTGTCTGATATAAGACATTTACATTTCTGGCATCTTTCACTTAAACATGTATATTTAAAAATATCCAGTATGTTCAGTACTTTAAAATGAATGATCCATTGCTTAATGGTTAATCTTTATTTATTTATTTATTTATTTTTATGAAACTCGTTTCTTTACTTTGAGAGTATATTTAGCATACAGTTTATAGGTGATAGAAAATATTTTTCAAGTATTAGGAATTGGAGCCAAAAAGTATAAAGACCTGGATATGTACAATGTTGCAGACAATTCTCAACACATTAAATGCTATTATTGAGTAACGTCACAGTACCATTATCATCCGTTTCAACCAGAAATCTGTGAGAAATGATTAAAAGGAAAAATCCAGTTTCCAGGGGAGCATGAGAATAATTAACAGTGATACAGATCAGTTAATCTGAGACATAACAGAGAAGCCATCCAAGAAGAAAATAAAATTTCCAAGTCTCAGGTTGAAATTAATCAGTTAAAGGCACAAAGATAATTTAGGATACTGATGATAAATAATGTCAGATAATGACACATTTTGAGGGGGAAAACTATATAGAATGGATAATTTTGAATCTGCATGATAACCTAAACGACTACCTAATCAAATTTACACAGGACATTTCTAGGTTTTAGTCTTACGATAATTGTAATTATCTGGAACTTTTAGAAGATAAAGCATTATGTCAGATTTTTGAACTCTTGTGCTCTATTTTGCCATATTTTATTACAAGAGTCTCCCTGGGGAACTAAGAACATGCCTGTGTACCAGGGACTCACCATGTTGTCCAGGTGTATCCAGTGAACCTCATTGCTGGAGCTGATTCGGGACTGCTGGGTCTGCAGAGTGTACGGGAAGGAGCTGACCTGGAGCACCAGGAGGTTGAAAGCTTCCAGAACTTCTCTGCAATTAATGACTCTATCAGCCAACCCATGACTAGGTTCACCATGTGACAAAGAGCCCGAAATGACACTGTAAAGATATGGAAGTCATATTAAAGCCTCTTGATTTAATTGATTAGACTCAGAAGCAGACATGAAAATGGATGCAATATTTGACTCTTAGCTTTCCAGTTCTTTTTAATTGGGAGCAGGAGTAGGAGCAAACATTTGATCTGGAAGAGCCCAAATTACACAACTTTGTACACCTCTCAGACAGATTCCAGGGATTTTTTTTTTCAGTTTTCACCCGATAGATATACGTCAAAGTATAAAATCAATTATCTAAGCCAAGGATATCTAAATCCTCAGTTGAGATGGATCATTTTAATTCGAAAACTCACCTGACTGAAGGGGCTTCTCCATCAAAACACGATGTTTACCACCTGTGCATTGATCTGTAACCACCCCCCCACCTCCCCAGACAGGCCCCAAAACTGCAGGGATCCCCACTGTGTTAATAGCACCCTCCTTTCTTTCTTGAGCCTGCTAGACTGTGGGGAGGGCTCCTCCTACCCACCTCCCATGACCAACATTGTCATAACTCTGAATCATTTTCAGGTGTGTTTAATTTGAATGTAGCGGGTTGCCATGCAGACTTAAAACAAAATTAAATACAGAGAGATGCAACGCATAATGCCCAGAGCTTTTACCCCAAACTTTCAAAGACTAGGTGTACAAGGTCAGTGAGCTATTTCTGCACATAGGACATGAACAGTAACTAAACAGGATGTAGGCAAAATTTCTTTCCTCTTTCCTTCTTCCTTCCTTCCTTCCTTTTCTTTCATTCTTTTCTTTCTCCCTCTCTCCCACCTTCCTTCTTCTCTCTCTCTCTCTCTTTCCTTCTTTCATTTCTTTTCTCTCTCTCTCACCCATGCTCTCTCTACTAAATCTAACAAGTTATGCAAGACTTTACTTTTACCTACAATGGCTCTAGATTTGAGGCTGTGGAGTACCAAACAGATTCTGGCTTCTGAACAAGCACTTTTGCAATTCTGACCTTTCTACCACAGACCGAAATACTTCCAGATTCCTAACCTCAAGAAGTCCTAAAGAAAAAAAAAAAATCTATAAATGATTGATAACATGTAGTACCTGAGGACTATTCCTGCCCCCCTTTGAAAACAATTTGCCTTATTAACCCGTAGTAGCAAAGACGTCTCCACCAGATCACTCCTATAATTTGATATGGGAGCAAAACTGTCTCCACTGTGCCACACTTACCTTTCTTTCATTAATAAGACCACTCAGAGATATTCTCTTGTTTAAACTGATATAAATTGTGAAGGTTTCAGATCTGTCCCCAGATCATTAAAATGGCATCTCTAATGTGGTTACAGGTAAGAGGGAAGAGAGAAAGGCAAGGAAAAAGAGAAATAGCAGGAGAGGAAGGAAAGAAGGAGAAAAGTAAAATGGACGAGAACTGGGGAGGATGGACGGTGGTAGAGCGGAAAGCACGCGGCCCACCTGGGAGCTCATTAACCTCCACCTCCTTGCTACCTTTGCTCTGAAGCAGCGAAGTTCCACAGGGCCCTCAAGACAATATTTTTAACGGGAATTTGTAAATTCGCCCACAGTAGTTAAAATCAACATTAAAGTGGGAAGAAAAGGTGAAAGCAAGGAAAGGGGAAGATAATAAGTCATCAATAAGAAGATGCCAAATGCTAGGGTCCCTGGGTTTTCAAATCATCACCTTTTAAATCATTTATTACATAACCACTGCGTCTGTAGAAGAAATATTGTATTTGCTCACTCTGAAGCAATCACCTCGTTAGTTCCACATGGCAGTTGTCGTGAACTAGCACAAACAGTGTATACGGGTTCTGTTTCACTCTTCTCATGAAAACTTCAAACTTGGTTTGAATCTCATTGTCTAGACGAACAACATATTTCTCTGCTCTCTGATAAGCTGTTCCATTTTCCTCCAGACCCAAGTCTACAAGGACACCTGCCAAAAAGAAAAAAGAGTTTACATTTTTACATAGATATATAAATGACATAAACTAAATTCAGTTTATCACACAACTGATAAACTGGGTAGTAATCACATAGAGAATTTTACAGAGCAGGTATTTTTGTTTTTTACCTTTTCCCCACTATAATTTGAGGAGAAATATCAGAGTTCCTTTTCTTTAGAACACTCCACCCCACCTCCTACAAATGACAACAAGGAATGATCTGGTACCTTAAGTAGCAGCAGTTGAATGTATGAGTCTTCTAATTAAATTCTATTTATACATGATGTGCTGCTACTAACAGCTATTACAGACCACTCAGAAAAGTGAAAATCTGGGCTACAGGTCTTGGCTAAGTTAATATAATCATGTAAGCATTCCATATCCCAAATTTAGCAATAAAGCATAGATAAGAAAAAGAAAAATAATATGTGATATCCAAAAAGAAAACAACTACATTATGCTCTTTTTTAGTTAGTATTTTATTCATTTTTAAATAGTGACATTCTGAATAATATCCAGAGTATGGGAAGTCCTCAATGAATACTGAGTTATGTAGCAAATTAATAAAATGAACTAAATTATATAAGATTAATATAGTCTCACAATGTTGGAAATTGTGAAACTTTAGTACTACATTATTTTCTGTCTATAATAAAAGTACTTCTACATATAAAACATGGTTCTAAGCATATGAAACTGTTGCTGGGATAATTAATTAAAACACCAAATCCTTTAAAATGAAGAGACAAAATGATAATTATGTAAGGTATGTGTTAAATATATCACAAAATATATGTGTATC
Organism: Rousettus aegyptiacus; assembly: GCF_014176215.1. NCBI lineage: Eukaryota > Metazoa > Chordata > Mammalia > Chiroptera > Pteropodidae > Rousettus > Rousettus aegyptiacus. The sequence goes on along the minus strand of NW_023416287.1, from coordinate 56,096,503 downwards.
GAATCATCACATTGTGCACCTTAAACTTATGTTACTTGTCAAATATATCTCAATAAAAGCTGGGGGTAAAAAAAAACACACACAAAGAAAATAAGAGCACAGAAGCAATCTCCAGCCTCCCAAGACACTTAGCTTCATGGGGGATAGGGTAAACCCTCTAAGATGAAAGCCTTGTGAAGCCCATGGCCCTACCAACAGAAGAAACCAAAAGATTGATTTGGGGGTTAGATATGGTCTTTGAGGACCAGCCTGGATTTTAAGGGCTGAAGGATATCTATTGAGAAGCCAGTATCAGTCACACCTACCAGACCCAACTGTGTGCTCAAAAAAAAAAAAAAAAAAAAAAAAAAAAAAAAAAGAAAAAGAAAAAAAAAAGAAAAAGAAATTAACAAAATAAAACGTTATTTAAAAATAATGCATAAAACAGACTTGAATGAATTATGTTGACCTAGTTTTATTTATCTAGCTTTTCTTTAATGTAAACTGGCTCAATTAACAACCATGTGCAATTCACATCTAGATGCTATAATACAAATAGTTATAAATGGTATTTTTATAAAAGGACAATGTTTTACCATACAAAAATTTCATTCTATAAGCAAGGTGAACAGAAGGTAATTTTGCTTTCACATATTTTTTCATTAGGAGACTTTTCTCAGATTGTTTTCATTTTCCACTGAAATATGGTCAATATTTCCAAAAACAATCAATCATACATTTAATTTGGCATGTATTCGTTTTTTTTTGAAAGTGAGTTTCTAATAAAACTCATTCAACATTCAATATCAATTTATTGAGCATCTACTATGTATCAGGTACCATTTCAGGTATTGGGTGAGGCCTGGGAATACAGAGGAGAGCATGACAAAGACTTTAAACCTCACAGAGTTTATGATGGAGGAGATGGATAATTCCGACAGGTGTCACATGGGAGACAATGTACTATGGGGTAGAGGAAGTGAGCAGAGGCATAGAGAGAGGACCTATTTAATCTCTGGGGATTTCTGTGTCCTTATCTGTGAAATGGGAGAGTAGAACCAGTTGAAAATTAATCTGTATTTCCTAAATTAATCCTTAGGAAATAAGCACTGTGAGTTAAGGGCATCCTAATATGTAAAGACTATAAATAATTCATAAACAGGAAAATTATCTTGTGGAAAATTAAGAATTGACTACATTTCAAAACAAGTGAAATCAAAACCTTTGACAGGTCAATTTCATTCATGATCTAATGGAAAGACAAAGGTCTTTCTCTTAGACATAACATGGTGTATTAGTCTATAACTATAAAGCCAGCTCGCTCTGTAGTGCTCAATTTGGGTTGGGAACAGGCACATCAGAGGTAATTGAATGTTTTATTTCTATCTGGGTATTTTTATAGATGATCTTAACTTTTATTTTTTAAGTTTTTTTTTTCTTTCCTGGTTATTAAAGTGATAGATATCTGACTTGGAAAAACTGGAAAGTACAGAGATATATTTAAAAAGAAAAAAAATATTATCCACAATTCCTTAACTCAAAATAAGCCACTGCAAACATTTTTGTGTATTCTTTGTGTTTTTTCCTATGGATATAGTGCTACCTAGCTCATATTCTTTAATTGCATAACCTGATTTTTTTCACTTACAACTGTGAAGCAAGAAACAATCTTTTATTACTAATAATGTCTATGTAGAAAACAAAATTATCCATAAATAAGTTAATAAGAATTTAGTTAAGTTGATGGATTCAAAATCTATTGCATTTCAAAAAATTAGTTGCATTTCTACACACCAGCAGAAGTCAGAAATGTAATTTTAAAGACGTTTATTGTAAAATAAAAACATATTAAATATACAGGAATAAATCTTATAAGAGAACACACCTGAATGCAATGTGTGATCTTGGATTGGATCCTGGAACAGAAAAATGACATGAAGGGAAAGGTTGGTGAGGTCTTTAGTTGATACTATTGTTCCAGGAGTGACTTCTTGTTTTGGTAATTTACTATGGTTATATGAATTGTTAACGTTAAGAGAAGCTGGTGAAGAGTGTACCTAAACTCTACTATTTTCAAATAGCTTTACTGAGATATAATTCACATACAATTCACCCATTTATAATGTACAATTTGATAGCTTTTAGTATATTCACAGAGTTGTACAACAATCAATTTTAGAACATTTTCATGACCTCTAAATGAAACCCTATATCCTTTAACCATTACCCCTCAATTACTCTTAGTCCCCAGCCCTAGGCAATCACCAATCTACTTTCTTTCTCTAATGATTTGCTTATTCTGAACATTTAATATAAATGAAACCATAACAATACACAATTTTGTGTGACTAGCTTCTTTCACTTGGAGTAATATTTTCAAGTTTCAGCCAGGTTGTAGCATGAATCAATATTTCATTTCTTTTTATTGCTGTATAATATTCCACTGCATGGCTATACCACATTTTGTTTATCAGTTGATGGACATTTGGATTGTTTCCACTTTTTGGCTATTATAAATAATGCCGTTATAAAATCTGTGTAGTTTGTGTGTGTGTGTGTGTGTGTGTGTACATTTTCTCATTTCATATCTAGGAGTGGAATTGCTGGATTATATGGTAACTCTATGTTTATCCATTTGAGAAACTACAAGATTATTTTCTAAAGTGGCTATGCCATTTACATTCCCATCAGTAACATATAAGGTTCTAATTTCTTCACATATTCAACACCACTTGTTATTGTCTATCTTTTTGATTGTAGCCATCCTAGTGGGTATAAAGTAGTATCTCATTGTGGTTTTGGTTTTTGTTTCTCCAACTGGCTACTAATGTTGAGCATCTTTTTATGCATTCATTGGCCATCTCTATGTCTTCTTTGGATAAATGCCTACTCAGAGCCTTCACCCCTATCTAAATTAGGCTACTTGTCTTTTTATGATTGAGGTAAAATACATATTGAAATACTGTAGATACAAATCCCTTATCAGATATATGATTTGCAAATAATTACTCCTATTTTGTGAGTTTTCTTTTTACTTTCACTTTTCAGTGTCCTTTGAAGCATAAATGTTTTTAATTTTGATGGTATCTAGTTTTTGTTTGTGGTTTTAAAATTATATCTAAGAAATCATTGCTTAATCCAAAGTCAGGAAGACTTACACCATCATTTTCTTCTATGAATTTTATAGTTTTAGCTCTCAAATTTAGGTCTTTAATCTTTTTTTAGGTTACTTTTTCTTTGTAAGGTAGGGGTTCAACGTCATTCTTTTGTCATGTGGACATCCAGTTGTCCTAGCGCCATTGAATAGTCTTGGCACCCAAGTTGCAATTCAGTTGACCGCATGGTTTATTTATAAACTCTCTCAATTCTGTTCCATTGAACTGTGTGTCTTTTCTTATGCTGGCACCACACTACTTGATGACTGCAGCTTTGTATTAAAAGTTTTAAAATGGAGAAGTGAGAGTCTCCTGTGTTCTTCTTTATAAATACTGTACAGTGGTGACAACAGGGAAAGGGGTTGGGGGAAGGTAGCGAAGGGTAAAGGGGGTCAAATATACAGTGACAGAAGGAGATTTGACTTTGGGTGATGAACACACAATGCAATGTACAGATGATGTATTACAGAACTGTACACTTGAAAGCCATATAATTTTATTAACCAGTGTCACCCCATTTTATTTTGTTAATTTATGCAAAGAAGCCAGTTGGGCTTTTGATAAGGAATGCACTGAATCTAAAGATCAATTTAGGAAATATTGTCATCTTAAAAATATTAATGTCTTTCAATTCATGATAATAGGATATCTCTCCATTTTTATGTCTTCTTTAATTTCTTTCAACAATATTTTTTAGTTTTTAAAGTACGAGTTTTACATTTCTTTTGTCAAATATGTTCCTAAGTATTTTATTCTTGTTTATGCTGTTATAAATGGAATTCTTATCTTTTTTCTTTTTTGTTAGGCGAGGCAACCCTTGGTTGACCTCATAGACTGCAAGGACCCTGTCAGTTTACAATCCCTTATTTTTTATTTTATTTATTTATTTTTTATGCCTACAGCACCTGGTCTTCCTAGGTGGTCTCCCACCCAAGTACTAACCAGGCCCAACCCTCCTTAGCTTCCGAGATCTGAGGAATTATTTTCTTAACTTCATTTTTGGATCTCTTGTACCATTTTTTTGTGATTTTTCTGTAAATCTAAAATTACTTTAAAAATGTTTTTTAGAAAGCATGATATCAAATATTTGCAACAGAAACAAATATTCTGCTAGTGGGAATATAAATATAGCCACTTTAGAAAAAAATTTAGCATTATTTAGTAAAGTTGAAAATGTATATAACCCATACATCAACAATTCCACTCCCAGAGAAACTCTTGTATATATGTACCTGCACTGTTTAATGTAGTGAAAAACTAGAAACAACTCAAATGTTCATCAGTGGTAAAAATGATTTTTAAAAATGTGTGGCATATTCATATAATAGAATACTAAAAAAAAAAAAAAACAACAACAACATAGTAAAATGAATGAATTATAGCTACCCACAACAACAGGATCATCTCAGGGACATACTGTCGAAAGTAAGAAGCAAATTAAACATGGATACATAGAGTGTGGTTCTGCTTACAAAAGGGTTTAAAGACACCAAAATTAACTCAAAATGAATTCAGGATCTGAATATAAGACCAGAAACAATAAATTGCATAGAAGAAAACACAGGAACTAAAATCATGGACTTTGGACTTAAGGGGATTTTTTAAAATGAATTTGACCTCAAAAGCAAAGGAAGTAAAAGCAAAAGTAAATGAATGGGACTAAATCAAACTAAAAAGCTTCTGCACAGCAAAAGAAACTGTCAACAAGTCAGAGACAACTATGTGAATGGGAGAAGATATTTACAAGCAACACTTCTGATAAGGGCTTAATATCCAAAATATACAAAGTCATACAACTCAATAACAACAACAACAACAAAACCCAAACAATCTAATTAAAAAATAGGCAGAGGATCCGAACAGACACTTCTCCCTAGAGGACATACAAATGGCCAACAAATATATGAAAAGATGCTCAACATTGCTAGCTATTCAGGAAAAACAAATCAAAACCACAATGAGATACCATCTCACACCTGTTAGAATAGCTATAATCAACAGGACAAGTAATAACAAATGTTGGAGAGGATGTGGAGAAAAAGGAACCCTCGTACAATGCTGGTGGGACTGCAAATTGGTACAGCCACTATGGAAAACAGTATGGAGGTTCCTCAAAAAACTAAGAATTGATCTACCATATGATCCAGCAATCCCTCTACTGGGTATTTACCCCAAAGACTTGAAAACATATATCCAAAAAGATATATGCACTCTGATGTTCACAGCAGCATTATTTCGATGGCCAGGCATGGAAGCAACCGAAGTGTCCTACAACAGATGATTGGATAAAGAAGATGTGGTACATATACACAATGGAATATCACTCAGCCAGAAGAAGAGATGAAATACTGCCATTTGCTACAGCATGGATGGACCTCGAGATAATCATGCTAAGCAAAAAAGTTGAAAACCATATATCACCTATATGTGAGATATAAATCTAAAAGCAACAAACATGACAGAGACTCATGGACATGGACAGTAGATTAGTGGTTACCAGAGGGTAGTGGAAGAGAGGGGAGGGAGGTGTGGCAAAGTATATGGTGATAAAAAAAATCTAACTATGGGCAGTGAACACACAATGCGGTATATTCATGACTTAGTGTTAAATTGTACAGTTGAAACTTATTGGATTTTGTTAACCAATATCACCATAATAATAATAATAAAAAGTTTAAAGTATATTAAATTAAATAATACATTGTTTAGGAGCTATGCATTATGCCAAAACTATAAGTAAAATGAAGGAATAATAAACACAAATTCAGAATAATGGTTACCTTTGAAAGAAGAGGGACAGTAGCATTAGGATGGGGAACAGGAGCCTCCAGTGTCCCTTATTTTGGTAGGTACCTGAGTGTTCACTATGCTATGGTTTTAATAACTTTTTATAAATTTTATAAATTTTATCTATTCAGTAAATTTTCTTAAAAGAGGGCAATGTAAATGTCTATCCATGTTTTAGAAACTATTTGAGGATATTAATTACTGTACTAAATTGTGTGATGAATATCAATGAACAGCAACTGTTTCCCCTTTACTTTCTATCTTGAGTATGATAGAAAAGTTGAAAAACTAGTGCAATAAATACTTGATAGCCTTCAATTTGTTTCACTAATTGTTAACATTTTATTACATTTGCTTTTTCTCTTTATTACTTTTCATTTAGTTGTTGTGATTGCTATTATTGCTAAATAATTTAGAAGTAACAATATAATAATATTCACTAAATATTTCATTGTGTCTTTCATAAGAGCAAAAGCATTCTCCTACATACCTACAATATCATTATTATATCCAAGGACTTGAACTAACATTGATATAGTGTTCTCTAATAGACGGCCCACATTTGAATTTCACTAATTGTCTCCAAGCTTTGTTTTTTGTTTTTTATTTTTAGGTCTAGGAGCTAATCAAGAATTAAGCACTGCACTTGGCTGCCATGTTTCCTTACTCTCCATTATTAAAACAGCACTCCCACCCCCTCGGCCCCCTCGTCCCCCGCACACATGCCTTTTTTGTTCTTTTTGGTCTTTTCATTGATGTTTTAAAAAATGTAGGCTAATTGTTTTGTAGTATGCTAGTTGTTTTTTAGAAATCAGATTTTTTAGAACCTGAATTTTTCTGAAACTGTCCTTGTGATTACTCAGGTTAAACAGTTTTTGCAATTATACCTCATGCATGACATTGCGTACTTCTCCTAGCTCACAATGTCAACCTGTCTCATAACTGCAGATGACAAAGTTTGATTAATTATGGTTGTGTTATTGTCAGATCTCTCCACTGTAAAAAATCTTTTCCTTTTTATAATTTTAAATATGTGGCATGACACTTTATGACTGCGTGAATATTTGTTCCCAAATGACATTTTACCCAATGGGGTTAGCAACCATTGATAATACTTATCGGAATCAATAATTATATTTGTAGTGCAAAATAAGGATTCTCTAATTCTACTATTTTCCTATTTTATTAGGTGGTGCTCTTTTGTTAAGAAAGGCTTGCTCCCTGGCCTCCCAACCACTTCACCCCTCATCATGTCTTCTGCCTCTTTTATACTTTTAGTATTACTATGAACTCATGGTTTATAAAAAAAAAAAAAAAAGTTCAACAGGCTATAATCCACTTCCATCATTCCTTTTGATATTCAACATTACCAAATTTGGCCAGTAAAATTCACTTCAAGCAGGCTGTTATGTCCTTTTGACATGTCCCCATCAATTTTTCAAGTACTTCCTCATTTTTGGCACAAGGTATTCCAGACTGCTCCCCCTTCAGAGCTGGGACAGCTCTGGAGAATGGTATTTATAAGCCAAGATCTGTATGCTAAATGTTTGCATTGATACTGAGACATCACTGTTTTTAAGACCTTTCAGTGGAGAGAGCTGGGAAACACAACAATTTTTAAATTATCAATACTTCTCCCAACAACATAATGATTACTTCAAGATTTATCCTTTTTGCCTTTAGGATATATCACATTGAGATTGTATAATACGAAAACTGTTCAAAAAACACATTCTTTTTGGTGTGCGGTTGTGTTATCAATTTGACATACAGTTAGGTTCAGTTATTTCTGTTTGCATTCAATATTAAGTTTCACACCATCATTTTAATTTAATTTTTTGAATATGTAACTCATTTATAAAAATCAAAAGTCAAACTATATAAAAAGTTATACTCATCCTATCTTTATCTCTTCCACTCCATATAGATAAACTTTTTCATTACTTTCTGGCTTAGACTTCATGTTTTTTGTTTTTTGAAAATATGCACTGAGGTGTGGAATCTGAAAATGTTCAGATGTGCTGAGAAATGGCTTGTCTGAGAAAGGTCACTTTCTGTCTTCTTCATAATTTATCACAGTTCTATAGAATTAAATAAAAGTTTATATTCTACTAAATGAATAAATCTGTCATATTTTCCCAACTCAATAAAAACTGGACATCGGCAGGGCCCACCTGGGGTACTAATGTTGGCTCCAAGAGATTCAAGGCCATGTCTACTTAAATACTAAATCTTACTTTTGCCATGAGTGGGAATTTAGGAGGCATCAATAACTCATTTTATGACATCTTGAAATTCATTGAGTTCTAGAACAAAGCCAGCAGCGGCTGAGAATCACTGTGTTTCCCAAAGGTGATGAATCTGAACCTTGGGGAAGGTGCATCATTCTTGGACATCTCCTACGGAAATAACCAGCTTGAAAGGTCGGTGGAGAGAAACCTTCTTGGACAGCCAAGGACTCTGAGCAGCTATAGATAGAGTGCAGCCACGTGTGCCCCCTTTCTCACTGAGGGCTACAGAGTCCAGATGGGCTTTGGGAAAACTTGAACCTTAGTCTGTAATGCCCTTTATGGGATTAGAGAAAAACAACATCATGTCCTCTGAGGTCATTCCTTTAAAAACTTTAAAGGAAGAACAGCAATTTTTCAACCATTTAAGGGCCTTGAATGGGAATAAACATAAGAACACACACAGCAAGTCCACAATACCTCACGGGCACCAGAATCAAAGGCCTTTCCACAAAGGTCGAAAGTCTGAACAAGTAGCCAGAACCCAGCACCTGGAGCTCATTGTTCTGGGCATCAAGTAAAACTGAGAATGATCAGGAGACTCTAAAATGTCCAGGTATCGTTAAAGGTGACCCAGTGTTCATCCCAGCGCCCCACTCTCCTGCCTGTTTGTTTGGACAGAATAATGTGTTCTGGCTTGTAGACTCTTATCCTTCTATTTTTTTTTTAAATAAAGAATTTATTTCTAAATTTTATATTTCTAATTTTTATTTCTTGTTTTTCTCATCAAGAAAATATCCCAGAGAAAAATAAAACTACTCTCAGTTTTAGCTGTTCATCTTCCCCGTGGATCACATGAATTTCTACGAAGGTGTAGTATGCTGAAATATTCTAATAGTTAAAAGGATATGAAAATCAATAAAATAATAAATCACGAGAGCACTCTGACTTTTTTTAAGTATTACGATATCAATGGGTATTCCTTTACCTAGACAGTCTCTTTTCAGCAAATAAATAACCTGGGAATTGAAATAGCTGGTTAAAATTCCTGCTAATCACTGTCAGTGTCCATTGCATAGGCTGTCCCTTTTTCTTCTGGTGGCCCTTCTGTTCTTCCCATGAGGGAGAGTTCTTGATCTGGGTTGGGTGAGACCTGGCTGTGAGGGTATGTACTACTGTGCTGTGTGTTTGGGTCAAGGAGGGAAGCAGCACTAGATGTGCATAGAAGAGCATGCTGAACACACAGATACAGCTTCAGAGCCCTGTGCAACTGACAGAGAGACCTGATAAACATACATCTCAGGCTTCTCCTCTTGGCTAAAGTAGATTTCCGGAAACATGGTTTTGGTGACTAAATTTGACTACCAAATCTTAAATATTACTTCTATATCTTTTTTTAAAGAGATTTGAAAAATTCGACAAAATATTGTAAAAATTCCATTTGACAAATATTGTCTGCTGTGTCACAGACAAGACAAAGATGTTCTCTGAATATTTTACTTTCTAATTGAAGAGAAAGAGCCTTAATAAACACACAGCCACACCACAGCAGGAGAACTGCAGGGTGCAGACAAACCCTGGTGCATGAGCTGAGGAAGAAGGGCTGGGGAGGAGTGTGTCCCGGAAGCCAAAGAAACCTCAGTGTTAGGAGAAGGAATGGAGGTCACCTGTGGTGTCGAGAGTTCAGATAAGGACTGAAAAGGTTATTGGTAACACTGGTGAGAGCCCTATAAAGGTGGGGGTGGGAAGTGGAGGCCAGTTTCCAGGAACTGGGAGATGAGGAAATGAAGATCACTAACAGCAGGCAACTCTCTCAATGAGTTTGGCAGTTAACTAGAAGAGGATGAGCTAGAGGGTTAGGGAGGATCAACAGGGGCTTGTTTTGTCTCTGAGAAAGGGGTGCAGCTTTAAACGAATGCAACAAGTTCCAGGAGAGAAAGAAGTTGAAGGCAGCAATAAGAGAAGAAATAATAGCATGAGTTCCATGAGAAGAAGTGGCAATTAGAGCAAGGTCGGAGCATCGGGCTTACACAGAGGAGACCAGCTCTTTCACTGATCAGGAGGGAAGGAGGAAAGATGACATGTATACAGTTGGGAGGAAGAAGTTTTTATCTAAAGTTTTCTTCTGTTGGGGGTGGGAGAGGAGAGAGGTTGGTGGCATAGTCATTTGCTAAGAGAGAAGGATGAGGTCAGAAGTTTGAGTGACATGGAATCTGCAATGGCCACTGTGGAGAATGGGAGAGAGATCCAACTACACCATAAAAAAATTTATGATAGTATCAATTGGAAAAGTTGATTTTTATTCCCCCACAGTGTATGTAGCAAAGGAGTCTGTGGTCTGACATAGGGGATATTAAAATTAATGATTCCAGGATCCAGCAGAGTCTGGTTATGACTAGGGAGCAGGAGACTGAGGAGGAGCAGAAGACAAAGGTGTCTGAAGATACAAAGCCCAGTGTACTGAGAAGCTAGAGTATTGGCTGCGTCGTCTATCTGGCCAGGAAGTACATCCAGATGATGGCAGGTTGGGAGGCAGGGCAGACTGTGAGCCAGGTGCCAACATCTTCTGTAAACCAGAGGAGGGCACTAGGCAGCTAGCTACTTAGTTGGAAATTGACTTTAAGAATGTTAATTTTAGATACTTGTTCAGTTACATTTGCAAAAGGAATCTCTGGTGTTTTCCTGTTCCACCCGGGGACAGAGTGGTGTCCTAGCACTTCCTTCTCTAGGATCCCCTTCCCTGTCGCCTTTGTCAGTGCCTCTTTTCTCCTTAAAAGGTAGGAGAGACTGACAAGGAGGTGTAAAGTTTATGAGACAAAGAAAATACATTTTAGAATGTGAAAATACCTTCCTGCTTCTTTTCGCTTTCCCTTCTAACCTCTACCAGTGCCTTGAAATGCCCTTACATCCATTTGGATAGAAAAATCTATCTACATAAAGCAGACAAAAATGTCTCTCTGGTTCTTTTATAATGAGGCATATGCTGAGGTATCAAACTTGTGTCATTCTCGAGCATGATAAGACTCCCTTGACTGAACACTGCAGGATCCGCCCCCATCACTAGGGGCAAAGAGGAAGAAAATATGCACAGTCACTAATACTTCCTGTTTTTAACCCAATCGCCTTGAATTGAAAGTGGCTTGTATTCTGACTGCACCGATACCCTAGTATTCTAATTTATGGAATGTGGGGTCTCCTAAATTAGAAGAATTAGGCTACAACAACAAAAGTTGTTAAATGACGCTACAACAAAAGCATTTCTTATAGTCTAAAAATTCCTTATGCTTTTACAGTTACCATTCCCCCAGTTACAAGTCCCTTTCGGACAAACTTTTAAATGTTTAATCCATTTCATTTCTTTTTTTACCCACAAATTCTTTCTACAATGTTTCCTTTTGTTTTCTTTCTCTCCCTGCCTCCTTTCCTTAATTAGAATGCAGGTAAGGTATCAAGTGCTTTGCCTTAGTGCTGGGTCTGCAGCAACAGGATGGTTTCTATTTTCACCTTTTTTTTTTGGCCACACAAGGGCTGCCAAGGATGTGGCCTTTTTGCATCCTCTGGCTGCTTCTCCTTGCCTGGTGCTTTCTCTGGCAGGCTGGCTACTGAAATGCTCCCTTTAGGGAAAGGCAAATGGAACCCAAAGCAGAACACTCGGACACTAACTATTTCTCCCTCTGACTATCCCTCTTCTTCCTTCCTCTAGCCCTCCATTCAAACATTAGTTGAGCACCTACTTCTTCCAGGCCCCAGAGAGGCACATCAGCCACTAGGCAAAGAGATGAAAAAATGGTTCTTGTCACCAAGGTACTGCCCTTTGTGACCTTATGCAAATGCTCTCCTTGATTCACATGGCAAAATATGAGGAAACTAAGTCAGATGATTTCTTGAGAAACTTTTTTGTTTTCGTACCTGTAATTTTTAAGAGTTGTTTTAGTGGATGACCTGCTAATTACTTACTCTCCTCTGGACAATTTCTCTCTACAATTTAACATGCTTATGGTCCTTCCTGTTCTACTTATCAACTATTATGTCTTCCAAGAATATGAAGCTATTTAAATATCAAAGCAAATAAATTTTGGTGTGTTATGATGCAGAATGATGCTTATGAAAGCTTTTAATGACATGAGAAAATGTGCATACTATAACATCAAGTGAAAAAACTGACACAGGCAGAGAAGAAAGCCTGGAATAAATCATTTATTAACACCTAGTTTTTAACAGTGGTCATCCTTGAAAGGTGGGATTAAAATGTTTAAATATTTCTACTTTGTTTCTTTTATTTTTCAAAATAAAGAATACCAAAATGATTTTTTTATAATAAAAATAAATTATTTTAAAATATATAATTGTTTTTGCAGCAAAATTTCAGCATGTATGTAAAAACCAGGTGTGAATAATTTTTAAAATATGCTTTGTCTTGAATTTTCTAAATCTGCCCAATACATTAACTTTTCTGGATTCCAACCTTATGTAAATAGTCAAATTTTGGTACTTTTCTGAGGAGTGATAATCTTAAAATACTCACTTGAGAAAAATCTGAGGGCACTGAGAGGGGAAAAAGGAAGGACCTACATGATTTTTTCATCTGTCAAAAACACAAGGTTTTATTTAGTCTGGCATTTATTAAGAGAGGTGAAAGTACAGGTCATCAAGAGGTTATTTTGGGCAAGGGCTCTACAGAGAGCACAACTGCTGACCATGGATGATTTCACCACTTGAAACAGGTGCTATGATGTGTTCACTCAAGCACGATTTGGGATATCAGGTCACAAACCCAGGAAGGCCACAAATGCCAATTGGTACAAATAAAAACAGCTGTAAGAGAAGGTGCTTCCTCCATGTTATGGAGGTGGAAAATCCATAAGAAATATAAAATTCAGTTAATGCTTCGTATAACAAAAGCCCATCCATTTCCCTCCATGGAGGGGGCAGAATGAAAATGCAGAAATGGCCAGTAGCTGAAAGAACCTAGAACTCACTCAGGCTTCTGGGAGAGCCGTAAGAGGAGTTAGATCTTCTCTGGCTAACCCCCTATAAGTCAATCCAATAGGTTTTGGTAACAGGCCAACATGTCATATTGTAACTTTTCATTCAGAATTTTAGAGGCTAAAAAGAAGATTGCACTTTTATCCAGGCACTTGGACCTCCAGAAGGCGTGGACCTTACATGTGTCAGTCACAGCCACTAAGAGATGATGTTAAAGATGTTAAAAAGTCTATTGTCAGTCAGCTCATTTGGACCATGGAACTAACAACAAAAGATTTCTTATAGTGCTGTGCTATTCAAAGTGTGGTCCTCTGACCAGCAGCACTGGCATCTCCTGGGAGCTTGTTAAAAATGCAGAATCTGGAGCCCACCCACCCAGCCCCACTGAACAGGAATGTGCATTTTAACGAGCTCCAGGTGATACGTATGAACACAGGGTTTAAGGAGTATGACAGGCATGAAACGAATAAACTACACTTGCAGTTCCTTTAAATTTTTCTGCTTCCTACCTATTTTCGGATATACTGAAAATAAACATTTCTACTATGGCAAAAGAGTCATCCTCCAGCTAAAATCTGTGTGTGTGTGCGCACGCGCGCGTGACACATGTGTTTCCACCAGCTAAGGTGTTCAGAAGCAACCCTGACATGATTTCCTTTTCAAACCTAGTTTACAAAGGCAAGCATTTTGAACTGTCCCAATTTTCTAAATTCTTTATTGCTTCTTATAATCTTAAGCAAATTTTCTGTTTGAAAGGGACATTATTTTCCACAGGCTTCTAGACTTTTTGCTCCTTACTTTTTTATATTTTCTGGGAAAATATTTTTCCTCTATACTTATTCTCTTAAAGTCACTAGGAGAAATTCCAACTTCTCCTTGTTGACATGGGGGGATGGTGTTCTGGTTTCTAGATTAAAAATGTGCTGGTAGTGTGCTAAATAAATGACTCAAGATCCACCTGGGGGAGTGTGACCTCTCCAAGTCACAGAGGGAGTTCAGGTGGTACAGACCCCACCATCTCTCCCCTTGAGGAAATTTCTCTTTATAAAGGAGTGACTAGTTTCTAGTCCACCAATGACGTTATGGACTTAACAATCTCAGGCAAATATGTATATCAACTTACCCTTGATCAAGAAGGGAAAAGGCCAGAGTACTTTGAGGGAAAACTTACAGATAAATTTGAAGTAACATTTAAAGTGGTCTTATGATTTTCATTACTGTAAAAAAGGATGGAAGTTGTAATATAAACATTTGGATTAAACAGAAGAAGCAGAGGAAAACGAAGGCTGGATCTAGGTATAGAGGTCTTTGAAAGTTTGCTCTTACCTGATTGTCGAATCCGTTGAAGAGTTTGCTGAACCAGAACCTCTGATCTTGGGACAATAATGATGAAGTCCACTTTGCTGAAGTGGCCGAGGTCCAGGCTCTGGCTGCCGCTGTCAGCTATAGCACACACCTGGGATAGGAGTTTTCTGGCAACTGTAAGCTGTGGTTGATAAATTTGGAAGGTTTCATTATCTAAATCTAAAATAAAAAAGTAATAAGAACAAGATTAATTCCCTTCTGCAATGGTCCCTATGAATCCATATCGGGACCTATAACACACAAACACACACACACACACACACACACACACACACACACACACAGTAAAGTAATGCTCTATCACCAAGAATCCTCAGTTTGTATTTTCACCACTATTGAGCTTCAATAGATTTGCCTGTTTTCCCTGAAAACTTGGCTGAAAGGGAGTGCTCAAAAGTGGATGTGGTAATTTTTATTTCAAAATCAATTGTCTCACAAATCACTAACTCAACACCCCACCCTCACCCAGAAATGGGGGGGTTGGGTGGGGTCAAACCACACTCTCGCAGCTGGAGCCAGGACTCATCTCTGGAAAGAGTCTCCAGTTTTCTTTAGGACTATCAGCACAGGTCAGATGCCCCAGCCCAGACCCAGTTCAGGGAAGGAGACAATGTCCTAACCATAGTCATGCTGAGTTCCTTTGAGCTTTTCTGGATGGCACCACAGTCATCATTTCCTCTGCAGCAAGTCCACTGCAACATGATTTAAAATACTCCTCCCTCTGACTGTATAACACAGATTATAGAGACACTACCTTCACCTTTTTCACACTTGACTTTGCCAGTGCTTGTGACTTGGCAGATCTAGGTGACTGTGGTCAACTGAAGTGCTGATGCCTGTACGATGTGAAGAGACCTGACTCATGACATGGCCAGCTGGCCACTCAACAGGTGACGTATTAGAAAGACATTGCCCAGATACTCTAAGCGTGCCAGAAGCTTTTTATTACAAGTTATAACCAAGCAATCAATCTCTTATACGTGTATGCATGCACTCATATGATGAAAGAGGCTTAGTCAGCTAAATGCTTGAGCAGGCAACATCTACTATTCTTTAAAGGGCTGTTTTAATCAGGAACATGTGTGGAATTCTGACTGATACACACAAGGTCCCAATAATCCTGTGTTAATTAATGTTCTTTAAAAATCAAACTGCAATATGACCAATGTAAAGAGACAGTCATGATGCCCCGGCCACCATGGTACCCTGACAGTGAGTTTTATACAGGTGGATGTCCCTACTGACTAAGAGAACCCATTAGAAAAGCCCAAAGCTGCAACTTTTGATAGTAGACCAAGAGTTTCTGACCCACAAAATTACCTATTAAAATAAGTCTGTCTTCTGATCATTTGGCTGTTATTTCTTTCATTTCGAAGGTAAGAAGGGTGAGGACTAACATTGATAAAGGCATAACTGTCAAATTTAGCAAATTTTGAAGTCTGAAGAAACCTAAAAATACCTTTAAGCAATGTTTCTTAAACGCGTAATATATGTGCGGATCTGTAAGTCCTCTGAGCATTTATAAATTATAATTTTGTTAGTAATTTGAAATAATATAAACACATTTTAGATCATCTGGATGATTACTTTATTACCAAATAATGTCCAGAAGTCAAAAAAGTCTATTGCTTTTTTTGCATTTGTTTTTATGGCTGAAATGATGCCAAGCTATGCTACTTT
Organism: Rousettus aegyptiacus; assembly: GCF_014176215.1. Lineage (NCBI taxonomy): Eukaryota > Metazoa > Chordata > Mammalia > Chiroptera > Pteropodidae > Rousettus > Rousettus aegyptiacus. Next base: position 56,080,323 of record NW_023416287.1, on the reverse strand, counting down.
TATTGCTGAGGCAATCCTAATGCATAAATGATGCATTCCTATCAAGTGGAGGCCAAAAGGCTGTCAGCAGCAGCTTATATGGATCTGCTTTGTACCTATCCTTTCTCCTGTTCTTTTTTGCGTCCTTTCCTATGGCGTTGCTATCAAACAGGGAATTGGAGAAGAAATCTGAACCCAAAGGAATCCAATCCAATGACTGAACTCCTTACCCATGGTCCCACCATGCCTCTTTTCATCCTGGGGGCTTATTATAGGGCAGATGATATTTTGCTATTGCTGTTCTATCTGCCAGGAAGGCCTCACTACTCCCGACTATCTGCGTTTTACATGTCAGAGAGTACTTGAAGGGAGTGGAGAGCCAGCTGCCCTGCACAGACTGCAGTCTAGACTTTTTCAAGCAGTTCTTTGAAGCCCTCAGCAAGCACTGACAGCTCTCTGGGCACAGCTGGTAGAGCTAAGGAAAGTACATTAAGGATCCAGGAATCTTTTGAACAAAAAAAGAGACTGCTTAAAATAAAGTCTTTGATTTTAATTCTAGGAGTTATTTACTAAGAACAAGGTGTTTGATCCAGGCCATGTGGAAAGGCATTTTGAATTTGAGCCAGATTTATCAAATAGATAATGAAGAGGAGCCTGTGACTTGAAGCTAAGACCTCAAAATCTTCACAATGACTTAGCCTCTATAATGTCTGTCCTGAGGGCTCATTTCCTGCTTTTGGTATGAGGTGACATTACCCAGGTTTTGTGTAGGAATCATAGCAGCGGCCTCCTGAGGTGACACATATTCATTAAGGTCTCCGTTAAAAGGGGTAACCACACTGTCTCCTCTTCTTTGTTGTATTTTTTCTAGCAGCTTGTCCAGGTCATCACCTGTTACAAAATAAAGATTATAAGGAAGGATATGTTTGTATCGGTCTCCAAGTTGGGCTATTAAACTGGGTTCTCATCGAGATTTGTCAGTCAGCCAGCTTCTTATGTCCAAGTTTACACTTGGCCATTCCTATTGCCAGAGCTACCCTCATTTATATTGAGCTTACTACAATTTACATGCTTTCACATGCTGTATCTGTCTCGACTTTCATAACATTAAAAGCAGGCAGGATAGGATCATTATCTCTCCATTTGACATAGTAAGAAACAGGTCTGGGGAAAGAGATTTTCGCCCAAGCTCAGACATCAAAACAGTGGCTGAGCTGAGGCCTCCCATTCTAGTACCCCTATGGCTTCCTCTGGACCCCCTTGCTGTGTCAGTCACAAAACAACATAAACTATTCCAAATGAAGAGAGGCCAGCAGGCAAGCTTAAACTCCACACTTATCTTCTTGACAGGCTAAGATTTAAATTCAGAAAGTCACGCAGCCAGGGCTGGCAGTGTTGCTGAATCCTACAACCACTCACCTAATGATGTGGTTTTGAAATGCGATGCCAGGAAACTGACCTTTCCTGTGATGAGCTCATAACTTATTTCTTTAAAAAACTCACTTGTGGTGAGCATGCTCTCTGCCAGAGCTCTGGACTGATGCTGACCTGCAGAACAGAGGGAGAGAATGTGATGTGCCAGAGAACAAATGCTCACTGGGACATGATTTATAACAGCAAAAACTGGAAACAACCGAAGTATGTAACTATAGGGAACTGGGTAAGAAAATCCTAGCACTTCAAAAAATGGTTAATTACACGGCACTTGAAGTGACAATTTTAAACAGAAAATAATTATAATATAATGTTAGGTGATCAAGGGAAAAAAAAAATGATATACCTTATTTGTAACTGTGAAAACATACCATCCTGTGTTTAAAGACTAGGGAGGAATTCGAAGACTTTTAAAAATTGTGTTTGTATGGTTATGGTTAACACCTGTCTTAAGAATGTAAACTTAGGTTGTTAAGTTGATTTTATAAGTGAAAAAAACCCTAATATATGATACTTCATATCTGATGAAGCTTTCTGAAAGAGACATATATCACAGAGAGATGGGCAGGCAAGTTTTGCCAAAGTGAGACAGCTTGGCCTCTTTGGTAGGAAGAGGTGAGACCCATTCACTAGAGAAGAAAAGCAAAATTTAGTTCAAACAGCTACTCAGGATGGTGTCTGATAGAAAATTAGCACAAGAAACAAAAATACATATTGTAATGCATCAACTTTATGAACCTTTTCTTTAGAGTCAATATTATAACATTAAATATCCTCTTCAGTGAGGAGGTGAATATGTGAGCTAAGTTCCTGGCAAATTGGATTGACTGGCTTAGGCCACCTGTGGCAATGGCTTTATCACATGTTAGAGTGGTAACATTTCCAAAACCTTTTAAGAACAGAAGTTACATGAGACAAGGGTATCTGTTACTAGGGTATGCTTTGAAATAATGCTCCCACAACCGGCTGACAGGAACACCAGCCAAAATAAGGGCTACACAAATCTGATCTGAGGAGAAAAAGGAAAAGTTAAAATTAGGAAGATGAACCCAAGTGGGAACACTTAACCAAAGATTAGTTGCACGGATACCTGAAATACCCAATAAATATTTTTCAAATGGACAGATGATTGAATGAATGGATTAAACAAACAAACAAACAAACAAACAAACAAGAAATATTACTCACCTAGTACTACCACACAAAATTCATTTCCTCTGATTTTCGATGCGCAAATTGCCACAACATAATCTGGTAGCCTTTGATAGTGTCTGGTTTCACTGAGAGTCCTCAATGTCTCTGAAATGCCCTCCGCCAAAGAGTTTTGGGTCACAAGCACATGAACCAAGTCTTGAGATACGCTGGCAATTAATCTTGCAAGCCAGGGGAGTTGTCCTGGTGACACAGGTGTACACTGAGCACCCATCTGCAGGGCTCTCTCTCTCAGAGTAAATTCCTGCATAGCTTTCAGCATAATTTGCTCAAATTCTTCCCTGAGAGGTATCTGATCAGGACCTAAATTGAAGAGAATTACAATTTTTTTTAAAAAAATCACAGCTAGAAAAGAGAGACACACATCAGTCCTTCTAAGGCCACCACACTCCTACTGGCAAATAAACTTTATCCTGCAGTGGCCACAAGTAAAGAGCCCCTACTAACCATTTCATATTGGGAAATTACCTGCTCTCTTTCTCTGCATCAATATATTTTTAAAATGCAGGCTTCTGTTCTCCTTTATTCTAATCTTGATATATTTAAAAGAAGATGTACTCAGAGATTATATTAATTCCACCGTACATCTTGGGAGATGGTCATTGAAAATAGCATATTGCCTGATCTATTAAACTTGTTACTACAGAAATGACTAATGAAATAAAATGCTAGCTAACCTACTGGTGTATAATCAACTTTAAGTTTCACTCATTTCTCATTTTATTCATAGGTACCACGTAAAACATTTTCATGTATTGCCTCTATATCTAATTTTGAGAATATTATCTATAGGAAATTAAGTTTAATTATTTTTCACTCCTAATTTATATTTAGGCAGCTTCACACTTCCCCTAGATAGAGTATGCTCTCATCACCTAGTTATTCCCCAGCATTCTGGGTTGTTAAATATGGCATGTAGCCCTCTTCCCCAGGCGTGGTTGTGGCTAAGCATCTACGGGTGACCTGTGGCCTCTGGAATTCGGGACATTTTGTTTCTCTTATTCTCTTTAGAAACTCGACCAGTATCTAGGACAAAATAACCAAGTCAATGTTCGACATCCAAGTAACACAAATGAATTCCTACATTTAGTTTAAATTGAAACTAGTAACACTATGTTCACTTCCATTGTTCAGTCATTTCTTTTGCTGTGCAGACCTGAGATTTGAAACTCAGGCTCCCATAAACAGATACAGACTCCTCAGGGTCTGTGATCTGAGATTAAGCAATAGCCTTAGAACTCAGGGCTAGCAGCCCCTGTGAAAACATACAGGGATAGGAGACTGGACTTCTGTGTGGGAAGGAGGCACTGTGAGTGAGTCAAAACTCTTTTCTTCCTTTAACAGGAGCTTAAGTGGCCTTCCTGGCTCCTACCCATCTTCTCTGGGAAAGTAAGATAATGAAGGTTTAGAAATTTTTAAGATAGGAAAAAATTAAAAATTATACATTTTAAAAATAAGCAACTTTACTTGGAGAAAGTTTTTCTAGGATTGGTTGGAAGCCAGAGGGAGGTAGAAGAGTGACATCCTAATAGATTTTTCTCTTCTATACATGCAAAGAGGGCCAGAAAATTGCACCGCTTACATTGAGTTTATATTTCTTATGTCCTCTCCAATCACTTGATAGGGGGAGATGGTTGCCTCCAGGGAGCCATCAGTGCATCTGATCTTCATTTAGATTTATCAAATTAGCATCATGATTAGTGGTCACTAGGTACACACTTGGTAGTCAGCTCAAAGTAGATAGATTCATACTGACCATATGAAATGAGAGGAAAGTAGTAATCTATTTAAAGCTTTATTCCATCAGAACAAATGACAGCTCAAAAGCATGTGGCTCTGATTACCTCCAATTTCCCTACTGCCTCCCACAGACCACCTGAAGGCTCAGAGGCCTGGTTAATAGATGTGTTCATAAGACCCACTCCAAACCATGTTTGAATAATATATTCTATTAGGCAGCATAATTAGTTTCAAATATAAAGGCATTTAGGGAAAATAATTATCAAACATGTTCACAGTATTCTCTGTTGCCTTAAAACTCACTTTTATATAGGTCTGATTGAATCACTGTTAGCAATTGAGAAATGAAAAATGTATCAAAGTTTAAATGAGGTAAGAGAGTTCTTAGTAAAATACCTTGCTTCCAATCACCTCCCATTTCCTCATCCTCAGCCTTTATAGCTAAATTGCAGGAGCCTTTTTTCTACATTTCAAATACTACTTGATAATAGTAATTTTGCTCCTTCAAGTAACTCAGCTTAGCTCAGGCATCAGTTCTGATGGCCTTTCATATAGAACCACCTTAATAAGAAAAGACAAGGTTCCCACAGACTCATAGCTTAAGAATCTATGGATTTGCTAATTTCATTATCTACCTCAAAAGATTTTCAGATTGCAAAATAACAGTGTGGTGTTTTTTTTTTTTAAGTGACTCTAGTGGAAAAGCCTTTTCCTTCTGAAGAAGTTTGCTTTTTTTCTTTAGCTACCTCCAGGTAACTGAGCTGTCAAACTATTAGACCTGTACTTTTTAGAAGTTTGGTTTACTTTTTTAAATGTTTATCTATAATCTATAGATATGTGAAGATACTCTTGTTCCCTTTTTTAAAACCTCTGAAGGCAAAATAAATGAATTGTACTGGTGTTTTATTTCATCGTTACAACGGCTTTATGATCTATGTATATTTTACACTCCTTAATTTACAGATAAGGACACAGAAGTTCAGAGACAGTAAAGAAACCTTCCCAAGTCAATTAGTAGGGTCTGCAGCTGGGATCTGAACCCAGGTCTCTCTGGCTCCCAAGACACAGCTCTTAGCATTGGTCTCCACACTTTCCTGACCAAATAAATAAATTTTAAATGATTCAAGGAATCTAGAAGAGTTAGTTATTGAAGAGAAATGTCCCAATGTACACAAATTATATTTTTTAAAAAAGAAATAGCTGCTCATGTACATTACGAGACATAATTAATCGCTTGCAAATAAAACTCTGGAGAGGACAGATACCGCAGGGTGGAGAAGTGTTTTGTCTGACTGCATGGAGGTTTTTTTATTTTGTAAGATAAGAGCTTTTGGTAATTTCAGGGAAGATATTTTGTTTCGACCATTTAGTTCATTTAATTAACTTGGACTTTGACTTTTTAAACTTGTTATTAAGATGGAAGAATATGCTAAACTGATTGGCTTGGTTTGCTATAACAGCATTACTCTATATGTCCTACTGATTCTGGATACATCTAAAGCTAGTTTTAGATCTTGGAACATAGTGAAAGGCAGTATGTAAGTTAAAATTATGATATCAAATGAGCTGCAGACACAAGTGGTTTTTATAATTTTATTACCCACTAATAAGCAGGAAGTTCTGGGTTTATCATGAAATGGCTCATGAGATAGCTGAAACCTTGCAAGTTTCAAAAGCCCATGTCAAAGCAGGCCTTCAGGCTCTCAGGGCACCAAGAGCCACCGCTGCCAGCTGATGCTCCAAATGCTGAATCTGGCCCACTGAAGCATTTTTTAAAAAACATTGTTGAGCCCAGCGTTTTCATTTTTCAAAAGCAAAATATTTTCAAATATTAAAAAAATTCACAGGAGTGCAGATAAAATTTTTTAGGTGTCATTTTATATCTTCAGCATGATCCTAAGTAAATCAGTGGCCTCAAGTCCTAGAGTGAGTATATAATTAGGCTGCATATTAGATGGCCTACTGCAGTTTGCAAAATAAAGGACATTGCAATGTAAATGTTGCTGACTCACAACAGTATTGTTAAGGCACCTGCATATACCCACTGTGGGGCTCAGAGGCTATATCAGATAGAGGAAGTGAAGGGTTCATGACCTATGCATCTCCCTTATCCTAAAGCCTAGAGAGACTTCCAAGGAGGTCCAGTTATTACTACCTCAACGAAGGAAAGAATTATGGGACTACATCAAAGTGGTGTAGCTGGAGAAGAAAAAAATGGGTGTAGGGACAGCCGATAAACAAGATAAAAAGGCTAACTGGAAAATAATTCTCTAAAGCAATGACTACATTTGCATTCCAAATAGCAGTTGCACTTTCAGAAAGGTGGCTTGGCCAGACTTCTCAAGGAAAGGTGCTGTGGCACAGCCCTTTGAAGTTCAGTCATCGAATTCTTTGGAGACCTCAGGACCACTATGACACTGGACACTAGGGGGAGCAATTTCTCTCTTCTAGAACCCAAAGAAAGAGCCAGGAGCCAGGGAGGAGAGATCTCAGAGAAATGGGGGTAATAGGCAAGTGGTGGAAAGGAGAGAAAAGGAGTGAAAAGGAAATGGAGGAGAGGAAAAGGAAAGTCATAGCGAATGGGGCTGAAGGGAAACAGTGTCAGGAATGAAAGGGAACGTAAGAGACAGGTGGATTAATGTGAGAAAATGGAGAAAGAAAAAAAAGTATCTTAAAAAAAGAATAAAAACCATCACCATTAAATGATTATTAAAAATAGCTTACCTAGCCGCACAAGATACTGTATCGTCAGAAGAATCATGTTTTCCACACTCAGGAGTTGGCTGCCAGTCAACCCTAACTGTTCCAAATCTTTGTTTTCCAACTGTGGAATCTTGTAGCAATTCACCAGCAGCGGACTCACAACAATGTCACCAACATTTCCATAGAAATAAGGTAAAGTGCCATAGCCTGCACCAAAAGAAGCAGGTTATTAAAGTTCAACATTTCCTTTTGAGGTCCAACCAGGTACATTTGCTCAATTAGGATCAAAGATGCTCAACAAAGTTCCCTGCCCTCGGAGATGGATGGCTACCAAACAAATCACTCAAGCATATCAATTCTAGAGAATTCACTCAGATGCTCCAAATTATACTCTTACATTAAGTCAGATGAATGAGAAGCAAAAATACTCAAAAATATTTATGTTTCCCACAGAAAGGACATGTTAATATTATGTCTGCCATAAAGGACTGATGAGAGTTTGCAAAACATCTCTGTATCCTTTGTAAAACTGCAATGATAAAATATTTTCTGATAAAATTCTTGATTAAGTTTCTTTTCAGATAAGAAGTCAGGAAAAAAAAACAAACAAACAGACTGTAACAACATGCTTTACTTCCTGAGGGTTTCTTTAAAAATTTGTAAAGCTAAATTCATTGATCAAAAGCAATATTCTGCCATTTGCAGGCACTTGGAGGTTTTATTCCTCTTGCTATCTTAATTATTTATTATGTTCTCTTCCTAACGTCAGCAAACAGCTTCAAGTTACCTTAGAAGTTCTCAGGACAAAAATATGTTACAATATACCCCGTTTTGGTGGTCTGATAGAGAGGACAGTCTCTCTTTGAGTCTTTCTAAAAGGCAGACACCAAAGTCCCCATGTTTTACATATCTTTCCAAGGCTTACTTGGACTAAGTATACAAGTCAAATGTTCAATAAGAACTTCCTGACATATAGAATGAAAACAACGGGACTCCTCCAGTGCCTACAGATCTAGGATAAAGGACAGAGTTTGAAACAAAACCATCCACGTCAGGAGGCTCAAGCCAACTGCAAGCAGCAGATAACACCTCACATAGACATATCCAGAAGACCCAGTATGGCTTAAACACCCTATCTGTTAAGTCCCCAAGGTAAAGCAGGCAGTCTTCTGGTCTAGGCTAGCCCTCAAATGAGGGGACCCTTGAGTGGGTATAAGAGGCACTTAGTACTGGAATATAGGGACTCCTAAACTTCAGATCTGCAACCCTGGGGATCTCTTGGTTATCCTGAATGGGGCCTATTAGGTGGCTCAGCTTGCTTCTTTTCTTTGTGGTTTGGCTCCCTTTGACTGAAATGTTCCCTCTCCTATCTTGTCCTCTCTTGCCCTAGGTCCCACTCAGGACCTAGCTGAAACACCACCTATCAGAAGTCTTCTCAGACCCCTTTAAGGAGGAGCAGTCTTTCCTTTGGGCGCTTGTAGTTTTCGGTTGTGAACCTCTACCAGCTCAAGTATCACAGAATGTTGTAATTGTTATTTATATAACAGAATCCTTCACTTAACAGTGCTTCCTGTGGGCCAAAGGATTGCCTTATTCCCAATTTCTAGTCATATGTTTAGTACAGAATGAAGGAACTGACCAACAAAAGCTGAAAGAATCAATAGATGGACAAATAAATATACTTATGAATATGTGAAAAAATACACAAACAAAGCAATGGAGAAACACTCCTAGATTCCAGATGACACAGGCACCTTGGAATTCCTTTGCCTTACCTATCAGAATTACCGGTCTAACTCCTGAGTTACTCAGCAGGTTTTCAGGAACAATTACAGTTTCCCCTGCAGGAATGGGTCGAGGTTGTAAAATTCCAGTTAATGGGGTCTGTGGAACTGGGGCAGATAAAAGGGACTCTGGAAAAAAAGTTGTTTGACAAGAAGGATTAGACATAAAAACTAAAGGCAATACAACTGAAATCAACGCAGTGTTAATACTTTTAATATGAATGTTTTGGAGGTCTAATGTTTTTTTTTCTTCAATGACATAATTCATGTTTATTATATAAAATTAGAAGAGAGAAAGACAAAAGGAAAAAATCAATCATTATCACATTCTCTGGTGATAACTACTATTTAGAATTTTGATAGTTTTTTCAGATGAAGTTTTTTGGATTCTTTTTTGTATCTTTCCCCAGCAGAATATCAAGGCATATCTGCTCATTACAGAAAAATTGAAAATAGAAAAGTATGAAAAAGGATCAACTGATCATAAATCAGTACTACCTAAAGGCAACCACAATAATATATTGGCACAATTCTTTGTGTATATAATTTCTCTCTGTAGTCTTTAAAATTATTTATTTAAACAAACTTAAATTTAAAGAACTCTATCTATATCTTAGAATTGGTATGTTTACATTTGTCTGTGTTTTGTGCAGCAATGCAATGAGCATTTGAATGTTTAACTGTAGGCACAAAGAATGGCCACAGCTTGGGTTAAAGGAGAACCAGATGGTTTTTCAGGATTCTAGTCACAACTGAAATATCCAGGCCAGAAATAAGTATGGGTCACATAGGAACCAGATCATTGGAGGACATATCTAATACCACTATTGGCAAAGCAAGTTCATTTGTGCTCTCTGATGGTGGGTTGGTAGCATCACGCCCTATGTAAACAATGGCTTACCAATAGTATGGGCTAAAACAAAGTCAGATGGTGAATTAAGATCTTTGTGATGGCACATGTGCTTCTAAGGAAGACAAATGAATGGAGACAAATATTAGCTACTATCAATATCCATACGTAATACTGGAAACAATGGTGGAAATTTATCTTTAAGGGTTTAGGGAAAGAACAAGAGTAGAAGATACCTCTGCTAATTCAAGAAAACTTAAAATCCATCTTCTGTTGGAATCTTACCAGTTCTTGAAAGAGGGCGAACTGTAGGAACGGGTACAACTAAACCAGGTTGGGGGACAGGTGACCCAGGGTACCATCCCCGGTGTCGTTTCTTTGGTGGCCCAGAAATAAACATGGTACCTGAAAGCAAAAAGAAAGATAAGCTTTGTCCATAGTAGTAAAAGAAATGAAAGAAACCAAAGTAATACAGAACTTTTAATTTGATTATACTTAGAAAGCCTGTCACTTTTCCAGAGGTAAAGATTAAATTAGAAAAAGTCATAGTAACAATACCACTTAACATTGGTATGCTGTTTTGAATTTACAATTTTACCCAGATTGTTTCATTTGATTCCATCAACAACCCTGTGAAGTTGTAGGACAAGTATATTGTTATACCCATTTTGTAGATGGTGAAAGGAAGGTTGAGCTTTGCCCAGGGTCACATGACTGAGATAAACCTGGAACCCTGTACTTTGGTCAGCAAAGCCCATGGTTTTTCAAAATACTTCCGTATACACCCGATTCAATTTTATTTCCTAGATAGGCCCATCCCGTAGAATCACCAAAATATTACTCATTACTTCTCATACCAATTATAAACTTTCAAAACATTGTATGAGAAGCTAAGGATAAACTGGGAGTGCACTGTCAGATAACTTATCATTCCGACCTCTGAAGCACTTCTTCCATAATTAAGTTGCATTATTTCAAAACTCTAAGATGAGTATTGTACCTTGGTCTCCTGATGCATAGCTAGGTCTTGGTGACAAAGAGTAATTCCCTGGACAGGCTGGAGTGGAGCTAGATGCACTGCTCTTCCCTCCATGGTTACTGTTTCCATTACCGCCATCTGTAGTACACAAGAGGAACCACTCAGAATAGAGGCTGGACAGAACACTATTTTCTGTGATGCTGCAACCATACTATAAACCTCACACTCTAGGATTCAAAGAAATCTCACTAACAGGACATTTCAGTTACATACGGCCAACTAACTATACCCATCAGAGTAGTATCTTCCTTAAAATGAAATGTCACCTGAAAATAATATTGTAGGACCCAAGAGATCTTTTAGAATCATTTTCAGTGAAATCTTTGGAGGTGATGGGTAGAAGGAAGAGAAGACTTTTTTTTAAACTTTGTATTATGGAAATTTTCAAACATATACAAACGTAGAAAAAATAGTATAATATGTATAACTATGTACCCACCACCTAGGTTCAACATTTATTAACACATGGTCAATCTTGCTCTATCTATACTTCCTATCTCTTCCCCTCACCCCACATAAAACATATATGCTCTGGATTATTTCGAAGCAAACTCCTTTATCATATAATTTCATCTGTAAATACTTCTATATGTGTTTCTAAAAGGCCTCTTGAAAAATGATATCATTATACTTAAAATTAACAATAATTAATAATTTCTTTATATCAAATATTCCATCAATATTCAAATTTCACCTAATTATCTCAGGAATGTTTTTTTTACAGTTGGCTTGTTCTAATTAGGATTAAAAAAAGTCCACACATTGAATTTAATTGCTCGATTTCTTAAACTTCTTTTAATGTATAGGATTTCCCTTCTTTCTCTTTCTTACAATTAATTTGCTAAAAACTTGGCAGAATTTCTCATTTTTGGGATTTTGCTGATTGGATATCCATGGTATCATTTAACATCCCCTCTATTTCTTATAAACTAATTGTTAGATATAGAGGCTTACTCACATCCAGGTCTGATTCTTTTTGGCAAGAGTATCTCACAAGTACTAATATATACTGTCATCAGGAGGCACATAATGGCTGGTTTTCTCTCTTCTTATAAGATTGATTAGTGGTTTCAAGAGTTGTTAGCTTAATACTTGAATTACAAAGTTGTTCATCAGCTTTTCATCTAATGATTTTAGCAACCATGAGATTACCGTCAAGATCTATAATTTCATATATTTTTAAATGCTGTAAAAACTTGGATCTAGTTTGTTTAAATCTATAATCTTACCAGAAGGTAGATCTGCAAGAATTGTTGGACAAGCATAAGACCAAAGTGATCTGGATACATTATGATGCCTAACTGTTGGAAAGTTTCTAAGAATGATAGGCTCTCTTTCTCCTCATTTTTCTTCTACCTCTCTGATCATTTCTTTTCCTTAAATTCTGGAATTTTCTAGGATTCTAGCCTTAGTTTACAGCTTGCCTTATCCTACATTTCTCCTGGTGATTTAAATCACATATTATTTACCCTGGTGATTTTAATCACATATTATATCAACTCTATACTATCAGTTCTGATTCTTTCCTATGATAAGTTAAATGACTTTTAAACAGCTCTTCACTTGGATATCTCATAGGTATTTCAAATTCAACATGTCTAAAATCACTCACTATCTCCTCCTGGGAAACTTGCCCCTCCTTCTGTATTCCCTGTCTCAAACAATAGCACCATTAGAAGGATGGACGTAAACCGAGACCCCTTCTCCTTCATGCTGATTTTACTTCCTGAGTAGTTCTCCAGCCTTTCTCCTCCTCTCCAACCTATTATTGCCCTGACCAAGGACCTCTTAATTTCTCACCTAGACTACTGAAATGACTTTCAACTAGTTTTCCTACCTCTTATTTTTTTGCTGCCAAAATGATCTAACTCAAGTTCAAATAAGACCATGTACTCCATAAGCTACAGAGTAAAATCCATGCTTCTTAGGTTGGTCTCCTATAATTTTTCCCTTATTTACCACTTGCTCATCTCCTGTATCCTTGAGTTTTGCATTTTATGGTTTTTAACAAGTCCAAAGTACTGTAAGTTCTTGCACACATCATGCTGCTTTCTTCCCTTCCTTTTCAAATTTTGTTCTTGCATTTCTCTGAATCTGAAATATATTTTCCTCATTCCTTTGTACAGTGAATATCAACTCATAGTTCAAGACCAAACTCCTCCAAGAATTCATTCTTGACTAATTCCCAAAATATTGAGCTAAAACCTTCTCTGTGCTCCCCTAGCATATTGTTGTATTTATTGCATTACAGGTCAGGGATTGAACCTTATTTATCTTTCTATCCCCAGTTCCTCATCATAACAGGTACTCAAGAAATATTTGAATACTAGCTCTGTCTCTTGTGTCAAATGTCATTCCTTGACTCATCTGGTTAAAACACAGAGAACACAAAGCTTTGTATAAAAATACATTATTATAGATAGCCCCGCGTCTGTCATCAATTGGCAAAGAAGCAGCTTCTGTTTTCTTCTACCAAACTGTTAATTAAATTTCACACGAGCCTTTTATAGACTATATATTTACCAAAGAAATATAAGTGAGGAAAACATCACCTGCAGCAAAAGTCTTCCCTACAATCTGCAAAGATAAAGCCAGAGGCTTTACAATGTTCCTGTTCCGGGTCAGGTCCTGAGCTCCACTTAAATTGATTGCAGAATTAGTTGGACTGAGCATTGGCGAATCTTTAAAATGAAAGAGGTTGTTCAAATTAGCAACTATTTATATATACAGGAAAGAAGGTAATTCAACAAGAGTGAAGTGAAAAAAAGCAGATTGTAGAATTTTTACTTATTTTAGGAAAGTCAATTTCTCTGTATTCAGGTTTTATTAATTTTTTTATGTATATAACAAACACTCATTAGAAGTTACTATGTGCTGGGTGCTAGTAGAAGCACTTTAAATATATCAATTCACTTAATCTCTATAAAAACTCAATGAGGTAGGTACTAGTACCTTAAATAGTGGTAGTCATTTAAAACTTGGTCAAAATTATAGGATATGGTATCAAGGATATCATTATGTGTCATATTAAACTGTCTCCCTATTTTAATGATATATATTTAACTCTATCCACAAGAATTTGTCATTTAAAAAGTGTCACACAAACTAAGTCATTGTACTCTAGGAGAAAACACTTTTCTCTGAAGAAAAGTTGCTTTAATTTTTGGAAAAAAACTAGATTTACCTATGTAATACCAGGTACATCCAAAAAAAAGTTCCTATTTGGATTCAGAAAATAATTCAGCTTCAAAAAACCACAGCCATTTCAAAGACAGGCTCTGGGATAAAGACTCAAGCCAACTAGAGTTTCCTGAAATGAGTACAGACCCCAAATCCCTGACTCTACTCTGGCAGAACAGCTTAATCAATTTACACAGGAAAGTGTCAAAAGGGACTGTTAAAAATCTATGAGAGCTTGAAAAATAAAGTACTCTGAAAAGCAGGATACTGATGGTGCTACACTAGAAATTATCTAAAAAATTAATATTCATACCAAAACCTCATTGCTAATACAACTAATAGGTGTTTGTCATTAAGAACTCAAAAGATTGAAATGGTCCTCTACTGGCTCAGAAGAGTTAATGTGCCTCTCTAAGAGCCTGACTTACCACCAGGGAATGATTTTAAGGTTAATAGGAAGAGTAGAGGCCAGCAACTGCACATACAACATTATAAAGTCACAGAAAATGGAAGACAACCCAAGTTTTTCAGATCTTAACGTAGAAATGTATAGGATAGGAATCTCAGCTAAGTTTGAATGCCATTACAGAGGTTGCTCATTATGTTTCAGGCCACAATCATGTTGTTTGGAACAAGACTAGTAGCTTAATACTAGTTTATACCTAGAATTTTAGCATATTTTAACAGTTTGAATAAACATATTGGTGAAATTTGGTAGACAAATTATGAAAGGTGGTGAGATTCACCTTATTTTTCCTTAATCGATGAATTCAGATTAGACCGATCTTTTAGAAATAATGAAAGAGTAAAAAATTAATATACAGAAATTAATTTTCACATAAAGAAACAACAACTGATAGCTAGATAAAATGCTTAACCAATAGTTAGATAAGGAATAAGCTTAATAAGAAAAGTACACACTACATAAAGGAAACTTTATAGTATTTAATATAATGGCTGGGATTTGTTTTAAAATATTGAGGGAGGAAGAAAGGCAGTAAGATTAAATAACATTGACCATGTGTTCATAATTATTGAAGCTGGTCCATGGTGAAGGGTTAATTATATTATTATGTCTCTTTTATATGTATTTTAACTTTTCATATTAAAAATTTTTTTTAGCTAAAAAATACTTCTGTAGATCATGAAAAGAGACCTGAACAAATGTCAACACATATCATGTTGCTGAGCAGAAATATTTAATGTCAAAAAGATGGCAGTCAACCTAAGTTCTTTTTAATGCTTCAAACATTTATTTTACAAAAACTGGTTTTACATGCTACCTTTGAACTCTATATAATAACTGCTTTATCTCAAGTTCAATCAATATCCTCAAATTTATTTTTATTTTTTTCAATTTTTTAAAATTAAGTTTATTGGAGTAACATTGGTTAATAAAATTATATAATTTTAGGTGTAAATTATAATTCCACATCTGTATATTCTATAGTGTGTTTATCACCCAAAGTCCAGTTTCCTTCAGCTACCATATATTTGATCCCCTTTACTCACTTCACCCTCCACCTAACCCTCTATATTTGACCCCCTTTACCCCATCTACCTCCCCCCCCCCCTCTGGTAACCACTAGTCTCTAATCCATGTCCATGAGTCTCTGTTTGTCCTGGTCATTTGCTGCTTTTAGGTTTATATCTCACATATAAATGATAGCATATGATTTTCAACTTTTTCTGTCTGGCTGATTTCATTTAGCATGATTATCTTGAGGTCCAACCATGCTGTCGCAAATGGCAGTATTTCATCTCTTCTAAAGGCTGAGTAATATTCCATTCTATACATGTACCACAGCTTCTTTAGCCAATCATCTATTGTAGGACAGATTGCTTTGGTTGCTGCCATGTCCTGGCCACTGTGAAAAATGCTGCTATGAACAAGTGTGTACAAGTATCTTTTTGGATATGGGTTTTCAAGTCTTTGGGGTAAATACCCAGTCAAGAGATTGCCAGATCATATAGCAGATCAATTCTTAGTTTTTTTTTAGGAAATTCCATACTGTTTTCCATAGTGGCAGTACCAATTTGCAGTGTATGAGGGTTCCTTTTTCTCCACATCCTCTCCAGCATTTGTTATTACTTGTCCTGTCAATTATAGCTATTCTAACAGGTGTGAGATAGTATCTCATTGAATCTAAGTTATTTTATAAATAAAATCTGATCCTAGGAAAATGCCAATAGTTTAAGATATTATTAGGATTAGTTTTAGAATTATTGTAATATTTTAAAAGTAGGCAAATTGATGTAATGTTGATATGAAAAAAAAATAAACACACAAGAACAACTGGAAACATTCTGAAAAAGAAGAGAAATGAGGGGAGGCTAGTATGATGATGTAATAAGACATTATAAAACCTCAGTCAATAAAATATTGTGGTCTTGGTGGATTATTAGGCAAACAGAATAATGGAACAAAAAAGACAGTAAGGAGTAGATGCAAATATACTTGATAATTTAGTATAAGATAAAGGTGTTAGCTCAAAGCAGCAATAAAGATGAACTATTCAATAAATTGTGTTGAGGCAATTGGATATATAAGACAAAAATTAAGTTGGATTACATCTTACACCAAGTAACAAACAAAGTCAAATGTAGCAAAGATATACATTTAAAAACTGAAAATATAGAAATTGTAGGAGAAAACATGGGAGAGTTTATTATAACCTTGAAATGGAAAAGAACAAACTATTGATCAAAATGTTGAAGCTATAAAAAAGGTTTGAGTTATTCAGCTACATAATAATAATAAAAAATTCTGAATGGCAAAACACACTGTACCCATGCAAACAGGAGAGAGCTGGCTATGCTAACAACAGAAAAAATATTATTACTGGAGAAAAAGGATATTTTATAATGATAAAAGGATCAACCCACCAGGAAGATATAATAATTAAAGATATGTATGCACCTAACAACAGAGTCCCAAATTCATGAAGCAAAGATTGACAGAATCAAAGAGAGAAACAAGCAATTCAATAATAATAGTTGGAGACTTCAAAACCTTGCTTTCAATGATCAATATAATAATTGGGGAGATAGTCAACAAAAAAAACAGAAGACTTGAACAACACTATAAACCCACTAGACTTAATTGATATCAATAGAACAGTCCCCCAACACAAATAGAAAACACATTCTCAAGTGCACAGTGAACATTTTCCAGGACAATATGTTAGGTGGTAAAGAAGCCTAGATAAACTTAAAAGAATTGAAATCATATAAAATACATTCTCTGACCTCACTAGAATCAAATTAGCAATCAATAACAGAAGGAAATTTGAGAAATTCACAAATATGTGGATATAAAACAACAAAATCCAAAATAACCAATGATTGAAGAAGCAATCACAAGGGAAATTAGATATCACTTTAAAATAGATGAAAAAAATCACAACATATGAAAACTTAAGAGACGATGTTAAAGAAATGCTTAAAGGAAATTTTATAGTTATATATGCCTATATTAAAAATGAAGATCTCAAATAAACTAACCTCCACCTTAAGAAACTAGAAAAAGAAGAGCAGACTAAACCCAAGGTAAGTAGAAGAAAGGAAATAATGAAAACTAGATAAGCAATGAATGAAGTAGGGAACAGAGAAACAATAATGAAAATCAACAAGACCAAAAGTTATTTGAGAAGATCAACAAAACTGACAAACTTTTACTTAGATTGACCACAAAAAAAAGATGTAAATTACTAAAAAAAAAAAAAAAAAATCAAGAATGAAAAAGAGGGGCATCACAGAAACCTTATAGAAATAAAAAGAATTATAAAGGAATACTATGAACAATCATGCGCCATCATTATGGACTGAATTGTGTACCCTCCAAATTCATATGTTGAAGCTCTAATCCCTAGTACCTTAGAATGTGACAATGTTTGGAGACAGGTCTTTAAATAGGTAATTTTAAGGTTAAATGTGGTCATGAGGGTGGGGTCTTCATTTAATGTGACTGGTGTCCTCATAAGAAGAGAAAGAGACACACACCAGGGGCATGTATGCACAGAGGAAAGACCACATAATGATATAGCAAGAAGGTAGCTATCTGCAAGCCAAGGAGAGAGGCCTCAGGAAAAACCAATCCTGCTGCGCCTTCACCTTGGACTTGCAGCCTCCAGAACTGTGATAAGATACATTTCTGCTGTTAAGCCACCCAGTCCATAGTATTTTTATGGCAGTCCCAGCAAACCCATGCAGACCTCAAATTAGATGACTCAGATGAAATAGACATGGAAATAGAAATGGAAATACTAAGGAATACACTACAAAAACTACTAGAGCTAATAAATTTGAGTTTACCAAAGTTGTAGGATTCAAGATCAATATATGAAAATCAACTGCACTCCTGTGCTCTTACAATAAATACAAAAATAAAATTAAGAAAAAACTCCCATTTACTATAACATCAGAAAAAATAAACTTAATAAATTTAATGAGCAGTGCAAAACATATGCTATGAAAACTATAAAACATTGTTTAAAAAATTTAAAAGACCTAAATAAAGGGGAAAATATCCTATAAAAGGAAAGACATTCTCTGCTCATGGATCAGAAGATTTAATATTGTTAAGATGGCAACACTACCCAAATTGTTCTAAAGACTCATTGCAAGCCTTATCAAAATTTCAGCTGGTTTCTGTGCAGAAATTTAGCTAATACTAAAATTCAAATGGAAATGCAAGGGACCCAGAATAGCCAAAACAATCCTGAAAAATAAAAAAAAAAGCTGGAGGATTCATCCTTTACCATTTTAGAATTTCATGCAAAGCTATAATCATCATCACACGGTGTGGCATTGGTATGAGTACAGACACAGATCAATGGAACAGTGCCGAGAGTCCAGAAATAAACGCTCTTAGAAGAAAATATAGGAGTAAATATTCATGGCCTTGGATTAGGCAATTGTTTTTTAGATGTAACACCAAAAGCACAAGCAACAAAAGAAAAAAAAAAGATAAGCTGCACTTCATCAAAATAAAATATAAAAAAAATTTGGGACTTCAAAAGACACCATCAAAAACAAAAAGACAACCCAGAGTGGGAGAAATATTTGTAAGTCATATCTGATAAAAAGGCTTGTAGCAGAATCTATAAAGAACTCTTACAACTCCATACCAGAAAGATAAATAGCCCAACTGAAAAATGGGCAAATGATTTGTACAGATATTTCTACAAAAAAGATACAGAAATGGCCAATAAGCACATGAAAAAGTGCTCAACATCATCAGCCGCTGGAGAAACACAAATCAAAACCACGATGAGAAAAAACTTCACACCCATGAGGATGGCTAAAATAAAAAAGACAGACAATAACAAGTTTTGATGAGTATATGAAGAAATTAGAACCCTCATACATTGCTGGTAGGAATGTAAAATGATGCAGTCACTTTGGAAAGCAGTTTCTCAGATGGATGTAAATATGGAGTTACCACATGATCCAGCAATTCTACTCCTCGGTATGAAATAAAAGAGAAATGAAAAAATATTTCCACACAAAAATCTGTACACAAATGTTCACAGCAACATTATTCATAATAGCCCTAAACTGGAAACAACCCAAATGTACATCAACTAATAAATAGGTAAATAAAGTATGGTATATCCATAAAATGGGATACCAGTCAGCAGTAAAAAAGAATGCAGTACTGATACATGCTACAACATGGATGAACCTTGAAAACATTATGCCAAATGAAAGAAGCCAGTCACAAAAGGCCGTATGTTGTATGATTCCATTTATATGAAATGTCCAGAATAAACAAATCATTAAAATAGAGTAGATATGTAGTTTCCAGGGGCAGGGGTTGGGGGTGAAGTGAAATGCGGAATGATTGATAATAGGGACAGGATTTCTCTTGAAGTGATGGAAATGCCCGGAAATTTATTGTGATGGTTGCACAATTCTGTGACTGTACTAAAAGCCATTAATTGTATACTTCTAATGGGTAAAT
This sequence comes from Rousettus aegyptiacus, assembly GCF_014176215.1. Taxonomy (NCBI): domain Eukaryota; kingdom Metazoa; phylum Chordata; class Mammalia; order Chiroptera; family Pteropodidae; genus Rousettus; species Rousettus aegyptiacus. Next base: position 56,060,437 of record NW_023416287.1, on the reverse strand, counting down.
TACATAGTATAATGAATTATAGCTCAATAAAGCTGTTATTTTAAAAAACACTATAAGAAAATTGTAAACAAGGGAAAATATTTATAACTCGCAGAGAATTAGACTATGTACTCCTATCAACACAAGTCAATAAGAAAAAAGACTACTGTTGCAGACACTTTGTTATCCCATATCACATCTCTTTGGCCCATCTTTGATTTCAACAGGAGTTATGGTGGAAAGTTCTACATGAGCTCAGATTCTTGGGGACGACATTTTACCTCAAGCTCACATCTAACTTCTTTTAGCTTTTTGTCTCAGAGCATTCTCCAAGGCCACAAAACTCTCAGCTGTGTGTGGTTCAAAGTACAAGGGACTGTAATACTTCTGGGGGAGCCAGCAATAATAGGGGACATGAGAATAAATGTCTTGGCTTTCCATTCTGTAGAAAGATAATTCTGGGAGGCATTCTGCAAGCTTCTTAGAGGACCTGGTTTACAGCAACTACACAGAAAACACTGTTATGCTGGTTTACTTCTGACTACAGGGTTTACATTCCACATAAACTGTTTGCACTCAAGTTCTTCCTTCAGGCTCTGATTCTAGCAGAACCCAAACTATGACAAATAACTCTTACTAAAGGGTAAAGGATATAAACTTAGAGTTCACAGAAAGAAAATGCAAACAGCTTTTAAATAAATGCAAAGATGCTCAATGTCAATAAAAGGGAAATGCAAATTAAAACCACACTTAGATACTATTTTCCACCCATGAAATTGACAAAAATCTAAAAGTTCAATAATAAACTTTGTTAGTGAGCCGCACACATGCACATGTATATTTCTAAAAAAAATGTAAATGTTTCCAAAGAGTGGAATAAATCAAATTTTTAAAATAAGGATAAAAAATAGTTACGTGTAGATCGACAACTGGCATCAGATGTACTTCTTAAATGCACAAAGTGAGCATTTACTTCAGTATTAGATTACACATAGTGATTTTAAAGAATAATTGCGCTTCAATGAGACTGCTTTTGCAAAGTTATCAATGATCTAACTCCCAAAACCAGGAGAAACTTTATGGTCCCTATCCTACTGAATCCCACTGATGCATTTATTTATTTACGACAATTATTTATTGAGCAGCAACCATGTATCAAGAACCTTGCTAGGATCTACAGGTAAAATGGTAAACAAGACAAGTGCAGTCCTTGTGCAAGTTTCCTTTGTCTGCTGACGTGTTCTCCACCCCTTTTATTTTTCTTATGACAATCTGACCAGATTCCATGGTTCCATTTGTAATTTTTGAAAATTTATTTCATTTCTATTGTTTGTCTTATTTTATTTCATTAACATATAAATCATAAAATATATCAATTTCGGAATAATCAGAAAGCACAAATGAGCATTAGATAAGGTCAGAGTGACCTTTTGAAAATGTCAATCCTATTATGTTATTCCCTAATCTTAACCACCTTGCACAGCTTCTACTCTTGAATTTGTCATGTATGGAGGTATTGCCATATTTGGCATTTAACACTAGTGGTTTTAATTATTTGGGATCTCTCTCAAATGTCCAAAATGTGATAGCTTGTGATCTTGCTGAGACATGAATTTGAACTGCAGATTCTTGTGCAGAACCTAGTACTTGGATGGTAAGCAAGCAGATGACTGCCCATCATCTGCACCTCACCAAGGCCTGATTCTCTTGTCTAGTGATTTCATATCCATTTAAAAGAGGAACTTGTTAGCACTGGAGGAGTCACAAATTTAGGAAGTTCCTTAAGCTGGTCACAGCTCTGCTCTCTCTGTTATAGTGGTTTGTAACTTATTGTTTCTCCCACTAGGTCATGAAGCTCCTTGAGGGCATTCCCAAGCTCCTGGCACAATGTCTGTCACATCTTAACTAAAGAAATAAAATGAAAAAAAAAAAAGCCAAAATAATTTGTTTTTCCTCTTTATCCAATAGTTCAATAACTGTTAGCCCAAAATCCTGGTGGAAAAGTTTTTTTCTAAAAAAAAGGAGCCATTTAAATAGTAAGTAGAAAGAGTCTGGTTTTGCCACTTATTAGCTCTTTTTTTTCACCAAATACTTACCCTGAGATTCTGTTTCATGATCTGTAAAATGGTTCTAAAACCTGTCTCAGAGCAACAGTTAACATGCTTAACACAGGGCTTAGGACACTGTATTATAGATATTCATATTTATTTTGCTAAATCTTGTTAAGGGTTTTCCAGCTGAGAGTTTAAATCTTTATGAGCTCTTTTTGCTCTGACACCTATATAAGAAGTAGACTACTGTAACATTGTGATTTATAAAATATTTGGTCTTCATCCACAGATCCTGGCTCAAAGCTCTTAAAGCCCTGGAAATTTCCTAAGGACAGAGAGTAATAAAAGCATCTTTTGTTATGTTAATGAGGCGACATTTGACCTCCACCTAAGAATAGGAGCTGATTGCCAGTAAAGCCAACCTTGTGATTAGAGGGTTGGAATTTTCAGTCCCACCTTGAGAGAGGGGAGAGAAGCTGAAGGTTGAATCGATTGCCAATGGTCAATAATTTCATCAATCATGAGTATGTAATGAAGCCTCCATAAAAACCCCAAAGGACAGGGCTCAGAGAGTTTCCGGGTTTGGCAAACACTTGGGAGATGCGGGGAGAAGGGCTCACCGGGAGGGAGTATGAAAGCTCTGTGCCCCTTCCTAGATAGCTTGCTCTATGCAGCTCTTCCATCTGGCTGTTTGTGAGTTATATCCTTTTACAATAAACTAGTGTTTCTCTGAGTTCTGTGAGCCATTGTAACAAATTAATTGAACCTAAGGAGGGAGTTTGTGGGAACCTATGATTTATAGCCAGTCTGTTGGAAATAAAGGTAATAACCTGAACTTATGATGGGCATTCTGAATTGTAGGGCATCGTCAGAACCTCCGACCTATATACCCCGTTGGCAGTTGGTCAGAAGTACAGGTAAGAGCTTGGGCTTTCGACTAGTGCCTTAAGTAAGATAGAGAGAGAGCAAGAGCAAGAGCAAGAGCAAGCGAGAGAGGGCGAGAAAGAGCGCGCGCGCGCGCGAGAGAGAGAGAGACTGACTGACCGTATGTGTGTGCGTGTGAGTGTGTGTATGCACGTGCGTGCGATCTTGTAGGACTGAAACTCTTAACCTGTGAAATCTGATATTATCTCCAGGTAGTGTCAGAATTGAGTTGAATTCTTGAACACCCTGCTAATGTCCAAGAATTTTTCATTGGTATGGCGGGAACTCCTCTTCCCTAAACACTGGCATTTGGTCTAGGAATCCCCATTCAACCACATAATCTGCTTCTTTCCCAAGTAAAGTACACTGGACCTATTTTTACCTTCGAACTGCAATTAGAATAATGTCCTTCCAATAATATACCACATTTCTATTAATGCACTCTGAGGCTGTATTAATTATTTATATCAGCCATGTTTTATTTCTGACTCAACTGAACTAACATTTAGTGAAAATGTGAATATACCTCCCCCCTAAAATTAATGTTAAATCAGATATCTTTCTAATCTATTCTTAGACTGTGGATTGTAAAAAACAGCTCTATAATTGACAATAAGTTGCACATACTTAAAGTATACAATTTGATGTTTTGACACATTTATATACCCATGAAACCATCACCACAGTCAAAACAGTGAACGTATTTTTTACTCCTAAATCTCCTTGTAATCCATCCCTCCTGTGTCTCCCTTGCTCCCTCATCCTCAACCAATCACTGACCTGTTTTCTGTCACAATAGATTAGTTTGCATTTCCTAGATAAATAGAATCGTACAGTATTACTTGTTCTTTTGTCTGGCTTCTTTCACTCACCATAATTATTTTCAGATTCATTCATGTTGTTACAAGTATCAATAGCCCATTACTGTTTATTGAGCTATACAACACTGACTGGATATATAACAATTTATTTATCCATTCACCTGGATAAATATTCACCTGGATGGACATTTGTTTTTTTTCCAGTTGGGGCTATTACAAATAAAGCTTCTATGAACATTTGTACATAAGTGTTTGCATGGACATATATTTCTTTTCTCTTGGGTGATTACCTAGGAATGCAGTGATAAGACTATTTGGTAGGTGTACACTTAACTTTTTAAGAGACGGACAAACTATTTCCCAATAGTTATACTATTTTACATTCTTAGTAATGTTTTTACAGTTCCTCCACATCCTCACCAATGCTTGGTATAGTCAGTTTTTTAAGTATAGCCATTCTAATAACTATGTAGTAATATCTTATTGTTGTTTTAATTTGCATTTCCCTAATGACTAATGGTGTCAAGTGTCTCTTCATGTGCTTGCTTAACTGCCATCCATGTCTTATGCCCATTTAAAAAATTAGGTTATTTTCATATTATTGAATTTTTAAAGGTCTTTCTTTTGGATACAATTCCTGTATATGTTTTGCAAAGATTTTCATCTAGGCTGTGTCTTCTGAAGAGCAGAAGTTTTACACATTTTAATGAAGTCCAATTTATCATTTTGTTCTTTTATGAATTGTACTTTTGATGTTGTATCTAAGAAATCTTTGCCTAACCTAGGTCACAATTATTTTTGTTTTCTTCTACAAGTTTTATAGTTTTCAGTTTCATATTTAGGTCTATGGCCCATTTGAGTTATTTCTGTATGTGGTGTGAGCTATGGATGGAAATTCATGTTTTTGCATATGGATATACAATTGTTCCAGCACCATTTGTTGAAAAGGTTATTCTTTCTTCATTTTGTGCCTTTGCTAAAAAGTAAATTTTACATATATGTGTGAGTTTATTTCTAGACTTTCTATTCTATCCCATTGATCTATTTGTATATTTTTACACAAGTACAATGCTGTTTTGATATATGTAACTTTATAATAATTATTGAAATCAGGTATTGTTAGCCTTCCAACTTTTTTCTTCTTGTTCAGAGTTGTTTTTGCTATTTTAAATCATTTGCATTTCCATATGAATTTTAGAATTAGTCTGTCAACTTCTATCAACAATAAAAAATCTGGGATTTTGATTTGGATTGTGCTGAATCTATAGGTCAATTTAAAGAGACTTAACATCTTAACAATATTAGTTTTTCAACCAATGAACAAGAGATATCTCTCTAAATTATTTAGGTCTCCTTTACTTCCTCTCATCATTTCTTTCTAGTTCTCAGGGTACAGTTCTTTCACACCTTTTGTCAGATTCATCCTTAAATATTTTATATTTTTATGCTATTATAGTTGGTACTGTTATTTAAAATTTTTAAATTTAAATTTCCAAATAGATACTGATAGTTCTTTGCTGACATACAGAAATACCATTTTCATTTGCACAGTAATCCCCCTCATCCACAGGGGATATGTTCCAAGTTCTCCCATGGCTGCCTGAAACCTAGGATAGTACCAAACCTTATATACACTATGTTTTTTCTTATACATACATACCTTTTCACTTAAAGGAAGCAGTTTACAGCTTTTCTTTGGCATATTGGGATTTCCAGCATCACTACTCTTGCACTTTGGGCCATTATAAAGTAAAATAAGGGTTACTTCAACACAAGCACTGCAATACTACAATGGCACAGAGACAGCTGGTGGGTAAGTGACTGGTGGGTGGGGAATGTATACAGTGTGGGTTAGCTGGACAAAGAGATAATTCACATAAAGGTGGAATGAAGAGGAAGGGTGGGAAGTTTTTAATCATGCTACTTAGAATGGCCACAACTTAAAACTTAATTATTGTTTATTTCTGGAACTTTCCATTTAATATTTTAAGACCTCATTGGACTGCAAGTGACTGAAAATGAAACCGCAAATAAGGAGAGACTACTGTACATTTATTTTGTAGTGTTCAATGTTGCTAAAGTCATTTCTTAGTTCTAGTAGCTTTTTTGTATATTTCATTGGATTTTCTACATAGAAAATCATGTGGTCTGTGAATAAAGACAGTTTTACTCCTTCCTTTCTGATCTTAATGCCTTTTTTTTTTCTTTTTCTTGCCTGACTGTACTCGCTAGAACCTCCAGTACAACACTGAATAGAAATGATAACAAGACATGCTTGTCTTGTTTCTGATCTTTTGGAGAAAGCATTCAGTCTTTTATCACTGAGTATGTTTGCTATGGGCTTTTAGTAGATGTCCATTATCAGAAATTTCCTTCTTTTCTTAGTTTGTTAAGGTTTTTTTAAATCAGGAATAAATACTGGGTTTTGTCAGTGCTTTTTTCTGCATCTATTGAGATACGGATATGGCTATACTTTTTTAGGTTAACATGGTAAATTACATTGATTGGTATTCAAATGTTAAACCAACCATGCGCTCCTGGGATAAACCCCACTTTGTCATGATGTAGTATCCTTTCAACATATTGTTAAATTCGACATGCTAAATTTTTACTAAGAAATTTGTATTTACATAATGAGGGATACTGGTTTGAACTTTTTTTGTAATGTCTTTGATTGTGGTGTCCAGGTAATGCTGGTCTTATAGAATGAAAATTTTTGAAAATTTATTGAGAAAGTAGTCCATTCTCTTCAATTTTTTGGAAGAGTTTGTATAGAATTGGTACTATTATTTCCTTAAATGTTTGGTGGAATCTACCACCTGGGCCTGGCCTTTTCTTTGAGAAAGTTTTAAACCCCATTTTCAATGTATGTAATAAATATAGAGCTGCTGGGAACAGTTCCTGTTCCTGGCCTGAATACTGGGCACTGTTTCCTCTCATCCTTTTGAATGGTACTTTTACCAGCCTTGAGTAGTTTCTTCACATGCAGGCATCAATCAGTATTATGTTGAACATCGGAGGAAACCCTCTGTACATCTGTGCGGTTCTCTCTCCCTTCTGGTACGTGGTCCTATGAATTAGCTGTTTGGGTCTCCCTGCACTCTCAGTTCTTTCTACTCAACTTAGGGAATCTACTAGGCTTGACTACAGTTCCTCTTCCCTGCATCATGGTCTAGGAATTCTCAAGGCGGTAAACTTAGGCAATGTTAAGATTCACATTATTTGTTTCCCATCTCTCAGGGATCGCTGTTCTTTGTTGCTTGAGAAACATTGCCTTGAACATTGTTTTTCATGTATTTTTGTCTGTGTTTTTAAAAAGGTTGTTTCAGGTGGGAAGGTAAATTCAGTCCCTTTTAATATGCTGAACAGACCTGCTATTTATTTTCCAACTTTAATGCTCTTCCACTCCTTTTCTCATTCTTTCTGCCCCTTACTCTATTCTTGTAATCTGAGATATATAAACATTTTACAGAATTCTAGGTAGAGATCAATATCATATTTGTATCTCCAGACCCTACTACTTGGTAATTGCCCAAGAAAACTGTCAGTTGTGAGCTGAGAAAGTTCAAATTCTGGTTCTGTTACCTTCTAGCGGTATCTTGGCTTTGTCTGTTAGGTACGAGTGCTTATTCCTCTACATGCAAAGAACGCTGAAGAAAGATCAGTAACAAGCAGATACTTTCTACTGAGCTATACATTTTGCTTAATGCTAAGATCTTTTAAATATTTAACTATGACAAATATAACCTAAAAGGAAATTCATTAATAGAAAAAGACATGTTAAAATCTCATTTCTCCCATAAATCATTGTTTTTTTTCTTTCAGTATATACCTGTCTATGTTTTATCCACCTTATATTTCTTACATAATGTAACAAAAATATACACAGAGTTAATAATACTTTTTTATTTAACAGTTATTTCCTATGTGGCTGCACAGTATCATAATTATTTTTTTCTTACATCTTTGTCATGTGAGTATGCTATAATTTGTTCAACTGTTTCTGTCTATACTAAGACTGCTTCTCCTCTTTAGTTAATATAAAGAGTAACTACAGTGAATATCTTAACTTTCCTTTTAGGTTATTTTCTTGGCTAAGGCCCTGAAGTGAGATTACTTAAGTAAAGGACATAAATATTTTTAATGTTTTTGTTACATATTGCCAAATTTCTTTCTTAAAAGATTGTACCACTGTTCACCTGCATCAGTTTGGCTAAGGGTGTCTTATCATATCCTTGCCAGCACTGTATATTATCACTTAAAGTGAAACGTTATGGCTAATGTATTGGTGAAAATGACTCTTCATTGTTCTTACAGTTTCTTCATTTCTACAAAGTGGGCCATTCTTCCTTATACCTGCTAAATAGTGGTATGTTCTCTTTTGTAGGGCATGGGGAGAAGTCTCATAAGCATATTCATGGCACTGGGAGGCGTGTGATCACAGGTTTTCTTTCCTCTCCCTCGCATGCATGCATTCATCAAATGTTTTTCCAGTCTTTTCAGCAGGCCATATACTGTGCTAGGCTCTGGGGACAGACTAGAGAAAGTAGGTATATACAACTTCTGCCCAAAGAATTTACAGTGTAAAGGATGAGCCTACAAGTTCTCTCAATTTCTGGTTGGGAGTATGCAAATCTGTCAACCAAAGGTTTCCCACCACATTTGGAAAAAGGAGAGTGTTTGGAAAAGGATTCATTTTAATATTCATTAGGAACTAAGTTTACAGAATCTGGCCGGGGAGGTTTTGATTATCCTGACCTCAAAGAAGTTTAGTGGCTAAGGAAGACAAATCCAAAGAGGAAGGGGACACACATAGCTACATTTTAGGGACAGTTAAAGGATACATTCTTATGGAAGCTGCTTTTTAAAAGGTTATCACCAGGGGCAGAGGAGTTGTACTGGTGTGGGGAGAGAGGGTGGAGAATGGAGACAAAATAAGAAGGCTATATGAGTGTGGCAAGCCTGGGTTGGAGCAGGTGCTTCACGAAGTATTCTTGACAAACAGAGGTCAGCATGAGAGGCAAAGGAGAGGAAGCCAAAAGGTTGCAGGGAAAGAAAAATACTGAGCACTTAAGAGATTTCTCTTAGGGTTGGCTCTGCCTCCTCCCTTCTTGGAGACCAAAGTGAGCTGTGAGACTCCACTGCAGCTGTACTACTGCAGCAACAATCCCACAGCAGGATCACCACAGTAGGAAATATAAAAACTCAAAATGACCAAAACATTATTATTACACCATAGCATCCCTGGCCTACGATAGTGTATCTTTTCGTTATTGATTCATAGATGTTCTTTATGTTTGTACTACTGTGTTAGTTTTATGTATCACACATCTTCAAGTTTATGGATTGAGTTTTCGTTCTCTGTATGGTGTCTCCTAATAATTAAAAGTGGTAATTTTAATGTACTGATATATTAGTCTTTTCTTCTATGATCAGCACTTTTTGTCTCTACTTTTAAGGTATCTACAATATCTAAGGTATTCTACAATATCTCCCAAAAGCGTAAGAATTTTACCTTTTACATTTAGATCTTCCAGCTACCCGGAACTTATTTTTGTGAATAGTGTGAAATAAGGGTCCAGTTTTACTTTTTCCACATAGACTGTCCAATTTCTGAGCACCATTCATTGAAAGGAAACATTTCACTGATCTGCAAGTCGCCTCTAAGGATGAAATACCCATATGTTCTGTGAACCTGTTTTCCAGCTCTCTACCCTGGTCTGCTGTTCTGTGTCTATTCCTGTGTCAACTCCTCCCTGTCTTTATTAGTAAAGTTTCCTGAGCTTGATATATGGCAGGGCAAGTCTTTTAGTTTGTTATTGTTCTTACTTCTTTAATATACAAGCATAAGACAGCAAGGGGTTTCTATTACTTTTAGCCTACGGTGGCTCACAGAGAAGAAATGTCATGCCATAACAAGTATTCAGTAACAGGGTCAACTTCTCCCTTAGACACAAAGGCACAGTGCTATGGGTCCATAATATTTTTAAGGGCTCATGAAAATGTTTTAATTTATTTTAGAATCAGAACAATGAACTTTTGTTTGAAGAAGGTATTTTAAAATATAATACTAAATATTCATTTTTATATATACATAATCATAAAACATATTTTTAAACACTTTTCTAGGGAGAAAGGGTCATGTAGGCAAATGTACCCAGGGCCCAAGAAAGTCATAAAATGGCCCTGTTATTCAATTAGTCATAGGAGCTGAGCTTAGGGCTTATCCCCATACTGCCCTACAGTCTAGGGCATAAAAACATGTTTCCTCTGAATGGTAGATGAGTATTTCAGCTTCACTGGGAAAAATCGCACAAAGTAGATTAGTAATTCCCCAAATGTTAATGTCAAATTCAAATTAAAAAACAGAATTCAAGTAACATTTATTTCCAGGCATTTCCAGGTACTAGGGAGTACAGGGATAAACAAAATAAACCCACAGCTTCTAGTATATAAGAGACTATTTAGATGGTAACAATTATAATTGGGAGAAATGTCACACAAATTGGTAGCAAGTCTGAGTTAATCTTAAGTTGCAAAACAGGTGTTATTTTTGGTTTTACAAATGAGAAACCAGAGTACAGAACAATTGAGTGGCTTATCCCAAGCTGCAGCAGAGTATATGTCAGATGCAGTATTTAAATATCAGGACTCTGACTTCAAGCCCTGTGCTGTTTACCATCTGGTCTGAAACACTGCTCATCTCATAGTAGATATTAAATAAATTAGATTGTGAACTGAAAGAGAAACAATGCCACTCCAAAGGATTTCACTGTCCTCTCAGAGCAGCTTTTTAATCGTTTTTTTTCCTACACCTTTGTTAAAGTATATTTTACATATCATAAAATTTACCCATTTCAAGTGTACAGGTCAATGATTTCTGGTAACTTTACCAAGTGATGCAACCATCACCATAAATCAATTTTAGAACATTTTCATCTCCTCTGTTAGAACCCTCATGCCCACTTTCAGTTAATTTCCATTCCTACACCTTGCCCCAAGCAATCACTAATCTATTACCTGTCTCTCTAAATTTGCCTTTTCTGGATATTTTGTAAAAATGAAATGATACAATATATGGTCTCTTTTCAGGTTTCTTTCACTTAGCATAATGTTTTTGCAGTTCATCTACAATTTAGCATGTGTCGATAGTTTGTTCCTTATTATTGCTGAATTGATATTGTAAGGATACACCACATTTTTTTGTCTATCCATTCATGACATTTAGGTTGTATTCAGTTTTCAACTATAGTGAATAATGCTATTATGAACATTTGTGTTCAAGTTTTTGTGAGGACATATATCTTCATCTCTCTCGGGCAGATATTTAAATATGAAATTTCTGGATTGTGTAGTAGTTTATATTTAATTTTCTGAGAATCTGACAAACTGTACTCTAAAGCGGCTGTCCATTTTACATTTTTACTAGCAATGTATGAGGGTTCTTATTTCTTCACATCCACAGGTTCTTGTTATTGTTATCTGTCTTTTTGATTATAGCCATTATAGTGGGTAAAAAGTAGTATGTTATGGTTTTGATTTGCATTTCTATAATGACTAACGATGTCGAGTATCTTTTCATGTGCTTATTAGTCATTTATATATATTCCTTAAAGAAATGTCAATTCGAAACCCTTTTCCCATGTTTGATTGAAGTGTCATCTTATTACTGAGTTGTAAGAGTTCTTTGTAAATTCTGGATACAAATCCTTTATTAAATATGTGCTTTGCAAATATTTTTTTCCAGTGTTGTCTTTTCATTTTTTTCTGCTTTTTAGTATTTTTTAATTTTTCAATTACGGGTGACAGAAAATATTAGTTTCAGGCGTACAACATACTGATTAGACATTTATATAACTTACGAAGTGATCACACTCTGATAAATGTAGTGCCCATGTGACACCATACATAGTTCTTACAATATTACTGACTGTATTCCCTATCTTGTCCTTCATATCCCCATGACTGTTTTGCATCTGCCTTGTGCTTCTTAATCTCTTCTCCATTTTCACCCATTCCCTCAATGCCTCTCCAATCTGGCCACCCTCAAAATATTCTCTGTATCTGTAAGTTTGTTTCTGTTTTGTTTGTTCGTTTGTTTTTCTAGATTCCACATATAAGTCTTTTCCACATATTTGTCTTTCTCTGAGTTATTTCATTTAGCCTAATATCCTCTAGGTCCATCCATGTTGTTGCAGATGGCAAGATTTCATTCTTTTTTAAGGCTGAGTAATATTCCATTTATATGTACCACTTCTTCTTTATCCCTTCAACTATTGATGGACACTTAGGTTGTGTCCATATCTTGGCTATTGTTAATAGTGCTGCAGTGATCATACAAATGCATATGTCTTTTCAAATTTGTATTTTAGGTTTCTTTGGATAAATACCCAGAAGGGATTACTGGGTCCTTCTTTGTCTCTTATTAGTCTTGGTTTTAAAATCTATTTGTCTCTTATTAGTCTTGGTTTTAAAATCTATTTTTTCTGATGTAAGTATTGTTACCCCAGCTTTTTTTTTTTTTATTTCCATTTTCTTCCATCCCTTTACTTTCAGTCTGTGTGTATCTTTCAATCTGAAGAGAGTCTCTTATAGATAGCATATGTAAGGGTCTTATTTTCCTATCAATTTAGCCACTCTATGTTTTTCAATTAGAGCATTTAATCCATTTGAAGTAATTGTTGATAATATGTAGTCATTGCCATTTTATTATTCATATTTTTGATATTCTCCTTCTTCTTAAAGAAATCCCTTCAACATTTCTTGTAATACTGATTTGGTGGTGATGAACATCTTCAGCTTTTTATTTTAAGCTCTTTATCTGTACTTAGATTCTAAATGATAGCTCTACTGTATAGAGAAATCTTGGCTGCAGGTTCTCGCTTTTCATCGCTTTAAATATTTTGTGCCAATCCCTTCTGGCTTGCAAAGTTTCTGCTGAGAAATCAGTTGAGAGGCTTATGGGAGCTCCCTTGCAGGTAACTAACTACTTTTCTCTTGCTACTTTTAAGATTATTTTTTTGTCTTTAACCTTTAGCATTTGAATTAGGATCTGTCTTGGTGTGGCCCTCTTTGGGTTCATCTTGTTTGGTGTTCCCTGAGGTTCCTGGGCTTGTATGTCTATTTCTTTCACCAGGTTAGGGACATTTTCCATCATTATTTCTTCTAATAGGTTTTCAATTCCTTGCTCTCTCTCTTCTCCCTCTGGTACCTCATGATACAAATGTAGGTACACTTGATGTTGTCCCCAAAGCCCTTTAAAATATCTTCGTTATTTTAGATTCTTTTTCTTCTTGCTGTTCTAATTGGGTATTTTCTCCTACCTTATCTTCTAAATCACTGATTCAATCTTTTGCTTCATCTAATCTACTATTGATTCCCTCCAATGTATTCTTCATTTCAGTTATTCTAGTCTTCGTTTCTGATGGGTTCTTTTTCATGTTTTCTATCTCCATTTTTATATATTTGATCTCTTTGTTGAAGTTTTCACTGAGAGCACTGAGCATCTTTATAACCAGTGTTTTCAACCCTGCATCTGGCAGATTGCTTGTCTCCATTGTTTAGTTCGTTTACTGAAGTTTTGTTCTATTCTTTCATTTGGGACATGTTTCTTTGTCTCCTCATTTTGGCTGCCTCTCTGTGTTTGTTTCTATGTATTAGGTAGAGATGCTATGTCTTTTGGTCTTGTTAGAATGGCCTTATGTATTAGGTGTCCTGTGGGGCCTGGTATGGTAGTACAGTGTCCCTGGTCACCTGAGCTGGGTGCTCCAGGTGTAGACCCTGCATGAGTTGTGTGTGCCCTCCTGTTGTAGTTGAGCCTTGCTTACTGTTTGCACATCAGTGGGAGGGATTGACCATCAGGCTGATTGGCTGTGAGGACTGGCTGTGACTACAACAGAGGAGCTGTCATGCAGGGGCTGACCCTACAGAGCAGGATTTGCTATCTTTTCATTTTCTTAATGCTGTCTTTTTAAGTATAAAAGTATTAAATTTTGCTGAGTTCCATTAACAATTTTTCCAGAAATAAATCTTTATATTTTAGTCAATTGATTTTTGACAAATGCAATTCACTGACAAGAAGATAGTCTGTTCAAAGATGGGGCTGGGACAATTGAATACCCACATGAAAAAGATGAACTTAGATGCTCACCTCATATCATACACAAAACTTAATTCAAAATGGCTCATAGACTTTAATGTAAGGATAAAACAGTAAAACTTTTATAAGAAAACATGAAAAATAATCTTTCAAAATCTTGGTTAGGCAAATATTTTTTTCACCTATTCTTGAATTCTTGTCTGGATTAAACGTAATATACGTGTGTGTGGGCGGGGGTATGTATAATGTACGTAGGTAACTAAACAATCTTCAGTCAAAATGATGAAATATTTTACTAAGATTGTTGACTAACTTTTGAATTATCAATGATATAAATATGTGGAAAAATGCAAGAGATAAGTGGCAAGCCAACCAGAACAGAACATCCAGAGTTTGGCAGGTGGAATCCAAGACAAAGCTGTGTAAACAGTAAGTTAATCCCTTCTTCAAATACTATGCAACATGTGTACCTACATTTCAGGCTAATAAATGTTGATAACAGGTAGTCACTGCTTATAGATTAAGAATGCAATCTCCTATAGAAGAATGAATATCTATCAGCTGTGAAGACGCCACCTACTCTCATGTTTGGAATTTCATAATGCTAACATGAAATTTTTATAGCCTATTACTTTCAACATATCTGAGAAATATATTATTGTTGAAGACTATAAACATAATTAGTTAAGAAGAAAGTTTTAAATAAAAGCCTAATTTTAGAGACATTTTCTATTAAATTCTCTAGATTGTACCTAAAATTGTTAATCGCTAATTTCATGGTCCAGTTACCACTTTTACCACCACAAGGGATATAGAAGAATATTGGCATAAATCTTGGCCACTTGTTTTCACTGTGAGTCAGTCAGTAACTTGCCTGTGTCTCTTCATGGCAACTGATAGAGCCTTGGCTAAAGCCTGAATCTTGATTTCCTCTGTTTCAGAGCAATCTCAGTTTTCAAAACATATTACCTGGTATGTAGTCACGCATCACTTACCAATGAAGATATGGTCTGAGAAATGTATCATTAGGTGACTCTGTCATTGGGTGAACATCATGGAGTACACTTACACAAACCTAGATGGTCTAGCCTCTTGCTTCTAGGCTACAAACCTGAACAGCATGTTGCTGTACTGAATACTGTAGGCATTTATAACACAATGGTATTTAAACATATCTTAAAAATGGTGCAGTAAAAATATGGTATAAAAGATAAAAGTGTGTGTATGCATGCACACATGCATGAGGCAGGCAGGGGCAGGGCTGTGGAGAGAGGTCCTGTTGGCGACAGAGTGGACATCAGGAGGGAGGGAGAAAGAGAGAGAGGAAAAGAAGAGAAGGAAAAAGTAAGGGAGAACAGAGATCAAAAGAGACCCAGATAAATAAAGCTTGAGATGAGCAATACTACAAGGAGAGAAGGAGAAGAGAGAGGGGTAGGTGTGGGGGTGGGGTGAATGTACATTCATGTGCATGCATGCGTGAGAAAGAGAAAGAGAGAGAGAGAGAGAGAGAGAGAGAGAGAGAGAGAGAGAGAGAGAGAGAGAGAGAGAGAGAGAGAGAGAGATTAAGAGAAATAGTGCATGTGAGTGTATGGGAGGGTGGAAGGCAGGTGAACAGCATGCTGAGCTTCCTCCTCTATTTAAACACCAGGGCTAGCAATAAATTCAACATCATAATCGGGCCCAGTCTTTTCTTTCAATATGGCAAACAAACTTTTTTGCTTATAATCCATTATTATCTTATGAGACCACTGACGTATATGCAGTCCATGGTTGACCAAAATGTCATGTGGCACAAGACTGTAGTTAAAACTGCATTGCTGCTTACTTTTTAATTACTTTGCATTACTGCTTATTAAAATATTAATATCTTTTCATTATTTTTAGCTACAACTAGTTATTTACATACCCACCTCTTCCTCTTAAAAAAGCTAATATGTTTTATTGTTTTTTTTAATCTTTCATATGAGTGGTTTTTATATCATCATAGCCATTAGTTAAGTTGTGGAACTCTACCTTACAGCATCTGATAAAGATTTTAGAACATAATGAACACTTGATATAAGTTTCTGTCAGAATACAGTAAATATTCATTTTTAATATTATAGTTTTAAAATCATATTTTGCTAGCCCCAAGGTCTAATGGCAGAAACTATACCACGATATCAATCAAATCACTAAAATAATATTCTAGGAGAGACACGTAAGTTTATCATTATTGTACTGAAGGCTAATCTTTTAATGCCAAGAGCCAAATGACTTTTTTCTTTCTTGAATAGCTAGTGACATAATGTTCTCTCATTTATTCTTAAGAGAAATGCTGTCTCCTTTTAGATCACAGCCTCAATCTAAGTCTCTTGAACAGTTGAGAAGTTAGATTTTTTAAATCCAGAGGGAAGTGGGCTCTGCTGAGTTCAGATATACAAGAAGTGCCCCATATAAAGCCGGCCTTATTATCACTGCTAATGGATAAGTTATTCTAATAATCACTTCCACCTTAAAAATAAGTAGAAACAATTTACCAGTTCATCAGAATTTGACATAAATTTGAAAGAGGAATGCTAAGTAGTTAAATAAATGAAGATAACCTTGTTTTTCAACTTGGGTTGAGTGGACACTGGGCAAAGCATGTATGCTATGAAGTTTGCATATCAGATAAGTAAAATGGTACTTCACAAAAACACAAGAGAATTGAAAAAAATTCACAAATTCTTTTAAAATACTTTCCTTCTTGCCTAAGATATAACCTACACTGCTTCTGAATAATTTTCACAAACCACTATGTGCAGCGATCTTTTCAGTTCCAGCCCTTCAGCCACCTGGAAACATTCTCACCTGGAGCCTTGTCCTGACCTCGGGGCCTGGTTCAGTGTAGTCTTCTATCTGGAGGAATTTTTAGAATGCTTAGAGGGCAACTTATCTGCTCAGTTTCAGACCATCCACTCTGCTGATCCTGCTCTGATACTGTAACCTAGTTTCAGGCACTAAAATTTTACCTGGTTATTCATATCCGAGCCCCTATCTTGAGCCACTAGAAAACAGAACCTGGATTCTTCTGTTGTGATCCTCAGTCCTACCTTGGGGACTTACTTCGTATCCAAGTTGGTGTAGCACTCCCTGTAATGTTCTGTACACTGGGTTAGAGCCCTACCCTGGAACTCCAGTCTTCATAAATATGTCCCCAATACATGCTACCTGATAGCTATGACACAGACTTTCCTCATGTCTAGATTTCATTTATTGCCTTCTGTCAGATTCCTCTAGAGACAGTCCTATGCTTGAGCTCAACTTTCTACCACCAATCAGTTCCTTTATCCATCCCTTTCCTAGCACTGGCAGGACTTGGGGTTCTGGTCACCCACAGACTGACCTATCTCAATGCTGAGTTCTAATTCTAATAGTAACTCAATTAATTTACCTCTATTTAAAAATACTTCTATTCAAACCAGCCGACAGTGAGTTTTAAATGCCTCATTTAATATACATCTGCTGTGTAAAATTCCAAAAGAAAATACCCCATACCTGTCTGAATGAATCCTGATTTGTATCCATTAGCTGTGCCATTTTCTGGGGTCACAGTTGATGATACTGAAGAGTTTGGTTTAATGGAGAGGCAAGTAGCAGAGGATTGTCGGCTTCTACATTCTGGAAAAGAGAAAGAATCACATCATGTGAGGAGATCAATATTCTGTTAAAACAGGTAATGGAGACAGAATCCATTAAAATCTTCCAAATAGGTTGCTGCTCCTTAAGTGGCAACACTTTTCTAATCCGAGGTCCCCCTTCCTCTAATACTGACTCCAAGAGAATGTGCAACATGGTGAACACAATTTGTCTTCCTAAGGCCAGATGTCATGTTTAGAAGGCAAAGGAATGGTTACAAAGAACAATCAGACTTTTGTTACCCACAGACTAGTTTGCAGGGGAAGAATTACTCATAACCAATAGAGTCATGCTAGTTTTACGGATAGGACTAAGGTTAAAATATCAGTAATTTATAAAAATCTAATAAGCTTGCAAACACAAATTAACCTGCTGTCCAGGACTGATTTAAGTGTGAAACAGTTACCTAGAGTCCATCTAGGCTATCTTCAATCTTCTCACTTCGACCTTAACTTATGTCCCAAAGAAGAAGTAAATAATAACTTAAGGTAGTAGACAAAAATTAGAAATGTTGAAATTATTATTATTCTCAGTTCTTATTAAAGAAAATAGGTAGACAATATTCAAGGTGATTACTGATCATACAACACCAAGCTTTATTTTAATTAAGCCGATATTGATGTCTGGTACATTTTAATACCTTGTATTTGTTCAGGTAGATAGTGAATACTATGACAACATGTTGGGGCTGTAACTTTCAACCTAATTATACCATGTTTTATACCATATTAGTCTTAAAGATAGCATATGAAAAAGAGATAAAAGTGACAAAGTTAATTATAGTGGTTTCTTTGGAGGCAGTTTTCTATCAGCTTCTATGCTATGACCTTCCTGAAGAGCTATTGTATTTGTCCTACAAGGGTATTTCCACATTATATGTATTATATACATATTTGTAAACTGATAGTATATGTTTGTATATATGTGTATATATACATATACAATTCCAATCCAAAATAGCAACTGCTATAATGTGAGACTTCAGAAGCCATCCAGGGTCACTGTATCACAAACTATGTCACAGATATTATTATTTCCCCAAAAGAAGAATTGTCATTGAGCGCTAAATAAGAAGTTAAAATATTTTATGCAACCAACAAACATTTAAAAGGGCAGTTAAAAGACTTTTACTTTTTTATTAGGGTTCATAACATTTAAAACAATTTTTTCTAAAGAAAAAAACTCTATAGATTTTATTAGAATAAAGAGTTATTTATAATTCACTATGTTTATGATTCAGTGGTTGCAAACTTTAAATCCTGATGATACCTGGCTTGGAACACATAGCCATTTCCGGAGTAGTTTTATAATGTCATTGCAAATACAACCAAGGGTAATATGGTAAGAGACTCAGATGCAAATCTGCAGCTGTAATTTGAATTTATTATGCCATTTTTCTTTCTTTATCAAAATATTTCCATTTTATTTCCATATCAGAAATGTGTGATTTTAATAACTGAGCATTAGCTAATACAGTAATATAAAAATGAAGGAGAAAAAGATGTGAGTATTCATTTTCATAAAGTGCAGATTTAATATTATGCCATTTTTCATGGTCAGGCCAAAATCTTGCATAGACAACAAATAGAAACATTAAAGACAATTACTATACTGTCTTTAATAATATAATGTTAACAATCAAGAAAAAATCTCAGCATCTAAGAAACTGCTCAAAAGTACTAGATACCTCACTACTTTAGAAAAATGAATAGAACTTGTGTTGAATCCCACCAAACACATAAAGATGTGAAGTTTCAATTGGATTCATTTCTATAAATAAGTTAGTTTTGCCTAACTAAAAAGAAACAAAATTTCCCCACGTATTATAAAGAGTGCATTATTCATTCTAAAGTATGCTTATTTCTAATTAAAATAGAAAAATATAGATGCTTGAAAGTTACCAAAGAACCTATCAAATAAAGTAGAAAAAGCATGTAACCAGGAAACTAATATTTTGAGGTCTTCTCTAAATGACAGAAGAGCTACAGAAAGTCCATTTTTTCCGAGAGTGGCACTTATTCTTCCAAGAGAAATACATAGAGACATGCACTTTCATAAACTTGAATAGTTTCCATTAAAAATCAGAAGCAAGTCAAATAACCTGCCAGAGGGCTTTACATTTTTGAATAGTCTTCTGAACTTGGGATATTTATCTGCATCATCCCTGAAATCTGAATTTTGCATGGGCCACTTATCATATGGGTAACATCCTCATTCTCTTCCCCTTCTTTTCTCTCCAGGAAGTTGATGATACCTTTCCAGCAGATAAGAGGTCCCTTTGACAGTACCCCCTGGGAGCTTCTGACTAGGTAGTACTTTAAGTGCTTCTGCTTCTTTGGCTGGGTGGTGAGCTTCAAGTTAATGTGGTTGGAAAATTCCGTGAAATACCGAAATCCTCTTTCTCCACAGCCGATACAGTTTCCAGAAAACCCTGAAAGGAGGAAAATAAGTTAGTTATTGGTGGTCTTGTACGCTGATATCACACTTTTACATATAAGAAGCACAGAAATATTTAGTCTTTAATCAAATGGGTTACTAATTTCAAGGAAATAATTTAAAAGAAAAAAACAGGTACAAAATTTATTTTATCAGAGTTATTTCCTAACAGTGAAAGACTGAAAATAATTTAAAAATTTTAAAATGTTCTAAAAGAATAATGGTTAGGGAAACAGAGTGGATAATATGATGTGATAGAATTTATATAATTGACATAAAAATATGAAAAAGTTTGGTCCTAGAGATGTCCATTATTTCATCCCCACACATTCTTCTTTTTAGAGAACCTGCTGCCCTGGTTCTCTGCCCTGCCCACCATGTGGACTTGCCTCCATGGCCACAGCTGATTAGACTGTGGACCAATATCTGACCCAATCTGGGACATAGTCTCTCTTCCGAAATTTTGAAATAATTACTAAAACAATCAGTCAGGTGGTA
Source organism: Rousettus aegyptiacus (assembly GCF_014176215.1). Taxonomy (NCBI): domain Eukaryota; kingdom Metazoa; phylum Chordata; class Mammalia; order Chiroptera; family Pteropodidae; genus Rousettus; species Rousettus aegyptiacus. The sequence continues at coordinate 56,039,969 of NW_023416287.1, read as the reverse complement.
CTGGGTCCTAAATTAATAAGGTTTTATAAAATTGGAACATAAGTTGGGATCAACCACATGTCAGCTAAGGTGTGGAACAGACCAAACAGCAATGTGATGAGGAAGCTGGTCTGCAGATAGGGGAGCATGGGCAGTGATGTGAAAACTCAGGGCATTGTCAGCTTTCCAGTTTCTATGAGAGCCAGCTGTACTTTCTAGCATGAGTTTCTTGAGAGTCCCATTTCCTCTTTATTCAACTCCTCTTTACTCCAACTAGCTTATTATTCCTTTAGATCTAACATCCGAACAATTCTCACTCAGATTAATTAAACAAAAAGAAACTTCTGTGACCTGCTTAGAGCAGGGGAACATAGAAAGAAGAAATGGAGAAAGCTTGGAGGATGAGAAGCTATGCTTTGCTTTATAGGAAATGAATTTTTAAGTCCCCCCTTAATACATAAGAGGAAAAGGCAGATGGCAGGGTAAGTTCCTCTGGCTGTAACTGATGAGGACACCACACATGTAGTGTCATATAGTGAACAAGTACAAAAAAGTTGTAAGGGCATTCTAAATTTCACAAATATAATATCTCTATACGCAAACAACTAATTGAAAATTCACTGAAGTGATATATTCTTTTTAAGCCCCCAAATCAACTTGTTACATATTTAGCATAAATAAGGAGAGAAGAGAAAGGCTAGGATTAAAGACAGAATATCTTACAATGTCCCAATCTCAGAATGCTGATAATCAATTCAGAGCATTTAGAAATGGCAGTCCAATTTATTATTATTTATTCAGTAATTATTTATTGATTACCTACCTATATGCCAGGCATTGTACTAAACACTGGAATAACAGTGGTAAACAAGAGATATAACCTGTGATCAGTTACATAAAATTAGTAATTCTATGTAATTAGTTGATAACTATTACTTTATAGAAATGTAAACATTAATATAATTTTATAAGTTCTTTAAAATATATTTAGATGTGGATTGCATTTGAGAGCATCTGGTTATTTGTCCAATACCTTTGAGCTGCAGGCCAAAAATAAAAAAAAAATTTTCAATGGCTGTCTAGTTTGCCAAGTTTCTAAAGCCATCTATTCATCCAACTGTCCATGCATCCACCCACCCATCCATCCATCCACCCAACAAATACTTGTACTTTATGTGCTAGGCATTGTTTAAGGTACCAGGTTTTCAGCCCAGAACAAAGAAGATAAAATCACTGCCTCTGAACAACTTCTATTGTGGTGTGACCACCATGCCTTAGAAAACTGCCTCACTTGTAAGACAGATGTACCACACCGAAAACACAGTAAAAACCTTTCAGCCAAAATAATTAGACAGCGTCAAAAAATGAGGCTTCTCCGATAGGCCCCAGTAGTTCATAAAAGATTAATATGAGAATTAAGCAAAGTCGTATGTCTATAAGAGTATTTAATAAATATGATAGAATGGTAGAATATCATTTAAAGAGCAAGTACAATGTGCTAGGCACTGTGCTGAATGGCTGCCTTATAAACATCAATTTAATTTGATCTTTACGTCCCTGCAAGGTAGGCATTATTGGCCCCATTATATAGATGAAGAATCTGAGACTTCAAGAGAATAAGAAGCTTCTCAAGTTCTTAAAGTACTAAGTGCAAATCTGGGATTTAAACCCAGCTCCAGTTCCAAAGCCCATAGTCTTTGGTCTCATTCTTGATTACACAGGATTACGAAATCTATTATTCTGATGGTGTTTTCTGTATCCTTTCCATGGTGTATTCTAGGACAGTGTTCTTCAACCTTTTTGGTACGAGGGACCAGTGCTGCTATGAGAATCTAATGCCTGATGATCTGAGGTGGAGCTGAGGTGGTGATGCTAGTGCCAGGGAGCGGCTGCAAATACAAGGCTTCACTTGCCTGCCGATCACCTCCTGCTGTGTAACCCAGTTCCTAAGAGGCCACGAACCAGTACTGGTTCATGGCTTGGGGGTTGGGGACTCCTGTACTAGGAGGATTCATCTAGTTTTGAATTATTGAGTAAAAAAGAATTATGAAACTTTTTCTGTCTATAGTCAAGCCACATGTGGACTGTTTTATTCAATGAAACTATGATGCTTTAAATTGCTAAAAAGAAGTTTCCCAAAGTTTTTTGTTTGTTTGTTTGTTTTTATTACAACCAACTAGGCTGTTAGCTCTGTGGGAAAAGGGCTATGTCTTATCATTTTTGTGCCCCCACATCTTAGCCTAGCATGATTTCCGTCACATGGTACATTTTTGAACAAATACTGTTGAATGAATGAATGAACAAACAAGTGTACTTTGACTTTCTTTGCTAATTTAGTGCAATGTGTAAATTTTACCATTAGACTTCTATATTAAATCATCTACTCAAGTTCACTAGAAGAAAAATAATATGAAAATATTATGAAAAATAAAAATTGCCACTTCTTTTACTATAAACCAAGAGAAGGCTTTGAACTGTAATTCAAAGAACATTTATAAAGTGTGTGCGGGGTCACTTTCTGACTCAAGATATTGATTTATATATTTCTAGACTTTCTGATGACATTGTAAAGCTAGGAAGAATGCATCAAATAAAACAAATAAAAATATAGCTCACAAACAATACAATACTTGAATTCATTGCCCTCTTCTCTCTTTTTCCTTTTTATTGATATTTATGCTGAAAATCTCTATTTGTCCATCTACAGCAAGAGATATTCTGAGAAACAAAAGTAACTCCAGGGAAAACACAGTAGCAAAGAAAGCAACAAACTTCATGTGCCCCTTGTCTTTTTAATCATTAAGAATAATTTAAAAAATAAATCCACTATTTCCCATGATGCAGAGAAACTATGTTGTGAAAAAAGCCCAGACTCAAATACCAGAAAGTAAATAATTCTGAGATAAAAGTATACATTTTACATCATATATAAATACTATACACACATATATATCCCTAGTTATTTTGGGTGAACTAAATGGTAAATATAAAATGAGAATCACATCAACCAAGTATAGTTAGAAATAATAGGTAGTATGGAAAACCTACAAATAGCTTACAAAGTAGATAATCCACAGATGAATAACTGAGAGTTGATTTAACATTAAGTCCAGATAAATGACTCTATAGAGAGTGACTCACATTTTGTTTTACAAAATATTAATTTTTGATAAATTGCCTGGTTTAAAAAGTCTCTTCATTAAAGTGAGTGTTTGGAGAATGAATAAAATAAAAAGCTAACTTTTAAGATGTTCCTAAAGTAAAAAATGTTTCATACTTGTACTGAACTATATAATCCTCAACTAACTCCGTGATTTTTGAAAACTACTGTAATAATTTAAAATAAATTTGATTTTAACTCCCTCATCTTGAAAAGAAGTTTATAGGTGTGACATACTTACCTAAAAGTGCATTTTTTCCATGATCATCTGGTAGGAATCTCTTGTCTACAGCACACACTAGGATGTGTTCAGGAAGATTGGGAGACTTTGCCCCCACCAGGAGGAATCCTGCTGGGATGTCAATTTGTTCCATACACAGAGATACTAAACGTAAATCCTTTCCCGCTTGACAAAAACCTAAAAATCAGTAAGAGTATAGAGAAATGTTTAGGGAGGTTGCAACTCTTCATTGCCCATTTGGATGGTAGATTTACTTGTGAGAATTACTATTAAGAACTAAATTTAAAGTTCATATACTAGCACCTGATCCAAGCTTGGTCACGGTAATATACCACCTTTCTGGTCATAGTTGATCAGTCCAGGGGTGGGCACCTGACATAAATCAAGCCAATCAAAGCCATTTTCCTAAAAATTCTGAACATGGGAACTAGGGAAAGCACTGCTTGGTTTGCTCTATGGCAGCTCTGCTCCTTGTCCTGTGAGAGAAGTCTGTTAGCAGAGGTGGGAGGCCCAGGGGAATGTTTTGGCAGACTTTGGATCACTGAAACCCAGCTGTATCTGCCTTTCCCATGATTTGGTCAAGACACTTTTTACTTTGGAATTCTTCCAATAACTTCTTCACTCTACCTAAGGTAGTCTGAGTTGGGTTACTGTCAGTGGCAACCTAAAGCAGCTGAACAAAAGTATAAGTGCTATTTCAGGGAGAAATGAGAGACAGAGGATGGACATCTAACTCTTCACGCACAAACCTAAGGAGATCATCATTATTATCACCCATTACAAAGTAGGGAAGAACCATGTATAACCAAATGCCAACAAACAATGAGATGCCATCAGTTAGAATATTTAAAATGAAAAGAAAACAACATCCAAACATGGTATAAAGCTGTTGTGGATATAAATCTACTATATGGTCTGGATCATCAAAAGCAGATATAATAAAATTGGAAAAAGTCAACAGAAAAAGACTAAAATGATAAGGATAATGGGGTTCAACCATTTCAAGCTTGTAATTCCCCTTTTAATATTAAAAAATTCAAATCTAACTTTTAGTATTCATGAATTGAGAAAAATAATATAAAAATGTTATTGCGAATTCTTTAACAATTTTAAATAATTCTGTATTTTATTATTTACAATATCTATATTTATTTGAAAAATAGTCATTAATATACGTGAGTCATATTATTTATTGTTTACAAGGATTTTTGGAGCCCATGGATACATAGAACCCCTTGAAAAAATTCTGCTGTTCCCACCCCCATTAGAAACAGGATTCAGTTTGTTTTGAACTTTGGAAGTTTAAATTGATAATGATGATGATAATGATGATACGATGATATTGATGGAAGATAAATTTTATGGAGTACTTAACATAAACTAGGTAAGTACTAAACTGTATAGATTATTTTATTTAAACCTCTCAACAACTCTAGGTAGGGACTATTATCTCCTTTTCATAGATGGAGAAACTGAAGCTCAGAAAGATTAAGAAACTTGCCCAAGTTTCTTAATAATGAGTCCAGTAATGTTCAGTGATGTAAGACATGGGAAGTTTACTGTGTGAAAACAGATGTACTATTCAACTTAGCAAAAAAAAAGAAAAAAAAATTAAAAACAGTGATAATCCAAAGCTCAAACTCTGAGGGGTGAACAAAGACTTTATACTAAATCTAGGAGGCATTCTAAAATCCTCAAAGGAGCACTCGTTTTTTTTTTTAATCAAAGAAATTATTAATCTGTACGTAGGCAGTAAATCTAGAAACACATTTCTCCTAAGAGGTATCACCTTTATTATGATTTGCTCTAAAAGGCAGGACATATAAAATATCTTCCCAAACTGTGTAGATAAATTCAGTGATGAGAGGTTCACAATTGTCTACTGATGGAAAACAGAATTCTTGGAGGGTTGTCTCTATGTCACTAAGTAGTAATACAACCTTTCAATGCCTTTCACTCACTCTGTATTAGAAAGAATAGACTAGATGAAACTGTAAATTTGTACCAATTTGTACCAAAGTTTGTACCAATTTGTACCAATTTGCAAATTATTACAAGCCTTTTTAGACCAGAACCTCAGGATCATCAGATATAGCATTCCTCAACAAGCGGTTAGCAAACTCCCATGGATTCATAAAGGTATTCCAAGATACTTGAGAATTGTAAGTGAAACTTAGATGTCATTACCAATTTCTAAAAACCTAATAAATAACTATTCACATATCATATTTTTTTATTATTATTTTTTTTATTTTAAAAGGTGTTTTTTCGAGCACAAATAATTGTGGCCCTAGAAACACAGATTCAGATTGCCACCTAAATTGTGTTCTAATATCCTACTTTTAAAACAGAATGTTCTGAGGACATTCCATCCTACCTGTAGAGAGAGTAGGAAGCAGTTGAATAAACTCAGGTCAGAACTGAGTTGAACCATATATCAGAGTGTGATTTTGACTACAACACAATTTTAAGTTGTTTTTATTACAAGTCATAGTATTGATATGTTGCTTAATTTATACCCACAATGATTTGTTGGTCAATGATGGGAAGCTCAGTAAATACTACTTCTGCTAACGAATGCAAAAATAATAATTTTACAAATGTGCCTAAAGATGCTGTTTGCTAGATGTGAAAGTTAGATTGCTACCCTCACTCATTAAATAAGATTATATAAAATGCACCAATGTTTCTAGGACACCATAAAAACCAAAATTACAGAAAACATTTAGTCATTATAATTCGATTTGGCTTTTCATGTGGGAGAGAAAAGCATGTTATTTGCAGAGAAATTCTGCAAAGAGCCATCTGAAACTTTTTTTCAAAAATGTAAAATTATAAAAAATAAACTAGTATATCCTTTTAATTATAAAATGTAGAAATTCAAAATGTGGGCATTAACAGTAGACTTTGACCCTTTTTTGATACTGGAAAACATTTAAATACATAGCACTTAGCTAGTCTTCTCACCTCCCCCCAAAAGTATAACATTTATTTTTGAATTTGTCAACAAAACATGCTTCTTCTTACATAACCAACTTAAAGTAAATTAAACAGCCATTATTAAATGATAAAATACAGACCATTTTTCTTGTATGCATGAATATCAAAGAGTATGATAATAGTCTACGGGCATGCTACCCTGAACAAGCCCTGTCCGGTCTGATCTGGGAAGTTAAGCGGGGTTGGGCCTGGTTAGTACTTGGATGGGAGACCACTTAGGAAGACCAAGTGCTGTAGGCATAAAAAATAAAAAAAATATATGGGATTGTAAGCTGACACGGTCTTTGCAGTCTGTGAGGTCAACAAAGGGTTGCCTCGCCTAAAAAAAAAAGTATAATAATTAGTTGATCTAAAATAAATACTTTCTACTTAAAATCAATTCTTTATCACATGCTATATAATGACAGTTTTTAATTTTTCTGAGGGGTTCAAAAGATTATATATTAGTAAGAATGAGTGTAGGAACAAGATCAGAAAGAAAGCAATTCAAGGCCCAAAATGGTCACAAAATCAAGCAAAATTTTCTAAATTCAGTTTGAAGTTATTCTGGGAACATGCTCACCTGCCAAGGGTCTGGCCTTTTGTTGTGGTATCTATTGACTAACTTTCCTCCAAACCCTCATTCCTGGGATTTAGACCAGTTAATTATATAGAAAATATATCATTAGGGATCCCCAATTAAGAAAAACATTATACAAAGCGCATATTTATTTTTTTACAGACTGAAATTAAGCTATGTGGATAGCTAAAGAGTCTATGAAATGTGATTATATTTCAAGACCTATCCAAATATCTGGTGTTAACAGGTGGTTCTATTTTTCTACTATTAGAAATATATCAGATTATTCACCTAATAAAGATCAAACATTAAATCTCAATTAAAATCGCAAACAAAATGAAAGGAAACCTTACTCTCCCCTGTAGGGTAATTTTGAATTACATCTGAACTGATCCTGAAAGATCTGATCTTTCTTTTAAAGGCTATTGGAAAATCTTGGAAAGAGTATGCAAAATAAAACAAAACAAAACAAAATTATCAGTGAGGTGGGCATACAAATAATTTATTTGACAAATGTGCCCCCTAATAGTTTCACTTTCTGAGAGTAAAAGTGAAATGTTACCCTAAATCCAAGACTTTTGCAGCAAATGATTTTAATTTTTTTAAAAAAACAGTAGAGGGCTCTTCTTTATAAACTTCATCTGCATTTCCTTAAGAAAACAGCCAAGGTTTTCACTTCACAGAACCAGATTTGCATTCTCCAATTATCTCCAATTTGAAGGTTACAGAGTAATCTAAATGGGGGGAGGGGAAAGTTTACTGAAACAGCTGTAAACACTAACGAATGTAATCAAGGCAGTATTTGGAGACGCAAAATTTGGTTGCCCTTCACCCCTTTAGACAATCAACTGCCTCCCAGCAGGGTAGGAACCTACACTATTCCAATAATTTACATAAGAAATTAGCAACCAAAATTTACGTCTGAATGGTAAACCCCAGAAGCCCATCAGGTGTTAAGTATCTGCTTATCTAAATTGTCTCTAAAAATAGCTTTACCTTCCTTTAAAGCCTTAAGTAAATACAGGATTTCCCATAGAAGGCGGGTTGCTAAAACAAGTTTGGCATTGTATTGCCCTATTTCACTGACAATTTTATTAAAGAAGATTTCAGGCCTGTTCTGTTTTTGAGTGAGAAGACTGTTGGAATTACTTTAGAATGAGCCAAATTGAAACAGCTATGGACTAACTATAAATATCAAATTATAAACTATGCTTTTTATTTTGAATGGTCACTCTCATGTGAATTAAAGTGGGAAAAACAAATAATGGACATGAAATTAGTTATAAGAAACCAAAGCAACTAATGGAATTTAACAGCAGAACTAGTGTTTTTCGGTTGTTTTAGAATTTGAATCTTGTGCTTGAGTGGGATAGTTCTTTTTTCTCAGAAAAATTGTACCTGAATAAGTTTCTTTATCTTTAAAATAACAATTACTCTTCCCTTATAGTTTACAGAATCACTACAGGGTAAGGTTAGTGTTCTCATGTTTTGAAGTTCATGAAACACTTGCTATCTGCTAGATCACTGAGTTTATATTTTGGTGAGTTCTAAACAGCTTTTCATACCTGGTTATATATAATACCAGTAGTGCCAGATACCCCAAAAGGCAAACCTAAAACCATATATAGGGCACAGAAAAAATAGGGGAACCCCTCCCCCATTTTTTTGGTATAAAATTTGACATTTTTAAATAATCCTCTAAAACTTTTACTATGTTCTATTTAATTATTACATATAACGAAATTCTTAATGACAATCTAACAATGTTTTAAGCATTATTTTGACTTCTAGCTATTGCTTGATAAATATGAGCTAACTGGTCAATTAAATAAAAGGCATGAAAATGGATACAAAACAGGTAAGTGGAAAACTAATGTCAGTCACCTCCCACCCCTCTGCAGGTATAAAGGCCTGTATTACACCAATAATGAGAAAATTGATATTTATTATACTATATTAAGTCGGGGCAAAAGTAACCAATCATATATAAAAGTAAATTCATAGGGAATGATGTGCTAGAGGCAGGCCCAACTCAAAGAGCAGCAGTACTTAATTGTTAGAGGCCAATAGTAATGGATCAGGCATAAACTACAAGGAGGGTTATTCAGGTTTCCAAATCTCCCCTAGGTAGAGGATTTGGGGCCCTTTGTAGCTTATCAGATTATCAGAGAAACAGAGGGAGGATGGGAAGAGGAAGGAGAGAGGCAGAGATATCAGGGAGAAAATAAAACTTTCAAACAGTGCAAACTCATTCATTCATTTGGCTTTACATATTTGAATCTCTAGTTATATAAGTTATTGGCATTCTAAGCTTTGTGCAAGGGATGTCCTGAAAATCTTACCCCCTCCTTCTCCTTCTCTTCATCCTCCACCCCCAAGATTTTAATGCATTAGAATCACCCCAGGTTCAAGTCAGTCTGAGTATAAAAGTTATATATATACTATATGGATAAAGTAGAATCCACATACTAACTAGAGTGGGAAAGCCAGAAAACAGCACTATACACCACTAAATGGAGTGAAGAGAGTATAATTTAAGTTGTAACATCACCAAAACCATGAAATACTGAAAATGTTTTACATTAGTATTTTCTTCTTAAAAGTGTGGTTAAAGCTTTGGTAGCTGACAAAATAAAACGGGATTATCAAAATATGTACATTTTCTTCCTCTATAGATAACAATATACTGGATGAGTGTTCAAAATAAATGGAAAAGGTAAATATAAAACATTTGATACTTCTGTTATTGTTCTGAGGGTAGGGAAAAAAGTAGGAAAAGAAAACACTAAAAAAATTTCCTAAAGTAGTACTATTGTTGCAGGAAGTACCTGGAGCACTGGAAAAACCCTGACCTGAGTCTAGGCTTGCCACTACCACATACCATCTCAAAAAGTCATCAACTGCTGTGAATCTCAGTTTCTTCATCTGTAAGATGGGGTGATAACACTTGCCTTTCTTACAGACATCTGCTATGAAGTCACAGAAAATAATGTAAGAGCATAATTATTCCTCATTCCTTTCTGTAATTACTGGTTTCCAGCCTTGAGCACCACATGTAATGACTGAAAGCTGGCCATTCACTATTAGAGGGATTGAAAAAAAATCTGAAACCTACCATCTGTAGTGCAAGACCCTTCTGGGGCAGGTTTTTGTGAATAGGGAATTGGTGGGCTATTTGAATCAGACATTTCCTCATCATCTTCGTCATCTTCCATTTCATTAACTGTTAGAGCGTTAGAAAAATCCAGGCTTCCATTTTGAGTGTAGCGGTGTACCAGGTCTTTATCCAGATCTTCCACCTTGGGTTTTACATCTGGGAAAGCAAAAGAATGATAGCTAATTTAATAAAAAGATGTTTAGGAAAAATAGCCAAAGGAAAAATTCATAGTTCTGAAAGACATATGAAGACAGGGAGACTAGCATTTTCTAACAATTAACCAATTTATTTCACAGTTCTTCAGATTTGGAAGGCCTACATCTTTTAAAAGGAGTGTAAGAATGTATAGGATTGAGAAACTTACCTGCAGACGAGAATGGATGCTGGTCAGGGTCCAAGTATAGCTGGGAAAAAATTGGCCGTGGTACCACACTACTACATCTCAGAGAGGCTTCTATGGAGTTGTGGAGAGCCTCCTCAAATCGAGCAGATTTCAGTTGCCCAGCATATGAATTCCCCATGGTCTACACCACCACCCCCAAAGAAAAAGAGGAAGAGAAAATTGATATAATTAGAGGACCATATGTCTGAAAAGTATACATATATCTGATATAAACTATATCCATATATCTTGTCAAGATATGAATTGTATGTATATTTCTTGTTCAGATAACTTGTATAAATTATCTGTTACCATATCACATTTGCTATTTGTTTTTACAGTCCAACTGGTTCAAAAAACCACTTTAAAGAATCTTTATCTAAGAATGAAACAGTAATAAATGCTTTACATGAACGTTCTCTAACCAGTAAATCAGGATTGACCTGTTATTATAAAGTCCAACTTGGTGACAACTAGATCACACCCCTGCTGTAAAACTAGTGGGCTACCAGTTTTAACCCCATACCAACTCTATCAGTGGTTTCAGGATAAATCTTTAATTACTTCTCTTGCTAATAAGATCTTATTACCCTAGGGGAAAGAAAGATTCTTCTCTGGGAAAAAAAACAAAACAAAAGATTTAGAATAATATATTTAATTTACAAATTCCTGAAAGCAAGATTTTGAGCCTTTTATTTTTGTTTTTTAATTTATTTACAGCAGAAAAGAAAAGCTTTATTAGAAGGGAAAGTACACTTCCAGATGTGGAAGCAGGCCTGAGCAAGAGAAGTGTGACTCAAAAGGCCAAGATTTGAGCCTTTTAAAACTCAGAGGACTCATTTATAGATTACTAGCATTTATTTGAAAAACAGTGTTGTTTCTTTTCCTCCATCTGCATCACAATCTTATTTGAGACCCTTTAGGAAAAGTTTATACTAAGAAGTTTTGAAGCCATGGTCTTTAATTCTTATTGCTAATACTCATATAGTACTTGCTAGTTATAAAAGTTTCCATATCTATCATTAAAAACTATAATTTATCAGGTGCTAACTATTGACTATACTTCTCAAAGTATAGTCTGAGGTCCCCAAGACCCTTTCTGGGGTCTATGAGGTCAAAATTCTTTTCAAACTATTACTAGGATATTATTTGCCTTTTCAATATCATTCTTTCATATGTGTACAGTAAAATTTTCCAGAGGCTGCATGTGTGATATAACATAGTGAATGCAGATAAACTACTATTGTCATTTATTTTGAAAAAAGTTATTTTTCCTAAAATATGCTACTTATATTGATACATAATAGGTTGTTAACTTTTAAAATGAGTAAATATTTTGAAATTTCTTAGTTTTAATTTCGATAAATTATAATCCACATAAAACTCACATTTTAAGAGTATAAAGGGATTCTGAGATGAAAAATTTGAGAACTGTTGGGTTAGGTAGTACCCTAAGCACTTTATAAAAATTATTTATCTTCAGTATCTTCAGTATTCTGAAGTAGATAGGACCTCTTATCACTTCATAGATGAAAAAACTGAAGCTTGGAGAAGCCAAGTGACTTACCCACTCTCTCCCAACTGGTAAGGGTTGGAACCAGGACTCAATATCTAGCCATGTGTGACAAATCCTGTACTCCAAGAGTACTGTACAGGCTCAACTTGGGTAAATCTCACTTCAAGAAAGGCAAATTTGAGAATATCATAGCCCCACTTTTCTCAATAAAGTGAGAGGTAAATACTAAATTTCATCTAGAATTCCAACTCTGATTAACTCCCTGGAGAACTGGTTGAGAAGGACACTGAGTATGTGCCTGGGCTCAGAAGAAGAGGGAGCCAAGATCCAGTGGTGATGACTCATGAGTGAGAAGCAGAGGATGCACAGCGCATCACAACTCTACTCTCAAGTTTCCCAGCCTTGAGAATACACAAAAGCTCCATAAGAGATTTTGATGCCTCTGGGGTGCCTCTATATAGCAAAGAAGACTTCTTACATGATCCTTAGTAGCTGTGAGTAAAATACAGAGATTTCCATCAGAGTGGCTGGGTTTATGAAAGCTTTGAGATTCCTATGATTTGGAGGAAAAGCCAGAATCATGTTTTAGCAAACTTTTTCATAATAGGTATTAAGAAACTAAATGCCATGGTAAATTACTATGTTTCTTTTTTACAAAAAGTACATACCAAAAGTATATGTACCTTACCCAATTAAAAGTTGTAAGTGGAAGGAAATCGACAAAGTCTATAAAATGAAATTTTCTTGAAATAACAAGTTTTTTGTCAAAGCTTGTAAGACTCCCCACCAGTACAATCATAAACATTTAAATTTTCTGAAGCTCAAAAGCAATTTTTCAGCAGAACCACGCATGGATAAAACAGGGTGAGGGTCAGAGGAGAAATATGTTGTGTCACTAAGTCAAAATCCAATAGCCTTTTCTCCTTCCTTCATTGCGGAAGAGAGAAAACTACTAGGAACTAGCATAGCGTCAACTAGGGGATCTCTTATCCATGGGAAACAATAGAATCACTTCAAAGGTGGACCTTTAGCCTTTTTCCAGAGCACCAAATGCCTGGAAATCTTGCCTCTTCTTAACCTATTACCTGCTTTACAAGTTATCTTTCTTTCATCATTGAAAACCCTGAAAACCTACATCCTCCAAGAGATCTTTTTAGTTTAATAAAGTGCCCAATTATAGAGGGAATATTGCCTAATCTTAACCCTTCCCCTGATAGTTTTAGGAATAATGTGACAGATACATATGTACAGGGTAAATAAATACCATGCTGAATAAAAATATTAAATCAACATAAAATATGTAATCAAGTTTCATCATGTATGTTTCATAGAAGTTATACATAATCCTACAAGAGCATTAACAATACTCAGATGAAAACAAACAGAAGTAACCATGAACAGACTTGGTAGAGTGAAAGGAAGTAGCTGACTCAATTATAAATGAAAAAATAACTGGGCATTTTTTAAAATGATAAAGTGAGGAATTACAGAATTGAACCCAGACTTCTTTAGTGATTAGTATGGAGGTTTGTCCCTTCCCATTGATAGTTCGATGCCATCCTTCCCCCCTACCCTCTGCCCTACTTCCACCCCTGACCTATGGATGTTGTCATCTCCCCTTAAGAACTGGATCTCTGAAGGTGGGGTGCCCACAAGGTCGCGGCACACACCAGGGGCCAGCGCACCCAGGGACTCAGTGCACGGAGCAGGGCAGGGGAGGGCAGTGCACTCAGTGTATGGAACATGGCTCCACTGGGGCGTGAACCCAACCTTCTGCATGTAAAGCAGACATGTTAACCACTACCCTATGAAACCACTCCGGTCATCCTTTTATTATTAAAAATGATTGGGGTGACATTGATTAACAAAATCAAATGAATTTCAAGTGTATCATTCAATAGTAAGTCATATATATATTGCACTGTGTTCACTACCCAGAGTTAGATTTCCTTCCATCACCAAATATTTGACCTCTTTTACCCCTTTCTACCTCCCCCCTCAATGCCATCCTTGAATAAGTAGTTTAAAAAATAGACTTATCATTCAAAAAGATGGTAAAAACAACAGAATTTGCAAAGTTAACACCCTTCCACTTTGCTGCTGCTTCTGGATTCCTGGGAAAATAAAATTCATTCTAGTGCTTGGACTAAGATTCTCTTATTAAGAGCTGGAATTTCTACTACTGCCTTCTAGCTTAATACACCAAACTAGTTCCCCCAGTTATGATATATTTGTACTGATCCAACTGTAGTCCCTCAACAAGTTTCTTTTTTGACCAAGCATAAATATTTTCATTGACTTTTAATAATGACTCTCTGGAGAATATTAATTTTTTAAAAAGTATTTTTAAAAGGATCATCAAAATTAGTGACAAAGAACAAGAAAAAAACTAATTTAAAAAATCATGCACATAATAAAAGAAAAACTATCTAATACACTACTTTAGGGTTGTCTAGCATAACAGCAAGTTAGGCTATGGAGCAGGTAGATGGGGATATGTATATTATTTAAGTAATAGCTCATTTTTTAAAAGGTTTCAAATTTGTGTTTCTAAGCTTTGTCTACCGAAAAGTCCAATAAACAATGACAATTCAATAACAATAAGTACTTCCTGGTACCCTGCGTGTAATTTACTAATATCAGTGCCACTGAAAATAATCAAGGCTCCTTGAAGGTATGGCCAATTCCCGGTCTGAGGCAGGAAATAAACAAGATAACCCTTGAACATCTTGTGCTACAAAGCAAAGAAGCTATTGAGGACTAATGGGTCATGTCAGAAGACATAGGATCAACAGGAAAAGTTCCCATACGCCAAAGATGAGAGAAATTGAACATAAGAGGATAAATGCAATGGACTAAAACATACTTACAATGTAAAAACTCAAATTCATTTTGATGTTCAAAAGAAAAAGAAAGCACTCCTCTTGGAGAACAAAAACAAAGCACTTAATTGAACCCTACTAAAAGGAAAAGGAAAGACTGAAGCATTTATCCTGCTCTTCCTGTACTTCAAAGTAACCAAATAGTCCTGGTTATTGAGAAAGTTATTTTTTTTAATGAAGAATTCTAGCTATAATAAATGTGGAAAGAATGGCAGAATTATTAGATTATCACTTTGTTGTCTATGGCCATGCCACCCTGAACACACTTGATCTGGTCTGATCTTGAAAGCTAAGCAGGGTCGGGCCTGGTTAGTACTTGGATGGGATACCACCTAGGAAGACCAGGTGCTGTAGAGGTAAATCAATCTATCTATCTATCTATCTATCTATCTATCTATCTATCTATCTATCTATCTATCTATCTCACTTTGTAACACTTAATGCAAAACTCATTGTGGCAATGATAGTAAGTGATTTACCATTAGGTAAAAAGTTGAGGGGGAACTTTATAATGGAGGGATCAGGCTGACACTTCCTAAACCCACATCAAGTTTAGTATCACTAAAAATGAGGCAATGAGATGCTGTGTGCCTTCCCATGGTAGATAATATGAAACCCACACACCATCTATGAAGTATTCCTGCCAGTGGGTGTAATGAATGTAGTCTAACCTCTAGAGCTAACTTACATTTGTAGGATAGAGGGACAATTAAATGAAACTACAAGGAAGTAAGTAGATTCAAAATGAGGGATAGGTGGATATAGCGAGTGATCTAGCTTCTGCAACAAGTCAAGCTTATCTAGTTAGAAAATGACAGAACCAGGATTTGAATTTAGACTCAAAAGTCCATGTGTTTTTTCCTTATTAAAACATGCTATTTAGAAATAGAAAAAAGATGAGAGTGAAGATGATCAATTTTGTGTGCGGTGTGTATGTAGTTGTTTTTGGTTTGAGATTTTTTTTTTTAAAGATACAATTTACTGCCTATGTGCCAGGCATAATAATAAAAAGACAATTGTCAGTTTTCTGTTACTATTTTCTCTAGAGATATTGTCTCCCACTTTGCCAACTTTAACCACCATCCTCCCAACATTTATAGAAATCCTTCTATGGAAATGGTTAAGCACATAGGCTCTGGAGTCAGATGACTTTAATTCAAATCCTACACCCACTAGCCTGTATGATATTAGGTAAGTTAGTCTCTCATCTGTAAAATGGGGTGATACAAGGAATGTCATAGGTTTTTGTGAGACTACATGGGATTTTATAGACATATAAAATTTTTTCAATAGTTCCTGGCACAAAATAAATGTGCAGAAAATGTTAGATAGTAAGAGTTTTTAAAAAGCATTGTGCTACACAGGGGATACTAAGACAATTAAGATACATTCCTTCCCTTGTATGTTGAGCACTGCAGTATATTCTGTGGTACTGTTCTGAAACAAATGATCATCAGTGTAAAAGTTCCAAAAGCTGCTATTTGGTATTATATACAATTCATTTATTATGAAATTTTACAATCATATATACAAAATATTACTGTCCTTTATAGCCAAAGTTTCTTTGACTTCCTGTAAAAAATTACTTGTTATAGGCATTACTGCTTACATATCCTTCCTCTAAAAATATTCACTGATTAGAGTGATAGTGTGAGATGACTAGACATAGAAGTCAAACAGGGTTCTTGCAAGTTATCAATGAGTTTATAATCCAAGATGCAAAATAAACATATATTCACAGTTCTCTTTTGTGCTTATTTTGCATTTCAGTTATTCTTTTAAATTGACATTTGTCATTCTTAATAGTTGGGTCTAATATTTGTCTGACTCCTCTATGAGGCTGTGAGTTCTTTAGAGAAAATATTAAAATGGAAATTGAATTTTAAAAACTGAACATATTGAGCTTTTTTTGTGTGTCTTATACAATTATACATTAAATGGGTTTGAGGAGTTAGTATCTCTTCCCAAACACATTCCAAAAAAAGCACAAAACTAACAATGAATTCAAAACGAAAATGTTTTATTTCATTTTTATTCATCCTCCCAGCTGAAAATCTTCGGAAAATGTAGATTAAAAGATAAAATTTCCAACTTCTTTTCATACTTCCGTACGTTTACATCTAAATGAATCTCTTCTGACTGTTCTAAAGCCAAAAATATTTTTGGTACTGTAATAAAAACCCAGCCCTAATAACTTAATTCTATAAATAACCATTTTTACTAATATACTTACAGATGTGATATAGCTTAAATTGTTATTAAAATAATTAAATTATATGCTAATTAGTTTAATAATAATTAAAAACTGTCATAATTAAAAGAAAGTACAATGCTACTTTTCCTTTGTAACAAAGCATTGCATGTTACTACTAGAAATATTTACTTTCTTCCTCCTTGAAATACCAGAAATTCTTCTGTAAAATAAACACATCTCGTCAAAACTCTCTGGAACTAGTATAATTACCAGAGGCAATCCCTGTGTAAGATCAAAGACGCAAAACAATAATAGGCAACGTGTGACCTCTACCATGTCACCAGAGACCAATTTTCAACAGGGAGAAGAGTCAATAATCTAGAACAGAAAACATTAAATAACGAGAAATGCTTCCAAAGTGTGGTTTACCATATCCATCAAGGCTGCCACACTGAGTTCCCAGTCTCTGTGGTTTCAGAAAACAAACTTCTGGGGATTTATCACAACAATCATTAGAATCTGCATAAAACCCCAGAGGAAAAAGCCAATTTCCCAAATGCAGAGTAGAATTTCAAAAGATACTACAATAATTTTCTAAATTTCACTGGATGCTTTAAAAGTATAATGGGAAAGGCACAGATAACTAAATATTTTTCATATAACATTCATCTAATTTCTCTTATTTACCTATTCCCATTTAATTTTCCTAAGTAGTTGTTTGGAAAGTGGGCTATGAACATTAATCAGATAAATATAATTAGTAATAACATATTAAAGGCTTCTGCAGGATTTGTTTTGGTAATACTGGGGCACTAAATCTAGAAACAAAGCTTTGGTCTCCTTTGCAAAGTACGTGAATGACTAATGAGAATTATAAAGGTACAAAGAGGGGTAAAGGAATTCCCACTCACAGCCAGTACAGTCAAATAGAAGTACATTTAAAACTGACTTTTCAAAAGAGCATCACAAATAAAACTGTGCCTTAGAATCAGCAAAATCTGACTGTCTTTTTAGATAGAACTGCTAAACAGCTGTCTGTCATCTTTCAAAATCAGATGTACGTTAGGGACTGAATAAATGTATCAGAATTATTTAACTTGCAAAACACCCATTCTGCTGGTAACTCAGAGAGTAGGAAAAGAGAGATACAGCTTAAAAGAAAAAGCACTGGCAATTCAAAGCAAACTATGAACATTCTGTTCTTACATGGTTTTGTTACTCCTGCTACCTTCATCTTTCCACTCTGTCACCTGCCCTTCTCTCCATCTTCTTATCTTATTAACATTGCTAATTGTATTTGTCAGTTTTGCCACAATTTCAATGCTACTTAAACTGCTGCGGGTTTTCTCAAGGCAATTATCAGTCACTACACTAGGTTTCTAAATTAGTTGTTGAAAGGCACTTTAACCTTGAGAAAATAGACACAGAACACAGTGCAAACTAAGCCTTACATCTAAGTATATGTTGCTTTAAAATGAGTATTAAAAATAATTGAAAGAATCATACAGTCATTCACAAATTATAAATTTATAAATTAGTAAGAAAATGCTAAACAAAGCCTATTGTATACTTCTCATCATTTAATCTTTTTTTCTTACTAATACATATTGTATATATGTTCTCTCTATGTATATATACATGTATACAGTATATAAATTGGAATATCGAAATACTGCCAAATTCCTCGAACATTCCCCTTTTACCACCCATCTACTAGTGGCCAACACATTTCAAAGGTATCTACAATCATATAAGTGATATACTGAGATCATGGGCTGTGATGAAGAGAGCTCTTATAACATGCAGATTTTTCCCCTTTCTCTATTTCCCTTTAAAGAGAAAATTCTTTATTTTATTTGCTTTTTAAATTCTCTATTCTTGACTCTATGAGTCTATGAAATACATCTAAATTAAAAAAAAAAAAACTTCTGTAATCCAGAAACATACTTCATGTGCCTTTTATTCCCTTTATACATTAAAATTAATTCAAAGATAACGTTTTAGAGTTAACAAGTGTTGGTGTTTTTAAAAAGTTTATAATCCTATTTGTGGGTCAGTCAAAAGCTTTTTAGAATAATTTTTAAATTAATGCAGGCTCATTCCTTACCCTTCTCTCCACCCCCACTTTCTGCTTTGAGGAAAGAAAGATACTTCGACAGTACAAAATTCTTCACTGAGGGACAAACATGAAAATGATAAACATTTTGGAAAGCAAAGTACACATCAAACCCTAACTGTTCTTTCAGATCTATATTGACTCTTATAGTAGTTTCCAACATTTGGTAAGGATTATCCTTCCATTAGACAAAAGCAAGCATTCCTTAGATAAATCAGGAGTTTTTGCCGTGAGACTCATAAAACCTTTTCACAACACAGATTTTCAAGAGAATCCTTTAAGGTTTTAGGAGGCTGCTCCTTTTACTAAGTAACAAAATACACCCCATGGTGTCTCACTGACCCCACTCAGCTGTCCTTTGACCTCTTCAATTGTTGAAGCCTAACTCCATGGCCCACAGAATTTGCCTCCCATATCAAAAAGGCGAATGTTGCTTCCTCCTAGCACCTGGTGTAACAAAACGCAACAGTTCTCTCTCTTGTCTCCTCAGCAGCTCCCTCTCTGACCATTTTCCAGATGTTCCAGGCCCAAATGTTAAGCCAATACTAAGTTTCAGGATCTGCGTGGTCACCATGAAGGAACAAACAGGGACCAGGCTGAAGCGGCAATGACCCTCTTGTTCTTTTTGGCCTCAAAAGGATGCAATGGGTCATAAAAGAGGAAAAGATCTTTGGCCTCTCTTGGAAATGCCAGGCTATTTAAACACATTGTAACTTCCAAAAGGAGTGACAGTCCCTAGCAGACAAGAGTTACCTAAAACAGTATTCCTAAATGCTCGATTCTAAGCAAACTTTTGATTTTCTTTGACTGGGGAGTGAGAGGGGAAAAGGTATCACCTTTTGTCTTGTCTAAATTACAATCTTTCTAAAAATAGAAAAAACACTTTTATAAAAATTTTAAAACATAAACATATATCTCAGGATAGTATAGTATGATAAAGATTTTAAATATATGCAGTCATTGGATATGGTTGGGATTTTCCTGCAGAGGACAAGAATCTAGATAATTAATAATAATCTCTTATTAGACAATTTGAAAGATAAAACCTGAATCAACAGAGGAGAATCAAAATCTGAATTCTTACTGTCTTAACTCAGGAACATAGGAAATATAACACAGAAGTTGCTGTAGGAAAAAAAACACTGCTGAATATGTTTTTCCTCTTTTTTTTTTTGAAGAGGATGGGGGAAGGGAGAAGAAAGTAGAGGGGAGGAAATGGAAGGAGAATCCATAGAAATATCTGGTTAATCAATTTAAGGACCAAATATAGTAGCTTTATTTAAATTCTAAATATAACTTCATAAAAAAATTTGATTTTGAAAAATTGAGGGGGCATATTATAATTGTACAATACCTTGGTTTATTTATTAACATTTTTGAATCACGTTCATGATTAAGTTGGGATGTCAACACTTCAGGGAGCCTGTTGCCTAGATTTTACTTGATTAAAGCTTTTTTGCACCTGCAAAAAATAAAAAATAAAAACATATAAAGATGAGTTAATTTCCAAATGCATTATATATCAGAATACAATAATCTAAATATGTAAAATGCTACAAAAATTACAATTAGAAATTAATTACCAAAGTCTTACACAACGCCATATACATCATAACTGGCAAATACAGATATTCTTCCTTAAATATTCCCAAAAGAATCACTCCTAATTATGTATACTCAAATAATTTCTGTTGTTAAGATTTAGTGTACACTGAATACATCTGTCGAGTCTTTATTTTTGATAGGTATTACTATAATGCTAAAAGCTCACAGACTTTTTTTTTATTTTTTGGGATAAAATTAATGAAAGGTAATTTTCTTGCTCTAAAGAGTTTTATAATCTCTGATGCTTGGCCAAAATTTATCTACTCAAAGTATTAGCATAAATTTAAGACAAAACTAATATCGCTTAAAATTATCCTTTACTTTTTGAAGCTAGTGCTTTAAAAAATTTCCAAAAAAGCAAGACTGCAAGAAGAGAAAGAGCTGTTTCTTACCTTTTAAGTAGCATATTTTTAAGAGAAATTAAACTAAAATAATTATAACTAGTTGAAAATTACAGTGTGCTTATCTTGTTCTCTAGGTAGATTATGGTCAATATAAACTACTGTGTAGAAAAATAGGAAATATAATCATAAAGCATCAAGGAAATAAAAACTTTTGTCATTGATTTTTATATATAACTTTAGGGGTGTTTCTATTCCTTTGTTATTGTGTTTAAAAAAGGAAACAAAAGAGAATTGTCCTGACTGTAATAATTTCAATATGCATATTATTTATAGTACTAAAATATTTAAGGTAATATTAACTTATTTTCTAAGTTTAAAAAAGTTTTCATTTTACTATCCTTTTATGCCAACTTGAAAGAGGAAAAAGAAAAGCACCATAAAAATCTTTGTCTTACCTCCCTTACTGTTAGAAGAATGTCTCTGGGCAAAAGGATAATTAAAAATGCAAGACCCAGATTTTCAAACTCATGTATTTCACACTCACTCACACACAAATAGACATCTTTTTGTAGGCCAGGAGTTTTGTTACCTACATCCGAAGCCAAGATTACCCCATCTGGTCAACAAGGTCAAACTGCATTACTGCCAATGAAACTATATGACTCCACAAGGACCTTAATGATTTTTAAAAAAGGTCAGTAATCCAATTCCAATAGCTTCAGAGTCTAAAATTGCTAATTTTTTGGCCACGTGCTACACACTTCACCTGCTAGTAATGACATTTTTGTATTTTCTTCTAATTACACTCAAAGCTAAGACCTTTGGCCCTGGGCCACAGACCCCTATTCAGCCTATACACATTCTCTTAAACGACCTGATCCTTTGTTGTCACTCTTACTCTTTCATCTATTATTTACACCCATAGAGAAGGAAGATACTCTACCATTTGTATAGCTTAAAGCTTCTAATCATCTTAATTTCTTTGCCTTTCAACCTATGGTCTTTTTCATAGGCGAATGCCAAAAAGTTTGACAAAATCATTTTTTTCAATCACAGCGCCTGCCCCCGCACCCCCCCTCCCCCACCCGGCCCAATCCCTTCCCTTTTCCTACTCTCTGGCCAAGCTCCTTCCTGTTCCTTCTCGTACACAGGAGGGATTTTACCAGTCAGGATTCACAAATTTGACTTTCACCAACAAAATTAATTTCTAAATATAATAAAAAATTTCCACCTTTTTCTGACAGATCAATAACAATTATATACATTTTTCTTTCATCAAAGAGCCCATTAAATCGACTTAAAATGTGCCCCAGCCTCCATAAGGCACAGGCATAGAATTTTAAGAATTCCCTTGCAAAAATGTCAAAGAAGCTTCAGTATAAACAGTAATGATGTTAGTTATGTGGCTAAAACTCTTCAAACATTTTAATATCTACAGCTGCTCACAAGATAAAAAAGAAAATATAAAAAAATTTTAAAGATTAAAAAATATTTTTAATCTTGACATTTTAAAAAACTACTAATTCTCCAACCAGGAACACCTTGACATAAATCATTCCTACCACTGTAATTTCCCAACAATTTTCCCAGACTTTTTTTGTTAATGTCCAAACATGCATCGCAAATCCAAAGCACAGAATTGTTTACCATGATGCAGATGTACCCCTTAGATCATGATAGCCACCAAAAGACTCTGATTTCCAAGTTGTTTATAAATGACATACAATCCATCTTGGCTTTCTTCCTCTATTGCTCAGCTTACTCTTGATTTCTAACAAACAGTATTTCCTTGTTGTCTGTCCTCTCTGCAGACCCTGAAGCCCCTTGTCTTTTCTTATTTTCACCATTTGCTTCAACCAGCAGTTCACTG
The DNA here is from genome assembly GCF_014176215.1 of Rousettus aegyptiacus. Classification (NCBI taxonomy): domain Eukaryota; kingdom Metazoa; phylum Chordata; class Mammalia; order Chiroptera; family Pteropodidae; genus Rousettus; species Rousettus aegyptiacus. Next base: position 56,016,964 of record NW_023416287.1, on the reverse strand, counting down.
GAGACCCATCCATCTTGTAATGCCTAAAGTGACAGATGCTCTCAGGAACCACCACACTGCTGAGTGAACAAAAGATAACATCACCTCTAGGAACTCGAAAGAGAAATACAACTGCAACCTTAAGACAGAGGCTGACTTGACAGACACTGGACCATAAACCTCTTCTAAGCGAAAAAGAAAACAATTGCCACACACACACAAAAAATCTGACACAATCAAAGGCAGAAAAGAGTGATTATTTGTGGATTGCCTTTTCACTCTGCTGCTCACTTCCCACTCTCCACCCCCCAACCTCCACCCCCAACACTTTTATATTGGGGCAATTCACTTGCCAAGAGGTAAGAGAAGTTCTTGGGAGAAAAAAAGTCTTTCTCAAGTATCTTCTTTCATTCAACAATATTCAAAAGTGTAATTCATTCCCGTGTGTCTCAGTTAATCTAAGGCTATGATACAGCATTCTTAAGCCTGACCAGTCTTATTTGCATAAAGAAATATCTGGACTTAGAAATGCTGACTCAATTCTACTGTTGTGAAAGGCATATATATGCATGTTTTGCAAATTAAAAACACATTAGAAATTAAAAAGCAATGTGTGATACAATGTCAACAATATGTGTTGCTCATAAAAAAAGCTCACCATTCATTCATCAGACAACCTCCAACTTGGGTTAAAAAAGACAGTTAACAAGAGGATTCTGGGAAGGACTACAGATCTCTTTTCTAACAAAGGAAAGGTCATTTTAACCTCTCCCAGCAACAAACTAATGACAGGGATGGTGTAGATGCAGGAGACTTGTCTTGATGCTATCTACAGTTTTTTTTGGTTTTGTTACTTTAAGATTCTTACTTAAAACCATCATGCGGCAATAAGAAAATTTAAACTCTAATATTTCATTTTAATTTTAACTCTCTAATTTATATAAATACAGTAAAGGGATTTTTTTTAAAAAAAACTGATTTGGAAGGCAATTAAGAATATTGCGTGATCAATATCAATTACGGAGATTAACAACCCATTTTTATAAAAGGTATCAAGCACCACAGAGGAAAATCTGTGCTGCAGCTAAATACATTATCATTTTTCAAAGAGGGTAAATACATAAGTAACTGTTAAATCTAAAATAAAGAGCCAAATTCTCAAGAAAAGTTCTGTCCACCACATTTCTAACAAGAAACATAAGCATTTACAATAGCATTTCTTTAATACAAATATTTAAATTTTTCTTTAAAATTTTTGCACAAAAAGCCTTTAAGTTATAATTACTTTTCTTAGGAGTCACTAATGATTGACTCCTCTTATCCTCAATTTACTAAAAAAAAACTTAAAGATATTTTATTTCCTGTATTTGACTTAAATTTTCAACTTGATAAATCAACATGTCTCTTTCCTAAGATTTTTAAGTGTTTCCCTATTTCCTCAAATACTTCAGTGTACTTGTACAAATAAGATAGTACAAATATTTCATAATCTCAAGAATTTTTAGATTTTCATTTTTAATGCTGGCAAAACAGAATGCATACAAAATAATTAAGTGAAATATGTATAATTATATAACAATGGGAAAATGATTAAATAATTATAGGCTGCTTATCATTAGATAAAGGGCTTGTTCTAATATGAACTTGATCTTTAACTAGACTACATTAACATACTGATCCTAAGTAATCCCCAAAACTCCTGATCCAGAAGTAGCACATCTTTTGACACTCTCAAACTTTGACATTAATACCAAGAAAGAGTCCTGACTTTAGAATGACGGTAATACTGACAAAGGCTCAAAAAAGACCCAATTAAATGACCTACTATTAAACACAACAGGATCGATATGCATGCAGGAAAAGTACACCCCTGTGGAAAGTCTTATTGCCTGATTGATCAAAAACAAAACAAAACTTCTTTTTAAGGGCACCTTCCAGATCACAGTCAGTGCCAGAAATCCGCACAGGGAAAAAAAAATCCATCAAAATGAAATTCTAAAAGGGTTTACCCTTCACCATCCTATTTGCACTTCAAAACCCTATAAGTCCTTCAGTTAAACCCCAGGGCTGAACTATTTCAATAAGAGAGGTGGCCACTGGTGATTTATCTCCCATTTGGCCTCTGGACAGAGCTGTAATGTCTAAGAAGCTTCCCTTCACTGACGAACCCTCCCCCAAGTCTCAACATTCATTTGTGCAGCTTTGGAACTGCAATACCTTATAAACAAGTCATATGCCCCTTCCAATCAGATGCAAGAACAATCTGTAACTCAAGATTTGGGTACATTTTCTTGGCGATGGTTTCACAAAATGGAATGCTGCTGAGTAACCAGAGAGATGAAAATATCAGGTTAAATTTCGGGTTCTCTTTGTTATAAATTAAAGAAAAGAAGAAACTTTCCTAACTTCAACCTTTCTCTTCTCACATGTTAATTGTCAGAACTTCTTAAACTTTTTCCAATCCATACTGTGATATTCACTACATTTTGAGCCCTATCAGGCAACTTCCTGCAGTGGTGTTCATCTAAATTTAAATCCTTGCATTGTAAAATATCTTAAGAAATCCAAAAAAGTGAAGATTTCACAGGTCACAGACTCCTGGGTCAAAAAGACCTTAAAAACAGATATCAGACCACTGACTCAACTGATTTATTTTACCCTTATTATCAAATATGTACTATAACTATCATCACACACACTTGCATAATTCTCCTCTAATAAAATAAACACCAATGTCAACAGTTATTTAAGTTGAAATATAGGTCCCAAAGTTATCAAATGCGAAACAAAGCAAATGAAACTATTCCTTAAGAATGGAAGATATTTTGTCGCAAAGCATGATTTCTCTACTTCAAAATTATGTTCATATGCTTACTAGTGTAAAAAGAGAATAAAAAACATATGTATCCTTTTCCCTACCTGTTTATTGTTTTTCTATTTTCGTTTAAATTAGAGAAGTTTTTCTTTTGATATATTCCATCTGAATGTCACACTAACAACTTGCGCTAAATAACTCCACTACAGTGAAGGCAGTTTTTCCAGATGAAATTTTTAAAGCTATTCCAGTTAACTTTATAAATTTAGAGACTCCACAGGCAAACATGTCATTTAAACCTAATATTAGTTAAGAAGATTTTGAAATAATAGAATTAGATATATGGCTGATAGCTAAAATACAAGAAACATAAATTTTTGTAAATTGAAAAGAATGATTTATGTTTTTAAAGATATTTATCAATAAAATTATATTTCTTCCATTAAAAAATGCATTACTTTTTTATACCTCATTAGCAAAGATTTTCTATTTTCAGAGTTCCAAATAACTCAAATTTTAAAAAAATCAACCCTCACAGCAAATAACTTTATGAGTTGCTACTAGGTCGATGAACTTCAGATTTGTATTTGAGATAACATAAAAATTCACGCTGCATATATAAACCAGGAAAAATAGACAACTGAAAGGGTGTGAATTCTTATATCACTGAAACAAACTTTGGCACTAATAACAATATTCAGGAGAACAAACTTCTTAAGCTACAATGTGACATTAAAAAAAAAAGCTTTCCTCAGAGAATCAACAAGAATAATTGATCCACCACAGAGGAAACATTCAATCTTCATTAAATATTTATTCAGTGCAATAGGTTGTTAGGTCTATTTAGACCTCAAAGAAGAAATGGTTCCTGTCTGGTAAGAATCAGATCTTGAGAGAATTGGAGATGAGAAGCGGTTTCTCAAGTCATGATGCTGTATTTCAAAATAATGATGCTAAAACTGAAGATGTGCTATAAAATGTATATTACTATTTTGAAGTCTGATACAAAGAAAGTGATACTTAAGACTGTTAATTTTAACAAGATTTGACAGGATAAGCGATTGATTTCTTATTAATGTAGCACAATAAAATTTGGATGTTCAAGATCTACAGTTACTGACTATTCTGCAACCACAGCCAAGACACCTATTTTCTCAGGAACTGCTTCCTTATCCATACAATGAGGGATAAAAATATATATATATATATGCTTTTAGATAAAAACACAATGGTGGGGAAAAGGTCACATTCACAATAGCAACAACAAAAATAATAACCAGGAATCATCTTAATGACATATGTATGATAACATCATTTTTTAAATTTCCAAGCTTTATCTAGGTGATTTAATTGAAAATTTACATGGTCAGAGAAATATGCTGGATTTTTTAAAGAGCTTAATCTTTGTAAAAATATATGTTTCTCAAAATAATAAAGTTAACACAATTCCAATCAAAATATCAGCAGAATTTTTGGAGAACATTATAAAAACACCCACAATTTCCTAAGAAAGATCAAAGAAATATGAGGGAAAAGCTTTTCAAAAAAGGTGTAAAAGGAGGTGAATCAAAATAAAATTTAAATTATATTATAAAGAAAGAGTTTTTGGTCATTAATTCATGTCACGAAATCCAATGAACATTTTTCAATTCTCATCTAACATGCTCTCTTGGCAGATTTCTTAAAATTCCCTTTCCTTCCACTAGATTTCATCTCACAACTTTTCTGGTTTTCCTCCTTCCCTATGCTGCTTCTCAATTTCATTTGCACCCCATAACACACTGCCCAGAAATGAAATGTTGGAGTTTGTAGGGTTTAGTTTGTGCTAACCATCTTCCAAGATGGCCCCAGTGATTCTCGCCTCCTGTGTAATCCCATCCCACACTGAATTAGGACTGACTTGTGTGATCAATAAAATACTGAACAAGTGCTGTGACAGTGTGTGATTTTCAAGGTCATAAAAGATATTGCTGTTTCTCCTTGCCTCTTGGATCACTTGCTCTAAGAGGAGGCAGTTACTGTGCTGTAAAGACACTCAATTGACTCAGTGGAGAGGTTCTTATAGGTAGGAACTGAGGCCTCCTGCCAGGAGCCAGCACCAACTTGCCTTATTGCTTTCTTTACCTACTCTCTGGCACCCTTCAATCGCTTCACTGCATTACAGTGCAAATATAATCATGTCAACTCTCTGCTAAAGCCCTTCATGGTTTTATATTGCTCTGAGGATAAAAATCAATAATGTAAATATCCCTGCCCATCTCTCCAGCCTTATTTTGCAATGTTCTCTTCCTAAATGCTATGTTCCACAAACACTGACCAACCTGTAAATACTTATGTTCCCTCTGCCTATAATACTACCTATCCTATCTTTCACTTTTGCCTAGTTAAACCCCTTTCACCCATTAGAGCTCAACTCAAGCATTGCTCTCCTGATCCCCTCAGCCCTTTGCTGAAAGCTCTCATAGAATCTTACTCATCTCCGTCCTAACATTCACTGAGCTATATAATTTGTATCATCAACTGATAAGTTTGCCTATTAAATTCTAAACTAAACAAAGGTAGAGACTATGTATTTCTGTTTTCCCTATTATTGAAATCACAGAAACTATTGTGGTGCCCTCCTACACAGAATGCACTTGAAAATACTGTTTGAACATTTAATATTTAATTTAAAATGTAGGGCTGGCACAAAAATGAGAAGCTCCTTGGTGACAGCCCCAAAATACTTTATTATCTCTAGAATTATTACATGACAATTCAAACATTATAAAACAATAAAGGGAAGAAGAAATTATTCAGTTAATGATACTGAAATAATGGTCAACAATTTAAAAAGTAACAGCTAATAAACAAGTTATATTAAGCATTAGAAATAAATTCCAGAGAGAAAAAAGATTGAATATCTATACTTAAATATATTTATATGCTTACCCACATCAAACCATATAAAAACTAAAAGGAAACAGAATTAAATATTTATATAGATACTTTTCATGTATCAAGATTTATTATGACATCATAGTGAGAAATTAGTTTTCTAAGCCTAGAAATCACAAAGAATAAGACTGACAGATTTAACTACTGAACACATAAAACTTCTGTACATCTGTTAATATCTGAAACAAAAGAATCAGCTAAGAAAAAGGCTTCTAGCTAGAGTTAATGACTGTTATAATTATAATAAAGTAAAACATTAATTCCCCCACACCTGGGAACAACTTAATAGTCTATCAACAGGGAAACAGTTAAGCATGTTATAGTAACAGTAATAACCACTACCATCTATTGAGTATCTACCATGTACCTCACATATGCTGTCTCATCTAACTATCACACATCCATAATGGAATACTATAGAGCAGTAAGAAGTATACTTTTGACACAGTAATATATTTATTATTTATGAAATGGAAAATGTTATAAAACAATATGTTTTTATACATAAAACACTATATAACATACAGCATGGTGACTATAATTAATAATACTGTATTGTATATTTGAAAGAGTCTAAGGCAGTAAACTTAAAAAAGTTCTCATCACAAGAAAAAACAGATTTTGTAACTATGTATGGTGATGGATATTGCCTAGACTTATTGTGGTAATCATTTTGCAATATATACAAATATTGAGTCATTGTGTTATACACCTGAAACTAACGTATTATATGTTAATTATACCTCAATTAAAAAACCAAACCAATATGGTCTCATTTCTATAAGAAAAAATACATAAATAATCTAGAAAAATAAGGGGATACATCCAAACTGTGATATAAATCACAAAACAGTGGGTGATGTGATTACAGAATGGAATTTTTTTCTTTTATGCTTATCTTTAGTTTCAAATTTTCTACAATGGAGTACTCACATTGCAAACTTAATTAAGTCCTTTATCCTTTTATTATTATCATCATCATTACTAATTACTATTTTTATTGATTTGAATATTTGATAGTTGTGAAACATTGACTTTCTACTTTTGACAAGCAATACCTTTCCACACTGTAAGTTTATTAATAGGTAAATGTAGTGATACTATGGTTTATGCATGTCATATAGTAAAGACTACAAATAAATACAACTTGCTTTTAATACCCCTACAGATATCATTTTTACTATTATAAACCAATGAATTTTTAATTTTATTTATAATAGCTTGCTTATGTGGAGCCTTGAAAAAATTTTCCATGACAATATAAAAAATAGCCTAAACTGTTAACTTAAGATGAACACAAATTTCACAAACTAGGGTTTGAAAACTTTCATTATCTCTATGTGCCTTTTCAAACTTACCTCCAATCATACTCCAGTATAAAACCTGTTCCTATCAATTTGATTTTATTGCTATTCCCTACAAATAAGCTCACACCCATCTCTGTGCCTCTGTTCAAATTGTCTATCTCATTCCTCACTTATTCTTTCAGCCAGTTTTAATCCTTTGCTTACTTTGCTCATTTTAATTTTTATTATAACCCCAAAACACCTAGCACCATTCTGAATGTACAGCTGGCACTTAAGAAATATTGATATCACAAATATTTTCAAGGTAAAACTTACTGATATTGAATCAGTATGGAAACTGTGCCTCTGTAGGTATTTAAAATAGAATATTTCTATTTAAGGAGTAAAAAAATTCTTCCTCTTATTTTTTTGAGTAGATAATATATTTACCTGATTAAAAATCTAGCAGCAGAAAAGAATATGCAGTAAAAACTGTCTCTTCAACCTTTGCCCCACAGTCTCCTGTCACAGGAAACCACTTCTGTTAGTTTTTAAAATATATATACTTAAGATTTAAAAAATGCAAACATAAGTAAAAACAAATCAAAGACATTCATTCTTTCGGACCTTGCTTTTTTAAGTTAAAAAATATTTGGTAAAGCTCTCTATATAAGCATATAAAGATCGCCTTCATTCTTTTTTATGGCTTCAGATAATTCCCTGGCATGTATGTATGTAGGTATGTATGTATGTGTGTATACACACACACACACACACATATACACACACACACACATATATATATACATATATATATATCATGTTATTTTCAACTAGTCCCTTAATGACGTACACTTAGTTTCCAATCATTGTTGTTATTCAAGATTTTGTAATAATCAACCCTGCATTAACTGATACACACTAATTTAGCACTTGTTGAATTCCTAGAAGTGAAATTGCTGGGTCAAAGGATATATATAATTTTAATTTTGTTAAATATTGCCAACCTGCCCTGTTTTTAGTTTTTTTTTTTTTTTAGCAGACACAAAACAGTCTTCATTTCTTCCACATATCAGAAACATTTTCAATTACAGTTCAGCTTCTCTAAGGTCTACATCAAACAGGAAAATGCCAAGTGTATAGAAAACTGGGCTGGAGGGAATCCTGGTTATGAATCACTCACTAAGTAAGGAATGAACTAAGGGTTGAGCCAATTTACACTGCCATTAGCAATTTATGTATCCCATACCTTCAACAGTGTAGGATATTACCAACTTTTGGATTTTTGTCAACATGACAGATTAAAATAATATCTCAATATAGTTTTAATTTGCATTTTTCTTACTAGGAATGAAACTAAATATCTTTTCAAGTGTTTAAAAGTTCTTGAATTTTATTCTCTGAAATGTCCAGTTTTTATTCATTTTTTCTATTTGGTTGTTGGTGTTAGAGTTGATTTGTAGGAGCTCTTTATATATTGAGGAATTTGTCCTTTGTATATGATATGAGTTGCAATGGTTTCACCATTTGCCATTTTGCCTTTTGAATTTGTTTATGATTTTGTTGCTATTTTTCCATTTATCAACTTTAAAAATATTAATAAGCTCTTATAGAAACACAGAATTTACCTTACCTGCTTAATTAAAGAATCTACACAAGCTAGTGTTATATTTTCTAGAGGCACTAAGAAAGCAAAGGAGTGGATTATAGGGGAAGAGAGGTAAGAAATAAAATTTATCTAAATAAATAGAATCTTCATTTTTTCAAATTAAAAAGAAATTCTTAAGCTTTTTAGTTTATTGATAATTTTGTGAGGGAAACAAAATAGTATATTTTTACCTTATCCACTCTTTCCTGCTTCAAAAGAAACACAAACACACACACGCACACCTCCCACAAAAACAAGAGAGGAGGAGGAGAATGTACAAGGTGGATTTGAAGTAGACAGTAGGAGCCTGGGATGAAAATTTTGATTCAGTAGCTTCTAATCCTAGAAGGAAGATGAGGACCACCTTTTGAGCCATTCTTTTTTTCTAGATTTTGGACTTTAAATTAGTGGAAGGGCTACATACTTATGCGAGAGAAAAAACGACTCCAGGCAACAGTGTTAAATATTTTTTTTTTTCGAACAAGGATGTTTATGGAATTTTGTCCCCCATACCCAAAATTCCCACTACCAACCTTTCCTCCACTTTTTATTATGTTCTATCTTTCTTTAGTCATCACCTGAAAAAGATAGGATCCAGTCAGTTTATTATTCTTGTTGGTGACTCCTATATCTATATTGCTGGCTATAAAGTCTTTTCTGAGTGCTGGTCTCCTCTCAACCTCAATATGTCAATTTAATATGTCCAAAGAAAACTCATTATTATTAGAGCAAAAGCTATTTCTATTTTCTGGTTTCATCATTTTCATTTCACCTAGAAAGTACTGTGAAATGTGCTAAGAGGGATAATAAAGGCAGGCAGTCCATAATCTCAAAGAGATCCAATCTAGAGGTGAAGACAGATCTGTAAATACATAAATATATACTAGAAGTAGGAACAAAATACTATAAAAGCATAGGAATGTAGCGATTCTGCCTAGAGAAATAAAGAAGATATTGGAGAAGAGCTGACATTTGAATGGCTTTAAAGGATTTATCAGACAGAACTAGGAAGACCTCACACCACTGGAACAGAATGTCAAAAGTATGGTGTATTTTAGAAACACTGCAAATTCATTGTTGGGGTTTTGGGGTTGAGCGAAAAGAGAAGTAGGTTGAGGCCAGTCTGTAAGGGACCTTATATACCAAATTGGGAGTCTGAATTTAATACTAGAAGAAGAAAGCCAATGGAAGTTTTCAAAAAAAGAAATTAACAATCAGATTTTTAAAAAACAGAAGATAACTCCAGGGATACTATGAAAGTTGAATTAGAGACCAAAGTTTTCTGTAAGAATCTAAGGAGAGGTAATGAGACTGCACATCATCAGCAAGGAAGGAACTGAGAAGAGAAGCCCTTTTAGTAGTAGGTAGAAATTCAGGACTTGAGCTCTGGAATCAGGACTGAAAAAACAGACCCTGGAGACAGACAGCTGCCACACAGAGAGTGGATATTGGTAGTGGTGAGATTACCTAAGGATTGCCTATTTGGAGAAAGTATGTAGAGTAAGAGGGTCAAGGGGGACACTGTCATTGAAGAGTCAAACAAAGGAAAAGGAAAACCAAGTAAAGCAGATGGAAAGGGAGCAGTGGGAAAAGCAGGAAGGAAACCAGGAACCAATGAGCTTGTAAAAGTCAAGAGACAATAGTTTAAAGAAATGGGAAGTGGTCAACAGTTTCAATAGGTAAGAGAGATCGAATAGGATCAAGAATGAAAGTGTGCCATGGCATGTAGCAAGTACTCTTTTCAAGATGTGTGGTGAATTAGGAGGGAAATAAGTTGGTATCTGTAGGAAAGGTAAAATGGCAGGAAAGCATAATTAGAAGGAGGAATGCTTATAGGATAAGGTTATTACCTCAGAGAAAAGGGAGAGGTGATGGCACAGAAGAGAGGAGATGATTAACGGAATAATGTCCCAAGGGGGTAAAGAAGGGAGAGAAAGAAAGGATCGAAGCTGCATACTGATGGCAGAAGCACAAGGTAAGAGCCTGGGTCTCTGATGATAGCAGAGATGCTTTATTAGCCTTAGACAATTGCCTCCAAACTTTATGGAATTGGGAAAGAAATAAACTTACTTGCTATTTGGTATTTCCTGTCATTTGCAGACAAATGTAATCCTAACTAATACAGGAGAGAAGGGTGTTGAAAAATAAGCAAGCACCTCTCTGAAATAGCACAGTATGTTCAGAAGACAGGACCAATCTGGCATTACCAGACTACCACATGGAGTCCTGGTGAGGGACCACCATGCCTGCATGGTGTAGTTACGGTAAGGTGAAGATGATGACTTGACCTGAGAAATACCTAGAATTAAATCATTAGGAATGGTGATTAATGACATGGGCAAGTGATTCAGGATGAACCCTAGATCTCTACCTTGCATTGCTTTTCTCTCCCCCCACTGTTAGTACTTCAGTTCAGAAATGCCATTACCTCATATATTCATTCAACAAATAAATATTTATTGCATGCCTTCTGTGTCAGGTCCTGCAGATACTATGGTAAACAAGCTAGAAATGGTCTTTGCCCACAAAGATCTTAGAGATATCTGTGCTAAAAGCTTCATATGTGATATCTCATTAATCCTCAGAACACTTTTTAAGTATTATTATTGTCCCCATTTTTCAGGTGAGGCAATCCAGTCTTAGAAAGTTTAATGATTTTTTCAAGGTCACACAGCTAGGTCATAAGTGGTATTGCCAGGAATCGGACACAGATCCATCTTACTCAAAGTATGTTTTTAATCACTTGACTATATTATTATGTATTAGATACTATGGTAAGGGATATAGTTTGGATTATCAGCTTCCTAACTGGACATTCTTTCTGTATTTGGCATGTTCCAGCCAGAACGGTTTTTCTAAAATTCAAATTGCAAATTGGAGAGGATAGTGGCACTTTCTCTGATTAAGGGTACTCTTGAGGAGGAAGATGAGATTAAGGGTACTCTGAGGAAAAAAGATGATGCATTCAGGTTTTAGCTATATTGATTTTGAGATGGCTATGAAATATCCGAATGGAGATACCCAGCAGTAATTTGATAGACAAATCTGAAGCATAGTGGGAAGCAGGGCTGGAGATAAAGCACTTGGGTTCACTAGTTCTTAGAGGTCAGCTGAAGTTAAGGCAATTACTGGGACTCTTTAGGGGCTTCTAGAAGTGACAAGAGCACCCTGCTGAGAAAAGGGGAGTTGGATACAAGCTTGAGGAGAAAGGAGTAGATTTGGAATAACTGATCAGAGAAAAAGGAGAGAGATTCAGCAAGGGCAGTCAAAGATATAATCAAGTTGTATTTTGGGTTAGGGACAAGAATTTACAGTGATATCAATCTGTGTGGCCAAGAGATTTTCTCCACTAGCAATACTACTAGTTCTTTTCCTTTCTCCCAGTCTGATTTAAGACCTAGCTGTGAGTTCCCAAAGTACTTTAAATTTACCTTCAACCTACTACTGAACACTTGACCTATCAGGTTCTATTTAACTCCATCTCCCTTTGGACTTTGAAATCCTCAAGAAGTCTTTTGAGATTCTGAGAACCTGTGTTTTTTATTGTTTTTATTCTCAGCAACTTGCACAGCAAATCTCCCAGTGAAACTGTAGTCTCTGAGGTCAGGAGCTGTGACTTTGCACAGTTTTGCAGGAGCATCATCTCAGTTCTCATGCACAGTACGTACTCATTAAACATTTGTAGGGTTGAGCTGACTTTATAATCTGAAAGCTACAATGCAGAAACTGACCAACAATCTAATACTATCTAGAAATTAGTTTTAAGTTTTTAGACTGGAATAAGAGGTAATTAGGATACTACCGCCCTCCTATGTGCCTTTTTTTCTTCAGAGTTTGGGCCCTACTGGCAGCTCTACAGGCTCTGTTACTACAGATGAGCTACTGAGCATTTCTGGGCCTCTGAGTCCTTGTTAGTAAAACTCAAGGACTGGGCCCGATGATTGTTAATGTCCCTTCTCATTCTAAAATCCAAAGATCCCATGACCCCTTGAAAACCTTTAATCCACACTTGAGAACCATTGCCTTATAAAGTGCAGTTAAAACATGGGCTCCTTGTTTCACATTTATAAAATAGGCAAATAAATCCTCTCTATATAAAACTGGGTTATAATCTGCAAAGCATATTATTTAAAAAATTAAGATACTGACACTTTACATTAATTATTAATTTGACTGATGGTTAAAGCATTTTATCACATACAAGTTTGTTTTTCAATGGTAGGTTTACCCAAAAATCACATGAAAGGGCACCGTAGTTCACTTTGGTAGTAAAAAAGAGCATAAACCTAGAAGAATATGAAACATCATCTTGGATCTCATATGTACGTACTAAGATAACATTTTCCCTTTTTTTTTTTTAGATGAGAAATCAAAGAGTGTAAGTGACTTTCTCAAGACTATAGAAGTATGAGGAGACAAGATTGGTACTAGAGTCCAAGGCTCCTAGTCATATACTTTCTTTTTATTCTAAACAACTAAATTGGTCAAAAATCTCCTGAAAGAAAAAACAGATAAAGGTGAAATGACAATTGGTTGAGTTTAAACAGAGACTCTACTTTGTTATTTCCAGGTTCAATAATAAACAATTCTAATGATTAGCATGAAGGGCTAGCAAATGAAACATTCTGACTCTAAAACAAAAATATTTGTATTTTTTCACCACAGTTAGTAAATCAATTGTAAGAATTAAAATAAATGGAAAACAATCAGAATTAGCAAACCCTGAACACAACTTTCCTTCACTCTTTTGGAAGACAGATTGAAAACAAAACAAAACAAAATCCCTGTGGCTCCCTTCATTAGCAGCCAGGGTGGTGAGTCCCACTGTAAATCCCACTTACAAAGCCTCATGGCTACCTGCAGAGCCTAGGAGTACCAATCACATTAGTGAAGACACCAGATGACCAAAGGAAGCCATGAAGGTCTGGGAAAGCTGGTAAACAAAAGACAGCATTCCAAATGAATGCCATTGCTAGAGTCTGCATTGTAAAATGACTGGATTTCAGAACCCTAAAGCAGATTAGCTTAAGGCAACAAAAGATTCAAATAAGATACAAAGAACCCATTCTGACACATTAAGAAATTGTCTTCATTAGATCATCAGGTGCTTAAATGTAATTATTAAAAAATAATAATAAATTATAATAAAATTATGTTTGAAGCAGTGAGGTCTAGAAGAACAGGGACCTAAAAATGGTTCTTGAATACATGTTCATGACTAAAACTCAACACACTGGCCTTTTTCTCGTTTAATTTCCATGACATTTTAATGACTTTACAATTTGTTGTACACATCATTTCAATTTCACCATTATGCTCATGAGGGCTACTTTAAGTACCAGAGAAACTCAGATCTTTCCAACTGTGATTTTTCTTCCACATTGGTGCCTCATTTACAAAGAAAATAAGTAACACTTTTGGGTATGAATTGCCCAAATGAAAAGAAGCAAAACCTTAGGCCATGGTATAATTTCTACCACTTCATATGCTTGTTTTGCTTTTGTTGCAAGGTCTAAACTTAAATACAATTTAGATACATAAGTTTGAAAATATGGAAGAAAAACCTTTACTATCATGTGGAAAAGGCTGAGATTTGCTGTTTAATTTTGGGGTTTTTGGGGGCTGGCAGAAGGGAGGAGTTAGGGAATTATGTTAAATAAATTTAATACCTGCCAATATCGTTTGCCAGTTTCATTCACTAAGGCAGTGTTCCCAACCTTTTTGGCACCAGGCACCGGTGCTCCTATGAGAATCTAATGCCTGATGATCTGAGGTGGAGCTGAGGCAGTGATGCTAGTGCTGGGGAAAGGCTCAAATACAGATGAAACCTTGCTAGCTCGCCCACTGCTCACCTCCTGCTGTGAGGCTGGGTTCCAACAGGCCACTGACTGAGGTCCCCAGCCTGGGAGTTGGGGACCCCTGCACTAAAGTATTCTTGTTGCTAAGCCTAATGCCAATGTAAAACAGAACTAATTAATCATTGAAAGTCCTATAGAAGAAATGGTCACTGACAATATGTATAATATTAGATCAAATGGCCTTCTACTCAAATGGCCTTCTACTCAACATTTTCAGGTATACAGACCATCAATCATTTTGAAAATTTACAAGGGTATTTAAAGACCCCCTCCATCAGTAGTAGCAGATAAAGCAGATGGGCAAAAATGGTTCTGATAATTTAAATATTCCTAAAAGCTAAAGCCAAATTGAGGTATAATAATGAGAACATTTCCCTAAATTTTTTCTGAAAATTAATTTCTCATCATAGTTCCTGAGTTTTGTTTGATTATAATTATCATCCCTCACCAAGAACAAAAGTAGTTTAACTCTCATTTTCCCTTCAAGAGATACTCCCATTGTTTTGTCAAACCCTAACAGGGTTATGAGCAAGCTTGCAGTAACACAGAAAGAAACAGTTTACACCTAATGGCTGATGTCACCTAGGGCCTTCCAGCCAGGTGATAACTTTGACTTAATTTGTGTTCAAGTGGAAAAACACTGGAAAGGTCCAATGAGTCTGAACTCTGAAAAGCTTTTTGGCTTTACCACTCCTCTAGGTTTACAATGATAAAATAATAAAATTACAATAAGGTTAAATTTTTTATAATATTTATTTTAAAAATATAAGTCAGCCACTCTAATTTGACAGAAGAAAAGGAATTATGAAGATAAAGCATCTTGTAGCTGAGCCACACTTCAAGTTGGTTGCACTCATCACCCAACGAACTCTCGGCTGAAGAAACCCTTGTTAGAGCTGTGGCCTCTCTGGCCTTTTCAGTTTTATCACATAAACAATGGCAGAAATATGCCCTATCAAGTCAGTAATAGTGTATTTTCTCAGATAGCTCCTTATTTTCTGACTGCATACATGGAATGTCTCCTTCCATAGTCTCATTATTCCTTCCCTCTCTCCTTGGTAGCCAAGAGGCAGGACCAAGAATGGCCTGGCCTGTGCTACCATAAAAAACAGACAGTATGGTGAGTAATAAATCTGATTCAAATTATGCTCTACTACTTTACAATCATATGGTGTGAGGTTAGTTATCTGTAAAATGGGGGGGGGGAATCTCCTACGTAGTTATAGTAGATAATGTATGCAAAGCACCTGGCATATATTAGGCATAAAATCAATGTTATACTCTTCTTTATATAAATCCATAACCGTAGGAAGGATAACGCATTTATAGAGTTCTTGTGTGCATATTATCTCATTTAATCTTAATAAGATTACCATACTCAGAAGCAGCCAAGTATTCAAATGCATGTTTTCTGACTCCAGAACCACTATTCTTTCTATTGTGCTGGTATGTGAGGAAATGTGGCTGTGGCGATCACATTATATTCCTATATCATCAGTTCCTGTGGGTGGGGTTGGGGAACATGGGCTGACCTGCCAGGGATCTCAGAAACATGCAAAGGAAGTATAAAAGTAGATATACAATCAAATGAACCCATATCACTTCATTGGGCAACTACCAGAGGAATAAGCTACCTTTGGGGTTCATCAATGAAGGGTCCTTTACTGATTAAAAAATAAAGGCAACAAGAGTAAAAATGAAATAATTATAATGCCCTAGGTCCTAGTTCTTTATAAGAATGATGCAATAATTTTAGGTTAGTCAAAAAAAAAAAAACATACCTACAAAATATTATCTTTGTCTAATGTTGAGAAAGGTTTCCTGTCATTAGATGCAAACAACATTTAAATTAACCAAAATTTTTTAACAACACCTCAGAACTATACTAGGAGCTCTGATACACTTTACTTCATTTAATCTTCACAATAACATTCTGAGATACATATGTATTCATTACATGAGAATATAGACTCCAAAAGATTGAGTGACTTGTTTGAGAAAGGTTACAGTGGCTAAGAGTCAAACCTATACCTTTTCAATGCTATATGTTATGTTCTTCAAGCTAAGTCATACTATGGTCTGTAGAGTAATAGAAAAGAATATGTGAAATAGTCCAAACTAAAATCATAGCTATTTAAAACTCAAGAGAGAACAAATGTTAAGTTGGTTAAACATGAGTTTACTTACACATATTGTGGAAATTCCTAAAGAGACATTTCTGAGGTCAGAATGACATCCAAAAAGAATTGGTTTCGATTTGAAAACAAGTTTTTAACATTATTCCTGGTCCATTACAGAAGTCAAACTAAAAGAAAATGGGATTTATACCTTCCTCTTCTATGATTCTATATAATTAAGTTTTAACTTACTATTGGCACACTTTTAAGCTTTAAATTTTCTAAGATAGATTTAAAACTTAACATAGAATGAGAGTTTTTCATCCTGAAGTAAAATCTTCACTCTCTGTTATACTCTTTTATTCTATTACCTACATCGGGAAAACTTTTGTTGATAAGCAAAATATAAGGAACCTCCTAATGGACTTAAGTCTGTGGACCAATAGCATAAGTTGGAAGACAAAGTGCTCTTTATTTTTGGATAAAAAGTGAAGAAACCAAAGGGAATCCTAGGAAGAAACAGCATGAAGAAAGAAGTGATCACAGTTATGGAGAGAAATAATTGACAGTCAGTTGAGGTGAAGTGGGTCAGTTCTGCTGACCTGGGTGCCCAGAGAGGGTCTGAATGTCACTCATGCCAGTCAGATGGTGATGGCAGTGGTGGTGATAGAAAGTGCTGACTGATAAATCAGGAGTCATAGTGGGGAAAAAAAGAATGGATGCTACTGTTTATTTTAGCAACTGTTAAAGCATTTGCTATATGTCACCTGAATATAACAAAATAGAAAACCTGGTTGGAATTGCTACTGATTTTTCCTGATGAATCTAGTGTGGCCACTGAGATAGCCTTTGAACTCAGAATCATTTAGATCAGTGTCTCTCACAAAGTTTAGTTCAAAGACTGCATCAGAATCGCCGGAAGAACATGTTTACCGTGTAGATTCCTTATCCTCTCTTTCCGAGGTTTATGAGTTACTGGTTCTAGGGAAGGAGTCAGGAATTTGCATTTTGAATACCACAGAAAGGGCTGTTAGATTTAGTATCCCTAAACCCCAGATGTTTCTACTACATTAGAATTTGAAAAACACTTTTTAGATTAAAAAAAAGATTTAAATTGTATATGATTTTAATTGAACAAGATGCTTATTTGTAACAATTAGCCAAACATTATTAAAAAGAAATAAATAAACTTGACAGTCTGATCCCAGGACTAGGTACTTGACTGCTTTATGCTTCAATCTCCTCCTCTGGAAAATGGAAACAATTCAATAATGGTACCTACTAAGCCCCTTGCCATTTCTGTGATGATGCTCCAAGGAGGTACTTAAGACCACAAGAGAGTTAAGAAAGAATATTCTGCCATGACAATAGCAACTTACTCCTGGGACGAGCATCATGTCTACCTCCCACCACAGTTTGTGTGCCTGTGACATCTGACCTTTACCTGTTCCTTTCAGAGTGGGCCTTAGCAAGGAACTATAGCACTAAAAAAATGTTAAACATTGTTTATCAACTATGTTTTAACTGTAAAACCTAAAGAATAAATCAATCAATTGGAGCACTAAAACAAAAGAATTCCAACAACTTCCTGAGAAATACTGTTCTCATAAAAGTCATTAAGATGACATTATGCTTAGAATCCAAAGTAAAAAACCCAACTCCTCTAGATTTTGTATTCTACTTTTCCCCCAACAAATGGCTTCTCATCAAGTTTTAAGTAATGATGATTGAATTCTACAATACATGAAGGTGTGTTTCTTCATATCCATATTGCAGAATGCTCAACTACGTAATAAGAGGCATTTAGTGTGTAAAATCCTGAGGTAAAGTGGCTGCAAATGATACTATTTCATGGAAAAGTTAGACCAAAAAGTTCCAATATTATTAGATACCAATTATTGAAATATTTCATTAGAGAACAAATGCCAGAAGAAAGGAGAGTTCTGAGAAGTCTGCAAAGATAAATTTTGATGACTAGCAGTATCCGGGTGGTTCGTAAATGTCAGTGTGCCTCAGAAATCACGGTACTGCTGCCGCTAGCATTCTGCTCTAAGTTGCCAAAGCTGGTGGATGCCATAAAGGGAGATAAATTTAAAAATTAGCCACATTCAATGGAACTCATGCACACAAATAAGTATAATCTGACTCAATGTAAGGGGTACCCACCAGAATTTGTTTGCTTATTCAAGTTTTCTGGCTGTATCACTCATTAGGTCCTATTGTTTTCCGACTAACAGATATGTGGAATGCTGGATCAAACTTCGTCTGATGTCATTCCCAATTTTAGAGCTTTATTTTGTTTCTATGTAATGATGTTCTTAGACCATTAAAGCATTCAGGGTCTTTCCTTATTATAGCTACACAAGTGACTTCACAGAAGGAAGGAAGACACCTGATTCACACGACCAGGCATAGCAAAGGCAGCATGTGAACTTTCAACAAAAGAGGAAGCTTTGTACCAGATGTGAAGAAGTTAAGTTTATTTTTCCATTTAGCTTGTTTATTTAAGTAAGAAGGAAGGAGAGAGCGGCTGCTTCCCATTCCAAACTGCTCAGGGAATGACCCTTTTTTCTTTCTTTATAAATGAACGAAGTTTACTATTGCAGTTTCCAGAGGTATCTGGAAAGGAACCAAGTCACTAATGATTACATTTCAGCCATAGCTAGTTTAACCTTTGAAACCTGCCAATCAACAGAGAAGACCAAGAAGGAAGGTCAGTGTAGACTTGCCCATCTAGCATTTTCTCACTGTTTAGATGGAAAACAATTTATTAAGAAAATTGTTTTAAGAAATGCAGAGCAATTATAGAGACTATAATCAAGGTCTTTCTAAGATTCATTTAATAGCTAAGACACTTTCAAGCCTTAGGTTAGTTTACTTTCCCTTTTAATTATTGTGTATAAGAAGCAGAATGACAGAGCTTTTACATTTAAAACAACATAACCAAAGGAAAACATCTTTTGTTCTTCATTCATCTATCGTCTCATATTATTTTGGTCTGACACACTATTTGTTTCTAGACTGAAGATCTTCTTGGTATATGTCCAAAGACACACACTATCTTTTTCACAAATTGTTGAAACATTCTTCTTAATGCTGAAGCTATTATATGCTAGTAGTATATAATATAAAGTACACCTCAAAATGATCATTGGTGTTTCACTCATGTAATCATTATTAAAAGGGCCAGGCTACAAAATATTAAATGACCTTACGCTATTATTCATTTATACATCCATTTTTAAAAACACCTACCTCCTCTTCCCTAGTAACATCCCCTCATCCGCTTCTTACAGGAAAAGAGAGAACACCATCACTAAGATTAATGGAGTATTGGTAACGTATTTTAGGTACAAATGACCCACTTTTATGTTCTGCCAAAACAATTCAGCAAGAGTTCAGAAAGAAGAAACACTGAAGTTCTTTTCCACTGAATTCATGCAGCTGGTGGTGATAAATTGATTGTTCTCTTGTAATGGCAGGGTCAGAAACACAAAGAGAAAAGCTGGCTATATTTTTTATTAATTGGTAAACGGTTTATATTCTTCAAATGTTCTCTATCATTGAGATGAATTACCTCCAGTTTTAATTAAAGCCCTCTCAAAAGTTAATTCATTCTGTTAAGAGTGCAAGAATGGCATAACAGGATGATTTTTATTTCAGGTAGACAAAAGGCAAAATGTCCTCCTCTCTTTATAAAGAAGGATTGCATCTACTCCAAGACTTTTATTTTCTGAAATTGTTTCTTAAAAACTTTGTGTTCCATGAAAATTATCACTTTATCATCTTCAAAACACAAACTGAAAATAGAATTGGTAATGTATCAAATTTCAGATCTTGCACGAATCCCAAGAATCCTAAATTTTGAACTTAAACCTGTTCACCTAAGTATCACAATCAAAGGTGAATTAAAATAAGACTCACTCCTTTGGTCTTGGCTATGACTCTCATGAAGGTCTAAATCCTGTCCTACAATTACTACATTTACTGCAAAACTTACAATTACTAACATCAACTAATACTTAATGCTCAGTTTAAAGAATTTTTTCCATGCAATCTAGCAGTTGATTTTTATTTTGTGTAGCTACCATTTCATAGCAGTAGTGCTGGGAAGACAGGAAAGGTAGGCTAGGATGATCACTGCAAATTTATTTTTAAGGCTCAAGTGTAAAAGTATGCCTATGGTGATACATATTCACAGAACCACTAAAATAATACATTAAAAATAGTATTAATATTTGATACAATTAGTAAATGAACACATTTGTGTGTATGTGTGTGCATGCAAATGTATGTACAATAACAAATCCTTTCAGACATTGGACTCCGGAAAACCTCAGCTACCTAGCCTAGAACCATGCAAGTACCTGGAAATAAGAGAAAAATATATTTTTACAGTGAAGTAATGAAAAAAATGATTGATTTGTATTTTAGGTACAGGCTCACCTTCAGGTATATAAAGCAAAACAGCTGTTTATCAGCAACATGACACACAGATTTGGGGGAGAAGTCATGACATACCTGAAAGAAAGAATCTCCGTATCTACAAAAAGTAGGCAGTAAAAATAAAAGTATGGCTGCTCAGTCCACATAGTTCAGGAGCAAACAGCCCTACACTCAATATTTCAGCAGTCACTGAGGATGTCATTGTATTTCAGTGTAGTACTACAGAAGATCTTTATAATTAAGACCCTGGGTCAGTTAATGTGCATTACTAAAAGATAGAATATTAATAAATTCTATAGGAAGATCTTTCACTGAAATAATATATATTTTTTTAAGTTTTAAGGGTTCAGTTATTTGGAAAATAAAGTTATTTAAAACAACTTTACTATTGTTATATTTTATGAAATGTATTTTGTCTCTAACTTTCAAAGTTTTTTTTGAATACTGATTTGTTATGTTCAGAGACTTTGTGCACAATGTAAATATATTAAATATAATCACTATTTATACCTAGATTAAAGTACAATTAAAAGTTGAATTTTTTAAGGATACCTTTTCAGATTTGAGAATGATTTGCCTTGTTAAAAACTGTGTACAGTAATCTGTTGTACAAATTTTTGGTTGTACTCTCATTTCTCTTCTACATTGTTATAACAAGATACCATTCCTGCACTGTAATAAGTTACCATCTATACTACTATTATGGTATTTTAAAATCTGATGCACCAACTCAGGTTTTAAGACCTCTCAAGAGATTTGCATGAGGAACAGGAGTTGTTACTTGAACCAAAAATTCCTAATTATACTCGTTGAACATCACAATGTCATAGATGTAATCCACCTGTTTTGGAGGATGCTGAGAAGACAACAGAATAAGAAGATTTCAGAGTAACTGAAATCTTTAACTCTCTTTCTTTGAAAATCTTCTGTCACAAGTCAGAAGGATAATGTCTCTTTTCACCCAATGAGAAAGCTGTTCTCACACGAGCATAATTAATCTCTGACACCATGACAAAGAAATTCCTTAAAAGGATTTCTCCGATTTCCTCTCAAGACAGAAGATTGTCTTTATCCATCATCTGTTCTTCCTGATCCCTTCTTTTTGAATATCCACATCAGCAGAATTGTCCATCAGAAGAGACAGCAGGAGGGAAATCTCTGCATGATTGATAGGGCCCCAATGCTCTGCAGGCCTATTTAAGTGCAAGCATCTATTGTTGCGAACTTACTTTACAGCAGTTAAACAAATATAATAGTCACCAATTCAACCATTGTGAAGCTTAGACTTGACTAAAACTAGGAAGTGAATTTGCTAATGACAAGGCACTAATTTTGAAGCCAGATAAAAACTGAAGATAAGTTAAGCTGATGTCTCCTCAGAAAAAAAAAATTCTCAAAGCTATGCAACAGTATATATTAGAGAGTGTTATATACTATACTGTATGTAAAAGATTGATATGTTTTATCCTAACAGTCACTCAATACTTCTTACCTAACTCATTGATATCTGGGGGAAAAAAACCAAAAACTACATATTACCATCCTAAAATATCAAATGTGTCATAGAAAAAAGTGCTACCAACACTCCCTTAAAAAAATTTTTTTTTCAGACTCATCATAGTGAAGTTTTTTCCAAAAAGAGGTTTAGGTATGTCTATATGCCCGTAATCCCATGTGCGAAACAAAACAAGAACAAAACAAAACAAACAAACAAAAAAAGTGCTTTTGAGACTCCTTGTGAGAACCTGCCTCTTTCTTGGGTGGAAGGACTGAACCAGAGGACTGTAGGTCAGTTTCAAGTGGAGGAGCAAAGCATCCTGAGCAAAAAGGCCCAATCCACAGAAAATGCAAACCTGGCTCTACTTTCAAAGCTATCTACACAAAATAGAAACAGATCTAGAAATCTCACTGATGCTATATTAAGAACACACCCAATATCAACACAGAGTTACAGCATGCTCTGTGTTCTTTATAGATGCTGCCAAAAAAGGCCAATTGAGCCCAGACACCAGGACATACTGACACTATGTGTTCTGTTTGCAACCACAATGACTTTGACTACTCAGTTCTGGACGTGCCCTGTGGAAATATTTGTTTATTCTTCCAATCTCCAGACAGTGAGACCAGTCCTAACCAGACAGTGAGACCAGTCCTTAACACTGGTGCTCCAGCTCAGTGGTGCTCCCCTTGGCATGGTAAGTAGGACAGAGGGCCACTGCCTGACCTATGGTGGGGCTTCTCCAGCTGACTTGCCTCCTCCAGCTAAGAGCAACTGACGGCTGGCCCACAGCCAAGACCCACATATTCTCCAACAAGTGGCTTAGTTTTGTGTTTTATTAAAATCAGAGTTATCTTCAGGACTGATTACCCCTTTGAAAACCTAGGAGAAAAAATTACAACCAGAATAAAAACCTAGGAGAATCCTTGTGGATAAAGAATGATGCTAAGCAGTCTGAATATAGAACATACCACAGAGTTTGCATGTAGAGAAGCTGGGAGCCAACAGAGAATGAACTGGTAGTGAAAGTAACATAGAAAAGAGGGTCAGATAGGGAAAGGAAGCATACAGCCCAGGGAGGATTCTTAAGTGTTTCCTCACCAGCCTAGGACCCAGAAATCTCTCAAGGGCTCACATCACCAACAGTTACACATTGTTGGTCAACAGTGCTTTTGTGAATGGCTTGTCTTCTCAACAGCATTGTGTGTGTGTGTGTGTGTGTGTGTGTGTGTGTGTGTGTGTGTGTTTAGGGGAGGGAAGAATGACCTTAGTCATTTTTGTATGCCTATTATACACTGTACATAGCATCTTATCAAGATCAATAAACATTTTACCAACTGGTTAGAATGGAATTGAGTAATAGGTTATTAGTGCTGCCTGAGGGCAGGTGTGTAAGATCTGGGAAGGGGGCAGGTAAATCTTTCTCTTTTCTATCCAGAAAACTCTCAGTGGAAAAGCAAATGAGATTTAATTCCAAGTTCGACAGGAATATCCTCTTGCCTATAATGATCTTTAATAGGAAAAACCCACTACTGTGTATGGGAAATCTCTGTACCCTCCTCTTAATTTTGCTATAAACCGAAAACTGTTCTAAAAAAGAAAAAAAGTCTTAAAAAGAAAGCCAAATGCAAAACAAAACAAAACCCACTATTGCTCACAAAAACTCAGGGAAAAACAAACATTTCATTCTTTTGCCCTTCAGAGATACCTTTGCAAGAAAAGGATCAGTTATAATATGATCCATCATAAATATCTGAATAATTGTGTTCAGAAAACTGACTTTAAATTAAGATATGCATTGACTAGATCCCAGCTCCCCCACTTCTTAGGGTGCATGTGATTCAGTCTCTCTGCCTCAGCTACCTCATCTGTAAAGTAGAGATAATAATCATGCCTACACTCTACAGAGTGTTGTAAGGATTAAATGTAAATCCTGGCATTTGGCACTCAGCATATAACTGCTGATTATTATTCATTCCCTGTTGACCCTTCCCCTCTCCCTACCCCCATTCACATAACTCCCTAAGTGGGCACATCCAGCTCTATTTGAGAGTTTATCTTGACACACACACACACACACACACACACACACACACACACACGTATATGCAATATGAGAGCCTTTGGTGCTGAGAAAGGAGTAGGCTCAATAGACTGAGCCAAATGGACACTTCTGAGCGATTGAAAAAAAAAAAGAATGAGGAAATTAGGTAGAATAAGCAAAAAAGAACAGGGCAGGCCAGGGTGACACAAGGGCTGGATAGAGACAATTTCACAGGACTCTTTGAATTACTGCAGGGCTATGTATACCTCATTCTGCCTCCTCCAGCTTAGCTTCACCACCTGGTTTCCTGGTTGTCTTGGCACAGTTTTCAGGTTGGGGTCTTACTGGGTTATACGAAGCACATCCTGTACTTGTTTTTATTTCCATTCGATTCAACAAATATTTATTTTGTTCCTTTAAGTGCCAAGCATTGAGAGATGCTGAAGATATATTTGAGAATAAGACCATATCATCCAGAAGTTCATAGCTCATGGGGACCAATGGGTAAACAACATACCATGTAACAGAGAACAAGAAGAAGCCTGGGAGTGAGGGTGGGTGTGACACTTAGAACTTCAAAGATGAGCAGGATTTGCATGACAGAGAAAGGACGAGGTTTAAGATATTCCATGTAAATAAACTGTGGAGCAAAAGAAGGTGTCACTTTATGGGTGTGTCTGAGTCCTAGACTGTACGGAGGCAGGATGGCAGGAATTAGGATAGAGAGTGAAACTAGGTTAAGAAAGGCAATTAGGCTTAAATTTTTTTTAACAGATAAAGGCGTCCTTAGAGATTGTAGGCAAAAGAGTGATGTGACCAATTTGTTTTACGAGAAGTTCATGGGACCAAATAGAAGATACTGGAATGGGAACAGGAAGAAAAAAAGTAAAAAATTAGAGAGCCTGAGAAAGAGATAAAATAGTCTGACGAAAGACAATGAAGGACTAACAAGGAGAATGGAGATAAAATATCATTTATTTAAGACTTATGTAGGATACTGAATTGATGAAATTTGGTGACTCACTGGATATAAGATGTAAGGAGGGGAAGAGAAACCTAGGATAACCAGGAAGTTTCTAGTTTGAGTACTTGCATAAACATCATGCTATGTATTTGGATGTGATAGTGAAAGAAGTGTCACCTCTTTCTGTGTGCATCATTTTGTGGAATCACATGCCCAAAGGCCTTTTGTTTATCTTATATCACTAACACCTGGACTCTGCAGGAGGGCCCTTAAGAAAAATAACATTTTTCCATTTTGTTTTTAATAAGGCATTCTTTTACTTCTACATCCTTTCCAAAGGAAAGGAATACTGACATCCACTATAAATTCTAATTTAATTCAAAGTTTCATGGTTTATTTCATAAACCGAATGGCTCAATGGATTTGTGGCTAGACCCATCTAAATATGAGATAGCTAGGTGAAAAATGAAAAAAAGAGCAGACATCTGTCAAAAGGCTACATGTGCCAAATGGGAAATTAGAGCACATTTAGAGAAAGAGGGAGAAGATTGGTTAATAAAAAAGGACCTAGCAGATATTTGGTTATTTGTCCACCAGAGCTGAACAGTAGATAATGCTGCCATCTGCATAAATTTAATATAACTAACGTTCTTTATATTTCACTTTTTTCGAAGGTCATCAGTGTACAACACAGAATAACTGTTTTGAAAAGTACAGTTTTAGAATCGGATAACCAAAGTTGAAATTCTAGCTATGTCTGTTTATGTAAACTTGAAAAATTCTTTAACATCTAGCACTCCACTTTCATCTTATAAAATAAAATATTAACATTTCTCTTTGCAGGTTATGTACTAACATTTACCAAAAAACTTCAGACTAGAAGGTTCACTCACCAAAAAATACTATCTTTATAAGGTCTACGGCAACTTCCCTAGCCTAATTGGGCAGAAACAGGTAAGACTTAGGTAAATAGTAGGTAAGACTTCTCTTCTAAAGAGATTTTGGTGATATTAAGAAGCTCAAAAATTATAACGTTATGCCTAAAGTTGACATAAAATAAAGATCAATAAAATAAACTCTTAAAATCATTCTCAAATTCTGGTGAGTGTCCTAAGAGTGATAAAAAGTCAGTTCTGTGTATTACTATCAGAAGCTACAACTATACCATGATCTAGTGGGAAGTGCTACTGAAAACAGTAACCCTAGAACTCAAGCGGAGTCCTCACATGCAGCAATTGGCTTATGCCAGATTGATCTCCTTCTAGAAGAGAAAAGTGGAGTAATTCTCCTTAGACACGTTTTCAATAAAAAGAGTTAAAACGAAAATTGTTTTCTGGCTAATTTTTAGAGAGACAAAAATTATCAGTTACCTAGAATTTCCAGTTACCTGTTTTTTTATCATATGAATAATGCTTTTTATATTCGATGAAGATTTAACTTTCACCTATAAGGAAAGTGACAAGGTAGAAAACAGGGATACATCTGTACTCAATCTTCCACAAACTAAGCTCTCTAATGCAAGTTTGACTCTTATCCTGAGTGATAGGATAATACAGTGCTTCTTCAGTGTAGTTCAGTAAACATGAATTGAACGACTTTGTATTGAGTGTACAGTCATTTCATTAAGTAGTATTTGTAAGAAGCATAAATATATACCTGCCCACACTTTCCAACAATTTTAATATAGTAACAACTTCTCTCTCTCTAGAGGTCATTGACCCAGGATTCTTGACTACTGGAAACACAGTCCATTGTCTAAAAGTCAGCAAATAAGTATACAGACAGACACAACAGATAGCGCAAAGTTCACATTCTAAAAGTATTTGCACTGACTCAAGAGGAGCCACTCAGGCACTCACTCAAATTTGTTTCCTCTCATTTTAGATTCAGTTTGAAGAAATCTGTTTATAGGATTCCTAGGTTTTGACAGATTAAAAGGAATGAGATGCCAGGGGGAAGGGCAATGACAGTTAAAAAGAAAAAGTGGAGCTTTAAAACCTGACACTGACAGTGAAAACAGAAAAATGATTTTGAAAAGAAGACAGAAGATTTTAAAAGATACAACAATCTGGAACCATTTTACTTTAGGAATACGATTCTGGTCTATAGCTTAGGCCAAAACTAAGATGTTGAAAATAACCAAATAATCAAGATAAAATTATACTTACTAAGCAATTAATAATCTATAATTATCTTTTGAAAGATCTCTATAAAATTGTTATATTTTAAAATCTAAGCATTTCAGAGAATAAATTCTGAAGGTCTTTTGCACCTAAATAATTCTATACATTTGTGATCCTCTAGAAAAATCAAGAACTCTTTTTCTCAATGATGTGGATTATGTATATTTCTTAAAATATTTAAAAAGTTAATATTTTAAAAGGTAGTATATACCCACAGCCTGTATATATTTTGAAAAGTAACTTTTATTCCTTTTAATTGCCCTCCCTAGGGACAAGCACTATTACCAGCTTATTTTCTTGTTTATTCTTCTGAGGAAAGGTGAAATTTAATTGTAATATAAATACATGTGTATACATGTATTTATGTACCAACACGAATAGATAGAAACACCCTTCTGTATCTTATATTTTTCACTTCACAATAAATCTTGAAGATCTTTACATAATCAAAATATAAAGAGCTTCCATATTCTTTTTTTGGCTGTATAGTATTCCACAATTGATTGAACAGTTCGAGCGATAGTTCACTAGGGACTATCCAATCTTTCGCTATTACCAAGAATGCTGTATGGTACACACAACCATTTCAAACATCTACCTCACTAGGATAAATTCCTATAAGTGGTACGCATGTGCCTTTAAAATTTTGATAGATATTGTCAAATTGCTCTTCATAGAAATTAGATTAATTTTCACTATGTATTAGAGAGCCCATTTCCCCATACTTTTACTCAAAGAATTATAACTTAGATCTTTGATCATTTAATTGGAAATTGAATTTAAAAAATCATTTCATTGTATGTGGAAATGAAAAGACAAATTGGAAAAACAGTAGCTCATTGCAGTTTTTTTATTAAAATTATTGGTGACACTAATAAAATCAAGTAAGTTTCAAATGTACAATTCAACAATATGTCATATATATACTGCATTGTGTGTTAGAGGTAAAAGGGGTCAAATACTCCTCTTATTATGGGTGAGGTGAAGCATCTTCTCAGGTTTAAGAATCGCTTAAACTCCTTTCTTTGAAATGTCTGTCATGTTCTTTACCCAATTTCCTATTTTTTGTTAATGTAGAAGCACCCTTCACAAATTAAGGGAACTAGCCATTTTGTCTGTGATATTAGTTACAAATATTTTTCCAGCTTATCATTTGTCTTCTGACTTTCAACTATATTGTTATACAATTTTTATTTCTATGTAGTTGAATTTATCACATATACTTTCAAACTTAAAAAGATCTTCCTAACTTAGATTAAGAAAAAGTCCCATTACTGCTATAATTTTTATAGTTATATATAACTTATTTATAATTGATTCTGATATAAGATATAGAACATGAATAATTTAATATTTTTCCAGTTATATCCAATTAACTTAAGCCCATTTACTGAATACTGTATCTTTTCCCCTCTGAGTCAACATAAAAAGGTCTTCTTTATTATATCCTAAATTCTAATATGTATTTGGGTCTCTCATAAGAACTTCAATATTTGTTATAGCTTCATAGATGTTTTAATATCTGACAAATATTGTCTTTCACAGTACTAGTGCTCTTATTCAGAATTTTTCTTGAATTTCTTGCTTAACTTTACATATAAACTTTATAATCAGCTATTCTGATTAAAAATCATTTTGTATTTTATTGAGCTCTCATTAAATTTATATATTAAGGAATTTTATATACTTTACATTTTGGAGCTTCTTATTCAAGAACATGGATTAGCTTTCCTTTATGGTCCTAAGTAGCATTTTAAAGTTATCATCACCTAGATTAGACTCTTTCGACCTCAGCACTATTGATATGGGACAATCAAAAATGTCTAGATCTTGCCAGATGTCCCCTGGGGGGGCAAAAACAGCCCCAAGTGAGAACCACTGATTTACATCAAGCATACTTCTCTTTAGGTTTAATATCAGGTTTTTTGTTTTTTGTTTGTTGTTGTTGTTGTTTGCTAATCTAAATGGTATCTTTTCTTCTAGTTAGTTGTTTGTAAATATAAACACTAGTTATTTTCACATTTAAATTATATGTCTAGCCACTTTGTGAATTCTCTCACTGTAACAGTTTTTCAATTGATTCTCATGGGTTTATGAGGAATCGCATTTTCTGCAAAATAATAATTTTGTTTTTCCATTAAAAAATATTTTATCTCTTTGTCTAAATGCATTGTATAGTAGTCCATGATGATAAATCAAGTTGGTAAAAGTGAACACTCTTATTCAGATTGCTTCTAATATTCCCCATTAAGCATGATGTTGGTTTGGGGCTGAATACACAGTGTATCATGCAAAGGATGTGTCCATCTCCTGCTATTTTTTAGGAGTTTTTAACCCAGGGTAACTGTTGAACTTACGAAGTGCCTTTTCAAATCTATGAAGGTAATTTTATGCTTTTTCAGTAATCCAAGAAATTATCTGAACAATTCTAGAATTCCTAGAATAAGCCCCACTTTGTAATAGTATACCATTCTTTTAAATTATCTGCAGTTGCCCATTTTGTGCTTTGTTGGGTTTTGATATCACTGACATGTTAGCATAATAAAAAGACTTTTATAGCTTTCTTTCTTTCAAAGAGTTTAAATAAAATTGAAATTTTTTATTTCTTAGAAGTTTAATAGAATTGCTCCATGGAAACATCTGGGATTGATGCTCTTTTGGACAGTAGTTCTTCAAAATGTTCTCTATTTAATTTATTGTGATTGATAAGTTTACGTTTTACGTGTCTTCTGAGGTCAGTATTGATAAATTCATTTGTCTATAGAGTTACCTACCATTCATATTCTAAAATTTGTACAGTTGATCAAAATTGTCTCAGGATTCTCTTAACCAGCTCTTTTTGGGGTGTGGTTGTTTCCTCATTGCTATGTTCTTTTGTGATTTATGCTTTCTTATTCTTATTGTATTCTATTATCTAGTTTTATCATTTCGCCCTCAGAGATCAAGTTCTTGCATTACTCTATTAGTGGTGCCATTTTTTTTCTAATTTATTTACTTGTTTCTACCTTTACTATGCTTTGATATGCTTTGCTTGAATTTCTTTTGTTGTCATTCTAACTTCAGTTGGTTGCTCAATTCACTTACTTTTATTCTATTTTGTTTACTAGTATAAGCATTTAAGACAATAAATGTTTCTTAAAATGCTCCTTTAACTGTACCAAGGGATACATGGTATAGAAATTAAGAACCAAGCACTGGAGCTAGACTACGTGGTTGCAAATCTTATTGACTTCATTTACTAGTTGTGAGATTAGGAAGCAAGTCATTATTTCTTGCTGTGGCTCTATTTTCTCATCTAAAAAATTTGGATAACATCAGTGCCTTTATTGAATAGTTATGAGGATTAAATGGGTCAGTACTTAGAGCAATGCCTGATACACAGTGGGAGCTTAGATGGCTCTTAAATTAGTTAATTAAATGATAGATATTTAATCTCTACTTTAAATCATTTTGCTTTCTGTTTTTATTGCTTCTTTCCTTTAAAAAGAATCCTTTACAATGTTGGCTGTATTTGCTTTCTGTACACAGTTATGTTTCTTCTGGTAATTTTGAAGTGTTTTTGTGTGTGTGCATGTGTTTGGTAACTTTACAGATTATATTTAATCTTCTACTTCTTTATACATTATCTACTGACTCCATACTGTGGGTAACGACAAGTTTAGTATATTTCTACTCCTTTCTTTCTTCCTACTCTTTTCCACTTGATTTTATCATAATATTTTTCTGAGTTTTTCCCTTCATAGTTTTAATTACACTTATCCCTTTATCCTTTATTTATCAGCATTAAATTATATCTTTTGGCTACTGGCTATACAAGATAGGAAAATCAGTGTTCTTTAATCATATACAATATTCCTTCATCATTCCTCCCCCTCATTTTTTTATATCATTGTGTGGTTTTTATTTATTTTTTTAGGCGAGGACCTTGTCAGCTTACAATCCCTTATTTTTTATTTTTTACACCTACAGGCACCTGGTCTTCCTAGATGGTCTCCCATCCAAGTACTAACCAGGCCCGACCCTGCTTAGCTTCCAAGATCAGACAGGATGGGGCTTGTTCAGGGTGGCTCATTGTGTGGTTTTTATAATTTATTTCTGTTCTGAGATGTCTTATTTCCATAGTTAAATGCTCCTCCAGTTGATTCTGTGATTGTTTATTCAATATTTACAAGACTTTTAGGAGCCATACTCCTGAGTTTTTTATCTGTTTAAAAATATTTGTCTGTTACCTTTAAGTTAAATGATAATTTGCCCAAGTATGAAATTTGAGGGTAGGGAGACATACTTTCTCCCTGCACATCTATGTAAACCACCTATCTTTTAGAATTGAATACTGCTCTACAGAAGTCTTAGGCTTGCCTGATTTCCCTCCTTTACAGATGATCCTTTTGCCTTTATCTTTGAAATCTATTTGCTTTAGTAAGATATATCTTTATGCTGATTATTGTGCTTTAACTTTTTAAAAGCTGGGAAACAATGTTTTCAATCTAAAGAGTCCTTTAGTTCCTGATAGATTCTTACATCTTTAAATATTACTTTTCATCCTTTTAAAAAATTTTCTTTTGGTACAATAGTTATACAGATATCAGCTTTTTTTTTTCTTTTTTTTTTTTTTTGCCTGTTATCCATATGTATTTTTTCCTTGTAATCCTTTTTAAACTCTTCATATTATTTCATTTTGATTTTTCTTTTCAATCTTCCTTCCTGTCCCTTATTGTGCTTCCAGAATGTCCCTCTTTTTTGCATGCCGCTTCCAAGTCATCCTTTGTCACTAAAATGGTTTTATTTTTCTCCTCTGCTTCTTTCCAAGTTTTACCACATTCGTCCTTCTATTGATTTATCATATATTCCCTGAGCTCTTATATCATTGCTTTAAGCACTTGTATTTCAGCAATGGTTATAATACTAAATACTTATACATATTTACTGTATTGGTGACAATTTCTATATGTTTGTCTGAGGCAATGTTTTTTTTCCTCATCAGTGTTCATCTACCATTTTTCTCCCTTTTTCTAGTTGTAACCTTGTACATAGTCCGTACAGTTTCGTTTCTGGACCATTATTCATTCTTTAACAAGATGAGTCTTTCTAGGACCAGAAGTTTGCAGTAGACTCATGTGGGGAAAGGACTAGGACCATATTTTGAACAATCGGAAATTTACTCTTTGATACAAGGTTGTATGTGTGAGTTATTTGAGCTTTAACTTGTCCTCATCAGAAGAGAGCAGTAGTTAAAGGCCTATTCAAAACATTGAGTCTCTTTTCTTTACTCTGTGTAGCTCACAGACTGCTTGGTACAAATATTACTTCTCTGGACATTCTTTATTCAGCCTCAACTACCTTGCTTCTTTAGGCTGACCCAGCTCCAGGGAAGCACTTGCATCAGCTTAGATACCCATTGTCATTGTTTTAAACAGATTATTGTTCTGCCCCCAAGGGGGTCCCACTTACTTAACTTCTATGCCAGCTTTGTTTCAGATCTACAGCTACAGAGTCTTCCTCTAGAACGACTGACCCCTGCCCTAGTTTTACCTTCGCTGTATCTAGCAGTGCCTTCTCACGTATTATAGTTTGTGGTTTCAGGTGTCTTCCTGGTTTGTTAAAGTTGGAGTTTTTAAAAATCTGTTCCTTGTTCTCCTAGTTGCCATTATGGGCTTTCCAAGAGAAGCGGGAAGGGGAATTTTTCTCTGTAACTAAAATGGAAAATTCTACCCCACAAATTACCCTAACTCTAAAACTACAGAATAATTCAACTTTTATGTTAATTCTGAAGATAAAACATAAGATTATAGGGTCTTCAGACATAATTTCTTAACATCATTTATCGACATATTTAAACATAAATGGTGAGCTGATAACAGTAGAATCCTTTTCAATGTGGCATGATTGAGATCCATGATTGGTTGGTTAACTGAAAAAGATCAGTTAAAGTGGGTGTGTAGGCTTGGGCTTTGCCAACTTGGTTAACCTAGAAAATATGCTTCCCAGATTCCTCTTCCCTGTATGGTTCTGGATTAGAGCTGAAAGAAATGGAGGAGGATGGTGTGAAATTTGAAGGTAGAAGTGAGGAAATGAAATGTTGCTGCAATCAGAAACAATGACAAACTGTCACAGTTGCCAAAACCATTCAGCCATCAGTGTGCTGTCCATGGGCACCTGGTAAGCACGTTTTAGATATGGAATGGAGAGTCCTGGTTACTCCTATGAGGTTAAAAGAGTCATCACTCTAGTCTGAATCTGACACATCCTGCAAATTGTTTTTGGAATAAATCTCTGACATTGGCATATTTACCTGTTACTTACTCCCTCTTTGTGAAGGTAAAGAAC
The DNA here is from genome assembly GCF_014176215.1 of Rousettus aegyptiacus. Lineage (NCBI taxonomy): Eukaryota > Metazoa > Chordata > Mammalia > Chiroptera > Pteropodidae > Rousettus > Rousettus aegyptiacus. Next base: position 55,982,862 of record NW_023416287.1, on the reverse strand, counting down.
AGAATATGCAAGAAAAAGTAACTGAGTCTCATACTCATTCGATTTGAGTTTTCTAAATTTTAGATATTGTAAGGTAGAGATCAACTATAACTAGGTTTCCACCCACAGATGTGGGCCTTTTCATGGTCACATTAGTTCTTTGGAAAAATTTAGACAACTTTTTAAGAGGGATGTAATTAAAAGTATTTAGCATGGATAAGGTAGAGCCTGTAAGGTCAGTGTACTGTCTATATCTGGGGGAAAAACAAAAGCAAAAAACCTGACAGGAAATCCTAGGGACTATGGGGTCTTCATCTAAATTTAAGGACTAGTCCACTATTACTTATTGTTTTTTGCTTTAACTTCCTTCTTTAGTTGTGGCCTGATTAAACAGATTTAGATTGTCTAGTATACTACTAAGTTCTAAAATGGCTATTTTCACAGGTTATCATCTCGTTTAACCCTTATATTAATGCTGTGGCACATAATAAAGCCCCATTTTCTGTATGAGGAAACAGATCAGTAGGGTTGGACACCTAACCAAGATTGCCCAGATATAACAGGTAGAGGAAAAACTGATTTCATTTCAGCTCAATAGCTCTCATTTCATAACTGGAAGGAATATAAGTAGGAGATCATAATTCTTTATCCCATGAAAAACACCTGATAAACTGATATTTGTTTTACTATTACAAAATTATTATATAAGACTTTGCAATTATTTTTAAATATCATATAACTTGAGATAGGAAAATTTTTTAATTGTCTGAGGACAGAGGGTACCTAGCTCAATAAACTCAGATCTAGTTGCTCAGAAACAGTAACAAGAAGATCAAATTTCTAAAAAGTCATGGTAATAAGTAACGATAACAATAATGGCAGTATAATTGTATTTCTATAGAAACTCCCTTTTCAACAACTTAATATCACTTCTAGAAACACTACCTATTATCTTTTATAAGAGCACCATAGCAAGATGTGGTTGTTACTGCCAGTTAACACAGGAGAGAGCAAGCTCAGTAAGTTCCACAAACACAAAGGCATGTGGTGTTCTGTCCAATAATTCTGACTTCATCTCTTTAATGTCTTTGCAATGACAAAAAGATCTGGGAGAGAAATTTCAGCTGTAATCTTAAGAGTATTCTGAACATAATATTGCACCTTTCCTGGTTTTCTGTAATTTATGCCACATCACTCTCTTCTATCACTTAGACAAAGACTGGAATAAAAGGAAATTGCTCATGCCCTAGTTTTGCAGATGCCGTCAATAACACAAGAGCGAAAGGTAGCAGATTTGCTTTTTGCTTGTTTCCTTGGTTTAGTATAATAAGCAGCCTATAGCTAAGAACTCACTCTACAGTAAAATTAATAACTACATCCTCCGCCTAGCTTCTAAGTGAATTTTGAAGAGCTCTGACTATTGTGTGTGCCTTTCTATCCAGGTAACAAATGTTTCCAAGATCACAGAAATTTCAGTAATAGTCTCTGGGGAGTTCTTGTTTTAGTTATTATAATGTTGGTTTGAGATATTTTAATGTATATGATTAAACATCATTTATTTGGGTGAAACTCTCACCAGACTAAGAAAAAATAAATTGCCAATGGTCCCCAAACCACAAATACAACTATCTTTCTCTCACTGTTTACACACACTTAGATTCTGTTTGAATATTCTTCTCTGCTGATTATTATATGCTTTACATGTTCTCTTTTCCATTAATGTGCAAACATCCCAAAAGACAGAGCATTTCTATCTCTGTTCTCCTCTCAGTGTATAAGTCATAGAATGGGGGAGGGGCTGGTAGGGATAGGAAAGAACACTGATGGCCTACTGCACGTCTTCTTTGTATGCTGTTACCATGACTTCCCCCAAGCATCTTATGAGGCAGTTATTATTATTCCCATTAAACATACACACACACACACAAACAAAACAAAACAAAAAAATGAAGTTCAGAGAAGCTGAAAGATTTCCCCAGTGTTACACAGCTAGTAAACAGTCAGGATGAGATCTAAACCAAGATCTGCCCTCATTGTTCCACACTGCCTTCCCTCTACACATTTTTAACATGTCCTTCATTGTTAAGACTTTCATCATGAGAAAAGCAGTAAATACTATTTTAAAGATCAAAAGGAGAGTAAAAAATGACCTTTTCAAACCTCCTGAAAACTATGATAAAAAAATCCAATTACTGTAGTACTATGCTACATTTAATAACACTCTTGGTCAAAATTTTAGGAGATGTTTTATGTTATTTTTCTCCTGATTATCGATGTAATACACACTTATTGTGGGAAACATGGAAAGTAGAAAAAAAGTTCAAGTACTTTAAAAAAATCACTCTAATCTCAGCACTCAGACAATTACATTTAACATTTCAACATGTTTCCTTCTAGTTCTGCTTTTTCTCTTCCAATTCTTCTTGTACACATTTTCTTCACATAATTGAGATTGGTCTGCATTTTTACGATTAAACCTCTTTTACGTAAAATCGCATTAAAACATTTCTCATGTTTTAAAAACCTGTTATTAGACACCATAAAGGGCAACACTGCCCTTAAACCAGGCACAGGCATCCTGGTCAAGGACCCAGAATTTCACAACTTTGCTCTGGCCTACCTCCTGCTATACCCTTCTCCACAAGAGAAAGGGTCCACAGGGATGGAGGATGTATCCACACAGAGTCTCTGTCATCCTTCTAGATCATTCTCAAGGTACTTGGAATCCTGAAATCCCATGACCAAAAGGCCTGCTTAGATCTCTTTCCAAGAACCATCCCCGAGGGCTGACTGTGCAGCCCAAGGATGGCCACGTGGTCCAAGAGTCTCGGTGGACTTTGAACATGAGGGTTTGGTGTCCTCACAAGTATTTGGAAGGCTCCTCTTGGTAAGGGGCTGAAACAGAGCTGGGGGGGAGTAGGGGGCTGCTCTCTCCATGCCACCACATTCCAGCATGAAATTCCAAAGTCTGAGAACTCTAAATTTAAACCTGGCCTTCTTGATCATTTAGAAGGCACACTTGTCAGAGTAGGAGGATGAAACATACTCTAACAGTTTAGTAGTTTTATTTACAATTTTTAAATAATTAGACTCTGTTATGTGAGCCTCCATTTGTCCTTATGCCCTAGGATCCAAAAATGTTGTGGTGGGAGGCTGATAATGGATATATTTTTCCACATAGATATATCAGAATATACTTAACCATTCTTGTAACTGTAATGTTGAACATGTAAATGGTTCCTAAGTCATTATTTAAAATTATATATGTCAAACATCAGTACATAAATCTTTGCCTTCATTAATGATTACTTTTTATTTTATACTCCGAGAAGAAAAATTACTGGGCCAAAGGGTATAAATTCTTAAAAACCAAACTCTTAAACTAATCGGAGATCTCACCGAGCACAACCCCTATCTCTCTACACTCTACCTACATGCAAAATCCACTGACCCACATTACTGGTTATAGAGGCCATGCCTATTTTTAAAGGCTTTTATAGTTGGTCATTTTGTTTCAAGATAGGAAGCTAACTCACAACATACCTTTTTTTAAAAAATTGAGGTATAATTGATATATAACATTAGTTTCAGATGTACAACATAATGACTCAATATTTGTACATACTGTAAAATGATCGCCACAATAAGTCTAGTTAAAATTCATAAAGTATCTTTTGATATGGTTTAGAAGTCCATTAAATTTCAATCCCTAAAATCTGAAATGGGCAAACCTTGGCCCTTGGGCCAAATAAGGCCAGCGGACTGTTTTTTTAAAAAAAAAAAAAAAAAAAAAAAAAAAGTTTCACTAGAAGACAGCCATGCTCACTCATTTCAATATTGTGTACACCTGCTTTCATACTACAATGGCATGGCTGAGTAATTGCCACAGAGAACATATGTGGCTGGCATTCAACACCTAAAATATTTACTAGTTGGCCCTTTAGAGAAAAAGTTTGATCCTGATCTATTTTCAACCCTGATCTAAAATTAACACAGAATACAAACCATGAAACAGGAAATTAGAGAATACCAAGTAGTCATAAATCTATAATAGGTTCTTCCCCATTTCACAAATCAGGTGCCCTGGCCTCAGTAGGCTTGCCATTTTTGGTGTTTCTGCTGACATTTTCATCAAGCTGCTGCTATCTTTTCCATTTAATAAACAAGTGGCTACTATATGTCAAGCAGACTTTGTAGCAGGTGCTGAAGAATAGCTGATCATTTTTGGCCTCAAGGAGTTGATAAAGGTGTCTATGATGTGTCAAGTCATTCTTGTTCCAGGTTCACAGAAGAATAATACATCACTTTTAGCCATAAAAAGTTTACTGGTTTTCCAAGTGTGTGTGGTCAAGCTTTCACAAAGCCAATAGGATCGATCATTCCAATCTTCCTAGACCATCTTCCATCACCTCTTAGATTTTAATAATAAGTTGTGTAAAGAATAAGTGTTATAAAGAAGGTGTGGCAGAGAGTAGAAGCAACTTCACCATAGCAACCTGGAGTTTGAGCCACAATGATTAGGCCATCTTGGTGGAAAATCACTGACAGCAGACACAGGAAGGGCAGCCAAATAGGCAAAACAAACAATTTAAACAATTACTAGATACCAAGTAATCCTCTTGCTCCCTTGACATTTCTGCTTAAGACAGTCAGGGAAAAGAACTGCCCACTTCTTGACACCAGGATGAGCAAGAGATTGATAAATGGTTATTTTGTTGACATAAAAAATTAAAATTTCTATTTATGAAAAAAAGCCCATATATGTATAGTGAGGAAAGAGAAAAATCAAAGAATCCATTGCTATTGGTTCACTCTCTATAAAGATGGGGCAAGAGCAGAGTAATTTGATTTTGGGAGAGGACATAAACCTGAGCCAAGTATTTTAGAGGATTTTAAGAAATGTGGTTTGGACCCAAGTTTGAGTGACGTGTTTTTTTGTTTTTTTGTTTGTTTGTTTGTTTGTTGTTGTTTTGTGTGTGTGTGTGTGTGTGTGTGTGTGTGTGTGTTGGCATTCTAGTGGAAAGTTAAAAGGAAGGAGAAATTATTTACAACCTAGGTACTTTCTCATTTTTTGTTGGCACAATTAATCTGTTATATAATTACATTAGAAAACAATAAATCAAAAGCAAATGTCTTAAATGCCCCCATTCTCTTGGATCATCACCGGTGTGGCTATCCTATATCACTGCAGTAAAAGAGAAGAGATTCTGTGTCTATGAATTTGCGCTCCTCCTTTGATTAGCTAGACAACCTTGTGTACGCTTCCTTACTTCTTAAGCCTCATACTCTGTTAACATGTTGATAATACCATTTACCTTTCTGTGTTCTTTCACAGTCTAAATAAGGTCACATGAGTCAGCTCATAACACAGTTATTGGCATTTAGTTGGTTGTTGTTATCATAATATACAATGTGTATTAAAGCCCTAAACAGCTCTGAAGCTGGTCGGTTAGGTATCTGCCTCCATGGTTTCACTTGGCAAGTTTGTGCCTGGCTCCTACGTTTCTTAAAAGTTCAATAGTGATATCTTCTTTTGGCTACTGAAATCTTCTCTCCCACTGAGAATGGCCAGCAAAAATGTATATGCTTCTGCATGCTTGATATATTAACATGTTATCAGCTATGATAACATCAGTTATGAGCCCTCTCTGGGGATCTGGAGGTATATAGCTCAGCATACTGTCTTCAGAATAAAGTTCCCATGTTAAATAGCACATGTGCCTGGAGGAGGGAAAGAAATATTTAGCAAGAAGGTGGGTGGGTGCCACTTTGAGCATAATTTATCATATTTCCAAGGATTATCTCCAATAGCTTATTTGTGGAAAATTGTTAATTTTCAAAGAGGAGTACCTGTCTGCAAAAATAGAGGCAGTCCTGCATGTTCACGTCAATTCAAAACCATTAGAATGACTCATTCTGACCTACTTAGAATAAACAAAGCTCCATGTAACTTAACTATTTGTATTGTCCAACTCCATTATAAAAACATAGTTCTTATAACATCTCTAAGGTATCCATCAAGGACTTTGTTTTGTTTATCTTGCTCTTGTGTGAGAAGTCAATGATAACTTATGCTTACATTGATAATTAGCTTCTTTAAATTCTTTTCCAATGGCTTCAAAATGTAGCCCTTGCCTGGCCAAGAAAGTCAATCACTGTCTTTCTGTCCCTTACTATGTGTTACAGCAGTTTGTCTCAACTTCCTCACCCTCCATCACTCCCTTCACTCCTTGTATATGTTACTTAGATACTCACCACTTTATGGATACCGCTTTCTCAAAGTTTGACAACACAGTCCCTCAACTCACCAAACTCAAAGGCCTTATGTTCATCTTCATCCTCTACAACAATGGGTCTCTAACAAGATGTGTCCTATTAAAGACATTACTTGGGGTGCAGGAAGAAATAATTTTTACCTTTTATTAATGTTTTTAATTTTAACCTTAAATTTTTTTGTTTTGTATAATTTTTATAATGTACACAACATATCTAATACAGTACAGAATAGCCTATTCTTATATAATAAAATATTTTCTAATATACATATATAATATATTCTATAGAATAGAATAATATTATAATATTAATAGTATATGTAACCAATTAAACTTGGGAGCTCACTTCTATTTAGCAGTAGTTCTTAAAGAATGGCATAAGGACTCATGGGGGTTGCTGAGACCCTTTCAGGGTGTCTGTAAGGTCAAAACTGTTTTCATAATAATACTGAGATGGAATTTATCTCTTTAACTTATTCTCCCATGAGTATAGAGTTTTCCAAAGAGTACATGACGTGACATTACAACAGGTTGAATACAGAAATCGATATGAGAACCCAGTTGTTTTCTATTAAGCCAGACATTAAAAGGACTTGTAAAAAATGTAAAACAATAATGTTTTTGTCACTAAATTTCTTGGTTTAGAAGTTTTTTTCATAAAAATGTGTTATTTATGTTAATGTGTAATGAATACTTATTTTTTAATGAAATAAATATTTTAAAATCTTAGTTTTAAATCTCTTTGTGGCAAATATCAATAGATATACACTTATGTGTTATGGTTGGCTCCTATCAGTTTGTAAGAGAGCTGTTCATAGCTTGAAATAGTACATGGTGTGAGTTTACACCACAGAAATAGGTAAATGCCACAAATCAAGGCTTTTGTTTTGGACAACTGCGCTACCAGAACACTACTGGATATAACTCACTTAAAAATTCTTTGGGATTCTCAATAACTTTTAAGCACATAGAGAGTTCCTAAGACCAAAAAAAAGTTGAGAACATCTGTCCTAAAGCATTTAATACTGTGAACTGCTACATTCTTGATACTCCTTCCATGTCCCACCCGCCTCTTCACCTCCTCATTCTGCCTTCCCTTGGTTTGGCTAATGTGGAACAACATAGGATCCCCTTCTACTCATCACATCCTTATATTTCACTCCTCTCATTTTCCTTCTAACTTGATAAAATATCAGTCTTCTACTTTGGTCTCTAAAACTTCTCTCTGTTAAAATATAGTGCTTCTCAAAGTATATCAGAATCACTTGGAGTGCTTATTAAAAACAAATATTCCTAGGACAATTGGATTGTGTCAAACCTACTGAATCACAAGTCTCTGGAGGAGGTAGTCAACTTGTTAATATCTGGGATGAATCTTATGATGATCTTAAGTTTGAGAAACCTCTATTCCTCTCTCCTTTGGGGATCTCGCCCATTTTTATATCCTAAACACTTCTTTGTTTCTCTAACTTCAGCTACTCTCTTGAGCTCCAGACATATATCTTTAATTGCTTCTATGACATCTTCATGGACTGTCTTGCCACCACTTCAAGCTCAACATGCCCTAGGCATAACTCCTCAACTTCCCAAGTAAATCTGCTACTCATTTTGTTGTCTTTCCTTAATTAAAGATATCACTGTTATTTTAATTATTCAGATTTGGGCTACTGAAATGATCTTTACTTTTCACTTCTTCTCCATTGATCCCATGTCTAACTAGGTGTCCAGGCCTATACATTCCATCTCTGAAGCATCACTTGTATCTCTATTTCCAAACTAGTTTTGGCCTTCTTAATTCTGCCCTAGGTGATTAAATCCTTCCACTGTGTCAGGAAGTTCAAGTTCTAAGCAATTTGAAAACCACCACCTTTTAATGCCCTTATGGCTTCTACTGGCAGGTAAGTACTACATAACACCCTTAGGAAGTTCTTTTGGAGATTGTCGTGTGATCATCTGTCATTCACCCCATCACTGGTTACAAGTGCAGAGCTGACCAGCACAGAAAACTGACCTCAGGACAGACTTTAGGAGCAAGGCATTTGAAATGTGAGAGCTTGAGTCTCTGCTGCTAGGCAGGCAGAGCAGGGATACTGAGAAATCATTCCGATGAGTTATAACACCAATACTGCTACATGCACTTTCTGGAGTTAAACTCATCCTAGCTGGAAAGGACAGACTGGGGTTAACAAAAGAAGCTTGAGTAACAGTGGGGAAAAAAGGCACATGTACAGACAGTGAGAAGGGAAGAAGAAGCTTGAAAGAAAAAAGAGTATGCAAGGTATACTGGATATCTCCTGTTTCCCTTCGATCCCACCTATACCCTTCTCTGTACTGCTCTGTGCTGGGCGGCTGACCTATATGTACCACATCCACTGAGGTTACCTATGCTCTAGCTTCTGGTTGCGGTTGGCCTAGGGGAGCCCTGGAGGGAGGGAGACTGTAAGAAGGAAGTGGGAGAGTGAAGTCAGAGTATTTTCCTACCAGCCAGATCGCCTATAAATGTCTGAATCCATCACTAGAGGTTACAGCTCCTGCCAGAGGTTACAACTGAGCCCTGTCCTCAGTCCTCCATGGGGCAGGGTTCCAGTAGTGGCCCACTCCCTAGCACCATGGGCCTAGCACACCCCACTGTTACCAGTTCTGAGGTCCCACACCACCCCTGTGCCATTTGACCTTGTGCCTATACCTTTGCAAACAGTCACTTTATAAATTCCTCAAACCATTCCAATTCAAGTATGTCATGTATTTCCTGCTGGGATCCTGAATGATACACACGGATGCAGACAAAAAAATCTAAATAGAGAAAAAGGAGGGGTGGGGGTGGGGGAGGAAGAGGTGGAAGAGGAGAAGGAAGAAAAAACTAATTTTCTTCCATGAAACATGTCTTTCACCTATCTTGGCCACATTCTTCTTCCAGCCCTCCTCCCATCTTAAGTCACCTTCTCCTTCCATTTTTCTTTATCTACTCTCCCCATCACTTTATCCGCTGTCATCTCTTTCCTCCATATCCATTCCTTTTAGTATACTAACTTAAGATTTTTCTTTCTCCTGGGCAATTTATTCAACTCTCTGTTCACTCTGAAATAAATATAGGATTTTATCTTCAATACAAGGCAACGCATGGCTTTCTGGGCCCTGCCTCATATTAACTTCTAGATGATGGGGCCTTTCCAAACATTGTCTTTGCCACAGGAGACCAATACTGTCTTCAGTCTAATGGCTTCTTTGAAAGCACTCCCCTTGCAGCTTCCTCTAAACTTCCTCACTGACCCTTCCCCTCTCAGGTACCAACCGTTTCTGCCTATTGTTTGTCTGCCAAGGTACAGTGGACCTGTGGTCTAGATTTGTACTGTCTAGTATGGTAGCCTCTAACTATAGTGTATCTATTTAACTTAAAATTAAATTAAAAATTCAGTTGCACTAACCACATTTCAAATGCTCAATAGCCACATATAGTTATAAGAACTATATTGAACATTTCCATCATCACAGAATGTTCTACTGGACAAATTAGGGTCTATATTAGAATTTTTCAACCTTAGAACAACTGAGATTTGGGGCTAGATCAGTCTTCATTGTGGGCAGGGCAGGGGCTGTCCTGTGTATTGTAGGATGTGTACCCATTGATGCTAATGGTCCCTGTTGTAACAACCAAAATGTGTCCAGATGTTCCCAGACTTTGTTTTAGATGAAACCATTCAGCTATAGATTATGTTTTGCTTACCCATGGAGACGGGGTAAGATAAGTCAAGAGAGAAAAAAGAGTAGAGATACACTTAGAGCAAGAGTTGACATACAATTGCAGCAGGAAATAGGATAAGAAAAGGAGGCCAGAGAGTAAAAGCAAACTTTCTACAAAACTCTTGTGCAGTTTATTACGACTTTTAAATAACAAGTCCCAGTCTTTCAGTAAGGTGCAATGAATTTTCTTCTGGCTGCTCCCACAGCACTTGAAACATTCAAACAGGGTTATGAGAAGATACGATGCCCCAGCCCCATCCCTTGAAAATATCGCGGAGACTTTTGCCAGTTATATAGATGAATGATGTCTTCCATTAGGAGCATGAAGTGCAAGGCTGCCAAAACATCATTATAATCATGTTAAAGATAACCAGGAGGCTTTCCTCATGGGATGGGGTCACTCACATACTTTTCTCCCCCTAGCATAGGGTAGAGAGGGTCACATCTTTCTTGATCTGTCTAATTCTGTGTCTTCAGACTTTAACAGCTCTTCAGGGTTAGCAAACATTGAGAGGAATGTAGGGAAGTTACTACAGCCTGAGGTTCTAGTGACTATGACTCAACTATGTAAGGCAGGTTTTCCTCAAATGTAGCCACCAACCCTAAGAGATATCATATCCTATAGTGAAGAAACTTTTTAAAACAATTGCCCAAATCTATTTAACCAAAGGTCCCTTCTCCTGAAGAATATCCACTGAATATGTTGTACTGAATGTTAACATAAAGATATGTGCTCAACTGAAATCTTTTATCTGTCCATAAAGATATCCTTGACACTCTACAAGATTCCCATCCAGACAGATGAAAGCACAAAAGAGGTCCTATTACAGGCTCAGAAGTTATGGTTGAGAATCACAGAGGTCACTGTACAGAACGAGGAGCTGGGAACTAAGAACAGAACATGCCAGGACCAGGCATCAGGCATAACCAGACAGGTTGGTGATTTTCTGCTTTTGTATCAAGCTCCCAAGGCAGGAGACTACTGAGGACTACTGAGGGTCTGTAGCATCCTGGGCTGTAGGGACACAGAAATCAGGTTAACACCTCCCTATTCAGTCCAGAACCACAAAGAATGGTGACAGGGGTTTTGGAAATGGGCAGTAGAGAGGTTTACAAAACTAGTGATATTACCCAACAAAACAAAACAAATCACAGAATGAAAGTGTCCTGCAGGCTCCAAAAGGCACTATGTGGTTCTAACACTCTAAAGATGAATAAAGCAAAGTCCATGCCTTTCATGCCACATGAGCAGCTCCCTATGGACTGATGATGATGATGATGGTGGTAGTGGTAGAGATACTCTTAATTAACCCATTGTTTAATGCTGGCAATTGTGTGAGGCTGTTCCAGGATTATGAATTATAATTATCTGAACAGCTAGAATGTTCTGTAAATATACACTTAAAATAAAAATATATAACAGCAGAGATCAAATAGTGCCCCCTTAGTATTTGCCTGAGATCCATACACCATGTCTGTTTTATGATAGCTATTCAATAAATGTTGATTGAATACTGAATAAGGTAAAAGAGAAGCTTGTCTATCTCACATGATAAGTCCTCCAGAAGGCAGTAACTTCTTTTATTTTGTGCCTGTTCCATTGCCTATTCAGGTGATTACCTATACTTTGTCAAAAATAATTGATAGTACCCAAAATCCAAGAAATGATAACATCTATATCAGAAAGTATCCCAACAGGAAACAGATAGTACATTCAAATTAGGATAACTTATGGAGATTTATTTGAAAAGGACACAGAGCAGGGGAACTACAAGGATACTGCTATACTTTGAGATTGGTGGCAGCAGCAGTTATCATTCCTAGGGGAAACAAGATGAGAAGAAGGATTGATTACTGGAACCCAAAAGGAGAAAATCTTATAGTGAAACGCCATGACCTTAGGTCGAGGGGCACAGGCAGCCCAAGGCAACCCTACAAGAAGGGAGCCAGGAGAATAATTAGCCTGACCTCACTCTCATCACTCCCTTGGATCTCCTGCTGGGACTCTGCCATTGGCAGAAGTCAGAGGGCACAGGAGCTCTTGTGCAGTCCTCACATGCAGCCTCCAAGGTGGACAGAGAGAGGGTAGAGAGGAGAGAAGAGTGGATCAGAAGGGGTGAAAGGAAGACATCCTTAACAATAGGTGATCACTATCCCTGAACTGGCTGTGCTTGGAAATCTTTAAGAGGCCAATTCATGACCAATTTATCTATGGTCTAATGAGAAAGAATACTTTTGAACTTATTCTGTATTGATTAAAATCTGAGTATTAGGTTTACCACGCTAATTTAAAAAGAGGATTTCGCCCAGGCCCAAAATCAAATTGCAAATAAAAGGAAAATTAAGTTGAAATAACAGAGAAACTGTGAACCTTAATACTGCCAAACCTGAAGGTCAACCATAAATACACCAACTCCCGACTCCTGGCTACAGGTGAAACAGGTGGTTTTTTCCATCAGGGGCATTGATCAAAGGATTAATGTGCTGCTGCATATAACTAATATTCTCTATTGTTAGAGAATATTGCAGATCACAGTATTTGAGGGTTTGCCAGTGGAAGGACAGGTGTCCAAAAATCCTAAGGGGAATATTACTACCATGCACTAGAGCACAGACAGTTGAAGACTGGGAAAATTATCAAGAAAGTCAGTGAGAAAAGCTCTTAACTTTGAAGGCTACTGCTTTATGACCCTAAATATTCGTAAGAAAGGGGAAAGAAAAATGTTACCCATCAAATGACAGAAAATAACACAATGGAATACCAGGAGGAAGAGGCTAAGAATAATTCTGATGTGGCTTCAGAAGCAAAATAAACAAAAGTAAAACATCTTTATATCTTTTAATTTGGGGGAGTCTATGGTCTGTGGTCTACGGACATTTGTTATTAAACTACAGCAAAGAAAAAGATCTTTTAGTTTTCTCCTGTTTTCCATCTTAATCATAGGGATACATCCAACTCAGTATATTTGATCTGCAGAGATTAATGGTCACAAAATAAGTATGGAAGTATTCATTATTTATATATTCACCAATTCCTGGAAAGTCATTATGTATTCAGAATCTTTACAGTTAGATTAACTGCCGTTTACCACACTCAGTCTGAATTTGATGTTTTCTTTGAGAGATGTATGCATGGTCACTGCCTGTTCAGTGCAAGCTGTCTGCATCATAATGAGTACCTACCACAATTTGAGACTCTTATCTGCAAGAAGTACACTTTGTACTGTTGTTCAAGCATATAATATCACAAGTTACAAATAAAAGATATGCACAACGGATAAATGATGACCAGTTTATAAGCACAGATATTGCAAGAACAGAAACTGACTGACTATGATTGCCAATCTCTTTTGCCTTGTCTCAAATTAATGGAATAACCAGAAGAGAAAGGTCCATTTCCTTTCTTTTGGGCCATTTAATTGTCATGAAAATTTGGCAGAAATGTTCTCATTAAAATATTATCTATACAATTCAACAGTTTATAGTCTTTTATGACCCAAATATTCTTATTAACTAATTCAAACATGAATGTTTAGTAAGCACCTACTGCACATACCAGACAACGTTACAGTAATTGGGATTACATCAGTAAACAAGACAGACAGGGTCCCTGCCCTCATGGAGTCTGCATTCCATGGGAGATGGTGAAGTGAAATAAATAGGTAAATAAATAAACAGTTTATAAAGACAGTGGAATAAAATAAAAGAGGTAATGAGATGAAGAGTGACAGGGGAGGGATGAGATATTCAGATGAGATATTCAGAGAAGGCCGTCCTGAGGAGATGACATTTTAGGTAAGGCTTGAGGAGTTGACATTTTAGGAAGAAGTCAACCCATGAAGATCTGGAGAAAGAGCATTTCAGGACAGAGAAGAACTAACGTAAAAGCCCTGAGGTGGGACAAGCTAGGGATGCTTGAGGAAAGTAAGATGGTCAGTAAGTGAGAGGAAAATGACAGGAGATAAAGACAGCAGAGCTAGCTAGATACCAGATACCTTGCCCTACAAGGCCATGCAGAGCCTTGTAGGGCAAGGAATTTGGATTTTGTTTTGAGTGTGATGGGAAGTTGCCGTGGGGTTTTGAGATGGAGAGAATCTGATCTCTACTTTAAAGGATCACTCTTGCTGTAAATGGAGAAGCCACTGTAGGAGGGAGAAGGTCACTGCAGTCATTCCAATGGGAGAAGATAGTAGCTGGAACAATAGTAGAAAAATGGATGTCGGAAGAAGCAGAGACAGGCCTGCTGACAGACTGAATGGGAGATGAGTTCAGGGAAAGAACAAAAACTTCTAGTTTTTTTATTTAAGCAACTAGGTATTATTAATTGAAAGGGGGAAGAAATAGAGAAAAGCAGGTATGAGGTAGGTAGAGTGGTTACATGAGAGAATCAAGAGTTGCATTTTATACATGGTATATTTGAGATAACTATTAGATATCCAAATGAAGATAAAGGACACAATTGTATGTATGTATCTGGAGTTCTAGGGAAAGGTCGGATATACTTTTTAAAAATCCAAATGGAAAATATTATTAGAAAATGTGTTCAAGAGAGGTTGGGACTATGTCTTTAAATTTACTCTGTAGTTTATTGTCTCATGTACTGAAGTGCTAAAAAAAAAAAAAAAAAAACAGGACAATGTGAAGTAGTAATCATAAAACCAAAAACTGAAATATCATCTTATATTTGTTTGCTTGATGCTCCTACCATCTTAGCTCCAGTATTCCTCCACCAAAAACCGTAAGACTAACAATTACCTGTAGCAGAGAATTACCACAATCCGGAAAATAGTAATACAGGCTTAGCTAATGAATATGTGAAATACTCCACTAACTTGGAACCAGATGCATTGGTTTGTTAGCTCAAGCCTGAACACAGCAGTGACTCAAAGATATCTCTGAAGAGGCATGACAACTGCAGGAAAGATCTGTCAGTACTGCTACATCAAAAGAAGAGTGAATTTTATGAGAAGCAGCTGACTAAAAAGTGTTAATAATGCCTTTGGGTGGGGTGTGAAGGGGTTGCAGGTCAACAGAATTTCATAGAAATGTTCATAGAAATAGAAACACCTTCTGATGTGTTCCCCAACACATTCAGGACTCCTGGTTGACTAGCTCTTTTACTCAACGACATGAATCATCAGTTCCTGAAAAAAAGAAAGGCAAAAGGCATTTCAGCTCCCCAAAGAGGAACTCTGAAGTCCCAGCAAGTATTACCTTATACAATTAAATAGGTTCAAATGAAAAGCAAACATGTTGAATTTAATAGACATGCAAATATCAAGAATTTTTACTCAGGCTAATGTCTTTACAGTAAGGTCTAAACCCACAAAACCCCTTTGTAAGGACAATAGGACAGGAAGTGGCAAAGTCATAATCAGTGATCTCAGATCTTTTTGAAGTGCAAAGAAGCAAAGTAACAGCCTACAGGGTAAAACTAACATTACACCTTTGAATCAGTAAATGAAGACAGAAATCATTAACAGCTAACCTATTTTCAGTGAGAATTTCAAAACCAATTTAAAAGTCCCCGAAAATGTTATATTTATGCTTAATGGTTTAGGCCTTCTAAGAATTTATTTCCAATAAATTTCAGAACTAAAAAAAACTCCCAAAGAACAATAATTTCCCATTTGGGAACTTCTCTTTCTACTTGTAGTTTAATTCTGGGGGATTATCTAGTGGTTTCTGTGTTAAGTCTGATAGATGACAGTAACTGCCACCAGGGGCTGAGAATACAATGTATGCACACTTCAAGTTTTATCTGAAAGGTATCCATGTGAAGAACCAGACTTTAAGACATGTTGCATTCAAAAGGCTTGGCAACTAGATTGAAAGTGACCATTAAACACCTCTGAATATGGAACTCCCACCTTCTTTGAAAAAGCATAATACAATTCATTCTTTATGACATCCTTTGGGGAGTGAGGTATGTTTCTTTCAATCATCTATCTCCTCTTCCCAGAAAAACTGTGCATGTTAGATCTTAGTCTGATGTTCTTTAGTGTCAAGTTATTTATTCCCACATAAGGAAGAGAGAGGGTTAAAAGAAGAAAAAGTAAAAAGGAAGAAAGTAAAAGTTCATCAATGTTCACTTCAATATACCAGAGTCAAAAAGTGGCAAATGCTGTCAAAAGTTTATTGTCTTCCAGGGCATCCATCCTCTCAGCTTCTCTTTTTCCAGTTTCCTCCACTTACCAAAATTTAAATTATGGATATATTTTGATGGTCTTAATAGATTAATGTACCATATTAGAATTGGTCATTTTAAAGATTGGCAATTAGTTTGCACCAAACTAAATTAGTATTCAAAATCAGTGATTCCTCATTTAACGAAATTTTTTAAAAAGATGTTTTGTTTTTTCTAATCAGATATCACAGATGCCATTTGCTAAAAGGGACAGTGGTCTGTCAGGGCAATCAGCTAGGAACTAAAAGATTCTGTGTCAAAGGAAAGCCTCTGGGAGGGAGTTTTGTAGGATTCCCTTCCAGAAGAGCAGCACCCTCAAGTAAAGCCAAGGATGCTTCCTATTAAGTTCTACAAAGCAAACAAAATAATCTGTTGTCGCCCTCATTCCAACAACTCGGGTAGATAAGGGAGGTCAAAATTCCTTTAAGAACCAATGAAATAAGTGGCAAATTATCTTAGTTACACTAAACAATTCTAAGACAATCTGCAAGAAAATTTGCACTATTTTTTACAAGTATCAAATGCCAGAAAAATGGAGAGCATCATGCGTACTGAATTTAACACAGTCCTTACATTCCAAACGTGGAGACAACACAGGAAAGACTCAAACTTCCTTTAGGCATACATTAGGCATGGCTAGATCTTGTGTAACCCTTACAATGCCAGCAAGGCCTTCCTGAAAATAAGTAGAAATCCTTTTCTAAGAGTAGGATCTTAATTGTAAATGAATGAGACTTTATTCAGACAGGCAGACTTCTACCTTCCTGCTCAGGAGTGCTGTGGATTCTGGGGTAGGGGTTGCTAGGAGGTAGCATTTCAAGAAGAGATGCTGAGGAAGGACGAAAAATAAGATAATAGCAGGAACACAGCAGTGAAAGAAGTTTTCCATACTGGTTTTATATAATGTCTGGCATGTAGATAGACATACCAGTTGAAAATATGTTCCATTCTTTCTGCTTATTTTGGGCTGATTTTATAGAACAAAACAACATAATTACATCAAAGCATCTGTAAAGATAAAATCTAAGGACTTTTCAAAACAGGAGAATGTTTGGAGAGGGGGAAGGGAAAAGGAAGAGGCAACATAAGTTAGAGCAGGATAAAAGTTACAAAACTGGTTTTTGAACAAAAGAAAATGGGAGAATAAAACATTTGAGTGTTTTCATTGATACAATTTCTTCCTAAATCAATTAAAACGTTGGCTTATGATAGATTTACGCCACAGTGTAAATCTTGACAGCTTCAAAATCAACTTCATGTTTGGGTTCCATTCTTTCAGGTGATGAATAGTGGGAAATCAGTGAAAGAATGTCACTTGAAGTCAGTCATTTATCATGAACCAAAATGGCTAAGTGCCTCATAAACTGCAATGATCCATTTCCTATTAGCATCACACAACAGAAGGCAGCCTCATCTGCATTAACAAGTTTTATGACCTCTGTAGGTACAGAGGCTAATGTTAGGAAATGGGTTATTTTTGTTCTGTTATAAAAGTTCATTATTACACCATAAAAAATTCTTTAAGAATACAAACTACTGATCGATTCATTAAGAAATTCTTTCAAAAGGTTTTCCCCATTCTAGAATTTTTTTAAAAAATTAATTCTTGGGAAAGAAATTTCACTCTTTCTGGTCAAGCTCTCTAGCTGGTTTTCTATATGTAATACACACTTCTTTTACCATGTCAAATATCACAACAGACTGTACAATCAAAATAATTCCCCATTCCCCCACCCCCAAATTTAGGTGACACTGACCATTTTTCAGTGTCCCAAGTTTCAAAATATAAATAAGCCTTTTGAATTTGGGCAAACTCTAGTTTTCCTTACTTTAAGAAAAGGCATGAAGATAGCATGTCATGAAACTAAGTAAAATTGTTAAAGCATTTAAGTTCTATAAATTTCCCATAAAATATAAACAGTTCAAATATGTTAGTGGGTCACATCCAGATGACTGGTGACACTCTTGACTACAAATATGGCCAGGAGTTACCTTCTTACAACAAATGGTATCACTTCCAAACAGAAAGAAAAAGGAAAAAGAAACCCAAATGGCAAGATGAGAAAAGCAACTAAGGAAAATGGGTACCATATAAAAAGATTAGGAAAACAAATTATACTTCCATCATTTAAAAAAAAAAAAACAACCTCCTTTGAAATTAATCACTGAAAACACAAAAATATTCTAATATTTATCTGATAGTATTATTTTGGCTTAATTTTAAACTACAGAATGTAGTTTAAACCACACACTATATTTTTTACTGTTATTTTTGAAGACTCTCCCCTTGGCCCCTCCATTTTTTTTTTTCCTAGAAGAAACATCAACAAACTTGGAAGACAAAAAAGTATATGGCAAATTATTTTTAATTTTTTTCATTCAATTATGAGCACCTCTGAAAACAGCTATTTTATAAAGTCACAAATTCTCAGGGGAGACAACAAAGAATTAGATGTGGTCCATGTCCTCTAGGAGCCTATAATATATTTAGGAAGATAAAGCATTTATAAATAGAAAAATAAAATAAACCTTAAATGAGTTATTAGAAAATAACTATATACCACAGTAGTTTTCAAATGTTAGGACTAAAAAAATATTTGTTGACTCATTAAAGAAAATTTGGGGAAATAGAGAAAGAGAACAAACTGAATTGGGGTGACAAGGGAAGAATTCATGGACATGGACCACTTAATCTTGACCTTGAAGAATAAGCAATTTAGCATCCCAATAATTTCAACTTTTCTTTTTTTCAAAACAAAATAATCTCCCAGAATATACAGGTTCCCCTATGAGTGCTGTCCCAAAAAGAATGTATTGTTCTGAATCCCCGACAATAGCAAACCTTTCATACTTGGACTTTTAACCTTTCTGCTTCCTGAAATTCTCCCTGGCTGGCTGCCTATTCACCAAATGATGACCATCATTGTTTTCCTTTCTCCTTTGAAATCACTAATAACCCTCAAATTAGATGATCCCACCCACCAAGAACTAGGAGATCCTGCAGAGTAAGGGCTGAATGTTTATGACCTTATTTATGCCAAGTTGATTTTAATCATCAGAAACTTTTCTGACTCTTTGAAAGAATACCACACAAAGATAAACTAAAACAAAATGAAAAGTAACAAGGTGTCTTCAAAAAGGTACAAAGGAATCTTCTGTAATTCCTTCTAAGCTCTGCCCTGAAGATTTGGGGAAGTGTAGGATCCTTAAGTATGACCATGCTCTTTATTTACTCTTGCTCTCTTTCACCTTATGTGAATTACTGCAACTGTCCTCTAACATTTCTTGAAGACACTAGAACACCCCTCACCCAGTCCATTCTATATTCCTCTGTAAGTACAATCTTCCTAGACCACAACATGATACACATAACACCCTCTGATCAAAAATCTTCAGGGGATATCTGCTAGTGACAGAGTGCAATCCAACTCTAGCTGGTATTTCTCTCAAGGTACCTAGAGAAAAACACGAGAATACTTGTGGAGCATATACAGACAACCAGGAGACTCCTTGCTGACGAGATGTACAGAAAAAGCATCCCTAATGGACTCGAGAGGAAAGCAATACCACCACTCACCTGTAACTCATTCATAGCCCAGCACAGAGCTGGAAAACACTGGTTAAGTAATCCGCCCTCTTCAACCATATTTCTCATTTTTTCTCTACTACAGTATATGAGCCACCAGAAAGTTTGTAAAAGGCAAATTCTGATTCTTGAGATTCAGCATTTCTGACAAGCTTCCAGATGGAGCCGGCTCTGCTGGTCTGCGGACCACATTCTGAGAAAGGAGACCCTATTGCAACGGTCCTCAACCATGGCTGTACATTAAAATCACCTGTGAGATTGTAAAAGTCTGGATGCCCAGGCTATACCTCAATTCAACAAGAATCTTTAGGGGAATTGTTTTTAAAGCTCCCTATGTGACTTTCATGTGTAGCCAAAGTTGCATTTTCTACTTCAGCCAAACCATTCTCTCATTATTCCCTTTACCCTGTACTTCTGCCCAGGCAATGTTCCATGAATACACTGCCACTTCTCTGCTGCTAAATCCTGCTCTCCTTGTAAGACCTTATACCGGTCTTCCACTGTGATGATGTCTCCAATCTTAGCTAATGGCTACATCCTCAGACCTTCTAGTACTGCCTGTCCCATTCCTCCTTGATTCTCTGTCCTGCGCTAGCAGTGGAGGGTGCATCCCTTGAAGCTGGTGCTGTTTATTATACTTCAGACTCTCAAGGCCTGGCAAGTATGTACAAATGTTAGAAGTACCTTGTTGTGACTCTGAGATGGACAATTGTGGGAAATTCAGCAAATAACAAGTGAGTTCTTTCAAGTCTGAAAAGAAAAACAACAACAACAAAACATCTTCACAGAGCACAAGTACATTCTCAGCCAGGAAGGGGTATTTTCAGGACTTGATCATGCTTGCCAGATAGGCACACAGAGTCTGGTTCCTCTTAGTTAAGAAAAGCAAAGCCTCTATCCAGTCACTAAGATTTGCTCTTAGGAAAGGGCAAAAAGGAAGAAGTTGGACCCTGGGGTCATGACCTTCATGTAAGATATAGAGAGGCTCAAATAACAAGCCATTCCCCACCACACAGAAGCAAGAATTTTCTGGGCATGATAGTCACAGAAGCCCATTCAAATGGGGAATGAATGGACGGTACTCCAATTTAACTGAATCCCTAACCACTTCTTTTGATAAAAAAGGCTCCCAGTGCCATAAATATACAGAAAAAGAAGGGAAACTGTCATTACAGCTATTTTCAAAAACCTGAGTTGATAAAATGCTTAGTTAACAGAACAGACTATCTTATAATATCAGTCTCTTAGCCGGAAAATATTTTTGATACGAAATCAGAAGATTAAAAAAAAAAAAACCTAGAAGACTTTAAGTTTTCAGAATAAAGCATAAAAGACACCTAAAAAAAATCCATCACAATTTCAAACTGAGAAAAATTTAAATCAGGAGATATAGTCAATGATGAAAAGACTGATCTCTGAAGTCAAATAGTTCTCAATTAAAATCCTACCTCTCTTAACCAAATGTGAATCATGACAATTTATGTATGTATTTTAAATGATAAATGTGGTAGTTCTTCAAACAATATATACCTCACAGTAAATTCTAACTACATTAAATTTATTTTCAATCTATTCATCTAGGCCTTTACCATAAGAGCCATGTCATATACTGGTAGTATTATAGTAATCTACACTTTTACCTTACTAAGGTTCACACCTTTTCTGTAATTTGTATTCACGTTTTCAATACCTCAGTGCTTCTGCACATTATGACTTCTGCCTGGAATGAACCCTCTCAACTTCCTCCCCTCCTCCTCTTATTTTGTTTTAAAGTCTCACTTCCATGCTACCTCCTCTCCTCTGGGTGATTCCTTTGTCATTTCTACCAGCAGTGGCTTCCATGGTACTCTACAGGGACCTGTATTAGGGTATACTTCACACTCTGAATTGTGAGCACTTGTATTTCTTTCTCTCATTTGCGAACTTCTAGAGCTGTGCTGTCCAACGTGATAGCCATTAGCCTCATGTGCCACTATTAATATTTAAATTATTTAAAAATTAAAATTAAAATTCAGTTCTTCAGTCCCATGAGGAACATATTAAGGGCACAAGAGCACATGTGTGAACTATATAAATGTCTAACCAAATAAAAATTCTTTTAAGAAGCACATGTGGCTAGACTACTGTATTAGACAGCACAGAATATTGTCATCATCACAGAATATCCTCTTGAATAGCACTGTTCAATCTCTTGCGTGGGGACCATGTCTTGTTCATTCCTAGAATTTAGCACTCACTATAATGAGTTTGTAAATAAATGATGATATCCTCAAACACAGGCATGTTTACACATACTTTTTGCTGAATGAGAAAGAATTATTCATTAATATTTAAACTTGAAAGAAAGAAAAACTAAAAATCCAAGAACATGTTGTATGAAATAATCAAGATCATATTCCAACTTCTGGCAAAACTCATTTGAGTATTCACTAGAATACGAAATGTATATTTTAATAATTAAAACTGTGTAAACGACAGTTTACATACATACAAAAAAAATCTTACAAGAGGAAATATAGAAAATATATGCAAAATACCTAGCAATACACAGGCAATGAATGCAGGGTACTTAATCATATAAGCGAGTCGAGAAGTCCCATTCCTTGTCTTCTGATAATTCAGTTATTCTGTTAGAAGACCATTAAGATTTTATATTAAGGAATATCACCAAAATGGGTGAATAGTCAGTCATATATAGTAGTTTGGGTATGTCTTACTTGCCTAGTTCCACCAAGTCTACTTGCTCCTTAATCTCAGAACCAGAGCATATCCCTCTCATTTGAGAGCGTGAAAATCAGCTCTGTTGATGTCTCTAACAGATGCAGGCAAGGCCAGCCACACAGCCAACAGAAAACAACATTTCCCCCAAGGCCAAAACAGAGTTGCAAAATCACTCCTTTTGTGAAGGGAATCCTGCTTTCTTTCCAATGACTTCCCCAGCTTGTCTCTGTGCCTCCCCTATTCTGAACACAGATTGCCAAGATGGCCAATTACTAACTGGCCCCTGTTTCACTGATGCCACGCAGTCCAACGTCAGCCACCTCTTCCCCAGTCTTTCCTTAGCACCATTCAACACTAGTCCAACCCTACAAAAAGACCTTTATCTTGCTGGATGTTCCACAGGCCCCCTCCTGCCGTGCTCTCTCCTTTGCTGCATCAAGTTAACAAACCCATCTATGATCACAGTAGTGTTCTCACAGCCTTTCTCTGTGACCAGACTTTAGGACCTATCCCATAACAGTATTCATTTCACTCCATAAAATTTTCCATAGCAGAAAGTAACAGAATGTCTTTTGCCCACCTGATTTTTGATCCAGAACCATGTTTCCCAATTCAGCCATAAAAAAGGATGAAGTACTGATGATACATGTTCCAATGTGGATGAACCTTAAAAACATTATGTTCGGTGAAAGAATTCAGACACAAAAGACTATATCTTGTATAATTCTGTTTATATGAAGTGTCGGAATAGGCAAATCCACAGAGCTAGAAAATATTAGTTGCCAGAGGCTGGTCAGGGGTGGGAATGGAGAGTAACTACTAAAGGGTGCCGGGTTTCTTTTGGTGGTAATGAAATGTTCTCTATAGTAATGATGATTACACAACCTTTTGAATATATGAAAGGCCACTGAACCATATACTTTAAAAGAGTGAATTTTATAGTAAGTAAATTATATCTTAATTTTTTAAAAAAACCTAAGCTTCTGCATTTGGGAGTACAGTTTTCTGTACAAGTTTCAGAGCCATCAAAGGAAAACAGCCTCTTAAAGGAAGCTGGTTAAACTACTTTAGATAGAGTTATTTAATTGATCCCAGTAGCACCTGACAAAGTTTCCCAAATAAATCATTTTATCTTGTCTTTAATCACAGTGATCTCTAGTTTGTTTCCTTCTCATTCTGTTGCTTCCACTTTTCTCTCTAAAGCCCATAAGTTCTGTCTTTGAAATTTTACCATAAAAGTGCCTTGGCAAATAATTTAACTCTTCAAATGTTCTACAGTTAAAACCAATGCACAAATATAACTTTACTTGTCAACTTGTCTCTACCTTGCCAAAAAATACATATCGTAAGATGGTGTTGGGCATAGAAAGGTTAAACAGGGATGCCCAGGAGCTGTTGGTACTGGAGCAGGCCTAATGGAGCCAAACAGGATATATTATGAGTCTATGCCATGGGGGAGCCACTTTCAACCGGAATTACAAATAGGAAATGGCACTTCCCTCAGAAATGGCTTAAAACACCCCTCCTATTGCTACAGTGCACAAAGCACATTCATCTTGCAGAGAAAAAAAGGCATCTAACCAAGAAACCACTGAAAAGAAAGAGGCACAGAATGGCAGCCCCATTAACTAACAATGTGGACAACTAGCACTGGGCAAAGCACTTCATTGGAAGAACAGCCTTCTCTAGAATCTAGTGTGGGAGAATGGCATTTGAGACTGCTTTGAGTAAGTGAATCAGTGTGGGGGGGAGGACTTTTCTACCTTTTAACGACTTGTAATTAAGACTCTCAAGGGGCAGACATCCCCACACAGAGTTGTGGGTTGGTGATATGAGATGCAAAGAGAGTTCAACCCAGATCATAACAGAGAATGTTCACTGGCCACTCAGTAAGGGCTATTATCAGCTTCTCAGCGAAGAATTTGAAAGTAATATCACAATCTATCCTGTATACTTTACAGTTCATATTCAGAGTAAATTATGTAGGCCAATGATACTTTACAGTGTGGGTTTTGTTATTCTCAACAAAACTTTTACCCTTTTGGTGTCATTACACAGAGATGACTGTATCTATGGGGTGTGGTAGTGGCTTCACAGCCTCCAGAAATTCCACAATACACCCCTCATCCCTCAAAGTAACCTGAAGTAACCCATACTTAATATATTCTCTTTCTTTAAGGTTGTAGTCCACAGTTTGAAATGCATGAATTCAGCCTTATAAGGAAAGACCAGGGGACCTACTACACCTACTTCAAAGTTTTGTTCAAGTTTGGCTGAGTCACAATTTCTGCATGCTGTTTAATTCGAAGTCGTCATGTTCATATTATCCTCAAGTAATCTGGGTTTCTCCCATCTTCCTTCTTTTAGCAGTATAAAGGAATAAAGAAGAATAAAAATGACATGGGCTATTTCTCACCCTGGATTCATTCACTCAATGTACATGGAGGATCAGGTACCGCAGCAGGTGTTGTGAACACAAAAGAGAAAAAGTACTTACTCAGTAGTGGTGAAACAGAAATGAACCCAACAGAGAAATGTCCCTGATGCCCCTTACTTGGGGGTGACATTGAGTTAGAGAAGGCTTCACCACAGAGATAATACTGGAGCTGAATTGAGCCAGGCTGTTCTCAGGCAAACAGGTCAGGGAGAGCAGGGGCAGGAAGCACATTACGGGGGATAGTGTGGGCAAAGTCACTCAGATGTGAGAATGCTTGGGTTTCAGGAACAATGGGGTGCAGCTAGGGCACAGCCTGGGGAGGTGGGCAAGGAGATGAAACAGCGACAGATTATGATACGTGATCACCTGGCTGAAGAATATTGACCTAGAAATCACTTTTAGTTAATAACATCAGTGGAATGATTTTAAAAAGTAGTTGTTTAGAGAATAAATTGCTTGGCTGGAAAAAAAATCCAACAGCAGGACAAATATTGCTCATTATTAAGTATGTTCAAAAGGGAAAGTTTTTGTGTATAAATGACAGGTAATAATGTCTCTTGTACAGGTCTGCTAAGCATTACTCACTTTGAGCCTACAGTAAACCTTCACCATAAACTTGGGATGTTCTACTTTAAATAAACTCTTAAAAAAATCCAAATCATGACTTAGAAAAGGAAAATGGAGCCATCTGTCCAGTAGTTAAGGATTAGATAAGCACTTATATAAGCTATAATTTTTAAAGTAACATTTACATTAGATAATGTTGCAATATCAAGATAAAACAAACTGTTTTAAATACCAAAAGATGACTCATCCACTTCATACAAAATACGAGCAACCTATGTGAAAAATAAAGGTTAAAAAAACTTTATCCTTGAAAGACATATGGTACTACAAATAGCATTTGCTGAAGCCTCCTCACCATCTTTTTTGGCTACATTTGGAAGGTAATTAAAATGATCCACTTGGTAGTTAAATGAAGAGGTAGGATAGGGAACTGGGAAGAGGTAAATAGGGAACACTACAAGGCCAAAGCTTACTTTACTATTTCCATTTCCCAGAAGCCCAAAAGCAGCACAGCATTTGTCAGCAATCACAAAGACAGCAGTAAGTCACTAGTGAACTCTTAGAACCTGTTTCAGTCACTGTAGCCAGTGAGTTGTTGGTTCTGAATAAAGTAGCTCTGATAGAACACTTGCATTTTCTACAAACACTATGCATTGTCAAAAAGAAAACATCCACACCTTCATAATCCTGGAGGTAATTAGTAGCAACCAAGAATGTATCCTGTTGCTATGGTAATGGCATACTACCATCAACTTTCACCCATGGAAAAACATATTCAATTCTTATTTAATGGTCTGGATAAAGTAGAAAATAATCCAAGTTATCTCAGTGACTGTACTTTTATCATCTGGATAAACATGGATTATTCCCCTTTCTATGCTAAATCAAGGTCCAGATTGAATGCAAAGTAATCAACCTGCACAAAATCATTATTTAAGCCAGTATAAGCAAAAATAGTAATTTACATTCTATTCAAATAGGTACTTATATTAAGGTCAAGACTAAAAAGCATATTTTACTGAAGTTCCCTTCTGGGATATCTTTACCGTTGTACTTTAGGAAAGGAGGAAAAGAGAGATGGCTGTTAATAGTGTCCTTTCAGTAAATCACAGTCCCCTCCATGTAAAATTGGGTAGCTCAATCTCAAGAGCGTGATGCACAATCTTTATCTCTTGTTCTCAGACCTAGGAGAATGAACAAGGAGAGTGAATAAGAAAAGCAAAGAAAGCTTGATGGTCTTATGAAATTCTATACCACTTATTGCAATTCCTGCATTAAGAAGAAGTCACCATAAACTAAGTCTACACAAGTCAATTATGGTGACACACACTAAGCAATAAAATGAGTAATTTCTAAAAACAAGGAAAACTCCTTAAATCAGGGGCTGTCCCCAAACTCCTGGCCAGGCATGAGTTGGGAATGGAAGGAAGAAGTCTGGAAAGAAAAGGGCCTAAATCCATTGCCCCTTGAAGGAAGGAAGAACAACAAGAGAGGTGGGAGCGACTGCCTTCTATTTGGGGATAAGCGTGATGCACAATCTCTGACTTCTTGTTCTCATGCTATCACATGGCCCTCGCCATCCTCATTACCCCAGTCTTGGGACACACAGTATATACCCATATGATGTGTGCGTGTTCTATTTAATTAGAACCTACTTGACATAGCTATTATTGCACTGTTACAGACTGTTTCCTCATTTGAAAATGAAGATAGTAATGTCTACCTCGCATGGTTGCTACGATGAATAACTTAAAGAAAATCACTTTATAAGCTGTAAAGCATTGCCTCAAATATTATTTATGAGTATAACAATTTCTTGAAACAGACATTTCATCACTACCTTACTGGTATTATGCTTTATCAGCCTCCCAAAGTATATATTATAAAGTTAAACAGAGAATTTCTCTATCCACCAACTATTTTTGACTCCTGAAAAGCAACTGCATTGCATTATTATTGCCCACTTACATAAGTGCTATAATATTTACTAACCATAATGCAGCTTCTTAGACACTACACAAAGTCCTATTGTATAATATAATTCTCTCTGCTGAAGTCAAGGCAGGTAATATGTTGCACTGAGAATGCCAGAAAAGTAGAAGAGAACTGCTTTTCTTAAACATAACCTCCTACATATCCTCAGAGTTTATCTAAAAATTGGAACTATACAAAAGCTCTTAGTGTTATAAAAGCGATGTTTTTAGCTCAGCTCTCAAAAATCTAGATGAGTGCTCAGAGACAATAAAAATAATATTTAATTAATGTGAAAAGCAGCTCTTTAAATTTTTATTTAATGTTGAAAAAGAAGAAATAACACCATTGGCATTATTTGAAACTGAGCTGCCACCATTCGTCATCATGCAGTGCTGCTTAGTCAGCCCAGAGGTGTGGTAGTTGGTCCAAAAGCAATGACCCAGCCACAGCCCTGCAGTGGCACAAACACATTCGCTGAAGAAATAAGGGACTCATAGAACTTCCTTCCACAGAGAGACATACACCCATTTCCCCCAAGGGGAACAAAGAACACAGTTCTTTTTTTTCCTGGATAGTCTTCTTGGACATCAGGGGAAAATTCCTTAAGGACTATTTTCAGCTAACAACACAAAATGTCTTACACACCAAAAAAAAAAAAAAAAAAAAAAAAAAAAAAAAAAAAAAAAAGCAATAATATTAAACTGACTTTTAGTAAGTTAAAGTAACTTTTAACTTATTTAATGCAGATAGGTTTAAGTTGATTTTGAGATTCTTTTCCTCATCACAGTGTGCAAAAACCTATTACAGGTTTTTCCACCAAATGAGAAATGGTAACTTTTGATTCTCATGCTCAGTACGGAAATATATTTAAGTGCAATGTTTCTCTTGTTAAAAGGTAGGAGTGAGACAAAAGATATTTGGCTGCTGTAGGAAATAAAAATATTGGGTGTATGGTTTAAATTAAACTTCATTTTTAGCAACATGTAAGAAAAATAGATAATTTCAATGAAGAACAGATGAGGGACTGAATCTCAATGTATGATAATAGACAATTACAAATATTTGGGTCATTTACTAGGGGATATGTATTTTGAATGCAATGAACATTGTACTCCATTTTAACAAAAGACTCTTCCCCTTCCCAAGGAGTTATTTTAACAAAAGACTTTCCTCCTTCTCGAGGAGTTACTATTTAACATTCGCAAAGCACCAAAAGTGTGGTGGAGTGTGCAGTTCTTTACAACAATGCAGATAAATTCTTCTTAGAAATTCTGGTGGGAAAAAAAATTGCATGTTTGACTAATTATATGCTCTATACTATTTTTTTCTAGTTCTTAAACAAATTAAAAAACTTACATTAAAAATGTTTCATATAATTAAATTTTAGTGTTAACTCATTTGGAAAACCATGGCACCAACAGGACTTAAAACAATCTAGATAAAATACTTTATCATATGAAATGGTGACATTACGGAACTATATGATTAGAATTAGATTTATAAAATGCTACTTAAAAATTTGAATTGAGAATCTCTGGCCCAGTGTTGACATCTATCCTAGGTTTAATCCACTTCATGGGGTTATGCTGCTCCAGCCAAGACTATAACCCTCAGAACTTGTCTCCTATTAAGCCATTTCATCTCTTTTATTCAAGGTCAAATCTCTAAAAAAATTAGACAAAATGAGTTGAAGGGCCGAGAAGCATGGTAAACAGGCTATTTGGCATCCAAGGACAGTGATAATTCTCAAGTCCATGGCCCAAAATACTAAGCAAGATTTGCTCAAACTGCTATATTTAGACACTTATTAAAGAGCCTAATAAATCTGGGTTCTGGGTCACACACTTCACCCATCTGAAAATCATGTGACTTTGGGGCAAGTTATTCAACTTCTTGGAGCCTGTTTCCTTATCTGAAAAAATAAGGTTAATAATACCACCACACAGGGTTGCTATAAAGATTGAGATAGCGTATATAAAATGCTTAGTACTATCTTTAGTGCATAATATGGGCTCAGCAAATATTTCTGCTGATATTCTATTTGCAATTCCAAAGCCTCAGATTTGTTCAGGTATTTATTGTGTCTTTTGCCTGAACTCACATCTTCTTTCTTGAAAGTTTCACTATTTTGTTTTATCCCTATAATCAACCTTAAACATGAAAATTACTTCCAAAGGAACCATTTCAACTACATTACAGTTTTCTCCTTTCTGCTCATCTTGTCACCCTATTAAATAAAGAATGGGATCAATTTTTGGTCTGGTCTCACTTTAAGACATAAGCATCTTTCTCCCATTACCTCTGAGAATTCATTCCAGTCAAACAGATCTCCTACTCAACTCTAGGAACAGGTGTTCCAAGTTCCTGTTTGGGCATATCAGGACAGTCCACCCTCTAAACCAGAAAATACAGAACAACAATTTGACAAAGTAATTTTTTCTGTTGAATCCAACATTTAAAAATTGGGGGTTATATTTTGTATGTCTTTTAAATTTTTTCTAGTTATTTATGCTTTTTGTATTTTTAAAAATTATTAGTCTACTTGAATTGGGAAGAAAAAGTAGTGCCTCACCATGGACAATTTGAGAAGCACTGCTGTGACACACTGTCTCGCTCTCTTAAGTGCTATCTTCCTAGGCTCCTAGAGCACAGCTGATCTCCCCTGCCCAAATGAAGTGTTCCAAGTAATCTGACCACTGAAGGCAATACTACGCTGTAAAGAACCCACTCTACTGCAGAAACAAGCACAGCCATCTATCACAAACATGCATGAGCTGTAATTTTGCCCACTGGAATCTTGCTAGATGACAACTTAACTATGGCATGAAATTTTAATACAGAGAGTTAATCCACTGTGGGCCCCTTCCAGGCATTCTCTGTTTTTATTCACTGTTTTAATATGATGCTTTAGTTAGACATTAACTTCAGCCAGGTGTGCTAAAAGCATCAAAAGAAAATATTTAAATAAGTGAACACAGTACAACATTATGAAGAAGTTCTAGTTGGTTTGTTCTTTTATCAGTAGTATAGATTCATTAACATTATCTCCTTATCTGTAAGAAAACTTTTATCAGTGCCTTCTATGTGAATTATAAACTCCAGGTTTAGAAAGCTTCTGTTGAAGATTCTTGATAAGCTATCCCAATCAAGTGCACAAAGATGGCCACCTATTAAAGTGGATAACTGGATAAGTTCCTTCTATTTTGATCCAGAAATTTAATTTAACACACACATGTAAACACCCACTATGTTCAAAGAATTATAAGAGGGGGTAAGGGTGTACCAAGATTAACAACATGCAGTACCTGGACTCCAGGGACTTACAACCTAGATGGGGAGTAACATAAGTCAACAGATAACTAGTACACGAAGTGACATCTAGCTGGTGTTGTGAAAGATTTCTAAACCTCTGTTTATATAGAAGTTCAAAGCAGATCTCACATCTAGCTGAGAGGGTCTGGACAGGTTTTGTGAAATCATGCACATGTGAGGGAAGCTTATGAGGATGGATAAGACATCAACAGCTAAAAGAATGAGGGGAAGGATGAGGGGGAGAATGAAGAAATGAGCATGAGATTAGTCACACACACATGCACACAAACTTAGTTTATTGCCTATAAACATGCTCCTCCAAGTCTATAACTATAACATTTGTAAAAGTTTTAAACTGTTAAGAAAATCCATTCTCTTCTCATTGTATTGTATTTCATTCTGTGATTGTTTAACTCAAAAAGTGAATGTAAGAAATAAGATTTCTAACATTAGAAAAAGAACAGCCCACTCAAAAGTTTTAGTTTACATTTATAATATTAATGAGGTTCTTTAATTACAAAATATTAATATCAACTTCTTCAAGTTGATCAGAGGTGCACAAGCCAGAGGCATAGTCCTGAGTAAGAGGTGACAAGCCAGAAGAGAACATGTAAGTCATCTAGAAATTCTCAGACACTTGGGGAGGGGCCTGGACTGGGTCACAGATTTAGCTGGGTATTAAAAGGAGAGGACTCTTACTGCAAGCTGAAGAACATGTGGACATTCAGGTCACAATAAAATAAACTTACACACATAATCTCTACCTGACACTTCATCTCAGCAGACTTCCCAAGTTCTCCTGTATCTGTGTGCTCCTAACTGGCTGCAAGTTATTAGCATTCCAGTCTACCAAGACCACAAAATTAAATTTTAAAAAGATTAAAAAATATATATATATTCCAACACGCTCCATTTGCTTAGAGCTTAGAAATGAGTCCCCCCCTCCCCCTGTTAAAGTTTTCTTAATGGAAAATGTCCTTTTTGCTTACATATCATAAGTATCCCTCTTATTTCCTATGTTTTAACCCATCGAACATCCATCTGCCAACATAGGTGGAAGAAAGTGGGCTTTTGAGAATCAAATAAATGCAGTTTTCCTGAAGTGCAGATCATACATGAGACAGTAGTGGGAGATGAAGCCAATGCATGAAGGACTTAGAGAATCAATCTAGATGCAAAAAGGCCTTGGACTATAATTGTTATTGTAATGGGTAATATTTAGTGAAGGCTAGCTGGGTGCTTCACATGGTTTCTTTCATTTAATCTTCACAACATCTGATGACATGAATACACTTATTAACTCCATTTTACATAAGAGGAAATTGATGTAGAGAAAAACACACTCAATCTCTAACATTTATATAAATAGGCTTCACCTATCCTCTCAGGACTAAGGGCAGTAATAACTGTGTTGTCCAGAAGAAGACTAAGAAAGGATTAATAAGATTAATAAGATTCCATTTTGGTGCCCAAAGCAACCACACAAGGCCTTGAGACCTACAAATTCAAGGCAATCCCTATCAAAATCCCAGCTGCATTTTAGCAGAAATTGACACACTGATCCTAAAATTCATACAGAAATTCAAGGAACTAAAAATGGCCAGAACAATCTTCAAAAAGAAGAACAAAGTTGGAGGAGTCACGCTTCCAATTTTAAAACCTAATCCAAAACTACAGTAATCAAAACTGTGTGCTACTGGCATAGAAACAGATATATAGGTCAATGGAATACAATTACGGGTCCAAGAAAAAAATATTACCTTTATGGTCAATTGATTTTTGATAAAGATGCCTACATAATTCAATTTGGAAAGAAGAATCTTTTCAATAAATGGTGCTAAAACAATTAGATATCCACATGCAAAGAACGAAGGTGGACCCCTATCTTATACTATACATAAAAATAAACTCTAAATAGATCATAGACCTAAAAGTAAGCTAAAACTATAAACTCTTAGAGGAAAACATAAGTGTAAATTTCTGTGATTTGGATTAGGCAATGATTTTTTAGTCATGACACCAAAAGCACATATAACAAAATAAAAAACATATAAACTGGACATCATCAAAATTAAAAATTTCTATGTCTCAAAGAACACCATCAAGAAAATAAAAAGATAGCCACAGAATGGGAGAAAACATTTGCAAATCATATATGTGATAAAGGCCCTGTATCTAGAATATGTAAAGAATTCTTATAACTCAACAATAAAAAGATAACCCAATAAAAAATGGGCAAAGAATCTGAACAGATATTTCTCCAAAAATATATAAATAGCCAAAAGGCACATGAGAAAGTACTCATCATTAGCCATTAGAGAAATACATATCAAAACCACACCAAGATACTATACTTCATATCTACTATGATGATTAAAATAAGACAAACAATAACAGTGTTGGAGAAACTGTAACACTCATAAAATGGTGGCAGAAACAAAAAATGGTACAGCCACTTTGGAAAATAGCTTGACAGTTCTTTAAATGTTAAACATAGAGTTAGCACATGACTGGGAAAATACAGTCCTAGGTATATACCCAAGATAAATAAAAATATACGTTCACTCAAAAATATGTACATGAATCTTCGTAGCAGCATCAAGCATTGCTTACAATAGCCAGAAAGAGGAGACAACCCAAATGTCAATGAACTAAAGAACAGATAAGAAAAATGTGGTACATCCATACAAAATAACAGCTTTTGGAAATAAAAAGGAATGAAGTACTGATGTATATACTATGATGTGAATACATGCTGAAAACATGACATGAAAATACGTAATGTCTAGAATAGGCAAAGCTATAGTGACACGAAGCACAGCTGTCATCGCCTATCTAACTTCCTGCCTCTAGTTACCTAAATACTGGCTCGTGTAAAGGGTGACGTGTACTTCCTGGATGCTGAGAACTCCTGGAGCCTTCTCCAGAAGAACAGTCACTTTCCCAGTTGGCCAAGAGGTAATCTATTAATGTTAATTTAAACATGTTTAACTAAGTTTT
Organism: Rousettus aegyptiacus; assembly: GCF_014176215.1. Classification (NCBI taxonomy): domain Eukaryota; kingdom Metazoa; phylum Chordata; class Mammalia; order Chiroptera; family Pteropodidae; genus Rousettus; species Rousettus aegyptiacus. The sequence continues at coordinate 55,949,083 of NW_023416287.1, read as the reverse complement.
TGGTTTAGAAGATTTGTCAGCATGTATCCAGTAAAGCACAGCTACAAATCAGTGATGAGATATTCCAATAGACAATTATTTATGATGAATGAGCATTAGAAATTTGAGGATGACCAACTTAAGGTGGGCACTGTACCTCCATTTGGAAAATTTAACTGGAGTAAAAACACTGTGAGGTTGCCACTATCTTTCTACAAGAAAACCTATCTAGGTTTTTTTTTTTTTTTTCCCCCACAGAATTCCTGCCTTTCTTCACTTCTTCATTATATCTGATTTTTAAAAAGTATGTTTAGCAAAACATAGAACACCTTAAAAAGTAACAGTAACAAATGACAGGTTCCTCATATATGGAATATTCTGAAATACAATAAAAGGGAATTAAATAAAAGCCAATTTGTTTTGTTCTGAAGTAATTTTATGTTTAAGTTCAAGAGTAGTAGACACTTTCTGGGAAATTATTCTAAGTAAATAATAAAAAGAAAAAAGCTATATGCATAAAGTTATGCATTACACCATTATTTTTCATGGTATACATTTTGAAGTAGTCCAAATGTTCTAACATTAGGATATAGTAATTAGTGCATGATATATGTACCCTGTGGAGTATTATGTAACTGTCAACAATAATGACGTAGTATATGGAAAATGGTTAGGATGCTGTTTCAGAACCACACTGCTAAACTGTAATAATTACAACTATGCATCAGTATATAAATATATAAAGAAGAATGGAAAAAGGCAAGCAAAAAATGTATTATGAAAGTGTATTTGCAAGATGAAGGGTAAAGAGCTGAGGGAAATACAATTTGTTAATTATACACTTACAATTTCTATCTTATAGGTCTAAATTTGTTGACATGAAACGTGTTCACAATAAATTAAGTGAATAAAGATGTATATGTGTGGTATGATAAAATCATGTTTTCTGGTGGTGGTGGGGAGGGGGTTGCTGGCAAACTGTTCTTATAATTTATACACCATAAAATACACTCATCAAATTTTTAGTATATTTGTAGGTTATGTAATCATTCCCACAATCCAGTTTTAGAACAACTCCATCATCCCAAAAGTTCCCTCATGCTTGTTTCTAGCCAGTCCCCACTCCCATCCCCACCAATCTGCTTACTATCTCTGTAGATAAAATTGTATTTTTGACACAAACAAAGTAAATAAATCACATTTATGTATTCATACAGAAAAGTCAGAATAAACATGTACCAAAATTTTATGTCTACTTATAGATATTAATTGCATTAAAAATTTTTTTCTGCAGTTTTTAACCGATTAGCATTTACTGCCTATTGAATAGGATTTTGGTTTTGGTTTTCTTTAAAAAAAAAAAAAAAAAAAAGGACATATGAAAAAATAAATTAAAAAAATGAAAATTTAACATAAATATGGCAGATGATGCAAATGTATTTACTTTCACTTACTACCAAAACCCAACTAAAAGTATAGTCAAGAGTTTTTTAAAGCATGAATCATAAAGACAAAAGAGAACAGAAGCAAAGGAAACAGAAACAAAAATTTTAAACTGGAAAGCAGATGAATAAGCAGATGACCTCACAGAATTGAGAAAGTTGAATCCCAAGTCAAGCTTAGACACAACCAGTTTACACAGTAAACCACATACCTCCCCAAAGGCATCACCAGGCTAGATTTCAGGCATGAGGATAAAGGTGAGGCTGAAAACAGGAGGATTAAATGAAACTCTCTTTTAAGAATAAGATAAATCCCTAGATCCCTTCCCCAAGTCTAAGCAGGAAACTATACTTCTCCCGTTTTGCAGACAGCTGGACAGGCACAGTCGAAAGTAGGGGTACCATTTCGCAAACAGGGAGATTAGGTGAACATTTTATGTATCGAAAGCCAAGTCCACCCACCTCCAGACCTCTTCTTACTCAGCTTCCAGAAAGATAATAACCAGTCCTACACAATCGAGGCAGGAGGTCAGATATTTTTCTCTGGAGAATCTATCAAGTCTAAGAGGGAAGGCTTAACATACCAACAGTGAGCATTTCTTAGCAAAATGGCCCACAGGTGGCAAGCCTCACCACGAGATCAGAGCTTCTTATCAGCTTTATGTGACACTGCTCTTAAATAACAGCAGACAACCGGGATCACCAGACAACAGAGGAACATCTCAGACACAGAGACCAAACCAAACAAATAAAAAACAACCTGGTGAAAATAGAGGCTCTGCAGGGAGAAAACGGTGTTTAAACATTTATTTTATTAACATATTCAAAGGTATATGACAATAATAGGTAGATATACTAATATTACTTTACCAAAATGAGTTGAAAACTTATCCTCACACAACCTGCACACAAACATTTATATCAGCTTTATTCATAACTGCCCAAACTAGAAACAACTAAGATGTTCTTCAAAAAGTGAATGGATGAAAAATATACAGTGGAGAAAGGAAAGCCTCTTCAATAAATGGTGCTAAGAAAACTGGAAAGCCACCTGCAAAAGAATGAAACTAGATTGTTGTCTATCATCACACACTAAAATTAACTCAAAATGGATTAAGGACCTGAATATAAGACCTAAAAGAATAAAATGCATAGAAGAAAACATAGGAACGAAACTCAAGGACCTTGGGCTTAAAGAGGATTTTATGAATTTGACCTCGAAGGCAAGGGAAGTAAAAGCAAAAATAAATAAATGGGACTACATCAAACTAAAAAGCTTCTACTCAGCAAAAGAAAACGTCAACAAGGTAAAGAGACAACCATCTGAATGGGAAAATATATTTGCAAACAACACCTCTGATAAGGGCCTAATATCCAAAATATACAAAGAACTCAGTAACAACAACAAAAAAACAAACAATCCAGTCAAAAAATGAGCAGAGGACCTAAACAGACACTTCTCACTAGAGGACATATGAATGGCCAACAAATATATGAAAAGATGCTCAACATCGTTAGCTATTAGGGAAATGCAAATCAAAACCACAATGAGATACCATCTTACACCTGTTAGAATGGCTATACTCAACAGGACAAGTAATAACAAATGTTAGAGAGGATGAAGAGAAAAAGGAACCCTCATACACTGCTGGTGGGACTGCAAATTGGTACTACCACTATGGAAAACAGTATGGAGGTTCCTCAAAAAACTAAGAATTGACTTACCATAGGATCCAGCAAACCCATATCCAAAAAGATATTTGCATACTGATGTTCATAGCAGCATTATTCACAGTGGCCAGGAAATGGAAGCAACCAAAGTGTCCTATAATAATAGATGACTGGCTTAAGAAGCTGTGGTACATATATACAATATTACTCGGCCATAGGAGAGATGAAATACTGCAATTTGCAACAACATGGATGGACCTTGAAATAATCATACTAAGCGAAATAAACCAGACAGAAAAGGTTGAAAATCACATGATATCACGAAAGTGGAATATAAACCTAAAAACGACAAATGAACAGGACAAACAAACAGAAACTCATGGACATGGACAATGGACTAGTGGTTACCAGAAGAGAGTGGGGAGGGGGAAAATAAAAAAATAAAATGTTAAAAAAATTATGTATATATGGTATAAAAAAATAAAATGGTATTAAAAAAATAATAAATAAAGAACATTTTTCTCAAAAAAAAAATGAATGGATAAACTGTGACACATCCATACAGTGGAATATTATTCAATGATAAAAAAAAAAGTTATCAAGCTACATAAAGAAACAGAGGAAATTTAAAATGTATATTGCTAAGTGAAAGAACCCTGTTTGAAAGGCTACCTACACTGATTCCAACTACATAACAACATGGAAAAGGCAAAAACTACAGGAACAGTAAAAAGATTAGTGGTACCAGCGGCTTGTGAGGAGAGAAGGATGAATACATGGAACACAGGAAATTGTTAGGGCATTGAAACTATTCCATGTGTGGGCCCCAACCTTTCTGGCACCAGGAACAAATGCTCCTATGAGAATCTAATGTCTAATGACCTGAGGTGGAGCTGAGGCAGTGATGCTAACTCTGGGGAGCGGCTGCAGATACAGATAAAGCTTCGTTCTCTGGCCCACCACTTACCTCCTGCTGTGTAGACTGGTTCCTAACAAGCCACAGACCAGTACCAGTCCACAGCCCAGGGTGTGGGGACTCTGTGCAGCAGTGGTAAAAACATGATGTTAAATTGTTAAAACCCATAAAGCTGTACAACACAGAGTGAATCCTAATGTAAACCACAAACTCTAGCTAATAATAAAGTATCAGTATTCAATCATCAAGTGTGACAAATGTACTACACTAAGGCAAGATGTTAATAACAGTTAACTATGGAGAAGACTGTCTGAGGGAGTATTTGGGAGAACTCTGTACCTTCTGCTCTTTGTTTCTATAAATGTATTACTCTTAAAAATGCAAGTCTATTAACCAAAACAAAACAAAAAACAATCAATGAAGTACTTTTTTCTAAAAACTTGCTAAATTAGCAATGAAATTGATACTCTTACATTCCAGGGGGAACTGTAAATTGGAAGAATTCTTTGAGAAACCATTATGCTATCATATATCTGAAAGTGTAACTTTCGTCTAAGCAATTTTACTTTTGGAAATCTATGATGAGAAAAAATACAAAGTATGGTAGGGAGGGATCTATAAACACCGAGCAAAACACTGAATCTTATCTAAATTATCCAGTAGGTAAATGGCTAAATAAATATGTTGTAAGGTAGGTGATATAAAACTGCAATAAAAATTATAATCATAATTTAATATACTAATTCAGAATAATATTCAAGAATACTAATTTTAAAAGTAGAATATAAAATTACATTATTACAATTATCGAAAAATACATTCCTGCAAAAAGCTATGAAATTGGTGGGATTATAGATTTTCTTTTTCTCTCGCAAACTTTCTAAAATGTTATATTTTATTTAAACAAAGGGTTTGAAGTAATGAGGCAAACTACATTGTTAGTATTACTTCAATATAAATATTGGATTTGATGATGTCTTAATGATATTTTTTACCCTATGGAATATTTAAACTTTACTTATTTTTACAATAAAATATTTGTCACAAAAATTAGAGAAAGATGGAGTTAGCTGTAAATAACATTACTTTAAAGGACATGTATTAAGTTATATTACTACTACTATTATAATGTGACTATTAGGATATTCTATTGTTCATTAATTTCAAATTTTCTAAAGTCTCAAGTTGATTTTCCTTTAATGAAACGTTATTATTGGCATGAGGACAATATGAGTTTCAAAAAATATTACTGATCAGTTTCCAGTCTGAGTGTGGCATGATTTCTGATTGCCTCTTTATTAACTCAAATCTGTACTCCGAAGATCATAATTTCTTTATAATACAATGTCATGGCTATTTTCTCTCACATATCTTTATATCTGGTGTTATGAATTGCTTGAAAATCAGTATTCTCACTTAAATATTCTAAGAATACTTGATGCCAGAACATTTATACCCAGAACATTTTACATTAAGTATTCTCAATGCCACTAAGAATTTAGGTCTAAGCAAAACTGCTAAGTGCTAAATGGAGAATTTTCAGTGTTTACTACTAAACTCCATGTTTTGAGGAGAATGCTGGTGTAACCTCAGTATTCTATAATCTACAAGTCTAAATGGCTTCGATACTAAATAAAAAGTCATCTGTCATGGCTACTTTATCAGTTTCAAAAGATCTCATGAGTTTTTGTTGTCAACAAGAGAACTTACGAATTTTTATCAACTGGCTTTAAAGTAAGAAGAATGTTTTTTATTTTTTTAATAAAGGGGGGGGCTGGGTTTTGAAAAGAAAGATGTCCAGGGACATTTGATTTGGTAACAAGTGTTATCAAAGAGCTTCCTTTCTTCCTTTTCTCCTTTTTCTCTCCCATTATTCCCTAATTTTTGTGTTTCTCTCTTCTCTTTCTTTCTCCAGTCTTTCTTATTTCGCTGTGAAAGAAAGAAAGAAAGAAAGAAAGAAAGAAAGAAAGAAAGAAAGAAAGAAAGAAAGAAAGAAAAGAAAAGAAAAGAAAAGAAAAGAAAAGAAAGAAAAAAAAAGAAAGAAAGAGAAAAGAGATGAACTAGTTTGTAAGTTACAGGATTGAAAACAGTTTAGAGGCAAAATGTTGAAAATAAAGCAGGAAAGGGGTATCACAAATGGATTCCTCACTCTGAGGAATCAGAAAAGGTTAGGATTCAATATATGCTGCATGAAGGCTTCCTTTTTCTCTGTGAAGTAGAAGGAAGTTCATTCTCCGAGAGCTGGAAAGGGAACTGAACTAAGAAAGTTTAGGTGCACCAGTCATTTAGACATAATTGGGGAAGAGCCAATTTGGGATAACACAGGATTTCAGGACAGAGTTCCTAGCAGAGGTGAGAATGTATGTAGTTGTATCACTGATCACCCTAGTTGTATGAATTTCTCCAGCAAAACTCATCAGTTTGGTTCCAAGAGCAGAGAAAAGAAGATGGCTAGAAAGTCAGGTACTGATGAAGGCCAAAGGATATATCTGGAAAACACTGGGGCCTCTAGGGTTTGTTTATCATGGAAGAGGTAATGCTACCCACAAAGGTAAGGGCAGAAAGATAGGTAAATAGGAGAAAGGACCCAACAGAAATAAGTACATAAGGGAGGACAGATGCCTACAGATATTAATGTGTAGTAACTTGACCTAAGATGAGTCTGAGATAAACAGGATGAGGTGAAGGAGGGACCTCCAGAGGTCAACTGGTCCATGCTTCTGCCACCAAGCAGGACCACCCAAAGCCTTCCAAAGGGAAGAGACTCTGTATTGTCTTTCAAGACCACCAAAATCAATATTTGACCTTTGATATTCCTCCACATCAGAAGTCAGAGAGCTTTTTCTATAAAGGACCAGATAGTAAACACTAAAGGCTCTGAGGTCATAATTATTTCACAATGCATTGTGACTTATATGCCCATTGACAGTATGCAAACAAAATGAGGATGGTCATACTCCAATAAAAGTTTATTTTTAAAAATAAATAGTGGACTGGATTTAGTCCAAAACAAGTTTATAGGCCTCTGCCACAAGCCATTTTCTTCTGAGGTATTTGTTCTTTTTTTCCTGATTGTAAGAATGCTTTATATACAAAGGATATTAACATTCTGTTTACTACATACACTGCAAATATTTTGTTTTTCTTGTTTATATCTTTTGTTTTGAATATTTGGGGGAAATGTAAAAGTTTAAATAAATATGTTCATGAAGTCAAATCTACTAATCTTTTCCCTTGTTTTTAGCTTTATAATTATGGTTAGAATGATTTTCCCTACACCAACATTACATAAATACTTATCTTTTTTTCCTCCCTAGAATTTTTAGAGATAGTACGTGTATGACAGATAAGAACACAGACTCTAGGGCCAGAATGCCTAGGCTTGCAGTGCCTGTAGCACTACTCATTATCTCTTTAAGTGTCCATTGCCCCAAAATGGAGGCGGAAATAGCTGCTAATTTATAGGGCTGCTCTAAGGATTAAATGACTAAAATTCGTGTGCTGTAATAAAAAGTGCTTAAATGAAGGCTTGACACACAGTTCAAGCTAAATAAATGTCAATTATTATTATTTTGGTATCTTTAATTCATCTGGAAGTTATTCTGATTTAAAAAGTGAGCTTGCAATCCAATTCTATTCCCCCCACATCTTTCGATCTAACTTAGTTTCCTTCCTTCCTTTATGAGATGTAAACATTTTTAATTTTTTTCATTATTACAAGTGTGGTATTTTTAATTAAAAATAAAAACTATTTATTGAATTTATATATAGTTGACTCTTGAACAATGCAGAGGTTGGGGCGCCAACCCCCCATGCAGTCGAACTCCATGTGTAACTTTTGACTCCCCAGAAACCTATGTTGTCTCTTAGTATTCATTCCTGATTCCAGGACCCCCATGAATACAAAAACCCATGATGCTCAAAGCCCCTCTATAAAATGGTGAAGACCAATGCATATAGTTGGCCCTCTGCATTCATAAACTCCCAACTGCAGATCACATAGTACAGGTATTTATTGAAAAAAAATATAAGTGGACCAAACCAGTTTAAGTCCACGTTACTCAAGAACCAACTGTACATGGTATTTTTATAGTTTACAGTGGCTAAAAGGGCAGGCTAAAAGGTTTATTATATGTTGCCATGTAAAACAGTGAGTTCTTTTTTTTTAATCATATGAGCTAATAGATTAAAACAAAGGTCCAATGCCTCAACACATCATGAGGCCTATCCCATGCCTACCTCTGGGCCTTGCAAAGTCCCCTCCAATCTGATGGCCTTGGCTGTGTTTCTCAGCTTCTCTCACACGTCAAACACTTCCCCTGGAGTCCTCACATATTCTGAAGTGCTCTTTCCCCAATTCTCCTCTAGCTTTGTCTCTTTCTTCCTTATCATCTCAATACAGATAATACTTCCTCAAAAACTTCCTTAAATATCCAATATAAATTATGTACTCTGCTACTTTTGGCCTTTCTAGCCCTCAATCCAATTATAAAATCATATAGTTATATAATTACAGACAAGTGTGTTTATTACTATCTTCTGTTTGAGTAGAAACTCACTGAATATTGGGTTGGATTAATGAATAAAAATTAAAATAAGTATTACAAATGTTACTAGTGAAATAAAAACTCACTAATCTTACTCTCCACAGATATGAAATTTAAGGCCATGCAAACCGAATTGTACCTTTAATCTGTTTATGAAAAAATTTTAAAATCTTTGCCTCATAAGCATTTGCATACAATTAGATGCTATTACTACACATTATTTGTGAGAAGCTAGTTAAATGATCATCTAGGTTGTAGAGAAACCATACTTTTACAAATTTCCATGAATCAAAATTTTTGTGAATTCAAAACTAGTCTTTTCTCCTTTGAAGTTTTACTAATGTCAGTATATTTGTTCATATATTTATCTACTTAATCATTCGATTACATATTTATTGATTACCTTCTAGGCATCAATAAACTGTATTAGGTCTGTGATTGAAACATAAACTGTATTAGGTCTGTGCCCTCTGAGTGTTTAGAGCCAAGTGACATACACGCCAACCAGTTACAGCCAAGAAGCAGCACACACAGAAGTAAATACAGCAGGCTGCTTGTTGACTGGAGAGGTCAGGGATGGCTTTTTGGAAATCATGTGCTTGAGACTTTATTATCCAAATTTTAACTATTTATAAAGAGGAACATTAGGCGAGATACCTTCAAGAAATTACAAAAGATAATAAATCTCATTTATTTATATCTTCTTGTGAAACTTACTTTTCACATTGTTAAAGAACATCTCTATCCATTTTGTCATCTGTCTTCAGTGACAACTAGATTTCAATCAACCATAGTGTGGCAGAGGCTAACTAGATGCTCGCCAAAACTACTTCCTCTCCCTAGAGACATGGCCAAATATCTCCTAGTTTTCACAATGGAATGTGCCTAATGTGATGGCCAAGGCAACAAAGTGTTGTGTTCTTCCCTGTATTTTCTCCTCTTTCCAGAATAATCTTGTAGGCTGGAATTCAAAGACGGCAGCAGAACAAGATGAAAGGAGCCTGGATACCTGAGTGACCGCAAAAAGAAGCACTTCACCACGATGGATTGCAATGTGAGCGAGTAATTAATTAAGCCTCTGAAATTCTGTGGGTGTTTGTTACAGCAGTTAGCTTATCCTAATGAATCATTTCACTGTGAAGGTAGTAAGTAGTCAATCAGAATTTTAAAGAACAAGATGATAACAGATATTTTGGTACCTTTTCTAATATTCATCCTGCCGTCTTCTTTGATTTTATTTGGGGTCCTAATATATACAGCTTGAGGAAAAAGATTTTGTTTGGTCTAAATTCATCACGAAAATCCTGTTCCTCATCTTTCTAGCCTTCTCTGCAGTGAGGGATGGCCAAGCAGTCCAATTCTAGGTAAGAAGACATAAGAGGAATACACTATAAGGGATTCTGGGAAATGTTTTCACTCCCTGATAAAAGGGGACCTGCATGGATGGCATCATCCCTTTCTTCTTGACTCGAACAGGGACCTGCATGATTGGGACTGCATTCTGAACATAATAAATGCATTTTGAACTAACATAACATACTCATCAATGCCATAAATTTGTGGGCCAATATGAAATATGCATGAAAAAAATAGTACATGCCCCCATCTAAAGACATTTAAGGTTAATTTTCTTTTTTCTTTTTTTTTAAAGCGAGACAACCCTTGGTTGATTCCACAGATTGCAAGGACCTTGTCAGCTTACAATCCCTTATTTTTTAATTTTTTATGCCTACAGTACCTGGTCTTCCTAAGTGGTCTCCCATCCAAGTACTAACCAGGCCCAACCCTGCTTAGCTTCTAAGATCAGATGGGATTAGGCTTGTTTAGAGTAGCATGGCCATAGACTAAAGTTAATTTTCTATTTAAACACTGACATGACAAAATAAAGGCCTCAATGGGCCCATAGCCACTCGGTGAAATTTGAAATATAAAGATCTGTTAATTTTATACTCTTATTTGTCACCATCTATTGAACATAAGACAACATGGTTATCTCTCATGCTTTTTTAATGTGCTTCTTTAAATGTACTGGCTAAGACTTAGGCATTGGAGTTGGACTGCCTGGATTCAGAACCCAGCTCTGGCACTTACCCTATGAATATAAACTTCTGTTCATTTTTTTCCCTTACTAAAATAAGCATAACAATAGCATATACTAAGGATGGTGATAAGGATTAAATGATACAATCAATATAAAGTACTTAGTAGAGTGCTTGGCACTTAATGCTTAATAAATATATATAATAAATATAAGATTTATTTTTATTACCTCCAAATTTCAGCCATGCAGCTTCAGATAATGAAATAATCCATTATTTGTGAGGGAGGCATTTGCTCCCTTTGGATATTAAGTGTGCTTTATGTTCAGGGCCTCCTGGTGAGTAACCCAAAGAATAATTAAGGCTGCCCAACAGCCTTTGGACTACTTGGGTTTAAAACAGGGTTAAAATAACATCATGGCTAAGTTGCTTTAAGTAAAGGATTAGAGTCAATGACCAAGAGTCAAGGGCAGGATGAGCAAGGACACTAGAAAAGTAGGCTATGTGCCTTCTTCTGTCGCTGTGAACTCCAGGGTTTGTGGACTCTGGAGACTCACCGCAGACAAGATGATAAAGAGACAAGATCAAGTAAAGTCACAGATGATAATCCCAACAGGCTGCCCTCCCCCCACTCCATTCACCTTCCCATGCTTCTCCATAATGGATTATTCACCATTACAAGGACATGGCCCATATATTTTTGCCTCCACATCTCTGCTCTTGTGATTCCCTTTCCTAAAAAACCCACTAGACTGTCGAAACGCTATTATTTCTCATTCTAACATAAATACCTTCTCTTTCAAGTGAGCATCTCTGATTTTCCCCCCTCGAATAGTCTCCCTGACTTTTCTTAACTTGTTGAGCTTCATTCATTCAAAAAATATTTTTCAAGTACCTACCATGACCTTGGAATTATCCCATGTACTAAGAGAACACAGTATTGACTCTTTGGAAATAGTTTAATAGTTACAATAAATTGAATTTATTTGTACCTTCTCTCTTCCCAAACAGGATGTGCACCAGCTTACAATAAAAGACACACACTGTGTAATAGAATCTTAAAAGAAAGTTCAGGGCTAGAAGAGAGAAGAAATCAAATATACTAACCAATAAATACATAGTTCAGCATGAAACGCAGCTCCTGGGGACCCAGGGTAATAAAAAGTGGAACACAATGATCTTTGATCAATACTTTCTCTAATCAACGGAGAAGATGCATACCAGTTCCTCAGGGCAAATAAAGCAGCATATCCCTCACCCTAAAGTAGTATATACTTTTTCTCCTAGGGTGTTACAGAGGTTTCAAATAACTACATTTCAATCTCAAAGCTCCTAAAAGAGAGTCGTGTCCATTATGCCACAGGATACAAACTAGTTCACTAAATTTCAAACTCCTTAAATGTAAGTACAAAATTTATTAGGAACAATAAAAACAATAACACTATATTGGAAAGAAACTCACCCTAGATCTCTTTTATAGAATTAAATAACCTGAAATAGTATGTAAGTATTTAAATGACTGTTATTCACAGTACAACAAAACACACATCCCATAGAGATGGAATGTAATGTTTGAGTAAAATAATAAAAGTATTAGAACAAATAATTTTCACTATTACATCACCCTAGAGTGGGCATTACCATTACTAGTAAACAATTCCCTCCCATTTAAACTGAGTCTGATGTGAGTTCAGCCAAAGGAAAACAGCTTGTTTTGCCTGATTAGAAGATGAGCACTCAACGGGGCAATCTGGACCTAAAGGAAAAGAGCTGCGGATATTGCCATCCAGTTCTAATTTCTTTCGAGACCCTTGTTTAGTTCCACTATTTCAAATGTGTTTTTATCCGAATGTTTCCCATCATGTCAATCTTAATCTAAAATCAAATTGTCACTTCTCTCCCCAAAACAGCGATTTTTGTTTTCTCTGTTTCTGTTAATGGCACCATTTTATTCCCAGGCAATTGGGCTTGAAAACATGAAGTCATCAGTCTTTCATTCCTTTCCCCTAACTCCAAATTCAATCAATAATCACGTGTATCTTTCATCTTATTTTCTGAGTCTCTTTCTCCTTTATTGCCAATACTAATATTCAGGTCAATTTTACCCTGAGCCCATATTTATACAATAGCTAGATTCACCTTTCCAAAATACAACACTGTCACATCACTATTCAGAAACTTTCAGTGGGCCTTTGTTACTCAGTAATCAGGCTGCACTTCAGAGACTGGAATTTACCTACTCCATAAATGGTCTCAAACCAACAGCTTTATGCCCTATTGACTTTTTCCTTCTACTGCTTTCATACTGTTCTACCACTGTCCCTATATTCACGTTCAGTGTTCCTCAGTGCCAAACTGTTCTTCTTACCCTTTTCCTATTAATTCAAATTCAATTCTTCAAGGATTAGGTAGTCTCACCTCCTAAGCAAAGTTTCCTTAGACTTCTCTACCCTTCGCTTAACTCATAGTACTTAATGGCATCTACCTGGCTCATTTGACAACTATTTATAAACAGCTCTATGATATCATTAATTCTATCTTATGGAATTTTCACATTTACACTGATGGTCTATATGTAAGATATATTTTTTTTCTTCCCAACTAAAATATAAATTCTGTATACATTTTTTTTGTCCTACAGTGCTTAGTACCTAGTAGACCCTTAAATATATTGTAAAATTTGAGAAGGGAGCCTTGGAGGTCACCTACTGACAACTCCTGCTCAGTATGGGAATCCTTTTGGTATTCCTCATGGCCAATCTTGAGTGACACTTCTCAGTTTCATCACAAGACAGTGTGTTCCACTGCTGAAGAGCACTAGTCAACAGAAAGGTTTTCATCAAACTCCAAAATACAGCTAAATGAGTGAAAATGCAGGCAAACAGTATGTTCAGTATGCTTCCCTGGAGGCATGTACATGTCTAGAATATCTCAGGAAGGATATACAAGAAGCTAGAGTTATCGCTGCAAGGGGAGTTTGGGTGACTGGGAGACAGAGATGGAAGAACAACTAATTTTCACTATTAGACTTTTTGGTATATTTAATAATTAAATAAGTAAAATATGTTTTAAGTTCGTTCTTGTTATATACTTAGAACTTCCTCTGTGAAACTTTTATCCTGATCTCATTCTGATCTCTGGAGCTGACCAGCATCAATCAACTATGTTGACTGACATTTTAATGAACTGTTGCTAAGAATCATGTATATATGCACATTCAATTAAGGTTTATTAAACCCCTTAAAAGTAACATATTCTCTTAAATGAGTTGAAAACTGGCTCAAATATGCTTTAATATTCTTAAATAATATTTATTTTTATAACACAATTTCCAAATCAGTTTTCTTACCTGTCTTAAATTTTTTACATAGGCCTCCTATTCTGTTTTCATTCATATTCTCATAAGATACTTGTTGCCTAAGGCGTTTTGCTGTTATCTTCTTTATTACATGAGCATCTTTATGATGATCTTACCACCTGCAGTGCCTTCTTATTACCTATGAATTATGCATAACCTCTAAGTTACAAAACAGTTTTGAGAAGAAAGGCCATTCCTAAATATTATTAAACATTTACAGGATGAAAAAAGATATTCTTATCATTATGAATAAGCACATATCTTGGGAATCAAATAACCTATGTTCTAGTGCTGGCTCTTTACATATCTCTGGGCCCCCAGTTTCATCTCCATCAATAACACACGCACAAACAGGTATTAGACTATTTTTGAGAGCACTTCCCCATCTTGTTTTCTGTTTATATCATCTTTACTCCAACAGGTGCTCAGATATTACAGCACACATAGTTAGGATTTATAACTACTCACCTAATGAAAGCATCTTTCTTCCTGGGGATATGGCAAGGATTCCTTAATGCTAGAATTATCACTGGCTCCAGGCATTCCCCTTGGCATTTATCAACAATGAAAAACTTGATCAGAGATCTTTCAAAAGTCTGTTTGCATTTTCATATATGACCAATGTGCTCATTTGAACTAAAAGATACTGACATCATGAAACTTGTCATCCTTAAACCCTCTTGAGTTTGTAGAGGTATAGTGGAGACTTCAAGCAAAGAAGACTACTATCACCAGCTGTGGTGTGTACTATAATTGGTAATCGGCTCTAAAAGTCCCATTAATAAAATTTAGCTCGATTGAATAAGCATTCCTTGAGTGTCTACTAGACTCAAGACAATGTGCCAGGAGATAAGGGAAAGCACTTTGCTCTTTTCCACTCAGCACAAAGAGAAGAAATATAAAAGTCCTGCTAAGAGTGAAAGGCCTCTTGAGATTATGCTGTGCTCATCAAGCACCTGTTTGCCGTATCAATGAATGCTATTACAATTAGCAGATTCTAACCTTGCATCTGGAAATTTTTCCTGTCATTCATACCCTGTAGCTGCAGTTCTCAATAACATCAGAACCAACTGAATCCTGATGCAAACCACACCCCCACCCCTCAAAGTTCAGGCTAGTGATGTGATCCTCCTATAATGCATTTCTCTATCTGCATTTGGGATATGCTTTGCCCTTCTAATGTGTCTCAGTTTCTCAATATGTATACATAGTCATGATTTCCACATTCAAGGTTTCACCAGTTAGGCACTTCTGGGGTGGGATGAGGGGGCTGATATGGAGAAGAAGAGGGGAAAGGTCATGATCACTTTTTCAGACCCTATAATATTCTGGCCTCCTGGCCAGAAAAAATAATAAAAGCTTATCTTAAATCTGCTTTGTCATTTCTATTACTCCTCAAGGGCGAAAAGCAATAGTGGTGAAAAAAAAATCCTGCAAATACCTTCCCTTATCACCCTTTATAACTGGAAGAGGTCATAACGCAATCAAGCATGTGCTAATCACAGTTATTTCTTGTATCAGCAGGTATTTACTGAGCTCCTACATCTATGCTGGGATCTGAAGAATCCCAAAGCAGTTTAGACATTGTTCCTACTCTTGGAACCTCATGATTGAGTGGAGAGGTGGGGTTTATCCAATACCCAATTGAGAACAGCTAAGTCTGATACTAACAATAAAAGAAGAAATCAACTATACAATTTTGTACTACAGAAAAACCTAAGAAGTGGGCAAACTTAATCTCGCCCCACAAGCAGAAATCTTCTAACACCCTTGTAAGGGTCATTAAGCTTCACAAAGCAGTCCAGTTAATTTTTCAATGTCTCTTATTGCTAAAACATTTTATCCTATGTTGAACAAAAACTCTCACTTATTTATTACTCTATACAGCAATGATTTTCAAAACTTTGTTTTTTAAGCAGTGCAATGTGTCTTTAAAAGAAATACTAGGCATAAACCAATATCTAATGGTTTTTGTTATAAGTGGAACTCCACTGTTGGGAGCTGCAGGGGGCCTTCAGCATATCCACGAGTGCCCCTTCTCCTCCACCCACTAGCAACCCAAGGCACACCACACAATGCCTGCAGACCTGCAGAGTAACATTTGAAAACCACTGCTAAGGATATATTAAAAGTTTTAAGAACTTTAAGGTAATTAGAGTAAATCTAATTCCAGTTACAAATCTCAGCCCTCGAAGACAACTATTTTGTCTTAATCTTCTTGGATTAAATTTGTCCCTTTCAAATTATCTATTTCCTTTGTGTTATTTCCCCTCATATTTCCCCCATCCTGATCACTGTCCTCCTAAAAAAGCAAAAAATCATATCAGAACACAGTTCTTTAGATACTGTGATCAGCTAAGAATACTACCTCATTCTCTGGACAGCAACAGAAGTTGAAGAGTGTTTAGTGAATAAAGAAGAATATGAGCTGGACCTTGAGAAATGTAGAACTTAGGTGAAAAGAAGAGAAGATAAAATTCTAAGCTGGGCGGCCAGCATGAGAAGGATACAGAAATTAAAATGAGGGCCTCCTGACACTTTGAACACTTCTCTTCCAGATCTGGTTCTTTTCCATTCAGCCAGCTGCCCACTCTCTTATATTTCTTAGGATAAAATTAGGCCAGATCTTATATGCATGAATATAGACTTCTACTGTCTTGATACCAAATAAGGAACATGATCTGATCAGTACTAAAACTAAATCACTTCAATATTATAGTTATTGTCACAGGGGAAAGAGTACTTGATGATGATGTTTGATAAATCCGTGGGAAAAAAAAAAACTGTGTCATCTTACAATGAGTCAATACCTTGACAAGAAGATTCATAAAGGTTATAACAACTATTGAGGGGCATCCCTGGGGAGTTCTCAAATCTGAAGCATACCCAAAGAACATTGTGCCTGTAAAAAAATTAACTTTTATCATTTATCAAACCACAGGTAATATGTGCCCCAATGGTCTCCTGGTGACAAAAACAACAGCATTTTCAGGTATGTGGGTGCTAATTCGCTAAGATAAAACATCCTGTGAGAACAAATATTAAAAGACCAATTTGGGGTGGAGGGTGAAGATGTTTATCACTCTATCGTCTTATGTTACTTAATTTTCCAATGTACAGATAAAAATTAATGCACATTAGTGTCTCACATAATATGTTTTATCATTCAAGGAGGAAGATCTTAAAAACAGGATATTTCATGATATATCTTTTCCCCATAAAATGTATTTGTTAGTGATTATATGAATATTTACTATTTTATATCAATAAAAAATGGGATCTTTACTTGGCATTCATAAACCTGGGGAAATTAACCTTGTTCTTAATTTTAATCTGTTATGAATCTATAGAGTTTTAGGGTGCTGAGGGAAAAAACCTGATTTACTAGCATTCAGGGTAATTGATTCAGACATTTTATTTCCATTATTTTCTCTTTTCCTTCATCTCAAAAGGAGATAATCTGAATTGCTCTAATCTGAAAAACAACAATAAGTGTAGCAAATACTTGACAATGAAGATGGAAAGCTTCTAAAAATGTTACCTTAGTAACGGCAAGAATGTGGAAGAATAAGAATACACTGTCAGGACATCATTTCAGATTCCACAGATTTGAGGCCTAAATACAGTCAGCTTTCATTAGCTTTTTGTTTTTCCCAGCAGGTCCTTGGACTTTGAAACAAAACCTGAATGACAGCTATGAGCAATTCCAGCCTGGCTCCTGATTAGCTATGCCAAACAAAACAACTCTCTGCAGTGTAAACTTTCCAGGCATCTGCAACCAAGCCTCTGTAGAGACTATAATTCCTCAGTAAGATTTGAAGGAGAGTCAGAGGTTGGGGGGTAAAGGGTGAACAAGTGGGGGGAGGGGGACAAAAGAATAAGACCTTCCCCTCTACCTCAAACTAGTTCCCTGAACTAGTTAAAGCCAGGGGAGTTAAAATGGAACTTGTCTTGGTGGTGATGTTGTCATTGCAGCTTTTTAACTCTGCCTATTCTATAGTTTAACTAACCAGTTCTCTAAAGCTAAATATTCGATTCCAATTAACATCCATACATCCTTGTACTCCAAATCACCCATGCATTTAAACCAAACAAGCAATTCTAAGGCCCTATTACCATTAAATAGAGCAAGTAGTCGATTAAAGAGATCTGAACAAAAAGGGGAAGAAACATATATGAATAGATAGTGCCCCGTAAAAATGCAAACTAAGATTTTGTGCCATTTGTTGTCATTTACTTTCACTGCATACAGACCTAAAATTAATTACATCAAATGACAGTGCACTGTGCTGTGTGGTCCCATCTGCTACATAATTAGATCCTTGTGGAACTAGTAAGAAGCTTTTTCCTTATGATTGGTCCCCCTTGATTCTACCTAAAGAACATTCCTTTATCTACACAAAAGAATTACAGATTAGATATCAAAGCAGCCACTTTGATCTGATACTTGATTTCAAAGTTATAAGTCGTTTCAGAAAAAGTTGTCAAGAAAAATTGGTACTGGAGTGCTACATGGCAATTCAGCTATAAAGAGATAGATTAAACTAAAAGGTTAACTTAAACACTGCCAATGATCCTCCTAAAATTTCAGAAGTAAAAATGGTTATTTTTATATTTTTTGGCCACACAGTGAGATGGCAGCATTGAAATTTCCTTGTCTTCCAGGAAAGTGACATTTAACCACACTCTTTACCACTTCTGAGATAATCTACAAAACTGATGGTTGGCTTAATTAGAATGGTGGGCAACAAAGGTCCCCCTGTTTCTAGTCAATAACCTTTTTTTTTAACAGTCTGATGATGATTATGTACCATTTAAAATAAGGAAAATAGCTCTAACGCCCTAAGATGTAATTTGCAGATATATGGCAACATATGTTAAAGAAAACTTACCATTTATACAACTACATCATAAAAGCCTAGCTTACATTCAGGACAACATTTAATTTAAATTATCAAAGGTCTGAGTGGAAAATTCAAGTTCAGACAGAAGAGTCTATATAAAGATTCATCAAAAATCACAATCAGAAAGATATTAATTTTGGAAACTAGGGACAAGGAAAATTTCCATGTTTGAGACAGGTAATATCAAACCAGAAAGTACATTCCTCATTATTTTATTTTGACTTGTTCACAATTTTATCATTCTATTAAACTGTAAAAAACCTTAACAATATTTCTAAAACAGATGAAGATAAGAATAGTGATATTTGGAACAGCAGAAAACCCCTCATTATGAGTCTATGCTTGAAATCCCAAACCAAACCTGCTGATTCAGCACAAAGTCATCTTCAGAGTTCTTATCTGTAAATGGAACAATCCATTGTCTGGCTGAAACAAAGGGCAGTGCAAAGGAAATCAGCCAAATCTGGGCCAGATGGTCACTGATTCAAATTTCATTCTCCCCATCCCCCATCCTCCCTGGCACAACAAAAATGGATTCAGACAGCATTTTCAGTTACCAGGTAATGACCCTGAGTGGAAGGTATAAACCTTTTAGAGTTACTTTCACCATCCCCCACCTCAACATCAACACCACTTGATTTACTAAAACAGAATGTCATAAAAGTTAAAATTAGGGAGTTTAATTACTAGTGTACATTTAAAAACCCAATATTTATTTCTTAGGCATGACATGGAGTTTTACCAGGTGGAATGACTAAAAATATTCATACTAATTTGTTCTCATCTATTGTTTTTCCTCAAACTGACACAAAATGAAAACGAACACAGGGAAAACTGATCTACCACACTCATTTTCTACAGGTTGACTGTGCCATCACCTTGCAAAGAGTCTTGAGGTTTTTAACCCAGAGATACGTTTTACCAGCGACAAGCTACCAACAAAAGAAATCACTGATTTTGATTATAAACCACAGTATCTGACCTCATATTACAGAATCTGTAAATAAGGATACTGCTGAAAATACACATTGTCACATCTATATGGGGGACTATAAAACTCAGTTTTAAATTCTAAAGAGCAACTATAAATTAAAGCAAAACATACATGCAGAATTATGTCTTAAAATCTGCAAGCACTCTGTGGAAACATACATATTAAAGAATGGCATGAAAAAATTCAGGATCTCTCAATAAATTTATTCAGGAAACTCCTTTAGTTTTCCTCACTGTAAAAAAGAGAGATATTTAGATTAAACAAAGTCTTTTCTTTGAAGAGAACTCTTGACTTTATAGTAGTTTCTTGGAAAAAATTTACACTTATGTGACCTAAGTAAATTTTATCAAACAATAAATAGCAATTCCTTTAATAAAGTTTATAATTCTTTTTAATAATTACTTTGGAAATGTCAATGCAAGAGTACATTTTATTGGCATGCTACCGTGCCACTTTTTCAAGATTTACATATAGAAAGGTTAGGGTAGATCAAAGAGATTTTTGTCTATTTGTTTGTTTATTTTACACAAGATAATCACAGGCTGGTAATTTAATGGCTAAAGACAAAAATGACTTCAAAATATGCAATCAACAGCAACCACACAAATGGCCTGTTTTATTGTAGGGAAGTAGAAAAAGCTGCTAAAGTCAATACAAGGTAACCTCCCTTAAGAGAACATTTGTGGTAACTTACATTAACGATTCCAACGAGTAAATATAAAATGAAGCCAAATTACAGAGCTTCAAATCTTGACCGTTTGTCTAAAGGAGATAGAAGCAAGGGGAAACTTTTTCAAAAAATCTGTCCTCAGAAACTGTTCCTGGAAGCTGATCTACAATTACAATATCAGAGTAAGTTTTAAGCACTAGTTAAAAATATAATCTAAATATGTACCCAGTATATAGATATGTGCAATATATATGTCAGTGTGCTTCTGCTAACTTCAACAGTTTTTTTTTTTAACATCTTAAATTTAATTATTGGAAATACGTTTCTACAATCTCATTTCTGCTACTTTTTCCTTTACATAGTACTACAAAATAAAACTCAGGCATCATACTGAAAATTGTTGCACTGTTGTTACAGCATATAAATTTTTTTAAATATAAATATATCTCAGAAAAACTGCTAATGTGAAAAAATTAATCCATTAAGAACCTTTTAAATAAGGTAGTTAAGTACTGGCTGTTTAGCAAGTTTTTTTTTTTTTTCATTAAAAAAATAGGATTTGTAAAATAGGGTTTTATTTCAGTGTTCAGGAAAAAGAAATGACTATTCATATTAAAATTTTCTACCTTCTGAGCTCATCTTTAGAGTCCCTAAGATAAATTTACATTTAAATGAAACACACACAAAGGCAGCTGGACTATCATAACCATCCCACACACATTAGTGTTTTCAGAGATTTAAATCTCTATTTCTTAGGAGAGAAAATTGTGACTACATAACTATTTTTAATCAGTTTTATTTACTGCAATAAGGATTTATGTGCTAATGCTTTAATGTAATATGAGTTAAGGGAAAAATATTTCTAAATAGATCAAAATAGAATTCTACTAACAAAAGTCAACTCAGAACAGACTTCTCATACACATAATTCTCTTTTAAAAACAGCTTTTAAATAAAAAATAAACTATCAACAAAAATAAATGACTACATGAATGTAATGAGTTATAATTTAGCAGACTAAATTATGATCTCGTTCTTTAATAAGCCCTAATATAAAGGAGTAACAGAGTTTAAAACTAAAATATTATTATATAGGTACTGAGTTCTAGTTATTCTTTCAGTTTTTTTTCTTTTTCTTTTCCTTAACATGCATCTTCCTTTCTCTGGTGGTTCATGAATCAGGTAGAAAATTTAATTCCATTCAATTATTTAAAAAATAGTAAAAAGACAACATATTTATGATAAATATGGCACTGAGTCTATTAGTTTTATTACTATACATAATAAGAAACATATCAAGGGCCAAATTAGAGTGTGCATAGCTTTCATTGATGAAAAACTGATGAGAATCCAAACGTCTACAGAGTAAATTGCATTTATAAGAAAATGCTTTTAAAAAAATGCTTTACACTCTATGCTTTAAATATTTATTATTTCTCAATATAATCTATATTCATTAGTAAAATAGTAATCTATTAAGGAATTTCGTATGACTATAAATGTCCTTTAAATGAACTGAAGATCAAAATAAGCTTTCACTCATTTTCTCTCTAAATGATATTTTCTCATACTTTAAATTTACTACACAAAGAATAGCTTAAAAGCTTGTTTACTAAAATTAGTTTCTGCTCTAAGACAAAAAGAGGGGGGGTGGAATTTGAGTTGAATTGTGATCAAATTTATACGACCCTCTCAAAATATACATGCCACAGTTTTGGTTTTATTTATAGATACTTCAATGTACATGAAGTGTCACTAATGAACTTAAGGCTCATAACATAATTTCCTTACATCATATGCACTGTTTCAAATTTTACATTCAATGCCTCATGAACAAAGTTAAAAGCATCTTCTAGTTTAAGAAATGAAATGGACATTAAATCTCCATTAGATATTGGTTCAATTGAATTCTTTTATAATTTTGGTATTTGGTAACAGGACAAATGACTCCTTTACATGTTATTTGTATTAATCTTTTACCACATTTAATAATGATTTGAGGAACACAGTTTAAATAAAATTAGTTCTAATGCTACAATCACAAGCCACGTAACTGTGTTTTAACTACATCATAGACTTCCCCAAGGTCAGAGATAGTTATTTTCCTTTGTTTTTCTCCACAGCACCATTCCAATTATAGGTACTTGATAAAAACTTATTAAGTTGACTTTTATTGTTAATTTTCCACCCAATGGAGAACTCTATTATCCCCACTGGATATAAACTTCTTGCTCAGTAGGAAAATTATGAAAAGAAAAATTATTTCTAAGGAAGTAGAAAGTGTTTTTGATGCAGTAATTACTTTTTATGCAAACGAAAACTGAGATGCAGTTTGACATCATAATTGCTATTATCAATTATTATTACATCAAACCCTTAAAAAAATCAGAATAAGTTAAACACAAACTTTAAGATAGAATTATGGTGTCTGTAATACATGAACTTTAGCTTCCCTGTGTAAATACTCTACAGATGTCTGATAATCTCTCATGTAACAGTATCTACAGTAAGCCCACAATGTTTTGATTTTGGAAGTCTTATCAATTTAAATCTAATGAATGAAATGAACTGTAACATTTATATAGCACAAGAAATTTGTCACATTTTTCAGAACACTTTTTCCAAATTATCATTTCTATGATTCTAATCCACTATGTAGTATTATCCTGGAAATATTTGGCTTTCAATTGTTTTTTATTAAATAAGATATTAGCAAATTTGAATCTCATATTATCTAAATTATGGAAATAAATTTGTATGTAAGTAAATCTAATGATAACCTTAACATGCATGAAGAATTACAAAGACATTATCATTTTGTAAAGCTCAAAAAGAAGAGAAAATAAAATGTATTCCTTTTCATCTCTGCCACAGAATCGTTTTTGAATTTATTTTTTCTTGTTAGTATTCTTTATCAAAAGCTACTAACCTAGCTTCTGAAGGGCCTGGGCCTCATCTTATATCATTTCCAGTAGAGGTGATAGCCTTATGTTGTTCCATCTACCCTCCCTTCTCCCAGCTCTCTTGGAGTCAGTGGCTTAGACCTGAAAGAAATTTGGCCCTGGTTAAGGATGGATTCCACAGGCATGGAAGAAAGCTAATAGGTCCCCACAGAGGTCATTCTTTCAAATATTGAAAAGTATTTATTGAAGGGCAACTATGTGCTTGTTCTAGGTATGGAGATATAGCGAACAAAAAAGACAAAACACTTCCAGTCATGGAGATTTCATTCAAGTTTGGTGTGTAAATGCAAGACTTGAGCCCTATTATATTCCTTACTAACCAAATATAGCCTTAGTACAGTTACTTTCCCAAAAACAAGATACTAAATGGTTCCCTGACAGTCTGAAAGAATTTGATTCCCCTCAGCACCTATCTACACCATGTTCAACAAGAGTAGCAACATTTGGCACAGTGATTTTTCTAGATAATGTAAAAAATAAGATACAATTCCTGACATTCAGATCTTGCAATCTAGTTGAGTCACAAGACATTTACCCAAGAGTATGACACACAGGAAAGAACAAAGGCTGTGGACTCAGCCAGCCCCTATGTTTGAACTCTAACTTTTCACTTACTGGATATGGGTTCTTACTGAAACTTTTCTGAGCCTTAGTTTTCTTAGCTGTAAAAACGAGAATTATAATGCTTACTTTACAATGCTGTTGTAAGGATTAGAAATGAGTATGTGTACAATGCCTAAAGTAGCATACATTAACTTTCCTTAAGTTACTGGATTAAATTATTCTTGCTATACTTAAATAGCAGGAAAGAACTAAGCAGAGAAGCGTATATGAGTCATAAAGACCTTTATGGATTTTTTTTAATTAAAGGCTAAGTTTTGTGCATACACGCAATCTGACATATATATCCACTCTCCCTCTAAAATTCCAGATATGCAACTTTGCCATGTATTATTACACTGTTCCATCATTGTTTTGCTCTAGAGGCAGAAGTTGAGATAAGGCATACCACTGACTCCGGAGTCTTTATGATGGCAAAAAACCTCAAGCGTTTAGAATATCTGAAATACCATAACCCAGACAATACACTTCCAGCCTCCAAGAGAGCTTCAGTAGACTGGAAGATGGTCTGTTTAATACCTACCAATATCAAACAATTCCTTATTCATATTTTGACCAAAAATACTATGAAAATATCACACCTAATATTTGATTGTTCCACTTATACAAACGAAGGAATAAAAGGTGATTTTTACATGGCCTAACTTTCCTAGGGAAAAAAAAAGAACTTGATAATATTAGTTGAGAGGCAAAAAGTTTAATTCTAATTGCTATTCCCTGATGAAGTCTAAAGCTGTTATTATCCATGTGGCAAGTTTGGTTGCAACAATGGGTTTCTCTATCAGCTATAGTGCCAGAGGTTTGATTAGTTTATGTTCCACAAGACAATCAATTAAATCAAGAGATCAGAGCACTTTTAAAATAGACATATTTTTTAAATGCTGCAAATCTAAACTTTATAGGGAACATCTTCATGTACTATTTGTTAAAAATCTCACCAGAATTTTCAGGTTTATTTTCAAAAAATGAAATTGAGAAAGAATATTGTGGAAATACCCTGTCATCCATTATCCATGCCCAATTTTGCAGATAGTATTTTGATTTTTAAAAGAATTGCCAACTAAATATAGACTGTAGACTGTCAAATTCTATTGAATATAATTAATCGGTCAGTACTCTGTATTTACTATGTACCCAGCATTCTATTAGACATATTTCTATAAAAGAAATAAACTAAACTAGACATCAAAGGAGTGGTTCTTCAACCTTACTGGGCATGAAAGTGGCCTGGGGCTTACTCCTAGGGCTCAAAATCTGCGTTCTAACAGTATTTCCAGCTGATTCTAATGTAGGAGGCCCATAGTTTGGTGAACATTTGTGGTCAATAGTAACATAATCTGCAAGGATTTCTAGAGCAGTACTGTCCAACAAAACTTTCTGCAATGGTGGAAATATTCTATGCTTGCACAATACTAGACACTTGTGGCCATTAAGTTCTTGAAATGCAATTAGTACACCCCAGGAACTGAATTTTTAATTTTATTTAACTTTAACTAATTTCTATTTAAATAGCCACAGCCAGCTCTAGAGAATAGAAAGAGATTTTGAAGAGACACATGAGCCAAGCCATACATGGAAATGCACACGAGCAGGATTTATAGACAGGACAGACAACTGATTGGCTTGTCTAGAAAAGAGGTTTTATATTAGATTATCATGAGGTCAGATTATGAAGAGCCTTGAAGGCAAGTAAAGAAATTGGATTTCATGGCACACATTGCTGGTTGTTGCTTAATGAAGCCATTTTCTTCTCTTCTTCAGTATTAACAACCCCAGAGCTTTTGCATGCTCACCTCAGAGAGTGGACTTTGATTTTTCTCCACCACTCATGGTATTTACATTTTCTTTGTCAGAGTCTGGCTTACACCATGTGGTTAATTGTGGCCAATGGGATTTGGGACATCCACATATATTGGTAACCACTTTAAAAAGTGTTTAGCCTAAATAAAAAGAACTTTTCTGACTCTAGTTAAAGCTGTGTGAGGCGTGGGAGTGCTACTGACAAGTTAGGATAATGAAGAGACAAGATAGATGAAAGAGAAACGCCAAGAAACTAAGGCAGAGAATGACCAAAAGAACTTGGGTCCTTGATAACATCATCAAGCGTTTGAATTCACCCAGGAATTGTCCTGCCCTTTTCCTCTTCAGACATTCTGAGGATATAAGTAATTCATTACTGTTTAACATCTTCAATTTTTGCTTCTGTTCCAGGCAACTGACAGCGTTAGACCAGGATACTAACATTTAGAGCAACAACCTCTAGGAATGTTAAAGTAGCCATTGAAGGCATTTGATTAAAGTTGGAGACTGACTGAAACAATGCTTAAGGCTTAAATGTGATACATAAAAAAAACAACAGATCAGAAGAAAGGGAAGGTAGAGTTAAGCAGACCAGTTTCATTAAAAGGCCTAAAAGTCAAAATTTCCAAAAGATTTTGGGAAAATTAGAGCAATATTACTAGTATGTAAAACCGTTAATGTATATAGATAAATACTTGAAGCATTAATTGGGGAAAAGCTCATTTCGTAAGGGTAGTCGGATTGTAAATGATGTTTCTTCTTTGATTTTTTTATACTGTTCTCATGCTATCATGTCTACTTAAAGTCTAAACAAATTACAGAATGTAGTTTCCCTAAATCTTGTATATTCAATACTTTTTTGAAAATAGAAAAATTATCAAAATATGATTTCTCTATATTAGCTGCAAGTAAAGGTGTTTAGAAGACACTGACGAACGACATGATAGACCAGAAAGCATGAAAGACGAGCTGGGTGACCTTGGGAAGTCAAGTAAACCCTGTGGCAGTGCATTGTTTTCCTCTCAGGGTAGATGATCTACAGCTCTAAAATGTAACAGTCTGTTTTTAAGTGGAAGAAAAAGCTTTTGAATAAAAAAAAAAAGTCATACAATTGATATCAAAATTTTCTAATCTCTGTTCTCACCCTTTGTCATATAAGCTGAGTCTAAACAGGAATAAGTCAATGTCCTTGAAATTCTCTGAGGAAATCAGAAACCCTGGAAATAATTATATTTTGTAACTTTAATATAACTTTCAAAAAAAGGTCTCTGCATAGAGAATAAACACACTAGTTCTTAAAATTTTAATGCATAGACGTTCTACATTAATATCGAGTAGGTGTCAAGTGATCTTTTATTATTTCTAACTTGCATTTTCAAACAACTAATAAAGCTAAGCATTTTTCATACTTATTAACCATTTGGAATTGTGCTTCTATGAATGACCTAGCAATATTCTTTGCAAAATATTTAAAAATCGCTTCATAAAATATTTTATATCATTCAGTTAGGAGTTCCTTATACACCAGAAATGATCATCTTTTATCTGCATTGTAGAGATTTTTTTCCAATCTATCATTTGTCTATGGTATTTGTTTATGGTTCTTTTTTGATTTACAAAAATGTTTTTAAATTACATAATCAGATATGTCTGTCTTTTAATACATAGCTGTTTTCTTGGTTAGTTAAAATAAATGCCCTTCAATAAAGTAGTAGTTATTTAACTGTGGAATATGTATACTACAGACTATCATGCAGTCATTAAAAAGAATAAATAAGAGCTATAGAAGTTGACTTAGTTATATTCCTTGTACTTATTAAGTATTAACTGAAAAAAGAAAAAAATTATATATATGATAGTATAGATACATATAAGAAGCTGGAAATATACAAAATATATATAAGGTTACGTGAACTTGGGGGGAAAAGTTCTACCAAATAAATAGCAGATTGGCCACACTGTTGGGGTGAAATGAGAGGCTAAAGAGAAAATTTAGGCTCCCTGAATCGTTTAAAAGACATGACCACAGGTTTAAAAAAATATATACATATATATATATGTATATATGATTCCATCAGGTAAAATTATAGTGTTAGTGAATATATATAAATCTGCACAGAGATGCACAAAAGAATGGCCACCAAAAAGTTAATGGTGTTAAACTTAGGATGGTTAGATTTCAAGAAGAGGAAGAACAGAAATGAGAGGAGAAAAAAAGAAAACATGATGGAAAAAATTAAATAAGTTTAAAGTTGTCCTTTCCAAAAGACAAAACAGACCAGATGAGGTAGGAGACAGGACCCTCAAGTGAAAAAGTTCCCCGTCTTCCAAGATGGGTAAGAATTATGGTGATATTGTTATAGTTCCCTGACTACTCCAAGAGATATATACATAAACTTACTATAAGCAGTACCAATTTAATCAATTTAAAATGCACAAAATAAATAAGACATTACACTAATTATATCTTCTCTTCACATTGTGACCTCCATAGTTAGTGATGACAATCTTAGGCACATCTGCTCTAGAAAAACTAAATTTACAAAATGCTAAATGTAAAGAGTGGTTCTAAGACTTTTGTGTCCATAAAAATCACCTGAGAAGATTGTTAAAATGAACATTCCAGGGTCCCACCCCAGAAACTCTTTTATTCAGCAGGTCAAGTGACCAATAATCCGCATTTAACAAGCACCCCAGGCAAATAAGGCAGGTGTTGACAGATCACACTGAAAAACAGTGAATTTAGGGATGTCTGACCTCTTTACAAACTGATTAACCAAAGAATTTGAGCAGTGTGGTATACTAGAGAACAAAGAATTTCGAAGTCAAAAGATCTAGATTACCTCTCTGACCTAATCCCCCACTCACTCCGTCACTTGCCTCTCCTCTTCAGCTGTGGCATTGGCCTCCTTGTGACCCCCTCAAAACAGCCAAGAATGTTCTTCCCCTAAACTTCCAACCGGTCTTCACTCAAGTGTTACTCTTCAGTGACACCTGGTAGAGAATCTCATCCCACTTTCTAATTTCTTTTGCTGCTTCACTGTCTTCTCTAGCACTTCTCACTTCTAAAATACAATATATTTTACTTATTTTATTTTGTTTATTGTTTGACTCCCATAATGACAGGAATATCTGTTAGTTTTCTTTACTGTAGCATCTAAAGCACCTAGAACAGTATCTGGACAGAGTTCAAGGAGATATGACTTCACCAAGATAAAACAAATGAAGCTTGAGAGATTCAGTGATGGGAGGGAGATATAGTCAATAAGTGGAGAGCTTAATACACAGATTCCTAGGCCCTGCCAGAGATCTGATTTAGTCAATTTGGAGGCCTGAGATTCTGAATTTCTGAAAGAAACCCAGATGTTACTGATGCAGCTTTGAGAGCTGTCAAGTGCCTCTGTTAGTTTTTTAGTGAAAGGCAACCTATTCTACTATGTGAGATCAGCTGTAGGCTAAAAGAAAGTTTTGTTATATGCATTTGTCAGAAGAGTAAGTTGTTCCCCTAATCTCTATGTACCTAAGCTATTTACTCAAATAAATAAAATGATTCTACAACAAGGACGTTTTCACTTAAAAGTTTACTATGGATATTTACTGAAACCTAGTTTTTAATAAAAACATGATATTCAGTTTCTAAGTTTTCACTCATAAATAATGTTTCAGATGTTTTTATTATATGCCTTTGTGCATATGTCTAATTATTTCTAACGAATTTCTAGGAGGGAAATTTCTGAGTCAGAGTTTAGACTAGCACTGTCCAATAGAACTTCCTCCAACGATGGATATGTTCTGTATCTTCACAGACCAATATGGTAGCCACTAGCCACACACAGCTATTGAGCTCTTGAAATGTGACTAGTGCAACTGAGAAACTGAATCTTTAGTTTTATATGTTATTTAATTTAAATTTAAATGGCCACATGTGGCAAAGCACCACCATATTGAACAGAACAGGTGGAAGCATTTAAAGTATTAATAAATGATACCAAATTGCTCTCCAGAACAACTGTAATTTACCTTCACTCTGTAGTGTGTAACAATCATTTCTTTATCCCATTGCCAACACTAGATTAACATACTGAATCTTTATAGTCTGAAAGTTGAAAAATGTCTGTGTGGTTTTCACACAATTTTCTTTATTAATAATGATGAACCGGTAGTTTCATCTGTCACACTCATTTAAATACAAATACTCTCACTCATGTTAATTAAATGAGAGGTTGGAAATTAACTGGCTTCAGATTTGTTTTGTTGAATCCATACCTTTCCTTTTAAATATATTGCCGACATTTAAATTAATATAAAAATACAAATTTCAGTCTACAGCCATGCCACCCTGAACAAGCCCAATCCCATCTGATCTTGGAAGTTAAGCAGGGTCAGTCCTGGTTAGTACTTGGAGAGACCACTTAGGAAGACTAGGTGCTGTAGGTGTAAAAAATAAAAAATAAGGGATTTTAAGATGACAAGGTCCTTGCAATCTGTGAGGTCAACAAAGGGTTGTCTTATCTAAAAAGCTTAAATTAAATTGAAAAGTTAAAAAAATTAAATAAAAATAAAAATTTCCCACTCCAAATGAAAAAACAAATAATCTCGCAACAGCGAACCACAGTACCGCAGGGCAAAATCAGTGGAGTCTGAGAAATTCTACCACCTTCAGATTTTCGTGTTCACCAAAGCTTATCATCACCTATTATCTTACAGGGTTCCTGCTTCACTCACTCAGATTACCTGTTTGGCTCCTACAAGCACCTGAGTTTACAATTCCTGCTCTGAAATAAAATTTGAGAGATTAAAAGGCAAACAGCATCTAATAATAATAATTACCTTTCCTTTCATATTTAGTATCAAAAGTGCTATTATGATATTTCTGGACTATTTTATAAGTAATATTTAACCAACAGAAGAACAGTTTTCTAGTGTTTGTTGACATTTCCTACCCCCTAGAGAAGTGGTTTTAGCATCAGAGGGTTGTTAAAAATGGAGATCAGTAGGCCTCAATCCCAGTTTCTGATTAAATAGGTTGGGTTGGGCACCAAGAACTTTCATCTAACCCCAAACTCCAAGCGTAGCTCCACAATGAGATGAGATTTTTCTCAAGGATATGGACACTCCTGGAAATGTAGTGATAATGTGTAATTCTGACAGCATACTATAAATTTGTACACTCTTTTTTTCCCCAAAAAAGTCCACATTATTTCACCTTATCATCATAACAATCCTGTGCAGAAGACTGATAATTAGAGCAGTAATTGTTCATCTCATTTTACAGAAGAAATGTATGGTGCAGGAGTTAAGAATCACCCCAAAACACATAAGAAGCTAAAAGACCCAGAACAAACAGGTTTCCTAACTCCTAACCTTGGTAATATATTCAAATGCAGCAATCCAGGGCACAACTGGAACTTGCTGCTCCAGACTGGTACCATAAAAGCAGAACAGAGAAGACCATACAAGATACAGGTCATAGCAACAAACATTTATCGAGTGCTGATTACATGTTAATCCATGCTAATCATGCCTCTGGTCTCTACTGTAGGGACTGTTAAGTCACTCACTGAGCATAGAAAAAAGTTAAAAATAAAATTTGAAACCACAATCTTGAAAAGATAGCGAATTCTCTATAATATAGACAGGATAAAAGCAAATATGCTGAAAGGGTGGCTAGTAGGGGTAAATAGAGAGCTGGGTTGAAGAGAAGAATCACTGTGGGAGCTTCACATCTGGACTTGGAGGAGTTGCTATCGCCAGTCAGTCAAGAATGGGAGGGAAGGAAGAGTACACAATAGGGAGCCCTCCTGGGGCTCAGCAGCACAAAGAGCTGCTGTTATCCACGTTGGGTGTGTGTTTGCCAGAAATATCAGGGCTGCTGGAACTCCAGAACTTACAAGGGCATGCTTTTGTGTAGTCTAAATTACCTTGACTACATAAGAACTCAAGTCAGGGGGCATAACTTCATTATCCACTTGTTGCCAAAAGATAACATGATTAGGAATCATGAAACTTTCTCTGATTTTTTCCAAGTTTTGAGAAGTATTCCTAGTAAAATCCACCAAATTGTGATTACAATGACACTAATTATAATTCGGACCTTTGAGAGAAAAAAAGAGTTGCTTTTTCACTCAAAGAGAACTGATAGATGTATTACTAATTTTAACGGCTGCTTTTCTAAGATTAAAAAATAATAAAAATTACTATAGACTTAGAATACAAGATAACTACAATTAATTTGAAAGAACCTACTAAGGAATTTGGTTTGGGGTTGACCCGTCCCATATGTCCATCTTACAGTCTAGTTGACAATGACTGAGGTGATGAAGCTTCCACCACTCCATGTAGAAAACTGTAGCAATACTGCTGAATAACTTCCTTTCACTTTGTAGAAGACCAAAGAAATACAAATTAAAACAAAGGGATACAATTTTACACTCATCAAATCA
Organism: Rousettus aegyptiacus; assembly: GCF_014176215.1. NCBI lineage: Eukaryota > Metazoa > Chordata > Mammalia > Chiroptera > Pteropodidae > Rousettus > Rousettus aegyptiacus. The sequence continues at coordinate 55,916,736 of NW_023416287.1, read as the reverse complement.
GTCACAATAATAAAAAAGGTTTTAAAATAACATAAGCAAACACATAAAATGTTAATGAAATATAAATTTACATAATCCTTTCAGAAAATAATTTAGAAATTACCAGAAATTGGGAAATTTCCTAATGAAAATAAGAGCTAACATTCATGTGTTTTCATGTTATCAGTTTTCACCTTAACAATTTTGTAGAGAGCTATTACTATATCCATTTTACAGATCAGAAAGCTCTGAGAAAACAAGTTACTTGTTCAATATTGCCAGTAAGTGATGGAGCTAAGTTTTGCACCATGAACTTTTAATTTTAGAGCCCAGCCATTTACAATTAAACTATACTGACTTGCTAGGGGAACAATCCTAAGGAAGAAAGTTACATTCATGAGGATGGTCATTATGTATTTTTTAAATCTCCAGAGAAAGGGCTAAATAAATTATGGTATGATAAACTAATTACAAATAACAGGAAGCAAATTATAAAAGTTTATGAAATATCAGAGTAAAAATGTATCTGTAATATAAGATATCTGTAAAAATATATGTTCATATGGCAAGACTAAGAAGCTGGAAAAAATAAAAACTATTCCATTTTAGAAGAATTTCACTACTAGTACTTAATTTTCTTTTGTTTCTGTCAGTCCTGTCAATCAAGATTATTCTAAGCACCCTTACAAACCTATTCTAGTTCATATTCCTATCATCCCAATAACGATTCTTAAAACTTCACTATAATTGATTAGTTTTACTCAAAATAATCACATAATACTTTTTATCAGTGATTTTGAAGCTATAAAATATGAGATCTTAAATCAGCGATTTTTGCAATCACCATTTACAGTGTACTTTTGAAATCCCTTAACTGGCATTATAGTGACTAAAATTAACTAATTCTTCTAATTGCAATAACCTTGCAAATGACTCCTTAGTTCCCTGTGCCCACCCAGGAATCATTACCCCAGAGGTTGCAGGTGTTTTAGACATTAGAAAATTTTCCTACTAAGAACATTAATTCTAAATGGATACTTATAAGTAATTAAAATAGCTATAAGGGATATTTATATTCTAAATACTTGAGAATTACTAGTCCCTTGGAAGTAGGTCAATGAACTTTAATATTCCTTTATCAAAAAGTAAGAGTTTGGTAAGAATAATTTCCTTAAAAATGGCACCAGGAACTGTGAAGAAAATTCACTCTTACTTAGCCATACTAGGTGATGCATAGAGATCTGTTCAGCCCAGGGTTTGGCCTCTCTCAGTAACACGAACATTTTGTGAGAAAGTAGCTGTTCTCCAAGATATCAATCTCGTAAGAACAGGAATGTAGTTTAAACATTTCTAACTTCCTCTTTATGAATCTAACATTCAAGAATTTATTTTGTCACTCCACTGTCTCAAACCCACAGGTCTAATTTGGTTATCCTTAGCCTATCTTTGGACACCTACAGAAACTACTATTTTAAACACAGAATTCTGGAGTTAGAAGGACCCTTAAAAGCCCAGTAGTTCAATTCCTTTATCTGAGGGGGAAACAAAAGCATTTCTAAGAAAGCAACTTCATTTAGCTAGAGCATATCCAGGCCTGGAACTAAGAGATGTGAACAAATGTCTTAAACTTGGCCTCCAAATTTCAGCCTTACCATTAAAATTTTTATGTTATCATGTTAGAAGAAGTATACATATGTCATTTTAATGTCTTTATATACACACTGCACTTAACAGAGTTAACTATGGCTCTCATTCTCTACTTCATACAGAGTTCCAAAATGGAGGATAAATTCAACAAAGATTATAAAAACCAAGTGTACAGAAACTGGTGATGGAGGGGGGATAATAGTTTAATAGTTCTGCTTTCTACTGAATACTTGTTCTAAGATTTTTAGCACTCTAATTGATTTTCAAATGTAATAAGTGTCTGCCTTAGGCCAAATAAAAGGTTGTAATGTCATCGTGAATGGATATCAAATTAACAGCCATCGCCAGTGATATATAGTTTTCTTGTATTTAGTTCCTTTCTTCTTTTATTTCCACAGTGTAATTTTATTTTAATAGGAGGGATATACAAGAAATTGACAACAGTGTTTGCCTCTGAGGAGGGGGACTAGGGCATTGGGAGTATGAGGTGGGCTTACTTTACACAATTTGAAAATTCTACCTTATGTATATTACTGTTCTATATACATTAGTGAAAAAAATGTCCTTTAAACACACTTCTACTTGTGTATAATTCTATTACTAAATATCTTCATTAATACAATGATTTTTAATCTTTTTCTCTTTTAAGTAAGTCTTCAGTATTCCAGTTTGTAAAACCACGTAGAAATATTCCAAAAGAAAAAAAAAACCAATACAGTCACATAATTCGAAGCATAAGAAAATATACAGAGTAATGAGAGGTTTTTAAGGGGCCCTTTAATTCAAAACCTTTTTGTGCAAAAGCTCTTCCCCATATTTAAATGGTTATGTTTTAAAAAAGAGATTTAACCGAGATTTCCCCATCTCAAAGGGGAAGGGGACACTAAAGGTGTGAAAAAATGAAAATGAAAATTTAGTTTCTATTCTCTCTGCCGGACAGAGGGCCAGCCATAAAGGAAAGGAGCATGACTGAGAGTTTCTCCAGGATGCGTCCGCCTCAGATGGAGGCAGCAGCTGTTCCCGTGCACATGAACGATGTTCTGAACCTTACATGGACTCGATTAAACTAAGAAACCCCACGAACGCAATCTATACAGACGATTTCTTTTAATGGAGCTCGGAAGAGAGGCTGAGGGCATTGATTCACTTTAGCCAACCGCTTCATCATCACAACCTTGCCCGGCCAGGGCACACACCTCACTCGCTTCGCTGTCTACTTTGTCAGGGTCAGCTGTCAACACAACCCTTTGTGTCTCAGTCAGAATAAGAGTGTCCCTCAGCCACTCACCGAAATATGGAAATGACGGCCGAAGACACGCGAGTGCGCCCGCGAAGAAGTGACATTTGGTGTGGAGGAAAGAAACCCAGGGACACTGAGCAAACGCCCAGCCACCGCTGGAAGCTCTCGACTTTCCCCAGCTGGGCTCTCTCCATTCCGTCGGAGTCACCTCCGCGCCTCCTTACCTGTGCCCACTCGCCCCCACTCGCTCGCAACCCCTCCGCCCCCGAAAGACCAGTGGGCGCCGCGCCCCCCGCCGCCGCCGCCTCCGCCTCGGCGCTCCCGCGCGCCGCAGCCCCCTGCACCCCACGCTCGGGCTTCCGCGCTCCCGCCACAAAGGCGGTGAGGAGAGCTCGGGGTGACAGGCCTTCGGCCTCCGAGCGCGGACCGCACGGGCTGGGTCCCCTCAGGGCGCTGACGCGAGGCGGTGCAGAGGACGGGGTCGGATCTGGGCTGGCACCGGCGCCGGCCCTCGCCACACAAACACGCTGGCGCTCACATCCCCGCTCCGCCTTCCTAGCTCTCCAGGAAAAGTCCGCCGCAGCGCTTCCCGGCGCAGGCAGGGTGTCCGCAGCCCGCCAAAGGGGAGCTCCTGCCGGGCAGAGGCGTGCGCTCGCGCCCGGCTGGCGACCTCTCACCTCCCCGCCTCCCCGCGCCCGCGCTCCGGAGTCCCCGCAGCCGCTCACCTGGCCCTGGCGTGGCGCGAGGGCAGGACCAGGGGGTGGCCCGCGCCTTGGCCGGGCCCGTCTCCCCACCCCCAGTCAGGGTCCCAGCGCTGCGCTCCGCTCGCTCGGGCCGCCCTCCTCCGAGGTGCTAGCGCCGCCGGTGGCTGGCGTCTCTCTGGCAGGCGCGTTGGCCGCGCGCTCAGTTCCCCGGGGCGGAGCGAGGCGCCGGCTGCCGCGGCCGGAGGCGGATTCCTCAGGTGCTGCCCCTCCCGTTTCCCCGGAATCTCCGCGGACCCCCGCACTCCCGTCGCCCCCCCCCCACCGCCACCGCCTGGCTTCTCGGCCTCCTGCAGCCTCCGCGAGTGGCCTTTGGGGCTCCCTTGCCCACCTCGACTGTCGTGGGCGCACATTGTCCTACCCACTCTCTCCCTAGACGCCCCACCCATAGAGTGGCGCCTGGACTCCACTGTTTTCACGCCTCCATTTCCAAACTCCCTGGCACAAATGATGGGTGTGGCCACTGTGGGGTGTGGAGGGTGGTGCTGTGGAGGGGGTCTTCTGGAAGGAAGATTGCCTCCCAGTGCGGCCGACACGCGCAGCCAAGAAAAATTTTCTCGCGGATTCTGCGTTCATTCAGCGTGCTCTCGCCTCATTACGCAATTGCTTTCCCTGCCCAGAGGACGGCGGCTAAGGGACCATAAGCGTGAACTCGGCCTGGGCAACGGTGGGTCAAAACCCCTTGGCCTTTTGCATGAAGAGGGTAGGGCGGGGGCAGGACGCGGACAACACCAAACAACCCCGGAACTCCGGGCCAGAGCCAACTTTTGCACCTCCTGGTTGAGTACGCCCTCCCGCTCGCGGACCGGCCGGGCGCTCAGGGAGGCTGCCGGCTCGCCATGGTTCGTCCCTAGCCTCCCGGACCAAAAGGGATACTGCGTCCCAAGGGCAGCCACTTCCAGGGGACGCTGCAGGATCAAACGTTCTCGAGTGATGCTGCGGACCAGTAGTGACAGATTTAGCTCCACTTTTCACAGCTGATGGGTTTTGTTATTAGAGATGTAGCTCCGTTTTTTTAAACTCTCATTGTTGCGGGGGATAGGCAACTAGATTACTTTACTGGATTGCCCACAATCTCCATGGCTGGGTGTGGTGGAATAGTTTAGGTAAATAAAAGTTGACGAATTTTTAGTGCCTGTGGGGCAAGTGAAGTCTCAGGTAGCTCAACATGTTCTTGAAAGTGAGGAAGCTACGCTGGCGCCCAGTCCCTGGTGGGTTGGTTATCATTCTATTGTTACAGTTAAAGTATCTTTGTCAATTATAGTTTAGACAGCTTCAACTTAAATCGCTATCAAATGGTCTCTAAGTCAGTACGTTTTGTTTGCTTGTCTTGCCTGTTTTTTAAGAATCAAACTGCTTCCCCCGCCCCTCGCCCCCTTTTCTCTTTTGGTGGAAGGGAAATGACTGCAAGTCTGGCTAGAATCTCTGAAAAATAACTGAAGGCATAGTTCAGTTGTAACTAGCAAAAGTAAGAGACTTGTTTGTGGTTTAGATTGTCTTCCCCTGGGACAACATGCTCTACTGCCATTTTTTTTTTTTTTTAAATCGCTTTGTTCCTTTTGGGGATAAGGAGCAGAAATATTTTTGTTTTGTTTTGTTTTACAATTAAATCCCTATTGCCAGTCTTTAAAAACACATAGAAACAGAAGGGCAGGAAACATGGCTTTCTCTGTCACAACTGTATTCCCAGTTTTGGATCTTGCCCACAATACAGGCTTATTAGTAAATGAAATCAATATGGTTTTTCAATAACTACAACATAGAAAGGTGCAGATGATTAGAAGAAGTACAATTCAACATATAAAAAAGGAATCCAATGTCAGCAAACTCACTATAAGAACTGGATATATATGGTGGAAAGAAGCAGAAACCTAAGATTTCTAGTTCACCTAGCGAATATAAACTAAGCTCACAAGAGATTAAAGCAGGTGAGAATTTTTTGAAAAATCCAATCCTTCACAAGGTCTGTAGAGCTAGGAAAGGGGTCACCTTCCATTTTAAAGTTAAAGAAACTAGGAACAATGAGCAGCCTTAAAACCACAGTTTGGTTTTCTCTCAGTTTAGCTCAAGGACAATTGTTGAGTGCAAAGCTCACTAGACTCTGGAGATGTGAAGGCAAAATTTGGCATAGTTGTTCAAGGACCTTAGACTAATATTACAGGACTCTGGTATTCATTCTTTATTCATTCAACAAATATTTATTGAGCACCTACTGTGAGCCAGATGGTGTAGTGGGAACTGGTGATTCATCAGTAAACAAGACAAGTCCCTAAGAAGGTTAAAAGTTAGTGATGGTAATCTATCTATATTCTAGCATATTGAAAACATTTTGATATCTCCTTTTTTAGATAATACATTTCCTTGCCCCTAATTTGTGTATATGTCTTGTCTCCCCTTCAGGGTTTACATATCGCTCATCATGCCCAATAGATGTCTGTGATTATAAAATATGATAGGGATAAGAGTGAACACTCTGGAGTTAAGCCCCATAGTTTTAAATCCTGACTTCAAGACTTAACTATTATGTATTCCTGACCAAGTTACTCAATTCTCATCTGTAGAATTTCATAACAGTACATAACTCAAGGAGTAGCTATGTGAAATTAAGAATGCATTTTGCCTAGCACACTGTAAAATGTTAAATGCTACCATTGTCTACAAATCCCTCCATTCTTCCCCATAATGATTTCTAAGTGCTTCTCCATAGATACCCTGCATTAGAATCCAAGCTCAGTGGAAAACGTGAGACTGAGAGCAGTCAGGGTCCTTATAAATAATAGTATCTTTCTGAGTAGTTATTGTGACTATCCTCTCCTCAGCAATGGGGGAAGTTCTATGACTACATCCTTGTTCTGCTTTCAAGGATAAGCATTCTTTTGCATAAATTTCTGTGGCCCTTGCCTCCAACCCTGGAAGGCTCTTCCTTGTTCATTATTCTTCATGGCCACATTTGAAGTGGCACTGAGAAGTAAGCCCTCCTTGGAGACTTCGCAGTTTTCATAGCCCATTTCCTGCTGGTGTAAGTTTGGGGTCCTGAGAGTTCTTTTACAGTTAAAGGTTTTGAAAGGCCAGGCTTGGGGCTGGTTTGGCCATAACATCCCTTCAGACACTTAGTAGACTTCATATTTATTTGCTTCCTTTGAGTTTCCTGTGCGGATTGTCACACCCAAAGTTCTTTTCCTGGACATAGTTTCAAATACTTTATTTCTTTGCTTCCTCACCCTATTCCTTTTTCTCTCAACTTTAGGCTTGAGGTTTGGTGGCTCAGCACCTTGTGCACCATCAACCACTATTTCCTATGAAGAAGGGGGCTACTACTTTCCCCCTAAGCCAGTTCACTGGAGGGGAAAACAAACCCCCAACATACGACATCCTCAGAGGGTAAGACCCACTGTGGGGAATTGAACAGTGGTTTCTCTAATTCCAGGTAGGATGGCAGTTACCAATACTCAATGACCTAGATCTCCACTTATAAATATGAACAGATAAAAATATCACTACTCATAAAGAGAAAATCCACTATTCGAAAGAAGAGGGCTAAGTTATTCACTAAAATGGAGTTAATGCAGGAAATAGAAAAAAATTTTTTTAAATCTTGTTGATGTTCTTAGTGATATTTAAAAAGTGACAAGGGCAGTTGTCATAAAAACGGAGAAATCTGAGAACTAGAATATCCTTGGAAATTTAAAAACAAATAGTTAACTTGAAAGACTCTAGAAGCAGTTAATAAAAAAAGATATTGTTAAAAACTGACAACGAATTATAAGACCATCTCAAAGAGTCCATCCGGAGTGCAGAGTAAAAGATAAATAGAAATTATGAAAGGAAGGATAAAAGAAATTTTAAAATAGATCCAAGAGATCCAATTTTTAAACACTGGATGTTTTAAAATAGATATTATATATTAATATAATTATATAATATCAAGTTTATAGTATAGATATTTTTATACTACAAAATATTGTTGAAAGAAAAAAAGAAAATCTAAATAAATGGAAATATATCTGTATTGATGGAGTTGACTTAATGTTAAAGTGGAAATACTCCCCAAACTGATCAACAAATTCAATACGATCCCTATCGAAATTACAGCTGCTTTCTTTTCAGAAATTGACAAACTGACCTTATATATGTAATTCATATGGAAATTCTAGGGACTCAGAATAGCCAAAATAATTTATTTAAAAAAATAAGGAAGTCGGAACATGCACTTCCCAATTTCAAGCCTCATAACAAAGCTACAGTAATCAAGACAGTGTGGTACTAGCATAAAGATAGACATATGGATCAATGGAATAGAATTAAGAGTCCAGAAATAAACCAATGCATCTATAGTTAATTGATTTTTAACATGGGTGTCAAAACAATACAATGGATAAAGAATTGACTTTTTAAGAAATGGTGCTGGGACAACTAGATACCCATATACAGCAGATAAAAAATTAATTCAAAATGGATCTTAGATATATAGTAGACCCCCCTTATCTGCAGGATATATGTTCCAAGACTCCTGGTGGATGCCTGTAACCACGGATAGTACCAAAACTTTTCTCTCTCTCTCTCTCTCTCTCTCTGCATATATATATATATATGTATGTATATATATATATGTATATATATACACACACACATACACATACACACACACACATACCTATGATAAAGTTTAAAAATTAGGCACAGTAAGAGATTAACAGCAACTTATAATTAAATAGAACAATTATAACTATATACTGTAATAAAAGTTATGTGAATGGCTTCGGGGCCATTATTAAGTAAAATACAGGTTACTTGCACACAAGCACTGTGATACTCTGATAGTCAATCCGATAACTGAGATGGCTACTAAGTGACTAATGGGTGGGGAATGTGTATACAGCATGCATACACTGGACAAAGGGATGATTCACATGCCAGGCAGGACAGAGCAGAACAGCTTGAGATTTTATCACACTACTCAGAATGATGCACAATTTAAGTTTTAGAATTGTTTACTTCTGGAATTTTCCATTTAATATTTTCAGACTTTGGTTGGCTACAGGTAACAGAGACGATGGAAAGCAAAATCGTGGATAAGGGGGGAACTACTGTAATAGAGACCCAAAACAATAAAACTTTTTATAGAGCTATTTGACACTGGATTAGGCAGTAGTTTAACATGATACCAAAGGCACAGGCAACAAAGGTAAAACTAGATTTACTGATTCATGAAATTAAAAACTTTTGTGTATCAAAGAACAGTATCCAAAACATGAAAAGAAAACCTACAGTATGGGAGAAAATATTTGTAAGTCATATATCTGATAAGGATCTGTTATCTAGAATATATAAAGAACTCTTACAATTCAATAGTTAAGACAAATAATTCAAATGAAAAATAGACAAAGGATTTGAATAGACTTTTCTCCCTTATGGATCAGTGGAATAGAATTGATCCATATGGATCAATGGAATAGAATATATCCGCCCCCAGGATATTCAATGGCCAATAATCACACAAAAAGGTGTTCAACATAATTAGTCACTAGAGAAACTGAAGTCCAAAACACAATATAGCATTTTACATGCATTAGCAAAAACAATTAGCAAAAACAAACAAGCAAAACAGAAAATAACAGGTTACATACAATGAAATATTATCGCTTTAAAAAGGAAGGATATTCTGAAATATGCAGCATCTTGTAGGAAATCTGAAGACATTAAGTGAAATAAACCAGTCACAAAAGGACAAATACTATATGCTTCCATTCATATGAGGCACCTAGAGTAGTCAAATTTATAGAGACAGAATGGTGGTTGAACTGGGGCCAAAGTGGAAATAGGGAGGTGATGAGGAGTTATTGTTTAATGGACATGCTTAGGGTTAGGGATAGAATTTTAGTTTGGGAACATGAGAAAAGTTCTGGAGATAAATGGTGGTGATGGTTCACAACAATGTGAATGTACTTAATGTCATGAAATTGTACTCTTAAAATGGTTAAAATGATAATTTTTATGTTATATATAGTTTGCCATATTTTTTAAAGCTCTAAAAAATTTTTTAAAGATATAATAACAAATGTTAGCAAAGACATGGAGAAACTGGAACCATTATACATTACTGGTAGGAATGTAAATGCAAAATGGTGTAGTCACTGTGGAAAACAGTATGGACTTTCTCAAAAAGTTAAACAGAGTTATAATATGACCCAATAATCTCACTCAAGAGAATTTAAAACATATATTCACACAAAAACTTGTATATGAATGTTTATAGTAGCAGTATCCAGAGTAGTCAAAAAGTGGACACAACCCAAATGTGCATCAACAGATAACTGAATAAACAAAATGTTGTATATACATACAACAGACTATTATTCAGATTTAAAAAGTAAGGAAATTCTGACACATGCTACAACATGAATGAACCTGGAGAACATTATGCTAACTTGCTTTTAAACTCTTTAGATTATCTTATAATATCCTCTTTAAATGCTTGCATTTTCTCGTAGATAGCTTTAATAGAAAGATCATGAAATCTGTGATTTCTTTGAGCTTATACAGAACTAGTTGTTGGAATTTGTTGTTTCTTTGATAGGTTTTCTGAGAAGTTACGTTTTTCTTTTTACTTTTTTGCTTATATATCTTTCCTCCTTTTCATTTATTTCTTTCCAGTTTTTTAAACACACACACATGTTCCATGATGATATTTTCTTGCTATCATTACTTTCGTTTGAAGTTAATTTTGTTTGCTGAGGAATAGTGTGGGGTGGAGGGATAAAGAAAGGTCAAGAAAAAAAAAAAAGATGAATTTCTGCAGCCCAGGTGTAATTTCAATACTTTTGTCATTGATGCACTCTCATCAAGTTTGATATATCCTTTCCCAATAGGCATGTCCTCTTTTAGTTTTTGACATTCAAGAAAATAGCATTATGTACAGCAAAGCTTCTATGCCACCGGCTCTTTCTCCCATGATCTAACAATCATTTCCCCTCCCCCTTCCATCTTACCTCTGACAGAGGCGAGGTTGTTAATGATAAAAATGACATAATTAACATTACTTCTTCAGCTTTATTTTCCTCAGATATTTTGTGATATGCAATTTGGTTTTATTGGAATATTCCCAGCTTTTACTGAGACCAAGCCACACTCTGATAAAATGATCTTAAACATGTTTTCAAGTCTCTGACACTCTAATCCAGAGCATGAGGCTCCTACTGAATTCTTAAGCACCCTCTTTCTCTTGGTCTCAAGCTTTAACAGCATTTGGCATGTTTTATAATTTGTGGTTTGGGATTGTGATTTATGGTTAGTGTATATGTCAACCTGGCTAAGCTAAAATGCTTAGTTTTTTAATCACATAATAATCTAAGCATTGTTGGGAAGGTATTTTGTAGATGTAGGTACTATCTACAGTTTACTTTAGGTAAAGGAGATTAATTACCCTAGATATATGGGTAGGCCTCATCCAATCAGTTGAAAGGCCTTAAGAGCAAAACGGAAGTTTTCCTGAGGAAAAAATTGTGCCTCAAGATGGCAATATTAGCTACTCCCAGAGAGTTTCCAGCTTGCTGGTCTACCCTACAGATTTCAAAATTGATAGTCTCTGTGATCATATGACCCAATCCCATGAAATATATATGTGTTGAAAATACCTTTTATGATTTCGTGTCATGTCTTTTTGCTTTCTTTATGTCTTTTGACGAGTAGAAATTCTTAATTTGAACTTGTCTGTTTTTCAGACTTTTACCTTTTATAGTTTATACATTTTGTTTAAATTTTCTCTACTCCAAAGCCTTAAAGACATTTCCTGACATTTTCTAAAATGTTTTAATTAATTAATTAATTAATTTATGGTGACATTGGTTAACAAAATCCAATAAGTTTCAGCTGTACACCTTAATAGTAAGGCATATATATATTTACACTGTGTGTTCACTTTCCATAGTTGGATTTCTTTCTGTCACCACATATGTGACCCCCTTTACCCCACCTAGCTTCCCGTTTCCCCCATCCTTTACCCTCTGGTAACCACTAATCTATAGTCCATGTCCATGAGTCTCTGTTTGTTTGTCTTGTTCATTTGTTGATTTTAGGTTAATATCCCACGTATAAGTGATATCATGTGATTTTCAATCTTCTCTGTCTGGTTTATTTCACTTAGCATGATTATCTCAAGGTCTGTCCATGTTGTCATAATGGCAGTATTTCATCACTTCTTATGGCTGAGTAATATTCCATTGCATATATGTACCACAGCTTCTTTAGCCAATCATCTATCGTAGGACACTTCGGTTGCTTCCGTGTCCTGGCCACTGCTATGAACATCAGTATGCAAATCTTTTCGGATATGATTTTTCAAGTCTTTGGGGTAAATACACAGTAGAGGGATTGCTAAATCATATGGTAGATCAATTCTCAGTTTTTTGAGGAAACTCCATACTGTTTTCCATGGTGGCTGTACCAATTTGCAGTCCCACCAGCAGTGTATGAGGGTTCTTTTTCTCTGTATCCTCTCTAACATTTGTTATTACTTGTCCTATTGATTATAGCTATTCTGACAGGTATGAGATGGCATCTCATTTTGGTTTTGATTTGCAATTCCCTAATAGCTAGTGATGTTGAACATCTTTTCATATATTTGTTGGCCATTCGTATGTCCTCTAGGGAGAAGTGCCTGTTTAGGTCTTCTGCCCATTTTTTTGATTGGATCATTTGTGGGTTTTTTTGCTGTTATTGAGTTTTATGAGTTCTTTGTATATTTTAGATATAAAGCCCTTATCAGAGGTGTTGCTTGCAATATATTTTCCCATTCAAATGGTTGTCTCTTTACCTTGTTGACAATTTCTTTTGCCTTTTGCCTTTAAGCTTTTTAGTTTGATGTAGTCCCATTCATTTATTTTAGCTTTTATTTCTCTTGCTTTTGAGGTCAAATTCATAAAATCCTCTTTAAGTCCAGGGTCCTTGAGTTTCATTCCTATGTTTTCTTCTATGCATTTTATTGTTTTAGGTCTTATATTTAGGTACTTTATCCATTTTGAGTTAATTTTGGTGTGTGGTGATAGACAATAGTCTAGTTTCATTCTTTTGCAGGTGGCTTTCCAGTTTTGCCAGCATCATTTATTGAAGAGACTTTCCTTTCTTCACTGTATGTTTTTGGCTTTTTTGTCGAAAATCATTTGCCCATATAAATATGGGTTTACTTCTGGACTCTTGATGTTGTTCCACTGGTCTGTGTGTCTGTTTTGCCGCCAATACCATGCCATTTTGATTACTGTCACTTTGTAGTATAATTTGAAGTTGGGCAGAGTGCTGCCTCCAGCCTCATTCTTTTTTCTTAGAATGGCTTTGGCAATTCGGGGTCTTTTGTGTTTTTATACAAATCTGATGATTTTTTTTTTCTATTTCTTGAAAAAATGCCGATGGGATTTTGATGGAGATTGCATTAAATCTGTATAATGCTTTAGGTAATATGATCATTTTAACTATGTTGATTCTTCCAATCCAAGAACATGGAATATCCTTCCTTTTCTTTGTATCTTCTTTTATTTCTTTTAATAGGATCTTATAGTTTTCATCATATAGGTCCTTCACATGTTTCGTTAAATTTATTCCTAGGTACTTTATTCTTATTGTTGCAATTGCAAAAGGAATTATTTTTTCCACTTCTTTTTCTGACACTTCATTATTAGAATATAGGAACACTATATATTTTTAAACATTGATTTTGTATCTAGAAAATTTACTGTATTTGCTTATTGTTTCTAGTAGTGTTCTTGTGAGTCTTTAGGGTTTTCTATATAGAGAATTATGTCACCCACAAATAGTGAGAGTTCGACTTCGTTTCCTATTTGGATGCCTTTTATATCTTTCTCTTAGGCAAGCATTTGCTAGGACCTCTATTGTTATATTAAATAACAGTAGCAATAGTGGACAGCCTTGCCCTGTTCCTGATCTTAGAGAGAGGTTTTTAGTTTTTCATCATTAAATATAATGTTGGCTAAGGGTTTGTCATATATGGCCTTTATTATGTTAAGGTACTTTCCTTCTATACTGATTTCGTTAAGGGTTTTGATCATAAATAGATGCTATATCTTTTTAAAGGCTTTTTCTGCATCTATTGATATGATCATATGATTCTTATGTTTTAATTTGTTTATGTGGTGTATCACATTAATTGATTTGCATATATTGAACCATCTCTGTGCCTCTGGGATGAAGCCTACTTGATTGTAGTGTATAATCTCTTTAATATGTTGCTGTATTCGGTTTGCTAGTATCTTAGGATTTTTGCATCTGTGTTCATGAGAGATATTGATCTGTAGTTTTCTTTTTGTGTGTTATCTTTACCAGGTTTTGGTATCAGGGTAATATTGGCCTCATAAAATGAGTTGGGAAGTATTGATTCCTCTCTAACTTTTTGGAATAGTTTGAGGAGAATAACTATTACATCTTCTTTGAATGTTTGGTAGAATTCACTGGGGAAGCAATCTGGTCTTGGATTTTTACTTTTTGGTAGGTTTTCTAATGATCATTTTAATTTTCATCCTGCTGATCAGTCTATTTAGATTTTCCAGTTATTCTTCTTTTAATTCCCCCCCAACCCCACTTTCACCCCTGACATATGGATGTAGCTGTCTCCTCTTAAGAACTGGATCTCTGAAGGCAGGGCACCTCCTCCCACGTGCTTGTGACATGGCATGCCCAGGGTTTGGGCAGTGGTTCTGCTGGGGCTTGAACCCAGGACCTTCTGCATGTAAAGCAGACATGCTAACCATTACTCTGTGGAACCATCCTTCCAGTTCTTGATTCAGTCTGGGAAGGTCATATTTTTCTAAATACTGGCCCATTTCTTTTAGGTTATTGAATTTGGTGTTATATATTTTTTCATAGCATTCTTGTATGATACTTTGTATTTCTGCGGTGTCTGTCATAATTTCCTCTCCTTCATCTCTTATTTTGTTTATTTGTGTCTTTTCTCTTTTTTCTTTAGTGAGCCTAGCTAGAGGTTTGTCAATTTTATTAACCTTCTCAAAGAACCAGCTCTTTGTTGCATTTATTTTTTCTATTGTTTTTGTTTGTTTGCTTGTTTTCAATTTTATTTATTTCTGCTCTAATTTTGATTATTTCATTCCTTCTGCTGACTTTAGACTTCATTTGTTCTCCCTTTTCTAGTTTTTTAGGATGAAGCATTAGGTTGTTTATTTGGGCTCATTCTTGTTTTAGGGGATAGGCCTGTAATGATATGAACTTTCCTCTTATGACCACGTTTGCCATGTCCCAAAAGTTTTGAGATGTTGTGCTATTATTATCTTTTGTTTCTATGTGTCTCTTGATCTCTCTTTTTATAAAATATTTAAAGTTTTTGTTTTCACATTTAAGTTCTTATTCCAGCTGAAACTGACTCTTTGAAAATATAATATGAGGTAGCACTCCAATTTAATATTTTCCATAAGGATAATGAATAATCTCAGCACCATTTATTGCATAGTGTCTTTTACTTTACTCATGAATACACCCATCTGTCACTTATCATATTTTCATAGATGCACAACTTTGTGCCTAGGTTTTCAACTAGCTTATCATTTTAAACCTAAAATTCTACCATTGACTTCTCATATGCTCATACACTATTTAAATCCTTTAGATATATTTTTTAAAGATTTTTATTAAAATATAGCTAACACAATATTGTATTAGTTTCAGATGTATGCCAGTTATTTGATATTTTTATACCTAAAGAAGTGATAACCATCTGACACTATATAATGCTATCACAATATTATTGACTATATTCCCTATGCTGTATACCATATCCCTATGACTTATTTGTTTTATACTTAGAAGCTGGAACTTATTTTTATTTCTTTTCACCTTCCCCCAAGTTTTTGATTTTTCATTTACAGTTGACATTCAATATTATTTTATATAAGTTTCAGGTGTACAGCTTAGTGGTTAGATATTTATATAATTTACAAAGTGATCCCCATGACTATTTTATTACCCACCTGACTCTATACATAATTATTACCATGTCATTAACTATATTCCCTGTGCTTTACTTTACATTCTCTTGACTTTTGTAACTACCAATTTGTGCTTCTTAATCCCTTCATTGTTTTCGCCCCACCTCCCTGACCCTCTCCCACCTGGCAACCATCAGCTTGTTCCTTGCATCTATGAGTCTGTTTCTATTTTGTTTGTTTATTTTGTTTTTTAGGTTCCACATATAAGTGAGATCATATGGTATTTGTCTTCCTCTGACTTATTTTACTTAGCATAATACCTTCCAGGTCCATCTATATTGTCGCAAATTGTAAGATTTCATTCTTTTTATGGCCGAGTAATAGTCCGTTGTATATACGTACCACACCTTTATCCAATCATCTGTTAATGGGCACTTAGGTTACTTCCCTATTTTAGCTATTGTAAATAGTGCTGCAATGAACATAAGGGTGCATATATCTTTTTGAATTAGTGTTTTGGATTTCTTTGTATAAATACCCAGAAGTGGAATTGCTGATAGTTCTATTTTTAATTTTTGAGGAAACTCCATACTGTTTTCCATAGTGGCTGCACCAATTTTCAATTCCACCAACAATGGACAAGGGTTCCCTTGTTTGTTGATTTATTAGGTCTGTCTTGTGTCATCAATTAACAAAGAATTGGCCTCTTTCTAATTGCCATATCCAATAGTATTTTCTTAGTTCCCATTCTTTTGAACTTCAAGGCATTATTTAACAAATATCACTATTACTTCCCACTAACACTGTCCCCTACTTTAATTTTTATTGCTCTGTATTTCTTGGTTCTCTTTTTACTTTTCCTTATCTGGCTCTTTGATAACTGCTCTGAAATTTTATCTCTATATATATTTCTTTGACAATTTCAAGCACTTTCATATTTTCAACTTTCACCTCTTTTCTAATTCATCCATTTGCTTCAGAGGGATGTCCACACCTATAATTGATGGTTAAATATTTCCACATGTTTGGCCCTTTCTTAACATTGGGCATTGAACTCAAGATATCAAAAGTTGACTTCACCCCTCTTCTCAAGCCTGCATCTCTTGATTACACATAGTTTTCCTGACATTATAATCTTCCCTGTCAAATTAGGTCCAAAAGTCAGAGTTGTAAATTAGATTCTTCACCTTCCTTTGTCTACCACCTCAACCAATGAGTAAATACTACATATTCTTCCTCGGACATGTTTATCCAAAGAAATCCTTACTTTTCTAACTCTCGCCCTCTCATTTAGAACTATGAAGGAAGCCTTCTAGAGGCCCACCGAGATGACTATCATTCAATTCTGAGGACATCAGAAATACCTCATTAAAAATACAGGATAAGCATTGGAGAGGTTGTGGGGAAAACGAAACCCTTATACACTACTGATGGAAATGTAAATCAGTACAGCCCCTATGGAAAACAGTATGGAGGTTCCTCAAAAAACCAAGAATAGAATTATCATATGGCTCAACAATCCCTCTTCTGGGTATTTACCCAAAAAACTTGAAAACATTTATCCGCAAAAATATATGCACCCTGATGTTCACAGCAGCATTGTTCACAGTTACCAAGACATGGAAACAACCAGTGTCCATCAATAGATGATTGGACAAAGATGTGGTACATATATACAATGGAATATTACTCAGCCACAAGAAAAAATGAAATACTGCCATTTGCCACAACATGGATAGATCGTGAGATTATCAGGCTAAGTGAAATTAAGTCAGACAGAAAAAGTTGAGAACCATATGATTTCACTCATATGTGGGATGTAAAACTAAAAGTAACAAACATGACAAACAAACAGAGACTCATGGACATAGTGGATTAGTGGTTACCAGACAGAAGTCAGGAGGGGAAAGGTAGATAGGGTAAGTAGGGGCTCAAATATTTGGTGGCAGAAGGAAATTTAACTTTAGGTGGTGGACACACAATGCACTATACATATGACATATTGAATTGTACACTTGAAACATATAATTTTATTAGCCAATGTCACTCCCATAAATTTAAAAAATACAGAAACTAGATGGAAGCTAATATTCTAAACTGATAGGGCTTAAGAAAAAACTGCTTTATGTATTTCTAATAAATAGGTTTTGAATCAGTCTATTTCTCTCCATCCCTCTTGTACCCATCCCAGTCTAAAAGTCAGTAGCATCATTTTCCTAGACTACTTCATTAGGTGCTTGGCTAGCTCTGCAATCACTCAGGTTTGCTTGCAACCCAGATTTCCCCCCGCAGTGATCAGAATGGTCTTTAGAAATAAAAATCTGATCATATCCCTCCTCTGTTTAAAAGTTATATATGGCAATTTTTATATAGTGCTCATAATATGCCAGTCATTCTTCTAAGCTATTTACATGTTTAATTTAATTATTAAAACTTTCTATGGTAAGTACTATTATTATCTTCATTTTACAGAGAAGAAAATTAAGGAACAGACAAGTTAAGTGATTTTTTTCCCCTGACATCCCTGTTAATATGTAGTGTAGCCAAGATATGTGCACTTGGTCATCTATCACGAGTCTACCCTGCCTCTAAGAACATTTCAAGAGCTTCTCATTATCCTTAAGAAAAGGTGCAAAATTAGCCTGATGGTATCTTAAGGCATCTATACTAAAGGAGAGGAGATTTAATGATCTACCTTCAGGAATAAAAATCACAGAAGAAGGTTATTAGGGATTGAATTCTGTCCTCTCAAAATTCGTTTGTTGAAGTCTTTACCTCCAGTACCTCAGAATGTGACATTTGAAAATAGGGTCATTTCAGATATAATTAGTTAAGATGAGGTCAGACTGGAGTAGGACAGCCCACTAATTCAATATGACTGAAGTTTTCATAAAAATGGAAATTTGAATAGATATGCACACAGGTAGAACACTATATGAAGATAAAAGCAGAGACTGGGAAATATATCTATAAGACAAAGAATACCAAAAATTTCTAGCAAGCCACCAGAAGCCAGGATGGAGATATGGAACAGATTTTCTCTAACATCCCTCAGAAAGAAACAGTGCTGATGACATCTTGGATTTCCAGCCTCCAGAACTGTGGGATGATAAATTCCTGTTATTTAAGCCCCCAGTTTGTGGTACTTTGTTGTGGCAGCCTGGGTAAGCTAACATAGAGGTTTCTCAAGACCATCTCAGGCATGGAGTTGTAATTAAGACTGTTAAAGACTTTAAGGAATTTTTTTGCCAGTATAAATTTTTTATTGAGGTATAATTGATATACAACATTGTATTAGCTTCAGGTATACAGCATAATGATTCAATATTTATATATATAGTGAAATGATCACCACAATAAGTCTAGGTAACAACCTTTACCATACATAGTTACCAAATTATTTTTCGTGATGAAAACTTTTAAGATCTACTCTCTTAGAAATCTTAACTATGGTTTCCATGACTTACTGACTTTATAACTGTAAATTTGTACCTTTTGGCTTCTTTCACCCCTTTTGCCCACCCCCATCCCTTGCCTTTTGCTACCACCAATCTAGTTTCTATATCTATGAGTTTTGTTTTTTTTTTTCCAATTCTACATATAAGTGAATCATACAGTATATGTCTTTCTCTGTCTGGTTTATTTCACTTTATATAATGCCCTTAAAGTCCATTCATATTGTCACCAATGGAAAGATTTCATTCTTTTTTATGGTTGAATAATACTCCATTGTATGTGCATACACACACACACACACGCACACATCACACTTTCTCTATTCATTCATCAGTAGACACTTAGGTTGTTTCCGTATCATAGCTATTGTAAATAATGCTGCAATGAATGTGGGGATGTTTATATCTTTATACAAAGGTAGTTATTTCATTTTCTTTGGATAAAGAAATTGCTGGGTCATATGGTAGTTCTATTTTTAATCTTTTAAGGAGCCTCCATACTTTTTCCACAGCAACTACAGCAATTTACATTGCCACCAACAACAGTGCACAAGGATTTTTTTCTCCATATCCTCACCAACATTCGTTGTCTCTTATCTTTTTGATAATAACCATTGTAACAGATGGAGGTGATAACTCATTGTAGTTCTGATTTTCATTTCCTTGATGATTAGTGATATTGAACATCTTGTCATGTACCTGCTGGTCATCTCTATGTCTTCTTTGGAAAAATGTCTATTGAAACCTCTACCCATTTTTAAATTGGATTATTTGGGGGTATTTTTGCTATTAAGTTGTGTGAGCAATCTATATATTTTGGATATTAGAAATTTCTTAACTTTGTAGCTTTTCTATGTTTATTAGATTTTTTAGTGATTAATGATAAACTCATAAAACATAAGAATCAGGTTGTTTGCTTTTGGGTATTTGAGGAAGAAGTAATTTATGAAAACCATGTTTCTCTCTAGCAGCCAGCCTTATGAAAAAAAAAAATCAACAAAGAAGGATGCAACAACAACAATAGCAATATAATAAAAGAAAGATAAGAGGGCTGGCCCTGAGGTCTGCAAATGATAAAAATAAAAAATGAAAGGAGAAGGTAGGGAGCTGCTTGGGCCTAAGAGCCTAGAAGCCTCCGGTTTTTCAACACCTTTAACTTCTCTTGTCCAAAGAATAGCAGCAATCTTTAAGTGGGCCTTTGTATTTCCTGTCTTTGCTCCTGACACTTCTTTAGCTTAAATGTTCATACTTCTTCTTCAGCTACCAGAGCTGGAACCAAGGCAAATCAAGTTTCTGGGGTGCAAAATATAAGGAACAATCATCATCCAGTGCCAACCTTGCATTTCCATCACCCTGAGAGTGAGGGCCTCTGTACATTTTGCACTGTAGGTGCCTGGTGAGTATGACACGGCTTTTTACCCTTCGGTACTCATCTACTCTCTCTCAATAACCCCATTCAAAAGTAGCTATCTTAGTGCTGCCATAACACTCTGCTCATTTTTCTATAACTAAAAGGTTCATATCACTCCATGTCAGAATCTGGATTTAGCCTTGACTTAGTTTATTCTTTCACACTCACATTCAATCCATCAAGAAATTTTCTTGACTCTGCCTTAATAATATGCTCAAGTCTAACTACTTCTCACTCCTGTATGTTACCACCTTGTTCTTAGACCCAGTTTCCATTCACTTGCCTCCCACCTCAATACCACCCTCACACCTGCCCCAGTCAGTACTCCACAAAGTAGTCAAGGGAATCACCTTTTAAAATTTGAGACATCACATCACTCCTCTCTCAAAACCCCCAGATGGTTCCCCTGTGATCCTCAGAATAAAAGCCAATCTCCTTGGTAGGACCAAAGCCTATCTCTCCAACCTGATGTCTGACCAAGTTCTCCTTTTCTCCCTTAGCTCCAATTATATCCTCCAGTTATACTCATTACCCTCCCTAGTGTGCCTCAAGCCCACTCCTGCCTCAGGGCCTTTGCTATTTCCGTTAACTCTGCCCGAACGTGTGTTCACTCAGAAAGTAGCACACTTTACCTCTTAATCTTTTTTAGTTCTCTGCTTAAACAGCTCTTTCTCAGAGAAGATATCTAAAATAGCACCCTCATCACTGCTTTACGTTGCTTTCTTTAATGTTCTTCAAGGTATTTATTATTATCTGTATCTGTATTTTATTTTTTATTTATTTGCATATTATCTGTCTTCTCTACTAGAATGTGTGCTACAAGAGGGCAAAATCTTTTGTCTGTTTCTTTCCATGCTTTATCTTCAGCACCTAGGACTGTGACTGGCATAAAGAAGAAACAAAATAAACATTGAATGGATGGATGGATAAATGGATGGATGGATGGATGGATGGATGGATGGATGGATGGATGGATGGATAAAAGGATGGATGGATATGCATGGATGGATAAATGGGTGATGGATGGATCAATGAGTTCTGCTCAGTTTTATAGCTCTTTTATACCATTGTTTTATCCATTACAAGTCTTTGTGGTAACTGTCAAGATTTCACTCTTCTCTGAATTCCCAAGGCATCTAGCATTGTGCTTTACATTGCGTACATACTCAGTTAGTGTTTGTTAACTTGAATCAAATCTACCTCTTTATAACTTTTTCTCCCTTACTCTCATCCACCATACATAATTCTCCAAGATTAAGCCAATTAAAATACAGGTGTTATCATGTCTATCCCCTACTGAAAATCCTCCAAGGGATTTTTTGACTAAATTTTTTATGAAACTATTATTTTGAGAAATCTTT
This sequence comes from Rousettus aegyptiacus, assembly GCF_014176215.1. Taxonomy (NCBI): domain Eukaryota; kingdom Metazoa; phylum Chordata; class Mammalia; order Chiroptera; family Pteropodidae; genus Rousettus; species Rousettus aegyptiacus. The sequence goes on along the minus strand of NW_023416287.1, from coordinate 55,894,937 downwards.
TTTATTAATGACATACAAGTAGATTACGTACATGCTACTTAATCTTCACAATTCCCCTATAAGACAAGTAAAACTACACTTGACAGATGAGGAAATAGCCTCGAGAGATTCAACACTTTTTCCATGATCAGTTACCTGATAATTGTCTGATCTATCTGATTCCAAGAATGCAGCTGTTTACACTACACTTTGCTATTATTTCCTTGGTTTTCAAAGCCTTTCACAATATGGTTCCTATCTATCTTTTCAATATTACTCCCCTCTTATAGCTAGACACTACTATTAATTCTTAGAAGTGTATTCTTCCTATGAAATTGTGTAAAATAGTGAAAAATGAGAAGTTAGCAATCAGTCAATAATAGGAAAATAATTTAAAAGAAAATCATATTTCACCCCAAAGACTATCCATGAAAGTAATATCTATAAGTTTACTTTGAAATACATCAAAAATAAGATAGATTGAAATACATCAAAAATAGATACATAACAGAGCATGCATAGTAAAATGTTAACTATATCTAATAATCTAAGTGATGAGAATACAGGTATTCATAATAAAATATTTTCAACTCTTCTTATGCTTCAAATTTTCCATAATAAAATCTTTTAAAAATTTGTTTAAAGTAGGGGGAAATTCTTATAATAAAGTTACATTTTAAAGGAACTAAAGAAAATTTACTAAATTGTTAATAGTAGCTGTATTTGGATAGCATTATATGAGTAATTTTTATTTTTTTCTTTTTGTACTTTTTAGTATTTTACAGACGTTTAACGAGCATGTTATCCCGTTCAAATTTAAAAAGTAAAGTTTTCTAAAAAGTAAAAATGCACAGTTAATTGCACTTTACAACCCTATAGTAAAATTATCAGAATTCAGGAGAGAGAATGGGACTTACCAGATAGAAAGAAGCAGATCAAATGGAGAATTGGTCCTATGACTGTCTCTCTGCTTTGATAAATACTACCTGAATTACTTATAGGACTTTACCACCCCCTCCCCTTCATTTTTACTAAAGGGTTTCTATTAAAATATTTTTATTTTTTTCCTTGATGATCAAAAAGTCTATTTCTGGTGAAACTTTTCACACTCGTCTAGGTCCTATTGCTTAGAACTGACTTATATCCATGGAGCCCTTGACAGCAACCGTTCATTGTTATTCACTTTATGTGTTAGTGGAGGCCTCCCAGACATGTGGAGTTGAAGATTTGGTAAATACATCTTGGGGCTTTTTGTAAGAATATTCCCGGAATTCTGGCTCCCTACTGTTAAAATAAATAAATTCTCTACACCAGCATGCCAGAATGGAGTTGGGCTTTGGAGCTAAGGTCAAGGGTAGGGTCAATCAGCAGGGGTTTTACAAAACCTCAGAGGCTATGACATCTCAGTGAAGGGTAAGTTTTTTTCTAATGTAAAAGTAAGTATTTGCAGATTCTTGAAACTAAAGAACAAATGTGACTTGGCCTTCTTTTTTTTTTTTTTTTTTTTTTTTTTGCAGGGAGAGCGTCTCTTTAAAAAAAAAAAAAATCACTCCAGCAGTTATCAGATGGCAAAATCATAATTAAATAAAACTCCAGGTCTTATTTAATAAAAAGGTAACTTTTCTTAGACTTAACTACTGTTTTAATTTGGTAATTTCCCACTATATATCAAACAGAGCCTATTTAATGGACAAATTTAAGCACAAAAAGTTGTCTTCAAGGTAGTATCTTTGGAGAAAACACTAGAAAATCAAGAGAATATAAAATTATTACCAAAAGAAAAATTATTAAGATTAAATTATATACTTGGCACCAAATCGGTACATTAATATAATACAGATTTACTCATAATTGCAATTTGACTTGGGTTGCCTGAGGGAAAAAATGAACATGTGCTTTAAGTTTGCAATGTATAAAAATCATACAGTTCTTATAAATTCTAAATGAAATTAGCACTAGCAAAGTAATTAGGTTTCATGTAGATCTACAACTATCCATTTAATGCAAATCATAGTATTTTTTTTACCCAGAAAAGACATTCTTATTTCCCATATGTAGTTTTCAGAATACAGTCCTACATGATATTTCATTTAAAAATATATTCAATAGTCAAATGAGTTTAGGAAATGGTATATGTTCTACTCTCATCTTAAAAACTCATAATTCAAATAATCATATTAAAGGCTACAAGAAATTCAATGATAAGAATGCAGTGTAATTTTGTCTAACCCAATATTTCTGAGACTTACATGATCATGAAGCTCTTTTTTTGCATACTATCTATTAACATTTTGCGGAACCTCTTTGGGAAATGCCACTCTAGACCAATCCCTTTATTTTTGTAGAAATTGAAGGCCCAGAGGTAAACTGAGTTGCTTAAGGAAACAGTCCTTTATTTAATGAGACTCATAGGTAGTATTTTCATTTTAAAATCAACCTCAATTATTTCTTCTTATTGAAACTTTGCTTTGAACTATCAGTGATTATAGGCAAAAACAATCTAGACTTGCCTTGGTTTCTGCTACTGGACTCTTAGTGAAAACTACTACACACTCCAGTCTTCCCTGACTCTTAAATTGGTTGATGTAAATCAAGTAACTAAGCATCTGATGTAAATTATATTTGGGAGGGTAAGTTACCTATTAATGTCCAAGTTATGAAATATTGCTATATATAGGTCTTCAAAATTGAATAAGGTTTCTATTACCCTACAAAGTCTTCCTCAAAAACCCATTCACAATGATTTTGCCCTTCTCTTATCAATATGAAATTCTGTCTTCTATTGTTACTTACCTGCTCCATTTGTATATCTTATTGCCCTGAACAGATTGCAAGCTCCTAAATGCTAGAACTAATTCTTACTTTTCTTTTGAGTCACCTTAGACACATGATAGATTCTCAAGAAATAGTTTTGAATGACTCACAAATGACCAGTTGAATGAAATAGAAGGAAACCGTAGCCTGAAAAATTGGTAAAGGAGCCCAGCTTTCTACCTTCTTTTTATCTTCGATTCAGAACTCTCCATCTCTCTCTTTCTGCTCTTATGGGTAGCAATAGCCTCTTGTCAATCTTGTCTAGAGGTCCTTGGTAACCTAGGCACCTTTGTTCGAGGGACTTTCTTGAACCTGCCAACATTCCAGTGGATCATTGAGAAACTTATCATATTATCAGGACAAATACATGTCATGCCCAAATCTGTTTAGAGATCAAAGGGGTCTTACTCAATAATAAAATGGAAGTCTGGTTTTGTTTCTATTTCTTTGGCATCAGATTAATTAAGAACATTCTCTAAAAGTACAAAGCAGCTGCTTTTTAACACTCAGTTAAATTGTCTTTCTCAAAGAAAAGCTGATCCCAGAACATGGATAGTTTTGTGTTTTATCCTGTTTTATGGCAAGATCCTAGAGATGTTGCAAAGGAATAAAGGAAATTTCCTATCTTTTCCTGCCACCGATGATCCAGGGTGACTTTGGTTAGAGGACAAGGATTGTACTAAAACCCCAATACCCACAAAATGGGATTTTCCACTATTTCTAGGTATTACAACCTTTGTTATATATGCATCTTGGATTCATAGAGATCAATACTGTCAGATTAACTCATTGTTTTTGACCACAAACAAATCAATGTGTGTTGATTATGTAGGTACCATGTTCTCAACATTGCTGTAGACACTGTGAGGTTATAGAAGATATATAAAGGTATGTAAGATAGTTCCCTTCAAGGATTTACAGTCTAAAGAGATGTGATAAGACTAACATTGAAAACAATGCATGTGTAAAAATGCAGGGTAGTATATATGATCTAGTGCTAACTTGGAGACTTTGGACTTTAACTGCAATGAAAATTCAATGAAGGGGGAGAAGTCACTGGGACTTTCAGTAATGAAGAAAATGGGGCAAAAGATGAGCACTGAAAGAGAAACATGATTAGAGGCAAAGGAAGTAGGCTGTCTATTCCAGTTTCAGGCAACATCATTTTGTTAATTCTTTGAGATGTCCAAATTCTTGATTGCTATAAGCCAGAATATATACAAACAAAACACTTTCAATCACTGAGCTATTACTTTTTTAAAATTACCTTTAATATACTATTATTTTAGTGGTATATAAATAAATTTGCTCAATTTTCTATTTTCCAGTTGTCAGAGTCAGGCCAATAATTTGGCTTATTAGCTTTAAAGTTATTTAGTTATATGCATATAGTTTATTAACAAATAAAAACAAAGTATTCACTATATGCTGGATCTTTTGTTGGGTATTGGAGATAAATGGTGCATAAGTAATCAAGATGTCTGCCAAATTTAAACATGTTGGCGGAAATAGACCTACAAAGAACAACATGATTACAATTATATAGTATGTACCATCAAAGAAAAATATAGATACAAAGCTAGAGTAATCAAAACAGTATGGTACTGGCACAAAAAAACAGATACATAGATCAATTGAACAGAATATGGAGCCCCAAAATAAATCCACTCTTATGTGGTCAATTGACCTAAAACAAAGGAAGCAGGAATTTACATTGAGGAAATGACAGTGTCTTCAGTAAATGGTGCTGGGGAATCTAAATAGATGCATGCAAAAAAAAAAAAGAATCTGGACCCCTTTCTTACACCACATTTAAACTCAAAATGGATTAAAAACTTAAAGTGAAAGACTTGAAACCATAAAACTACTAATAGAAAACATAGGTAGTAAACTCTCTGACATCAGTCTTAACAATATTTTTTGGCTATGTCTCTCCAGGCAAGGGCAACAAAAGCAAAAATAAATGATGGGACGTTATCAAGCTAAAAAGCTTTTGCACAATGAAGGAAATCATCTACAAAATGAAAAGACAACCTACTGAATGGGAGAAGATACTTGCAAAAGATATATCCAATAAGGGATTAATATCCAAAAATATATAAAGAACTCATAAAGTTAACATCATAAAATAAGCAATCTGATTTAAACATGGGCAAAGGACTTGGACAGACTTTTCCCCAAAGGCAGCATACAGATGGCCAATAGACATGAAAAAATGCTTAATATCACTAATCATCAAAGAAATGTTAATCCAAACTACAGTGAAACATCACCTCACACCTATCAGAATAGCTAGTGTAAAATCCAACAAATAATAAGTGTTGATAAGAATGTGGAGAAAAGGGAACCCTCATGCACTGCTAATGGAATTGTAAATCGGTGCAGCCAGTATGGGAAACAGTATTGTCTTCAGAATATTAAAAATAGAACTACCATAAAACCCAGCAATTCCATTTTTAAGTATTTATCCAAAGGAAACAAAAACATTAATTTGAAAAGATATATGCACTCATATGTTCATCGCAGCATTACTTATAGTAGCTAAGAAATGAAAGCACCCTAGGTGTCCATCAATGGTGAGTGGATAAAGATGTTACACATAATGGAATAAAAAAAAATTAAATTTGTCATTTGTGACAACACAGATAGACCTAGAGAGTATAGACTTCTTGTCAAGATGGCGTAGTACAGACACTGTGCTCATCTCCTTTCATGATCACATCAAAATTACAACAAAACTATTGAACAACCATCATTGGGAGTCACCTGAGGTCTGGTTAAACAGAAGTCCTATAGCTGGGGACATACATAAGAGACCACAACAAGACTAGCAGAAGAGGCAAAGACGTGAAATGGGCTGGTCAGACAACCATGAGTGGCAGTTGAAAATCGGGAGGAATATCTCAGCTGCAGAGATTTCCCCAGAGGACTGAGGGATCCGGGACCCACACTAGGCACCCTAGCCCAAGGTTTCAGTGTCAGGAAGAGAAGTCCTCACAACCTTTGGCTGTGAAAAACAGCAAGAAATGTGGCTGAGTGAGACAGAGGGATGTGGAAATTGCAGATATTCCTCTTAAAGGGCCCGTGCACGACAGACTCACTCACTATGAGCTCCAGCACTGGGGCAGCTGCTCAAAAAGCACCAGGGACATACAGGGAGAAACTGAATTGTATAGCTTCAGGGCGAGGGCTGAGAGGCAGCTTTCTCCCAGACAGACATGCTGGCAGAAGACATTGTTCCTTTGTTGAGCCCTTCTCTGCCCAGCATGCAGATGCAGGTGGCCGCCATATCTGAGTTTCCATCAACCTGGCTAACACCGGTTGCCCTTCCCTGGTGCTTCCCTGAGACCCTGCCCTTCCCAACTTGTGTGCCCACCCCAGTGGCTTTTCCACACAAATGACCTATCTTGCCTTATGCTACATACTTTCCTAAAATCTCTCAAAGGTTTGCAGAACTCAAACAAGCAGCATCTGGCCTCAGCATGCCCACTACCTCTTGCTAAACAGCCCCAAGCCCAGCACTAGTGGCAGCCAGCCTCCATTCATGGATTGGTCTCTTGATGTATCTCTAAGACCAGCATGGGTGGCAACTATCTGCGGATTGCTTGGTGACTCTTCCCAGGTGGCTTTAGGCAGGGCACAAACTGTGGCTGAACTGGGCCTTCATTAGAGCCCCTTCCCAGGAAGCCCTGGAGCCAACATGCCCAATAACCAGCTTTGACCCAAATTAGAGCACCACCCAGTGCTGTATCTGAGGATGATACACCCAAAAGGCAGACTGGGCAAGCACCAGAGCCCTGCTAAAACAAATCCTGCTCCATAGGTAAACCTTTCACCAGCCATTCCTTACAATCAATCACCCCAAAGGTCGATCCCTGCCCCTCCACAACCACTGATGTGCAAACAGCAATTGAGACTCAACTACAATAGGAGGGCATACACAACATATACCAGGGACACACCTGGAGCACCTGGTTCAGGTGACCAGGGAAAACTGTAACACTGGGCCCCACTCTGCAAAGACTGGGACACTACAACATCCAGGAAACTTAGGAGCCCTACCTAATACATAGAAAAACACAGGGAGGCAGCCAAAATGGGGAGACAAAGAACCTTACCCCAAATAAAAGAACAGAACAAAGCTCCAGAAAAAGGACTAAACAAAATGGAGACAAGCAATGTACCAGATGCAGAGTTCAAAACACTGGTTATAAGGATGCTCACGGAACTTAGGGGAAGAGTAAATGAACTCAGTGAGAACTTTAACGAAGAGATAGAAAACAAAAATGGATATAGGAAACATAAAAAGAACCAATCATAAATGAAGAATATAATAACTGAAATAAAGAATATATTAGAGAGAATCAACATATTACATGAAGAGGGGGATCAAGTCAGCAATATAAAAGATAAGGTAGCAGAAAATACCCAATCAGTACAGCAACAAGAAAAAGAATTCAAAAATATGAGGACAGTTTAAGAGGCCTCTGGGACGACTTCAAGCGTACCAACATTCTCATCATAGGGGTACCAGAAGGAAAAGAGAGCAAGAAATCAAAAATATATTTGAAGAAATAATGACATAGAACTTCCCTAACCTGGTGAAGGAAATAGACAAGCCCAGGAAGTGCAGAGAGAGCCGAATGACATAAACCTGAAGAGGCCACAACAAAGCACATCATAATTATAATGCCAAAGTTAAAGAGAAAAAAGAGAATCTTAAAAGCAGTTAGTTACCTGTAAGAGAACTCTCATAAGACTGCCAGCTGATACCGCAACAGAAACTTTGCAGGCCAGAAAGGATTGGCAGGAAGTATGCAAAGTGATGAAAAGCAAGGACCTATAACCAAGATGACTCTACTCAGCAAAGCTTTCATTTTGAATTGAAAAAAAGATAAACAACAGATAAGAAAAAGTGAAAGAAGTTCATTGCCACCAAACCAGTATTACAAGAAATGTTACAGGCACTTCTTGAAGAAGAAGAAAGGAGAAAGAAGAAAAAAGAAAGGAAGAGGAGGAAGGAGAAAGAAGAGGAGGAAGGAGAAAGAGGAGGAGGAGGAGAAGAAAGATAAAAATTATGAATAATATAATGGCAATAATTATATATATATATATATCAACAATTACTCAAATGTAAAAGGATTAAATGCTCCAATTAAAAGATAGGGTGAATAAATGGATAAGAAAACAAGACCTTTACATATGCTGCCTACAAGAGACTCACTTCAGATTGAAAGACATACACAGACTGAAAGTAAAGGGATAGAAAAGGATATTTCATGAAAACGGAAACAAAAAAAAATCTGAGGTAGTAATACTTATACCAGACAAAATAGACTTTAAAACAAAGCCTATAATAAGAGATAAAAAAGCACCCCGTAATCCCATTTCTGGATATTTATCTGAAGAAACACAGCTACTGCTTTGAAAGGACATGTGCATCTGTATGTTCATTGAAGCATTATTTACAGTAGCCAAGATATGGAGGTAACCTGGGTGTCCATCAATGAATGAATGGATAAAGAAGAGATAGTACATATATACAATGGAATTTTACTCAGTCATAAAAAAGAATGAAATCTTTCCATTTGCAACAACATGGGTAGACCTAGAGGGTATTATGCTGAGTGGACAAATGCCGTATGATTTTGCTTACATGTGGAATCTAAAGAATAAAATAAACAAACGAACAACAGAAGCAAACTCATAGATACAGAGAACATTTTGAGGGTTGCCAGATGGGAGAGAGATGGAGGGGTGAGAGAAAAAGGGAAGTGATTAAAAAGAACAAATTGGTAGTCATGGGGTGTAAAGTACAGCATAAGGAATGTGGTCAATAATATTGTAACAACAGTGTATAGTGTCATATGGGTACTAGACTTATGGGGGTGATCACTTTGTAAGTAATATAAATGTTTAATCACTATGTTGTACATCTGAAACTCCAAAACATTGTATGCCAACTATAATGAAAAATTAAAAGAATATTTAAAAAAATAAAGTGGCCCCTTCAGGCAGGATCTTGGTAACATGTAAAGAGATGGGGGTGGGGGGTGGTTTAAGGTGCAATGGTGATGTAAATAGATGTTCTAAAAGGCTTTTTGGGAGAGAAAAAAATGGCGTAGATAATAGAGGCTCTATTCATCTCTCTGGTGCCCAAATCAAAGTTGTGATGGAAATAAGTAGCAGCAGCAAGGAAAAATCACCTGGGATGAACAAGCCATACAACTAGGGAGAAATCCAAGAAATCACTCTGCAACAGCAGAAGGTAGGACAGGGCGAGGATATGAGGCTGCCCTGACTCGAGCGGCTGAGAGGGAGGTTCTGGCAGTGGCAGAAGCCTCTTAAAGGGGCCTTGTCTGCAAGCAGATTTTCGCGGTGACGGGCCTGCTCACTCTGAGCACCAGTGCCAATTGGGCTGCGCTCAGAGGGCACCAGGGACTTAAAGGGAGGCACTGTTGGAGTGAGGGCCGAGGCAAGATTCACTTGGTACAGAAGTGCCAGCAGTATCCATTGTTTCCTGTTGAGCCCTTGCCTCTACCAGTGCGCCGGACATAGCACCGCCATAACTGAGAAGTCATCAAACTAGATAATGGAGGTCAGTCACTCTGCCCAGAGGATTCCCTGAAACCCCACCTCCCCCAACTCGTGGCCCCTTCCAAGCCATATCCAGGTATAGCCTCAGTGAGTCAGGTGCCCCTTGCTGAGTAGTGCCTAAACTCACCCTGAAGGCAGCTGGCCTCGGTTTCTGGTGTGGCCTTTTGAGGCAACTATAAGCACAGCATCTGTGGATTGCTTGCTCAATCTTAACCGGTGGTTCCGGAGTGGGTAGAGGCTTGGGCTAAATTGGCCTGCAGCTGACCCCTTCTCAGGACTGTGCCACTGGACACCTACTTCACCAATCCACACTAATAAGACTGGAAGACTTTGGAGCTTTGCTTAGTACATAGAAACAGATGTGGAAAGACAGCCAAAAAGGGAAGACAAAGAAGCAGAAGCCAAATGAGAGAACAGAACAGAGATCCAGATATAATGGAGTCAAGTAATCGAATAGATGCAGAGTTCAAAACACTGGTTATAAAGATGCTCAATGAACTCTTGGGAAGTGAAGAGAACTTCAACAAGGAGATGAAAAAACAGGGAAATGGAAATTATAAAAGAGAACTAGTCTGAAATGAAGAACATATTATCTGAAATGAGAAGTATATTAAATGGAATAAACAAAAGAATAAACAAAATGAATAAAGAAAAGGATCAAATACCCTATCTAGGGGACGGGAAAGCCAAGGACACACAATCAGAACAGCAAGAGATAAAATGCCAAGACTTTGAAAATCATTTAAGAAGAAATGGGACACTATTAAGGGTCCAAATATCCATCTGATCAGTGTAATTAAAGAAAATCAAGATGTTGAACGGCATTTGACAAAATAATGATGAAAACTTCCCTGACCTGGTGAAGTAAATAGACATAAAACCCCAAGAGGCTCAGAAAATTCCAAAAATCAGAGATCCAAAGAGGCCCACATCAAGACATATCATAATTAAAATGCCAAAGTTTAAATACAGAGAAAGAATATTAAAAGCAGCAAGAGAAAAACAGATGGTTACTTACTTATAAGGGAGCACCCATAAGATGGCAGCTGATTTCTCAAAAGAAACTATGCAGGACAGAAGGGCTTGGCAAAAATATTCAACAGGGTGAAGACTCAGGATCTACAACCAAGAATTATTTATCCAGCAAAGCTATCATTTAGAGTTGAAGGACAGATAAAGAGCTTCCCAGACAAAAATAAGCTAAAGGAATTTATCATCACCAAACCAGTATTATAGGAAATGTTGTAGAGACTTCTTTGAGAAGAAAAAATATGTATAAAAAATAGGAATAAAGAATGGTAACAACTACATTCCTATCAATAAGTACCTTAAACGGAAAAGAATTAAGTGCTCCAACCAAAAGATAGAGTGGCTGAAAGAATAAGAAAATAAGACCCCTACATATGAAAAGGAAGGAGATGGAAAAAGATATTGCTTTGATGGACCTAGAAGATGTTTAAGTCAGACAGAGAAAGATAAACACTATATAATTTCACTTATATGCAGAATCTAAGGAATAAAAAGAACAAACTAATCAAAAACAGACTCACAAATATAGTGGACAATTTGGTGACAGACAGAGGGGAGGGGGGTTTGGGAGACTGAGAGAATGGGGTGAAGGGTTAAAGAAATACAAATTAGTAGCTGATTGATGGTCACGAGGATGGGGAGCAAGGCATAGGTAATGCAGTTAGCATTAATACATTGGCTAGGTGGAGGGTTGGAGAGGGAGGGAGCAATTGGGGGGATCATTTTACTAACTATATAGATGTGTAACAAATGTACTGTATACTTGAAACTAAAATAAATACATTTTTTAAAAGAATATTTAAAAATAAATAAAAATAAAATAATAGAAATAGAGAAAATTAAATAGTCAACACCAATGCAACAAGAAATTTTAAAATAATATTGAGATGCTGATTTGCACCTCAGCATATGTAATTGATGTAATAAGGAAATAAAAGCAATAAGCCAAAGAAGAGAAAGAGATGAACTTCTAGTAAACCACACTTAGAAAATGTATCATTGGTTCCTATCCATCCTTCAATCTTCATCTGAAAAAAGAATACAAACTTATCTCAGCGATATTGTGTGTTAGACTCCAGACCACTGCAATAAATCGAATCATATAAATTTTTTGGTTTACCAGTGAATAAATGTGTGCAATAACATTAGGTCTAAAAAGGTAATGTAAATAACTTCACTGAAAAATACTTCATTGCTAAAAAATGCTAATCATTACCTGAATCCTCAGCGAGTTGTAATTTTTTGGCTGGTGGAGGGTCTTGCCTCAAAGTTGATGAAAACACAATGTCTGTGAGGCTCAAAAAAGTAGAACACAATTTAAAAAAACTTTGATAAAAATAAAAAGTTAAATTTTTAAAAAAGAGAAAAATATAGAGAACTATGCAAGCATATATCAAGGAAATCTAATTTAGATTGGAAAAGCGGTGACAAATTTCTTGAGAAATTGATGATTTAAGCTGAGACCTGATGTATGTAGGAGTTAGAGGTAAGGGTGACAGAATAGAGTAGGAATAGGGAAGGCAATTAAGATGATTGGAGAGTCAAGGGAGACAAGGCTGGACAAACAAGTAAAGCTGAGTCATGTTTATCAACCTATATTATAATAAGCTGAAATAGTCAGCAATAGTGGCATTTAATTTTACTCTTTTATCACAAACTATGATTAAAATTAAATTGGTCTTATGGCAAAAACAATTGAAAAAGATGAACTTAAAACAGGAATACCATGTTATTTCATCCATATTGCCTTCCACGCAGTAGACATTTACAAAATACAGTGGAACTTTAGAATTCAAGTTAAAGTGGTTACCTCTAAAATTATGAAATAGAGTGAGAAATTGGACCCCCAAGAGGTAACATAGTGAAGCAGTTAGGTGTGTGGAATTTCGAAACCAGATTTTCTGGGTTTGAATCCCAGCTCTCCTACTTATGCATTCTATGACCTTAGGCAAATTTGAGCCTGTTTGCTTGTCTTTAAAATGGGGACATATAACACCAAAAGCGCAAGTGTTAAAAGAAAAAATAGATAAATTTGAATTCATCAAAATTTAAAGCTTTTATGCTTCAAAGGACAAAATCAAGAAAGTGAAAAGATAACCCACAGAATGGGAGAAAACATGTGCAAAGCGTATTTCTGATAAGGGATTTGTATTCAAAATATAAAGAATTCTCATGGCTCAATAATAAAAAGACAAATAACCTGTATTTATTTAATGACCATTAGCTCATTATTTTTTAAAAATAGGCTGATGACCTACATTTCTCCAAAGAAGGTACACAAATGGCCAATAAGCACATGAAATGCTGTTCAACATCATTAGCCAACAGCAAAATCAAATCAAAACCACAATAAGATACTATTTCACATCTACTAACATGGTCAAAAAAGATGGGCAATAATAACTGTTGGTGAAGATGTGGAGAAATTAGAACCCTCATACATTGCTGATGGGAATGTAAAATGTGGCCACTTTGGAAGACAGTTTGGTAGTTCTTCAGATAGTTAAACATATATTTACTATGTGACCCAGCAATTCTAGTTATATACCAAAGAGAAATGGAACTATAAATCTACACAAAAACTTTCACATGAATGTTCATAGCAGCATTCTTCATAATAGCCAAAATGTAGAAACAATACAAATGTCCATCAACTGACGAATGGATAAACAAAATGAAGTATGTCCATGCAATAGAATATTATTTGGTAATAAAAAAGAATGAAGTATTAGTATATGGTACAAATGGATGAACCTTGAAAACATTATGCTAGGTGAAAAGAGCCAGTCACAAAGGACTGCATATTGTATGATTCTGTTTATATGAAATTTCCAAGAGGCAAATCTATAGAGACAGAAAGTATATTGATGACTGCCTAGTGCTGGAGGGATAGAGAAACTAGGGATTAACAGCTAAGTAGTATGAAGTTTCCTCATAGAGTGATGAAAATGTTCTAAAATTGACTGTGGCAATGGCTGCACAACTTTGTTAATATATTAAAAGCCATTAAATTGTACACTTTAAGTGGGTGAATTGTACATAATGAACTAGCTCAGTAAAGCTGTTTAAAAATGGGGATGGATTAAATAAAATACTATGTTTAAATGACTAGAGTGGTGCCTGACTCATAATTAGTGCTGTATAAGTGTTTGTCTACTGGAATATAAGCTGCCCAAGGTAATAATATTTGGTCTGCTTTGTTCCCAAGTTCCTGGCACATAGCTGACCCTCAAAATACTTGTGAATGAATAAATAATCTGGAGAAAGTGTAATTTATTTCTCTAAGTGCAACATATACTTACAGCAGACAAACAACCAACCATATAAGGGTGTGAAATGCCAAGTAAATGCCTCCCCCAACTCCCTAATTTCATTCTTCAACTATAACCAGTGACCTAAGAAATTTTAACTATAGCAAAACTGGTCTATAAAGTCCAAATAACCAGCTTCTTAGTTGCAACAGCTAGAACTACACCTGAACGTATCATCTTTTTCTCAGAGGCATCCTAGAGTTTGAAGGTTAAGAAAGTGTAGAAAGACATGATTAGGGCCAGGACGAGATGTGTGTTCCCCTCTATGTTGCAGTCTGTTTCCCAAATTTCTGACTAAACCCAAACTGTAGTCATAGTGGCAGACAAATGGCTTATCCTATATCATAAACTGAAGCATGGTCACTGGTGAAAAATAATCCTAAATTCAACATTTACTTTTGTGAAAAACAAAACCACAGAGTTTTAGGGAGAATAGACCATTTCAAATAAAGTCAATTTATGGGTGAAAATGACAAATTCAATTCATTTATTTATTTTTACATCCTATTAAAACCTCATTAAAAAAACAACAACAACAACAACAAGAAAGGGATTTTTTCTAAAGACAGAAATGCATAGGGACATAAAGGGCCACAGAAGAAACAACAGGAACAGCACTTTGGAAGATGGAAAGAGATGAACACATGGCAACTGATCCAGCACATCTGAGAAAGCTAATTCCTAAATAGCAGTGGAGAAAGTCTAGTAGCAACTCAGTTTACAAGGACCTTCCAAAAGACTTGGGAATTGGTGGGATCAAGTGCTGTTTGAAAGTTAGGGCTCAAAATAGGAGGTTAAGTTGAACTCTATGAAGCAGTTAAATTCCTAGATCTCTTCCTCAATTCCGCATAGCTAGATGACTGTCTTCTTTCACCTAACAAAATAATGGACATTTATTCTTTGAAGAGGGTGAAATAGAGAGTTACAGGCCTTGGGCATACCAGGCATAGCTGTGGCAGATATATTATTCTGAATACAGAGGTATTAAGTGAATATTTATAAATTATATGTTGAATCCTGTAAGCCCTCTTTCCCCCACTGAGCTCACAGAACACTAGTATCTGGATATTATCATCTAAGAAGATGACTGGAAGATAATTTCTGAGGAAAGCTAACCACTCCAAGAGAAAAGACCTAATGGTATTGACAGAGATATTCCTCAAGTAAGCGACCTAGGTACATCATCCTATATTGAAGCCCTACCTATGTGCTCAGAGATTTCTGTAAGCTTCTTAGTGCTCTTGTCTTATATGTGAACTCATAAGTAAGGACCAATAGGTACTGGGGGATAAACGTCTCTGACATGGAAGATAAAAACCAAAACAAATATACTAGAAAAGAAACTTGGAGAAAACAGAGCTATACATGGAGATGAAAATGTCAAAGAATTATTTTCAGGGTGATAAGAGATGATATTAAAATATAAAGGAACAGGATGGCATAAAGAAAGCTCTTAGAAATTAAAAATGTGAGGGTATAAATAAAATCTAAATTAAAAAGCTAGAAAATAAAATTTAGAAACTCATTCAGAAAGTAAATGAAAATTTGGAAAGAAAAGTTAGGAAAATTAGAGGACCAGTCTAAGATATCCAACATATATCTAACAGGAGTTCTAGGAAGAGAAAAGAGAAAATAGAAGGAAGAAAATCATCAAAGAAATAATTCAAGAAAATTTTCTAGAAATGGATACAAAATTTTAAATTAAAAACTTCCAGCTTTGTTAATAAAAACAGACTCACCCCAAATATATTATTGATATTTATTAAAATTAGGGATAAAGAAAGACTACTATAAGCTACTGGAGAGAAACAAAAGCCATATGCAAAGGATCAAAAACCAGAATAGATTTAAACTTCTCAACCGCAATACCAAAATCTAGAAGACAATAGAGAAATGGCTTCAAATTTTTTAAGGAAAATTATTTCCAAGTGATAATTCTAGACCTAGCTAAGCTATTAATCAAATAAAGACATTTTTATGCATGCAAGATTTCAAAGATTTACCTTTATCTTTTATGCAATTTTTTTTCTCAGAAAACTACTAGAGAACGTACTATATTAAAACAAAGGGGTAAACCACAAACGAGCAAGAAGTAAGATACAGGAAACATAACATTCAATACAATAGAGAAGTCAACAGAATCCTCAGAATGATGATGAAGAAATATCCCAAGATAAGACTGTCTATCAAGGACAGATGACAATTGGTTCAAATTGGAACAAGCCAAAAGTTTTCTTAAGAAAATTAAATTGGTGGAATATCTTATGCATATGAATGTGTTAAGAAATTTAGACAATTAGTGGAGACTTAGGGTTTGCATTAGAGAAAATATATGGAAAACAAAGCAAACAAAAGAAACTATACAATGATTAATTTTAAAGAAACTAAAGAGTCATACCGAAAAGAAAAAGTATTCACAGTTTCCCATATGGCGCTACCGTAAATAATATTTGCATAATATATATTATATTTGTATATATAATGCGGATCTAACAAAAATTACAATATAAATGTATTGGGAGGATGAGGTGATGGCAACGATGTGAGTATGTTGTGGGAACATGGGGGACAGGGTGCCAGAGAGCTAAATCTTTTTTTTCCATAATGGAGTTCCATTCATAGTGTCTAAAATCGAAAAATCATAAAATAACACTATAAATGTATTATTTAGATAAATGGAGGTAAATAGCAAAATTATTAGATAAGAGGGGAAGTAATGCGGGAAGTAACTATTTTTCCCAACAAGCCTTATAGAACTATTAGGCTCTTTCAGCTACAAGCGTGTATAATATTGACAAAAATAAAAATAAAGTTTATACTGGTGCCATGAAGGATAAAACATGCACAAGATTTGGTCCTTCAAATTGCTTATTGTCCAGTTAGGGAAAGAGAGATAGATACTCAGCTATCATATATGAGACTGAATGTAACATGTGTTCTAAAAGGTTAAAACAGAAAGATCCGAGAAGCCTGAAAAGAGCTAAGGTACAAAGCTTTAAAGATGAATAATTTTTCATAAATGTTTTGTGTTAGGTCTGGAAGGAAATGAGGGAATTTTAGCAGGTGGAGACTAATCTACCCGGTGGTGAGCAGCACAGGTAAAGGGATTGTGGGAGTAATGCAGATAGGTCAGAAAAACCATGCTCTTATCTAAAGAGGAAAGCATGATCTGATTTGATGGAGTGTGCTGTGCAAGCAGGATGTGCTGAGAAATCCTGAGGAAGTTGAGGACAGACCTTTGGGTGATCTTGAATATCCCATGAAAGCTTTCAGAAGGCAATAGGAAATTTAAGTTTCTTTGAGAAGGGAATTGATATGATCTGAGCTGTAATTTAGGAAGATTATCTGGCAGAAATACATGGGTTGCATTGGAAAGAGAAAAAAAAGAAGACAAAGAAAAAAAGAAGGAACCCAATTCAATAACCAAGGGCAGAAATATGAAGGTCTGAACTTAAAACAGGATTGGTGGAAATTGAAAGCCAATAATGGATAGGAGCTATTTTAGAGACAATAGTTAAACCTGCTTTTAAAAAAATTATTAATTTGCTTTTGCTTTTCTTCTGGTGGAAATTCTTTATGAGGACTGTGGCTTTAATTAGCTGATGTAAGCAGGTTGGGAGCCACATAAATCATGTTGATTTATAGCTTACATATTTTTAAAAGCCAACTAGTTAATAAGCCTTAGAACATTCTGATCTTAATACAAATGCTTGATGTGCTCATGTTCTCTAATGTTATATTTCATTTCAGTAGGTTTTTTTGTGTAGTTGCTATACTGTTGACTGTGGACGTCAAAAAGAACTTAATTATGCTTTAATTTTAATCTTTTCATCATTTTTGTGAGTCAAAATTACTTTAGAACAAATTAAGAAATAATAATAAATTGGCAAATTGATTATGTTTAACCACTACAGTGGTTACATACCTAGTCACACTGACTTCAGTCTCTCCCGTATTCCCAATCTACCATCATTCACAACATTGTCCGATAAATGTTCCCTTTTAATACTCACTCACCCATCCAAATTAGTATAGTGGTTCCCTAATGCTTGCCCCAAAACTGCAACTTTTGCTAGACACTCGAGACCAGGTCCCATTCACCTATGCAGCTTTACTTTCAGTGACCTCTACTACTACACTTCCTCTCGTCTAGTTGATCTCTTCATTATCCCCTACTCTCAACATGCATGGTTGTACCTCAGTGTTTTGCTTTCAGGATTTTCCTACCTGGAATTCCCTCCCTTGACATTTTGCCTTATTCAAATTCCTACCTGTCCTTTAAGAATGATGCGGATTCTGCCTTCTCCATGTTTTCCTCTCCCGGGTACTTCACAGATAGTTGATCTCTGCATTTGCTAAAGGTATACAGCATTTAGAGTTTGCACCATATAATTCGGCATTTAATTATCTGCTTTATTTTTATGTTCTGGCTGTGTCTCCTTTACAAGCAGACTATCATTTCTTTGAGAACAGGTTAACTCTATCGTATACTTCTGATTCTCTCTACCTTTACTGTAAGCATTAGTTAAAATTATTTTGGTTGCAAGTGACAGAACCCCAATTTAAATTATCTGAAACAATAAAAAAAATTATTTTACCTACTGTAAAGAGTCCATGGGTAGAGCAGGATATAGAAGCATATTTAAACCTAGGTGCTTAAAAAACATCATCACTAATGCCATCAAGCTCTCCCTATTTCTTTGCTCTGCTTTCTCTGAAAGAATGAGCTCAACCAAAGTACAAGTATTATCAAATGTGACCAGTAGTAACTTGGGCACTTTGTCTGATTAACTTAATAAACATTGCAGAAAGAACACATATTTTTCTCTGTTGTTCTGGAAAAAGGCCCAAGGCTGACTCTCATCGGCCTGGAGAGAGTCATGTACTCACCCCTGAACCAATCACAAGAACTCTTATTAATTAGGCCTGGGTCACATGGTCAAGCTTTGAACTGGGGAAATGAGATCAGTCTCATAGTCTCTAGTAAACACAGACCACACAGACTGAGAATGGTATGGGGATGCTTTTCCAAAGGAAAATCCAGACATCTTTACCTAAAGAAGGGGAAATGATTCTGGGCAGGAAAAATGGCCAATGTCTGCCATTCGTATCCCATTTCCTATGTCTTTTAGAACATTATAAGATCTGTCTATGGCCATGCCACCCTGAACAAGCCTGATCATGTCTGATCTCAGAAGCTAAGCAGGGTCAGGCCTGGTTAGTACTTAAATGGGAGACCATCCAGGAAGACCAAGTGCTGCAGGTGTAAAAATTAAAAAAATAATAATAATAAGGGATTGTAAGCTGACAAGGTCCTTGCAACCTGTGAGGTCAACCAAGGGTTCCTTTGCACTAAAAAAAAGAAAAAAGAAAATTATGAGATCTCTTTTAAATACCCAAACAAGATAGACTTTCTTGAGTTGTTAAGCTGTTTTTATTTTTGATGCTCTGCTATAAAGATCCAGAGCACGAAGAGTCATTTTATTCTCCTTATGTAAACACTGGCCATCATGGCAAGCATAATTCATGGTAGAATAATATTACCCAATGAATCCACCTCAGCCTTTGATTCAGGCAGATTGGGAAGGGCAGATTAACATGGTATAAAGCATTCTCAACTAATTGAGCATTCGATTCTTATTTTCTGTGTTGTTAAACACTGATCACTTCAAAAATAAAGACATTCACATGATGGAGAGTTTGAAATAGAAAACAAATTTAGCGGAAAGTCATAATGACCTAGTTATAAAAAGTAACAACATTTTAGCTTTAATGTTTACTGAAACAAATAATATTTTATTTCTGTTCTCTTCAGATATTGTCAGAACCCTGTTCCTACTCTTGCCTCAGGAAATTAAACACAACTGGACAGTAGCTGTCACCATGGTAAAAGTGAGGGCATGGATTGTGGAGGAGAACCTGGCCCACCGAACGGTAAAATGAACGTGCTTATACAAATAGGTCATTAACGGGTCAGATGTCAATTTGTTGAGAACTGCTTTATCAAATAGAACCTAGAATCAAAAATTTACTTTGGGTGAATTTGTCCCTTACCTCAAGAAAAAAATATGGGGGAAAAAACATCAAGTTGTATTTTATTGGAAGATAGAAGCCAGATGATATAATGGGTGGGTGGTGACCCAAAGGTGATACAAAATGCTTGTGGCACATTAGTTGAGAGGATAAACAATGGAAAGTGTTTATTAAAATCAATCAACAAATTTGGTCAATTTGACATGAGATAGCAGTAGAAATTAAAGTGATATCCTTCAGGAGTTTATTTTTAAATCCTAGATTAAATATTTTGGTTTATGATTCATACGATGGGAAAAAGCATCTTTGTTCATTTTTAATTCAATTATAGAGGAGAATGAGAAAAAGGAAAAGAAGAAGAAAAACTGAAACTTTGAAGTCAGACAGAACCAAATTATTTTTTTTTTTTTTTTTTGCAACTTACTAGGCATAATCTTGGCAAAGGTTTGCATTCTCTCCAAGCCTCCGTTTTCCTATTTGTAAAATCAGGAATAACAATAATAACATATACCTCATATAGATTAAAGATTAAGTGATAAAATGCATGTGAAATATTTGGAACAATACCTGGAATATAGTAAATGCTAATTAATTATCAGCCACCATTATTATATCGCATTATTATTAATTCTTAAGGCAAGTTCTTTGAAGAAAAGGCTTAACTATCAAAATGACTATTTTGTGGAAGCAGGATTAGAAACAACCTGAATTGGTTCAAAAGTTTCAAAATCTTGACAGTACATTTGCAAATATAAATCAAGATGGCTCTGGCTGATTCTCCAGCAGAAAAGGAGCAAGGTCTCTTGTGAACGTCAAGCGGGTGACAGATAGGCATGGATCCTTTTGTAAAATCAGGGATTGTGGTGTCTTGTTCATATCTGTATCATGTGTACTTGCTTCTCAGGATACAGTAAGTGGAATGAACGGAAGAATGAGTATAGGACACACTAATGGAGACATATATTCACTCAGAAATCATGAAGTAATTCTCTAAGTATCAGAATTTTACAGTCTGTAGTTTCTAGAAAAGGAGAGATTGTGATAATAATACCTTCGTCCATAAGGAGTTGTTGTTCCTGAATGAAATGCCCTAGCAGCACAAAGAGCCCTAGAAATTGTCCGTCAATATTGGAATATTTTATGTTGCTGTCACTTTTAGGATAGTTGAGCTTTGTATAAGCATGAGGCAGAATGGACTATAAGTCTGGGGTCAGGTTCGATGATTCATTTTCAAATTCAAATTAACCAAGTCTATACTCAATCTCCACAAAGTCCCTTCAGGTAGCTTTAAGTACATAGGTTTGTTTTCCTTGCTTCTCTTTCTTTCTTTCTTTCTTTCTTTCTTTCTTTCTTTCTTTCTTTCTTTCTTTCTTTCTTTCTTTCTTTCTTTCTTTCTTTCTTTCTTTTTCAAGCATTACCATGGAATATCTTCTCTACATGTTCCAAGCTCCTACTGGCTACCATTTGGGAAAATTACATACATGTTCATTGAGGCTATTTTCAAATAAAAGTGACAAAGAGAAATTTTTCTTTTTTTCTTTTTTTTCCCTGACTTTTGATTCTTTTTTCTTCTTTCTTTTTATTTTTTATTTTCCTCTCCCCCATCCCCTCTGGCAACTACTATACCATTGTCCATATCCATGAGTCTCTGTTTGTTTGTCCTGTTCATTTGTTGCTTTTAGATTTATATCCCACATATAAGTGATATTATGTGATTTTTCAACTTTTTCTGTCTAGCTTATTTTGCTTAGTATGATTATTTCGAGGTCCTTTTATGTTGATGCAAATGGCAGTATTTCATCTCTTCTTATGGCTGAGTAATATTTCATTGTATATATGTACCACAGCCTCATTAGCCAATCATCTATTGTAGGACACTTCAGTTGCTTCCATGTCCCGGCCACTTTAAATAATGCTGCTATGAACATCGGTGTGCAAGTATCTTTTTGGATATGAGTTTTGTAATAGCTATGTCATCAGAACCTATTGAACTTTATAGCTCAGTCTCAAACACTAACTACTTTTAAACCTTATTTACCCCAAAGACTTGAAGACAATAAGAAATTTTAATCCATAAACCTTAACACTAAAAAAAAAAAAAAAATCATATACATTGGGAAAGCAATGTCTTAGATATGGAAGTAAAATAACTTTTAATGAATAGCTAGATGCTGTCCAAATAAGGTTTAAAAGTGGCTAGTGTTTGAGACTGAGCTATAAAGTTCAACAGGTTTTGATGACATAGCTATTACAAAAGTAATATGCATGAGAAATGACTTATTCTCTTTTAAATGCAAGACATAGTCTATAACTACTGAATAATTTAATGTTGGCTAAAAATTGTGGTAAACAGAAGGATAAAAGAGAATAAGGGTAAAGGAGACAAATATGATAAAAGAATAAAATAAATTAGAAATAAAGAAATGAGAAATTGGAAGAAATAAGATTGATTAAAGGAGAGAAAAACCAAAAGTTTAATGAGTTTTCGCTGAATCTGAATTTTGGAAAGAGGAATGGTGAGATGAAGGGTTTTGGGAAAAGGGAAAGGTTTCTCCAGCCCTCCATATCAAAGAGAAACCAGGATTTTAAGCCCAGAGTCTGGAATTCTCTTGGGACTAGGTACAGACCAGCATCTGCCACTGTAATTACAAAAGGTGTCATCTGACTGACCTCATACCACAATGTTAGGCTAGCTGTGTGAAACAAAACAAAATTTTACTTTCTTAACATCCTTTAAATAGGTGTCACTTCCCTTAATAGCACTGCTGTGCTTGGCCAGGGGAGGAAGGGAAAACTTAAATCCTTATTCAAAAACTTTAATAATATTTCAATTATTATTTTTAAGCTTATACACTTTCTCATCTTAAATATAACTTCTTAAAAGCCTATAGTTTTGCATGTTCTTTTTTCTCCTTAAATGATTTTGGAGTAATTTTAATTTGCTTTCGTCAGAAACACAAAATAGTTATTAGAAGTTCTTTAGACCTTGCCTTTAGAATGCATAATTTCAAATTCTAAACTTAAGTGGTCCTATAATCAAGACAAAATTAATTTCCCTTTAACTTAGTTTCCAAGTGTTTTTGTTTTGTTTTGTTTGGGGGGGGGGTGGTTATGACTGAATATTACAACTTGTATTGTGAGGAAGAAAAGATATATTGGTGATCAAACCGAAATTTAATTTAAACATTTTCCCTGGGGGTAAAATAAAGAATGAAAGAGTAAGTAATATGTGTCTACAATTCTGGTCACAGTTTAAATGGACAATTTTCAATTTTCAGTGAAATTTTCATCTAAAATCCAACAACTCTTAAATAAATAAATAAAAAGCTTCCTAGAGAATAACAGAAATTAAGAGTAAAGTCCTGCAAGCAAAATAATGAATTAACTACCACTAGTTACCTTTATATTTATATTCTTTTTTTTTTTTTTTTAAGATAATAGCTTCAGTCATAAATCAACCTGTTCATCCATCAGTATAACACTTCTTTGGGCCCTAACACATGGTCCTCCTACTTCCCTGGTGGTCATCTGTCTTTAGCATTTAGTCTATATTGGGGTGTGAGGTGCTGCTCCTACAATCATAAACCTTCAGAGTTTTTCCTGGTAGTCTGAGCAGAAGACTAACAGCACTTGACACTTATTAGATTCTTGGAGATCTAAAGAAGTCTTTCCTACTTCACAATAACAATTTAATGTTTTACCAGATTTTGGCTTTTATATCAACTGTAATGGCACAGAATTATATAATGGGTAAGAACAATTTATTACTAAAAAGGATATCTAATTTCTCAGGTTAATTTTGAAAAATGTTTTGTACATCTTGCTTGATTTTGTATTTTAAAAGATAACCTGGTAAATGCTTTCTAAAAATCGTCCTCTTGACTCAGAGAAGTCCTCCATGTTTCTTTGTATTTTAGACTAGCTCATTGAAGGTTAACAGGAAATTCCACAGATTTAAAATTTCACAAACATTTGAAGCTTATAAGTTATTTGTGTGATCATCTACTTGGGAATATTTTGGAGGAAAGGTATAAAAGGAAGTATAGTGTGGTTAAAAACAAATGAACATACTTTGGGTTCAGAAAGAACTGGATTTGAGTCCTGTTGCTGTCATAGACTAACTGTGTAAATTTAGGTAGTTCCTTAATATCACTGACCTCAGTTTCCTCAGCTATAAAACAGGATAGTGATATGTACCTCACAGGGTTGATGAAGACTAAGTACTTTAAATGAGAAAAAGCAGAAAGTGCCCAATTCAGCAACTGACACATAGACTATGTTTAATAAATGGTAACCAATATTCTTGAAAATATATTAAGATACGGAAGAAATATCTAAGCCAGGACTCATATTTATAATGTAGGCTACCATCATCTGGACGGTCATTCTCTATCTCCTTTATCCAGTCTTAGAAAAAACTGTTTTTGGAGTAAGGATAAAAAAAATTTTTAAAATAGTTTTACACATATATTGGAAACAAGCTCATTTTAATTTAGAAACAAAACATTCTATATTAAAAGTGGTACTTAAATATTATTTTCAGATAGTTATGTGTATTTAATGTTCCTTCTCTGTGCTAAACTGAGAATGAAGAAAGACACTGAATCAAAGAACATGGTAAAAAAAATAAATAAATAACTAGAATCAGAAGACCTTGAGAGACAAAGGAAAATTGAAGATGCTAAAAACACTTCATTCCAATCCCTTAAAATATGATTCTTAGTTTCTCTGAAGATCAGACAATAAAATACAAATGTTGTTTAGTTTAAGGCTCAAGGCTGGTCTGATAAATGAAGCTAAAAATTAATTTTCAGGAAAATTTAATATATTAGCCTTCCCTATATTATGCCCAGTAAATTTTATGGGAGAAATTACTCCTCTTTAAGGAAAGGAGTAAAATGTTGCTCTGCTTCTAACTCAGTCACTCACTATAAACCATGTTGGAAGCGGAGTCTTGTCAAATACATGTTCTCCAACAAAATGAATTGCAAAGGCTGAACTGTTTGATTAAAGTAAAAAGATCAAATTTTCAACTATTTGCAGAAGCTGCATTCCCGATATAACAAAAAACATTATTGCCACAGGGAAATACTTTCAAGACTCAATGTTCTTTCAAAATATAAATAACCCTATTTTGGAAGTTCTGATCACTTCCAAATCCAACAAAGAAAACAATGTGCCTGTAACTTCTGCTATAATAGAAAGAAAGCAATGTCAAGTTCTCTTTTCTTTTCTTTCTTTCTTTCTTTCTTTCTTTCTTTCTTTCTTTCTTTCTTTCTTTCTTTCTTTTTCTTTCTTTCTTTCTTTTTTTTTTTTTTTTTTAGGCGAAATAACCCTTGGTTGGCCTCACAGATGGCAAGGAACTTGTCAGCTTAGAATCTCTTATTTTTTTTTTTTATTTTTTACACCTACAAGCACCTGGTCTTCCTAGGTGGTTTCCCATCCAAGTACTAACCAGGCCCAACACTGCTTTGCTTCCAAGATCAGATAGGATCAGGCTTGTTCAGGGAAGCAAGGCTGTAGACAAGTTCTCTTTTCTTGAAGCACTGACTTAGTTGGCTATGTAATGTTCCTAGGATTTGGTCACCTAGTGCAGGGGTCCCCAACGCCTGGGATGTGAACTGGTACTGGTTGGTGGCCTGTTAGGAACCAGGCTGCACAGCAGGAGGTAAGAGGGAGGTGAGTAAGCGAAGCTACATCTATATTTGTAGCAGCTCTCAAGTGCTAGCATCACCACCTCAGCTCCACCTCAGATCATCAGGCATTAGATTCTCATAGGAGCACCAGTCTGTGAAAGTTTGGGGACCGCAGACTAAAGTGTTTCATAGTTCTTCTCAGTATGTCTTTCTTAGATTAGTCCAAATTTGCAAGGAATTTCTACCTGAAGTTGTTCCTTAGAGCTCTATGAAGAGTTGATTTAGAATGCAGCTGGAGTTTTTCCCCCCAGAGATGATAGTTTCAAGTGGCTTGGGCAGCTTGGACAGGAAGACCAGTAAGAAGGCTGTTGCAGTCATGACAGGCAACAGCTTGAATCAGGTTGGTGGCAGAGGAGACAAAGAGTAGTAGATAGATTAAATGTATATTTTGGAGGCAGAACCAATAAATTTCGTTAATAATTTACATATAAAAATGAGAAGAAAGGAAAAATCAAGGATGACCACCAAATTTTTTATTAGAATAATTAGATAGGAGTGGAGTCATTTACAAAGCTGATGAACTGAGAGGTATGAAAAGAAAAATAAAGGTTAGTATTATGTGTCTTCTTATATATAAAAAAATTAAAAATGCTTAAAAAAATTAAAGCACCGTCAAGCCTTTGCTTTTGAAAGCATGTTCTATTTTTTTTTCCCTTGGTGCAGTATGGTGTATTTTTTGTACCTCTTAAATTATTTAATACTTTAAAAGTTCTATAAATAATCATAATAAATGATAAAATATTTGCTACTCATTACAAAAGATAGTTTATCTTTTGTGAAGATTAGAAAAAAAATTAAAACATTTTTTTTCAGGCCTTTCCCCAATTTCCATGATTTTTCAAAGAAATACAATTAATGACATGCTTTTTAAAAAAAAAAATCAATAATTTTTGTCTAATCAACAAATATTAGTTGGGCAGGCAATGCTAAACTAACTCATACATTATTCAGTAGATTTTTAAAAATAAACTATAGTAGTTTTTGCTTCGAAAAATAACCATTGTTGAACCTGCGTCAGTCTAAAAAGTTGTTTTTGTTTAAAAAAAAAAAAACCCACCTCAGGACAAGAACATTTTTTTTAATTCCAAGATTCAATTTAAAAAAAGACAGTATTTTAAAACTAAGTTTAGACGTTGATTTGTTCAAACAAAAGTTAACAGTGACCTCTCGTGTTGATTGAGGGTATCTGTAACTTTGACTATTTTAAACGAATCAGAGGGAGACAAATGAAAATGGTCACTGTGGTAGATATGGTAATCATTGAAAATAGGTGCATAGTTTCTGAGACCTCAGAGCCCCTCATATGGTTTCAGAAATTGAGAACTGGCATCCTGAGCTGATATGTAAAGGGGAAAAATGACAGGTAACAGGGTGGGAAGAGACAGTAGCATGAATCAAGGTAGAAAACCAAGTAAGGAATGATATTGTGAGATAAGTTCAACTGCTCCAGTGTAAAGCAAGGGGCAGTGAATGTCTGAAAGGAAGGCAGGAGAGGGAGGCAAAGTAAAGACCAAGCAGAGTTGGTACTTTCTACATAAAGGGAAGCCTCCCTAGAGACAGCCTTGTGATTTAGATAGAGCTATGGTAATATGTGGGGCCCTCTACTTGGGGGAAGGTAGAGACTAAAATTGGATATTATTGTTGTAAATAATGGTAATAGTAAGGAGAAGATGGATTTAATAAATCATTGAAAGATGAAGTCAATAATTGGGTTCAATGGCTTGATTGTATACAGAAGATGAATGACAAAGAAAGACTCAAGGATGTTACCTTCTAGAGATCAAATAGATTGTATGTTCATCAATTAATACTTTTAAATTATAAGAAAAAGAACATGGTTGGGAAAGATGATTAATTTCATATTGACAATTTCACTTTGAAGTGCATGGGAAATAGTGATTTGTCAATGCCAACCAGTAATTAGATATCTGGTTCTTGATGCTTTGAGTGAAGGGTTAAGAAATGCGAATTTATTTTTATCAGCCTGGAGTTGGTTGCTGAAACAATGAGAGTGGGTAAGATTTCCCAGGAAAGGTATATAGTATAGAATAAGAGCATGGATAGAAAAGGCATCCCTAATACTTAGTGAAAAAAAGAATAGTTTGGAGTTGGATTTGGTCAGAATATATTAGAAAGAAAGAATACAGTTTCTTCGATATCAAAGTATAATTCACAGAAAGGATCAGTATTTCAACGGTTAACTTTGATATCTATCTATACAAATACTATCAAATGTATATATGTTATATATATTTACTAAATCAAGCAGGACTCCTTTAGCAAGAAATAGGAACTTTACATAAACTAGCCTAAGTAAAAGACTTCATTACCATGTAATCTGAAGTCTCAGGAGATGAGCTGATTCCAGGAATGGCTGGATCCAAACACCATGTCTTCCTTGGGGTCTCCCATGTGTAGACAGTACTTTATTATGTGTTGACTTCATGTGCACGCAGAGGCAAAGAAACAACTGTAGGATTGAATTAAATGTAAAATTAATTACCAACTGAGAAAAAACAAATCTCTTTTTCTTTCTATCGTTTTATAATGACCTCCCTAAAAGAACTCTGATTGGCTTGATTTTGATTGTGTGACTGTCACTTAAACTAATCACTATGTCCAGAGGGATGATATATTCTGATTGGTCATCCTGGGTTATGGCACACCCTGATAACAGTAAAGACAAAACTATATATGATTGGACAGCCCTCTTGGAATCACAAGGAAAGATTGTTTCCTCCAGGAACTCATACTTTAGTAATTAAAATAAATAGTTTGGATACAAAGAAGAATGTAATACTAATATATAAGCAAAGACTATGAAAGCTCAGTGGAAGGAACATGTCCTTCTCACTGGAGAAAGCTTCTTAAAAGTCATATTATTTCAGGGTGTCCTGTCTGAAGCTGGTATCTTTCATTCTGAAGCTAAACACACATCCACTCAGGAGTGAAAAAGCTAACAGAGCAGGCATGGGGAAGGTGGAGCAGTTGCAGGCCTAGGCTGCCCCATGCCGGTGAGGAGAGCCAGCAGATAGACAATGTGTATGAGCCACAGAAGCACCCGCCCTGGACCATTTTAATAGCTTAACAATAGCTTAACAGCTATTAGAATAACAGAAGAAAGGATCAGTGTGTTAATCTGGGTCTTTTGAGGAGTAGACACTAAGAGGGGATTAAACATGTAAGGATGCTACTATAAAAAATACTAGTAAGAAAAAATGGGGAGAGAGCTGTAGAAGACTGGGAGAGCCATTACACTGTGATGCAGGTCTGACCCTCAAGTGAAGGGAGAGGGAAGGAAGATTTTATGGATGGACTATTCGTCGGTCAAGGAAGGTTTGCAAAAGACAATGGAGAGTCCTTGAGTCAAAGTCTCCCATCAGAGGAGTCCTGTGTCTCCCAGGAGTAGGGCTTCCTTAGTTCTCTGCCATAGTCATTCATGGCACGTGTACCCTTGATGCAAATTCAGAAATAGATTTTAGAGTACAATCTGTATGCATACTTATATTATCACACCTTTCACAACATTGCTCTCCACTGATACATTTCCCCAATTCACCACCAATAAAATATTTAGCAGTTGAGCTACTGTCTTTTGCCATAGACTACCCTTGCTCCATCTGCCAGCAGAATCGCATCTTAATCAGTTGCCAGGTGGTGGGAAAGTCAGTTTCAAATCCTTATTTTTCCACCTGTTTTTTCAGACCTCTCCTAAATTTACCTGTGTTATTCCAGGTGCCCCCTCAAAGCAGACACTAAGAATGAATTAAAGATGAAAGCCTTTTATTTAGGGAAATGCTTCTTATAGAAAACGGAGAGGGGACTGGGGAAGTCTGTGACAGCCATCATATTATACCACAAATCTATGTTAGGGTGAAAGAGAAAAGGAAAGGTTAGGTGTCATGCAGTGCAGTCTAAGGAAAGTTCAGGAAGGCCAACAGGGAGTCATCCAACCAAAATGAGCCATCAAAGGAGTCCTTAGAATCTCTGCCACTCTCAGTGTTCGGCTGGCAGCAGCCTGTAGGAAGTGTAGCCTCAGCACAACCTAGTGATGAGTTCACGGTATAGCAGCTCAGGCCCTCAGTCAATTATGCTCTTGGTAGCTGATAGCCTGGGAGGCAATTCTCATGACCACCACAATCAGTGAACTTGAAGAAAGACCATTAGAAATTATACATTCTTTAAAAAGCTAGGAGAAATGATTGCAAATAATGAACACAGCTTCAGTAGTCTGTAGGGCACTTTAAGTGATCTAATGCAAGTATAATTTGAATCACAGAGTGAGAGAAGTAAGAGATGGGACAAAAAAAGAACTGAAAAAAAAATAATTGAAATGTCTACAAATTTGAGGAAATAATCCACTTACCTATCCAAGAAGCTCAACAAATTCCAAGCAAAATAAATACAAGAAAATCACTACTAGGTATATTATAGTCCAATTACCAAGAACTAAAATAAAGAGATTATTTTGAAAGTGTCAGAGAAAAACATTTACATATAGAGAAACAATGATTTATGATGGCATTACATTATTGAAATATTTCATGAGAAACAATGGATGCCAGAAGACAATGGTAAAACATCTTTAAAGTGCATCTAAAACATTCACCAACATGACCACATGGTAAAACATAAAACAAGTCTCATGAAAAATCAAAAATATTAAAATTTTACAGAGTATATTCCCTGATCACAATGAAATTAAAGAATAGAAAAAAGAAGTTAAATTGTTCTTATTCATAGAAAATATAATTGTTTATAATAGAAATATCGAAGTGAATGTACTGAAAAACTAATAGTTTTAATAAGTGACCTTAACAAGGTCATAGAATATAAGTTTAATATACAAATTATCTATTTACTGGCAAATGATTGAAAAATGAAAATTTCAAATACCATTTAAAATAGGATCAAAAATATAAACTAAGAATAAATTTATAAAAATCATGTTAAACTTAGTTATAAGTATAAAACACTGAAAAAAAGATATTAAAGAAAATCTAAATAAATGGAAAGTTATGTCATGATCATGAATTTGAAGACGCAATCTTGTTAAGATTAATAGTCTTCCAAAAATAATTTGTAAATTCAACACAATTTCAACTAAAATCCTAACAGAACTTTTTATGGAAATTGACAAACCAACTCCGAAAATTTTCTGGAAATGCAAAAGACCTAGAGCAACAATCTCGAAAAAGGAGAACAAAGCTGGAAGTCATATACTACCTTATCACAAGACTATTTAAGACAATGGTAATTAATCCAGTGTGGTAATGACTGATAAATAAAGAGAACTAAAACTGAAAGTTGAGAAATAGATCCACACTTACATAATTGATTTGTGACATAGTAACCAAAGTAATTTGATATGGAAAGTGAAGTTTTTTCAAAAAATGGTGCTCCACAAATTCTAACTACCTTAGCCTTTCCAAATTCTCATCTCTGTTCAATTCAGTAAGACCTGTAGCATCTGTCTGGGTTCCTGCTCCCTGCATGAAGCCCAGAAACTGTCTCAGGTAACCCGGGACACTCACAGGCTTCACCCAATTATTTCCTTTCTCAGAGATAACGGTCTATGCTGCCAGTGGGCTAATGTCTAACAACAGTCGTTAAATACATTCAAAAGTTGTTAAGTAAATATACAGTTTTCTAATTATGGTAGAAGGTAGATCCAGACCATGTTACCCCATTACAGCTGAAATAGAAGCTAACGTGTACTTTTAGAAAAGCTCTCTGACTGCTTTGTGAAAAATAAATTGCCATGGAGCAAAAATGGAAGAAAAGGAAACAGACTCCATTCAGGAACTATTGCAGCAGTCCAAGTGAGAAATGATGTGCTTAGATTAGTGTAACAGAAGTGAAAAAAGAAACCAGTTGGCTGCTGAATATATTTTGGAGTACCTGATGATAGATTGGATTTGGAGCAGACAGAAAGGGACAGACATGGGCACTAAGAAAAATAGCACAAGTTTTTGGCCTGAAAAACTGCCTGAATGCCGTTTACTGAGAAGAGAAGACAGGGGTATGAGAAGATTTAGGTTTTGGGAGGTTGGGGGGCCAAAAGTCTGAAACCGCCATTTTTTGTCTGAAAGTATAAAAGAAAAAATTCTTATTTTTCTTCCTACAGAAAAGGATTTTTAAAATATTTTTTTCATATTGTATATTGTATGTCTCCTCTAGACCATGACCTCTTTGAAGAGAGGATCATTGTCCTATTAGTTTTATGTCACATGCAATGCACATAGTAGTCCTTTAATGCGTTTGTGAGAGAAAGAGACACATACACACAAACTGGGGAATTTGTACAGCTTGGTGTCAGAGGTGAAGAGCTGAATGTTCTGGGGTAGAGAAGAAATAATACTGAATCTCTGGGGAAGATCTAGAAAATACTGTGCTATTCTTTCTTGGAAAGCAACTTAGCCCAGTAAGGCTAAAAAATGTGTATTAAATCATAAATACTGTGTGTTTATGTAGTCTTAGATGAAAATAATCAGAGAAGATGCCTTGTGATTTTGATACCATTTGTTTCTATGAAGAATAAAAATCCTTCTTTGAATTGAAAAGCACAAGGGTGAAATGGAGAGTGGGCTCAAGTATGTGTCTAGTAACACATCAACATATCTAAATACACTGCTTAAAAACTAGTCTTTCTCGGCCGAGTGCTGTAGTTTATAACATAGCTCCCACAGAGCTTTTTATGGTCATAAATGGCTTTATTTTTGTAATCTTTAGCTACGATGTTAAAAATGCCAAATAGACTGCTGCATTCTGCGGGGGCGGATGGGCAGAGAAAGGTAACCCTAAATGGCAGTGAAAGGCCCCACTGCCTAAAACTTTAGTTGTATTTGAAAATTTCACTATTAGACTCACTATTTAGGTTAAAGTATTCTCTTAAAAAGAGCCATTAAATTTTTTAAATGTCTTTGTGTGAGTTAGCACAGTAAATGTTTTCTAGCATAGGGAGAAAGTATGGAGAGGTTAAAAGCTGTGGTACTGTAGACCTTTTTTGACTTACCAGCTTCTTTGATTTACAAGAGAGGCTTAACTTCTCTAAGCCTCAATTTATTAATCTATGAAATGAGACTAATAATATCTATTACACTGGGTTGTTGTAAGGATTAAATCAATAATGAACAAAAAATTCCTCTTAAACAGTTCTAGGTACCTTTTGTTAGCTAAGAAAGAGCAGATTATAATGAAATAAGACCCTGAACAGGTGAGTTTAGATGGAATGGAAGGGTTTGAGAAAAGCCTGAGGCACAAGAAGCTACCATGGAAGAGAAAAAAAGGCCTTGGCTGAGAACGTTAGTGAACAGTTGCCATCATGGGGACTCTAAAAGTCATTGGGGATACTGTAGAACGAGGGTTAGGAAATCATTACCAATAGAAGACTGGGAGTTGGTGCCAAAAACACCATGGCTACCTGGCAGATTTCCTTAGAACAAATCTAAGTATTTATCTAATCTTAACATAGGGAGAAGACTTCTTAAGCTTAGAAACAATGAAAGAAATCATACACATGAAGTTAAAAACAAACTAAAAATAAAACACCTTGACTTCTGTACCTTAGAAATATTTAAAGAATTTTTAAGTGAATGGAAACTTCATAAACAGAAATTAGTTTTGAAGATTCCGCAGAAGGCCTTTCAGGTAAAGATAATGAGTTTCACACAGGCATCTACTTTGCTCCTTCTCACGACCCCATTAAAACACAGTGAAGTAATTGTCATAAAGGAAAGGGAGGCAATAGAAGCAAGATTTTGAAGCTGGAAAACAGATGGGGTGATAAATAGCTTAACGAACCACCCAAAAATAGAATCTTAAGTCAGCAGTGGGGAAAACTGGCACCCATTCCGATTTATAGAGTCTCCGGTGGGCTTAGATAGTGGCAGCGTATGGAAGCTGGGAGGTGGGAGTGAGGATAAGCTGAAAATAGGATGCTTGATTGAGAGTCTATTAAGTAATTGGACCCCAGATCTCCTCCCTACTTGGCAGCTGGGCCACTGATAAGACCTAGTGAGACCGTGGAGGTTTACTCTCAGGAGAGATTAAAACAGGGGACACCAGGCATGATTAAACATGGGGGATATAGTACTGAGAACAGAGATTAAGGAAACATCTACATCTGCACCCTGAGACACCTTGGCCACTTCTTAGTAACCAGAAGCCCTGTCCTTAAGAAAGGAAATCAGAAGTTTTCTTTGAGGAATTTGACCAGCGCAATAAAACAGATCTAAACAAGCTGACAGTGGAGGTTCCCAGCTACGCGCAATCTGGCCAATTCATCCCATTGTGAAGGTCACATTCAACACATATCTTCCCCTCAACCAACAACCAGTAGCTTTTTTAGTTCCCTACTCCCGAGGATATTAAAACAACCAAGAACTACCATACATCTGAGGGAAGTCTCCAATATGAAAGATAGAAACCAAAGAAATAAACAGAAAAAAGTAACTTGGAGGAAACAAACCTTGCAAGAGAAAAAGATTTTTTTAAAAAAAAGAAATGCTGCCTTTTATATCCTGAGAGAGATAAGAAAAGGTTCGCCCCATAAAACAAGAACAGGATACTATTTTAAAAGGGGGAGAGGTCTCTCAAAGGAAAAAAATCTCTAGAAACTAGAAATATGACACCAAAAATCAAAACTCAATAAAAGAGTTGAAAGAAAAATTAAGGAAATCTTCCAGAAAAGACAAGCAGATGAAAAATAAGAAAAGTAGATAGAAACATTGACGGTCCAGCTAGAACTTCTAAAACCCTAATAATAGGAGCTCCAAAGACACAGAATAAAGGAAATGTGTAAGAGAGTGTTCAAAGAAAAGATTCAATAACATTTCTCAGAAATGAAGCACATGAATCTATAGATTAAAAGAGTTCATTGAGAGCATAGCACAATGGATAAAAATAGGCCCTCACCAAGGCACATGTGATGGTTAATTTTGTGTTAACTTGGCTGGGTTGCAGGATGTCCGAACAGAATACTTAATCAAATATTATTCTGAATGTTTCTGTAAGGGTATTGTGGATGAGATTAACACTTAAATTAGTTGACTTTAAGTAAAGCAGGTTGCCTTCCACAATGTGGGTAGGCCTCGTTCAATCTGTCAAAGTCCTGAGTGGATTGATGCACAGCCTGGCCCTCCCTCCAGACCTCTTCAAAACTCATGAGGATTCCCCTCCCGGCTTCTACCTTCCTGCCTTCTTTATACTCTGGTTTCTTTTCCCCTTACCCTAAGTCCCTCAAACATGTTCAGCTGTGAGAAGAGTTTGACTCTTTTTCCACAGGATCCTTGAGCCTTATTCAAATGTAGAAATATGCCTGGGCACTTGTTTAAACATCCCCAAAATTCCCACCGAAAGCAAATAAAGTCTGAGAGAAGTGTTACCTACAATAAGCTAGCCTAGTCTCAATCTCAAATTCCTTCATCAAGGTAACTTTATTATACAATACAATCTATTTTACATAAAGTCCTTATTTTATACTCTTGGTTTCCTAAACTTTGTAACTGTTTTGTTTTATTTTTACATTATTATGTTCTGTGATAAATGGTTTTTACCAACTAAGACATTAGTGTTTGTCCAGAAAAAGAAAAATATATTCTTTAAAGAGAGTTGTTAAATTGAAACAGAAGTATGGAAATAATAAAATTATTATCACTCTTTCTCTTAAAAACAGCTGGCTATCACATTTAAAAAACCAGGGGCCTGATGACTATCTCAAAATACACACAGACCTTTGGCATTTATTATACCAGGCAGGACCTACCCCACTATATGGTGCTTGAACTAGTGACATCTATTTGAATAACCTTGAACATGGTCCTTGTACATATGTTAAATAACCAAGGTGAAATTCTATTACTATCAAAGATAACCAAATGAGGAGAGGCAACCATAAGCAGATGAAACCAGAAAAAGAATTGTTAATACTCACTTTCGTTTTATATTCAAGCTTGTTTTTCAAGCACTTTCCTACGTGAAGGTTAAACTACCACTAGGTGGCAGCACAGTGGCTTTCTGGTGGTCTTCAAACTACAGGTCAAGTCAGAACCAGGAAGCTGGCTTGAGGACTTCCCACCACCAGCCTGGCTAAACTTGGAACTGAGACTCACGCACATTGACTTCATCCTTCCATCCACCCATCTTTCATCTAACAAATATTCATTGCCTTTAAAAAGAACTCTTGATAATAGCACAGTTTAAAATATCATTACCAAACCATACTTAAAAATAACTGCAGGAGATAAGACAGAAAAGAAACAGATTGAAGCACATCGTTCCTGCACAATTAGTATAAATGGAGAAATCCAAAAGTGGCACTGGCATGTTTTTAAGCACAAGGGATCAAGTACTACATTTGACTCAGTGAGGGAGCCTTGAAAGTCATTTACTGGGATCAGAAACCCCCAAATGATTAAAGGTCAAAGCTTTAGAACTAGAGGAAGGAAACCATCACAAGTCAGGAATAAAGTGGTATTAATTAATTTTGGCTGCTGTTCCTTGTGGATCCAGGCAATTTAACAGAGCTGTCACATAAACAGCCACTGAGAGAGACTATTTCATACCCAGCTTATCAATTTTTAACTGATATTATTTTTCTTGTACACTATCAGAACCATTTAGTATACATATTTACCACTTATATATTTCCTTCTTGTTCTGTTTTTTCTAGCCTAAATTTCACCTACATCAGCTAGGAGTTTTCTCTACTAAGAGACTTTTGTATAAGTATTCCAAAACTAATGAGAGAAGTGGGTTTGTCTCTCAATCTGACTTCTTTAGTTCAAACTGCCTTATACAAATACATCAAAAAGGGCAAAATTTGGCATCTTCTAGTGGTCAAGAGTGTGATTTTTATTCCTTTTGTATATGGAATAAAATATAATGGCATAAAGTAGACAGTGGCTCCTCCCTCTAAAGCAATGCCTTTTAAACCTTTTAGAATGTGACTCTTAATAAAAATAAAAATAAAAAAAATAGGTTTTACTTTGCAGATATGCCAGCCCCTGGCCTGTTGGCTCTCAAAGCCATTCTCTGCTGTTCCTCTGCAGATCCTGAGAGGCTGTATTTCTGAGGCTGCAGGTTATGTTCTGTCTAGGTCTCACCCATGCAGGGCCCTGCTATGACACTGGAGGATAGGAGGAATTGAAAAGGTAGGTTGATTCTCCCCATCTTTCTCTGCCTATAATGCATCTTTGACAGTGGCTGAGTTTCTTCTCTGGCCTCAGCTCAGCCAAAAAAAAAAAAGCCCCCTGTGATTTCAGCTTCTGTTGGAGGATCCTAGCTCTGGGATCCAGCAACACTGCCACCTTCCTTTGTCCTTCTAGTTTAAATGTATTAGTAGTTTCTGCCGTTGCTGACCTTTGGGTTCCCTCACCTTCTCCTGTTTGGCTTCTCAACTTTGTCGGCATTTATATAACCAGTTTCCTGGATTAAATGCCCCCTGTTAAAAACACACTGACTGACAATGGTTTCTGTTTTCCTGATATGTTAATTTCCTGAAGCCAATGCTTCATTAACAATGTTCCTTTTGCTGTGTGCAATGACTCTGATATTTCCTATTTTATTCTATTTCACTTTTTTTCAAAAGCCATTCACAACCCGCTAAATGAAGTTCTCAACTCACTGATGGATTATGTCTCACTAATGGAGATTTGAAAAAACACTGCTTTAGAGACTGTATTTATTCATTTATTGTTTAAAGTGGGGTTTACTGAGTTATAATTTATGTGCAGTAAATTCACCCTTTCAGGTGTACATCATTATAATTTTGACAAATGTAAATAGAATATTTTTATCATCCCCCAAAGTTCCCTTGTTCTCTTATAGTTAGCCACTCCCTCCATCCCTAGCCACAAGTAACCAATGATATATCTTTTGGCCCCCATAGTTTTATCTTATCCAGAATGCCATTTAAATAAAATCATACAAGATGGAGTCTTCTGAATCTTGTTTCTTTCACTTAGCATAATGCTTTTTAGACTCATATGTTGCATATGTCATTAGTCCATTCCTTTGTATTACTGAATGATATTCTATCATGTTAAATCTTAGAGACTTTTTAAAAGTCTGAAATGTATATTTTACCTTTGCTGTTTGTTTTCTAACTTGTTAATCCGAAACTACACAAAACTTCTGTAGAGGTCTTAACTGCTGGGTCCAGTGATTGAAGGTGCAGGTGTGGGAGTTCATCACAAAACAGCTACAAAGATGTTCGTGTTAAAAGGCAAGAGAGTAAATAGTTTGGGTTCTGGAGTTTTTCTCAGATTGAATTCTGCCTCCGGAATTTATGATCTGGAGCAAATTAAATTATTTAACTTCCCTTAAGTTGTCGTTTCCTCATCTACAGAATGAGATGGTAAAAATGGTACATGTTTCACTGAATTATTGTAAGGATAAAATTTTTAAAAAAATTTTTAAACTCTTAGTATGATAACTGGTCACAGTAAGTACTCAGTAAATTAATTAATGTATGTACTATAAAAGCTGGTATGAATTTAGCTACTTTAAAATGTCAGAAGGAACAACTTTTTTCAAGATCAACTCACTCCCTTTAAGCCTCTCTGGCTCACTTTTGAGTGTTTGGGAGCAGTGCCATTGCTAATCGAAGAGGAAAAGAGGCCTGATTCAATCCGTGAGGTCAGAAAGAAAGGTCTGTGAAATCCCAGTTTGGGAATTTGTTTCCTCTGGCACTTAACATCATTAAGTTACATGGTCTTTGGACATAATCAACAGATGTGAGATTGGGGGAGTCTACCTATCCTTCTTTATAATCTCTTCAATTCATATGACTTCAGCTCTCCAACCTGTCTAGAAAAGATGCAGGCAGCATAGTACAGTAGGAAGAACCTTGGATTTTTTTTTTTTAATTGGGGTGACATTGATCAACAAAATCCAATAAGTTTCAAGAGTACAATTCAACAGTAAGTAAAATATTTATTGTGTTATGTGTTCATTGCCCATAGTTAGAGTTCTTTCCATCACCATACATTTGACTCCTTTTACTCCTATCTACCACTCCTTTCCATTCTCTCTGGTAACCACTAGTCTACTATCCATGCTCGTGAGTCTCTGTTTGTCATGATTGTTTGCAGCTTTTGGATTTATATCTTTCATATAAGTGATATCATGTGGTTTTCAACTTTATCTGTCTGGCTTATTGTGCTTAGCATGGTTAACTCAAGATCCATCCACGTTGTCACAAATAGCAGTATTTCATTTCTTTGTATAGCTGAGTGATATTCTATTGTATATATGTACTACATCAAGAACTCTGAATTTAAAGCCAAATCACTTGGTATCACCTTGGACTTTACCACTTTTTACTGATGTGCCCTTGAGCAAGTCACTTAGCATTTCCGTTCCCTAGTTTCCTCATCTGTAAATGGATATATAATGTGGTTATTTCTCATAAGTCTTCCTGAATCAACTGTCCTTACAGTGCTTTCAAAATTAACATTTTATTATTATCTCATATAGGAAATACATTTGATTATTCGAATGTGGCCATTTGGATTTGAATTATATGAACTCTGCGATGCGATGAGCATGGAGTTGATTTCTATGAAAGTATTTGTTATTGCTTTGGTAATAAAGACTGATTGAGTTTAAAAAACACTGTTCTACCCGACTCTGAATGTCAGTGCTTAATACTCACCAGGCATGCACATTCTAACAGCCTTTGTGTTAGTATAATGGACCAGTGAATTCTATTTGCTGCTGGGGATTCAATCATATCCTACAAACAAAGACAGATTGTTTTGAATTAGTTTCTGTTGGGGAAAGATGTTCAATTGTTAAATTACTTAAACTATGTGTGAGTTTTAATCAACTTGAGCCTATTACTTTACAAATAATATTTCTCTGTAGAGTGAAATTTTTATTTATAAATTAGATAACCTAAATCACTGATATATTTATATACACTTAAATCACACTTGCAGCATGTGCAGTCATTTTTTAAAAAACACATTCTGTGGCTTTCAGAAATTCATTAAAATGTCAGTGTCTTTAAAAAAGCAAACAGTATCATAGCTAAAGCTTAACTGTGTTCTGGGTAGTCACATCTGATAAATTTGTTATGGTTCCTAAAAATGACTATGCATAATATCCATTCATTCATTCTCTTATAGAATAACTATTATAAACTTGGCATTGTGTTGCCTGGAGAATACGAAGATAAATAAGAGTAAGATGCTCACAGTCTATTTAAGAGATAAGGATACAAAAAATACAATGTGTACTATAATTAAGATATTAATTCATAAATAAATACTTTTGAATCAATTTATTGCCAGCATGTTCCAGATGCTATACTAGCTGTTAGGAATAAGACATAAGATTTTATGAGCTTATAGTCTAACAGAGAAGACAGACAAATATAGAAGAAATTCCCAAAGGATACCTAACTTAGCCTTGTGGGATTGTACAGGAAAAGCTCCTTGTTGATGCAATTTTAACTGAGTTCTGAAAAAATAACAGGAGTAAAAAGAAGAAGAGGAATCAGGATGTTCTAGATAGAAAAGCAACTTTTGAAAAGGTACAGAGAAAGATCAAGAAAACTGCAAATCATTTAGTATGTCTGGATTCTTGGGTACATATTAGAAAGTGGCAAGAGATGCAGCTGGGATGAATACAAGCCAGATAATGAAGGGCTGTGTGTGCTGTTCTAAGCATTTGTATTCTTCAAGTCATTGAAGATTTTTCATCAGAGGATATATACACACACATATGTATGAGCTTACACATATACATATATGTGTGTATGTACATACTTCATTGAAAAATAATACACATATCATTACAGTTTTTAGCATACTCGCTGAACCATGCTACTATCTTTACAATCAATTTTACAACATTTCATCACCCCAAAAAGAAGCTGTGTACTTGATAGCAATCACATCTCACCCCACCTTGGCCCAGCTTTAAAGTACCACAGACCT
Source organism: Rousettus aegyptiacus (assembly GCF_014176215.1). Classification (NCBI taxonomy): domain Eukaryota; kingdom Metazoa; phylum Chordata; class Mammalia; order Chiroptera; family Pteropodidae; genus Rousettus; species Rousettus aegyptiacus. The sequence continues at coordinate 55,854,533 of NW_023416287.1, read as the reverse complement.
GTACCTATAGATTTGCCTACTCTGGGCATTTCATATAAATGGAATCATCATGCAACATGTGGACTTTTGTGACTAGACTCAGTCACTTAGCTTAATGTTTCATAGTTTATCCATGTTGTAGCATGTATCAATATTCATTCCTTTTTATTGTTGAATAATATTCTATTTGTTTTACTTTTCTATTGCTGCTGTAACAACTTAACACTTACAACTACATAACTAATATGTAACTAATAATACTTAGTGGCTTAAAACAATGTAATTTTATTATCTCACAATTCTTACATCAGAAGTCTGATGTTAGCACCTCTGAGCTAAAGTTAAGGTGTTGGCAGAGATACATTTCTTTCTGGAAGTTCTAGAGGAGAATCAGTTTCTTTGTCTTTTTTAGCTTTTAGAGGTTTCCTGCATTCCTTGGCTAGTGGTTCCCTTATTCTATCTTTAAAGCCAATGACAGAGGGTGTCCTTCTCATACTGAATAACCCCAATGTTTTCTTCTGCCTCCTTCTTCTACTTTACGAACCCTTGTGATTACTCTGGAACCACATGGATAATCGAGAATCATCTCTCTATTCGAAAGTCAGCTGCTTGGCAATCTTGATTCTATCTGCTGTTTTAATTCCCCATTTGGCATGTAATATAACATATTCACAGATTCTGAGGATTAGGATTTAGACATACAATGGTTTGGCTACCACCCATCATAAGAATATACCACATTTTATTTATCCATTCATCAGGATATTTAAGTTACATCCACATTTTGGCTATTATAACAGATGTTGCTATGAACATTTACGTATAAGTTTTTGAGTGGTCAGTCACATGTTTTCTCTTGAGTATATCCTAGGAGTGGAATTGCTGAGTCATAAGATTTACTTTTCAGGAAGATTATTCTGGCTCAGAGTGGAGAATGGTTACTGAGTGTTATGTGAACATAGAGGAGAAACAAATAATATCTGTTGGTAAAGGCCTCAGAGAGGAAGCATTCGAGCTGCTTGATCTTTTAAAAGTTACAATGTCATTTGTTGGTTTTCTTTTCAATTGTGAAAGTAACAAATTCATTGTAAAAAATTTTAAAACATAGAAAAGTTTCTAAAAAAAATAAAAATTACTTACTATCCCATCACCAAGGAAAACAACTGTTAACATTCTGCAGTATTTTCTTTGTGTGTAGGTTTATGAATTGACTTCATATAGTATATATAATTTTGTTGTCAATACTGTCAATCAGCATTATATCGTGAGCATTTTCTCAAATCATTAACTATCAAAAACAATAAAAGTGGTTCCATAGTATTTCAGAATAAGAAAATACCACCTCTCATTTAATTAGACTCTACTATAGGATATTTAGGTTTATTTCCAAGTTTCTATTATAATAGTTAATACTATGAGGATAATTTTTGTACTTACATATTTTCTTTGATTTGGCTCTTGAAGAATGAGTAAATTGGGTTTCAAGGAGCCTGCCAAAATAGCAGTCCCTCGAGAACATGCCAACAGATGCCTTGTGCACAAATCCTGAAGACTATAGGAATTAAAGTGTTCAAAAATTAAGACCGGAGTTTTCCTTCCCATATGTAGAATAAAATTCTCGATGCAAAATTTTATTCCAGCAATAGTAATAATCTATCATTGTTACTCATAATGTGAAACTAACAATCTAAAGTAGGCCGAACAAACTTTACTTTTTCTCTCCCAAGAGTTGTTTTTTCTAAGCCAGATATTGCAAGGTTAAAAAAAAAAAAAAAAAAACCTTTATCATTTCTACAACCATACCAATTCATAGATACTACTTTACATTTCCAAACTACAAGATTAGGTCCTTATTTAAAAGAATCTAATACTTCAAGAAAATTATTCCATAAATAACAGATCTGGCACTTAATACTAGCTACGCTGGCCTCAAAGAGTGCCTGCCGCAATAAGGTTGTAACTTCTGTCAGAGACAAGCATGTAGTTACTCTTTATTGCCTTTATTATTTATTATTCACACCTGTCAGATAAGCAGTTCCTACAATGCTAATATTTCAAAATATTCTATTGGACCCTCAAACATTTTTATTACCATCAGTGTGATATATGTGAGAATTCAGCCTCCAAGTCAAGAAAGGCAATGGAAGGAAAACAAGGAGATGATGATGGCAGTGATACTGTATACAGAGTGCAGCTTGCCTTGATGAATTTTAAAGGTAGAAGTGGTTTTAAGTCCAGTATGCTAAAACAAAGATTTTGCATCTTCAGATACATGGAAGAAATTTTTAATGTAGTCCCGTGCTTTTTATTTCGGATTTTAAAAGCAGATCTCTTTAGTAAAATTAGAGGTGGTTTTTCATTACGAGTCATGTATAAATAGTAAAATAACTGTTTCTTTAGAAGTTGAGAAGCAACCTTTCACCATTCATCATTGGGAGCAGACCTTAAGTTATAGATCCTAAATCTATAAATCAGTAACTAGTTTTTAGCAGCATAATTTCTAAAACCATTTTTAAATATTATTTAAATGTAAAGCAACCAGTCACTTGTATTGTCATAAAGTTCATAGACCAAATATCTAAATTGTGGAGAGTACTCCTAATCATAGTGACTCTTTGTTTATTTTGAACTCATCTCAATTGCCTTTTGATCTTCTCTAACATTCCATCTCCTCAACCTCTTTCTAAATTCTACTTATTTAGTCTTCACTTTTTCCTTCATGTTATCAAGTCTCTCCCTATTCTTTCTGAATCGTAAAATGCCAAACTGAAGAAATTAAAACAGAATTCCTAATAATATAGTCTAATGTTATCTTAAAACTTTTCCTACATACTCTATGCACCTAATGTTCTGTGAGAAATGTGTTTTCTTTCCTTTTAACACATGCCCATATGTTTTGATTACTAACGCTTGAGCCATCCCTCCCCAGTGATAACATTGCTCAAATCATTTTTCTAAATGTGTTGGTGAGGCTGTCACTTGGAATGGAATCAAAGCCTCAAAGAACAAATTATATTGACTTTCCCTTCCTGAAAAGACCGAGAAGGAAATTAAACTGCTTTCATGTGGCTTGTATTCAGATGCATTATGGCATAATATGCTGTGTTGCCAACATATTTTTCTCTTTTCCATTTGAATGCATCTAGAAATCTTACTGGGAAAGATAGACAAGCTTAAAAAAAAAAAGACATCAACCTTCAAGCAGTAAATTCAACTTGCAGAATTTTTATACAACCAGAACTAATCTGGCCAAATCTTATTGAGGATAAGTATGTAGCCAAGCATCCTCAAAATTTAACACAACTGCTTTTCATTTTTTCTATGATGACCAAGAAAAATAGCACAATGCCAAGAAAAATGTTTCATGGTTGAGGTTTTTTCCTAGTGATATGTTAGAAAAAAAAAGTGGTATAAATTTTGGAAAAATAGGACAGTAAATATTAGAGGTATAATTAATCTCAATTAGGCTAATATTTTTAAAAGAGGAAATAGTAATTATTGTGCAGGGGAGAAGGCAGCACAGTCAATAAGATAAAATGCAAAAGGGCAGCCGGGCTCTGTGTTAGGAGACTGGGTTCTAGTCCCAGGTACATCATTTACTGTGTTACCTCACTCTCTAAGACTTGTTTTCCTCATCTGAAATATGTAAGTAATAACACCTACCTGACTACCAGAGTTGTTATGAGAACCAAAATAACTGAGCTATGAAAGTGAAAGTGCTTTCTAATTATAAAGTGATTTATAAATGTAAGGAATTATTACTAATGTAATATTTCAAGATAATTAATAATGTGAATGAGGAAGAGGCAGAGGCCTGGCTACATCAGGATGAAGATATGTAAGTAAGCAGGAGCTCTGTGTCTGGGCTCTTACAGACAAGTGGATTCACCTCTCCTTAACAAGAGAAATGCTGTTCCTTACAAAAACATCTGGCAGACTTGTGAAAGAGACCATCTATACTTGGCATTAAGAATCTCCTCTTCCCTTAGTCCTCATCCCCTTCCTTTCCATTTGTTAATTCCAAAAGTTTCTTCCTTTCTGTTCTCAAGATATATCAGCTATATTCCCAATGAAAAACAAATGTCTAATATGGCTTTATGTGTTCCTCCCAGAGGTGATTAGAGTATCAAAGCCTACACTGAAAGCAGTGGTAATTAAATCAAATATCACAGGGGCTGGACAGGTGATGTAAATGAGCAATGGGGGTGGTATTTAAGGAAAGCAGGAAGGTGATGGGACCAAGACAAAGGAGAACACAGACCCCTCTCAGAGAGGGCACACAGCTCCTGCCTACTGTTGCTAAATGCATGTGTGGGCTCAAGTATTCTTCTGATATTTCATTTACAATTCAGATTTTTGTGAAAAATCTCTTAGTTTAAAAAATACCAAACTTCTACTGTTTGAGGGCTAAGTTGTGGGCTGCCTGTTTGTATCTTTGGATGACAAAAAGACATTCTAACCATTAAAAGGCTGTGTGGACCAGTAGAAAGTTTTGGAGTGCCCCATACCTCTTGAAATCCCAGTTTTGTCCTCCATTGGTTGAGTAAGCTTAAGCAAGTTATTCAATATCACTGAACTTAACTTCCATTGCCTGTAAATTGGGGGTAAATAATCCCTCCATTGCAAAAATTTCAGGTTAAATTATAAAACATATAAAAAGCAAGCCTCAGAGTCTAGCACACAGTAGCTGCTTAATATGTGGTCAGTGCAACTAAGTACTGCTACCAATACTAGGTTTACTTCTACTTACTATTAGTATAGTGGGATTTTAGGCATCAACCAGCACTTGGAGAAGGTACTCAAAAAGAGCTACATTTCCTGGGATCCCTTAAATATATCATAAAGGAGGGTTGCCTTTCTATGTATAAGATCATTTCTGCCTTTATGATCTGACGTGGATATAGTCTGACCATTGATGTATCAAAGAATTCCATAATTGTAGTTTACTGGATGATTGACATGAGACAACAAAATACATAACCATAAGCAAAGAAGCTAAGTTGCTAAATACATTGGGATTAACATTAAAATAGTTTTAATTTTAAACCTAGGTTCTAGTTTAAAAAAAAAAAAACACCTTAATACACCTTAATACTTTTAGCCTTTTAAAAATATTTTGGTGTATATTATGCAAAATTTATAGCAAAACTTAATAATTCTATGGAGCATGAGAGAAGACAAAAAAGATGACGTAAAGGCAAACTAATGTAAAAGTGAATTAGAATATATTTCTTATCTCATTATTTTAGGTAACAGTGTATAGCATAATTAAACCTTGTAAATAAATGGGAAAGTTGAGTAAGTCCTAATAAGAAAAATATAACTAACTTCATTAAAATGGGCTAGAATAATCCCAGTTATTCCATTTTTTTCCTAATTTTAATCAAAATTCTGACAAAACTTTACAAATTTACCATGAATTCTCCCCCTAAAAATCATAAGGGAGAGTCTATGGCCATGCCACCCTGAACAAGCTGTATCCCGTCTGATCTTGGAAGCTAAGCAGGGTCTGGCCTGGTTAGTACTTGGATGGAGACCACCTAGGAAGACCAGGTGCTATAGGTGTAAAAAATGAAAAATAAGAGATTGTAAGCTGACAAGGTTCTTGCAATCTGTGAGGGTTGCCCCACCTAAATAAATAAATAAATAAATAAATAAATAAATAAATAAATAAATATTTAAAAAACCCATAAGGGAGAAAAAGACCAGAAACGCACAAATTAGAATAAGGCAAAGGAGTCTAATGTCAGCCATGTTTATTCTACTAGCGGGTAAAGTAATGATAATAAATATGTGCTGAGTTTGAATACTAAGCACACTAGTACAGAGGTGTTAGGGGTAAGATTCCTGGCAAATGTGGGTTCAATAGGCGGCATTGCTAATGATTAATGCAGTTGGATCAATTCCTGTGAAATGGATCTTCCAAATTTATTTTATTAAAATTCCTTTGAATTTTTCTCTACAGATTTATTAGGTGACAAACATTCCTAAAATTCTGATTTTTATTTTAATAAGGTGGGTTGTTTATCCTTGAATGGGGAAACGGGAGAAAATAGAGAAAGTAGTGTATCAGAAGTTGTTCTAAGTTAAAACAAAAGAGAAAGATGACTGTCAAAGAATTCATAACTATGATATCAAGATAGGTGATTAGTACTCTATATAAATTTCAGACAGTATTGGTATACATAATTCACCTACTTACTACTCAGCACAAGATGTGTTTGTTTTTGGTGGCAGAAGTAATTCCATCTGTTTCAAAAGACTTTTCCCCACAATTATGTCCTAATTTTGATTTAGTTTATATAGAACAGTGATATTTTCTTGGTTTTATTTTTTTTCCCCAAGAATTTCAGGTCAGAGCAATACTATATTTGAAGTAGTTTTTATGAGTTTCTCTATATGTGTTTTGATATCTGATAGGGACAAAGTGTCCTTTTGTAGAGTTTCTGGTTTCTGGGAAGAACTTAATTTTTTTCTTTTCTCTGCTATAAATTCGGTGTTTTAATGTGTCCCCTTATATTTTTCTCCTTTTAGAGTGAAAATATCCTATGAAAAAGGGGAAGGAATACTTTGAGTAAATACAACAATATGTCTTCTTCTCTCCGCTTTTTTCACACTGCATTCATTATATCTGATGCAGTAAGACAAAAAATTGGTCCTGTCTCTTGCTCAATTTGTCTGCCTTTTCAGACCCTGCTGCCCAATGCCTTCAAACAAGACTTTACACTATAACAATGTAGAATAATAATAATATCTTTATATTCCCAGTATTAGTGGTAAGTAGAATATAGGATGCAATAAAGTTGAGCTAGCAAGGAAGGGCCACAGCTAGAAATCCAGGAAGCAAGAAATATTTCATAAAACACTCAACATTTTGTATGTGAAGAGAACTCAGCTGACCACTGTAAAAGTTACAAAGCTATTTAAAATGCAGTCCTTACCTTCGATTAACTTAAGTCAACTGGAAGAGACAGAGTCACATACTCAAATCACAGCACAAATTATAAAAGATATTTGAAGATGACTTCAGTGCTATAGGGGTATCCATGGAGTGTGCGTTTGGTAATCTGTTAAAAGCATTACTGAGATGTACTTTATATGTGATAAAATACACCCATTGGACATGTTTTAGTAAATTTATACAATTATGCAATCATCACCACAATCCAGTTTTAGAACATTTTATTACTCCAAAAAATTTCCTATGTGCCATAAATCTCCCACTTCTATCCCCAGCCTCAGGCATCCATTTATCTGCTTTGTCAGAACAGTCTCCAGGCTAAGACTAATTTGACCTTGCTACTGAGACAGTGCCCTTCTGAGGACTTTACCACTGCCTGCGGGAACATGAGCTATTCTCAGCCCTGTGCAAATAACCCTCTAGGGATTTTTCATCCTAACCCTTCCTGTGATTTGTTCCTCAGCCTGTGGATTCCTCATAGGCAGCCTAAAACTAAGAGCTTCTCTGCAAATCTCTGAGATGATGTGTGCAGATCTCTCTTCTTTGACGCTTTACCCCATATGTGGTAATTGCTTTGGCTTCCTCAAGCTCCCAGCTCTGACTCCTCAATCCAGGAGTTGATTTGTGTGTTTCTCCCCACTGGGCTGTGGCCTGTGAGCTGGGGTTTTCATCTCATTTGTTCCCTTATCTCAGAGACTACTGTCCTGTGCTGCCTGTTGTCCAATGTCCGAAAACCATTGTTTTATAGCTTTTATCCAGTTTTCCATTTGTTCAAGATAGGAGGGTAAATCTAGTCCTTGTTACGGTATTATGGCTAGAAGTTCTAGTTTTAAAGGTATTTTCTTATTATTCCCATATACCACCTACCTATAGCCAATCGTATACAATACAATTAATTCTCATTAAGTCAGAAGAGATTTAAACCAGTTTTAAGATCAAACACGATAGATATAGATGTACATACACACAAAAGCTAGAAAACAGTGATGAATCAGGGAAAACCTCTGTATTATGAACTACAATACTTACCACATTATGTCACTTAGTAACAATCCATCCCTTTCCAATTATATGTAGATAAATGTTATCTTGAATTACATATGGAATTAGGGTCAAATGATTCATTTATTTTTAAATTTTAAGAATGAACTTATTTTGTAACTCTTTGTATGACATTGCAAGTTTGCTTGGAAGAGAAGAAAAGAATGGCATAACAGAGCAGTGGAAGCACAGAGTGCCACCACCGTCTTGTATGAGGCACTTTTGGTACACTCTCATTCAGACAACTGCATTCGTATTCTTGTCATACTTTTGAATGACATTTACAGACTGGTAAATATGTTCTTTTATCAAGTTTTATGGTTCCTACTGACAGAAATCCTCACCCAAACTAGCTAATTTAAAAAAAGGAATTAAATGGCAAGCTAAACTTAAGGTCCATAGTTTGGTCTAGTTTCAGAAATGGCTGGATATAGAGGACCAAAATATGTTATTAGCTTTCCGTTTTTTTTCTCTCTCCAATTCTGGCTCTACTTCCTTTATTCTGACTCCATTCTCAGATAGTTGGTTGCTCTGGGGCTGAATATTGCCACTTCACATTTCCAAGTGTTCCACATAATGATCCTAAGATTCACTCTGGATCAGCCTAGGTCTTATATCCACCCTGACCACTTTGACAAAGGAAATGTAAGGCACTGATTAACTTAAGCCATGGTCATGTACTTCACCCTAGACCAAGGGTAGAGCACCTCTCAGAACACGTGACCTGAGACTGTGGTTAAAAGATGTGTGAATGGCTGTTGGAAGGGCAAGTAATAAATGTGCTCTCTGTATATTAGAGGTAATTGTAGCCAAAATAAGTTTATATCAAACCCACTTCAAACAATATTTTGACTGTGACAGCCTGTATTATCTTTTCCACTCTTGCACCAAACACACATATAGTCTTATTACCCTAATTAGTTGAGGACCGATTATACTTGAGGTACACTATGCAATAGAACAGATAAGGAGAATATTTAATCAGACAGTGGAAATCATGGAAGACCTCACAGGAAAGGGAGGATTTTAGTGTCAAGAGATGTAAGGGGAAGGACATTCAGAGAAAGAGAACAGCACAAAGAAAACAGGAAGGAAAATGTAGAATAATAAAGAGATCGGTGAAAGTAAATGTTGGGTTCAAGGTAAAGAGGCTGAGGAAAGGTCAGATAGAATCTTGAGCCTCAGGTTAAAGAATATGGATTTACTCTGAATGTGTTAAAGCACAGGCCAGCAAGCTTCTTAAATAAATATCCAGATAGCAAATGTTTTAAGCTTTGCAGCCCAAGAGGCACAAATCAAGGATGTTATGTAAGTAGTACTTATAAAACAGAACAGAAAACAAATTTCCAAAATGGAATTCAAAATATAATAAAAATAATAGAGTACTTTTTGTAATATAGGCCTACTGTATAAAATTCTTTTGGGGAATCACATTTTACTTAATTGGGGCTCAAAGTTAGTGTGCCTACTGACAAATGCATTGCAAATATTCATGTGTAAAAACCATTCCGTTTACAAGCTGTGCAAAAACAGGAAGCTGGATTTGGTCCACTAGCGATAGTTTGTCGACCTCTGCACTAGGGAATCTTCATGTTTTTGAAAAGGGGAAGTGATCTGATCAGAATGTTTGTGATACCAGAATGAGACAAACTGGAGGCAGTATAGTATAGGCAAGAGATAATGAGAAACCAAATTCGAATATCATGGTTTTCGGGGGGTCATGTAAAGTGAAACAAGAATCTTTGGGCAAGCCAAAGTCGAATGGAACAGCATTAACTACTCATAAGGTTAAACCCTTATTGTAAGGAGAGCGTTCACTCCCCTTTCCATACTTCCTTGACATGTGCGGGGTTTATTATTTGTATTGGGAAAGGAGTCCAGATGCCTTTAGGCAAGTCTTGCTCCTGATAGAAGCTAAGAGAACCTCCAGAATAAAAGTTTAAAAAGATGAGCTGACTGGGCAAGTATAAGGGAAGCTCTTTGAGCTCCATTTCCAGGCACCGCAGAGACCGGATTCTCAATTATCTAATTGATATTCTAATAATCAATGTCTTTTTTTTTTTCCTGTAAATCTCAAATTCACATTCTCTTGTCTTTCTCTTTTTCTCCAAAACTAAAAATTAGTCTTTGAAAAAAAAGAAGAAAGTCCAGAGCCACAGACAAGACCCAGGAAATGGACACCTCGCTGCCCCCCCAGCCCCCACCCCCACCCCCTGCACCACATCCTGGGGTGGGAGTGGGTGGCCAGGCATTGGTTTGGAAATGGCTTCATAGTTTTGTTATAGAAGAGTCCTTATTCTGTTTGTGGTTTTCTGTTGGCTGTGTCCTGGGCTGCATATGCTTGAAGGACTGGACTGTGACAAAGCTAGGCTGTTATTTTTTCCCAACCTGCCCAGAGGAGGGGCTGGGCACAGTGCAAGAATGCTGGGCATTCTTTTTGTGAACATTATTAATACCAGGCATTTTAGTGATTTTACAGGCTTTGCTACTAGAACTCGAGTTTTTATGCTTTTTTTCCCCTTCCGATTTGTCAAAAGAGAGGGGCATAGAAGACACAGCAAGCATTGTGTGAGGCCAGAGAGAGGTCCTCTATAAAGGAGAGCACCAAGAAGGGACAGGAGTCACTGCTGCTGCCTGTCGAGGCCACGTGTCTCCATATGTCTGCGGGGCCACTGGGTGGCCAGGTCTGTCCCGAGGGCTCCAGTTTGGTACTGAGTGGGCTCCACCCATTGCTTGAGTTGTATACAGGCAGACTGTTCTAGGGAGGGCCCACCTAATAGGAGTTCAAAGCTGAACTGGCATTCAAAGTAGTTCTTTTGGGAGGTCCTGAGAATGGCGAAGAGAGAGATGTCTGCAAGGAGAATGAGGAGGAAGACGAGAAGTCCAGGACTGTGCTTCTTCCTCTTTTTGTTACTTGGAAGCTTGTCACTACATGCAGGTGGACAGGTCTTTGACTTCTGGGGATTTTCTGGTTCTGGTTTTGATGGCTTGTAGGATGGGGAAAGGATGACGGCTGGTATCAGGGACACAGAGGAAACGGCCTTGATGGTTGGTCCACGATGTTGAGGGTTGCAGCCACATGAGGGAAAGCTATGGAGTGCGACATGAGGGTGCTCAGTCCGGCGTTGTCACAAAAGCTGCGTTTGAGAGCATAGCTGATGTCATTATGTAAGAGGTGAGTCTGGAGCTGATGGGAGCTGAAAGAAGATACATGGCATTGCGGTTGCTGAAAGGCTGTACAACGGATGCTGGAACAGGGGTGGTGATGTGGGCTACTGGCAAGAGCGTGGTCCATCTGCCACAGAAGGGGACTTTGTAGCTGAAAGAGAATACTGTGTGGCGTCTCCTGATGCAGAGTTAAATTCCTGTTAAAGAAAAAAGAGTCTAGGCCATTTTTTTTCTTCTTCTTAATGCCTCCAAAGTTCCCATTGCCTGCCATTCCTCCAGGTTTGAGCCCATGACAGCCTGGGGTTTTGGGCCATGAGTCTGAGAGGGCAGTAGGGTATTATGCTCTTCAGAGTTGACACTCAGGCAGCCACAGTGTTACTCAGTGACAGCAAATTGGTTAGGCAAGTCCTGAAAATGGGGAAGGGACCTGATGCCCTGTGGCTTGGATTTCTGTGCTTCCAGATCTGTGAATTTAAGTGTTTTTTTTTTTTTTTAACCATGGAGCTTAGTGCAAATTGAAAATGATCCCATCTTCTATCAAACAGATAGTACCCTTGTCCCATGAGGAGACTCCTGAATGAGCAAAACACAAGCTGTCTGGAGTAGTGGGTGGAGAACTGAGAGTCTTAACTTCTCGGATACCTTGGCTCTGTCCTTCATCACTCAACATTTGGCTGTTGAGGTCACCTCCAGTTGGGGGCAGAGGAAGTTCCAGAGTATAGCTACTGTGATATGAAGGTGTGCTGCTGCTTATGCTACTTGCAGATGATGGCCTAGGAAGCACAGAGTTGGGTGGTCTGGATTTTGGAGGGGACGTTACTTTAAATTCTGGCCCAGAGCTTCCTACAGATCCTGGCAGAAAGTTGTGCCTTGGCCAGATTGGTTTGAAGTACTTCCTTTGCCAAAAAGTCAAGAGTTATTCTTTATCTATAACCTCTTTTTCCCAGGTCTTGGCTTTGTGTTCTGCCAGAGGGAAGTCAAATTGCTTTTTCTGGCCAGGGACTGCCCTCCACTGGCTTTGTGAATGTGTCTTGCAGGTGAGGGATCTTGTATAAGGTTTCTTTGTCTCAGGATCCAATACCATACAGTGTTCCTTTGGGTCAAATTCTCTCTCTAAGGTCTCCTGTAAGGCTTGCTGTAGTTTTTGGTGCTATTGTGGTGTTTCTTGTGTATTGTGATGGACGAAATTCCTTTGCCATTTAAGATCTCTGGAGAAGGTGGCACTGACTTGGGCATCAAGACCAGCTTACTTAAGGTGAGGTGGAGACAGCAAAGGAGGTGGCGGAGCAGGCAGTCACTGAAGCAGTGGCCGTAGACTTCATTTGACCTTGGCATCATCTGCCTTCACTATGTTCAGAATTTTTTCTAAACTGACTGCAGAAACCTGAATATATGGTTTGTCCCTTGATCCTTTCAGAGAAAAGACTGTGTGCTGTTCGCTGCTGGAAGTAAGTGGATTGTCTTTGTGCATTTTGAATGACTTTGAAGTACTGCCGGTAGAGTCATGGCCGCTGAGACAGGCTTTTCTTTTCACCTGTACTGATGATGTCCTGGAATTGGAGGGCGGAGATACTGGAGAGGGAAAAGTTCTGCATATTGAACTGTGTCTTCTCTCTGGAAGGAAATGTAGATGTTGGCAGATAAGACAGACATCAAGCTGGTTTATTGGTGGGATTTGTGGGGGAGGTGGTTTTGCAGAGAATTAGTTGGGGGAGGGGCTCAGTAGCTTTTACTGCCACATTAGGTAGATACTGTATCATGCGAAGCTGCTTTCCAAAAAGTAGAAATTATGTGCTGTTAAAACTGAACCTTATTCACCTAGAATCCAAGGTGAATGTGTGAGCATGTTTCAAGAAACAGTGTTTGGGCCATAGAATGTTGTTCACATGGAGGACCAAAGAACCCTGCTTGGACAGTCAGCATTGGAGTAAAGAGATGGTTCTGAATAAGGCAGTGTCAGTAAATTAAATTGTTCTCTAGTCCAGTTCCCACAGATTTATGCTTTAATCTTAGGGTACTTTAGTTTTAGAGTAATGAAGGAAGCAGTTAAAACTGAATTGAAAGATTAAGAACTCTTGAAATTAGCGATTTAATCAGTAACAGGAGACTTGCTCTTGACACAGATCTGGGCATCCTTGACTCAAGTATTTACCACCTTTGGGTAAATGTTAGTAGCAGGGCACTTGTGTAACCCTGACAGTGAGGGCATCCTTAAATTTTGTGCTTTGGCCCCCTAGTCCTGGCCCTAGTTAGCAGGCAGAGACAGTAGTGATGACAATTTTGTTGACAACTAGACGCTAGTAGGGGGCAGGAAAAGGTGAGTTCCATAAGAAGTCATCATGTGTAATCTTGAAAAATTCATAAAAAAGACAGTCACCCCATGAGCACGTGTAGGACATATTCTTCTAGGGTGGCCTCAGAAGAATATACATTTTGCCTCACATCTTCTGTGGCACATAGTGGGTTATAAATATAAGAATGACTCAACCAATCAGATAAATGTGTTATTACATATGAAGGCTTAGGTGTTGTATGGATTCGTGAATTTCCTTTCATAAATCAAATTGTATTTTGGTGTATTATATTCCTCTCAGAAAGCTACAGAGAAGTTATAGCCACGCAGTTGTGTTATTTTCTACTGTTTGCTTTATAATGAAGGAAAACAAGCATATTCTTAAGGAACAGGTGTAGTGCTAGTAGTCAGGAGAATAGCAAATAGCAATGGCCTGCTGCCCTGGAAACAGCCTGGTGTCCTAGCAACAAGCACATTCATTTGCCTGGCCTGCCCTGTGGAGTTCTGTCAACACAGGTAAAGGGCTTACCCACAAACTGAAGTGACAGCCTTTCTGTTCCAGAGTAAAACTAGGCCCATGTACATAAATCTTGAAGTGGAAAGGAAACTAAATTATTCTGTCAAACAGCCAATGTTTGGAAGCTAAAAGGATAACAATGTAAAAGTTAAATTTATTTATATTAACTCTTCATCTAGATGGGCTAGACACATTTCTTTAATTTTTGACTCTCCTAAAGGAAGGATTTAAAATGAAGTGGCAGTGGCTAAAGCCATGACCTACAGCTCTGCTCTCCCTACCTTCTTTGGGTTAAGAGGTGCAGTATTTGTCTCAAACTTCATTTGATCTCTGCTTCTATGTTTTAAGCCATAAAGACCAAGAAAAAGAGGACAGCACATATCCTGGTAGTGATTTGAAGGTTGTAGCTTTCTTTTTTTCATATATTTTACTTGCAATTCTTAAATTCTATGAGAATGGTTAAGATTTTTGTTCAGGAAGATATTCAAAATATCTCATGAGATCAATAGAAAATCTCAAATGATTGGAACTAACTATGGCATAACATATAGGGCAAATTTTTTGAAGCCAGGACAGAAACTTTATATATATTATACATAATACATTAATATATAGCGTAAAATTATAAATAAATTTAATGACCATTCAACATTAAATATTTAAATAAGACTTTTTAAAAGCAAAATGTGTATTGGAATATTGTACTTAAATAAGATTTTTCTTCCTTTAGAATGGTTTAACCCTTTTTATTAGTTAGTATTATAGTCTAGTAAGTCATATACACACATATACAAAATGTTCAAAAGCTTTTCATAACTAAATACTAGGAGAAAAAAATTACTTTAATAATGAATGTCATCTCTTAGTTTAGCCTCTAAAGGAAATTCGGTTTTTCATTGTGATTCAAAATGATGATATCATAAAGCTTTAGTGAATTAGTATTTAAGAAAACTAATAAGAACAATAATAAAACAAATAACAAAATTAGTTAAAAAATTGAAGTGGATGCCTGAAAAATATTTTTGATAACTAAGGAAATAATTGTTTGTAACAAAGAATATGTTGAGTATAACTATATTGTTGTCATTATGAAAACGTAGGGTTTTAGAATGAAATCTTACACAGGAGGTAATAATTTCTTAATTCCAAATTGATGTCTGACCAACCAATTTAGAGACAAAAACTATAAATTCATTGTATTATATTTCAGCTGATTACATTTTGTTAGTTAGTAAAAGAAGAGCACAAACAGATGACTTTTTGGAGTATGATTGAAATGGAAAAACGAATGATGTGAACAATGGTATGAGGCAGGTTTTAGCAGAGCGCAGAGAAAAACTAAGAAATAATCAGATAAAGGCAATCAATATAAGGACAGAGTCTTGAAGAAGACAGCAAAAGGAAATTTTTGTTAAAAATGAATATAGAGAAAGTACTACCTGTGTATGTTGCTGATAGCTTAAATAAATACCCAAATATATTTTATTTTAAGTAATGCCTTTAATTAAATGTAAATGGCAAACATGGGAGTTATGTCAACTTCTATTTTAGTAACTTGTAAAGCAGATTACAAATTTCCAAGTAACAATGTAGTTATAGTTCTTGAAAAAAAAAGTTTCTCTTCAGCACTTAGTTCTGACAGATAATGTATTTTTTCAACACTGAAGAGGTATTATTTTGTTGGCAAAATATGTGAATTTTGATTTTCAGTGTGCTCTTTGAAATGCATTTAATTTTCCGAAGGACAGTTCTGTATAAGGTTAAACATAATGTTTAACAGGAGTTTTACAGTCTTGTTAAACATTTCCTAAGAATTCTCATCTCACTTCTATTTTACTTCTGCTTCTCTGTGGTCACTACTACTGCACAAGAAGCAATTTTGCAAGCATTTAAATGGCCATGAGTCATGTATGAGTCAATTAGATTGCCTATTTTTCAAATCTTTCTAACAGTTTATGAAACAGACTAACCCCTTCTCTCACATTGCATCGGGCCTGGATTCTGCCCTTTTGAAGAAGAATGCATTAGACACCACCCGCTCCTCCCCCCCCACCCCCCAAAAAATCTCAATGAGATCAAGGCAGAAAGAGAAAGTTAGTATCAAACTCTTCTCCCTCTCTTCCTTTTAAAAATGACATATTGTATATTTGAAACACACATGCAATACTCAGAAAACAGCAATTTTTTAGTAACAAGGTCCAACAGATCTCCCCATCCCTAACAAGCAACCCCCGCCAGGCCTTTATTCTTCTATTTTTGTTTTAGATTGCTTATCAAAATCGCAAAAAACTTCCCATGAGAAACCCACTTTCTATGAACACAGGTCTCTGTAGATAGAAGAGAAAGTCAGTGTCTGCTCAGTATCACTCTAGGCCAGTATTTAACAAAGCTAAATATAATGGACTATGAAAAAGAATGGCATAGATAATACAAAAAAAAAAAAAAAGAAGTAGAGAAGAAAAGGTTTTCACTGCCTTTAGGGGCAGCAGACTTTCTCATTTCTTCCTTCCTTCCTTCTTTCATTCCTGTGTGCTAACGAAGCTAATATTAGCATTAATTAGTATTCTCTGAATGCAAGGCAGATGCCTAGGCCACTAGTGATGAGAAATGAACTAATAGTGTGATGAAATAAATTCAACTTGAATTTCTCCTTAATGTGTTGGCATCATAAGAACTACTTACTTGGCCTGCCTCAGTAAGATCATCAGATGCTACTTAATTTTATTCAGCACTAAAAAGAAATGAGCTATTAAGCCATGCAAAGACATGGAGGAAACTTAAATGTATATTACTAAGTGAAAGAAACCAATCTGAAAAGGCTACATACTGTATTTCAACTATATAACATCCTAGAAAGGACAAAATTGAGATAGTAAAAATATCAGTGGTTGTTAGGGATTATGAGGGAGAGAGAGATGACTTTTTAGGATAGTGAAACTACTCTGTAGGGTACTAGAATAGTGGATACATATTATACATTTGTCCATACCCATTGAATGTACAGTACCAAGAGTGAATCCTGATGAAAACGATGGGTGTTGGGTGATAATAATGTGACAATGTTGGTTTACTGATTGTAAGAAATATATCATTTAGTAGCAGAATGTCAGTAATGGGGGAGCCTCCGCATGTCAGGGGCAGGGATATATGGGAACTTTTTATACTTTCCACTCAGTTTTGCTATGAATCTAAAAGCGTTCTAAAAAACAAAGTCTATTAAAAACTTTTTTGAAACTAAAGAAATTTAAACTGCTATTTGTGAGTTATTTAGTATATTTTACAGCATGTCTAAACTTGATTTCTTAGCCATTCAGAGGTAGTTTAAACTTTCAAATTTTTTTCATACCTTTGTGTTAGAGGAAAACACTCTTCTATCAAAATATCAAATAACAATATTGCTTCAAGGAGGCAAAACAACTATAAAAACATAAATGTACTCATGAGATGCATAATGTGACTATACGCATCAATGTTTTTGAAAACCCTTAAAAATTATACAAATTTTACATCAGACACTAAAGAAGGGAAAATATTTCCAGTTTCCTTTTTCAATACAAGTGAAAATAATAGAGACTTGTATATTCAGATAGACACACACATGAATACATATAAACATATGCAAATTCACAGATGGGGAAGTTAGAGACCTGTTCAAAATTATTCTTGTCATATACTAGTTTTCTGACATGCATAAATTAATATTCTGAGACTCAATGTCTTTATCTGTAAAATAAAGATATATCAGGGGGCTATGATAATTAAAATGAAATAATTAGATAAAATTCTAGAACTATAAAGGGCACCTAGTAGGGGCTTAATAAACATTGGTAAATATATTAACTATTCATTAAAATTATCAATATGAACTATTATAACATTTCTCCAACACCTTTCTCTGACATTTTATTCCATATAATTTGATATTTTAAATAAATAATATTACTGTTGAATTGCACATGTGAAACTTACTGATTTTGTTAACCAATGCCACCATAATAAAAACAAAAAAATAAAAATAAAACAAAATAAAATAAATAATATATCTTAGCGAAATATCTGCATTTATCTCTTAACTATGAAAAATGCAAAACTTATTTTTAATAAATTTTTAAAATTTTTTAAATGCATCAATCTAAATATCTAGCCCTTACATTTTAATAGTGAGAAACTGAAAAATAAAGTGAACAATTCACTTATAAATCACTGTTTTTAAGTTCAACAAATGCCAATTCTTAGTCATTATGAATGCATTCTCTCTCTCCTAATTTACTCTTTAGCGCAAAATACATAAAACTCCGGTTTACTCAGAGTGCAAGCAACTGAGACAATCAAATAGTTAAATATTTTAATTATAAAAAACTTCATATTTGCAAAGAAAATCTCAATCAAAATGAATTCCAAATAAGAAAGATAACTTTTTTTTAAATTTAGTTTTCCAGGCTATGCTTTTAACAGTATTTCCTATGAACTTCTATGAACATTCACGTTCATGTCAATACATAATGTTCAAAAAGATGTTGCTGAAGCACACTAAAATCTTTGAATTATTCTGAATAATTTAAAAATAATTAGCATAATTTGCACAAAATAAATTATTTTAAAATATAATTTATTAAATTATTTTTGTCAATCTCATATATTTCAAAAACTACACATAGTGTATAGGGACTTTATAACTATACTGTGCATGGACTATAAAATGCTGAATATATATCTTAGGCTGTAGTGATGACTGTATATGAGTTCTGAGAACTTGAAGACTGGTATTTAGAGGCAATGTATTTTAGAAACAGCTGAGGAAAGCTTTTTAGCTTTTCAAATTTAGTCTTTAAAAGATAAGATGTACCATGTATATTCATGGAAATATTTTGTATTCTTAAAATACTTTTAATGAATATGGCTTCATTGAAAATAGTGTGGATAGATAAAATCATTTTGTTGGAAATATAAAGCAGATGAATTAATATAAAGGATAAAAGACTCTAAAAAGTACTTTGCTCAAGAGGCTTCGTTCATCCCTCTTATGACCACATCAAAGTTGTGACAGAAACACAGAGCAAACAGCAAGCAAAGTTGCCTGGGATCTAAAGGAACAGAAGCCCTACAACTAGAGAGAAAAATAAGAAATCACCCTGTAACGATAGAAGGTAGGAGGGGGCAAAGATGCAAGGCTGTCCCTGAGTGGCTGAGTGAGACAGATGCCTCTTAAAGGGAGCTAGTTGGAGAGTGGATTTTTGTGGTGATGGATCTGCTTGCTCTGAGCACCAGTGTCTAGTTGGCTGCATAGGGGGCACCAGGGACTTACAGGGGGACACTAAGTTGTTGGAGTGAAGGGCTGGAGGCAAGGATCTCTCTTGGGAAAAAGTGTTGGGTATCCATTGTTCTTCTGTTGAGCCCTCCCCACTTCCAGTGTGCGGATGCAGCACTGCCATAGCTGAGAAGTCATCAAATTGGATAACAGAGGTCACTTAGCCCAGAGGATTCCCTGAAACTCTGCCTCCCCCAACTCATGGTTCCACCCAAGCCACATCCAATTGTGTCCTCCATGAGTCCAGTACTGCTTGCTGAGCAGCACCAAGATTCACACTGGTGACAGCTGGCCTCAGTTTCTGGTGTGGCCTCTGGAGGCAACTATAAGCACGGTATCTGTGGATTGCTTGCTAAATCTTAACAGATGGCCCCAGCGGGGCACAGGTTGAGACTCAAGTTGGCTTACAGCTAAACTTCACCCTCTCAGGACTGTGCCGGTGGACACCTACTACACAAAGCCACACTAATGAGATCAGGAGACTTAGGATCTTTGCTTAGTACATAGAAACAGACACAGAAAGGCAGCCAAAATGGGAAGACAAAGCAGAAACCATATGAGAGAACAGAACTGAGATCCAAGAATAATGGACTCAAGCAATCTAACGGATGCAAAGTTCAAAACATTGCTCATAAAGATGCTCAATGAACTTAAGGAAGTGTAGATGAATTCAGTGAGAACTTTAACAAAGAGATAAAAAACATAAAAATGGAAATGGAAATTATAAAAGGGAACCAGTTAGAAATGGAAAACATTATCTGAGATGAAGAGTATATTAGAGGGAATAAACAGAATGGATAAAGAAGAGGATCAGATCACTGATATAGAGGATGGAGAAGCCAAGGACACCCAATCAGAATGCCAAGAAAAAGGAAACCAAGATATAATAATAATTTAAGGAGCCTATGGAATATAATTAAATGTCATAGAAGTACCTGAAGGAAAACAAGAGATTAAAGAGCTATTTGAAGAAATAATGATGGAAAAACTCCCCTAACCTAGTGAAGAAAATAGACATACAAGCCCAGGAAGCTCAGAGAGTCTCAAAAAAAATGAACTCAAAGAGGCCCACACCAAGACACATCATAATTAAAATTCCAAAGTTTAAATACAAAGGGAGAATCTTAAAAGTAGCAAGAGAAAAGCAGTTAGTTATCTATAAGGGAGCACCCATAAGACTGGCAGCTGATGTCTCAAAAGAAACTATGCAGGACAGAAAGGTTTGGCACAAGTATTCAATAGAATGAAAAACCAGGATCTACAACTAAAAATAATTTATCCAGCAAAGCTATCATTTAGAGTCGAAGGACAGATACAGGGCTTCTCAGACAAAAATAAGCTAAAAGAAATTATCAACAGCAAGCCAGTATTACAGGAAATGTTGGAGGGACTTCTTTAAGAAGAAAAAACATGTACCAAAAACATGAGTAAAGGATGGTAATAACTACATATTTATCAACAAGTACCTCAAATGGAAAAAATTAAGTGCTCCAACCAAAAAATAGAGTGGCTGAATGGATAAGAAAACAAGACCCCTCCATATGCTGCCTACAAGAGGCTCACTTCAGATTAAAAGACACACAGACTAAAAGGAAGGAGGTGGAAAAAGATAATGCCTTGATGGACCTAGAGGGTATTGTGCTAAATAAAATGGATTGGATAAAGAAAAATATTGTATGATTTCAAGTACATGTGGAATCTAAAGAACAAAATAAACAACAGCAACAACAACAAAAGTGGAAATAAACTCATAGATACAGAAAATATTTTGAGAACTACTAGATGAGATTAAGAAGTACAAATAGATAGTTACAAAATAGACATGCAGATATAAAGTGTAGCATATGGAAAATAGTTAAGAATGTTGTAATAAATATGTAAGAGAGAAGAGGAATGCCAGATTTAGTAAGGTGATCACTTTGTGAGTTATATAGATCTCTAATCACTATGCTATACAATTGAAATACATATATTATTATATACCAACTATAATTTAAAAAAAAACTCATTGAATTTTACAATGTAAATACGAGCAACTAATTATCTATTATAGTTCAATAAAGTTGGGGGGAAAAAGAGAAAAAATCAAGGACTCCAAAGAGCTTAAAGTAAATTAATTAATTAATATAATTTACTCACTATATATGTAAGTCAAATCATTATGCTGTATGCCCTAAACTTATACAGTGCTGTATGTCAATTATATCTTGATAAAACTAAAAAAAAATTGCTGAAATGCCAACTGCTTCACTTTATAAAGTAAAAAAGTGATTTGAAAAAAATATAAGCCTAAATTAAAGCATCAACTTTTTCACTTAAAACTAATTAGTTAAGATGATAAATCTTATTGATGCTTATGAGACAGTATTAATAACTAATATTTACTGAAAGTTTTACAGTTTATTAAATTATTTTTATCAATTATCTTTTTTGTTTTTCACAACACCATCGGAGGCAGGCATTATCATATCCTCATAGGCCAGATGAGAAAGTTAAGACTCAGAAAAGATACTCCCTGTTTTCATATTTATCTTTTCTTCCAATTCACAGCAAAAAATTTTTCCCTTTCTTTAGGCAGTAAGAGATGTTTTCTGGTTTGTCGTCTTTTTTTTTTTTTTTTTTTTAAGTTCCTTGCCAGGGAAATAACAGTCATGAATAGGTGGTGATGTGATACTATTTTCTCCACCATTGACAAAACAAGCTATGATGGCTAATGCTGCCTTGTTAGGACTAAAAATGACCAAAACACTCCACTATTCTGATATCCAGAAATAGATATCGAGTCAATCCTGGCTTCCTCAGGAATTTAGGTTGGCATTTAAGGAGTGGGAGTGTGTGTACTCTGGCATTAGGGGTCACTCTGATGCTCAGTCCCACTGCTGTTTACTAGAACATTAGTTTTGGGGAAGTACAGGATAAGGAAACAGGCTAGAGATCCCAAAATGTAAGTAGTAACACAACAGAGTCTTCCATATAGTATTTCAAATTTCATCTAATCCACTATTTTAACTTATCGCCATAAAATGCTTTCTAAAATTTTTCTCCTTTGCTAATGTGAGATTGCCTTATATTTGGAGGGTATATGTTTTAGTCACTACACAGCTCTCAGTTTGTTCTGTAAGGCAAATAGTTCTGTTTTTAGAAACATGTTTACTAATTTAGTTATCTGACAAAATTAGATTAAGATATTTGACTGGGGAGTGTAAATGGAGTACTTTCCAATTCATGATCCTGAAAGGTTTGTATTGAAGAAGACTTGGCAAAAGAAGCATTAACATGGATAAAGAGAAACATTATATAATTATAAATGGGATATAATTAAAACTCATCAAAAAGATGTAACGATCTTCAATGTGTATCTTCCCAATAACAGGGCTTCAAAATATATGAAGCAAAACTAATAGAACTAAAGGGAAAATTCACATTCATACATGGAGACGTCAACACTTCTTTCTCAGAAATCAAAAGAACAATTTAACTAAAAAAATCCACAGGGTGTAAAAGAATAGTACTATCAACCAACTTGACCATATTTACATTTATAGGATATTTCACCATCGGCAGAATATACAAATTTTAAATGCACATGAAACATTTACCAAGGTAGACCATAATCTGGACCATAAAACAAATCTTAACAAATTTAAAGTATTAAAAACATTCACAGAATAGACACAGAAATTCATAGAGACAGAAAGTAGAATACAGATTAGAAGGGGCTGAGGGAAAGGAGAGTTATTGTTTAATGGGTGAGGAATTCCTATTTAGAATAATGAAAAAGTTCTAGAAATAGTAGTGATAGTTATACAACACTGAGAATGTGCTTAAAACCATTGACTTGTACACTTAAAATATTTAAAATAGTAAATTTTGTGTTAATGTGTATTTACCACAATATAAAAAAGTCAGTTGGGAAAAAAAAAACAACAACAACACATACTCAGTATATTATTTGACCAAAAAACAGAATTAAATAAGAAAACAATAGAAAAAATCAGGAAAATCCTCAAGTATTTAGAAATTAAACAACACATTTCTAAATAAGCCACATGTCAAAGAGGAAATCTCAAGGTAAATTAGAAAATATGTGGAACTGAATGAAAATACAACCTACAAAAATTTGTGAAGTGTAGCCAGTACTTAGAAGAAAATTTGTAGAACTGAACATTTGTATTAGAAAACAAAAGTCTAAAACCAATAGCCGGTTTTCAGCTTAAGAATTTAGGGAAAAAAGAGGAGCAAATTCAATGCAAAGCAAGTAGAGGAAAGGAAATAATAAAGTTTGAATGGAAACCAATAAATTTGAAAACAAAATAATAGAAAAAAACACAATGAAATGAAAAGCTAATTTCTTGAAAAGATTAGTAAAATTTATAAACCTCTAGTCAAACTGACCAAGAAGAAGAGAAGATACAAACTACCAATATTAGGAATGAAAGAGGGACCACCACTACAAACAATACAAACATTATAAGGACAATGTCATTGAAAGGAAGACCATAAGGCAATTTGCAAACATCGCATGCATTTGTTTTATATGAGTATCTATAGCCACATACAGTATCAAAATGGAAATTAAAAGGGAAGGAATTCAGTGTACAGAAGACAAAACAATACCTTTTTATTTTTAAAACTTTATATGTCTATATATCTGTATCTATGTATCTAGATATAGCTATAGCTATAGAGACAGATATATAGACAAATAGAGATATAGATAGATATAATTATAGCAGTTTATTTAAAGCTTATGGTCACTTAAGTTAGATCACATTGTAAAAGCACTACGTTTTTAGTCCCCCTTCATGTTTTATGTTTTTGATGTCATATTTTACATCTTTTATTTTGTGTCTCCCCTAACTGCTTATTCAGTTATAGTTGATTTTATTACCTTTGTCTTTTAACCTTCATACTAGTGTTTTAAGTGGCTGATCCACTGCCTTCACTATATTTTTGCCTATTTCTAGTTATGGTCTTTTACTTTCCATTTAAATAAGACCCTTTAACATTTCCTTTAAGGATCATTTATTGGTGATGAACTCCTTTAGTTTTTGCTTATCTGGGAAACTCTTTATCTGTCTTTCGATTCTGATTGATAATCTTGCTGGTTTTTTTTTTTTTTTCTTTCAGCACTTTAAATATAGATTGCCACCCCTTTCAGGCCTGAAAAGTTTCTGCTGAAAAATCAGCTAATTGTCTTATTGGGTTTCCCTTGTATATGACTAGTTGTTTTGCTCTTGCTGCCTTTAAGATTCTGTCCTTTATCTTTAACTTTTCCCATTTTAATTATAACATGTCTTAGTGTGGTTCTCTTCGAGTTTATCTTCTTTGGGACTCTGCTTCCTGGACTTGGTTGTCTATTTGCTTTCGCAGATTAAGGAATTTTTCAGCCATTACTTTTCCAAATATGTTTACTGCTCCCTTCTCTCTCTCTTTCCTTTGGGATCCCTATAATGCAAATGTTAGTATGCTTGATGTTATCCCAGCGGTTCCTTAAACTATCCTCACTTTTTAAAAAAAACTCCTTTTCCTTTCTGCTGTTCTAATTGGATTGATTTCCACTATTCTGTATTCTCAATCACTGATCTGTTCTTCTGTATCTAATCTGCTGTTGTTTTCCTCTAGTGTATTTTTTTTGTTTGTTTCAGTTATTGTATTTTTCCACTCTGATAAGTTCTTTCTTATATTTTCTAAGTCTTTCTTGAAGTTCTCACTGTGTTCCTCTATTCTTCTCTTATGGTCAGTGAACGTGTTTATAATTACTACTTTGAACTTTTTATCAGGTAAATTACTGCTCTTTGTCTCATTAGGGTTTTTATGGGGTTTTATCTTGTTCTTTCATTTAGATTATATTCTTTTGTCTTCTCATTTTGTTTAATGTTTTGTGTTTGTGTCTATGAATGATGCAAAACAGCTACCTCTCCCAGTCTTTAAGGAGTGACCTGTGTAAGAGTGACCCCTATGTAGAATGTGTGTGCCAGGCAGCTTTGACAAGCCAGCTGGAGCTGGAGCAGATGTGGGCTAGGATGTCGAAGGGTGCTCTACACTGGGGCTGCCCTTTGGGGATGGCTAGAGCTGGAACAGGCATAATCAAGGGGTTTCAGAGCACTTCACACTAAAGCCACCATGCTGGGATAGCTGGAGCTGGGATGGGCACAGGCTGAGGGATCCCGGGATGTGCCATGCTGGGGCCACCTTTGTAATAACTGTTAAAACTGGTTTAGGCCAGGGCTCAAGGTGCACTAGGACAGTTTTGGCAAGCCACTTTAAGAACCTGAACAGTGCTCCTACCCAGGGCTATAAAGGTAGTAGGAGAACATAAAACATAGGGTTTGCCAGCACCACTGATCCTGGAGAAAACTTCAGCATTGCCCACCCATTTGGCAGACATAGTAAGAAAATTGATTTCCTTCACCTATAATCTAGGTGCCCTTTAAACTACTAGGTTTTTTTTTCATGGACAGTTACATGCAAAACAAACCAGACCATCTTTTTATACCATGTACAAGCATAAACTCAAAATGGATTAAAGATTTCAATATTAAACCCAAAGCCATAAAATTCCTGAAAGAAAATATAAACAGTAAATTCTCTGGCATTGCTCTTGGAATTCTTATTTTATTTTTTAATTTATTTTTTTAAAGTTTAAATGCTTTTTATTTTCTAATTAATTAATTAATTATATTTTTAAATTGAAGAAATGATTAAAATGTTTTCCTCCATCTACCCTCTCCCCTCCCAGTATAATTTTTTGATTTATATATATATATATATTTTATTATTATTTATGCCTACAGCACCCAGTCTTCTTAGGTGGTCTCCCATCCAAGTACTAACCAGGCCCAACCCTGCTTAGCTTCCAACATCAGACGGGATCGGACTTTTTCAGGGTGGCATGGCCATAGACCATGGACTGAGGCTCCCCTGGGGTGCAGATGTGCTAACCACTACACTATGGAACAACGTCCAAACTTTTTTAGATATATCTCCTCATGCAAGGGAAATGACAATGAATAAACAAATGGAACTACATCAAACTAAACTTTTTTGCACAGCAAAGGAAATCATCAACAAAATGTAAAAGACAACCTACAGAATGGGAGAAGATATTCATCAATGATATATCAAATAAGGAGTTAATATGCAAAATATATAAAGAATTCATACAACTCAACATTAAAAAAAATAAACAATCCAATTAAAAAAATGGTCAGAGACCCTGAATAGATGTTTCTCCAAAGAGGACAAACAGATAACTAACAGATATATGAAAAAATGCTCAACATCTCTATTCATCAGAAAAATGCAAATTAAAACCACCATGAGATATTACTTCACACTTTTCAGAATGGCTATCATCAATAAACCAAAAACAAGTATGGTGTAGATGTGGAGAAAAGGAAACCCTCATTCACTGTTGGTGGAATTGCAAATTGGTACAGCCACTATGGAAAACAGTATGAAGTTTCCTCAAAAAATTAAAAATAGAATTACGTATGACCCAGCAATTTCATCTCTGGGTATTTATCTGAAAAAATCCAAAACATTAATTCGAAAAGATGTGTACATCCCTATGTTCATTACAGCATTATTTACAGTAGCCAAGATATGAAAGCAATCTAAATGTCCATAAAGAAGAAATGGTATATATATAGAATGGAATATTATTCAGTCATAAGAAAGAATGAAGTCTTACCGTTTGAGATGACGTGGTTGGACTTGGAAGGTATTGTGCTAAGTAAAAGAGAAACACTACATGATTTCACTTATATGTGGAATCTAAAGAACGAAAAATAGAGAGAGACTCATAGATACAGAGAACGAACTGACGGTTGTCAGACAGGAGAGGAGGTTGGCAGGCTGAGTTAAAAAGGGCAATGGATTAAGAAGTACCAATTGGCAGTAACAAAACAGTCATGCGGATGTGAAATACAGCATGAGGAATATAGGCAATAATATTTTAACAACTATATATGGTGCCAGGTAGGTACTAGAATTATGAGGGAGGGGTGGGAAAGGGAGGGCAAGGGGAGGTGGGGGTATCACTCCGTAAGTTATAGGAATGTGTAACCACTATGCTGCATACCTAAAACCAATTTAATATTTAATCTCAACTGTAATTTTTAAAATTAGAAATAATAAAAACAATAAAGTTTGTCTTATAATTTCCACATATGTGACATCTTAGGGTTGGCATCTGTTAATTGTCTGTTCCCTTGATAATTGATCACATTTATCTGGTCCTTTGTTTATCAAGAATTTTGAATTATATTCTGGATTTTTTGAATATTAAATAATGTAGATATAAATCATGTTAAAATTTTCTAAAGGATGTTATTATTGTTATCATTATTACTCTTTTAGCTGATGATCAACCCAGTTAGCTTCATATTACAAATTTTAAAAATCACTTTCTAGACAGTGAGCATGATGTCTGGATGTGCAGTGAGCATGATGTCTGGGTGTGCAGCATCCTCAAACCTGCCAGGAAGCTAGCAGATTCTCTGTGCCCCCAAGGACTCTGATATCACCACGGAGGATTCCCAGCGTGGCTCAGCCCCCAGCTACTGGGCTATCTGCACCAACTTCGCACGCAGCCAAAAGGGAGTTCTGTTTGCTGAGATTATACTTTGCTTGGCGATTCTGTTGTGCTTCAGTGCCTCTGCACCAGTATATTATTCCCTGTCTGCGGGTCATATAACCATTGCTGTTTTCTTATTTGCCATCTACTCATTTAATCTGCACACCAAGATACACTTCATCAGCTGGCGCTGGGGTGATTTCTTCCAAAGCTTTGTGGCGGGGATCCTCTACATGATCATTTCCCTTATTGTCCTTGATAAGAAGGAAAATATCTTCACGGTCACCGCAGGGGTACTTGGCCTAATCGTTACATGCCTACTTACCTATGATGCCTTTATCACCTTCCCCTTGTGGGATTAAAGACACAGAAGCCTGTACTGATCTTGTAGATGTCCCGGTATAGATAGGTATAGTGAATTCTCTTTGTTCCTCTCTGCAACCTGCAAATAATGACTCCATTGAATTAAATCTTCCCCACTTCTATAGCACTCCCAGCCAGCTCCCAGCCCCTTATTGAAGTAAAAATGCCTTTATCGAAGAATCTGTCTTCCAGCCTGCCAGTCAACCCTCCAGGGTATGGCCACCTTTTGGGGTGTGCCTAGGTTCCCCTTAGGCAGTGTTCAAAAGGAGACACCAGTTCTACGTAGACTATGCCACCACCTAAGCCACAAAGTTATTGACATAAGCGTTTCAAATTTGACTCCAGATTGACCAACCTCAAGTAACCTCAAGTAACCTCCCTAGTCTGTGTGTGTGGTGTGTGTGTGTGGTGTGTGTGTGTGTGTGTGTGTGTGTGTGTGTGTGGAGGGGGTGGGTGCAGGGGGAGTGCTTCAGAGGAGGGATAAATAAATAATAAACAGATTGTTAGAACAGCAAAAATCACTGCCCACAGAAAGTGATTCAAATCTCAGTTCAGTTTTTAAATTTTGTCAATGCTGCTTTAGGTCTGTTTAACACACACACCTCTAAAAGGTTAGTCTGAGACCTGGTTAGTGGTTTAAATCTTAGTTCTATTCTCAAAACTTTGCTATGCTGCTTCGGGTCTGTCCCATGCATATGCAGCTCGAGGGTAAACTAGGGACTTGTATAGTTTCCTACGCATACAATGTTGAGATTTATCTTTGTTTCCAGTTTATTTCTCTTCTCTCATACTCTTGGCCCCACAGAGTACCCATTTCTCAGTTCTTCTGTGCAAGAAGATGAAGTTTCTTTTAGAGTTTTAACTGCCTATATAACCGCAGCTGAGCAGTTCTGTACTTTGGGCCTGTCCTTGGGGCAAAGCCATAAGAGAAAAGTGGGGGGAAATGAAAAGCTCATTCTCAAATTGTGTTACTGCTTCAAGTTTTGACTCCATACCACATTAAGCCTGATTTTATTTACTTTTAATTTTTAACAATCCTTAAGTAACTGTTTTTGTGTATTTTGCCCAGAGTTTTTAGCTGTAATCAGAGGGTTGATAGGCCATCATGTATATACTCTCTTAGAATTAGAAGCCTTGTCCTGATATTTGGTGAAAGAAAAACATTTTCTAAGGATATTTCTAAAGATATGAGAAATTAAGATAATGGATGATTGAGGTCTTAGAGATAACACAGTCTAATGGAACACCCTCAGTAGTTGCCTGGGGTAGGAAATGGGTAAGAGTGCTAAGTATAGACAACAATCAAGTGTTTCCTTAAAATAACTGACCAGTCAGAACTCAAGCATTCTAGTTATGCTGAGATGTCTCGATGCCCTTTCTCATACTCTTCTTCAGCCTTACGCAAACATCTTTTATTGATATCTAGGACAGTGAGTTAGCAATTATGCTACTCTGAGCTCTAGGAATTCCATGGAGCCCTCTCAGGGCCAAAAGTAGTAGGGAATGCCTGGACTGAGGTGCTACTCCCTCCTTCAGTTAGAGCAGCCCACTTCTATTTAGTTTTCGTGTTGGATTGTTATAAGATCTTATAACAATTAAGATTTACAATGATAAAAAAAAAATCATGTTAGCTACCAACGTCAAAATACCATCACATATGACTACTGCTGATCAGTCCCAGTAAAGAGCCTGGGACTGATCAGCACTAGTCATATGTGATGGTACTTTCCAACTCTTCTTTACTGATGCTTATAAAATAGCTAAGATACTCTAGATAGGAAATACTGAGGACTTTTCAGGGATTGTCTGAGGCCCTAGGGAAAGTTCAGAGCAAAAAAACTGTTTCTGCTCCCCTGATTTAAAGTGCTGGTCAGAATACTGGAAAATAGCTATCATCAAATCTAGTGCTTAATTTTCTTACTGCCAAAGCAAACCAGCTTTGCTAGATGACAAAGTTTTCAAACCAAGATGATAGTGATTTGTTTTACCACTTTGGAGAATATTTGTTTTTTTATGAGGCTCCTGAAAATGTTAAGTACTTAACACAAAGAAACTGTCATAATATTTGCATTTAAGGTATTAGGCTAGTGGGGGAAGAGACTCTTCCTTGGGTGTCTTACAACACACAGGTTATGTAAGTAAGTAAAACAATCTTGGGCCCGCACTTTAGGGTTAGGATGATGGCTGAATAATAATAGCACTTAATAGTTCTTCTCCCAACCTTTCATTACATGTTCATGAAGAGGTACAAAGAGATGAAATTCACAACCCCCGAAATAAAAGAAAAAAGTCAATCATAGAGTAGATTTCTGGAAGTATTTCTATTGTTAAATTTTTAATAGTGCCAAATTAAGAAACAGAATTGATATCCGAGGCATATGGCATCTTTTGAATCAGAAATGCACAGATGGAAAATAGATAGGTAGAACTTTGTATCACACCTCCCTTTAATTCCCCTCACTGACCACCTATAGTTTGGGGATACAGGGCTTCACTAATGAGAAAGCTGAGCAGCTGTAGCTTTTACTGTGTGGAAGCAGATCTCTGAATGGTAAGAGTTCACCTTTTTGTCATTAATAGCCCCTCTTAATCAATTTAGTTTCTACAATCCACAGTATACAATAAGGCCAGGATAAAGAGAATGGAGACCTTATATGATTTCACTTATATGTGGAATCTAAGGAACAAAATGAACAAACTAATCAAAAATTGACTTACAAATATAGAAGACAATTTGGTGATAGACAGAAGGGAGGGGGTTTGGGAGGATGGGAGAATGCAGTGAAGGATTAAAGTACAAATTAGTAGTTGATAGATAGCCATGGGGATGGAGAGCACGGCATAGGGAATACAGTTAGCATTAATATATTGGATAGGTGGAAAACCAGAGGAGAGAAGGAACAATTAGGGGAATCATTTTATAAACTATATAAATGTCTAAACAATGTACTATATACTTGAAACTAATCAGACAAAAACCCTTAAAAAGAGAGAGAGAGAGAGAATGGAGACCTTGACATATGTACTCCTCTCAAAGGCAAAACATTTCAGGTGAGGTAGAAATAGAGAAACCTTAAAAGTAGTGGAAGCCGGGAAAGGGGTTGTCATACACCCCGCAATGTCATTAAAGAAGAGTATAGAGTTAAATTCTCTAGATTAAACATCCTCTTTCTAATAGAGAATCATGAAGTGATTTTATTTCATTTCAAAAGAACTACACAAGATAAATGGCTGTGAAGCAATAAAAACTGGAGTAAGGCCAGTACATATCAAATCACAGAGAATTAGAGGAGAGTCCGTCAGTACCTAATCTAAGAGCAAAATTCCCACCTTATATATTTTCAAATACCAGACCTAGATATTTTTCTCCCAATTCAAAGTTGAGGAAATGATGGTGGGAAGGGAGTGGCGGGAGGGAGGGGGGGATGAGGAAGGGGGAAGGGTGACCTATGGAATAAATTTCTGCAGTATAAGACCAGAAAAATGATCTCCTAAGAACCTCTTAAAAAGTCTTCATCTGATTTACTACAGGAACAGGAAGAAATTTTTAAAAGATTGTTTGTTTTTAATCTACATTTCCATTGACAAATAAATGAACAAAATGTGGTATATATGTCCAAAGAAATTTTATTTAGCTTTAAAAAGAAATGCAATTCTTATACATGCTACAACATGGATGACTTGAAGACATGCTAAGTGAAATAAGCCAGATACAAAAGGACAAATATTATATGATTACTCTTATATGAGGTGCCTAGAATAGTCAAATTCATAGAGACAAAAAGTAGAATAGTGGTTGTCAGCAGCAGAGCCACATGGGGAATGGGAAGTTCATATTTAATGGGTACAGAATTTTAGTCTAGTAAGTTGGAAAGTTCTAGAGACAGATGGTGGTGATGGTTGCACAACAATGTGAATATACTTAATGCCACTTCACTGTACACTTAAACACGTTAAAATGATAAATTTGTATCATATATATTTTACCACAATAAAAAATGCCAAAAAAAAATCTATAAAAACCAAAGAACTCAGTCACAAAAGAGTACATGCTATATGATTCCATTTCTGTGAAATTCTAAAACATGTAGAACTAATCTATGGTGATAGAAATCAGAATATTGCTTAACTCTGGTGAGGGATTTATGGGGAAGGGAAAGAGGAAATATTTGAGTGTTGAAAGTGTTTTATAATTGATTTGGTTAGTGTTCACATGAGTGTATACATATGTAAAACTCACTGAGTTGTACACTTAAGATTTGACCATTTTACTAGATACAAACTATACCTTTATACCTATGAGAATGAACAGGATGTTTGAAAAAAGAGCAAGTTAAATTGAAATGAAAACAGATTGAGATGAAAACAGACTAGACTTTTGAGTGCAAAAAATCTTCCAGGTTTGTACAAAAGAACCCCTAGCTCATAAGTATTACAAATAATTAAATTGTTTACATGGAGAAATATAGCTTATGTGATACTTGTTCTAAAAAATAAAGCAATTCGAAAACAAAAAAAAATTAATTAGATGAAGGCAAAAATGATAGAAATACAAGGAAAAAAGAAACTATAACAGAAGTCTAGCAATTGTTGTCAAATCTATGTAAATTTAGGATGAAGACCAAAATAAATGTGGTGATTATGGTTACAAAACAAACATAATGTTGAAAACTCATATGGAGTAGAAATGATAAAATTAACAACAGTTCGGAGAGGAAAGGAAAAAAAGGTGGTATGTAATGTAAATATGCTGATTTTCTTACTCTGGTGACCCTTAGCTAGGGTCAAAAGATATCATCTAAAGCAGACAAAGCTGGCAATAGGGGTCGAAGTATACTGAATAGTACAAAAGTAAACACAAAGAAATATAATTTAATCAGTTAAAATTGAGTGGGTGAAAAGAAAAAAGGAAGGGAAGAAAAAGAAATATGTATAAGCATTGAATCATTACTTGTAATATCAAGAAAAAATGGGGGGAACTCTAAATATCCACACATAGGGCACTGACTAAATAGTATGACATATTTATGCAATAAAAAACTATTCAGCTATAAACTAAAAAGCAAATATTGATGTAGTAATAGCAAAGAATTGTTAAGATTATTATGAGCATGTAAAAATAAATAAATGTGTAAAAAATAAAATCTCTCGGGAATGTTGTACAGGAAACTGATGACATTGCCGCTGGTAGGGGAGAATTAGGTTGTGGCGACAGATAAGTGAGAGGGAGATTTTCAGTGCATACCCTTTGTTATCTTTTGAATTTTGAACCACTAGGATGTTACTTATTTTTAAATTAAATTAAATTTAATAAACAAAAAATATTAAATCAATGTTTCAGAAGACAAATTTGAGAAGCTTTCCTAGAATGTAGAAGAAAAGAACAAAGAGAAGTAAAAAGAGATAAAAAGGAAAAGAGTGAGATCTTAAGTATTGGTAATAGACATTCCAAAAGAAGAAAGTGAGACCCATGGAGCATACACAATAAACTAACATATTAAAAGAAAATTTTTCTCAGGTTAAAAAAGACCTGAGTCTTTTAAAGAGTTCCCTGCTTCAGAAAAAATTATGACTAGAGATCCATCACTAGGATTATCTCTAAAGTTTTTTTATTTCAGAAATACACAAAGAACGCTAAAAGAGCTAAGCAAGAAAGTGTTGTCTATAAAGTAGCAAAACTTTTTAGGGCAAAATTTGTGAACCAAAACAAAACAAAACAAAAAATAAAAGTATATCTATCCATGTTGTCACTGATGTGGAGAACAACAGACGTTCTTAGAGATATGCCAGATCTCGCCTAAGTATTCTTCATTTTAAAATTATTTAAGGTTTAACTCTAGATCACTTAAAATGAGTAAAAATTAAAATTCAGGAGAACAGATTCTCTACAAGGATTAGAAGCAAATATAGACATTAAACATACAGAAATAGATCTAAATATTAGTTTTAATTTAGCTACAAACCTAAAGAAAAGATCAGTGTTGTTTTTTTTAACAAAAAGGAAGAAAGATAAAGTTGGGCAGAAAATGGGCTAAATTTCTCATCCAGATAGAAAGTTTTCAAAATTTATAGTCTTATTAATTTTATAAGCATAAAAATGTATATTTAACATTGTATATGTTTAGAGGTTATTATTACCAGATTAAAAACAAGAATTCTTTATTCCAAATCCAAATCATTGCAGAGACAAAAAGAAAAATAAGCTCGATTATAGTCTAACAAAATATAGAAAGCAAAATCAGTGAGTAAATAGAAATTTTAAAGAAAGAATGAATGAAAACCACGACATCTATGAGCCCATCTTTTTAAAAAATTATTGACTAAAGGAACCATTTAACAAAGAAAAATAACTCAGGAGGAACTTACGTGCAAAAGTATTCATTGCAGCAATGTTTGTAATAGCAAAGATTGGAACCAATTTACATGTACATGATTAGGGTACTGGTTAAATTGTTTCCCATGCAAAAAATGAACTACTGTGTAGCTGTTAAAAAGAATGAGACAGTTCTATATTTACTGAAAAAGAACAACCTTTAAGATATATTACTGTCTACCCCCTTGCCATCCTGAACAAGCCCAATCCCATCTGATTTCGGAAACTAAGCAGGGTCAGACCTGGTTAGTACTTGGATGGGAGAGCTCCTAGGAAGACCAAGTGCTGTCGATGTAAAAAATGAAAAAATAAGAGAGTGTAAGCCAACAATGTCTTTGTAATCTGTGAGGTCAACCAAGGGTTGCCTCGCCTAACAACAACAACAAAAAGATATTGTTAAGAGGGGGGAGGGCGAAGCATGGTTGAGAAAAGTCTACATAATATGAATGATTGCATACTCATGGAAAGAATACAAGATACTGAAGAGCTGTTGCCTTTTGTGTTAAAAACTAAGTGGCTTGAGGGCAAATGTGGTAGTAAGAATCACTTTTCACTGTATACCATATTGTAGTTTTTGTTTTACATGTCTTATGCATGTATTTACTGTTCAAAAAGTAATTATGTAAAATTTACAGAATAGATTGGAACAAGAGATGCTTCTCAACCTGTTAGTACTTAAATTCACTGTATGTATATAATGCTGAAGGTGCTATATTTGGATTATGTGCAGGGAGAAGTAGAAAAAAAATGAGTTCTCAAACAAAGGGAAAAGAATAACGTAGATCCACAAAAGAGCAGAGATGAGCACCATTTAGGCTTGGACAGACTGACAGAGTATCATTAGTTTATCAGGGGTTCTCAACTCCTGGTTTCAGTCCCTCTTGATGCCCAACTAGAGTTCCTACTTTTGCTTAAATTAGCTTAAGTTTGTTTCTGTTTCCTGCAACAATCCAACCAAACCTTTAAAACCTTGACAATACAGTTATAAATACAGAGAAACCTTAATAAACTATTAGAAAAAAGAATTCAACCGTATAATAGAATGACATGTGTGCGTGTGTGTGCGCGCGCATGTCTACATTTATCTCCAGGACTATAGGGTAACATAATATTAGAAACTTTATTTATATGATACATATATCAATAATTAGCTTAAGTGAAACAAAAGCTGTAAAATAACCTCAAAATATACCAAAAAAGCACATGATCATATATGAAACGCATTCCTAACAAAGTTTTTAAAACAGATTGGATAGATGATTTTACACATGACTCTGACAGTTTTAACTAGAGTGAGAAAGTTACTCTATTTCAATTCTCTTTGTAATCTGGTTACTTCCAGGAGAAAGTTTCAGTTTGGACTTCCAGGAGAAAGTTTCAGTTTGGTGAATGACTATATATATCTTTAACACTTCTCTAACACTTACTGATGCCCTTTGGAAAAAGAAAATAAGAAAGGATTGGCATTAGGCTCAGAGCCTTAAGCAAGCAACAGTAAGTAAACAGAATTTTATAATATTGTTTTGTGTTATTTTATTTATTTTTATGGT
Organism: Rousettus aegyptiacus; assembly: GCF_014176215.1. Classification (NCBI taxonomy): domain Eukaryota; kingdom Metazoa; phylum Chordata; class Mammalia; order Chiroptera; family Pteropodidae; genus Rousettus; species Rousettus aegyptiacus. The sequence continues at coordinate 55,818,399 of NW_023416287.1, read as the reverse complement.
TACCTTTCATTTATAGAAAGTGATTATGTTTTCATATCTTCTATAATAGTCAAGGGTTTCCTTTTTAACTAAATTTACAATTAAAAAGTGACACATTTTAAGAAAAATGTTAAGTAAATAAAAGCACATGTAGAAACAAAGTTAGTATTCGACTGAGGTTAATACATTAGTGAATAGAAAGATATTGTCTTAACATGATGAAGAATATTCATTTTAATCAAAAGTTAACACCATACTTAAAGATGAATTATCTCTGTGGAAAACAGGCAAAGGACAAGGATACCTGTTATCTACCTCTATTGCTCTGGCCAAGACACTGAGACCTCACACAGATGTGAGGTATGATTATTGCTGAGAAAGAAACCAAAACATCATTATTTAGAAATCTATGACATTTTTATCAAATCTATGATTTGCCCTTTTTCATGTTTTAACCTCTCCAAAATTAAGATACATCCTAGAATCAATGATTTGTCACAGTTTCTTAGTGTTTCCTTTTTTGGGCAGTACACAAAATAATTATATATCTTACAATTAATAACAATGATGTTTTTCACACAGTGAAACATGGTAGCTATCAATACAATATATAGCAGTTCAGTGAAACATGGTAGCTATCAATACAAATAGCAGTTCAGTGAAATGGCTGGGTAAAAGACGCTAAATATCTCATACTCAAGAATACTCCTTCTAAACAAGAATCATGAAATAATCAAAACAAAGTTCCTATTAGGACAGCAACTTAAATTTTAGAATACACAGAAATAATCCCAATGAGAAATATATGTGGCCCATGTGATAAAATCTAAAAACTTTGTCAAAATATATTTTTGAAAAATTTGAATGTTACTAATTTTTGATTAGAAAAGTGGAATATCATAAAGATTTTTTACAAATAAAGTTATAAATTTAAAATATTTTCAGTTAAATGACCATGAAATGGAGGGGAGGGGAGAGGCACTTGAAGTTATTCTAAAAATCATATGTAAGAATAACTGGTTAAAATGTTAGAAACTTATTTTAAAGAAAACTAACAAAGGAAGTAGCTTTTCTGGGCTATTAAAACATAACACATAACTATAGTTATATTATTATGCTAGTGGAATAAACATGTCTATAATGAAATACAATAGTTCAGGAATAAATACAATTATACGTTATAATTAATATAAGATAATGAAAGCATAATCAATAAGACAAGCTTATTTAATAAATAGTGTTGATAGAATTGTTTAGCAATTTGAAAATATACAATTAGATTTTCACCTTATTCAATATATCAAAATACATTTCAATTGGAATTTTAAAAAGAAAAGAAAAGAAACAAGCCGTGGTGGGGGTTTAGGGGAAGAGGACAAAAAAATAGAAATATATATATATAGAACTTTTGCAAGGTGGAAGGAATCTCTAAACATAAAAATAGTAAAATAAATTCTTTAAAAAGTCAGAAATGACAGAATTTTTAAAAAGTAAACATTTTGATTGTCAAAAATACACTCAAAAATTTTAAAGAAAAAATAGTATATTTTTTCAATTATAATACAAATGTTAGTATCCTAAATACATATGTATATATACATATACATATACACTCATACAAATCAACAAAAAATTCTAAGGCCCAATGGAAGAATAAGCACAGATCATAAATTAATTCATAGAAAAAGAAAAATAAGTAGTAAAAACAAACATATAGTAAAATAGTCAACATTGTAGTAACCAAAGATACACACATTAACATAACAATGAAATAAGATGTTAATAATGACACATCCAGTGCTGGGGAGATGATGATAAAAAGAGACATAAACACAATGAGAATGTAAACTTGCATTGCTATTTTGACAAACAATTAGGCAAAAGATATCAGAAAGTGTTTAAAATGCTTTGACCCACTTCTGAGAATTATTTCTAAAGAAATAATTCTCAATTAAAAAAACTTTTCTGAATAAAAATGTTTATAGGAGCATTATTTATAGGATGAACAGAGTAATGGTTAAATAAGCTTTGGTAAACTTCTAGAATGCAATATTATGCAGGTGTTAAAAGTTATGTTTAAGGAACAAATGCTTATGTGATTATGTAAACTAAAAAAACTATAAATTATACGCACAGCATGCAAACCAAACAATCATTTGCAGGGGAAACTTTTAAAAGAAAAACTTAGAGTTTTTCAATAGTGAGTGGTGGGAATAAGGGTGATTTTTGGTTTCTGTCTTACTTTTTCTCATTTTCAAAAATTAAAAAAATAAGCATGTACTATTTTTATAATGAAAAGAAAAAAACATGATTATCGCTTTTAAAGTTTTAGGCAGTGCCCTAAGGCATGAAGCTACGATAACAAGAACATATAAATGAAAACAAATGTATAAATTCAGCTAGTGGAGTATTTACACTGTCTGCAAATAAAAAAGTGTAAAGTGCATAAGGTGTCATGGTCAAGAAAGAATATGTAGAATGTATATGGGTAGTACTTACATATTGATAGGTGGATATGAGGAATCAGTGCTTCTCTTCCAGTTACAGAGATGTTAGGGAAGATGTTATATTTCAGGAGGTGTTTGAATGATGGGAGAGAAAAATAGTGAAATGTCAGAAACAGACATTTTTCTGTATCCAGATGTTTGGTATGGAAGTCTTTAAGTTGGGACTGAGATGAGTGATAAAAGTTGTGATGAATAAAAAAGAGAAGTAGATATTGGGTGAAAAGCCAGTCACTGCCAAAAAAAAAGGCAATTCGCCAATTTAAGGGTCCTAAAAAGAAGATGTAAGAACCTAAAAAACAATGGGTCAGAAAGCACACTTAGCTTTGGGATTCAGTGCTGAATGGTGCTGGGCAGGATGGGAAATTTTGAGTAGGAGGTTGCTGCAAAAAACGACAGCATATGTGACCAACTATGTGTATCTATTATTATCTCTTTGATCTTGGCTTCCCTCTCTTTGGTCACTCACCCACCATCTCAGGAGGGCCACAAACATAACAGTCCCTACCCTTGAAATAAATTGTAATATCCGTCATTTGCATGCTTGGGTATGTAACAGTAAAGTCTCCAAGATGACAACTGCATAGAGCAGGGAAGTAGTTGTTTTACAGAAATCTGTTTCTCCATTCTGTTTCCAGGGTAAATGCAACTATTTTTGCAGTTGACTGGAACAGCAGCTTGTAAGGAATAAAAAACAGATGTTAGAGGAAGGCATTTCAGGCTAAGTCAGGAGAAACCCTTAAGGACACTCTGTGCTGATGGCTTGCTCTACACTTTGTTTGCTGTAATCTTTACAGTTTCCTGCATTGCCAACTCTGCCTGAGTGGCACCAAGGCTATAGTAGGTATAAAATGTCAAAATACACCAACTCCCAAGTCTTTATATCCTGTGGAAAGAAAAGAAAAGCTTGGATGAATTCAAAAGGAGTATTCTTTCATAAAGGAACATATTCTATCTGTTCACTTCTCAGATGTAGAAAAATATGTACATATAAACTACTTTGTGGTAAATATTAATCCTGTAAAACCAAACTCTTAAAACAAAACTGAACCTAAATTTTCACAACTTTCTGTTTACTAAAGTTATTTAGAATCAAGGGAAGTTGTTCTACATTAAAAAAAATTTAATGTGCTTTTGTAAGGTTATAGTAAACATAAGTACCACACCTTAAAAATGTTAGCTAAAGTTTCTATAGGAACTTAGTCACATCACATTCTTAACACATTTATGATATGTATTTTTGAAATTACATGCAATTTATGGCACAGAATTAGAATTGATATGCAATTGACAGTATGTACCTCAATTTTTGGTATTTTTTTTTTAGACAGACATGATTATTCACTAAATGAGAAAATTAAAAAATACATGTAACAGTATGTTTATATGGGAATTTGATAACTTCATAAAATTTTTTAGAATCTGGAAATATTCTTTAATTTTTAAAAAGATTTTACATTTCTTTTGTACAAACTTTTGTTAAAGTAAAAACAGTAAACATGAATTAATTTGTCATCTCTTTACAATGCTCCATTGTGGACAGCTTTCTTCTGTAGTGGTTAATATGAAAAAATATAAAAGGTATTCCCAATATATAACTTTATATAATACACATAACTTTACTATGAATAATTATTTCCCTGAAAGCTGCTTTGGTTATCTATTGCTGAGAAACTACCCCCAAAACTTAATGGTTTAAAGTAATAACCATTTTATCATTTGTTCATGAGTCTGCTGTGTGGGCAGTGCTTGGAGAGATTAGCTTGTTTCCGTTCCACGTGGCATCTGGGGTGTGTTTCAATGGCTATAGGCTGCTGGACTGGCTCAACTTGGGTCATAAATTTGGAGTCTGTGTTTTCGAGGTCTACTAGGTTTCTCAGTTGTCTTCCATGTGATCTCTTCTTGTGGCCAATTAGCTTGAGTTTCCCAACCCCATGGTGATCTTAGTTTTAACTGGACTTCCCAGAGCACTAAACTGTTAGTTTCAGGCAAACTCTCAAAGTTTAGGCCTGACATTGGCACAGTGCCATTTTTGCTGCATTATATTGGTTAAAGCAGGTCACATGGCCCCAGACCAGATCCAGGGTGGAGGGGGAATTACACAAGAGCACATATACTGGGAGACGTGGTTCACTGGAGGCCATCTTTGGAGGCTAGCTACCACATCAATGTTTATGAAAGTATTACATAAACATTAAACAGATTTATTTCCTACCAAATAATCAAAAGCAATGTTCAACTTAATTGTTTTTCACTGTATACAAATTTAAACCCAAATCTGATTTTTTCCATGATTTCTCTCAAATATGCCTCAATTCTTTCAGCACTGCAGCCTCTTCATTAGGTCTAAAATAAGTCTCATCTAAATTAAATGTTTCTAGATATTTGAATTCCAAAAAGCAGAAAATTAAGATATAGCTAAATCTATGTATTTGCATAGTTGCCAACTTTATAATTTTTAAATATCTAAGAACAAAAACTGTACCATTTACTAACTCTTGCTTCTTAAAGTACATTTAATTTTTTAAAAAAGTAAAGGATTTCAGACTGAAGGACAATTTTAATTAGAAATGCTTACTTTATGAAAACATATAGTAATATATCTTTATTCTTTTCATTTAGGTGCAGGTTAGGAAAATTCCATTAAGAACTGCCGCTGGTTTTTAGACCTGGTGTTTAGGAACCTCTAGCCAAACTACTATTATTGAACCATAATCAAGGTCCTTTTTATTCAGAACCTTGCTAAAATCATTTTGCATCTTTCCCTAGGGACTGTAATCATACTGATCACATCATAATTTTATAATTTCCTCTTTTACATGAAATCATTTAAATCTATGCTAATGTAAATAATACAATTATAAAATACTTGTTATTGTATTAGGATTGCACAGTGTTAGTATACTCAGCAGTTACAAGTGGGAACTCTGGAGTCAGACTGCCTTTGCTCCAGTCTGGGCCTGTTATAACCTTGAGCAAAAAAACATGTCTTTCTGCAACTCAGTTTCCCCATCTGTAAGGTAGGTATAATCATAGCAGAGATCTTTTGAAGTTTTAATAAATACTATGTATAAAGTATATGGATTAGTGCCTAGTACATAGTAAACAGTATGTATAATAAATATTATTTTATTACATTTATACATGATATCAGTATTTTACAATTAACTTAGGATTTTAATATATACTTTAAGGGTGATCTCAAATATCCATAATGTTTTTGACAAGATCAGTCACAATTAGACAATAGAATTTTAAAGTTGGAAGGAACTTAAATGTTATGTGATTCTATCCTATTACAAGTGAGAGCTTATTTAAAAAACATTGATACAATCTATCTTATGGTAAAAGACAACTAGTGAGGAGTAACAATCATCAGATTAACCTTATAGATAAGTAAAATATATAGACCTCACATATATTTCTATTACTGATATATTTATCAGTGCCACTCATGTATTGTATTAGCTACCTGCACTTTCTCATGTGTCCAAATGGAAAGCAACATAATGCTCAGTCTCCGGGAAACAAATTCCTAAGAATAACTAAAAATGGTAATAAAAAAGGACAAGCAGAGTTTAGGAAATTTATTTTAGAGCAACTGCCAGATTTATTTTAAGCCCTATGCTTAAAAATAAATTTAATTCACATGACTGGTTTAAAATACTGGAGCCAAGAAAAGTCACTGCAAAAACATTTAATGAAATACCTGAATTATGTCTGTTTTCTTTGATATTTTTGTGAACTTCTAATCATGATTTATACAACTGGTTTTACATCTGAATATTCCTTGTATACAATAAAATGAAAATAGAAAAGTTACTTTTCAAACAACTTAACGTTTTTCTAACCTCTGACTCACATCAGAAAGTTAGGGGGACTGCTGAGATGCTATACAATGCTTTATATGAGAAATTGTTCATCTTTAGCATTTTCCAATGTGGAGTAAATCATCCACATTTTCTATTTCTAGCAATCCTTAATTTGAACTATGAGCAAAATTAAGATTGATTAGAACTAAATTAAGGTAGATTTCCTATTGAAAGCCGTGAAGAACATTATCAGCAGATTAACAAGTCTTTCACACACATTCAATGCAGCAATTGAATTAGGAGAAAATGGCTATTATTTTCTTGTTCTACATTAGTTCTGGTAAAATAACAACTCTAAGTTTCACCGAACGTTTTGAAATTGAAACGGGAGGATTACACATCGAGAACTACAATGGGAGTGTTAATGGTGTGGGAGAACTGGTAAGAATAACTTTAAAATGATTTTTTTCTATGAGATTTTCCTTAAAAAAAAAAAAAAAAAACCAAACAACTAAATTGAGTTTGACTTCTATTGACTGTATCTTCCGGAGTCAGAATTTTAATGCTCCCGACACAAACGCTCGTCTTGTAAGGGCTGAGTACTGCATCGCCTTGTAATTTTCCCATGGAATCGTAGACAGTTAAACGTTGTGGGATTCACGGAGGGCCGACGATGAAGTACACCAAACCCCGCTGGTGCTAAAATGCTAGTGCCTGGCGGAGAAAAGGGATCTTGCCTGAAAACCAACCAACCAACCAACTCACCAACCCAAACCCCCTATCTCCAAAATAACAATAACAAGCATCCACTCTTTCTTGTCAGAATTCTCCAGACTGCTTCAGCCCATAGAAAGCAGAACTGGGGAAGCTGGTAGGACACAACCAGAGGCAGCGAGAGCTCCGCCCCGCCTGGACCTTCACAGTAACTCTGGAACCGTGTGTGGCTCCTCCAAAGCCTGCCGGGGCAAGGGCTGTGCCTCCCGCCGCACCCTACCGGTTCCTCCCCGCTGCCAGCCTTTTCCCCTCCGTCTGCGAGGCCACGGCCGCGCCCCGCCTTCTGCCCGGCTGAGACCCGCCTTGTGGAGCCGCTGGCGTGCGCGCGCGTGCGCGCGCCGCCGGGCCGGTGCCCCTGCCGAACGTCTGCGCCCCGCATGCGCAGTCCGTGCCGGCGGTCTCCGTTTGTTTGAACAGGAAGGCGGACATATTAGTCCCTCACGGCCCCCCCTCGCCCCACCTCCCCAGGCATTCGCCGTCGCGACTCGCGCTTTCCCGAGCCGGGCCCGCAGCGCCTCACAGAAGCTCCTCCATCAGGAGCCGCCCGGACCCGCCCCTCGTCTTCCTCACCGCCCGCTCTCCAGCCTTTCCTAAATCTCCATCGGGCATCGACCTCGCCCTGCCCCTCCGGACGCCGCGGCAGAAGCCCCAGCAGTGACCGGACAAAATGGGAAGGTGAAGCTGTCCTGCGTAGACCAGCTCTTGACCGAGACAGATCGGCCAAGTAGAATCGGGGATGCGGGGCTAGATCGCCTACAGCGCTTCAGAGCGGAGCGGGCCCGGCCCGTGGCCCAAGTGGCGGCAGCTGGCACAGCTCCGCATCCGCCCTTCGCTTTCGCCTTTCCTCTTCTCCCTCCTTTGCTGCCCGGAGGAGTCTCCACCCTGCTTCTCTTTCTCTCCCCACTCCTGCCCGTCTCAGGACGGGGGACTCTCCATGGCGAAGGCGGCCGGGGCCCGCTAGGCTGAAGCACCACGCCAGAGCGACGAGGCTGGTGGCAACAGCGCTGTCGGCTGTCGTGAGGGGCTGCCGGGTGGGATGCGACTTTGGGCGTCCGAGCGGCTCTGGGTCGCTGTTGCCCCCAGCCCGGGGTTTGGAGAACGGAGATCCCCTCAGTGAGGGGGAGGAGGGGGAACCGGGCGCACCTGGTGACCCTGAGGTTCCGGCTCCTCCGCCCCGCGGACGCTTACCCACCGCCGGAGGAAGTTGGTTGAAATTGCTTTCCGCTGCTGGTACGGGGGTATTGTCACAGTAGCTGCAACATGTCGACTGGGGACAGTTTTGAGACTCGGTTTGAAAAAATCGACAACCTGCTGCGGGATCCCAAATCGGAAGTGAATTCGGATTGTTTGCTGGTGAGAAGCGCTGTTCTCTTTTGCTTATCTGGGGTTCTGTATGTATTTTCTTTCCTCTTTTAGTTTAGTTGTCTGCAAAAGCAAGTTTTCAGGTGTGCATAATCTTGGAAAAAACACCAAAACCTGGTATTTTTCCCTGAAGAATCTTATAGTACCACTGAAATCTCATGCCATGGCCCTATTTATCATTGGACTGACTCAACTATTCTGAACTTTTAGCTCTGACTCAGTTCATTATCACACAAAAGATACCTATAAACCTCCATTGCAGACATCATATAAAAAGTTACCACGTCAAAGTTATTATTGCATATATAGTTTGCTGAATGGTGATCTTAGTGATAATCTTTCCGATCGGTTTGACAGTTTATTGGAAAGACCACTTTTCATTTACAACGATTTAGCTCCTAAGGGTTTAGTTTTTAAACGTGGAAGTGACAATGGAGAGTCGATATTGAGGAAGTGATTTTTGAGCCGAAATGTCATAGATAATTTGAGTTTGAAGGAACTTTTTGCTGGACTGTTAAGTGTAAAAACCCAAAGAAATGATGATAGGTCATCAGAATATTAACGTCTTTTACAATATTGTTGATTACAAAAGTACCATGCAGGTATTTTATCATAACTGCCTTTTTCAGTGATATTGTGGTTAACATAATCACTTTTAAAACATTCTAAGGAATTTTTTTTTTTTTGGATATGAAAGGCCAAAACCCTATTTTAAAAATTCGTGGTTTATAGCATAGACACTTATCTGAAGTAATTGGAGTTTTTAAGTATTGTCAATTTTCTCCAATACTAATAGCTGGAAAGTGTGAGTTTCTCCTTTTACTGTACTGAACAACTTAAAGTTATATAATAATTCTATTTTAGTTCAGCCAAAACCACATCATCTCTAAAGTTGCAGGGAGTATGTTTATAGATAGTAATTTACAGCTTCCTCAGAATTAATGTTAGATGTACACAACATTTGGGATTAAGATTAAGTGAGCATGGTACTGTAATGCCATTCAGAGAAATAATACTGTTTAACAATCTCATCTTAAATCAAGAAAATCATGTAGTTCATTTAAAATTAGCATGCCTTTTAGACTATATACCTATGTATCTTTTTAAATGTGTATGTTTTACAAGAATGTTTTACCCCAAGGATTTCAAAATTATTCTAAGCATCCTTGACTATGAAATGAGTCTTGTGAGCTCTGTGAAATGTCTCACTCACATTGTGGATGCTCTTCAGATTGAGAAACAAATATTTGAAACATTTTATTGATGAAAGAAGAAGGAATTAGGAACACATCTTTCTAGTAAGGACTTCTGTAACTTTTAAGAAATCCAATACTTTAATATTTATCCAATATTCATGTGGTATCTTTGATTTTACTTTGCTTTTTGATCTTATTCCATGAGGCAGCATTACGGGGAGGGTACAGTAGCTTTTTTAATTTTTTAAGTTGTCTTATAGCCTCTTGCTATAGCTTCATTTGGTGGGAACCTTAGGGATTTATTGAAATGTGGAGGATACAGGAAATGTTAAGTCATGGGCTTTTTCCTTGAAAGTCCACTCGATTTAGAAAAACAAGACCTAATCTCACCTACATACACGGGAACAAAGCAAAACACTTCACAGATTGAGAAAATACATGACAAATTTCAAATAGTTGATGGGTATAGGTGATACATGTTCTTGAATATTGAAAGGAAACAATCACTGTGAGTTGAGAAAGCTAGGGTATGCTTTATGGTGGATGGACGGGATTTAGAGAGGGTATTCAGAGGGGGTGTGGAGGATAGCATGAATATGTAGAGGGTGGAGACATGATTGGCTATGTTTAGGGGAACAAAAGATAGAGTTGGAATGATAGCTTGGAGTTGGAGTGTGGAGGATTTGACTGTTGGCTAAGGAGTTTAGATTTCATTATGTTGCGGTTATTAAATATTTGTAAAGAAGACTGCCAGGATGAATGATGTCGAATTTGGTAGTTGTGTGCAGGATAGGTTATGTGGAAAAACACTGGAGATGGGGTGAGATTGGAGAAATTAAAAAGAAAAAATTATAGTCCAGAAATGATTAAAGCTCAAATTTGGGGTATTAGAATGGAGAAGAAGGAATTGATGGAACTTGACGGGCAGGGTTGGGGAGAGAAAGGGGAACCAGAGAGAGTTAGATGATTCTAAAAATTTTGAGCCTGGTTTGTAGGGAGACTGATGAAAACATGGGTGAAAACAGCAAAGTCAGGTTGTGAAGATTAGGCCCCAGATAAATTCAATTTTAGGTTTGTTTTTGAGGGACACTGGGATAACCACAAAGAAATGACCTGTAGATTATTGGAGATATAAAACTGAGCTCATCATTGAAGATAACAATTTGGAAATCTTTTGTACAGAGTTGCAAGTCGAAACTGATATAATGATAAAAGGATAAATAAAAGATGAAAAGTTGAACAAAAGAGTCAAGATGCGATGAAGGCTTTTCAGAGTAAGGATAGCTAGGTAGGTACCTGGAAGCCCAAGATTCCTAAATAGAGCATTTAGAAAGAGAATATAGTCAACGGATTTTTTTTCCCCCTTGAAATCTTATAATCTTGGCCCTTTTTTGTTTAGTTTCATAATTGTTTATTGATTGATAGCTGTTGAAATTTTATTATTATACTCATTAGAACTTGGTAAAGTTTCAGTTTTTCTTTGGAGACAAAATCCTTTTTCCAGTTTTATTGTGTCCAGCATGAAGTTTCTTAGCATGATATTTTATGTTTATCATTAAGTATTCATTTCATTCATTCTGTCAATTTAGAATGACCTGTCAGGTAGCTACCTTTTTCAGTGAGTCTATTTTTACTCTTCCCTCTCTACGACTTTGGACATCTAATGTAGGGACAATGCTGCTTTTAAATTAATTGCCTTTCTCTATTATTTTGGCCTTTGTTGATTTATTTAACAGATCCTTATTGAATATATATTATGTACCATGTACAGCACTCAAGTTCTAGGATTTTTTTGTAATCTCAGAAAATAAAGTTGTTAAATTATGTTTATTTTCCACTTCCTTGACTAAATCTACTCTTCAGAAATTAAAGTTCCCAAACGTTTTGGGTTTAAAAGAGTTTGCTGGAAAATGTCTTTTAAACCACCTTACCCACCAGATGTCCTTTTTTTGGTTGAGATACTAATGATAAGTATTAGTACTTATAAAATAATGTAGCTGGAAGGAGCCCTGATAAATGGTTATCCAGCTTTTTTTGAACACATAATTTAAGAACTAGATAAGTCCATTTTTATGTTGCAGATATAAATGCTAAAATAGTCTACAGATGTTAAGATAATATGGTAACTGCTCACTTGTTTCCTAGATCATTCAAATTGTTCAATCTTGGTTTTTTGTAAGTCAGATGCTTTCCAGTGTTCTAATGGTTCTATTGCCTAATGGTCCATGTTATAGTTTATAATGATTATCAAGAGCTGTTTTCCTTTTACAACCTTTTTTTTTTTTTTAAAAAAAAAAACGTTATAGTTAGTTTATCTAGGATTTGTTAACAATTTCTTAATGGTTCTGAGTATATCCAAAAACAGTAAGGGATGGAGTTTAAGTCTGATTTTTCTAGTGGGAAAAAATGCATATGATTTGTAAATTAAAAAGGAAGAACAAAGATAGGTGGGTGAGAGGGATAGGTATATATTTGCTTTGAAGTTTGACATACATTTCTTGAAAGTACAGCTATCTTGCCTGTCACATGTTGGCACACTCTTTCAGGATGCCAGTTAAGAGCATGACCTTTTTTTCTAGCTTAGCTGGTGGTGGGTAGAAAGGAAGGAATGGAACCAATAATAGTTGAATAGGAATAATGCGTACTGAATTCTAACACTTAATGTCCCCTTTGTACATATCTGTTGTTACCTTTTTTAATTCACTGTTTAAAAATGTGGAAAGGAAATCTACATGAAGTTTCAGGTGTTCGTTTAGTTTTTCTTCCCTTTTATTCTCTTTTCCTGGGCTTCCTAACCCAATGCTTTTCATTTTTTCATTACTGATTTCTTTTTCTCTCTGCCTCAGTCTTAAGCCTGTAATACTTTCTCTTCACTCTCTTGAGTTCATCCATTCTTATTACATCTTTAACGACCATCAGTCTCTATGTCCATGCTATCCAAATCTTTATTTTCAGTCTTTTTTATGGTTTTAAATCCTAAATATCTGACTGCCTACTAGGTGTCTTTACTTGGATATCATATTATCATTCAAATTCTTCCTATTTCAAAATAAACTTTCTCCCATATACTTACTCATTTTATCATCAATACCACTACTCCCTGTTGCTCAAGTGGAATTTTTGTTGTGAACTTTAACAGTCCTAGGCTACAGGTCAGATTATTTCAAAAGAAAGAATTTTGCTAGCATTCCAAATTCTAGATTATTGCTGTATAATCCCTCTGTATGTCCTATTAGTTGACTTGTTAACATTTGGGATTATAGTACTGGTGATGGAATGAAAAGCCCTGGGATCATTAAAATTTGAATCTTAAAGCTATATGCTTGCCAGTGTTCATAATTTATGAGTTAATAGGTGTTACCAGTGTCAGTTGCATATCTGGTTAGTTGGACCAGACTATTTTGATGTTATATGTTGCAAGAATTAATAAAATTACTCAATTTATTCAACAAATGTTGGTACAGGGTCTAAACTTAGATTCAAATGTAGTTCAGCAAAACTTAGTATAGGGTCTAAACTTAGATTCAAATGTAGTCTCTGCAATGTACATACTACTAGATGATTTTGAGTGAGTTATTTTAACCCCTCAAAGCTTGTTTCATCTTCAGGAAAGGGGCAGGATAATAGTACTAGAATGTTTTAAAGATTAAAAAATATAGACAAAGCAATTACCACAGCATGTGGCATTTAGTAAGCATTCGTTAATTGGTAATTATTATTTTTGTCATATTTATAGTATATCTGTTATATGTTAGTCATTGAGCTTAGGCTGGAAGTTGATATTTATTGTCTTCTCTAAGTGCAGAGTAATTTATCTGGCACCTGAAGCCATGCCCATAAATTCATAATCCAGCTATACTTTATTGAAGTGGCTAAGCCATTGTAACTGAAAATGAAGACATTTAGGTGGGGTTCAGTAGAATGGGGGAGGGGCTTTCGGAGACTGTTTATTCATTTAGTCATGGTTTGTAACATACCTACATTGTGCCAAGGGTTTAGATTGATAAGAAAGGCAGCTGGGAGCTGATTTGTGGAGATTTAGTTCTTATCTTGCTCTCTTTATGTGTATATCTTTTATATTCTCAGTATGAGTTCTGTAAATAGGTCCTCTTGCAGTACAGGCACCCTGTGGGTGTATAGAGAGGTAGCTCAGAGTAACAGCTGAGACCTGAATTGGGCCATTCATTAATCTCTTGAGTCAGAAATGTTTTTAATCCAGAAGCAGCCATGTATAAAATTTTATGATGAACAAAGAGTAAATTCTGAGTTTTAGATTAGATTTTGCATAACTTAAGTTTTCTTTCAAAATTGTTTTGATACTGTGTGTATATGTAAAAACTAGAGATTCTATTATGATATAGGACAGAAAAGCCCACATATTAGGAAATACTACATATGTAATTCTATTGCTGAATAGAGTTCATTAATTCCACTTCCCCATTTCAATCCCCACTATAATAAGGTACATCTGTTTGTAAGTCCAGAGCATAGATAACACATACATATGTACAATAAGATGAACAGACAGTAGTACTACTGCATTTCACAATGGATAATATTTATTTTTTAAAATGTGCTATTAGCGTGATGTAGTGACAGGAACACTGAACTAGAAATTCAGAGCATTGGCATATACCTTATTTTGCCATTAACTCTGTAACCAAGTAAGTTTTTTTCCTTATATGGGCTTCAGTTTCCCCATTTATAAAATGAGTTGGGCCATGTAATTGCTGATGTCCCTTGTGTCTAAAAATGTTATGAGTTATTTTTTATTATACTTCCATAAAAACTTAAAACATCTGTCATTGATTTATTATTTAAGAAATAAAATTTAAAAGTTAAATGAAATAGTGTTGGGGTAGAAATATTAAGTGCTATTTTTGGAACTTGTTCTTGCCTTGGAAGATCATCCTAAACTAATTTTTAATTTTTATATTTGGCACTTATTCTTTTTTACATTTGTGACTTGTTTTTATAACTAGGGGTTTGTTTTTTGAACAGAGAAAGTAATAATTGAGTTACTCATTTACATATCCTTTAAAATGTATATATGTATTTTACTTCTCTTAAATACCTGCCTCTCTTGTTTAGGATTGTGAAATATAAGAGTATATTTTCATCATAGTTTCTAAACAATTAGTAGGAAATTAGATGTTCAAATTAATGTCCAAAGTTTGATGTCTCAGAGAGGAGAGAGGTTGTCTTATACTTGTGTCATATTTCAAAAGGTAGGCTAATATGTGCCCCCTCCTTATTCCTGTGTTTATTTATTTTTATTATTTTATTATTCCCATGCTTTATTTATATTCTTTATTCCAAACTTCTTATATTGATTTTTGGCAAGAAACAAATTTTATCTCAGATAGTTCCCTGAAATTAATTTTGAAATAGCGGACTGCACTTAGCTCTTCTTTTTTCTCTTTGCTATTATCTATTCATTTATTCATTCAACAAAACTTTATTTCATATGCACTCTGATAGGCACTGGGAACACCAAGGTGAATGAAAACAAACACGGGCTCTGCTTTCATGGAATTTATAGTCTCAGGAAAAGGATAACTTATGAGCAGATAGGAATAGAGGAAGGCTTGAAGGGGAGGTATGAGAGATGATAATGATTTTCCTTTGAGGTTTGGGATGTATTTAAAGATTTGTGGTACAGTAGTATAAGTATAATTTTCAGATATGAGTCTGTAGATTGTATTAGATTCACTTGAGAACTGTGTAAAAATGGAATCTGGGCCCATGCCCAGACAAACAAAATCAGAATTTTGGGAAATGAATCTTAGGATTCTGCACAAGATGTTTGAAACTATGGTTATAGTGGAATGTGGATTTTTGTTTTGTTTGGTGATTATATAAATGAAAAATATCAAACATACATTAAAGTAGGGAAAATAGTATAGTGAATCCCCATTACCCAGATTCTGTACCATTAATTCCCAGTTTATATTCAGATTTCTCTAGTTGTCTAAAACTCTTTTTTACAGTTGCTTTATTAGGATCTGCATCCAGACAAAGTCCACATGTTGCTTTTGTTAGATATTTTAAGTTTCTTTTTAAAATATACAGCAGTCTTTTCCCCCCATCTCTTCTAACCCCCCTCCCACTCCCATTGTTTTGTTGAGAAGACTGGGTCGTTGATACTGTCTAGCGTTTAATATTCTGGATTCTTCTTTTTATTTTCTTGTGATATCATTTAACTTGCTGTTGTACCTTCCATATTTCTTGCTAATAGGTAGTTAGATCTAAAAACTCATTCAATTATTTTGCATTTTTAGTCAAGAGTATTTCATAGGCCCCCCCCCACACACACACACCTTTTGCATATATCAAAAAGCACATAATATCTGGCTGGCCCACCCTTCACGATGTTAAGGTTGATTAGAGTGTTCAGGTGGTGACAGCCTGTAATAACTTCCTTTCTAAAATCCATCATCCTTTCATCCAGTTGTTCCATCATTTTATGATCTTTAGCTGAATCAGTTATTTAATCAGAGATAGCAAAATAATGACTTTCTAATTCTGTCATTCCTTTCACATTATTAACTGTAATTCTTTTATTAAAACTTAAGAATTTAATAACTTTCACTCATCATCTGTAGGACTGTTTGCTTACCATAGAATACCCTCTATAAAATATAAGATTAATACTTTAGTCTTTCTCTTTAATTGCTGCTTTTCAGAATAGGGTATTTTGGAGCCTTTGTGTGATAGACATGACATAGTTTGATGGAAGTTTAAGAAAGACACTGTTTACAAGGTGTAGACAATATTTAAAGAAATTGGTAGGGGTAGTGCAGTACCTTGGGACTAGTAACAATGGTGTAGAGAGCTGCTACCACCTCTAGACTTGAAGGGACAAGGGAAGAGAGCAGTTGGAGAGGGTGGCTCTATGGAGAGGGCTATCTGACAGGGGCTGTGGTTTTAAGTAGAGAGAAGCGTGTTGGTCTGGCAGTAAGGGAACTGGAGAATAAAAGGGAACCACAGGAATACATATCTATTTCCTGTGCCCTTATTGGCCTCTTACTCTTCAGTCTCTTACTATGGTCTCCCATTGCCCAAAAAGCTAGTATGCAAAAGAACCCATTGATCCAGTCCATAAAGGTCAGCAAACAAGATACACCCAGCATTCCTTCCTCCTTCCGCGCCCCTCCTCTTCTCTCAGCATCATTTTGGAAACCACTTAAAAAAAATATTTGGTGTGTTTCAGTCAGTTTTTGTCATTCTTGCTCATGCTGGATTTGTCCTATCTTTGATTTGTCCTTTTTACATTGGCTCTCATGATTTGTATGTGACTAATAATCTTTGATACAGCTTCCTTGTTTCCTGCCCCACTCCCCTTGGTATAATAAGATGCCCAGGCTCATCTTGTGCATTTCTTGCCCCAAACCAAAGTAGCCATTCCTTTCATCATGGAGATTGATATTCAGATACCACAATCTGGATGCCAGAAGTACACAATGCAATTGGGTTGAAATTGCTTCTTGTCCTCGTTTAAGGGATAGAGCTATGAAATTTTAGTTTTGGAAAAAAGAAAAATACTTTATACTGATAATTCCAATTTCTGTTTAATCATCACTTTGAGTTTGTATTTCTTCTTTTACTTGAAAAACCTTAGTTCTAACAACGCTAACAATTACACATTTGTTTGATTTCCAAGACTGTGGGTTTGATAGAGTGAAAGAAAAACTGAGTAGGGATGGGGAATGTCTGAAACTCTGAGTTTTACTCTCTGACTATATATTGTAACTGAAAAATTGTATGGCCTTGGCAGGTAATATCCATTCTCTGAACTCTCGGTTTTCTTTAGGAGTATAATACAGAATTTGCTAATTGAAACTATCTTCAAATTTATCTTAAGATATAAGTTTGTTTAAATTCTCAACCTTATCAAGAAAGTCTCTTTTAAATATATATATCTTCCATTGTTCTTTCATTGATTGCTTAAATCTTATGACTTTGTTAAAAGTAGGACAAAGAATATGTTTTTCTGGTTTTTATTATCCACTCAAAGTATTTACTCATCCTAATTTATTTCCTTTTCTTATTTCTAGTAAACTCTGGCCATGGAGACAGTATAGGATAATGGTTAAGAACATGGGCTCTGGAGTCAGACTGTTGATTTTTAATTCCACCCAGGCTAGCCACTTATTAATTAGCCTTGTAACTTTGGGCAAAGTTCTTAACTTTTTTAGGACTCAAACACATTATCCCCAAATAAGATTAATCATAGACTTTTATAGAGCTGTTAAGAATATTAAATGTGGTAATATAAGTAGCATGCTTTGCATATTTCCCAGCATTTAGTAAATGTTAACTATCATTATCATCATCACTGTCATCATTATATATATCTTATAATTTGTCCCAGGAAAAGGACTTTTGTGCTGACCAAGTGGATTATTATCCACCTCCTCACTCCTCAGGCCAGCTTTTTATTTAGTTGTGTGATCTTGGACAAGTTATCTAATGTCTTTGAGCCTGAATATATTTAATTTTCAAAATGAGAAACATAATAGTTATATTTTAGGTTTTAATGATGAGGATTAAATGAAATAACATATGCAAGTGCTATAGTTTCACAGTTTGATGATGGTTCCACTGTATTTAGAAATAGTACTCAGAACCTTGTAAGGAAATTAGAATATTCTTTATTCGAAATAGTTCTTGAATCTGATCTTTGCTTTCTGTTAGTGATACCCTACCCAAGTCCAGAATTTAATCCAACATTCTTGGATTGATGGGAACCCTAGCAGTTTGCCAATGTAATCTATACTGTACCTTTCTTTTTCTTAACTTTAGTGTTTTTTGTCATGTGATCTTAGCTTACCTGTTTCCTTAGTCTCAATTCCTAACATTCTCCAAAACAGACTGTCAGCTCTAAGTGGATTGTCTCACTTTTTATAGTATATTTCCTGCTCTTTCCTACCGTTGCTTTCAGAGTTCCAAGCCCTGTGTTTCTCTCCCTTTGAATTCTCTCCCATGTCCTCCTCATCAGTTTTCTCATCTTTATAGTTTAACATAAGTCACACCTGTTTTCTTTTTTGAACTCCTGTAGTGTTTATAATCTGTCTCATGTAGTTTAGAACTTGATCATAGCCAACTTGTATGAGTCTGTCTTGAGTGTTAGTCTTACCTCTGTAATAATTCCTTGAGGGCTTAGCATAATTCTGGACATTATTGTCCCATTAATACTTGTTGATTGCTGTGAATGATTATCCCCCCATATCCATCCCTTATTCTTTTTCCTTCTGAATTAGTTAGCACTCTGTCAGTTTTATATGATAGAACTCAACTTGAATTTTCCTAGGCAAAAATAATTTGTAGAGTCAGGGAAACCTGATCTCATTAAGAGTAAGATTCATTTGAACTTGAACAAGAACTGGACCTTGGGTCTCAAATGCAAGCAAGGCTTTCTTTATTCTCTTATTCTTTCTTTGTCTTGTCATTCTTTCTGTAGACTGATTTTAGTCACTTGTGGAAAATATGGCCACCCAGAACACTGGAACTTTCTTTATATCTAACTGCTCCAAATTTAGCCAAATCTTTGAGTCTCAGATCCAGAGCTCTGGAGATAAAGATTCATTGGTTCAGCTTGGGTGGGGTGTCCAACCCTCAACTACTCACTAGTAATAAGGAGGGTAGGATTATATGAGTACTATGAGAATGGTGAGGCAGTTTCCAGGAAAATGAGAACAGTGAGGCAGGGTAGACAATAACATAGATGTTCATTATACCATCCTCTCTCCCTTCCCTCTTTGACCTTTGATAAGTCACTTGAACTCTTAAGTAGATGTTTACTCAATTTGTAAAATGGAGTTAATAATAATTTATTTCAGAGGGTGGTGGTCAGCATTAAATGTGATAGTATATAAAGCAGGGTTTGAAACCCCACAAAAACAATAGTGTAAGCTAACGATAAATGAACCCCTTGGTTCCTTTTCTCCACTTAACCTGTGGTCATCTGGCCTGGCCCCATAGCTTTTTTGCCTTTAAGAGCTCTAAGGCCTTTTGGCATTACCTTACTCAGTCCCATCCCCCATAGCTTCTATTATTGTTTGGTGTAGAGAGGAAGAAGTTATTAATGCCACTTAGCTTTTCTCTGATAGAGTATTTATTATAATCATAATCTAAGTAAAAACAATGGGCTGTTTTGTAATCGTAGCATTCAAGCTCAGTCCCTTCTCTTTATAGTAGTTGCAAAGTAGCTACTGAATTTAGTGAACTGAATGCCAAGGCCTATAGAGATTTCTACTCCATTTTACCTATATTAGGAATTTTTTTATTGTAAAGGACTGAAAACTCAACCCAAAATAGCTTCAATGATACAGAATATTTAATACCCCTGAATACTTCATAGGTAGATTCTAGTTTCAGGAATATCTTTTTTTCAGGTCTTAAATATGTGACTGGTAGCCAGTTTTCTAGATCTGCTTTTTAAGTATTGTCTTCCTTCTCAGAGACACAACTTCTTGTGGTTGTGAGATGGCCAGTAGCTTCCAAGACTTCTTGTTCCAGTACAGTGGGAAGAAAAAATCTTTTTTTCTAACATTCAAATGGTGTTTCCAACTGATGGACATCTCAGGTCATGTGCCATATCTGAACCAATCACAATGGTTAAAAGAATGGTATGCTAATAAGCTTAGGCCTTCATCATGTGCTCAGAACTGGGGGTGAGTCAGCTTATATACCAAGCTATATTAAGAGTTGTGAGAGGGAGGGGTAGAAGTTGGAGGTCAGTTTCCAAGAGAAAGTGAAATGACATCCTGGACATTCCCAAACAACAAGTGCTTGCTATATTATGTAGAGACTCCTCATCAAGAGAAACCCAAGTAATGATAGTTTATTCTTTATCCCTTTTGGAAATGACTTTTTTACTCAGTTGTTAAGTTACCTGATATTTGAATTTAAATAAATTTTGCCAACTTGTTTCCAAAGACTGAGAATTTAATTTAAGACCACAGCTGGAATAACATTTAGTCCATTAATGGAAGGACGCCTGTTTGCTGCTTGGCTTTAATGATACGTCTTTTGGGTAATGGTGAAGGATTTCCAAATATCTGTTCATGGATCAATCACATCAAAACCAAATACAGATTCCTGTAGGCCTCATCATACCCCTACCTTATGAGAATTGGAATTGAGATAGGATACTGACCTTTGTATTCTTAATAGGGCCTAGGTAATTGCATAGCCAGGTTTGGGAAGGATTGAATAGTTGCTGTAGCTATACGTTATGCCTCCTGTGTATACCTTATTTGGGAAGCTGCTGTGAGGAAAACAAAATAAAGCGAAGTAGGATCAGATGGAAAAAACTTGTCTCTGATTTAAGAAATTCATTTCCTATTTTTAAAAATATAGTTTAAGGAAACACAGGTTATATGAAAGAATGAACATTTTCTGAAAAAGCTGGTTTTATTTTGTTTGGTTGCATTGATTTTTCAAGGGAGGGAGATGGGAAATCAAATTTGGTAAAGAATTCAAAAAAAGTGTTACCGTCAATCATCATCGTAACTCCCCAGTACCTTGTTCCTTTGTCTGTAGAAAAGACTTGCTATTTTCTTAGGAATTTAGGAAGAAATTGTTTAAATGTGGACAGGCTATAATAAAAATAGTTTACTGTATTGAAAAAATATTTTTTTACAAATTATTGTTTCTATGAGTTTTTTTTTTCTAAGTAAAAATACATCTTGATTATTTAAATAGTTTTTGGGCTTCTGAACTATCATATTTTGAGATATAGATGCTCAACATATGAGCTTCATGAGAGCAGGTATCTGATTGTCTTGTTCACTGGTGTGTTCACTAGTTCCTGGAGCAGTGCATGGCATATTTATATTTAAAGTTTTCAATAAATATTTGAAATACTAGAAAATGTTTTTTGTTTGTGTCTGTGACAAAAGCCAAGAATGGCTGACATAATGTTAAGAGAGATGGTAAAATTGATAGTTTATTTAAATCTATGTTATACTTATTTTAGGGGGATAACATTTTAAAACTACAAGTTGTCTGTATAAAGATAACTGAGTTGTCCCCCCCCCACCCTCAATTCCTGAATCTTGGATGAGGGACCAAAAGCCAATAATGGTCATTTTATATGACTTTGCACGTTCGTTATTTAATTCAATCTTTACTACAAACCGTGGACTGAATGAGGCAGGTATTATTCCCTTGTAAATGAAATTAAGCCTTAGAAAAGGTAAATGAATTGTCTAACAAGTAGTCAGTAAGTGTCAGACTTTCTGATCCTTGGCCTGTAGTATAATGGAAAGAGCACCACAGTCGTAGATAACATGCCACCAACAGAAGTGTTTTTGTAGCACTTAGGAGAATGCTTTGTACACAGAATGCACTAAATGAAAAATACATAAACTGAAAAGTATGGGGATTGGTAAAGAGTGGAATAGGGAAGATGAGATACGAAGTAGTAGGGAAAAGATCTTAGTGTTTATTGACTGGGTTGGAGGGAGATGGTAAGTCCTACAATATTTTATAATAGAGGCAGTGGTCTAGAAGTTGACTGGATGAGGGATGGGAACCAGTTCTTTCACCAAACCTGCAGTGTATTGCAAGGTTCAAATAGCTGCCTGTTAAAACATCTTTGTTGGATTTGACATATCTGGAAAGGGAGTGTTGGTAGGCAATCTAAGCTGTGAAGCGTGGCGATCTGAAGTACAACAAAATGAACAGTTAAGATAGTGATGATTAATGGCACCATCATGCGCATAACTTAACAGTAGACAGTAGTTACATATTGCTGAATTAGTATGAAGTAAGATATGGGATGACTTTGGGAAAATGTTTAAAAAAATTAATATCCCTATATTTGGTGAATGGATTACTGTCCTATAACAACTGAACATTTAGCAGGGGCAGGGGTGGAATAGGAAATGGACTACAAAGAGGTACAAGGAAACATATAGGGTGATGGAAGTGTTCTGTATCAGTTGTGGGAGTAGTGGTTACACAACTGTATGTCAAAATTCATATAACTATAAACCTAAAAAGGATGAATTTTACTTTATGTAAATTATACCTCAATAAACCTGACTTAAAAAAAGGAAAAAATGCTTATTTGGTGAAGAGATTAATGGTCTAATGATGGAACTGAACATTTATTTGTTACTGTCAGTAATATGGCCTGTGAATGTGAAGGGTATGTTTATGTATGGCTTTACTTATGTGTTCATATGTGTCACTTGGGGAAGACCTGTGCTAACTAAATTTGAACTATGACTGTTGGAAAACAACTGATAATATTTGTGGCCAGTGATTAAAATTAGAGATTTTTTAAAATTAGAATTTCTGTAAAAATTAGAATTTTGGGAAATGCGTGTCTGCTATCTGAGCTTGACAGCTTCCCAGTGCCTAAAGACTTTTCTCATGAGGTTGGTGGTGGCGTTAATAAATGTTATTTTTCAATATTGTGTGATGAAATGTGTCAGTGTTTAGAAGAGTTCATAAACCACTGAGCCAGTATTTTCTAAATGACTGATTCATGTTATAAAATCATCCATGAGTGAAAGACTCCTTCAAAGTGCATGATAGACCAATAATGATTGCAGATAGTTCATTGATACAGTTTCAGATTCCATATTGCAACTAACCTTTAAGAAATACCTCTTGTAATTTGACATAGTAGCAAACAATTTCCACAATTATCTGAAATGCTGTTAACATAGTCTTCCATTTTCCAACTATGTATCTATATGAAGTCAGATTTTCTTACCTTAAGCAAGACAATATATTGAAACAGATTGAATGCAGAAGTAGATGAGAGTCCTGCTGTCTTCTATTAAGCTGCACAAAAGTTTGTAAAAGTGTACAATGATGTCATTCTTCTTATCAATTAAAAAATTGTTTTCATAAAACAAGTTACATTAAAACATAATTAATTTTTAAATTCCATTGTGATGATTTGTCTTTTAATTAGTATGTTAAGACATTCACATTTAATGTAATTGTAAAATGTTGGAGTTTAAGTCTTCCATTTTATTTTGTGCTTCTTTCCTTTTATTCCTATTTCCTCTTTCTTGCCTTTTGGGTTATTTATAAATATTTTAGTATTCCATTTAATCCATCTACTTGTTCTTGATTATATTTTTTGTAGTTTTTTTAGAGACTGCTGTTCTAGGGATTTCAGTATACATAATAAACTTTTCACGGTCAACCTAGAATCGTTATGCTACCACTTCATGTGGAATGTAGAAACTTTACCACCATATGGGCTCCTCTACTTCACTTTATGTTGTAGTTGTCTTCTGAGTTACATCAGATAATGTTATAACTTTTGCTTTCAGCTGACAAACATATTTATTATGTCTGTTGCTCTTTCTTTGCTCACGTTCTGTTTCCTTCTATCCATTTTGTCTGAAGAATTTCCATTAGGAGTTTTTTGTTTTCAACTTTGTTTTTAAGTAGTTCTTTTATAGTATGTCAGCTGGCTATAAATTCTCATAGCTTTCCTTCCTGTCAGAATGGTTTTTATTTCATTTTCATTTTTAAAGGATATTTTCAATGGCTATAGGATTCTGGGTTGACAATTCTTTTCTTTTGATTGACACTTTAAAGATGGTGTTCCAGTTCTTTCAGAGGTTTCACATAGTTTCTGATGAGAACTCTACAATTATCCATTTCAGTCTTCCTCTGTAAATAATGTCATTTTTCTCTGGTTATCCTCAAGGTATTGTCTTTGTCTTTAGTTTTCAGCAGTTTGATTATGATGCGTCTGGAAATGGATTCCTTTGGATTTATCCTTTTGGGGTTTGCTGAGCATCTTAAATCAGAAGATTTGTCTGTGAGCAAATATAGGATGTTTTCAGCCATTTCTTCAAATATTTTTGCTGCATTATACTCTTTTTCCTGTCCTTTTGGGACTCTGATGACACAAATATTCCCTGTTTGGTGTTGTCCCACAGGCCCCTGGGGCTCTGTTTATTTAAAAACAAAAACTTTTTTCTTTGTTATTAAGATTAATTTCTACTGATGATGTATCTTTGAGTATATTGAGTCTTTTCTCTGTATTCTCCAATCTGCTATTGAGCTTCTTAAGCATGTATTTTTTTTTTAATTTTAGTTATTTTATTATTCCATTAGAAATTTCTTTTTTTATTGCCTACACTGTCTGTCTTTTTTGTTAAGTCCAACAGTACCTTTATTTTTTTGGAGCATTTTAATAATAGCTTAAGACCTTTGTCAGATAATTCCAACCTGTGTGTCATTTTGGCATTGGCATCTGTTTGTCTTTTTTTTAAATTTTCTGTTTTAAATTACAGATTCACAGGAAGTTGCCAATACAGTGCAGAGAGGTTCAGTGCACCCTTCACCCAGTTTCCCCCAGTGGTTACATTTTATGTAATTATAGTATCAAAACCAGGAAATTGCAGTTGATTCAGTGAGTGCATAGTTTTATGCCATTTTTTCCACATGTGTAAACTCCTATAGCCACTGTTACAATCAAGTTACAGAACTCTTTCATCACTGCAAAGATCTCCCTTGTGTTACTCTTCTGCAGTAATAACCCCCAACCCGTCATATTCCTATCCCCTAGTAACTACTAATCTGTTCTCCATCTGTATAATTTTATCATTTGAAGAACGAAATCATATAGTATGTGACCTATTTAGATTTTTTTTTCACTCATCATAATGCCCCTGAGACACATTTAAATCAGTATTTCATTCCTTTTTATAGCACAGTATTATTCCGTGTTATGGATATATTCCTGTTTCTTTAGCTGTTCACCATTGAAGATGCTGTTTTATTTTTTTTTTTAATTAAAAATTATTGGGGTAACATCGATCAACAAAATCAATGAATTTCAAGTGTATAATTGAGCAGTATGTCATATATATATATTGCATTGTGTGGTTACCACCTATAGTTAAATTTTCTTCTGTCACCAAATATTTGATCTTTTGACCTGTATCTACTCCCACCTTCTCCCCTTCCCTCTGGTAACCACTAATCCACTGTCCATTTGCCTCATATAGTTTTTCTGTTTGACTAATTTCGCTTAACAGGATTATTTCAGTATCCATCCATGTTGTCACAAATGGCAGTATTTCATCTCTTCTTATAGCTGAGTAGTATTCCATCGTGTATATGTACCACATCTTCTTTACCCAGTCTTCTATTGAAGGACACTTGCATTGCTTCCATGTCCTGGCCACCATGTATAATGCCACTATGAGTGTCGGGGTGCATATATCTTTGTGGATAAATGTTTTCAGGTTTCTTGAGTAAATACCTGGAGGAAGGATTGCCGGATCATATGATAATTTAATTTAGTTTTTTAAGGAGGTTCTATACTGTTTTCCATGGTGGTTGTGCCAATTTGCAGTCCCACCAGCAGTGTATGAGGGTTCCTTTTTCCCCGCATCCTCTGTAGCACTTGTTTTTATTTGTTCTGTTGACGATAGCCTGACAGGTGTGATGTGATATGTCATTGTGGTTTTGATTTGTATTTTCCCAATAACTAGTGAAGTTGAGCGTCTTTTCATATGACTTTTGGCTGTTTGTATGTCTTCTTGGGAGAAGGGTTTATTAAGGTCCTCTGACCATTTTTAATTGAATTGTTTGTTTTTTGTTGTTATTCAGTTGTATGAATTCTTTGTGATTTTGGATATTAGGCCCTTATCAAAGGTGTTGTTTACAAATTTTTCTCCCATTTGGATGGTTGCCTCTTTGCCTTGTTGATAGTTTCTTTTGCTGTGCAGAGGCATTTTAGTTTGACGTAATCCCATTCATTTATTTTTATTTTTACTTCCCTTGTCTCTAAGGTCAAATTCATAAAATCTTTCGTAAGACCAAGGTGTCTATCTGTGTTCTTCTATGGAATTTATTGTTTCAAGTCTTATATTCAGGTCCTTGATCCATTTCAAGTTAATTTACTGTTTGGTGATAGACAGTAGTCGTTTCATTCTTTTGCATGTGGCTTTCACGTTTTCCCAGCACCATTTATTGAAGAGGCTTTCCTTTCTCCATTATATGTTTTTGGCTCCTTTGTCAAAAATTATTTGCCCATATAAATGGGGGTTTACTTCTAGACTCTCAGTTCTATTCCACTGGTCTGGGTCTTTTTCTGCCAGTACCATGCCATTTTGATTATTTTCTCTTCAAAATATAGTTCGAAGTCAGGCAGAGTGATACTTCTAGCCTTGTTCTTTTTTTCTCAGGATTGCTTTGACTATTTGGGGTCTTTTATTCTTCTATACAAATCTGATGACGTTTCGTTCTATTTAAAAAAAATGCTGATAGGATTTTGATGGGTGTTGCATTAAATCTGTATAATGCTTTAGGTAATAAGGTCATTTTAACTGTTGATTCTTCCAGTTAGAGAACACAGAATATCTTTCCATTCCTTTGTGTCTTCAGTTTCTTTTAATAGGGTCTTATAGTTTTCGTTGTTTAGGTCATTCACATGTTTTGTTAGGTTTACTCCTAGGTATTTTATTCTTTTTGTTGCAATTGCAAAAGAGATTTTTATTCATTTCTTTTTTCTAACAACTCATTATTAGATATAGGAATGCTATGGAGTTTTGAACATTGATTTTGTACCTGAAACTTTATTTGTTTATTATTTCTAGTAGTGTTCTTGCAGAGTCTTTAGGGGCTTCTATATAATCATGTCATCTGCAAATAGTGACAGTTTGAATTCTTCATTTCCTATTGAATGCCTTTTCTTTCTCTTTCCTGATTGCACTTGCTAGGACCTCCAGTGTTATGTTGAATAAAAATGGTGATAGCAGACAGCCTTTATTGTTCCCGATCTTAGAGGAAAGCTTTTTAGTTTTTCACCGTTAAGTACTAAGTACGTTAGCTGAGGGTTTGTCCTATATGGCTTTTATTATGTTGAGGTACTTTCCTTCTATACCTGTTTTATTAAGTTTTTTAAATTATAAATGGATGCTGTATCTTGTCATGGGATTTTTGTGCATCTATTGATATGATCATATTCTTATTTTTTATTTTATGTGGTATGTCACGTTAATCGATTTGTGTATATTAAACCTTCCTTGTGGCCCTGGGATAAAGTCCACTTGATCATGGTGTATAATATTTTTAATGTGTCGTGGTATTCAATTCATTAGTATATATTTAGTATTTTTGCATCTGTGTTCATGAGAGATATTGGTCTGTAGTTTTTTGGTATCATTTTTACCGGGTTTTGGTATTAGGGTAGTGTTGGCCTCATAAAATGAGTTAGGAAGTATTGTCTCTTCTTCAGTTTTTTGGAAGAGTTTGAGAATAAGAATTAAATCCTCTTTGAATGTTTGATAGAATTCACTAGTGAAGCTATTTGGTCCTGGACTTTTAGTTTTTGGAAGGTTTTTTATGATTGTTTCAATTTTTATATTGCTAATCGGTCTCTTTAGATTTTGCAGTTCTTCTGATTCAGTTGAGGAAGTTTGTATATTTCTAAAAACTTGTTTATTTCTATTAGATTATTAAATTTAGTGTCATAATTTTTCATAATATTTCTTGCATAATCTTTTGCATTTCAGTGGTATCTGTCGTAATTTCTCTTTCATTCCTGATTTTATTTGTGTCTTTCTTTTTTTTCTTTAGTGAGTCTAACCAGTTGTTTGTCCATTTTATTAAACTTCTCGGAGAACCAGCTCTTTGTCGCGTTTATTTTTTCCAATTTTTTTTCTCAATTTTATTTAATTCTGCTATAGTTTTGATTAATTTTTTCCTTCTGACTTTGGGCTTCATTTGTTTTTCTAGTTTTACAAGATGTAGTGTTAGGTTTGTTTGGGCTTATTCTTGTTTTTTGAGTTAGGCCTGTAATGGTATGAACTTATCTCTTATTACCGCTTTTGCTATGTCACAAAATTTTTGATATGATGTATTTTCATTATCATTCATTTCTATGTATCTCTTGGTCTTTCTTTTTATTTTTCTATGACCCAGTTATTCTTCAGTAGCACATAATTTAGTCTCCACTTATTTGTGGTTCTTCCCACTTTCTTACTACAATTGATCTCTAGCCTAAAGCATTATGATTAGAGAATATGTTTGGTATGATGTCTATCCTCTTACATTTGTTGAGACTATCTTTGTGTCCCAGTATGTAGTCAATCCTTGAGAATGATCCATGTGCACTAGAGAAGAATGTATAAGCAGCTGCTTTGGGGTGAAAGGCCCTGGAAATGTTGATTATGTCCAGTTGGTCTAATGTATCATTTACGGATGTTATCTCCTTATTGATTTTCTGTTTGGATGATCTATCTGTATCTGACAGTGTGGTATTTAGGTCCCCTATTCTGGTTATGTTTTGGTAAGTTTCTCTCTTTATTTCTGTTAGTAATCGCTTTATATATTTTGGGGCTCCCTTACTGGGAGCATAAATATTAATGTGTTATGTCTTCTTGATATATGATTCCCTTTATCATTATGAAGTGTCCATCTGTAATTTCTCTTTACCTTTATTATCTTGAAGGTCTATTTCATCAGATGTAAGTACAGCTACATCTTGGAATATCATTTTTCACTCTTTCACTTTGAGTCTATATTTGTCCTTGCAGCTGAGATGTGTCTCTTGAAGACCGCAAATGTTTGGGTTTTGTTTTTTGATCTGTGCCTTTTTATTGGTGACTTCAGTCCATTTACATTTAGGGTGATTATTGAAATATAAGATTTTCCTATAGCCATTTTATCTTTTGTTTTCTGATAACTCAGGGTTTCCATTGTTTTTTGTCCTTGTGTTTGTTTTAATTAGGTGGAGGTTTTTGGATTTTCCCTTTGGTGCCTCTTGTTTTATGTTCTGTATCTCAGTTCTAGATTTTTGGTGTGTTGTTACCAATAAGATTATATAAAGGATAGTTTTATATATTCAGTAGTCCATTTTGTTCTGTGAGCACCCTACCTCTCTTACCCCTTGTGAATTTGGATCTTTACTCCCCCTTTCTGTTTTTGTTGTCTCAAATTGTTCCTTTGTATGCTGAACGTTCATTTCTAACTTGCAGGATTAGTTATCTTCTTGTTTTAACTTAAAATACCCTGTTCTTAATAAGGATTATACTGTCCTGTTTCTGTCTGCCTGTTGGTTGTCTTACTCATAGTTATATATTTTTGTCCTTTTGTCTCAGGTGG
This sequence comes from Rousettus aegyptiacus, assembly GCF_014176215.1. Taxonomy (NCBI): domain Eukaryota; kingdom Metazoa; phylum Chordata; class Mammalia; order Chiroptera; family Pteropodidae; genus Rousettus; species Rousettus aegyptiacus. The sequence goes on along the minus strand of NW_023416287.1, from coordinate 55,788,672 downwards.
GATGATCCCTTCAGTATTTCATGTAATGCAGTTCTTTTAGTGGAGAATTCCCTCAACTTTTGTATGGCTGTAAAGGACTTTATTTCTCCTTTATTTCTAATGGAGAGCTTTGCTTGATATATTATTCTTGGCTAGTAATTCCTTTTACGTAATAGTTGAAATATTTGGTTTCACTTCTTTCTTGCTTGTAAGGATTGTCCCTAGAAGTCCAAAGATAGTCTTAATGGGTTTTTCTTTATATGTTACTGTCTTCTTTTCTCTGCTGGCTTGATAATTCTTTCTTTGTCATTAAATATGGACAGTTTTAATATAATGTGTCCTGGAGAAGGCCTTTTCAGGTTGAGATAATTGGGTGTTCTATTTGCTTCTTGAATTCAAAGATCCAGCTCATTCCTTAGAATTGGGAATTTCTCTTCAATTATTTGTTTGCATATGCTCTCTGTTCCCATCTTCTCTTCTTTTGGTGTACCCATTATTCTTATGTTGGTTTTCCTGATGGTGTCAAATAGTTCTTGTATCATTCTTTCATTTTTTTTTTTTTCCCATTCTCAGGTCTCTCTCTTCTCTGTCATTTCCAGATTTCTGTGTTCAGTATCACTAATTCTTTCTTCCACCTGGTCAGCTCTGTTTCCTAAGATTGCTATTTTATTCTTTATCTCTTTTAATGTTATTCATCTCCAAAAGTTCTATTTGGTTCCTTTTTAGGGTTTCAGTCTCCTTTCCAAAAAATTCATTTTGTTGGTCTCTTTTGATTCTAAGTTTCCATTTTTTTTTTTTTTTTTTCCTAATAAGAGATAAAACTACTATGAACTTTCTGGTGTAGTTTTTTGCATGGACAGTGCTTTTATTTCTATAAGTTAAATGTCCATGAGTACAAATGCTAGGTCATTTGATGCTTGCTGCAAAACTGTTTTCCCAAGTGGCTCTACCATTTTATATGGCCACGTGCAGTGTATGAGAGATCTAGTTTCTCTGCATCCTCATCAGCATTGGTATTGTAACTACTTTTCATATTAGTTTTTTTACTGAAATGTATTAATATTTGGAAGGTCTGTATAACTCAGAGACTATATTTTTCAAATGACCAACGCATTATGTTACATAACCTACAAATTGCAAGGTAATCTAGTGGATTTTAGTGTAACTGAGTAGGCATTGATTGATATTTAAGAATCCACATTGCAACCAACCTTGAAGAAATTACCATGTGTTGAGTTTTAGTGTAGTATTAAAGAATAATTAATACTACAATTATTCAAATACTGTAATTTTTTGAAAGCTATAATATTCCTCCCTTTCCCAACTCCATGAAGCCAGATTTTCTTTGTATATTTCAACCAAAGCAACATATTGAAACTGATTGAATGCAGAATTAGAAATGAGACTCTAGGTGTCTTCATATTATTTTAATGAATGTCTAGTGATATATCATAATGATTTAAGTTTACATTTATAAAATGGGTAATGATTTTGAATGTCTTTCATGTGCTTATTTACCATCAGTGTATCACCTTTAGTGGAATACATATAAATACGTTAATATCTTTCGTCCATTTTTAAAAAGTCAGATTGTTTTTTATTGTTGAGTTTTGAGAGTTAAGTATTCTATTGTTTGTAGTTTGCAAAAAAATTTCCCCCAGCATTTTACTTGTCTTTTCATCCTCATTTGTGGATCTTTTGCAGAGCAAAAGTTATTAATTTTGATGAAGTCCAGTTTGTCAATTTTTTCTTATATGAATCATGCTTTTATGTCATGTCTCAGAAGTCTTCACTAAGTCATAGGTTTAAACATTTTACACGTTTTCCCCCCTAAAAACTTTAATGTTTGATTAAATCAGTCATCTGATTTGAGTTAATTTTCGTGTGAGATGTGAAGTTTAGTTTGGGGTTTATTTTTTTCCTATAGATGTCTAATTCTACAGTAACATTTGTTGAAATGATTATATTCCTTCATTGAATTGTTTTTGTACCTTGTCAGAAATCGTGGGTCTATTTCTGGGTTCCGTATTGTGTTCCATTGACCTGTGTGTCTCTCTTTTCCTAAAGAGCACACTGTCTTGATTATTATAGCTATATAAATCAAACGGGTACAGTTATTCCTCCACATTATTCTTTCTCAAAATTGTTTTAGTTCTTTTAGTTCCTTTGCTTTTCCATATAAATTTTAGAAAACTCTGGTCTCTTTCTGCAAAAACTCTTTCTGGAATTTTGTAAGAATTGTGTTAAACCTAGATATCAGTTTTAGGAGAACTGACGTCTTTACTATGTTGTGTCTTCCAACCCATGAACACCGTAGATCTCTCCATTTATTTAGATCTTTATTTTTTCTTTTATGTGTTTTGTAGTTTTCAGTGCAAGTCCTATACATGTTTTGTTAAATGTATACCTAAATATTCTTTTTTTTATTTGAGTAAATGGAGTATATGCAAATGGTGTTATATGTTTAATTTTGGTTTCTTCATGTTCATTGCTAATATATAGAAATACAGTTGTATTTTGCACAGTAAGCTTAGGTCTTAAGACCTGCGAAATTATTTGTTCTAGGTGTTCTTTGTTTATTTGTGTTTGTTTTGTAGCTTCCTTAGGATTTTCTGCATAGATAATTATACCCTCTATAGATATGGCAATTTTATTTTCTCCTTTGTCATTTGTGTGCCTTTTATTTCCCTTGTTTTTTTGAGCTGGCTATGAGTTCCAGTGCTGTATTGAATAAAAGTGGTGAGAGAAGACATCCTTGCCTTGTTTTTGATTTTTGAGGGAAAACAGTATTTCACCATTAAGTATGATGTTAGATTTAGGTTTTTTGTAGATGTTTTTTATAAGTTGAGGAAGTTCACCTCTGTTTCTAGTTTTCTGAGAATTTTTCTTATGAATGGGTGTTGATTTTTGTCAAATACTTTTTCTTTATCCGTTATGTGATTTTTTTCATTAGCCTGTTCATATAGTGAATTATATTGCTTGATTTTTTCGCTTTTTAAAAGTTGAAATATAATCAAGATATAACATTAGTTTCAGATGTATAATATAATGCTTTGATATTTGTATATATTGTGCAGTAATCACCACAATAAGTATAGTTAACATCCATCACCACACAGTTACAGTTTTTTTCTTGTGAAGAGAACTTTTAAGATTTATTCTCAGCATTTTTTATATACAGAACAGTATTACTGTAGTCGCCATGCTGTACTTTACATTCCCATGACTCATTTATGTTATAACTGGAAGTTTGTACCTGTTGACCACCTTCATGCATTTTGCCCACCCTCTCTCCCAACCCCCGTCTCTGGAAACCAGCAGTCTATTCTCTATATCTATGAGTTCATTTTTTGTTTTGGGAGTTTGGAATTTTTTGAATTAATTAACTTATTTATTTGTTTTAGATTGTACATGTAAGCAAGATCACATAGTATTGGTATTTCTCTTTCTGACTTAATTTCAGTTAGTATAATGCCCTTAAGGTCCATCCATGTTGTCACAGATAGCAAGATTTCCTTTTTTTTTTTTTTTAGTGCAGATAACATTACATTTTATGCATGTGTGTGTGTATCACATTTTCTTTATCCATTAATGGGCACTTATGTTGCTTCTAAGTCTTGGCTTTTGTAAATAACATTGGTTGATTTTTGAATATTATATGTCTTGAATCTTTGGAATAATCCATTGCCAGTTATGGTGTACAATTTTATATATTGCTGAAATCTATTTGCTAATATTTTAAGAACTTTTGCATAGTATTTTTGAAAGATTCTTATCCATAGTTTTCTTCTTTCATACTGACTTTGTTTGGTTTTGGTATCAGACTGTGTAAAATGGGTTTGAAAGTGTTTTCTTTTTTTTTGTTGTTTTCTGGAAGAGATTGTGTAAAAATGGTGTTGATTCTTTAAACACTTGGTAGAATTCTCCGGTGAAACCATTTGGCCCTGGAGATTTGTTTTCCCGGGGGCTTTATGTTATTAATTAATAATATTATTCAAATTATCTTATTTATATTAGGTTAATTGTGGTAGTTTATACTTAAGGAATTTTTCATTTCATTGAAGTCGTTAAATTTATATGTAGAGTTGTTCATAGTATTCCCTTATCCTTTTATAGCTACAGGATCTGTATGATATCATCTATTTCATTTTTAGTATTGGTAATTTATATGTCTTTTTCTTTGCTAGTCTTGTTAGCAGGTTGTCGATTTAATTGATCTTGTCAGAGAAGCAGCTTTTGGTTTCATTGAGTTTTTAGCATTGTTTTTCTGTGTTCAGTTTTATTGACTTTTGTTTTTCTTTGTTGCTTCCTTTCTCATGTTTGCTCTTGCTTCATTTTGCTCTTCTAGTATTTTGAGAAAGGAACCTAGATTAATGATTAAAAATCATTACATTTCCTTTTCAGCACTGCTTTAACTGTGAGCCACAAATTTTGAAATTTTTCATTTTCATGTCAATATTTTTAAAAATTTCTCTTGAGACTTTGACTATGGATTATTTAGAAATATGTAATGTTATGTAGTGTCCAAGTGTTTGGACATTACTCTCTGTTATTTATATTAATTTGATTACATTTTGGTCAAAGAATACACTAATTTTAATTCTTAGAAATTTGTCGAGGATTGAGGTATGGCATAAGTTATGGTCTATCTTGTAAATATTCCAAGTACTTAAGAAGAATGTGCAATTTGCCATGTTTGGTGTAATATTCTTTAAATGTTGATTTAATTCTATTGGTTCATGGTGTTGTTGAGTTCCTCCCCTTGCTGATAATCTGTCCAGTTTTATCCATTGTTGAGTGTTGAAGTTGCCAATTAAAATTGTGGATTAGTGTATTTCTCTTTTAATTTCTATCCATTTTTACTTATCTTTTAGAGCTCTATTATTCACAATATATATATTTAAGATTTCTATGCCTTTTAGGTGGATCGACTCTTATGTAATTTCCCACTCTGTCTCTGGTAACTTTTTTTGTTCTGCAGTCTGTTTTATAATAATATAGCCAATCTAGCTTTCTTTTGATTACTATTTGTGTGGTACATCATTCTCATCCTTTCATTTCCAACCAACCTATACTGTTAGATTCGAAGTGAATTTCTTTTCTGTAGATTAGTTTATTGATTCTGTAAATTTGTCTTTTCATTTGAATTGTTGCCTCAGACCATTTACCTCTAATGTAATATTGTTATGTTAGGGCTTGAATCTGCTGGGCTTTTTTTTTTTTTTTTTTTTCTGTCTCATAGCTCTGGGTTTTTTTGTTTGTTTGTTTATGTTTCCCTTTTTTCGACTTCCTGTGGGCTACTTGAATATTTATTAATCCGATTTACTTATAGTGCTTTGTGTATATTTCTTTGTATAGTTTTTTTATTATTTACTCTAGGTATTCAGTTAGACATATATAGCTTATCACATTTGATTGGTGTCAGCATTTGAGTAGTTTGAATGAAGGTTAGAAGACTTTCCTTCTTTATGTTCCTTCACCCTCTTTGTTTATAATATCTTTAATATCTCCTTATGTACATTGAGAACCAATCAGGCAATACTGTAATTTTTCTTCAGCTTTCAAGAGAATGAAAATCTATTGTACTTTAAAATTCTTTTACTGTTTTCATTTATCATTTCTTTCTACTATACTAAGATTTATTCTTTTATCATTTTCTTTCCATTTAGAGAATTTCCTTTAAGCATTATTTTAGAATGGGTCTGGTGGTAACAAATCTCTTAGTTTTCAGTGATTTTTTTTTCATTGATTGCTTAGTTGGGATTTCTTTGGGTATGTTCTGTGTCTTCAGTCTATAAGTTTATGTCTTTTGCCAAATTTTTGCCAAATTTAGGAAATTTTTAGCCTTCATTTGTTTTAATCTTTGTTAGTCTCATTATCTTTCTTTTCTCCTTATTGGCCTCCATGATACAAATGTTAAATCTTTTGTTAAATCAGGTCTGTGAGTCTCTGTTCTTTTTTCCCTCCATGATTGAGATCTGGTCTTACGAAAATTTGTATAGGAACTTTATGAAGATAAAGTTTTTATTTATACTAATACTAGTATTAGTTTTTATACTAAAATTACCTAAACATGTATGATATCTGTTTATTTTTCCCCAAGGAAACGAATTAGGCACTTGAGTGATTTGAAAAACAAGTCTCCCCCAAAACAAAATCGAATCATCTGACTTTTTCAGTTATTCATATCAAGAGAAAGTCTGGCTTGTATGTTCATACCTATAAACCTTTAAAATGATAGGAAAATCCTCTTCGAAATTATCCGTAAATGTTTCTACTACTTAATAAGATTTATCAATTTCTTACAACAGCCCTATGCAGTAGTTACTTTTTTTACATAGAGGCTATGAGGGGTTAAATAATTTGCTCAAGGTCACATGACTATTAAGCGTTTTAGGATACTATTTACATAGAAGCATTTTTGAATTTTATAAGTTTAACGTCTTCACTTTGTATCTCTTCTGTCCTTCCTTGCATTTTTTTAGACCTTTACTTAATTATTTATCTTCTACAAAAATGTCTCTTCTATCTAAAAGTATTGCATCAAGTGTAGCTTCTAAATCATACAAGTTTCTAATATATCTCATTTCTTTTGTCAGTTATTTCATTTTTTTCATTTTCCATTAACCTTTCTACCCTCTGTAGGCTGGTTTATGTCTCTTCTACTCTGATGAAGCATTCTACTTAAAGTTGATAGTGACCTCAGGTGTCTGTGGGTTTTGTAGTTGTACCTTTTATGAGCAGTATCCACTGCTTTTTCTGCCTGTGTTCTGAGCAATATAAAAAGGAAATGAGGTCCTTGTCTTAGTCCTTCAGGCATTTTTACCCAGACAGTTAGAACAGACATACACAGTAATTTACAAATTTGATCTTACAAGTATGATCTTATTCTGCTTCCTGTGATTCAAGGTAGGAACCAATCTGCTGCCTGTTCAAGACCAAGACTGCCTCTACTCTGGGAGAGAGGAGGATAAGAATGAGTAAAATTGTCACAAAACTTTTCTACCATTTGAAGGTGGCTTTTACTTAATTGGACATTGGTTTGGTTGCTCTAAACCTTTGATTGTTTTCCTGAGTGCCTACAAAGTTGGTTCAGATGGCTTCTGGGTTTTTGTTTTTGTTGTGGTTCTTTACACATTTCTTTGAAAATGAGAGCTTGGAGCTTTCTCGTCCATCATTTTGCTGATGTCCAATAGTGACTTTAAGGAGAAAATTATAAAATATATGTAACTTGAAACTTACCATTTAAATTTTTCTAAGTGTACAGTTTAGTGGCATTAAGTATAATCATGTTGTGCAACCATTATCAGTTACACTTTAATTAAAAATTATTTGGCTGATTTTGCATTTTCATTCTATTTGACTTTTCTGTGACATTTTACTGTGCTCCTAAATTCCTTCGAGTTATCTCAGCTTCTGTGATGCCATTATCTCATCCTTCCCTTGCTTCTCTGACTGCCTGTCCACCATGTTTGTTCTTCTGCTTACCTTTTAGATAGTAATGTTTCCCAGAATGTGAGTCTTCACTCTTTTTTGAGTTTCCTTATGTTTACACTTGTTGGGTAATTGCATCTCTTTTTATAGATTTAAGTTCGTTCTCGTAACTTGAAAATCTATATCACAGTCCAATCTCTTTGTTGAACTTGAACCCATGTTTTCAACTGCCATCTAGTTATCCAGAAAATGATATCCTACAGGAACCTCAAATTTAATACACCTAAACTATTTATTTTTTTCTCTTCAAATTATAATCTCTGCCTTGGGTAATGAAGTCACTATCTACTCACCTAAACTAGTAGATATGTAATCATTTTTATGTATTCATTCTTAACCCTTCTTGTCACTTTCAGTACCTAACCAAGTTCTTTTACTTCTAATGTTTCATTCTTTTTGCTCTAGTTTAGTTCAGATTTTCGTCTTTTTATACTTGTATTATCACAATATCCTTCTAATTGCTTCCTTTTCTGTCTTTCTGTTCTAATTCATCATCTTTATCATTGCCAGACTTGGAAAAAATAAAAACCAGTTATGTCACCCCTATCTCCCTCCAAATTCCTATGGTTCAAAATGGATATCAGAAGATAAATACTCAGATTCGTAGCTTGGTGCGTTATACCTTTAATATAACCCTTTTTCACAGCTTTGCCTCCTCTACCTCCTTCTCACTCTCTGGGACCAGGGCATCCTGTTCTCATTCTCTAAATTTTTGCCTTTCTTCTGTCTAGATTGCCTTGCTCCACCTCCATCTTATTCTTTAAAGATCAGCTCAAATATCAAATCCTTTATGAAGCCCCAATTGATTAAACAGTCCATTCCCTGTTTATGTTGTACGTACGTATAGCGCCAAGGATCTGTATGATTTACTTTTTCTATTTACTAACCAATGAACTCCCAAATACAAGAAGTTGTTATTACTACTACTACTTTTACTATTATTATTTGTTTTCCTACAGAGGAGGCAAACTTCTAAATAAATAATTACAGTATAACAAATATAATAATTCCTATAATTGGAAGCACATAGGAGGTCATTATTAATATTTTCTCAGCGTATTGGGGAAGACAGGAACAAAATAAGTGACATTTGAGGGAGTCTGAATGTAGGTAATGTTAACATCCCAGCTAGAGAAAATAGCAGGTGCAAGGGCAGTGGGGTAGGGTGAACATGGCCTCTTTTGTATTATTACATACATGCCAATGCTCTCTAGGACAGTTATAGTGCAAAAAAAATTAAGTATTCTAAATATTTAGTAAAACATACATTGGTGACTGAGGGAGACTGATTGGAAAGTGCCATTGTAGAGATATATGCATGTAGAGAAAATGAGTCGTAGGGAGCATTAGCATCTATGTAGTAATGCCACACCTATTTAACAGATTTTAATTGTATTTAATATCAGAAGTTGTTAAAATTCTGTTTTCATTTTTTATACTAGTGTTTAATTTTGAGAAATCTTTTATCCCTTTTGCAAAGAGATTTATAGTATTCAAATATTTTCTTTAAATGGTACATCATCTGTCATCAAGTTTACCAGAAGTCTTTTAGTACCAACGGTAAGCTTATTTTAAAAATATCTTCATGTTCGGAAGCTTTGGTTTTACTACTGTAGTTTTAATGAATTTTTTTTTTTTTGGTAGTTTCTCAAAAAATATATCCATGTTTACAATAGTAAACAGATTTTGAAATCTTAATTTAAAATGGATGCTTTTTACATGTAGTATTACTTCCTTTCCTACTGCTTATATTCTTATAACAAATTGTACTATTACTAATGGATCTAATCCTAAGTGATATTTACACAGGACTCTTACTTTTGTAATTCAAAACTCTCCAGAGAATTTAAGTTTGCAGCAGCGTTCGGTTGAATAATTTCTCCTGTTTCTCCTTTTGCTTAATCTCTGTTGTTAGAAAACTGGCGCTTTTTCCCTTTCTAATACTAGCATGTCTTACAAAATATGAAATGTTCATTCTTTAGACAGTCTTGTAAAATGTTATACTTGGAATGAATTATACCTGCCTGTGTGTGTTTATATGAAAGTACTTCTCCAATGTAATTAGCTTCTTTCAAAATATACTGCTATAACTGGTCTACTATTGTTGTTCAACTATGGGTAGCAAAGAAATTCATTGTTTTAGTTCTTTGACATTGTCTCCTCTCATATATCCTCTCCCTTGCATTTCTTAAGTTGATGGTTAAGTTATATGATGGACGTGTGAAAGTAGAGGAAAGCTTTCCTTCATGCCTAAATTATAAAATTAAGTGAAGGAGTAGTATGACTGCATGCTGCTATGTCTGTCATTCCTTATGAATTGTTTTTCCTCTTGGAGGAATGTTAATTTCTGTTAAGATCCTGAGTTCTGGTATAGAAATATGGACTCTAAAAAGTGGAGAAGTCTTGTTCATTATTTTAAAGAACTTCAGAGTGTTGAATAGAAGTCAGGATTCCTTGCCCCAATTTATGGTTGGATATGCACATTTCTTGTGTAGCTTTTCCACTACATTAAGGTAGAAGCCTGTGTCCCTCTCCTTACCCCAGTGTCTTGACTCCCCTTTGCCCCCGTTGGTATATGCATTAGATAATGCTAGAAGAATACTTTCTAGCCTATTTTATTTCTTCGATAAAATATGCATTTTTGCTTACAGGTGATACTGAAATGCCATACACCATCTCATATAACTGTAAAATTAGAATGTATAATGATAGGTCCAAACACCTCGTGACCATAGACAATTAGTGGAGGCATTTAGTGTCCATTAACAAATACATGATCAAATTCTGTGGTCAAGCAAAAGTTAGTTGCCCCTATGTAAAAAAAAGAAAGTCATAGATGGGATTACTGCAAGTAAGTGTTTAACATTGTGACCTAAGAAATTTTTATGATCACCTCACTAAAATGTCTACTTTCTATTTATGTCATAAGCAGTGAGATTAACTTGTAGAACTTTTAAATGTCAGCTAGAGAAATAAAGGACAAGAAGGAAATGGGACTCTTACGGGCCAAACACTTCACGTACTTCGCTCATTTAATTCTCACAAATCAATTGTGAGTTTAGGTAGTTATTCTCATTTTACAGAAGAGAAAAATGAGCTTAGAAAGGTTATGTGATTTGTCTTTCCAGTAGTAACATACTAATGTAGTTTGGTTTTTGTCTTTAAAATGCTTTTGCTTTATTTTTCCATGTTTGGATTATTTGAGCCACCTGCAGTTCATTTTATTATTAAGCATGACTCAAAAATCATTCTTCTCTGTGGTGCAATCTAATTATACAAACAACATTTACCAAAGATTAATGCTTTTGTCAGCTGCATCTTGCTCCTGATCTCACTATTGAATGGGCAGTTCTCTTGCCCTTTCACTGCAACAAGTCTTATAGCTCATGTATTGGTTAGTGCTATTACAGTCCAGTGACATTTATTGAGCTCTTACTATGTATTTCAGTTAGGATGCTTCTAGTCACAAGAAATAGAAAATTCAGTGCAAATAGAGTTAAACCATGGAATTATGTATGAAGAAAGCTTGGTAGAGTGGCTCCAGAGTAGGTAAATTCAGTGGCTCAACCAACATCATCAGGGACAAGTTTCCTTCCATCTCTTGGCTTTGTCATCCTCTGCCAACTTTCTCTGAGGCTGCAAGATGGCTGGTGCTATTTAAGGTGTCACATACAGACAGGATAATTTCTCATGAAAGGAGGAACTGTGTCTTACATGTATCTTTTTGAGAGATAAGAAACTTGTCTCAGGAACCTTTTGTAGGTTTCCCCTCGCATCTCACATATCGGATTACTATGTTCCTTTGTTTAAACCAAACACTAGCAAAAGTAATAGGCCTCTCGTATGTTTGTCTTAAACTAATCAGAACCACCCTACCAGAGCTGGGGAAGGTCTCTCCCTCCTTGAAATCTCTTAGTCTCATGGAGGAAGATGGGTGGCCTGAACAAAATCAAGGTTAAATTAGGAAGGCAGAAATAATTATTGGGGTAGGAGAGCTAACAGAATCTGTTATGCTATGAGTAAAATGTGATCCTCAGTTCTGGGGTTTAACTTACTCAAGGTGTTTAAAATCTAGCTGCAAAGATTGAAGGAAAAAATAACTAATACAAAGGGAACTGTTAGTTTTAATAGGTAGTTTAGAGAAGGTCATACAGAAGAGAGAGTATAGTGGTATATTAGAGAAAACATAGGATTTTGAACCAGAATACGAGGTTTGAGTGCTAGCCAGCGTACTTTCTAGTTATAATTAGGAGAATGACTTGTGATTTTCTACTGATTTTTGAATAATGCATCTTCAGTTTAAAAATGCATGCTTATTCTCAATTCTTTATTTTTAAGAGATTGAGGATTTTTAAAATCATGTTTTTATCATGGTCATGTTATATCTTATAATTACTAGACTAAAAGTATTTTGAATCTTACACAGCTTACTAGCTAGCTGTGTGGCATTGGACAAGTCAGTTACTATTTCTGATTATTTGTCTTGAATATAAAATGAAGTAGTGAAACAAGGTAATTTTTGAGGTTCTATTCTAACATTTAGTATTTTTTCTAAAAACTTTTTTGGAGTAAGAGTGGAGGCAGTTATTTTAAATATATTTACCAAAGAGAGCATGTGAGTAAAATTTCATATACATTTTTCTAACTTTTAAAAGTTTTTTTTAATACTTGAAAATAATTTAACCTAACATATATTTAGATGTTCTGAACATTTTAAAACTGAAAAGTGTTAAAATAACAAAAATGCTTTTTATTATTTTATTATTTAAAAAAACTTAAAATAATAAAAATATTATAAAATAATAGTGTAACATATTGAGGTTATCTCATTGTATCTACTCACATTCCCTAGCCCACTTCAGGGTGTCAAAATTTGCTTTAAAAATTTTCTTGTGTAGCTAATAGTATAGTAAGTAGTCCCCCTTTATCCCTAGAGGAGTATGTTCCAGGATCTCCTGTGGATTCCTGAAACTGCAGATAGTACCACAAACCCTATATATACTATGTATTTTCCTGTACGTACATATACATTATGGCTTTTCTTTGACATGTCTGAATTGTCAGCTTCACTACTCTTGCACTTTGGGGCCATGATTAAGTAAAATAAGAGTTACTTGAACAAGCATTATAATACTGCAACAGTTGATCTGATAACCAAGATGATTATTAAGTGTCTGAAGAGTTGTTGGTAGCATATGTAGTGTGGATACGCTGGACAGAGGGCTGATTAACATCCTAGGCAGGACAGAGCAGGATGATGCGAAATTTCATCATGCTACTCAGAACGGTGTATCATTTAAAACTTAAGAATTGTTTATTTCTGAAATTTTCCATTTAGTATTTTTGGACTTTAGTTACCCATTGACCATGGGTAACTGAAACTGTGAATAAAGGGGAGAATAGTGTACTTGCACTCTCCTGTAGTCTGTGTAATCTTTTGGAGTGAAACAAAAATATTATTTCTTGAATAATGTAATGCCTTTGCCATTGAGAATACAAATCATTGGTTTATTGTACATTTTATACCTACTTGTTCAGGTCACTCTTCAAGGCACTATGGGAAAAATGAAATAGTAACTGTGGTTTTTCCTTAAAAAATTAAAATCTAGTAAAACATTTAGAAATATATATTGATATTTAACTTACCTTTTCCTAGAAAACAGTTAATTCAGATAATTTATTGGTTGGGTTTTCAATTAAGAACAGGTCAAGCATCAGCTAAAAATCAAGTTCTCATGTAAAGGTTCTTATCTCTTTTCTATATTTTATTTTATTTTTCATTTTTTTAGGCGAAGCAAACCTTGGTTAACATCACAGATTGCAAGGACCTTGTCAACTTATTATAACCCCTTATTTTTTTTATTTTTTATTTTTTATACCTACAGCACCTGGTCTTCCTAGGTGGTCTCCCATCCAAGTACTAACCAGGCCTGACCCTTCTCTTTTTTATAAAAAGAAGTTAATATTTAGATAGCTTATAGGACTCTAAGAAATGTATCTCAAAGAGAGATGGACTTCCTTTAGTTGAGGAGCTTTTTCTTCAGATCTGCACAAACTTCTGAATTTTGAAAACTCACCAGTATAGTAGGATGGGTTTATCTCTTAAAGCAGTCAACAACATTGGGATTATTAGCTATTTTCTCTGTGGTCCGTTTCCAACTCATGCAATGATGGATTTTAAAGCCTGTTTAAATTTGATTCTACCTTTTGGTTTCTTAGGGGAATATTTTAAGTATTCTTAAATAGCTGGGTGATTCACACCCATGGCTTAATACAAAGTATAAAGTCTGTATATCCTCTAGCTTAAATTGTCCTTTTATAAGCATGACTATGTAGGGTCTACAGAAGGTACATCTTCTTTTGCTGCTTCTGTTCTTATTCTTGGGCTCTGCAGAGCAAACTTGATTTCCGCAGCTAAAGAAAATGAAGATTACTTGTATTTGTGTGAATGTTCCTTCTGTTCCTGCCACATGGTAGGATATATCCTGTATAGATCCATTCCCACTTAACACTGATTGGTATACCTTCATTGCCCTGCACTTGTGTGTGAAATACTAAATTTCATACTAAATTTCACACACATTTTAGGATCTATTATTTAGTCACCATCTGTAGTTACTAAAAATTTGTAGTCGTGAATATAGGCCGTTTGTTTTTGATGAGTGTCTGTGTAATCAGTAGTAAGGGGAAGTAAAAGTAAAATTTTATGCCCGTATGAGGGGCAAAGGGCATTAGTTGAAGTCAGTTGTGACTAACTGATGGTGATTCTGCTGCTCTTCTGTCCTGGAGAGTTAGAAGGTGAAAATTTATATATGAAATAAAAACGTTCTCTCAGTACTCATGTAACCTTTTAGAAAGTGTTAAATACAAGATGTATGTGAGAGGGCAAATTAAATGTTGTGTTTTATCCTTTACTTATAAAAAAGAAAGTATTCATAGTGTAAAAAACTAACTCTTTGTTTATTTGTTTAGGATGGATTGGATGCTTTGGTGTATGATTTGGATTTTCCTGCCTTAAGAAAAAACAAAAATATTGACAACTTTTTAAGCAGATGTAAGTAATTTTTGTGGAGATTAATGATAGACTGTATGTAATGAAATTTTGACATAGACAAGTCAAGCCCTTTTTATCCTTCTGTCTACTTTTTGGTTATTTCATCAATAATTCCTACATAAAATGAGTAGGAAGTGACAGAAACTTTATTAGCCAGCTTAGATGTCTATCAGGAGAATCTATAAAATATTTTACAGAGAAGGGAATGAAAAGTAAATGGTTAAAATAAATATGTTAAAATAAACATTTATATATATTCACATTGAATTTCAATAATGTTATATTTGTCCTTTTTTTCTTTTATAAGTGATTTAGCTATATTTTAATATCTGTGGGAAAGAATAGATTACATATAAAAAGTCCTAATTTCTTCAGGAAAGATGGCTTATGTTTAAATTTTACAGATGTTCTTTTCTAAAAATTCTGTTTTGGATTTTGATATTAGATATTATTTAAAAATTTGTTTAAAGAACTTATTAAAAGTTTTAAACTTTTAATCTTAAAAAGTTTAGATAATAAAGTATTTCCCATTCCATTTCTTTATTTCTGTTCCTAAACCTAATATTGATATTTAGGTTGGGTTGGTTTTAGTGTTGTCTTTCAATTTTGGTTACATATGTTTTGTTAGAAAAGTTTTATTTTCTGAATATTCAAATGTTTTCACATACCAATTTTATGTTTTTATAATTTTCCATTATTCATGAAATATTTATTCAGCCTTAATTTAATTTTGAAATATGGCGCCAGATCTGAATTAGGAACGTTTTAAGTATAAAATTCTCTTAATTTCTCTCATCTTATTGAAATTGCCCAAAATTTTATTATTTTTTACATTTGCTTATCTCCCTACTTAACAGTATGGCTAAAGAACTAAAAAGATGGAGAAACATCACTACTACTTCTTATTTGAGGCAAAGGATAAGTCTTGTTAGTACAAAGAGGAGTGTGTAATCTTGTAAAGTTAGGGTAGCAAGAATTGGAACACATGCTTTCTTAATTTGTTACTCCCTTTGTTAGGCACTATTGCTGTTTTCATAATATTGAGTACGTCTTTATATTATATTTTATAAATAGAAACATCCATAGCCACAATAGAAATTACTAAAATAAAACGAAAACGTAAAGATGAACTATTTTAGTTGATAAACCTGTGTAATTTAGTTTAGTTTACAAATTGGAGAAAAGTACAGAAAATAATATAACAAAATTTTAGCAAATCATGTCTAGCATAAGGTAAAAACTGTGACCAAGGAGGGTTTATACTAGGATTGCAAAGTTAGTTTAAGGTTCAAAAATCAATTAGTGGAATTTACATTATTAACATACTAATTAGAAAAGAAAATCTATAAATTATCTCAGTAGATGCAGAAAAAACATTTGATAAAATTCTATATAGTCATTCTTGATTTAAAAATACCTCTGCAAATGAGGAATTGAGGGAAACTCCCTTACCCTGATATAAGAGAATCTATAAAAAACCCTGCAGTTCAGATTGTATTTAATCGTGCATGATTAAATGCTTTTCCTTTAAGATTGGGAACAGGCAATCATCTCATTACTTTCATACAACATTGTCCTGAAAGTTTTAGTGCAATTAGTTAAAGAAAAATCATATAGATTAAAAAGGAAGTGAAATTTTATTTATTTATATGACATTCTTTTTATATACAAAATCCTCAAAATTTTCTGCAAAATCTTGCAGAAATTTTTATATAGAAATCTTACAAGATTTTCTGCAAAAATACTTCAAGAATTAACATAGTTGCAGGTTAGAAGGTTAATATTAAAAAACAATTATATTTCTATAAATTAGCGAGGAGCAATTTGAAATTGACAGTATAACAAATATAGCACCATTTATAGTAGAAGCAAAAACACGACAAATTTAGGAATAAATTTGACAAAATATGTGTAAGTTTTATTCCGAAAACTACATACTATCACTGAGATAAATTCAAGAAGACCTAAAAAAAGAAGGACATTCAGTGTTCATCAGTTGGACAATTCAATATTAAAATGTTAGGAGTCCCCAAAACCTAAGTGGGCTTTTGTTGTTTTGGTTTTGTATAAGATGACCAGCAATTCTAAATTCATGTGGAAATTTGAAGGATCTGGGATAGCCAAACAATTTTGGAAAGTAAGAACAAAGTTGGAGGACTAACATTAGTGGATTTCAAGATCAAGACAGTATAATATTAATGAAAAACTAAACTCATAGATAAATGGAACAGAATAGAGAGTTCAGAAATAGACTAGTATACAGCCAATTAATTTTCAACAAAAGTAATTGGGAAAAAAAAAAGGTTAGAATTCATCAAAATTCAAAACCTTTTCTCTTTAGGAGACATTGATAAGAAAAATGAAAAGGTGAGCCATAGGCTGGGAGAAAATAGTTACAAAACATATGAAAGGGAAAAATTAGTCTTTTTAACAAATAGTACTCAGATAATTGGATGTTCATATGCAAAAAAATGAAGTTGAACTCCTCACATCACATACAAAATTAATTCAGCATGTAAGATCTAAAACTTTAAAACTCTTAGAAGAAAACAGGCATAAATCTTTATGACCTTGGTTAAGCAGTGTTTCTTCAAAATACCTAAAGTACAATAGCAAAAGAAAGATAAATTGGACGTCATCAAAATGAAAAACTTTTGTGCTTCAAAGGACACTATCAAGAAAGTGCAGAGACAACTCAGAGAATAGGAGACAATATTAGCGTATAATACACTTGATAAAGGATTAGTGGCTGGAATATATAAAGACATGTAACTCAACAATACAGAGAC
The DNA here is from genome assembly GCF_014176215.1 of Rousettus aegyptiacus. Lineage (NCBI taxonomy): Eukaryota > Metazoa > Chordata > Mammalia > Chiroptera > Pteropodidae > Rousettus > Rousettus aegyptiacus. The sequence continues at coordinate 55,771,356 of NW_023416287.1, read as the reverse complement.
AACTCCATTTTAAAATGGGCAAAGGATTTGAATATAGAGATTTCGCCAAAGAAGGTACACAAGTGGCAAATGAACACTTGAAAAGCTTCTCAACATGATTAGTTATTAGGAGTTAGATATTGTGGCCACTATGAGATATCAGTACACATTATTAGAATAGCTAAAAATTTAAAAATTGACAAAATGAAGTACATATATATATGAACAGAACATGTGGAGCAGCTGAACTCTGACACATTTCTGGTTGGTTTGTAAAATAGTAAGGGATTTTGGAAAACGGTTTTTATATTTCTTATGAAGTTATACATGCGTTTACCATATGACTCAGGAATCCCGCTCCTACATATTTAGCTAAGAGAAGTGAAAGTATATGTCCACACAGAGACCTGTATGAGAATGTTTAAGGCATTTTATTTATAATTGCTAAAACTGGAAGCAACCTAAATGTCTATCCGCTTGTAAATGGATAAACAAAATGGATAAACATAATGGAATACACAGCAGTGAAAAGTAGTAATTGATATGTACAACAACGTAGATAAATCTCAAAAGCATTGTGGTAAGTGAAAAAAAAGCCAGACCCAAAGAGTACATACTGTATGTTTCTCTTTACATGATAGAACATTTTCCTTCAACTCCTGTTGCATTTATGTACTATTTCAGAGTAATAAATTTTTGTCTGATAGAATTTTACATGTTGCTGAGATTAATTTATGAAGATATAGCTTTCATTAGTGAGTACATCAGAATTATTTTATTAAAGGTAAATGTTTTGTTTTGAATTGCTTTTTGCTGACAGGTGTCAGATGTAGTGATCTAAGACTACACCTGGAATATAGGATAAAATCTTTCTCTTTAGTATGTACTGTGTCACTAAAGTATATAGCAGCTTTAAATTATAGCAGCATGAAACATTTTAAACTTCAGGCCTAAGTATCTTACAAGCTATTAATTTTTATCTCTTTGGGTTGGCAACTGAAAGGGAAAAGAGTCTCTGATCATTTGCCTGAATATTTAGTTAAATATAAAGATTTGCTTATCTGGACTCTGCTGTATGATACCTAAACAGTGAGGACTACAAAGGAAATGTTTATCAGCCTCACATAACTGATAAAAATTTTAAGGTGAATTTTAGATAGGGGTTAGAGATAAAATGAATCTATTTTGGTACTCAAATTTTGGAAGAAACATGCTGGGTGGGAGTCATTGGGAAGGATGGAGAATTTGGGAACAGTGATTATGATTATATATTTGAACCATTTTGAATGTCACTGAGACTTTGGAGTAAAAGGTTCATAATTATGTTAGTAGAAGTCTTTTTTAATGTTTCATGAAAATTATAATTGATGCGAATTATATTCAGACAGGAACATATCCTCATACGTGCTATCATAGGATACATCTCCTAATACCACTTAAGAAACCTAAATGATAATGGTGACCATTATGTAAAGTAAGACTATATTAAGCATGGGAGTTTCCACAATAAACTGCGCCAATCAAATTTTGAAGTACAGTGTCTGGTTTGCCTGGAGTATAGACAACGTTTTTTGTTTGATGTAGAGAGGGAAATATTTTAACATAATAATTTGTATGATACTTGTACTTCCTTTATCCTTTTTTTTCCTACTTCTCTTAATGTGCAAAATATTTTTTTAAAAAGTAAAGAAAAAATATATCTTAGGTCAGTCATTAATAAGACAAGTAGAGATATGCTAAGTGTAGTTTTATACACTAAGGCAATTTATTGTCTGTGATTTATATAGCCTTGTTTGAAATATAAATAGTGCTTTGTTATGAGGAACCTAGGATGAACTTTATAAATCATTAAAAAATAATGATTCCTTTTTATAGCTAGGATGGTAGAATGAAAAGGATTGTGGGCCATAAACTCAATGTGTAATTATTTTACCTCTTCGCTTTTATATAAATAAAATGATATGATTACTGAGGAAAGAAAATCTCAACACATTTTCCTCTGTATAAACATACACCCTTTCTAAAACAAGATAGAAATTGCAGTGTATTCCCATTACTTAGGCAATTTTTATTTTAACACAGCCTCAATTCTTTTCCCTCAAAGAGTTGAAATTATTCTAAGAGTGGCAGTGGGTTACAAGGATATATAACTTCATAATTAGATTTTGTTTATTTTTATTATTTTTTATTTTATTTTTCAATTAGAGTTGATGTTCAATATTACTTTATATTAGCTTCAGGCGTACAGCGTAGCAGTTAGACACTTTTATAATTTATGATGTGATCCCCCAGAGTAGTACCCCCCTGCCACTATATACATAGTTATTACAATATTATTGACTGTATTCACTATGCTCTTCTTCACATCCCCATGACTATTTTGTAATTACCGATTTGTACTCCTTAATTCCTTCACCTTTTTAACCCAGTCCCACAAATCCCCTCCCATCTGACAATCATCAGATTGTTCTCTGTATCTGTTTTGATTGTATTAAAAAAAATAAGTTCAAATAAATTAGTATTTATTATTAGTATTTACACAAATAAATATTTATTAAACTAAATTTACCATAGTCTGATAGAAGGTAATGGAGGAGGGAAGAGCATTGTATAAAGAAAATCCATGAACCTGAGAGTAAAAATGTGCTAGAGAGCATTTGTTTGTCTAAAAAAGGTAAACCCAGAAATGATATTTTATGGTAGCATACTATATTTAGCTATCCTAATATAGATTGCAAAAGTGGTATAATAGCTATGGTAGTGGTGGTATAGCAGCTATCTACTTATAAAAGCATGTAGAACAATTGATAAAATCTTTATATGCTTTGCCAATAATTATTCAGAAAGTAATGAGAATAATTGCTATTCTGAGTTTTCGATCAAAAAGGCTGAATTGAGAGGTGACAGACCTTGAGAGAAAGCATTCAATTCACTTTAGATCGGTGGCACTGTTGACATTTTGGGTCAGATAACTGTTGAGGAGGCAGTTTTTTGAACTATAGGATGTTTAGCAGCATCGCTGGCCTCTACCTTCTATGCCAGTAACATACTCTCTATCTTATTCCCAGTGGTGACAATCAAAAATGTCTCAAGACTTAGCCAAATGTACTCTGGGGGTCAGAATTACCCTCAGTCGAGAACCATTGCCTAAGACTCTATGTTACTGAAGGAAAGAAATACTGGGCACAATCAGGCATGTGCTCCAAGCTTAGGAAATTTAATCAAATTTACTGAAAAGATAAATCCTAAAAATAGTGATTCCAAGTGAAGGATGATATATCAAAAAGGGTAAATATAAGAAGGTTACACACAAAGAAACCAAGGTTATTCCACAGGAAGTTCTTACTCAGGGCAAGGGATATGAATGAACATGTTAAGTATGAGTGCACATCCAGGGATAAGTGCAAAAGAGTAGCATAAATCTATAATGGTTCTGTTAGGCCAAAAGCCCATGACGAGCCAAGATTTGTGAAAAGTTCTTAAGGCAACAAAAAGTAATTTCTTTCCTCTAAGCCTTCCCATTTTAGAGTTATGGGTTTAAGATATGAGAAAATGATAAATTCATTACATGGAACCACTTATTCTTAAATGATTTTTTGAATGTCCAGTCACCAAAGACATAAGGAATATAACAGCGTTTTTCTTAAAAACTATAGCACTTACCATCTTGTGGAGGGAACTACAGAAACAAATAGTATAGACCTTTATAATAGTGGAAGTTTATAGAGAAGGTAATGATGCCTAGATCTTGAGGGAGTAAAGAAAGGGTTTGGAAAGTAACATTTGAGTAAAGTCTTAAAGCATAGGCTAGATTTTTCAATTGAGGAAGAACAATTTAGGCAGAGGAGGAACAGCATTTGTTGTTATAGTTATTTGAAAGTATGGTATCTTTGAGGAACGATAAGTTTAGTATAAACTGAACTTGGTTTATGATGAACAAGCAGGGGTAAGGAGGATACATGGCAGAAGAAGAGACTGAAATGGTAGGTTGAGCCTTTGGGTTAATGGATTGCATAAAAAAGAATTACATTGTGCCTTGTTTTTGTTTTCATTATTCTCAAGAGTTTAAAAAATGTAGGTAAAGGAATTGAAGTTCAGGGAAAGAAGAAATTTGAGCACTTTAAATTAGTTTATACCCCCAGATCTAGGGAAATTATACCTTAGAATATTGAATTAACATGCTGATGTGATTGAGGATCTTTAGAAAAACTTTAGAGAATAGTGGAACTGCTAGAAAATTAAAGATAAGAAAACACTGATAAATATAGATTTCTGATCAGTGACAGTCTTCAGGCAGATTTGAACTTTACTACTGCAATTACTTTTGTTCAAGAGTCGTCATCTCCACTTGCATGACCGCAGTAAATCTTCTTTCTAGTCTCAGTGCATCTACTCTTGCCCATGTGCAGTTAGTTATCCACATTGAGGCCAGAGATTCTTTTTTAATTGCAGATTTCATTAAGTCACATCTTACTCCCAGCCTTTCAGTGGATTTTCTTAATCTGGTGCTGTATGACCTTTCAAGTTATATTATTATCTGTACTACTTACTCTTTTCTTTGTTTCCTTATACCTCAGTCACAAAACTTACATTTATTTCCTGGAAAGTACCTTGATACCTTCTCCACAAGACTTCTTAGATGTTATTTTCTTCACAGAATTCCCTCCAACCCCATCCAACCCCTTGGACTCGGCCAGATATACTGCTGCTGGGTGTGTACTTTCATGGCATCTTGTGCACTTGTCACAGTTAGATTATGTATTTTTTGATATGGTTGTTTGATTGGTATCCATTCTTCTCCTTTCCTCATCATTAGATTGTAAGTGTCATTTGAGTAGGACATTTGTATTTTTATTCCCAAACCTGACTGAATATTAGGTACTCATTAAATATTTGTTAATTGTGTTTGAGGTTAAATGCTAATTTGTTAGAGATGATCTGAAAAGTATTCTTTTGTTGGCAGAGTTCAGACACAATTATTGGTTTTTAAAATTATTTTTGATTGCCTCATAGTTCAAATGTATTGATGATAATATAGCATATCTCTGTACCCATCATCACAATTAAACTAATTAAAATGTTAGTTACCATATTAAAGGGCATATTACATGTATCATTGTAAAAGGGTTGTATCTACATTTTTTGTGAATTTTTCAAAGTAATACTATTTGGTAACCAGCCATATAATATTTTGATGTTCCATAAAATGACGTTTAACATTTTCTCTGATTACTTTCTTATCTTCCTTCCAAAAATAAGATTTCATGGATTACACAAATTTAATTAGACATTAATTTATATGTAAACAGGTAGTAATTATCATTAGAAAGTTTGTTCCTCTTTTCTCCCATCTTGAGGTATTAATATATCATTACTCTGGCATGCTTCAAAATATAAAATACTTCTTTTTCATAATGTTTAAATTTGTGAAATCATGATACCTTTCTGCTTATTAAATGATTATTACGATAGTCGAATGTTAGTGTTATTTTTCAGTTAGCTATTCATTAGTTGGTAGTTAAAATCAGTAACTATTTTTTATTAACGCAATGGAAGAGTAAATTATTTTCAGTTTAAAATGTTCTGCTGATGTCAGTTGAATCTGTTGTTCATCCAAAGAAGTAAAAACAATTTCATTATGTTTGCCTCCGCGCCTCGTGGAATTACGAATAAGGTACATATTGCTCAATAGAAAAGGGGAAACTTTTCTCATTTTAAATTAACGTGTAAAAATATTTAAACAAAACAGCAAAAGGTTTTATGACTTGTAAGAGTCTTTATTTTAATGTTTGTGGCTAGCTTCTTCTCAAATGTCTCATTACATTTATAAAGTCATTACTGTAATTTTGAAGATGAGTACCACATTATCTGTACGAAAATTAAACATGGTTTTATGCACTTTGAATATAAATTTAGGTGTAGTTATATTATAAGTCTACACTTTGAGGGATTTTAAGGAGCAAAAATTCTAAAACCAGCAAAATTTATATACTGTCTTTCATACACTGTTTACTTCTGCATTTGAAAGGGTTAAGTTTCTTGAGAGAAGGAAGGTATAAATAGATTATATTGATTATATATTGTGATTAGTATAAAATTCCATTTTCAAGCTTCTCAACAGATTTAAAAAAATGTAATGTTACCATTTGGTAGTGGCATTAAAAACTTCCTTTACAACTAAGTATTAAGGTACATGTAAGAGTGCATTAATATGGGATATATCCAGCCAAAGACATTGAAATGTAAGGTTTTGAAATGTTTGATATTTTACTTATTAAGTATATAAATGACTTGAATAGTTTGATAACTCCAATGGTGAATGTATTTCCATGGGGCAGGGGCAGGGGCAGAATTGCAATCATATTTTGGGATTATTTTTTCAAACAATACTGAAGTATAAGAAAAAGAGTACTTTGTTGAAGGACATAAGACTAATAGATCATCATGGAGAGTCTAGAAGCATACTTTTTTATTAAATGAAAATTTGGCATAAGCTTAATATAGCAGTTAGGTCATTGGAGAAAGGTAGATTATTCGGTAATTTGTATTGAGACAATTAGATATTGATGGAAGGAGAAAATGAAATTCAGTCTCCATAATATATACAAACGTAAAAATATAAAGTCCTAGATGAAATTATAGGTGTTATGTTTATAGTCTTCAAGTAAGGAATGCCTTTTTTCTTTTCCAAAGAGGATACCAGGACTAGAAACTGTAAAGGAAATATTGACAAACTTTGGTGTATCAAAACTATGTATAAAGAAAAATGTAAAGAACACTGACAAACTGGAAAAGATTACAACATACTTGATAGAATTATATTCCTAATATATGATGAGATCCTTCTAATCAATGACACAATAAAAAACAAAGTAACAATGTCTAGTTTAATGGAGAAAAACACCAGTGACCAGTGAGCAGTTGACAGTCGAACAAATGCATTAATATTTCAAGAAATAGGGGTTAAAAAAAGATTACACCCCCGTCTCCACCCCAATCTAATGAGAAAGATAGAAAAAGAATATTTAGGATAGTTTAGTATTGAGAGTGAAAATTAGTGCAGTCGTTTTGGAGAGCAGTTAGTACATTTTAAAACTAATAATATTCATGAGCATAATGTATCCTATAAATACTTAAAGAAATATATCCTGCAAAAACAGCTCTGCAAATACACAGGAATGTTTGTCATAACAAATATATGTTGTCAGAGCAAAAAGTTAGAACAATCTAAATATAAATCAGTAGAATCTGTCAGTGTGTTCAGTGAAAAGCAATTCACAAAATATCTTTGTACATCAATAAGTATGTATAGATAACACATTTTAAAAAATGAATATATATATCCCATTGAATGAATATACATCATAATTTTAAAAGGTGTTTTTGTAATAGTGGATATTTAGGTTCCTTCTAGTTTTTCACTATTATAAATAAGGCTGTGCTGAACATTCTTATACATACAATTTGATATACTTGCTTTTTTCCTTAGTTTGGAGTGAATTCCAGGAAATGCTGAGTCATGAGTTGTAGTCAGTTTACATTTTTATATATATTGTCAGAATGCAGTTTTATACCACAATAAGATATTTTAAATTTTAAATCGGAGCCATAAAATTGAATGTATTATTCAGTATGACCAAGGATGTTAGAAAATCTTGTTTGAAGTTATTACAAATAAACTATCACTCAATCAGATAGATTTTTCTTTTACAAGTATAACTGTTGTTATGACTAATACCATTAGCAGACAGCTAAAGACAGTCAGACAAACTGGATTCTGAGTTTGATAACCAATCCATAGATAAACAGGCCTCATCAGTGTCATGGGATAGCTGTCTATTTCTGATGCCAGCAGCTTCTCATTCTAGAGGAATCTCTGATGTCCATTGTTGAGTGTCACAGATAAAGGAAGATGTCCAATCACAGTTAGGTGCCTGGTAAGGTCCCTTCCAACAAGATTGGAGAGTGCCTTTTATTTTATGTCCTTTCCAAAAACAAAACAAAACAAACAAAAGCTTTAGGTAGCAGTCAGTGATCTTTAAAGTGTCTGTCTCCTAGGAGCTTCCTCTGAGAGGAAGCGGTTAGCAGCTTGGCATTTTCTTAAAGTGACTCTGTCAGATCTTGACAGGAATATAAGATGTCTTAATAACGTCAGCTCATAAGTGCATTTATCTAAGTCTAGCTTAAATGCACTGTGATACATGGAGGAATGCAAAAACCGAAAAATGAGGAGCCAGGGATCAGGGGAAAACCAACAGACTGTCTTGGGTTTCCCATAGCCCTGACTGTTCATTCACTTTACAACCATTTTTTATGCATACAATATATCCTAGAAGTTTTCCTCATTTATAATGCTTCTTCTGCAGTTTCAAATCTTTTGAGATATTCTAGGAGTCCTTCTGAAATACTGCAAAGTTATTTCTACATGTACAGAAAAGTTACCAAAATAGTAGAGATTATTAGATGCCCTTCACCTAGCTTTCCCTAAGGTTAATGTCTTATATAACCATGGTATATTGACAAGGCTAAGAAATTGAAATTGTTGTATTACTAGTAACTAACTATGTACTTTACCCAGATATCAGTTTTTCCATTAATCTCCTTTTTTTGGGGGGTTACAGAATGCCGTCTAGAATACTACATTGTATTTAGTTTTCATTTCTCCTTAGTCACCTCCAGTCTATTAGAATTTTTTAGTCTTTCCTCATTTTTTATGATCTTGACAGTTTTGAAGATTACTGATCAGATATTTTATAGAACATCCCTCAATTTGGGTTTGTCTGATGTTTTCTAATAATTAGACAGGGGTTATGGGTTTTGGGAAAGAGTACCATAGAGATGAAGTATACTTCTCATCACATTATATCTGGGCTATGTGATATTATCATGATTTATTAATGGTCTGTCAGGCTTTTCTCCCAGTAAGTTACTATTTTTCATACCTTACCCTATTCTTTGGAATCTCGTCCCTAGTCCAGCCCACACTCAAGGGGATGAAAATCAATAAGCCCCCCCTTTAGACTCAAAACACTGCACATTGTCTTTCACAGAGCAAAAGTTTTTTATTTTGATAAAGTCTGATTTATCATTTATTTCCGTTATGGATTGGGCTTTTGCTATTGTATGTAAAAATCATTGCCAAACCCAAGATTGATTTTTTTAAATACCTTTATTGAGTTTTATGTGACATACTATAAAATTCACCTATTTAAAGTATACAGCTCATTGTTTTATGTGTGTTTAGTTGTGCAGTCATTATCACAGTCACTTTTAGAAATTTCATCACCTCAGAAAGAAGACCCATACCCATTGGCAGTCACTCCTCATTTCTCCTTAAGCTTCTCAGCCCTAGGCAATGACTAATTTATTTTGTCTGTACAGATTTGCCAGTATGGACATTTCCTATAGATGTAATCATACAATAAAGGGTGTTTTGTGACTGGCTTTTTGTACTTAGCATAATGTGTTCAGGGCTCATCCATGTTGTAGCACATATTTCATTCTTTTTAATTGCAAAGTATTCTGTTGTGTGGGTATACCAACATTTTGTTTACCGTTCATCAGTCAATAGACATTTGTATTGTTTCTGTTTTTTGGCTATTATGAATAATGCTGCTATGCACATTTTTGTACAAGGTTTTGTGTGGACATACATTTTTATTTCTCTTAGGTAGATACCTAGAAGTAGAATTACTAGATCATATGGAAATGCATTTTGAGAAACCTAACATTGATTTTTAAATATATATTTTTATTATTTTGGAGTAAATGTATGATTGCTTATCTGTTGTTCCTGAATGGATAAGAGCTGCATGTAAATTATCTCCATTTGTAAATAATATCATTACATGTTTTTAATGTTTTAATAAGTATCATTGAGCATATACATATGTCAGAGACATATCTGTGAATGAAGTGTGGTCTTTATCATTAAGGAAATGGGAATTGCAGTCTAGGAGAAGAAACATATAAACAATTCCTGTCCAGATTGATAGATGAAGTAATAGGGAAATAGTGATGTCCTAGAGGAGGGAGTCGTCCCATCTGCTTGTGGAGATCAGGAATGGCTGAGGCAGAGATATAGAATTAGATCTTGTTTGATAGTAACTTGGTCAAATAAAGTGGGGCAAGTCATTTTAGGCTGGTGATCAACATCTACAAAGGCATGGAGATGGGAAGCAGTATGGCTGTATAGGCAATTGCAACTAACTGTACTTTGCTAGAGCATTGTTTGGGGAGAGTATCTAGATAAAAGACTGGAGAAATCAGACAGTAACAAGATCTAACATAACAAGATTTATGCTATGTTGAGAAGTTCAGATTTTTTTTTTTTTTTTGGCTAATCTGTTTCTCAAACTGTGTGTGTGTGTGCGTGCACACATGTGTGCACATGCTGGCAAACATGACATATCTTTCTGGACCTTGAATTTTATTTGACAGTTTGGGTGTAAAATAATTTTTGCATTAAAACATTCAAATAAATAAAACATTCAGATTTTATGAAGTGGAATACCACATTGTAAGTTTTTCAGATAAATTTTAGATAATTGTAGAGATTGTTAGGGCTGCTTTGACTACTCTATGGGTTTCTTTAAGGAAGGAGTAGCAGTATTTTGTTCAAAAGGTGTATTATGCATAGCTTTTATTACCATATTTTATCTATTCTGACATTTTAAACTTTTTTAGAAAATTGGGATAGGTCTTACAGGCTATAGTGATACCTGAAATGATGGTATATTTTATAATATAGGATCTTAGGCTAGGCAAAATATATCTTTTTCTCATTAGAAAGCAACAGTAATTATACAAAACTTGAAACATATAGAAAATGTGAGGAATAAAATAATCTGTAATGCTACCACACTCAGAAATGACTGCAGTTATTATTTTGGTATATTTTTTTCTGGTCTTTTTTCTATCTACATACCAATATATATTTTTATTTTGAAAAAATCGAGTTTGTAAACCACATGTAGTCTCTTCTGTTTGCTCAGCATTGCCTGCTGGATGTCATTCTATGTAATTATCCAACAAAATTTTAAATGTCACCTAATATTTTATTATGTGTATATGAAATTGCTTAATTTTTCTAAGTTGACAAGCATTTTATTGTAGAAATCTTGGTTCTATACCATATCTAATTTCTTTAGGATAAATTTATAGAAGTAGAATTCAGTGGATATAAAGTGTGATTTTTTTTTTTTTTTTTAAAGAATAACCATCTGTTTGGTTTCTAGGAAGTTAGATTGATGAGTCTGTATGTGATTGAAATCTTTTTTTAATTTTTGGTAACTCCAAAACTATAAATTTTCATCTTTTCTGCACAGCATCTTTTTCTAATTTGTGATTATTTAGAGACCAGTTAGCTTGTTAGCAGCCTGTAAAGACTCATGGTATCTATTTGTGACTCAGTTTTCCCATTTCATTCCTTGCTTGCTGTGCTGTGCAGTACTATCTCACTTCTCTGAACCTTAACTTTCTGCCAGCATCACCTGGCTCAATAGTTGGCAATCAGAAATTGGCAAAAAAAAGTTTGATAGTCACACAATCCTGTTTATTGGTCTTAGAATTAATGAGGATTTCCCAGATTTATAATTTTGCAGGTTTTATTTTGCATGAAACAAACTTTATGACTAACAAAGAGGTTAATGCTTATTATAGGAAAAAAGGAACACTAAGGAAATTGGGAAGTTCTCAAGAGTTTTGCAGTTTTATATAGGGCGATGAGGGTAGGATGCACTAAAACATGACATTTGAGAAAAGAATTGAAGTAATTGAGAGAGTTGGCAGGTATTTGAGGGAAGAGAATGGCATACAGAGGAATAGCAGAGGCCTTAAGAGAGGAGTGTACCTGACGTGTTTGAGGAGCATCAAGGAAGCCACTGTGGCTGAAGACAGTTTAAACAAGGGAGAGAATAGTTGGATGATGTCAGAGGAGCAAGGAAATTGGGAGGCTAGGTCATGTAGTCTTGTAGGCCATTGTAAGATATTTTACTTTTACTCTGAGTGAGATGGCAAGACATTAGAGAGTTAAGCAGAGGCATGAAATGATCTGACTTATGTTTTAAGAATATCACTCTGGGTTTAGAACCGACTATGGAGAGGCAAGGATAGACATAGGGAAATCATTTAAGAAGCGATAGCAGTAATCCAAGGAAGAGATGATGATGACTTAGTCCAGCAGGTTCCATATATATTTCAAAGGTAGAGCCAGGATATTTTCCTGAAAGATAGGATGTGGAGTATAAGAAAAAAAAGTCAATAATAATCCCTATGTTTTTGCCTCAAGCAAAAGTGAGCCATCGGCTGATAGAGGTTTTGAGTGAGAACATCTCTTTAGTTTTTCATGCATTAAATTTGAAGTGCCTGTTACTGAAGTAGATATATTTTGTAAGTAGTTGAATATATAAATTTGAAGTTTGAGGTGTCTGTGCTAAAGGTAAGTATTTGAGAGTTACTGATATGCAGATGGTTTTTAAAGCCCACTAAAGCAGTGAGTGTAGGTACAGAAGAAAGCACTTTGAAAGACTGAGCCTTGAGATGCTTCAATGTTAAGAAATCTGGAAAAAGAGAAGGAGTAAGCAAAGGCAACTGGGAAATAACCATTGAGGTGGAAAAGCACTTTTAGTGTTTTTGGAAAATGTAGTATCCTGGAAATCCAGTAAAGAAAGTGTACTTGGAGAGAGTGATCGAACTGTGTCCAAAGCTGCTGATATGCCCCCAGGACTGAGAATTGGTCATTGGATTTAGCAACATGGTGGTCATTTGTGACTTTGACAAGCAGTTTTGGTTGAAAGGTAATGGCCAAGGCCCACTCAGAGTGAATTTAAGAGCAAATGTAGGAAAGATTTAAAGGGGGTGGGCAGTGTAGACATCTTTCTGAAGGATTTCGTTGTAGTGGAGTTGAGTAATAGGCTGTAACTGGTGAGATAAATGGGATCAAGGTTTAAATTGGAATGAAAATAGCATGCTAGGATACGGTAAGGAAGGGTAAAGCTTGGTGATATGGAAAGGGGAAAATTGCTAGAGCAATATCCTTCCTTGAATTAGTGAAATAGGATAATATCATTGGTGGAAGGATTGGTGGAAGATAGTAGTCTTCTCCTACTTTAAATAGTGAAGAGACCAAATATATTAATGTAATGCTGCTAATTGGAAGAAATGTATATATATATATGATAATAATTCTGTGGCAGTTTTCTGCTGATTATTTCATTTGTTTCAGGGTAGTAGCCAACAAGGTCATTAGCTATAAATGAGGATCAGTAGGAGAACTATGGGAGGTTTTAGAAGAGAGATGAAAATGTCTAGCAGAGTGTGAGAATGAATAGATTAGGGCACTACATAAGTCCCAAGCCAAATTAAGGGTCATCTTTATGTTTGTGATTATGAACTTAAAATAGGGTCAGTCAATGTGATTTTATGTATTTATCCATGTATATTCAACTGCTTGGGTGCTGACATGGAGTTTGGAGAGTTGAATTTATGTAGGATTATAGTTTTGCCAAACTAAGTACAGTCTGAGAACCAGGGCACTAAAAGTGCATGCAAGCAAGTGATTACAGTGATTGAAATTTAAGCTGGGTAGGTAAGAAGTAGAAGGTGTCAGCGTGATGAATTGCACAGTAAAAATTTGATAAGATCAGTGGATCGGAGGTCTTGGTGGGGTTGGGGATTTTTGGAGTTGAGTTATTGAAAGGAGTAAGCCGGGACGCTAAGGGAATGCTTAGAGAGTATAAGATTTGAAATAAAAATTATGGAAGGATTATAATTACTGATAATGACAATGTCTAGTATGTGACCATGGAAGTGAGTGGCTAAGATAATGTAGGGGACAAGATCACTGAAGGAGAGAAGTTAAAGGTATTGAGAGGCCCGCTTATCAGAAGTATCATCATGGATATATTAAAATTCTTAGGTTAAAAAGAATATTGAAGAAAAGATCAATAAACTAGGAATTTAAATTATCTAGCAATGAGATGTGATGACCTAAGTAAAAGTCAGTAGGTATAGCAACAGTGAGAAGTAGTGGGAGATATAACCAAATAAAATGAAAACCAAAGCTTGAAGATTTAGGGTGGGAGTATAGAAATGGCAATGAATTTTACCTGTCTTACTTTCAGGACCAGTAGTATAAGGCATATGTTATGATAAAGGGTACTACTTGAGCTGCAGTAGAAATGGTGCCCTAGAGGAGCAGGGTTTCCATGAAAGTAGGGGTTGGCAAACTATGTAGCCCCTAGGCCAGATCTGCTGTACCACTTGTTTTTGTATGGTCTATGAACGAAGAATGTTTTTTGTATTTTTAAATGATTGATAAAAAGTCAAAAGAAGACTAATTCATGACATGTGAAAATTATATGAAATTCAGATTTCATTGTCCACAAAGTTTTATTTTGGGATATAGCTATGCTCATTCTTTAATGGATTGTCTAACTACTTTTGTCCTGCAATGGCTGAGTTAAGTAGTTGTGACAGAAATCATGTATGGTGGTGTCTTCGCTTCACACTGCTACTCAGCACACCATAAAGCACAGTGGTACAGTTAGAACTTGACAGTGTTCCATGTGTGTCACCATACCACAACATTTTATTTATTGTTTTATTGCCAGTGCATACTTGTTGTGTCAAATCAAAAAAAAAAAAAGTGAACTTTATATGTCATTTTAAGGCACAGTGGAGTGTGGACCATTTTATAAAGTTAGATGTGTTAATTATATAGTGACACTATAGCAGTGCTACAAGAATAAAATACTGTACATTGACCTTACCAGAGTAAGCACTCACTATAATATTCCCACTCACAGAAAGCAACAGTCAGAAAAAATAGAAAATTTAAAACGAAATATCTCATTACAGCAGAATTTTCTTCACAAAAATGTAAAAGGAAAATGAGGCTGCAACTTGAGTTTACAGGTTGATTATTTGTTAGCATAGCACTGATGGTGAGTGCTTATAGCAGCAAAATAGATGTATACAGAGAAAAAAAACTTAAGACTATTAGCTTTTTGGCAAGAACAGTTACTTTAAAGAATTGAGGCCATTGGATGCAGCATCAATAGCCA
This sequence comes from Rousettus aegyptiacus, assembly GCF_014176215.1. Classification (NCBI taxonomy): domain Eukaryota; kingdom Metazoa; phylum Chordata; class Mammalia; order Chiroptera; family Pteropodidae; genus Rousettus; species Rousettus aegyptiacus. The sequence goes on along the minus strand of NW_023416287.1, from coordinate 55,756,312 downwards.
ATTAAAAAACAAGACAAACAATTTTGACTGGTTTTCCTTGACTCTTGTTTATTTGTTGAAGAGTCAGTACCAAGTTTGAAGTAACTAAAGAATTATCCTCAATGTATAGTCTGCATGGAACAAGTACAGGCAAGAATATCTTTAAAGAAGTTGAAAAAACACTAAGTACAGCTTGAAGTGGAGTGTGCTAAGGTGTGTTACCAGTGGCGTTAGTTAAAGTAAGATGCAGGAAAAGGCTTAGTTGGACAAACTAACAAAGCTTGTGAAAACAAAGTGTTTAAAAACCTATAGTTATTCATTGTATTATACATCAGCAGGTTACTTTGTAGAAAATATTTGAATCTATCATGTATAGTTGAACCACAGTGTCAGTAGTAGACATCATTCACTCTCATAGATTTAACCATCATCAAGCCTGTAAATTTTGGTCAGAAATTGAAGCTGAACATCCCAAGTTAACTTAGCATACAGCAAAGTTGATGGCTTTTAGTGTGTGTGTGTGTGTGTGTGTGTGTGTGTGTGTGTGTGTGTGTGTGTATTTAGTTAAGGACTACTGTGGACTAAATTGTGGCCCGCCCTCCCAAAAATTTATATGTTGAAACCTTGACTCTTAATATGACTATATTTGGAGATAGGGCCAGTAAGGAGGCAATTAAGGTTAAATGAGGTCAATAAAAGGGTGAGGCTCTGATAAGATAGAGTTAGTGTCCTTTCTTGTGCACACACAAAAGGAAGAGGCCATGTGAGTGCACAGAAAGACACTGGCTGTCAACAAGCCAAGAAGAGAGGCCTCATCAGAAACCAGTCGTGGTGGCCCCCTCATGTTGGACTTTGAACCTCTTTAAACTGTAAGAAAATGAATGTCTATTGTTTAAGCTACCCAGTCTATGATATTTGGTATGGCAGTATGAGCTAAGAAAAGAGTCAAGATGAAGTTTTTTCTGAATGAGAGGAACCACTCTCAACTGTCATTGAATTTTCATTAAACACTGATTGGCTCTGAGAATAAGTTTTTGCTTCAGACTTAATGTTTGTTAATGAATTCGACTTAAAATTAAAAGTAAAATAGCACTTTTATGCAAAATTTAAATGTAATAAAACCATTTTGACAACTGGTATTGTTTGAATCACAAGTAATGTCAAGCTTTTTTCTACACTTCCTGTGCTGTCAAATTTAATAAGGAAGCAAGTTCTCCATTCCCACACAAATTTGCTGCAGATACGTTTTCTGAGATCAAGCTACAGATGTTATAGCGTATTTATGGCTCTAAACTTTATATTATCAGAGCCAGGGATCCTTTCTTAACCCCACAGGCTATTATGTAATACATGTTATCCTGGTTCAGGCCTTTCTTTTATCTGTTTTACATATTCAGCACCTTTAAGCCTTATCGTGAAATATTTTTGATAATTAATAATTTTATAACTGCTGCCCTACAGGTAAAGTTCAAGCTCCTTACCCCGTTTGGGGCTCTCCAGCCTCTTCCAAATCCTTACCACAAACTTAATACTCCAGCAACACAGAAATCCTTGTATGTAGTTCCCCTGTGCCTTTTGCTTATGTTGCCCGTCGCCTGTATTCTCTTCTCCCTATCTAGCTGCTGCTCTTCATTTTAGACTCATTTCAGGTGTCATCTCCAGAAAGCCTTTTCTGGCCGCTTTCCTCCCATGCGAGCTTGGGTTAGGTGTCTTTCTTAGTTTTCCACAAACTTTGTGCTTATGCCCCTTATTTTTTTGTTTGTTTGTTTTCACTTTTTTCTGTTTTATTTGCTAGAATTTGAACTCCTTAAGAGCAAGAACTGTGTTTTAAAGTTATCTTTGTGTATCTACAGTGATTACTATAGAGCCTGTATTATAGAAATAAATATTTGGGCAGTAAATTAATTGATTATTATCTATTTCTGGTGCATCTTTTAGTAGATATGTAACCTAACATTAAATGTACTTATGTTTATGTTATCCTTATATGAAAATTTGCTCTCTGTTTCATGTATTTATTGGTTTTAATGTACACAAACACTTGGGTTTATATGCGTGTTTCAAAAGAAAGACAGTATTGTCTACAGCTTTTATTAGGAGCTAGAACTGAAGTTTAATAGCTGTTCAGTATTTTGTACAACTCTGAGATGTGAAGCTTTTCCATGTAATCTCATGCCAGTGTTGACCCATGTGGATTAAAATAGCCCTATTTTAATCTATGACCAAATTAGGAATTAGAATATCTATCCAGTGGGGATTTGTAAATTATCATGGTTCATAGCGTGACAGGTTTATATAAATAATTGCCATGATTCCCACTGTTTTAAGTTAAAATCTAAGTTCAAATAGAAGGATATAATAGTATGTGATTCTTTATTTAAATTTGTAACAAATTTAATGTTTTAAATTTGTTATATCTCTTTTAAAAGACCATCAAAACTGACTTGATAAAAAGAAATTTTTATTTCATTAGTCTAAAATATTTACTCATGGTCTCTCAATTCAAATTTGATGTGTGTTTAAAATACCAGGAACTAATTAACTAATTATCTTCAGTGTGTGTTTATAGTATATTTGTTTTCTAAAACATTTTCTTAAGGCAGATTTCAATGAAAACATTTTAATAGCTAGAGTGAAGTCATTCCAGAATTTATTTAAAACAATTCTTAGTACATTGAACATTTCTTTATAACTTTACAGTTTACTATGAAGTAATTCTTAATAAACTTTTTTTGTTTTCATTGTATTTCTCAAGAACCTGAATGTAAAATAAGCAGTGTTCATTATAATGCTTCAGTGATTTAAAATGATAAACTTTTCTTTTCATACAGATAAAGACACAATAAATAAAATTAGAGATTTACGAATGAAAGCTGAAGATTATGAAGTGGTGAAGGTGATTGGTAGAGGTGCATTTGGAGAAGTTCAATTGGTAGGTTATTTTAATGAGATTAAAAACATTTACTTTTTAAAATTAAAAATTCCACTTGTATGTTTAACATATGTTATTTGGGAAAATCTCATTTTTATAAAATTGTTTCTTTAAATTGCTGTAGACATTCTTGCCTAATTATATGAAAGCCTAGAGTCAAATTCAGAAGTGTGAAATATTTTCCACAGGCATTCATGGGTGGAGAAAAGGTTTCAAGCATCAGAAGAGAAATCTTTACTTCTAATATTAGACTACCTAAAATGCTATGAAATAGTAAGTTTTATAAATAGGAAGCAGCATATATAGGGTAGAGGAGGGGATGTGTGTTGTAATAAATGGAACAAAGTGTTTTTTCTGACATTACTTGCTTCTGGTAATCAAAGGCTTGACATTCTGTAAAGTTAATTCAGCAAAAGAGAAAAAATAAGAATAGTTTCAACAATAATTTTAAATTATTTAACATGTTGTTAAAATCATTTAGTAAATTGTTCTTAGAAACTCTGAGCTTTAAATTTAAATGTTAGCACAAGGTCATTATTTTCCATTTTCAATTTTAAAGGTAAGGCATAAATCTACCAGGAAGGTATATGCTATGAAGCTTCTCAGCAAATTTGAAATGATTAAGAGATCCGATTCTGCTTTTTTCTGGGAAGAAAGAGACATCATGGCTTTTGCTAACAGTCCTTGGGTTGTTCAGGTATGATTTCGCTACTGTTTCGTTATTACTATACTAGTTTGTAACTAGACATATCTGAGAAGCTTAGTTTATTAAGAACAGTAATAATTTAGTGACAAGTACAGAATTATCTAATATACCATTGTTTTTAAAGTCATAAAATTTAGTTTAATTGAATCATCTCTAGGAGGAAAGTAAGATCAAAACAAAATAATTATATTTCTATAGAATTTAAATGTTAAAAAATCTAAACAATCTGCTTTGATTTCAGGTAAGTTATATATTTCTATACTCTTAAGTAGATACCTCTAATATTGAAATTTAAGTTTTTTCCCAATTATGAGATTTTCTTATTTAACTGTCTGTTCATCTATTTGTCTCCTTTATTTTGTGGAAAGGAAGGAATGGGAAAAATGAAGGGAAGAGTGAGTTAAGCTAGGCGTCTGAATGTTAGTTTTAGACTTTTCAATGGAAAGAAAAAAGTACTAGCTAGAAGTCACAGGCCTATCTATAAAGCTGTGGCCAAGTTATTTACATCTTTGGGCCTCGATTACCTTGCTCAAAAATGAGAATGTTGACTTAGATTGGTTATTTTCAACTGTGGAGATACCTCAGGTGAAGTCATAAGGACAAGCAGGAATTGGGGTAGGTTATCATTTTTGGTTTTCTATTTCTGTCTCACCTAGAATAGCTCCATGTTTTTTATCTGTCTTACAGATTAGGGTCCTTATATAAGATTTCATATGGGGGAAGTTAAGTCTTTAGGTTTAAAAAAAAATTGAGCTAGATTATTTCTAAATTCCTAACATGTATTTTGTGATTTATTTATTTACAGTATGTAATGAAGCATATCCTAACTAAGCATACTAGTGATTTGTGTAAACAGAATATAGACTATATTAAGATTTACAACATGAGACTTTTTATACTTGAAATGTTTGTCTAGTTTTTATCAGCTATGTAGAGCAGAGTTTCTTAGGCTCAGTATTATTGACATTTTCGTCTAGGTAATTCCTTGTTGTTCGGGGCTATCCTGTACATTACAGGATTTTTATCAGCATCGCTGGCTTCTATCCAGGTGATGCCAGTAGCAGCGCTCCTCACCCCATACTACAGTTGGAACAACCAAAAATGTGCTGAGACATTGTCAAATGTCTCCTTGGGTCGGGGATTGGAAAGAGATAATTATCGTGTCTGGTTGAGAACCACTGATAAAGAAAATGCCCATTGTTCCTTAGAGAATTAAAATTTAACATATGATATAACTGATACTTTTAGGGTTACATTTACAACATATATACTTGAAGCTTTGTTTTTCTTGATATATTTTTTATAAATAGGATAAACCAGCACCAAAATCAACAATGTTTCTTTAATTATGGTGCCCGGTTGTATAGTTTAATTTGGTATATCCACGGGATGCCATTTAGTTTCTTATCCTTTTCCAAAATATTTTTTTAATTAAAATAACTAAATCTGTAAGTAAAATCATTAAACAGTATTAAAAATGAAACAAAAAAGGAAGATTTTAAGATATAAATGGTTAGGTAAATTAGGTAGAATTTCTCTAGGGCTAATTTTATTAATTTTAATTGGATTCTAATCTCATGTTACTTAAAATATTCTTTTGTAAATTCACTCTCCTTTTAACATCAGCCCTGCTCATGTAATAAATACATTATGCCAGGTATTTTTGCCAATTTCATGTCAATGGACTTTATCTTCCTACTTTGACTCAAGCTACTGCCTTCTTCCTGGTTCTTTATTGATTGTTATTGTTCCTACTCCTATTGTCTGCTATCATTTATTGAGCATCTGTTGTACTAAGTGCTTTCTATATTTGCTAAGTTTTAACAACTCTGAAAGACAGTTCCTAATAGGTACACCCCCAATTTAGAGATTAATTTATGCTTTTATTCATTTGACATTTATTAAACACTTACTAATTGCCAGGCATCCAGATGCTGACAGAGCAGACAAGATATAGTCTGTTACATTCTTCTAGAAGAGATTATAGTGACAGAGACTCAGGGAGGTTAAGTAAATTGCCCAGGCACACAGCTAATAAGGGACAGTTGAGACTGTAGCCCAATTTCTCAGATTTCTTAAGAATTGTGGTGTTGGTATCAATTTAACAGTAAACTCTAAAGCACAAGTTAAATTAGAACTAAAATATTTCTTTGCTTAGAAGACCTGTATATTCTTTATTGAAATATTATAGTTTTTAATTCTCAGTATAAAGATTCAATTAGTTTAGAAATATGTAGAGAAAAAGGTCTCCATATGACTCCCCAGAAATAACCAGTTAATAGTTTCTTTATCTATGCAAGGATCTTTGTGGTGTTTGTTTCTTTTTTTTAAAAGTACTACAATTATTGCAACTTGATTATTTTAATTAAATTTTGTATAAATGTTTGTGCCGATTTTTAAATAATTTTGCTTCCTCTTAATTCTTTTTTGTATTTGTATAGCTTTTTTATGCATTCCAAGATGATCGTTACCTCTACATGGTGATGGAATACATGCCTGGTGGAGATCTTGTAAACTTAATGAGCAACTATGATGTGCCGGAAAAATGGGCACGATTCTATACTGCAGAAGTAGTTCTTGCATTGGATGCAATCCATTCCATGGGTTTTATTCATAGGTAAAGATAAAAATGCTTTAAATTTTCTCATCTGAAGAGAAGCTGAAAAGTGCTTTGACTTTATTCAGTTAGCATTACCCCTCTAAATCCAACTATTCTCTTTTCATATGAGATGAGTGGTATTTCAGAATTTAAAACTTTGAAATTTGTAGTTTTAACATTTCAGCTTAATGTTTATGTAAATTTATTTTTTAGTATCCCTTAATCTAGTTATTTAGCTTTTATATGGTGTTCTGAAAACTAAAAATTGTAAGCTGGTTTTCTGAGGTATGTGCCAGAGTGTTAAATACTTTTTATTTTTTAAAATGAGAATTAATTTGCTTTTGATTATCGAATAGATCATATTTATTCATTAGAATAATTTCATTTGCTCTGTAGACAGCACTTGAATCTAATGTGCAGTTGCTGTGTTAAGTTCCAGGGATACACAAATGAAAGAGACTTGGACCCTGTCCTGGGGTTGTTTATGTACTAATATTTAAAAGTGTGTTTCAGTTACTTTTTAGAATCTATTATATTTTTATGGTTATTCTCTCTCAAATGATTTGATTTTCCCCCTGGAAAAATCCAACTCTGCTTAAAAGAAAAGGGAATGTTATATGTCTTCTCCTGAGGCATTACATATAGTTCTGAAGTTCAGTTTATAAATGTGGATAGAGAGCACATACAAATCAAAAGTACCCTTATCTACATTGAGTAAGGATACATGGCCTAAACTAACTGCTTCATATGATTTTTTCAGTGCCTGATCTGTTTCAGAAGTGCTCTACTGTTTTCTTTCTCCCTTTAGAGATGTGAAGCCTGATAACATGCTGCTGGATAAATCTGGACATTTGAAGTTAGCAGATTTTGGTACTTGTATGAAGATGAATAAGGTTAAATAATTGGATTTTAATTTAGTTTTTACTAGTTTGAAATGGGTGTTTTTAGAAAATGTTACAAGAATTTATTAACCATAGCTGGACTTGTACAGAATTGATGTGACCTGTCTCATTGCCATGGTTTCAATGTTATATTAGTAACTTTTGATTTATTTTTTTCTTCTCTGTTGAGGGTAAATATAGATTGCTTAATTTATTAAATCCTTTATAATAACTTTGTAATATACACTACTGGTAATTGGAAATGGAATTAGTCACTAAATATTAATGCCAGTGTTAAAATTAGTCTTGCATAAATACTGGATTTCGGTAATGTATTTTTTAGTGTTTAAGATCTAAAACATGTAAAAGATCTTAAGACTTATTTTGAGAGTCAATCTTAAAATATACGCATTATCACTGTTTATATAATAAGTAATTACATAAATAGCTGAAGTAATAATTACAGCTGCTTTATTTTCAGTTGAAACAGTTTATATTCTTTGGGACTTAATCACAGAACAATAGCCAGGAAGTTGTATTTATTATTTTAAAAGGAAAATTATTTTAAAAAGAAACTCTCTATGAGAACTTGCATGTGAACATTTAATTATAATTCTGTTGCATTAATACTAGCTAAAATAAGAAACAGATATGTGCAGTTTTGGGGTTTGTTTCTTTTTGGGGGAGGTTTAGAGATAGTTTAAATGCATATTAGATAGGTATTCAGTGTGCTTAACACTATAATGCTCTTTTTTCCATCCCCATGCTTCCCTATTTTATATTTTTACAGTCAGTTCTTGTATATTTTCTTCACAGTTTCAAACATTGTTAAATTGAACATTTATTTTAGTAAGAATAATTAAATCATCATTTACGTATCAATGTTATTAAACGATTCATCCTCTTAGCCCCTCAATATATTTGCGTTGGTTTATATACTTTCTGTGTTTAAGATGAGATCATTATATTGGCACACCTGGGGGAATAATAAATGTTGGCAGTGTGTCTTTCTAGTGAGTATAATTACAAAATAAAAATCACTGATGTATACATACACATATTATGATTACACTGTGTATATAATATGTATCTGTGATTAAGCTATTTTTGTCAAGTTTGCATTTTATTTTGACATTTTATAGCCCAGAGATTTAGAGTTCTACAGATTATATTAAATAAATAAGTTATTTTAAATAATTGAGACTTTATATACTAATCAAAATTTGACCTGCCACTCTTTGTAGGAAGGTATGGTACGATGTGATACAGCAGTTGGAACACCTGATTATATTTCCCCCGAAGTATTAAAATCTCAAGGTGGTGATGGTTATTATGGACGAGAATGTGACTGGTGGTCAGTTGGGGTATTTTTATATGAAATGCTTGTAGGTGAGTAAAGGAGGATTTGTGTACCTCTAAAATAGTTGCTCATCCCAACTATGATTTAAGTTTATGTATATTTAGTAATCTTTAAACACATAACCTTGACTCTGCCTTTGAAACTGATTTTTTAAATTTATCTTATTTTGCTTTTGTCTTCCCTATCAATTTTTCAGGTGATACACCTTTTTATGCAGATTCTCTGGTTGGAACTTATAGTAAGATTATGAACCATAAGAATTCACTTACCTTCCCTGATGATAATGACATATCAAAAGAAGCCAAAAATCTTATTTGTGCCTTTCTTACCGACAGGTAAATAATCGTAACATGAGTTTACTGTTATTTTTCGAAGAAAACTCTCATTTTCCTGCTCACTTTTTAAAGTCTATCTACTGTGTTTGAACTATTGGAATAAAAATGTTACCATTCAAAAATCATTCATGACAGTGAGACCTAATGTAATTTTACGATTTTCTGGATACCTTTTCAGGATCTCTACTCACTTGCCTTACCTAGGAAATTGGGATATAATATATTCTCTTCTGATGGCTAGACCAAATGACTTTTTATTTATTGTTAACTTTTTAATTTTGTTAAGTGTGAAAATGATGGTATATTTTATTGAGTCTGAGATTTTTTAAAACATGTTAACATTTCTAAAAATAGAGTGCATCTTATAATCAGTGGTGTATATTAATTGAGAACATAATTGAGAACATTTTTTTTCTACTGATAGAAAAGTGATGCATTTCCAGTTGATGCCATTTTAAAATAACACTGTATTGTATAATTGAAATTTGCTAAGTGAGTAGAACTTAAATGTTCTCCCCCCCCCCCAATAAAAAGGTAAATATGCAAGGTGATTAATTAATATGCTATGTTAATTAATTCAAAGGGAGAATTCTTTCGTAATGTGTACGTATATTAGATCATCATGTTGTATGCTTTAACTATCTTAAAATGTTGTCAATTATACCTCAATAGAATTGGGGAAAGGATTTAATTATATATAGCATATGCTTATTGAAATTAAGTAAGTGGTACAAAACTGTAAAGAAAAATTTCATAGTTCCTTTCTTTTAGAGGTAGTCATTGGTATGAAGTCTTCTAGATTTAAGAAGCATTTTATAAATGTATATGCATGTATGTGTTTCAGAAACAAAAATAGCCTGTTACGTATACCCTTGTGGTTTAATTTTTAAATTTAAACATGGACCAAATGACTTACTAAAATTACATTTAACATTATAGTTGTATGTCGTTAATTCAAATAGTAGGGACACCTAGAACTTTTAAATATGTTTTAGTTTCAGATTTATTTTAATTAAAATGAACTTATCCTCCTTTAGTATGTCCCTAAGAACCCGAAATTTATAGTTTTTCAAATTTTTACATTTTAAAACACGTGCCATGTGTAAAGTGCTAGGGATATAGAAATGAACAAGATACACAGCTCTGTTCTCTACTACCTCATAGTCCTTTAGGGTAAATGGTTAAGCATATGAGATACTTATCATACAGAGGAAGAGGTACTCTGAGTTAAGTAGCCTGTGCCGTGGAGTCATGGAGAGATTCCCCAGTCCAGTCTTGGAGAATCAGTAAAAGCTGCTTTAAAAAGTATAATATATTTAATGCAATTTATCTTTTAACTAATGAAAAAAAATTTGGAATTCAGGGTATTCTTGTTGTTTATAAGTACTCTACTAGAGAACAAAAGTTGCTGAGTTCTTTTGAAATTTGATGAAGGCAAGTTTTTTAAACACTATCTCTGTTCACTGTGAAGGTCAGGAATTAGTAACTTGTCCCATTAAAGCTCTCAAATTTAATTGGTCAGAAATATTTAATAGACTATATATAAAAATTTTTTTTAATTTAAAATGCCTTTCGGAGTTTTTGTTAGCTTCTGGTGTTGATGGCAAGAAATGTGTAGCTACCACTATTTTTAAAACGATATCAACTAAATTCACTGTTTTACTCATTATGCTAATGAAGCAAGGTGAAGGGTTCATCTGGATTTTGAAAGTCAATGGAGTATCAACAAATCTGTTTTTTGTATATTCTTTAAAAATGTCTTTGTGTTCTCAGTCTTCAACTTTTATTTAACCTGAAAATTACACTGGCAATCAACGTAATGTTAGTGTGACTTAGAACTATATTTATCATCCTGCACAGATTTAGCATTAAGCCTACAAATAAACCTGGACAGGTTATCATAATATCTTAAATGATTAAGAACTTTTCTTTTTCCCTCTCTGTTTAGGGAGGTGAGATTAGGGCGAAATGGTGTAGAAGAAATCAAACGACATCTCTTTTTCAAAAATGATCTGTGGGCTTGGGAAACACTTCGAGACAGTAAGTTATTTTTTCTTGCATTTACAGTGAATATTTGCCAAGTAGTTTTGGTAAATAGTCTGTTGAAATTGCCTTGCTAATATATATGTGTATTTCTGATGAAAATTTAAAGTATATAGATTCAATATAGTTATTGTTTTAACCTAGTTAAAGAGGTAATATTTGATAATAATGGGAAAATTGTACTGCTGCTTCTCTTACAACCCACTCAAAGTACCAATTATGTGTGTGTAATGGAGTTGGGCTCAGGAGTCATAATTTGATATTTGCTCTTAAGTTAAATTGCTCTTTGTTTTATACGTTATTGTCGCAATGTGGAAGAGTCAATCAGTAAGAGTCAATAAATATTGAAATTAAAATATATTTCTTGTGAAAATACAAGTTATTATTTTTACTAAAATCTAAAATGAAATATAAGGTTTTATTAATAAACGTTAGGAGAATATTAATTTGTATAAGGAGATAGGAAATTATGGTATACTTGATTCCATCAGACTTGCAGCTTGCAATTCAGAAATAAAAGTATGTAGTTGCAAGTTCATTTTAAGTCAGTTTAGAACATTTCCCTACTTCAAAAAAAAAACGTTAAAATTATATGATTTCACAGAAAATCTTGTTCAGCATAGCTCAATCAAAATTATAATAGCACCAAATATCCCATCATCTTTGTGGATTTGGGAGGTCAAGAATTTATCTTTCCCCAGTTGATCCTTAGGAATTTTTTTCCTTTTCATTATCAGAGAATGGATAATGTATACCAGCCCCTCACTTCCTGATGTAGCAATAGCAGTGAACAGTAATAATGGAAATGTACTCAGCTGTGTGGTTGTAGAAACAGTTATAAATTAGATATTCGTTTTAAGGACTGCCTATCTAGTTGAGAGTGTGAGGGATAGTTCTTTCAGGGGAGAAAAATCTTGTTAATTTTGAAGAAATAGATGATGTAGCTTTGCCAAAATTAGTGAAGTATCCTAGTTATTAAATATTTGAAAAGAAATAGTTATATTGCCTTTGAGTACTGTATGTACGTTGGGCTAAGCTATAAAATTGACTGAGATGGGGAAAGGGGAAATAAATTCTTGTGGAAATTAAGAAATTATACTGCTACAAAGAATGACATTAAATGGTTTCCTATCTTGAGAAGCAACAGGAGCAGCTTGACATTGGGGGAATTTATTAACAGTTATACACTGGGAAATAAGGAACTTCTTCCACCTCCTAAGTAAATGTGACATGATTGTTGTCTTCATGGTGCATAAGAACCTGGTGCGAGACGAAAGGATGAGTAGAAAGTGAAGTGATGAATGGTTGCACTGAAAAACTTTGTGTTTTTATTTAAGTTGTACTTTTAGTAAAGTTTGAGAAGGCTGAAAACATACAAATATGTTTATAAATCTGAAGAAAATTTAAAAGGGACCAGAGAAGTACAAAGTATCTTTTATATTACTTTAAATTATTTTTAAAAGTGAATCAATACATCTATAACTATAGAATAATCACATAATAAATAACTCTAAAAAGGGAGAACATGTTTCCTTTTGTATATTGAAAAACTGATATTAATTAGGAGGGGAGATAACCTAGTCAACAAATACTGAAATCCTACTATATGCAGAGCCCTATTCTATTTCAGGCACTAGGAAAACAGCAATGATCAAGCCAACAAATATTCTTAACCCTGTGGGGCTCATAGTCTGGTGGAATTGGAGAGTCCACATCGATGGCATTTTATGATTTTGTTATACCACCTTAATATAAGTGTTTATAGTTATGGGAAAAAAACAGGTAAAGTGAATTACTTCATTGATTTAAATGAAAAGAACTTTAAAGAATTTCTATAATTAGGTAGTTTTGTTAGTATTATTATCATTTCTATAGTATTTTAAGATCTATATTGTTATCTATGGTTTTACTATAGTATAGATTTAATATCCTAATAAACATTTTGACAGCTTCTCCTAATCCTTATAGCTCCTATTTTATAATTATTGTAAAAAAGAAAGAAAAATTAAAATCTGTAGAACATATTCTCTTCTCTTTTCCTCTTCCTCCCCATTCTTCACTTCCCACCCCTGAAATACCAAGAATACTTTTATTCCGAACTGACCTCTCTGACCTTCTAAGTTTTTAAAAATTATATAATAGTTCCAATTCTCTTTAATTTTTTTTTTTTTTGACTCTCCAATTTTCTTTGGCAGAATTGCTTGCCTTTTGCAAATAAAGTTTTTTGGTAGTTTTACCACTTACCTATCTACCAATTCCAATGGCAATTAATCTTTACCATCTCTTCCTTGGTGGTGTGGGAGCAGGGTCCAAAATAGCTTGATTTTTGGTAGAATTTCCATGAGCTTCCTGATCTTATTCAGTCTTAATTTAGAGGCACAAAGTATTAAAATTGTAAAATTACTTTTATCACTCACTTGAGATAGAATTTAATGACAGGAGTGACATTAAAAATAGAAGACAAAAGAAATAAAAAGATCTAAGTAACTTGCTACAGGTCACACTGTTAGCAAATGACAATGTCAGGATTCCAAATCTAAGTCTTTTGGACTCCAAAACCTTTAATCTTCTGGAATACCATGTCCCACTTAAAGATTTCCACTCTTCTACACAGACTAGAAATGTAGGGAATCAGCACTAGATGGTAGTTAAATTTTGGGGGAAAGAAAATGTTAACATTTATTACTTATGATTTTATATATATATATACATATATATATATATATATGTATATATATATATATATTTAAAGCCTCCAGCACCTGGTCTTCCTCAGCGGTCTCCCATCCAAGTACTAACCAGGCCTGACTGTGCTTAGCTTTCAAGATCAGACAAGATCAGACGTGTTCAGGGTGACATGGCCGTAGTATAATAATACATTTTTAATAATACTATTTTGAATATAATGTGTAGTAACTTGCAAACCACTTTGCCATTTATCACCTCATTTGAGATATTGCTGGTACTTAATCCACCTATAGCTGATGTTAAATACACAAGATGCTAACAGTGGTAACTATAAGCTCATGAGGTAAGTTCTTGATTTAGTTTAAAATAAACAAAATTCATTGTCTGTAAGCGCACATATACTATTTTAGGTTCTGTAGATTGAGTCTAGTGTCCTGTATTTTAGAGGTACATTCTAAGAGAGAGAGATATCAGTGTAGGCTTCATGGATAAAGAATTTAGGGTCTAATAAGTTTCAGGGGCTTAGGAGTTTAGACCTTCTCACCATTATATCGGGCTCTTTAAAAAAAAAACTTTAAGGAAAATTGTCTCTGTGTATCATGGTAAAGTATATATAATATAATTTTTTCCATTTTAACTATTTTTTTAGTGTGAAGCTCAGTGGCACTAACCACCTTCACATTGTTGCGCAACCATCACCACCATCATCTCCAGAACTTATTTTTTTATCATCTCAAACTTAATCTCTACACATTAAACAATATTCTACATTTTTCTCTAACTCTAGCTCCCAGTAGCTTCTTTCTGTTTCTTATGAATTTGACTAGTCTGGGTACCTTAAATAAGTGCAATCATACAATATTTATGTTTTTGATTTATTTCATCTTCAAGGTTCATCCATGTTAGAGCATTTATCAGAATTTCATTTCATTTTAAGGCTCAATAATATTCCATTGTGTGTATATATTCCATTTTTTTATCCATTCATTTGTTGATACTTGGAATGCTTGTACCTTTTAGCTATTGTGAATAATGTTTCTCTAAACAGTGGTATTCAAATATATTTTGGAGTCATTGCTTTCCAATCTTTTGAATCCATTTTTGTTTATGGTGTAAGGATACTGTCCCTTGTTTCTACCCACTAGGTGCCAGTAGCACGTCTCCCTCAGCATGTCAACCAAAAATGTACCGAGGCATTACCAAATGTCCCCCAGTGGGAAAAGTTGTTTTAAAATTGAGAACCCAGTGTTTTAAAGTAAGATTTATGCCAAGAACATAATTGGCTTATGTAATTTATTATTAGGAAAGACACCTTTTTTTCTTATTGTACAAATTAGACAGTTATTATTAATAGGGTACTAGAATTGTCAGGCAGTTCTTTTGACCATTAAGGTAAGAGAATAGTGGAAAAGGCCTTTCCTCATTCATTATTAATTAGTACTACAGCTTCTTTGGGTTAAATGTGTTGTTTCATTCACAAACTCATCAAATAGTTCACTGTATCTAAGATGCACAATAGGTAGTTCTTACCTGAAATACCCAGATGATTCAATAGAAAAATGATTCCTTCATCTTTTTTCTCTAAAGAAACATGAGATGATTATATCTAAAATAATTATTTAATATTTCAATGATATTTCTTTGATGTTTATCATACTTCTGTATCTTTGAACTAAAAGACTTTTTTCCTAAGATTTATTTTTAGATGTAGTCTCTATAGCAAGTTCTAAAGAAGATAGTAGTAGTATTAGTTGCTTTTGGTATTTTCTTTTGTATTGTGAATATTGAAGTCATGTATGGTTTTATATTATTAAGTATATATGAGCTTTGCTCCCCTATTGATAACTCTTGTTTCTGCGTCCATGTTTCACATTCCTCCTTTTTTTTTTTTTTTTTTAACAGACTTTTCATAAGTACCTCACTGAATTATTCCTTAATCACTTGATTCAGGGAAGGTAGCTAGTCTGAAAATACCTTGTTCTTTGTGACCGAATCTTAGAGAGATATTGTGTTGGAGGAATACTGATCATATAGATTTTAGATAAGTAAAAATATTCTGTACCAAATTATCTATTGTATTCAGGACTACCATGAAGTAACGTTGATTTCTAGTTTGCTGTAAAGCATCTTAACAAACAAAATACTGTTTTGGAACCTAATCAACTTCATGTACAGTTTGTTATGCTATCGTTATTGAAAAGTCTTTTCTGTAATCCTGTTTTTGCATATTTTATACGATGGTATATTCTAAAACTTTAGTGATACTTGACTTGTAATTTTCAGATTAAGCTTGAGGTATAGATGATAATTGTAGGTAATTTTAATTATTTCATAGAATTATATAAGATTAATATCAACTGATTAATAATCCTAATAAAGATTAGTATAGTAGAATTCATTGCATTTGGAATTTGTGGTTTGTAAGTTATTTGTATCTAAGAAACCGTTAATAGTGGTATAGAATCTTTGCTTCACTTCATTTTTATATTGAATTTAAAATGAACTTCTAATTTTATTTTTAGCTGTAGCACCAGTTGTTCCTGATTTAAGTAGTGACATTGATACAAGTAACTTCGATGACTTGGAAGAAGATAAAGGAGATGAGGAAACATTCCCCATACCTAAAGCTTTTGTTGGCAATCAACTACCTTTTGTAGGATTTACATATTACAGCAATCGTAGGTAAGTAAGCTAAATATTGATTTTTAAGGCTAGATACTAATTTTGTTGTAGTAGTTTTAAGAATATTTAAAGTAGATATAATGGTACATCTTAATATACCATTGATATTTCTAGTACTTTATATTTAAATTTTTTTAGGATATTGCTTTTCAGAAATTGTTTGCTGAATGAAACACTATATATCTTAAGTTATAAAAATTAATAGGTTAAAAGATTCTATTAATACTGATATTTTGGTTAATTTTCTTATCTAAAGGATTCTGGTTCCAGAATACATTTTGAAACATATAATTTTCTAGCATTTTCATCACTATATTGATGTTACCAAAGGTAACGTAAGTTTCAGTTCTTCAAAGATCGATTGCTTCAAAAAACCACTGAATGAATTCACCATGTCTTATAGCATGCAAGACCTTGTGACCTTAGGCAAACAACTTTAAACCTTTTATACCTCCATTTCCTCAAAAATAGGGATGATAATATTTGTCTCATAGGATTGTTGTAAGAATTAAGGAAATCAAAACACAGTAATTAAGTAAATCAAAGCACTTAGAACAATGCTTTGCATGGAGTAAGCACTGAATTAATGTTAACTTATTAGTATGAGCTAATGTTAGCTTTAGTTTTTTCAGTTGGACTTGACATATAAGTTAAACATTTAACATTATTTCCCTTTGCTGAGCATTTATTCATTCAACAGACATGTTTACCAACTTACTCTTTACTGTCAAGCATATACTAAGCACCAAGATACTGGGAGAGGATGAATAAGATATAGTACCTTCTTTTGAGATGCTCATATCTTAGTGAGGAAATAGATAAATTGTAAATCAGTATAGGTTGGTAAGTGCCACACTATAGAAATATGAACAAAGTGCTATACCATCACCATTTGAATCAAAAGTTTTTTATAAGAGCTGATTCAGGTCAACTTTAGAAAAAAAGAAGGCAGTTTAGTCCTGGCTTATGAAAAATTTTCTAGTAACCCAAATCTAAGACAGTACTGAATACTTTTTGTTACATCACCAACCAGGTAGGTAGCACTTGAGTTTTGACCCTTAAAAAAGTCCAATGTTTTAATAATTTCCACCCTAACACTTCATGAATATAATACTGCAGCTATTTTATATTAAAATACATATACAGTGAAGCCTCAAAGTGGTTTTTGCTGAAGCATCCTCTTTTTTGTGTATTTTTATTAATTATTCTGTCTTGGTTTCTGAAACACTCAAGATGTTAATTGCTTTATTTAGGTTTATCTATATAAAGATAATTTTGAATTAGATAAACATGTATATTATTCGTACTATGTTGTCATACACTTGATTATGTTGTCTGGTTTTTCCTTGTATGCATATGTTGTATATCCCAAACTAACTTCTTCGTTTCTTAAAAGTAGAAATTGTACTCCATTCTTAATTACCACTGTCTTACTGAGTAATATTGTGTTGTTTAGTAATTGCTTATTATGTGAATGGTTGAAAGTATGGTTGTGCTTAATAAAGAAAAAATCAGCAAAATATTAATTAGCCTTACTGTAATATGTAAGTATAGTTTTAAATTACTGGCGTAAAATAGAAAACTTCTGAAATTCTTACTAATGAAATCCTTTCAGTTACCAAGGGCAGAGATCTTTATTGCTAAAGTATAGCTGAACTAAAAATGATTTTTAAAAGAGCCTTAAACTTTTAGCTAAATTCCTAATAATCTAACATCTCTGTCATAAAGTTTCCTAAATGAACGGATTCTATATAAAAGCAATAATATAACATGCAAAAGAACCTTGAAAGAAAAAATAAAACAAGTAGAAGAATGAATGAATGTGTACAGGTAGTGTTCTTACATTTCCGGTGCTGCGAAGATATATTAGAGATCAAGTAGTGTGATCTAATTTAGATTCTTCTGGCATTACTATATACTTTTATTTACATAATGCAGAATCTCACACTGAATTTCTGAACTACTTAATAATGGAATTAAATTGTACTTCATCTAGAATTTGTCATTTATTACATGGGACTTCTTTTCTACAAATCTGCTATGTAGTCCCTTGTTGTCATCTCCTGATTTTTTGATTATCTAGTTGATCTGAATAATTTTCCAAGGAAACATGGAAGTGACATATTTTCCTGTTACTTATAGAGCATTGTTATATATGTTTAATGGTAGTTAAAGGACTCTTGATTATCCTCTATTAATTGATATCTAGTACATTAACATCTATGTCCCATAATAGCTATAAAGTATACTGTAGCTATGTGTTATTTTTTTGAGAGAGCTCTGTTGGTTAGCTGAGGCAGTGACTGTAGCGGTGGTGATAGTAGAAGTATTAATAGCAGTAGCTGGAGCATAATGGGGGAAGTTAGTAGGGGCAGTGGCAGCAGCAGTAGTATCTCTTTACCTGTACTGTTTTTAAAAAGCAGAGCAACTATCGTACTGAACCGAAAATAAACATATAGTATTTGTTATTGGTTGTTATTGGATATTAAAGAGTTTTTTGTTTTGTTTACTCTTAAAATCTTTTTTCTCCCCAGATACTTATCTTCAGCAAATCCTAATGATAACAGAACTAGCTCCAATGCAGATAAAAGCTTGGTAAGCATTTTCTTACTGTTTTTTAAAAGTTGTCTTGTGGATAATATATTTTCTGTGCGTGATATTAAATAAGCATGCGTTGCTTCTGAATGCGTAATTAGTGAACTTAAATTTGTATAACACTTTTCACCTACCATATTCTCTCCAGTTGATTTTTTGCCTACATATCAAATGAGATAGTATATGTAGAGGCAGTTAGTAAATTGTAAATTACTATACAGATAGGCAGTGGTGGTTTTTCTGATCCTTGAAATTAGGAATTTATGATAAATCAATGTATCAGTAAGAGTCTTAACATGAAAACAGATGGCACTTTCAAAAGATTTAAATGAAGAGAGTTTTGTGTGTGATTAAAAAACACAACATTTATGCCTTTAACCATTTTTAAGTGTACAGTTCGGTGGCATTAAGCACCTTCATGTTGTTGTGCAACCATCACCACCATCTGTCTCCAGAACCTTTTCTTCATTCCAGACTAAAACTTTGTACTCATTAAAGTCCCCATTGCACTCTCTACCCAGCACCTAGTAACCATTGTTTTGCTTTCTCTCTATGAATTTGACTGTTTTAGGTACCTTGTATAAGTGGAATCATACAGCATTTGACTTTTATGATTGGTTTATTTCACTTAGCATAATGTCCTCAAGGTTCATTGATGTTGTAGCATGTGTCAAAATTTTCTTCCTTTTTAAGGCTAAATATATTCTATTGTATTTTTATGCCATATTTCACTTATTCATTAAATGAAGAGAATTTAATGAAGGGACTATTAGCAGTGGTATGATCAGGGTCAAAGGGAGCAATAAATAATGGGTGTTAAAGCACCCACAGATTAACAACAATGGGAAGCCACCGCCTCTAGTCTAAAGAGACAAGGAGAGAGAAATCTTATCAAAGGAAGTCTAGAATCATAAAAGGAGGGGCATAGAACATAGAACACTGTAATGCAACAAGAGTGTGGGGAGAGTGAAGAGTGTTTCATTTCTCCCACCGCTGATATCTTGCTAGTGTTCGTAAGCTGAAAACAACCTTGATTATAGGGCAGTGGAACTCAGGTAAGATAGTCTCTAGATTTTAAGGCAAAGAAGGGCAGAGAGTGGATCTTCAAGGCTAGAAGGGAAAAAGGGCAAATGGATAATAACTGCACTTTTGTCCACTGAAAATTACTGAAAGTAAATATTAGAGACTTGAGTCCTTCCCCTTATTAAAATCACTCATGTTCATGAGACAGAGGTTCAAGTCTTACTTGCTTACATTTGAGAAGGTCCTTTTGATTTAACCAGACTATCCTTATAAATATCAGAAGTAATTACCTGGCCATTCTTACAGCATTTTTTGAATTCTTTGTGTTCTGTAGCGTACATAAGTTTAACTGAGAAAGAGAGTAGGTAGCAGTGATTTTTAGAAGCTGATATAATTTTTCTTTTCTCCTTTGATATATTTACCCTTGAATGTAAGAGAACATGTGATGGGAAGGGAAAGTGAGAAAAAAGTAAATGAACTATTTTTAGTACCTGTTAGCTGTTTTGGCCATCTTTCTCTCTTAAGTTCTCATTCCAGTAGAGCTATTTGTCAAGCTGTATAGCTAACAAGGGCTCAGAAATCTTTAAAATTTAAACACCTTTAACATAGGGAAGGTAAGGAGTTTATGTAACCCAGCTCTCACTGTAGCATTAGTGGTACATTAGGACATCAAAAAATATTCAATGGAATCATGTTTTAGGGGGCCGATCTTGTTCAGTGGTGATTGCCATAAGTTTTTTTTAGTGGCTGCTACCTTTTATCTTTTGCTTTGGTAGGATCATGGGAAGTAGAAAACATCAACATGCCTACTATCTCTGTTAACCTAGAACTGAGTACAAAAGTCAACTAATTTAATTGTCAACTCTTCCTTCAAAGCATATAGCCAAGATGCTAATGAACAACTTTGCAGTTGCCAAATACGATGAATGATTTTCATTCCATATTTTCTTTCTTGCTGCATTTGACTCTGACTATTCCCTCCTTGGAACCTCAAGGTTTTATAACTCTTTCATGTTCCCATTCTTTCTTTTTCTTTTCCTGTCTCTTTGGATTTTATTTTCAGTCCTCTTCGCAGGATTGCTTCTCTGTCCCCTCATCCCCTTTTCTTCTTCCCTCCTTTCCCCTTGAATTATTAAATGTTTCTCAAGGTGGTTCTGACCTTAGCTCTCTGTTCGTTTTCTATAGGCAGTTTCATGCATGTCCCACTTGTTCCTCTGAGCTCCAGAGTTGAATCTCTCTTCTGTCTCTGACTGGACTTCTCTTCCTGCACATCTTTCAGGCACCTCTACCTAGGCCAAAGCTAAACTCACAGTTCTCTCTCCATCCCCTCCCCAGCAGTTCTTATTGTGTTACTTATCCTTTATAATGATACCCTGTTCTTATTTCTAATCAGTTATTAGGTTATAAATTCGGCCTTCTAATTAATATAGTTATCTATTTCCTCCTCTTCATTCCTACCACCTCTGCCTATTATCAGACCTATATACTCTTTTTCCTGAACGATCTCAGTAACCATTATCTGGTTGCTTTGTTGAGAATTTCTCTACCCTCTATTCACCTTATTATTACTGAATTGATGTTTCTAAAATGCCAGTATTATGTCATTTCCTTTTTTAAAATGCTTATATGTCAAAGGTCCCAACTCCTGTTCTTATATTCAAGGGTGATAGTCCCATTCACCTTTTTAGATTTTGTGTAACTCATTCTCCCTGTTATATGCTCTGCCTACACTTAATTTCTTTCCATTTCCCAAATATATTTTCTTCTGCCTCTCTATTTTTGGAAGGCTAAAATGCCTTCCTTATACAACCTTCTTCGGTAAATATTTCTCATCTTGTAGATCTCATCTCAAATATTATACACCATCTTGGAGGAATTATATTGGCCTCTTCTTTCCTCCATAACATCTTGTATACAATTTTATTATCACTTAGGACATTTTATTACAATATTTGTGTATATGTCTTTGGGTTATTGTAGGTTCTTTTCACCCTCTCATTTTCTATGCCCCACTATTTAACTATTAGCTTCATGAGAACAGGAACCAAATCTTTTTAATTTGTATTACTGATGCCTACCACAGCGCCTGATATATGTGTAGATGCTGGAAAAAATTCTTGTTAAATTAAAAATAAAAATTTTAGATAGAAAAAGGGGAAGATCGAACCAAATAATTCCCTCCTAAACAGATGTAAAATGGTAACTTAAATTTGCTATTTTAAAATTCTCTATGAGTATTCTTAGTAGAATGAGTTGTGTTTTGTTTTCAATTAAAGCAGGAAAGTTTGCAAAAAACAATTTATAAGCTGGAAGAACAGCTGCATAATGAAATGCAATTAAAAGATGAAATGGAGCAGAAGTGCAGGTGAGAATGCTTTATATGTTTTTTATCTTAAAAGTGTATAGCAAAGCTTATTTTAAAGCTTTCACTCTGTAAACACTAATAAGTAGACATAAGTAAGGTGGGAGTATAAACATTGCCACTGATACACTGTCAATGAAGAAGATCTTGGCTAGAATTAGACAGTAATATTTATGTTGGCATTAATTTTAGATATATTTTCCTCAGAATATTTAAAGTACATTTGCTCCCTATAGTCTTTATTAAAAAACTGTGTCGATTCACTTAATACCTGATTTATTGCTTTTCTCTCTCATTTTAATTAGCTAGCTAAAAGAGCAAAGTAATTTACATTAAATAAGATGCTTTCTAAAATGTAAATGTTGTTGAAGATTAAAATTCACTAAACTTCTGATACAGACATTCTTATTTTCTTTGTGATTCTTTAGAGCACTAAATCAGAAGAACTTTTTCCTATAGTCTAAATTTAGTAAGTCTGTATATTTACGAAAATATAGAAAGATTATTTTAAATAACCTAGCATAATGGTGAGTTACTTATTAATTACAAACAATAACTTTTAATAATTATTTATATTTTTAGTGGATAGTATTGAATAAATGAAATACGGAGGTAATACTTGAGATTAAGTATACAACAAATGGAATAGGGAAAACTGGCAATTTTGTGATTGGGAGTGAGAGGAAACAAGTAAAATTCTCACTGCACACCATTTCTAATAGATTAAATAGTTAAGTGTATAATATAGACATTTTTTATAGAAGCACTTGAATATAAGCAAATAATTGATGCCAGGACTTGGAAGAAATTTCTGAGTATAAAATATGGAAATAAGGAGAGGAAATGGATAGATATTATTGTATAAATGTGGAGAAGTTCCTACATCCCAGAAATATTACAATCAAAATTAGAAGGCAAATGATAAACCAGTGGTAGTGGTGGTGGTGAGGATCAATTTGAGGAAAAAGTAAGAATGGCTGAAGTGGCCAAAAATCATATAAAAATGTGGGGAGACGTGGGAGAAGCCTAAGAAGAGTCTGGGAAGGTCAACAGAGTCTAGATCTTGGAGGACTTTGTTTATTTTTACCCAAGTTGCAAGTGAGTGTATTTATTGATTTATATATGCCACCTTTCTCTTCATTTACTTCATTTTGTATTAAAGGTTAAATGGCTAAGTTTTGCCATTTGGAAATTGAAGTCTTTAAACTTGGATGAGCAAAAAATTAATATTTTCTCTAACTTAAAAGTGAAATTCAGCATTTCCTTTAATTATGAACATAGGCTGTAATCCAGTTATTTGTAGTAGCTGTGAATTTTTTAATAATAGAAATTATAAGTATTTTTTCATAGTTGTTAGTTGTCTCTAAATATCATTTATGCTCACCACTACTTTGAAATTACTGCCACAAGATCTTGTGATTTACTGTATTAACAAAGAAGCACGCATAATACTAAATCATACTTTTTAAGTTTATGACTACATTTTAATATAATTTTGGCTTCTTTTAATTCTATGTATTTTATGTATTTATTTTATGCTTCTAAAAATATTCTGAAAAGAAGCCATAGGCTTCACCACACTGACAAAAAGATCCACAGCACAAAAGAAGAAATCTTAGTTAAATGTAAAAGTAAGAAATAGGGGATTCCATCCCTGTCAATAAAAAATAAACATATTTCTAATCTATATTGCTTTTGTTTTTACAGAACTTCAAACATAAAACTAGACAAGATAATGAAAGAATTGGACGAAGAGGTACTTTTTTTTAATTTGCTGATTGTTAAAAATTATTTTTTTATGGTGACATTGGTTAATGAAGTCCAATAAGTTTTAGCTGTTCACTTTAACAGTAAATATATATATATTTACACTGTGTATTTACCTCCCATAGTTAGATTTCTTCCTGTCACCACATATTTAGCCCCTTTTGCCCCATCTACCTCTCCTCTTTCTCTGGTAACCACTGGTCTATATAGTCCATGTCCATTAGTCATGAAGAGGTACTTTTTGTTGTCTAATCAGAAGTGCAGTTTTTTTTGTTTTCCTTTTCTTTTGTATTATTTTGTTTTCTGAGAAAATTACATTTAAACTTTATATTGTTGTAATACAGTGGAGCTGCAGATTCAAGTTGGACAGGTTAGATTATACTTTAATTTCTTTTAGTTTCTTTTATATAGTTTTATTCTAAAACCATTTTAAAATTTTAGTACAAAAATTTCATTTCAGATGGTTGAAAGATGAAAAAGGAGCAAGAGAATCAAGAGATCAAAAATTGAATCTGCAGCTATAGTAGAAAAAGACAAGAAAGAGGAAAGAATACTTAAAAAAGACTTACATTAACATAATTTCATGTGACCAAATGGCAAATATATTGATTTTTAAATTATTCATGTTTTCCATGGTCACCTAGCAAGAAGTTTTTATCAGGAAAACACAGCATAAACATTTCATTATACAGATGTTTGTTTGCAGATATGTAATACATTTTCATTCCTTTTGGTTGACTTGTAAATGTTTTTCTACTGACTGTATGAAGAGTCCCTCAACAGAAATATACTCTCTATAGTCTTCCTCTCATTGATTACTTCCTTGGTCCTTTTTAGATTTAATCTTTTTGATGGTTTTTATGCTGTCATAAGTTTCTCTTCTCTTAAGGAATAGTTAGTATCTGTCAGTGGTGTTTTTTTCCCCCCTCATTTGTAGCGTTGAATATACATGTAGTCATCTGAGAAGATTCAGATAATATTTTACCAACTTACCATTGGTCATTGTGCACTTAGCCTAGCACTATTTATTTGAGTACTTAAGAAATAATTTTGCATATCCTCTACTTTTTAATTCACTTCTAAGACACAGAGTTCAAGTGTGCTAGATTCAAGTTATTCAGCTTTCCAAATTCAGGATAGAAAGGGATATCTTAATTATAACATTAGAATACAAAAGTCCCTTTTTATCTGCAGGGGATGCGTTCCAAGACTCCCAATGGATGCCAGAAACCAAAGATAGTATTGAACCCTATGTATACTATGTTTTGTCCTTTATCTACATACCTTTTCACTTAAAGGAAGCATTTTACAGCTTCCTTTGGCATCTTCCAATTGCCAGCATCACTACTCTTGCACTTTGGGCCATTGTTAAGTAAAATAGGGTTACTTGGACACAATAATACCACTGTGATACTACCGTGACAGTCGGTCTGATAATCAAGATGGGTACGGAGTAACAAGTGTGGAGCATGTATAGCATGGATCTGCCGGACAAAGGGATGATTCACATCCTGAGCAGGATGGAGCAGACGACATGAGATTTCATCACACTGCCTAGAATGCTGTGCAATTGAAAACTTATGACTTGTTTATATCTGGAATTTTTTATTTAATACTTTTGGATCGCAATTGATTGAAACCTTGGAAAATGAAAGTACAGATACAGTCCTGCTTCTGGAAAGATGGAGTAAAAGTACTTTCCCTTATTCGTCTTACAAAGAACAGCTAAAAACTATAGACATATGAAACAAATGTAAAAAGATTCTCAATGGTAAAGAGAAGGCCGACCAGCTAGAGTACTTGGGTCTCAAGAAACGACACAGAAATGGGTTTTCTTTTTGCAGCATATATCCCAGACTGGTTGCTGGAGAACCCAACAATCTGGAAACACCAACAAGCACAGACAAGAAAGTCAATCTCCCTAGCCAACAGACCAGGAGGGTAGGCTAACAAGTCAGAAAACTTTTACACAATCACTGCTCTAGTCAGCCAAACACAACATAAAAAAATGTAACCCCACCCCCACCAGCAAAGGCCTAGACTTCCAATCCTCTGACGCAGTGGTGTCAGAGAAGGTCCAGTGGAAAAACTTTATCATTTCCACTGGGCAGTGACAAGCCTTTCCCTCTCTCTCCAGACAGTGTCATTGGCAACCATGTGGGGAGTCTAGGTTTTCACTTGAACTCAGCAGCAACAAGGCACTCCTCCTCCTCCTCCCTGCTGGGCTGGTGTCAGAAAAGGCCTGGTACAGAGTTTGAACCTTCAGCTCTGAAATAACAAGCATCCCTCCCCACAGCAATGTCTGTAGAGGTCATGTAGGCAGTATTAACAAAGTACCCTACCCCTCCCAGCCATTATTTCATCAGCAGGGGACTAGCAGGGTACCAGAACTCTCCTTTACGCCCAGCAGTGATGAGGATCCACATACTCTCAAGCTCTGTGTCAGTAAGGATCGGGCGGAAACCTAGATTTCTACCTCCATCTGGCAGAAATGAGGCAGCACCTGCATAGTCCCACCAGAAGAGTAACAGAAGAGACCTGCTAAAACAGAAGACTTAAATAAGACCCACAGTATCATAACATAATATCAAAAATGCCCAGGTTTCCGTTGAAACAATAAACAGGCAATAAAAAGATGCCAATATTGACATCCGACACAGATGTAAAAGAATCATCATAAATACGTTTTGGTGAGCAACTACAGACATTCTTGAAACAAATGAAAATTTTAAATTAGAAAGCATCAGCAAAGAAATAGTCTTCACAGGGACGTAGATGATATAAAGTAGAACGAATCAAAAATTACAATAGCTACATGAAAATGTCAGTGGATAGGCTCAACAGCAGAGTGAAGGATACAGAGGAAGGAATCAGAGAACTTGAAGATAGAACAATAGAAATTAGCCTGAATAACAGTGAAAAATGTCAGAGCCTTGGGGACTTGTGGAACTATAGCAATTAAAGTTCTAACACTTGTGTCATTGGAATTCTTGAAGGAGAGGAGAAAAGGGGGGCAGGAAGAAATGGCTGAAAATTCTACAAATTTGACAAGCCATGGACTTACAAACAAAAAGACCTACAAGAAGCTGAGCCAACTACAAAAAGAATTAACCTAAAAATATCCACACCGGACATACAATAGTTAGATTTGTGAAAACTATTGACAAAGAAGAAAACTTACAGCAAAAGACACTTATCTAGAAGGGAAGAAAAACATAAATGACAGCAGATTTCTTACCAGAAACCATGGAAGACAGGGGAAGTGGCACAGCTTTTTTCAAGGGCTGAAAAAAGGAACTGTTGACCCAGAATTCTGTGTGCCCAGATGAAAATCATGGCATTCTCGGATGAAGGAGAACTTAAGAGAATTCATCATCAGCACACCTTCTCAAAAAGAATTGCTAAAGGAAATTTTCTAAATAGAAAGGAATTGGTAAAAGATAGGATCTTGACATATCAGGAAAGAAGAAAGAACAATAGAGAGTTAAAATATGGGTAAATACATTTCCCTTGAAATTTAATGTGATTCTCTATATACAAAATAGTTAAGACAATTATGAATAAGAAGATAAAGAGACATGAGGGGAGGTAAAGGTTTTACACTTTCCTTGAACTGGTAAGTTGCCAGCAGTATATAGCAGTATATTGTGATTAACTATGTACTGTACTGTATATAAAAATTGACACACTAAAAAAAACTAGATAAATCTAGACTTCCAAAAAATGTTTAAGTAACCCACAGAAAGACATGAAAGAGAAAAAAAGATCAAACAAAAAACAAAAATGGAAGACTTAATTCTAACATACTAATTATTACATTAAATGTAAATTAAATGTAACAGCAATTAAAGATGTTGTCAGGGTAGATTTTTTTAACTGACCCTAACTATATACTATCTACTAGAATTCTCTTAAAATGTAACAATATATAGGCAAATTGAAAGTAAGAGGATGGAAAAATATATCATGCAAACATTAGCAAAATGAAAGCAGCAATGGCAATATTAATATCAGTTAAGGTAGACTGCAGACAAAGAAAATTATTAGGGGCAGAGGGGTTATATTACATGATGATAAAAAGGTCAGTCCACTAAGAAATAGCATTCCTAAATTTGTATTCACCAAACAACAGAGCTACAAAATACGTGAAGCAAAAGCTAATAAAACTGAAAGGAGAAATAGACAAATTCACAATTATTATTGGAAACTTCAATACCACTTCACATACTGAAAATCTGCAAATGTAGGAGAATTCATTACCATCAACCAACAGGATCTATTCAACATTTATAGAACCCTCCCAACAAGAGCAAAATACCCATTCTTTTCAACATTCAAGGAATATATATCAATATAGATCACATCCTGAGCAAATGTCTATAAAATTAAAAGAATTGAAATCACACAAAATGTGTTCTCTGACCAAAAGGTAATCAAATTAGAACGAATAGCAGAATGATACAAGGCAAATGTGAAAACATATGGAAACTAAACAACACAGAAATAAGTAATCCATAGGTCAAAGAGGAAATCTTGAAGCAAATGAAATAATATGATAAAATTAAGTTATGACTGGTCATTTGTTAAAAAATATTTGAGCAATGAAAGTGAAAATAAAACCTCCAAATTTGTGAGATATATCCTCCCTAGTGCGCTAAGTGAAATTTGTACATTAAATTCTTATATTAGAAGAGATTAAAAGTCTTAATCACTTAAGCTCATATCTCAAGAACCTAGAAAAAGAGCAAAAATAAACCCAAAGGAAGTAAAAATAAAGATAAGACCAGAGATAATGGAATTGAAAACAAAATAGAGAAAATCAATGAAAACAAAAGCTAGCTGTTTGGAAATAACAAAATTGACAAACCTGTAGCATGGTTGACAAAAAGAGGACACATATTTTCTGTATCAGGAATAACAAGGCGTATTACTACAGACTCTGTAGATATCAAAAAGATCATAAGGGAATACTATAAAGAATTCAAAATATGTAAGTGTGAAATTTAAACAGACTAATTCCTACAAAAATATAAACTATCACAACTCAAAATGTGAAAGATTATTTGAATACCCGATATAACTATTAAAATGAATTCATAATTTAAAAGCTCCCCAAAAAAGTAATCTCCACAATCAGATGGTTTTATTAGAGAATTCTACTAAGTGTTTTAAAAATTAACACCAATTCTATACTATTTCTTCCAGAAAATATAAGAGGTGGGAACACTCCCCAATGAATTTTCCGATGCTAAAATTACCCAGATCCCAAAATTGAATAATGACAGTTAATAAGTAGTTCTGTAGCAATTAGCTATTCAATAGGCCAAGATATGAACCTCAACTTAAGTCTCACACCTTATGTAAAAATTAACTCAAAACATCATATTTTCAAATGTGAATAGAAAATATTAAATTTTAAAGAAAAATAGAAATCCTTGAGACTTAAAGTTTAATGAAGAGTTCTTAGATATGACACCACAAAAAATGATGCATAAAAGGAAAAAATTCAATAAATTGGACTTCACCAAAATTTACAATATTTGCTCTGTGAAAGACCCCGATAAGAGGATGAAATGACAAGCTATCGCCTGAGAAAAAATATTTGCAAACTACGTATCTCACAAAGGACTCTATCTAGAATATTTAAAACTAAAGCTGTACAGTAAATAATCAAGGTTAAAAATTGGCAGAGGAGATGAAATATACGTTTCATCAAAATGGATAACAAGCATATGAAAAGATACTTAACATCATTAGTCATTAAAGAAATGCAAATTAGAACCACCATGAAATAGCACTATATAACTATTAGGACAAGTAAAATTAAAAACAGTGTCAATACCAAAACTGACAAGGATGTGGAAAAACTAGATCACTTATACATTGCAGATGGTAATGTGAAATGGTACAGCTGTTCTGGACTATAGCTTGGCAGTTTCCTGAAATATTGAATATGCAAGTACCATGCGACCCAGCAATTGTATTTTTGGGCATTTATTCCAGAAAAATGAAAACTCATGTCCTCACAAAAACCTGTACATATTAGCTTTATTTGTAATAGCTAAAAACTAGAAACAACCAAAATTCCCTACAGTAGGTCAGTGGATAACCAAAGTGTGATATATGTGTACCATGGACTACTTACTACTCAGTAACAAAAAGAATGAACTATTGATAAACACCACTACTTGGATAGATCTCAAGGGCATTATGTTGAATGTAAAAAGCTAATCTCAAAAGGTCCATACTTTATGATTCCATTAATATGATAGTCTCAAAGTGACAAAATTATACAGATAAGAGGGCCCATTATTGGTTGCCAGGGATAATATGGTGGTAGAATAACAGAGATAAGTATGTTTATAATTAGTGGTTGGAAGGAGATCATTGTGCTCATAGAATAGTTCTGTATCTTGATTGTGGTGGTAGTTACATGAATCTACACAAGAGATAAAATGACGTAGAACTACATACGTACTTTATTAGCAGTGCCATTTTTCTGATTTTGTTATTGTACTATTGTTACACATAATGTAATTATTAGAGGAAAATGAGTGGAAGGATACATGAGACCTCTCTATACTATCTTTGCAACTCCTCCAAATGTATAATTATTTCAAAATAAAAAAGTGAAAAAATAAAATGATAAAATCTTGGAACTGGAAAGACTTTATGTGATCTCTGTCAAATTGTACAAAATCTCTCTGGCAGCATCTTACCTAAAAGACAATTTTTGCTTAAAGATAGGAAAGTTCAGGAAAAACACGCACTTTAGGATGACCAGTGTAGAATCTTAAAGTTAAAAATGAAGCATCAAAAACAGAGTATGCTGATAGTGGTAACTCAGAAACAGAAAATAAAATTTTTAAGTTATGGAAGTTGTTTTTTTAACCCTCCTCTTCCCTGCAGTTTTATTTTGTCAAATAGATATTTCCTTTATAACTTTAATATGCAGTAGTAGGTAAATACGTAGAACATCTTAGCAAAGATAAAGTGTTATTGAGGCAGGGAGAGGATAAAGGGAGACACACAGGGACTAATGAACTTAATGCACATATTGTAGCATTTGGTACCATTTGAGCTTTGCACCATTGAATTAGCAAAAACGCAATTGTCTGATCCTTTCATATTTCTAAGATTGTAAATAAACAAATATTTTGATAGCATAATCTGTTATCATCATAAACTAGTGAAGTGACTTTCAATCTGATGAGTTGTTTGTTATATTTATGGATTCAAATATCTCTGAAAATTTTATATACCTAGTTCAAATAGGGAATTCTCACTATCTCTTAAGGCAAGCTAGTTCTGTTATTAGACAGTTGTCCTTAAGGGGTACTATCTGATTTTGAAACAAAGAAATCTATCTTAAGTCTTTGTGTGTGTTGTGTGTTTTTTTTTAAAAAGTGTATTCTGTCAAATAAGTATTGATTGCAGTGGCAACTTGTCATAATTTCAGGGGAATCAAAGAAGAAATCTAGAATCTACAGTGTCTCAGATTGAGAAAGAGAAAATGTTGCTTCAACATAGAATTAATGAGTACCAAAGAAAAGCAGAACAGGAAAATGAGAAGAGACGAAATGTAGAAAATGAAGGTAAATTGTTACTTCTTTTGAAAAGTGCTGGAATTTCTGTCTAACACTATCTTTGATGTCTTTGTCATGGAAGTTATCTTAAATTTAGTGCCTGTGAAATAGTTTTGAAGCCATAATGCTAAGACATCTCATGAGCTAGAGTAGTGATTTTCATCCTTACTTGCATATTGAAATCTCCTGGAAAGTTTTAAAGAATACTGATGCTTAAACTCCAGAGATTCTAATTTAATTGATCTAGACATATGACCTGAGCATCAGTATTTTTAATAAGCCCTCTAGGCACTTCTAACAAGCAGCGCATTAGAGAACTACTAATCTAGAATTTCATGTGTTATAATGTTAGTGTTACAAATACATTTAAAATAGCTTTCTACACCCTTGGATCCAGTGATTTCACTTCTAAGAATTACATAGATTCTTGTGTACAAGCACACTGATCTATAAACAAGGGTATTTATTGTAGCATTTTTTTAAATGTCAAAAATTACAAACAATATAAATGTAATCAGTGATATAATAAATTTTGGTATATGGTAGAATACTATGCATCTTATAAAAAAAAAATCTCCTAGTACATGTTAT
Organism: Rousettus aegyptiacus; assembly: GCF_014176215.1. Lineage (NCBI taxonomy): Eukaryota > Metazoa > Chordata > Mammalia > Chiroptera > Pteropodidae > Rousettus > Rousettus aegyptiacus. Next base: position 55,724,183 of record NW_023416287.1, on the reverse strand, counting down.
AAAAGAATCTCTAAGCTGTATCTTTAAGTGGAAAATAGTACAGGTTATTTAAAACAAGGGTGCTTGTCTGTATAGTTTCATGTGTGTATACATATACAGATACACATGTGAAAACATGTATTATATGTATGTTTTTATATATTAAGGTATGGGTATGTAGACTATCTTAGGAAGAGTATAAAAGAAATTAGTAATAGTTGTGACTGAGGAGGAAAATTGGACTGGGAGATGATGTGTGGAGGCAGGAAGACTTATTCTGCACCATATCCTTCTGGTACCTTTTGAATTTTGAACCACTTTAAGAATACTGAACTGTTCAAAGAATTTTACTATTCAAAAATAAATATTAAAACTAGCTTTATAATCTTTCACTAATAGATTGACCTTAGGAATAAATAATTTGAAATACAATCATAGAAACAAATCTATTTTTGCATTCTATATTATAAAACGATGCTTTCCTTTTACAATGAATTTAAAATATAAGTACTTTCAAGATGGAATTTCACTTTGGGAGTGGACCTACTGTAGCTGACTATTATGGCCTGAGACTAAATTTTATTTTTTTTAAATGGATTAATATGTTTTCTCCATGAAAACTTTGTACTTTTACATTTTATTTATTTCTTTTCTAGTTTCTACATTAAAGGATCAGTTGGAAGACTTAAAGAAAGTAAGTCAGAATTCACAGCTTGCTAATGAGAAGCTGGCACAATTACAAAAGCAGGTAAGTATTTTAAATGTTTTTTTTTTTAATTATCAATAAGTTTGATTGCATATTTAGTGAAAAACCTATTTTCTTGCTCTCTTTTTTTAAATAGCTAGAAGAAGCCAATGACTTACTCAGGACAGAATCAGACACAGCTGTAAGATTAAGGAAGAGTCACACAGAGATGAGCAAGTCAATTAGTCAGCTAGAGTCCCTGAACAGAGAATTACAGGAGAGAAATAGAATTTTAGAGAATTCCAAGTCACAAACGGACAAAGAATATTACCAGCTGCAAGCTGTGTTAGAAGCTGAACGAAGAGACAGAGGTCATGATTCTGAGATGATCGGAGACCTTCAAGGTAATATTTTTTCTTACTGTGGTAAAATATACATAACATAAACTTACCATTTTAGCCATTTTTAAGTGTACAATTCAATGGCATAAAGTATTTTCACATTGTTGTATGACCGTCCCTACTATTCATCTCTAGAACTTTTTTTTCATTCCAAAAACTTTATACCCATTATGTGGTAGCTCCCAGCTTCTGGTAACTACTGTTCTACTTTATGTGTTTATGAATTTGACTATCTCATAAAAGTGAAATCAGACAATATTTGTGCTTTTGTGTAGGTCTTATTTCACTTAGTACAACGTTTTCAAGATTCATCCATGTTGTAGCTTATATCAGAATTTCCTTCCTTTTTAAGGCTGAATAATATTCCAATGTATGTATATAACACATTTTATTTTTCAATAGAAGGTAATTTTTTAATTTGTTTTTTTTTTTCATTTTTAATTGTGGTTAAAAGCATAAAACTTGCTATCTTTATCATTTTTAAGTGTAAGGTATTATATTTTTTACATTACTCTCATAAAGAAAATGACTTTGGTAAAAAACTGAAATGGTTAGCCATTTTCCTCTTTTCAATATAATGCCTTTAGTTGTATCACATTGTAATTTCAATCTCACAGGCACCCCTGTGAGGTAGGTAATGTGGATATTTCCAATTTTACAGCCAGATTACTGAAAACTCAATTTTAAAACATGCCTAGTTCACAGAAAGTCATACTGAAAATGGAACTAATCTGGGCAGAGAGGACTATTACTATTAAAACCTGGGAATTCCTCATTCACTGTTGGTAGAAATAGAAAATCAGTCATAGAAATAGAATCTCATTACAAATAAAGAATTGGGTGCTGAGAAGATTAGGACTAGAGATATCCGCAGTCTTTGTGTGTCTAAAAGAAAAAAGATTGAATATAATAGTGAATAAAGGAACAACTGTATAATGGTAGTAAAATTCAGTTTGTTTTAAAAAAAAAAAATGCCTGGTTTTACCCACTTCTCATATATTCTGTTTTCTAGTCTTATTAGCAACAGCATCTATACTACCTAATCAAACAGATATGCATGGAAGTTGCCAGATCTTACAGGGAAAAATGGGGATGGGATAGTCCATTTTAACCTTACTCACAGGATGGGAACATAGTTTGGGGTCTCATGGGGCTTGATGATTAGCTATAATTCTGTGGAGAGAGGTCAGGGTCAGTTTTTGTGACTGTGGAAACGGAAATTAAGATCTCCCGTTGGTTCTTAGCTGAGGAGCATTGTGCAATTCTATTTCTCAGGCACTAGGCTTAAAATAGATCTAACTATAATCAAGAAAATAACCTCATTATATGTATTAGAAAAGCCTCATACTTGACTTAGGTTGCTTTTCTAGACCTTTTTATATACAGCTTATTAACTCTGTGAAAGTCAGTTCATCTGCTTTGTTTATCTATAAAGCAAGGAAAGTATAATAGGTGACCTCCTACAAATCCTTCCAGTTCTAAAATTAAGTCTGTGATCTTCCAGATATAACCAAGCTTCGAAAGCATGCATTAAAGAGACTATCATCCATGTTTTTAATTGTGGTTAAAAGCATAAAACTTCCTCAACATTCATCAACAGTGGTTTTAATTGAATCTATTTTTTAATTAACAGTGGTGTTAAGGAAAATTCATAGCATGATTTATTGTTGAGGTGTTATCTTTTGTCATTGCTTCCTTTAACATTTAATTTTTAATATAAATATGAGTCAAACCTCATACACATTAAAAAATGCACACAATTTATATGGGCCTTGCGTACATATAAAGATGCATTGTGGTTTAAAACACACAACACACTATTTTTACATTGATCTTTTATAGTCCTTAAGAAATTTCAGGTCCCTTAGATATAAATTTCTCATAGTTTAAGACACTGGGCTTCTAGCAGAGTCAGGATTATTTCCTAGTTGAATATCCTTCATGTACACTAGTGAGCAGAAGCTTCTTCATATGTATGGGCAATGACTTCCCAAATATAATTGGATAATAAATATTTTAGCCTTTGTAGACCACATATGATCTTTTACATAATTCTTCTGTTTTACTTATTACAACCCTTTAAAAATGAAAAAAAAAATTTAGCTTCATGTTTGTAGAGAAATTGGATACAGGCCTGAAGATCTCCAGCACCTGAACCAGTGAATAGATAAGGCTGCTGTTACAGACTGAAAGTTAGCTTTCAAAAGTCCAGGTTTTAGAGGCTTAAAGAAAATGAATTGATAAAGGTTAAGATGTTATGGAATGAAAATTTTAACTGAAATGATAGGCTCTTCATCTAGTTAATTTATCTTTGATTCTTCAGATTGAAATGCAAAAAGAAATATTTTTAATTAACCATTTTTAAAAGTTTTTTTTAAAAGTTCTGTTTATTTGGTTTCTTATTTAACTTCATTTTGGAAAATTTTAGTCATCTAGATTCAATAATCTTCATCTAGCCACCAATCTTGTTTCATTTATACCTCTACCTCTCCTTCCCAATCCTTCTGTGGCAAATGGATGTTCTATTTCCAGTTGGTGGCTATTGTGAATAGTACTGTCATGAACTTTCTTATACACTTTTTTTTTTTTTTTGGTAATCATTTATATGCTACCTGTTGGTATATACCTCGTAATGGCAGATCCATAGAGTATATATATATTTGGCTTTAGTGAGTACTTCTACATATTTCAAAGTAGCCGCATCAGTTTACATTCATCAGCAACATATGAGAATTCCAGTTGCTTCACATTCTCATTAAGGACAGTACTCATCCCAGCTGAGTTTTGTCAGTCATGATGTCTTAACCAATCTGGTGGTATGTGATAGTATTTCCTTATAGGTTAATTTGTATTTCCCTGGTGTCTAAGATTGAGCAATTTGCCATGTTTACTGGCAATTTATGATGTGCTCTTCAAGTCTTTAGCTCATATTTTTATCGCATTGTTGACTTTTTTTTATTGGTTTGTATGACTTCTAGATATTTGTCCTTTGTCAAATATATGTATCATTGTCTTCTCCCATTCTGTGGTTTGCCTTGCCACTCTTTAATGTTGTTTGCTGATGAACAGAGGTATTAACTTTTCTTATTTTTAATGTAGTCCAATTTATTTTTCTTCTATGGTTAGTGCTCTATTTAGTGTAGCCTGTTAAATTCCTTGATTAGATAATGAAGATATTGTTCCCTCTTCTAGAAGTTTTATTCCATTTAGTTTATGATACCTGGTATTTTGGTTTTTTTCCCTTCCACTATATACTATATATTTATATGTTTTTTTGTATATGAAACTTCCACGCTTTCACGTATTGCACAGACAAGTTAGTTTCTTCCTTACATGTTTTTAGAAATAGAATAAATGAAGAAAATAAACTTTTATTAACATGTGTTGCATATGATTATTAGGAATCTGTAATGGATTCAACTCATTTTCATTACTTTGTTAGAAGTTGTTGTATGTAAACTTATACATGAAAAATTCAGAATTTACTATCTTTGTACAGATTTTTAAAACCTATTATAATTACAGGAAAAGCATTTTTCAGTAGCATTTTAACATTTAAACGTCTTGCAACATTTACTTTTTCTCTCCGCATACAAACACACACTTGTATTTTTGCTCAATCATGTAAAAGAAACTGGTGTTTCTCCTTCATAAATATAATGCCATTGTCGTGTGTGCGTGCGTGTGTGTGCGTGTGTGTAAAATTGTTTCATTGCTGTCTAACAAACATCAGATGCTAAATGTTTAATATTCATTTATTCATTAAAGAATTACTTTAGAAAGACTAAAACATGGAAAGCAGGTAGAGTGAAGACTTTGGCAAGTATAGCAAGTTAAACGTTGAACTTTAAGAAGTACAAAATTTTTTTGGTCCATCTGGATGCTTTATTCATTTCCCTGCCAAATCCAGGGCCAGTATGAATCATAAAAAAGAAAACAGATTCTTTCTTTTGAACTAGACCATATAGTTATATTCGTTTATATTAAATTCTACATGTATTAAATTTGTGTTTGTTAAATACTTATGCATTAAAAACCTTTAAGGTGTAAAGCATGTTTTAATGAAGTTTGGCTCCATTAAGTTAAAAGTAATTAAATACTTTTAGAATGTCTGGAACATAAAAAGCCAAACTTAAATACTTGCCTTAATTAACTAAAGAGTCTTACTCTTAATGGTAGAAAAGAGCACTGAATAAAGACTCAGATCGAATGATTTCTGAACCAAGCTCAGACTCCATCTCTTTGACCATTTGTGAAATGAAGATGATCTCCAATTAGCGTTAACACTTTTATTACTATATATATTGTAGTGAGTGTGTATACTATCAAGAAAATAATTCTATCTCATCAGGACATTTAAAACTTTTTTTTTTATCTCATGCTGTACAAAAACACTTGCTTTAATGACTATGTGACTTGAACGTTTTTCCTTACTCGATAGCTCGAATTACCTCTTTACAAGAGGAGGTGAAGCATCTCAAACATAATATTGAAAGAGTAGAAGGAGAAAGAAAAGAGGCTCAAGACATGCTTAATCATTCAGAAAAGGTAAGTGATTTAACATTACCAATTATGAGATAGTATTTACTGGTTATCAGATATTATAAGGTGGTTTTATAAAATAGCATTCACTCCTAATATTTATATATTTATGTTTCTAAGTTTTTATAGTTGTATAGTTGATTGTGGGGGGCAGGAGTATATGTCTTAAGGATTTTTAGTGTTATTTTTGTTTTTACCATCGAAGGGTATTAGCTGTTGAATATTATTTGATCATCACAATTTTTTTTTTGGTTTGGAAATACCTTTTCATATGGATTTCATTCACCATTATTTTTGTACATGGGTAAGACAAAGGTGCTGAACCTCACTAGCCTTATGAAGAAGGAAAACACAGGGTTAGTATATAAACATCCACATTTTTTCCACCTTGTTGGAAAGGGTTAGCAAAATAAAAAATGTGCAAAGTGATTGTCTTTTACATGTAGAATTTTCTTAACAATCAAAAGTGTCATTGACTATCCTTTGTCTCTACCTTGCTTTAAAAAAAGGATTAAATAATATGCAGATCTAGCTCTCACTTTTTGATGTCTCCCTGAAATGTTATAGGTTTACTAGATCCTCAGATAAATGGTCAGAAAATCCACCAATTACCTGTCCTTTGAGTACATGTTTTGTAACAATCAGTATAGTTTTTTGATGTTTAAGCCCACTGTAAATGTAGAAATAAGATGAAAAAAGGAAGATTAGAAGAGGCACCCAAACAGAAATGGAAATCAATTTGATTTTTTCTTTTATCAAAGCAACGGAAATCTAGGTATAGATGCAAATATTGATAGAGATAATTTTTTTAAAAAGTAGTAGCAAAATTTTTTTTAATGAATTGAAGGATTGTCCTATTTATTTCTGATCATAGCAATAAACACTCCTGAACATAACCACCGCCGTAACCTTGCCCTGCCATCAATGATGGCCGATGATTCAAATGGGAAGTGGTGGGGATAAGGGAGATAAAGAAAAAGTGATATTTTGCTTTTAATTACATGTGCTTATTGTGATTTTAAAAAGAAAACATTATAGATAATGTAAAATATACAAATATAAAAAATAAACATATCCTGAATATAAATATTTAAGGAATGTTGTGTCACATTTCAGGCCAGTTGATGCATATATTATTTCTTGTGGGATATTAAATAAGATTTAATAATGTGTCTTTTGAACTGTATTACATGACTCTCATTCTCATTTTTCAGGAAAAGAATAATTTAGAGATAGATTTAAACTACAAGCTTAAATCATTACAACAACGGTTAGAACAAGAGGTAAATGAACATAAAGTAACCAAAGCTCGTTTAACTGACAAACATCAATCTATTGAAGAGGCAAAGTCTGTTGCAATGTACGGTAAGTGTCACTTTTAATATTTTCTACATGATAAGTTTTTAAATAATGCCTACACAATTTTTTGATTTATTAAAATTTCACTTTATGGTAGTATAAATTCTTAAAAATTGTAAGTAATGATCTGAAAAGAGGATATCTTCCCTCTTTTTTTTTGATACCTTTCCTTTTTTAAAAATCACAATTTCACCTCCTCGTTCCCTCACTCTGCTACCCTCTACTCCCTATAAAAATCAGTGGAATCATTACCCCTCTCTCCACGCAGTTTTTCAATTTTTTATTTTCTTCCCAGTCCATTCTGGAACTTATTGTCTGTTAACTCGTCTGCTTTCTTGCTTTGTACCCTCAATTTTCTCATTCCTTTGTATTTCTACCATATTAGGCCTCTAAACACACCCTAGATGAGACCAGCCAGCCACTTTCTTCCCTTCACATGATTCTTCAAATTGTGTGCCCAATACATTATCTCCAACCACAGTTGAACTCTCAATTTTTTATATATAACTCACTAGTTTCTTCCTCCAAACTTTTATTTCTGTTTTTTGAGCTTCTTGTGTCATTTCGTTATTACTACACTTTTAGGTGAACTTTTCTCCTGTTTCAAAAAGCAATCCTGAAAGCATAGTTATAAACTCCTCAGAATCTAATTCTCTTACTTAATTAGTCTATTCTAATTCTTTACCCATCTTCAACATCTTCCCTCTATCCTCTTACTGTCCTGGCTGGTATGTTCTAGCTGTGCTCAGATCCAGTCTCTTTTTATCTCATCTTATTACAGTAGTCCCCCTTTGTCCATGGTTTTACTTTCCATGGTTTCAGTTACCTGTGGTCATCTGAGGTCCAAAAATATTAAATGTAAAATTCCAGAAATAAACAAGTCATGAATTTTAAATCACCTACTGTCTTGAGTGGTGTGATGAAATCTCATGATGTCCATCTCCTTTCTGCCAGCTCATGAACCATCCTTTGTCCAGCATGTCCATTCTATAGACACTTCTGCCTTTTACTCACTTAGTAGCCTTCTGGGTTATTAGACCCACTATCACAGTATTGCAGTGCTTGTGTTCAAGTAACTCTTATTTTACTTAATAATGACCCCAAAGTGCAAGAGTAGCGATACTGGAAATGCACATATGCCATAGAGAAGCCATAAAGTGCTTGTTACATATCATCAGAAGGTCAAAAGCCTAGCACTATTTCACAATGCCTACATCATTCATCTCACTTTATTTCATCACATAGGCATTTTATCATTTTACATCATCACAAGAAGGGCAAGTATAGTACAATAAGATATTTTGAGATAGAGATCACATTCACATGATTTATTACAGTGTATTATAATTGTTTTAGTTTATTATTAGTTATTGTTAATTTCTTACTGTGCCTTATTTATAAATTAAACTTTATTATAGGTGGTATAGGAAAAAACATAGCATATAGGATTTAATACTGTCTGTGATTTCAGGCATCCAGTAGGGGTCTTGGAATGTATCCCTGTGGATTGGGAACACTACTATATCTCTTTTGCTCTTCTTTATCCTTAACCTTTTTCCTCTACTGAATCCTTTATTGTCGTAAACATGTTCAAGTCTCTTCCATCTTAAAAAAAAGACAAACCCTTGCAGCAACCTGTGATCTTTCCTAATTGCCACTGTTTTATTCATCCCTTTATAGCCAAAGTTCTGAAAAGAGGAATCTTCCTTTTCTTGACCTTCTACTCAGTTCTTAACCTACTACAATCTGAAAGTGTTGCTTGGCACTTTAAATTCAGTTTGTTCAACAGGAAACGTATTATCTGTCAAACTTGTTCTTACTGCATAGTCTTACTATCCTAGTAAAGGACTATATAGTTTTTATGAGCTCAGGCTTGGAACCAGACAAAACTATTTTGCCTCTTAGCCATTCTATGACCAATGAAAGAAAAATTAGATGAGAAAAGTGTATATAAAGTGCCTGTACACAGAAAGCTTTCAATAAATGGGAGATATTATTATGATTAAGGAGGATTGTGGATTTCACTATCCAGGAGCCCAAGCCAGAACTTTGAGAATCTTTCAGGATTTCTACTTCCAAATGATGTATACAACCTAGTCCTCCTTTCCTATTCCCTTTTAGTTTGTGATGCCATCATTACTTCACTTGATCTATTACAAGAGATTCTTAATTTTTACTCTGCCAAGACTTGTTCTGCTCATCAATCTGTTGTTTTCACTTAGGTCAGAATGACCTTTTTAAAATTCAAATCCTATTGTGCTAGTCTTTCTTAAAATCTTTTTGTGGCTTTTCATTGTTTACAAGGTACTTCTAAACACACAGCGTGATAGGCTCTAAGTAGTACTACCTAGAGCTAATAATATTTGAGATAAGAACTGAAAGTCAAAATGAATCAGACATCAAAAACAGTGAGAGTAAGTATGTTCTAGGCAGGACTGATTATAAGTCCAATATTGTGATTCTAAGAATGAGGGAAACCATTATAGTATTTTAAGTTGTGCTGAGATGTATAATTTATGTCTATAAAAGAGCACTCATGATGCTGTGTGGTGAATGCTTTTGAGGGAGATAAGAGTTTTAAAAGGGCAATCACCTAAAAATATATATGCCGTAAATATTGATAGAGTAGAGCTGAAAAGAAGTGGAGTTACAAAGGACAAGAGTTGATAAATTGAATGGAAAGAGGGAATCAGGAAAGAAAGATTCAGGCCTTTAATTTTAACAGCTGGATGGATGTTAATATATTTTGACATTGAGATGACTGGGGTAGGAGTGATTTGGTATGGGAGGGAAATAAAGATGTCTCTCTTGGATATGTTAACTTTGAAAAGATATTGATATCTAGATGGAGATATCAAATAGAATTGGTATATAAGTCTGAAGCTCGGGGAGAAGTTTCAATTCAGGAGTTTACACATGGAGCCATATGCAGAACCTGATGAAATCAGCAAAGGGAAGAATACAGGTAGAATAGAGCAAAAAAGAAGAAGAATCATAATGAAGCCTTTATTCAGTCTAACATGCAGAAGTCAGGTAGAAGAGGAGAAACCAACAAAGGGAGCCAACAAAAGAAAGAGCAGCCAAAGGAGCAACAGGAAATCTGAGAAAGTATGATATTAGAAGCTTAAAGAGTAAAGTATTGAACAAAATGAAGAAGTGGTTCAATATATTGAGTTCTGTTAAAGTCAGTGAAGATAAAAGACATGGATATTGTGTGTCCTCTGAATTTTGCAAAATGGACATCACTGGTTACCATATAAATAGTAGTTTCAGTGGAATGGTGGAGATAGAAGCCAATTTGGGAAAAAAAGAAATGTATAGTAGGTGAGACCCCAGAGACAGTAATTGTAGACAACTCTCAGAAGTTTGACTGTGAACAGAGAAGAGGTGATAACTGACGAATGTTGGCCTCAGTGGAGGATATTTTAGGAGGGGATATAATAAATTAGATTATTATGTTGATGGGAATTATTCAGTTTGAAAGAGATGAAATAATTGAAGGAACAAAGCCCAGAACAGAATTGGATGGATTTATGTTTGATTAGAGAGGTCGGACTAAGAGGTGATGATTGTATAGTGCAGCTGAATTTGTAAGGGGGAAAGATGAGAAAGTTCCATTCTAATGGTTTTTGTCCTATCACCTAGAGGGCATTTTCTGAGAATGGGAAAGCAGATTTAATAAGCTTGAATATTAAGCGTAAACTTATTTATTAAATTGGTGTAATTTACTAGTTTCGAGACCATGGAAAAGGTAACCTCAGAACCATAATTACCATATCTCAAAAAAGGAGTCTCTCTATAGACAAATATATTGATAAAAATTAAAATAGGTGTTATACTACTGTGGTATCTTGTTTATCTGATTTGCATAAATTAGAATTCCTTTCATCGCCTTAAGTCTTTTGAAACTTTTCTGGAATAATACAAGGTATAGATTAATAACCACAACCTTATTTTTCTACTTTTATCTGGAACTACCTCTGTTTTTCTCCTTAGTTATTCCACTTTTTCTCTAGCTATACTTTCTCTTCCAGTCTGAATGTGGCGCTGAATAATCTCATATCATTGGGCAAAGGCTGATTTTAGAAGATTTTATTTTATTATATTTTATAACTTTCTTCCTTTAGAGATCCCACTATATAAATAATTCAAGTAACATTAAGACTTTTATAATGAATAGCTTTATTAGAATAAAAACAGTAGGGATTTTTGGCACCAATTTGTGTTATATAGCCCATGAGAGTGGAAAGTATTAAAGTAGTCTTATTCTTTAAATGTATGTTTATAACTTTTTTTTTTTTTAACAGAGATGGAAAAAAAACTGAAGGAAGAGAGAGAAGCTCGAGAGAAGGCTGAAAATAGGGTTGTTCAGATTGAGAAACAGTGTTCCATGCTAGATGTTGATCTGAAACAATCTCAGCAGAAGCTCGAGCATTTGACTGAGAATAAAGAAAGGATGGAAGATGAAGTAAGAAAAAGAGACAGTACTGATTTTGTCCATCTTATGAAAGAGAAACAATCATGTTGTTACTAAAAGTCATTATAATTTAAACAGGGAAGAAATTTGAATAAAATAACCTATGCATATCTGTGTTCACTACAATATAGTCACCATCATATCCCTAGCTCCTAGAATTTTCATGTTCAAATAGTTATTGAAGACTCAACACCATAGGATCTATACCATTTTGCACTGTGACAAGACAACTGTGTAGAAATGTCATAGCTCCTTTCCTGGAGAAACTGACCATCTGCTTTTTAAAAAAACAAACAAAAAAACCCGGTCTTTATTGTAAAATATCCTGTAATCCCAAAGAAGAGCATTACTGTTAGATTTTAGAAAAGATTTAAAACTGCAGAGTTTTAACTGTCTTGGATTGATAGAAAGCACAGGATACAAATTTACAAAGTAATAAATAAAAAGACCAAATGATGTTATATCCTTGTGTTATCATATGTTTTAGAAATTACTTACAAGATGAAAATAATTAGTCCACATACGTAAATTAGAGAAGGGAGAAAGAGAAGACTGGACTAATCAGGAAAGACTTCACAAATGAGGAATGGAGTGTTACCATTATTTTAAAAGTTGAGGAAGACCTTAAAAGTTAATAGTTTGAGAGTCAGAAGTAGGTGGAGGGACCATTATCATGAAAGATAACAATAAAAGAGTGATTACTGAGTGCTTAAGAAGATAGGTAAGTAAGGGACAAAAGGGACTTGATCTGACCAATGAAAAAGAGACTTGTTGATTAGTAATGGGAGAAACTTGGGGACCAAGGTATTAATAATATTTTAAACTTAAAATGAGAGCTATAAGTGAAAACACTCTTAAGGAAATTGATAGTGGTATATAAAATGGCCTAGAACAGAGATTAGAAATACCTATTAGAGCCAGTATGCAGAAATAATTTGTGTTGAAAATTTGACAGATAATACCCAGTCATTTAAAAAATATAATTTTTGACCATCTTGTTATCTGCCTGTTTCTGTACTAGGTGTTGGGGTACTGAATAATATAGGTATGGTCTTGACTTTTGTGGAACTTATAGTCCAGAGGGAAAGACAAATATTAAAATAGTGATTATGATCATGACATTCTTAAAAGAGGAAATACTGAGTGCTATTGGAGTATTATGAATAGTCATATCTGGGATTTAAGGAAGGCATCACTAAACTCTGGAAGGTTGTAGACCAGATAGAGCACAGACACTTACAAATGAACAGGTAGTTAAAAAAAAAAAAAAAAAAAAAACCTTAGGAAGGTCATCCCCAAAGCTAACATATCTAAATTAATCCACAATTAATATTCCCCATTTTAGACTAACATTCTAGTTTAAAATTTCCATATAGGTTGGGGTAGAAAGAAACCAGATGTTTTCTCCCTAAGATCTCATATCTGAAATTTGAGAATTACTTTGACTTAATAATAAATTCTGCAGTAATACACAGAACAATGGAGACTTTAGAATACTGATACTCTCTATTGGTATAAGGCATTATAATTGAGATTTGATTAGTCTTTTTTCAAATAATAGCTAATAAATTTAAAGAGATTTAAAATCCCAATTATTTTTCTTGTTCATAGGTTAAGCATCTCACGCTGCAATTGGAGCAGGAATCAAATAAACGACTGTTGTTACAAAATGAATTGAAGACTCAAGCATTTGAGGCAGACAATTTAAAAGGTCTAGAAAAGCAGATGAAACAGGAAATAAATACTTTATTAGAAGCAAAGAGATTATTAGAATTTGAGTTAGCTCAGCTTACAAAGTAAGTCTCAAAAATAACATTCTTGATTTCTTTTTGTGTTCAGTCTTGCTTATGTGTTTGATATTTTCTATGTGTATAGATTTATGTACTTGGAGTTTGTGAAAGGGAGCATTAGCAAAAGGCATTTAGAAATAAAAGAATTTACTTGCAATGAAAGTCTACAAGAGAGTTCAAGCTTTGGAAGGAGAGGCCTATTAAAAAAAATACAGGTATTTAAAGGAAGAAAAAGATTAGATTTTCAAGGCTACTTCTTTACAGTAAGTCTGTTTATGGTGGAAAAAACGCAATTTTCTTTATGTGATTTTCATATCCAGAAAAGTCATCTTTTTTCTCTGCACAATTACAGAAATGAAGGATAACCCTATTTTTTTTTTAAATTAGGGATTCAGTACCTTACAGGATATGTTCAAGGTTTATTTATTTTAGAGACTAGATTTAAAAATGATGACCCTGAATTTGTTTTTTGTTTTGTTTTGTTTTTTTGATTCATCTCAGAGTGTAAAATGTCTTTTTCTCCTACTCTGAGATGTGATGTGCCCACTTACATGAAATGGAGACAAAGCAAAGTATCAGTATTGCTTTCAGAATTTGTATAAGGACATGCTTCAAAATTTAATTTCAAAGACGGGTATATCTTATGCCAAGTCATGTGTTTTTATTTCCTCCAAATTTGTTATAATAGCTTCATTTGTCACGTTTTTTTTTTTTTACAACATAGTAGTTCTTGGATAAAATTGTCAGTTTTGATTTTGTCGGCTTTATACTGATGAAATTCTTTTTTCCTTTTAGAGCCACTATTTTCACCCAGTAATACATTTTATAGTTTTTGTCTCTAAAAAATAACTCTTAACTCAGCATTCAGTGAACATTTATTATGTCCATTGACCATATGCCTTAGATGCTGAAAATACAAAGCTATTAATATCTAATACGAAAACCTAGCAACTGCATATGGAATTGTTCATCTTTGAAAATCTGTGTTTGTAGGTTTTATTGTGTTCATCTTTTTGTGTCTTCCACTCTATGTGAGTTGTTCTTATGTGTGTATTATATACATGTAGTTGTCTCTGTTCCTCTTCCTTTGTCAGTTATTGTTCTTGCCTCCCTTCTTTTTCTTTACTTGATTATTCATTTCCATACACCCCTTTTGCTTACTTGGCCATAATATGTAGTACTGAATTCTTCTCATTATGTATTCAATATTTTCATGTCCTTTGTTTTTAATGGTTTACTTACTGTATAAGACATTTAAAATGTACCCCTAAGAATGCTTTCTCTACAAATATTTACCAAATTACTCATTTTTATTTTTGCAATTTGGATTAATCCATAATTAATATTCTCCCGAAAGTGGCCTTCAGGAGAAAAGAGTTCCGTCTGCTCTGCATAGTATTTTATAAGGAGCAAAATGGAACCAGACAGTATGGCCTAGCCCAATATATTTAGTAAAGTGTTACCATATAATGAAGTATGATTTTTTTTAAAAGGTCACTTTAGTAAACCTTTTTTATTTTAGTAACTTTAAGAAACAAAGAACAATATAGAGTCTACTATAAATAGGAGCATTTGTTTACTATCTCTTTTTTTCTGAAGACAATACAGAGGAAATGAAGGACAGATGCGGGAACTGCAAGACCAGCTTGAAGCAGAGCAGTATTTCTCGGTGAGAATTATTTTTAACATATAGACTGTTTCAAAACCTGACTTAAAACAAGGTATTTAGATTTTTAATGTGAACTCTGATTCTTTTCAAATAACTATGAAGTGGTTTTCTCCTTTTTTATACCCACATTTTTACATTTTATTTCTGAATCTGAGTTCGTGGTGTGGTAAGTTGTAAAGAAATGGCCATTTTTGTGCAGATATTTCCAGAATTTCCATCAACCCAGAGGTACGTATGAGACAATATAAAGGTTCTGTCTGCCTGGTATCAAGCTCAGGGGTTTAGAGTATCAATATTACCATCTGTGGTTCACGTATACACGTTTTATTTTTATTATTATTATTGTTGTTGTTGTTATTTATGCCTACAGCATCTTGTTGGTCTTCCTAGGTGGTCTCCCATCCAAGTATTAACTAAGCCTGACCCTGCTTAGCTTCCAAGATAGACATTGGGCTTGTTCAGGGTGGCATGGCCGTAGACCATGGACCTTGGCTCCACTGGGGCGCGAGCCCAGGACCCTTCTGCATGTAAAGCAGATGTGCTAACTGCTACACTATGGAACTACGTCCAATGCATATTATAATAGCCTACATACATACATTGTAGGTATAACTACCTATAGGTATAGATATAACTAATTCAAAGGCTTTTTCTTGTTTTAGCTGTATATACATTTTATGCATCTGTTTTTACTTTTCTTGTAAAAATCGTTCTCTTTTATTTGTTGCAGACCAAGTTATTTTTATTACTGCTGTTGATGAGCATTTACAGCTAAGGTTTTGAGGCTTTATAGAAGCCTCTGAATTTTTTGTTTCTCTTGGTTGCCAAGCTTGTTTTCTGATGTTTAAACTTAACATTTCTCTAGCTGCTCCATTACTACTACACTGGCAGTCATCCTTCCTACAAGCCTTATTTAGTGCAATTAAATGCATAGAGTTCAGGTTGCACTGGTGAACATGTCCTAGAAATCAAATGTGAACAATATTGGAAGCATTGGTTTCCCTAGTAAAAAATCTAAACACCTTTAAAGCTCTACAGAATTTCCACATGATTTAGAGTTCCATGCTCTACTTTTCTCATCTCCTAATAAACAGGGTGACTTTCTTTTTTTTTGATTTATTTCTTTCTTAGCTTATAAGACCATTACTGGAATACGTTTTTAAATTTTAAAAAAGTTCAGTACTGTTTAAAACCCTTCCCTGAGTGTGTAGATCAACCTTATTTGTTCAAAATGTGTAGTACTCAGTTCTTCACTTCAAGCAAAGTGTCCTGTAATGTCACACACACTTTATTATCCATAAGCTTCCACAAAGTAATTATCTAGTACCTCCAGACTTTGGGATGGGTATCAATGACTTGGGGTGGTTCCTATGGATTCTCGATTTTGCTTCTATAAAAGCAATACAGAACCTGACTCTGTGTCTTAGTTCTGATTTATTCCATTGCTCGTGAGGCTTTGGTTAAATATTGTTAAATTTGATAGGTATTATGAACCAGATTTCATATTTTCTTTAATCTGAGCTTTTAAATCATGTTATTTTTCTTAATATCTTCACTGATTACGTGTATATATATATTTCAGTATTTGAAGTCAGAAAAGAGACAAGAATCTGATTCCTAAAGGCAGAATGGATTATTTCAGTTTAGAAATTGTAAACATTTAAACTAGAGTAAGCCATCACTCTTCTTTCATTTGCATTCTCAAAGAAGTGTATGTATTCTTCCCGTAAAGAAGTGCTATTTCTTAGATAATTAAGTGTACAGTATAAAAATAGTTCTCCACAACTATTTACTGGTCCTTAAAATTCTTATCTTTTATAGCAAAAAAGGTAGTTAATTAAAAAAATAAATAAATTTCAGAACCAGAAGTTTACTCTAACCCAAGCATCTAACACAATGTGGGTCTAACACCTCTTAAATATTTATCGATGAAGTTGACAGAAGCTTAGTAAATCTTGTAAGAATCAGCGCTCTGTAATAAATATATATTATTCATATGTTAACAGAACACTTAATAAATCTTTGTAGCTACTTCTACCTCTGTCAACCATCCTATCCTTCCAAAAGAGAAGTGATTTCTCTAACATTATTCACTGCAGGAACTGATCTAACTTTTAAATAAGTAGTGCTTGCTAAGTTTCTTTATAGTATTTTTCCCAGATCAACATAGTTTTTGACATACTTTTGAGGTATAATTTCTATATAATTAATTGTGCCTTTTTAAGTATGAAGTTTGATAAGTTTTGACAAGTGTGTACACTATGACCACTACCACAATCAACATAGAAAACATTTCCTTCACCATAAAAAACTCCCTGTGGCCCTTTGCAGTCAATCTTCTCTACCCTCCTCTATCTGCAGGCACCACTGATTTGCTTTCTGTCACTATTATTCACCTGTTCTAGAATTTCATATACATGGAATCCTGAAGCACATACCCTTTAGTGCCTGGTTTCTTTTACTCAGCATAATATTTTTTAGCTTTATTATGTTGTCTGTATCATTATTTCATTCCTTTGTATTTCTGAGTAGTGCTTATATACCACAATTTAAAATGTTTATCTGTTGATGGGTATCTGGGTCGTTTCCAGTTTGAAGCTATGATGAATAGAGCTGCAATAAAAATTCATGTTTAAGATTTTGTGTGCATAGGTATTTACATTTTTCTTTGGTAAATACCTGGGAGTGGAGTTATTGGATCATATGTGTTACTTGGTTAACTTTATAAGAAACTACCAAACTGTTTACTAACCCACCATAAACACATTTCTTCTTATCAATTGTTTTGCAGACACTTTATAAAACCCAGGTAAAGGAACTTAAGGAAGAAATTGAAGAAAAAAACAGAGAAAATTTAAAGAAAATACAGGAACTACAAAATGAGAAGTATGTTCATTTTATTTTAGAACAAGGATCGGTGCTACAGCAAAGCATTCTTCAAGTTTAAAGATAGAGAATAGATATGTTGTTATTTTGATGGCAGTGGTACAGCAAACCTAATTGGGTTAATTCAGAACACATTAAACTAGATTTAAGCTAAAGTTTACCTTTATGGTGAAGAAATAATTTAATGTATTAACACTAGAGAAGTTATACAGAGATTCACTAAACTGTTTTCAGACATCTATTTGTATATAAATAGTTCATGCTGTGTTCACAAGTCATTATCTTATGCTAGGT
The DNA here is from genome assembly GCF_014176215.1 of Rousettus aegyptiacus. Taxonomy (NCBI): domain Eukaryota; kingdom Metazoa; phylum Chordata; class Mammalia; order Chiroptera; family Pteropodidae; genus Rousettus; species Rousettus aegyptiacus. The sequence continues at coordinate 55,706,101 of NW_023416287.1, read as the reverse complement.
AAAGGTATTTAAGGTCTTCCTCTTAGTATTATTATGCAGGTTAATTTCCATTGCATGTGTGCTTATGGCCATAGAAGGAGATGACCTTATAAAGCTACTTAAGTGTAACAACTTTTCATAGTTAGTGTCAGAACAAGACACTGGAACTAGTTTCTGATATTGTTATATAGTCTAATTCCATATAACCACCTTGGAAAGAAATTTAAAAATTTTAACTTTTGTTGTTGAAGCAAATACATAAAATAACAAACATGTACAGTTTTATGACTCATATGACAAATATCTTTATAACTATCACCCACAAAAGAGATGGAACTTTATTCTGCACCTCAGAATTTTACTGTATACCCTCTCCTGATTTCCCTCCCCAACATAAGAGTTATCACTATCCTAATACTCATTCATTGAAAGAACTGAATCATTTGTCTTGTATAGTTTTCCTTGGTTGTGATTTTATTGTTTCCATAGTTAATGCTTTCATTCTCCTGTATTTTCTGCAATCAGTGATTAAATCTAGAGCTGCACTGTCCAGTATGGTAGCCACTAGTCACATGTAGCCATTTAAATTTAAAATTTAAACCATTTAAATAAAATTAAAACTTTAGTTCATCAGATATACTTAGCCACTTTCAGGTGCTTAATAGTCACATGTGGTTAGTGTCTACCATATTGGGCAGCACAGGTGTAGAACGTTCCATTATTGTAGAAAGGTTAATTGGACATCCCTAATCTGGAGGCTTAATCAGATTAAAATCTGATTTTTAGGGGGGAGAAGATTGCCTCATATATAACTTTGTAATGTCTGGTTGCCTGTTTGCCTGGTTAGCAACTATAGACACTCAGTGCTTAGATCCTTAATACATTAGGTGGCCTCTAAATTAGGCACAAAACTACGTTTCCTGGTTAGTCTCTATGACAGTGATAAACTGTCGTTAAGCATAGTCTGTTGCCTATCATTTGTATGGTATCTATGATGTAATATGCAATCCCAGGTTGTGTGTTTTCACTGTGATGAGGGCACCAAATGCACTACATTCTGTAATGTTTCAGAGGATTGATATGTTTGCCCTTGTTTGATCTAGTTAAGAGAAATGTATTGATCATTACTATTGTGCTAAAAACTACTTCATACTAGTGATATAATTATTAGTAGTACGTTAAGGTTCTTAACTTTTAAGGTTTTCAGAATCTAGGTCAGAGACAAATAAAATTGACAGCTGTTACAAAGTGCTATTGGAACATATTGAAGCAATATACCTCAGCTTACCATGTGAGAGTCAGAAAACATTTCTCAGGTGACAACTAAGAAAAAGAAGAATTCTTCAGGGAAGAGGATATAGGAAAGGGGAAAATATAGGCAAAAGCAGTCTGTGATTTGGAGAACAGCAAATGGTTTAGTTAGGGAGATAGTTGATGACAGGTAATGCTAGAGTCAGATTACAAAGGACCTTATGTGTCATATTGAGTTTGGAATTATCAGACATTGAAGAGTGGAAAGTTTTATTTTTGGTGTTTTCTGTCGTGTATTCATGATCACCTAGATCAGAGCCTTATAGATTATGTATTCAATAAATATCGAGTGAATGAATGAATGAAAATTCTAAGCTAGGGATTGACAAAGTGATGTTTTAGAAAGATCCACTCATTAGGGTGGAGAATGGATTGGAGTGAGGCAAAGCTAGGTGGATACAGGGAGTCCAATTATACATCCATTGGAATAATTAGATGTAAAATTATACTGGAAGTTGGCAGTAAAAGGAGAGACAAGTGCATGGGAAAAAATAGGAATTAGAAGCAGTTGGACTTCTACATTTGGGGCTTGGGGGTAATGGTTTGGGAAAATTTCAGATCGACTCTCAAGTTTCTGACCAGGGCAGATGGATTGAAGGTAGTGCTAGTTTCTGAGTTAGGGAATGCCAAGTTTGTGAAATGAAGGGAGACAATATTACTTCCATTTCAGACCAGGTAAGTTTGAGTTGCCTATGATATGTCCAAAAAGAAATGGATACTAGGCATTTGGGTTATTGCTTCAGAACTCAGAGAAAAGATAATTTGAAGCTAATTTGACAATGATTGCATACTGAAACCACTAAGATAGATGAGATTTGTTAAGATGATGGCATATATCAGAGTTTATAAACTCATGAGCCTATGGTACCATATATGTAGCTGAGTTGAAGTCAGTTGTCTCTAAGTATGGGTACATTCATTGTGTGAGTGGTAACAATTATAACAAATGGAATAGTTCATGTCCTCAGTTCTCACTAATTGCTACCCCATGGTAATATTGACCCCGTATTTCAAGATCTTCTGGTTTTTTTAGAGAAACAAAGAATCTCAATTTTTATGTAAAATGTTTGGCCCAGATATATTTTGTGTGTGTCTGGAGGGTGGTATGGGGACATTTATGTGGACTCACTTGCCCCCCCCACCCCACCCAAGGCAATAAGTCATAACCTCTAATAGGGTTAGAAGACATAAAAAGCCAAAGACAGACAACTAGCTTCTATACTCTTAAGGAATGGGCAAAGGTAGGGAAAGTAATAAGTCACCAATAATACAAGGAGAAAACCAGTTAGACTATCACACACACTAGGGGAAGGAAATATTTTTAAAAAGAAAAAATGATTTAAAGTGTGAAGTACTCGGACAGGTCAAGGAAAAAAGTTGTCTATTACATTTAAGGTTATTACCTTGTTAAGAACAGTTCCTCAGTAGTGATAAGAATAGTTTAAAGTGGATTGAGACATGAATAGGAAGAGTAGACATAGGGACAGTATAGACAATGGCCACATTGATCTCCTTACTATTAGACCAGTTACTCTCCTGTCTCAGGGCCTTTGGACTTGTTCTTGCCTCTGCCTGGAACAGTTTCCTTCGAATATCCACATGACTTTCTCAATCACCCTTTTCAGGTCTAGGTCTAAATGTCATCTCAGAGAAGTCTTCCCTGAACACCCTTTTTAAGATTGCAGATATCCCCCATGCCACCCTACTGCATTGCTGCCCAGTTCAATACTTTCTTCCCTGTTTCATTTTCCTCTGTAACAAATACTTCTAATATATTACAGAATTTGCTTACTTATTATTTTTCTCTTTCTACCAAAACTTAAGCTCAATAAAGGAAGGCATTTTCAAATGTTTTGTTCTTAACTACTTCTTTGCTGTATGCCTAGCACCTAGCATCGTACCCGGAAGATTGTAGATGCTCAGTAAATATTTGTTAAAAATTCAAGAAACTTGGTTGTTAAGACAAGAAGATACAGCAGTAGCAGGGGGAGAATGTGAAAGAGAGCTATTGCTTTTTAAAGATAGCAGAAATTTGGGCCTATTTAAATGGGACACCAGAAGAAAATCAGAGTGGGAAAAGTTACACATGTGTTCTTTGATTCAGACAAAATTTCTAAGTACTTTGTATGGGCCAGAGACTTTTATGGGCACTGAAATATAACAGTGTACATGAACAAAGCCCCTGCTTATAATATTCTATAGAAGAATCTAGAATTATTGAAAAATCAATTTCTCTAAGGAGATGGGGGCGGTGGGAAGGGTGCAAGATTGGCCTTAAACATCACTGAAGATAGGTCTTTTACAGTGTAGAGGTAGGAGAGAAATCTGGACGAAAATAGTTACAGATAATTTTATCCTGAACCATCTCATTCTTTGCTTTCTCTTGCACAATTGTATAGCCAGGGATAGAAATGTAATTTGGGATAAGTAGGTTTTTTGTCATTTTAAAGTATGACCCAAATATTTTATTCTGAATCTAATGGAAAGCAGTAACCCCATATGAGAACATGTTATCCATATGAAGCCTGTATGATACCATAGAACCACCTCTAGTATTCATAGACTTATCAGTGGCAATATTTCCTTTCTTTACCTAATGTACTAACTCCTATGGTCTTCTAAGACAACCATTTTATAACTATTTCATTTTCTCCTCTCTTCCTCAAATCTCCAATAGCCTCTCCCTATCCTCACGCTCAGCAACCGGCCTTGCTTTTAGGATGTCAGAGAATATATACTCTCTCCCACCACCATAGCTACTAACTTGTCTGTATCTGTGCCTATAACTCCTGCCTTCCTTCAGATTGATGTAAATGAACAAAATATGCTTTTATTTAAAGGCAGCTCTTTGATCCCATCCCTTGTTGCCTACTTAAGGCTATGATGCCAGTAGTTCTTTCATCTCTCCTACATCAGTTTTTTTTTCTATAGTCATTTCTATTGTTATATCTCCTTAAAAAATAACTCTCTTTTAACTACATATCTATCCACTTCCAGTACTATCCCATTTTTTGTTTCCTTTTGTAGCAAACTTCCTAAAAAGTGAGATACCATTTCCCTTCTCCCATTTTCTCTTGAGCCCACTCCATTCAGACATTTGGACTCATCTTCTACTAAAATAAGCCTTCTCAAAGTCACTGGTGACTTCTTAAAGTTAAAGACAACAGTCAGTTCCCTGTCCTTATCTTAGTTCACAGCAGCAGTTGATGTAGTTGATTACTCTCTTGACAAAATTTCTTCACATGGCTTTTGTGACATCACACAATATTTTCCTCTTATTGAACTGGCTACTCTTCCTCAGCCTCCCTTGCTCCTTTGTCCCTTCCCATCTCTGAAACATTTAAAGTTTGGAGGGCCCAAGGGATCACTTACTCCTTGTTCTCATTCAGCCTCACAGCTTTAAATAGCATCAGTGTACAAGTATATTCTCCCCTAAATTTCAGACTTGTATATCTAGCTATCTATTTGACATCTCCACTTGAATGTTTAAATAAGCATCTCATATATAATGTGTCCAGAAAAAATTTTTAATTTTCTCACTCTGTCTTTCCCATTTTAGTATTAGCAGTTCTTGTTTTCTGTTATTTAAGTCAAAAACTTGGAGTCATCCTAGACTCTTCTTTTTTATATATATTCTGCATTCATTCCATCAGTAAATCCTCCTAACTATAGCTAAAAAATATATCCAAACTCTAATTAGTTCTCACCAATTCTACCATTTACCAGTCTGACCCAAACTGTCATCATTTCCAAACTTGATTATTTCAGTACTTTCCTACCCAGTATCCCTGCTTCTGCCATTGTCCCTCTACTGTCTGATCTTAAAACAGCATCCAGAATTTTCAGAACAGAACACAAAAGAGGAAAAGCCGAAGTTCCCATATTGTTTCAGAAAGCCTCGCAGTGTCTATTCTTCTGTGCCCCCTTTCCCCATCTTACTATGTCTCTCACAACTTTTCCCCATCTCTCACTCTGCTCACATTAGCTTCCTTTAGACCAGCATTAGGGCATTTGTTATTAGATGTTCCTCTGCCTACACAGTTTATTCCGAGATACCTACATGATCACTCCCTTACTTCCTTCATATTTCTTCTCAGATGTCATCTTAGCAGAGAGGCCTCCGTGATTCACCGTATATGAAATAGTGACCACATTCCGTTTAGTGACCACATTCTTCCAGCTTTCTTTTCTTATCGTTCTGTATGGCATACTGTATATTGTTCATGCTAATAAGTTTCTTCTATTATTCTCTGTGGCATACTGCATATTACTTCATTATTTTAAAACTGTCTGCATCATCCCACTAATGTATGCCTCCTGAGGTCAGGTACTTTGTTACTGCTGCATGCCTTAATTCCTAGAACAGTATTTAGCACATGATAGCATTCAAATAAATATTAATTGGACAAATAAATGAATATATATTTTTGGTAGTTATTATATGTCTCTTTTTTAAGCCCAAGACAGAAAATTCTATTTGTATTAATCCTGTAGTAGAAAATAGGTGGAAAATAGTCACTTGGCAGATATTAACTGAGCTTAATATAATATATACAGGGGGTACAATCATGACCAGGATAGCTTGAAGAGAGGAGAAAAGCAGGCAAACTGGAATGATCTAGTCATGGTCTGAATGTCAATTCTGAAAAGCCTTAAAGTGCAAATTCCCAAGGAGCATTCCTAGAATAGTTTATAGTGGTTTGCAAATCTATTTATAAGTCTTTGTAACCTCATTGAATTTCAGAATTAGAAGGGATCTCAAAAATAATTTAGTTTAAACCTCTCATTTTATAGATTTGATTAAACTGAGCTTCAGGAAGTACAAGGAACTTGCCCAATGCCCCTACCCAATTAGTTAGTGATAGAACAGGAATAAGGGTACAGGTCTGGCCTCCTGATTTACAAGTCAGTGACTTTTCCCCTATGCCCTGCTATTTTCCATTCCGAATCCATAACAAATTCTTTTTCAAAAATAGACTGCTTGTCATTACTTTATTACCTTTCTTAAACACAATAGCAGAACAAAGATTAAAGAATTCTTTTACAGTTTTTCAGAGTGAGAGCTTATATTTATAGAAAGTTGCTAATGGATTCAAATCTTATGTTAAGCAGTAGAAAAAATTATTTTTATCATTTAAATATAATTGTGTTTTAAAGCATGTGATTAAGTTGGAAAAATGAACTCATTTTGTTTATATTCATTCCTATAATAAACACATTGCAGAGAAACTCTTGCTACTCAGTTGGATCTAGCAGAAACAAAAGCTGAGTCTGAGCAGTTGGCTCGAGGGCTTCTGGAAGAACAGTACTTTGAATTGACCCAAGAAAGCAAGAAAGCTGCTTCCAGAAATAGACAAGAGATTACAGATAAAGATCACACTCTTAGTCGGGTAAGTGCGATAGTTAGGTAAGTTACATGGGTAAAATTAATTTAAATCAAAATAGGTCACATTTTTATATATGCATATTACTGATATGCAGTGGTCAATCTGTATTCATGTATAAAATAGTTTATATAATCTAAAAACAATTATTAAGTATTGAAGTTTTAGTCAGTATTGGGTTTTTCTCTCCTTCTGGCTGTAGATCTTAATATAGTTTATATGAAGAAATGTTTAGTTTAAATTTATTTGTTGTTTTATCTTAATACATTACAACTGATTATATGGCCAGAATTCTGTAAGCTTCAAAGAAACTATTTTGGGATAAGAAAGTCTTTTGGATATCTACAAATACATTATATAAAAACCAGTACTACAAACAATTACCTATTCCTGAAATTTGTACTATAACCTAAATAGATTTCTCTTCTTTTGAAGCCGCCATCAAGAGCTCTCGTGTAAGGAGGCCTTAGTTCAAAAAACCAGCTTTGTCCCTAAAGAAGTTACAGTCTTGGCAGTTTGCTTTAACTCTTCAAGCCTCAGATTCTTCATTTATAGTCTCTAGTCTAGTTCTCTTTCCATTAAATTTTTATACACACACACACACATATACACATACACATACACACACATTACATACATGTATGTAATGTGTGTGTATGTGTACACATGCATGCACATACACACTGATACAATTTCTGGAAGCTAACAATTATTTTTTAAATATTTGAATTTGATTATAGCCACATATTTTAAATCAGAAACCAGGCATTTTTATAGTTATGCAGTGTCAGACTTGTTCTTATCTATGGAAGAAGCAGAGTATTTTTTTTTAAGGTTGTTGCTTTAAATGTGAAACTAGCAAAGAGACTATAGCTTAAACTTTTTTGTGCTTGGTTTAGCTTGAAGAAACAAACAGCATGCTAACCAAAGATATTGAATTATTAAGAAAAGAAAATGAAGAACTAACTGATAAAACAAGGGAGGCAGAAGAAGGTATGTAGGTTTTTTTTTTTATCATAATGTTAAACAGTTCAGAGTAAATCTTTAGCTATATATGTTGTGCAGTAGGTTTTGTAAATATTTGTTTCATATGTTAAATAACTTTTGCAGCCTTAAGAATTATCTTAGTGAAACTTAAATATTCTCGCTCCCCAAAACTAAATAATTAAAGTGACTATGTGAGGTGATGAGTGCGTTAACTCGATGGGAGAGAAGAGAATCCTTACACAATGTATAGATATCAAATCATTATGTTAATGCTTTAAATATCATACAGTCTTATTAAGTATACCTCAGTAAAGCTGAAAAAAATATCTTGATAAAGTTACTGAAAGTTACTTTGTAGTGTAAACTAATTTGAATTAGGACAATGCTCATTAGAATGCAGAAGTGTCATACAATAATATTTTATGTAATTTGTTGACAGAATATAAATTGAAGAAGGAGGAGGAGATCAATAATCTTAAGGCTGCCTTTGAAAAGAATATCAATACAGAACGAACCCTTAAAATACAGGTATACATGTGCTCACCCTTTTCCATATATTTATATTTGAATATCATATAGTCAGATTAGTATTTGCTCTTCATGTACTTTTTCTTAAAACTGAAGTTAGAAGATTCAAGCTTTTCATTGGAACAAATAATGTAATAGTCTTCATTAAATATAGAAGATATTCAAGAAATAGGATTTCAATTGTCAAGAAAACTAGCTTGTCTAATCACTTGACTGGTTAGAATGTGTTTTAGATTATATAGAAAACCTGTAATTGACAGTAGGAAAACTTAATGAAAAGAAAACACTTGACTGAAGCCAAGAAAGATAAATTGAGAATAAGAAAGAAACTATAGGAGTGGATGTATCATTTTGCTTTGTATTTAATGATGCCGCTAGATCAAATTTTTTTACACTAAAACTTGATATCTTGTCATTTTACTAAGTTATCCAGTAGTTTAAATTCTTCATAAACTATTGTTTACCTCAATTGAGTTTTATGGTAAAATAAATATCTTCTACTATTTATTAAATGATTATACTAGATTCCTTAACATTAATCTACTCTCCCTGCCAGTAATCCTTCATGTTGCAACTAGGGTAACCTTTTCAAAATGCACTTAATACCTGTTGAAAATCTTTCAGCAAACGTTTTCCTTACCTTTATACCAAAACAGACCATGAAGAAAAAAATTGACATTTATTACATAAAAATTTAGGTCTGTGGCGCTCAAAGCAGCATAAGTTGAAAGAAAACAAATTAGGAAGAATATTTACAGCAAATGTGGATAAATATAAAGAACATCTGCAAATCAGAAAAAGAGTTCAGTAGAAAAAAGAAGGGACATTCGAGGAAAAAACAGTAAAGATTTTTAAAAAGCTCAACCACAATAATAAAGAAATAGAAATTAAAACAGTAATGAGGTATCTTTTCACAGCTAAATGGGCAGATTTAAATGAGGTATAATACTCAGCTTTAGCAAGAACATGGGGAAAGTTTAGTCATGCTTTTTGAGTGAGTAAACTAAAAGAACAGTTTAACCAAATAAAGCATTTTAATATGCATATTCTTTGTAACTGCACATTTAGGAATTTATCCTAACTAAAAATAAATATATACAAATATAATTACTACAACCTTATTTTTAAGTGAAAAAATAAAAATAACCCAACCACCCATTAATGTATTATTGATGAATCATGATACTTCCATACAGTAGAATGCAAAGGAGCCATTAAAAATAAATGAAGTAGGTTAACATGTAATGACATGGGAAAATAGTATTTGCATGATATATGAAATAGTATTAAATAAAAACCTGTTGCAGCATAATGTAGAGCATGATTCCATTTTTAAATTTAAATATATATGTAGTCTGCTTATTACATGCACCCAGCAAATTGAAAGAAAAGTGAAGGCTTTAGCAGTAGTCTTCAAGGGCTGATATTACAAGGGTTTTTCACTTTTTTCTATATCTCTGTACTTGATTTTTCTTGTAATAAGTATGTTAGATTTACAATTAGAAAAAAACAAATATGCATTTATGGCTTCAACTAACTATGCTTTTATTGCATTGAAAAAATTATTTAAGGATCTAATCTACATGGAAATGATAGCGGTCAGGGCTTTTTTCTGTCTTAATGGACAATCGATTTTTTTTTTAAACATCACTATGGAACAGATATACCATGACTCAGTTTTAGTTTCTGTAGCTAATTTTACGTGCTTTTAGCACTGCTGTCTTTGTTTTGAATATATTTTTCCCTTCTGGCAAAAGGTGTTGGCCTCAAATACATTTACATTTCCTTTCACTTTCAAAAGGACCTCAGTGTGGCCTAGTCAGGTTTCCTATTCCCCTACTTTCCCACTTGTCTAAAAGTCCCACTTGGGACTTTTTGCTTGTGTACTGTTTCCTCTGATTGTAATGTCTCCCCTCTTTCACATCATTTTTTTGCTTATCCAGCTCCTATTTGTCTTTTAAGAAACGTGTGGACACATATGCAAGTACTTCAGGAACCTTTTACTTCTCCAGGTCTCAGGTCCTGCTCCTAGCACACCCTTGCATGCCTTTTTTTCTTACTTAGCACTCAGCACTGTAATGTTTCCTTGTTTGGCTCCCCCACCAAACTAGAATGCCTTTGGGTGTATATCTGTATTTACAGTCTTTATATCTAGTGCCTATCAGAGTACCAACATGTAATATAATAAATGCTAAATACTTCTTGAATGATAAATGCTTTTGCAAGCTTGTCTGGTTTTTACATTTGAACAATAAGTCAATAGTGGTTGTTACTTGTGTTGCCAGTTATCATGTCCCAACCTTCATTAGATTCTCTTAATTTTATACACAAGAAAAGGCCCTACTTCCTGATTTTGAAGGAGGGGGAAAAAAAAAAACACTTTTAATGGAGATTTAAATTAGATGGCTACACTAGGTCTTATTAATAATCTTTTAATATTTGAATAGGCCGTTAACAAGTTGGCAGAAATAATGAATCGAAAAGATTTTAAAATTGATAGAAAGAAAGCTAATACACAAGATTTGAGAAAGAAGGAAAAGGAAAATCGAAAGCTACAACTGGAACTCAACCAAGAAAGAGAGAAATTCAACCAGATGGTAGTGAAGCATCAAAAGGAACTAAATGACATGCAAGCGGTAAGGTTTGTGTGTTTATGCACATGTTGGGTAATTTTCTTAAGTTGTTAATACTGTATATACCTATTCTCTATTGATCTAGATTAGATTAGATTTTTTTAATATAAAAGTGCATATTTTGGTTTATACTCTCTATAATTTGATCATTACTCCAATATGAACCATGATTTAAAAATCCAGAAAGATTCTTTGTTGCCTGTTAACCATTATAACTTGAGTAATTTTTACCCATTAGCATCTGCTTGATTAAAGATGCTATTCTGAGAAGAACAACCAAGAGATTTTTGCCTCTTTGTTTTCATACTGAAATTGAGATATAGCTGGTATTATAGTGACTATAGTTGGGATAGAGCTTTTGGTATATTGGAGCTTATTTGTTTTCTCTAATCGGGACTCACTTTTCTAAAATCAAAATGTCAAACTTAATTTTTTGATACTTCTTGGTTATTAATAGCACAAAATTGAGAACATGTTCTGTAATCTTAGACAGACTTAGATCCAAGTATGGTTTTACCAGACTGAGAAGCTTTCCATACCTTTTAAACTATTTCTTTTGGAACCAGAAAGCACATTTTCTATTGTTTTAACAAGTGTTTTTTGTTGTTGTTGTTTGATGCCCTGTAATTAAAAAACAAACAAACAAACAAAAACATTTAAATTTGGAGAAGAGGAACATATCTAAGCAATGTACTCCTGAGGAAGAGAACTTGGATTTTTATAGTTGTATTAAAATCTGTGGTAGTAAACATACATGAAGTTTTCAATAAATTTTTAGTTTTAGCCATTTTAGATAACTTATGTATAGTTAACACTAATTCTTAATTTCTTAATATTGGAAATTTGATCTGACTCCTTATATTGTGATTTTTTTCAAAAATAGCAATTGGTAGAAGAATGTACACATAGGAATGAGCTTCAGATGCAGTTGGCTAGCAAAGAGAGTGATATTGAGCAATTGCGTGCTAAACTTTTGGACCTTTCGGATTCTACAAGTGTTGCTAGTTTTCCTAGTGCTGATGAAACTGATGGAAACCTTCCAGGTAGGAATATTTCTCTTCATTCAAGTTTGCTTAAATGTCATAGAAATTAATGTATGTTTCTTTCATTTGGTATTTTACTTCTTAATATTTTGTCCATGAATCCTTAGGTTATGTTTCTGATAGCCAAAGTCTTATGATGTTTGTATACTTAGTCTATTTTGTAAAATAAAAGCAGTCATAGTAATCTTAACACTATTAAAACGTATCTGAGAGACTCTACCTGAATAGAAACCTGAAGAAGGTTCTGAATTTGTTTTGAGCAGCCTAATTCCATAGTGAAATTTAAAGCTGCTGCAACAGTTCTCACTATTTAGAAGAAATTCTACATGTTTCATGAGTAGCAGCTCTTCAGTGTTTTATGTATTTTTGCGCTAAAACTAAAAACTGGACTTGGTGATCAAAACCACAGCAGCTCTACATAGAAACCTACCTGAGGTAGTAGTAATAAACTTTAACTGGACTTTAAGTTTTAACTTTGGAGAAATAGATTAAAAGGGTGGGAGATGCAGACAGGATGGAGAATCAAGTAAAGGCAAAAGTGAGTAGCTAGAATTTCAGACTTCTTTTCTATATATTCTTTTCTCCAATGGAGAATCAGTTAAATTATAAACACTGCTTCATTCTTGGGTTAATTATAGTTCAAACAGTAGTACATTTATGTCTTTAACAGAAGTGAGCAGTACACATATCACAGGTGCAATTTTGCAAATGAGTAGATTATATATATATTAAAATCTGCATTACAAATTTTAAAGGCATATATATACATATATATGTATATATACCTTTGACATAATGCACATTCTTAGTTCAAGGTTTTAGAAGCTTTTTATTTACATGGTCATAAACTTGAAAATATATTTTAATTAGTATATTTTTGAATCAGTGTGTTTGATATTATAAGAATTTTATTTTAATAGATATTACTTGACATAAGAAACTTGATAGACTACTTAGAAAAATTTTATGTAATCGTTCTCAGCCAAGAAAATGTGACTCAAAGTGGGAAGTGAATTCAATCTTAATTTGTATACCATATAATCTCTGCCCTCATTCTTTTGTGGCTTTGCTAGCTCAAAGTCATCAGGGAAGGATAAAGCAGGGAATGAATATTTCTATTCCAGTGGTCAAGGAATTTATTTTCTCATTTTTGGCTCCCTAAAAACTTCCCGCCTCTTAAAAAACTTATAGGTATATATTCTTATCAGAGGATCACTTTGGATTTAATAGGAGTCTCTAGCCTCAGCTGTTGTTTGAACATCTTTCTAAAGTTAGACTTTTTCATCAGTAAGAGTATGCCTTTTAGGGGTGTTTGGCTACTTTTTTTCAATTGTTGAACTGAAATTATAGTTTAAACTCCCTCCTGATTTACCCCAAGGTATTTTTACAGTTGTTTAGTAAAGGAATTCTTACCATGTATGATTATGTATGCCTTGGTTTTCCCTGTATTAGGTAAACATTTCAGGACTGATCTGTTTTTGGTGAATGCTCTTTAGAAGATTTGAATTAAAAGATTAATTTGGGGGTCTTCTAAAAGGAGGAAGGTGATGAGTTTTATCATCCATCCTGGCATATTTAAGAAGGCTAAACTCAAAGGATCATCAGATAGTTTGATTAGCAGGCTTAGGTTAGGAATCCACTTAGATATCAGAATCCTGGTCTAATAAATTCAACTCTGAGTCAGTCAGCAAAGAGATTTTTTTTAATGTTTCTATTGGCTCTATTCTGAGTATGTTACTTAAAATAGCTATGTATGTTCAGAGATTTTGTTTTTAAAGTTTTCAAAGTCCAAAACAAGTGAAGGAAAAAATAAAAAGTACTGGTGGCCATTTTCCATTGCTATAAAAGGAAACCAGTTAAGGTATCTCTCTATTACTGTGTTCTCAGTCTAAAAACTTATAAAGATCTCTACAGTGTTATAGATTGATTTTCATATTGGAGGTAGAAATTAATGAATAACTTTATCAGTGTTACTTTACCTCTCTGTGTGTCAGATATTTTGCTAATAAATTGAAAATCTGTATTAAACCCACCATTTACTAGATGCTTAAAAATGATCCCCTGAAAATAAAGTTTAAAGTTTTCAGTCATATCTAGGTAGAATTATTAAAGAATTATTTTTTTTTTACTTTATTCTTAATATGAGAGGATTGCATACCATTCAGGTGTCTTAAAGATTTTTCAAAGGTAATGACTAATAATTAATTTTACTTTTAGAGTTAATTTAAAAAATTAATTTTAGAAAATTTGTAAATGAATTTAAACTACAGACTAAAAAGGGGAGGACTTTAAATAGAACATATTTACTAAACAGTTAAAGACCTTTTGAAATCTGGATCATATTTTTAGTTCAGTGAGGTGGGCTTTTTTAAGTGGTTGGATAGATGAACTGATAACTTTCATTATTTCTCTTAGATTTTGTTGTTTAATATAACAATTCTCATTTAATTATCTTATAGATCTAGAGCTCAGTGGGTAACTTGTCATTAACTAGACAAATCTCTAAGTTTCCCACTCTGAAAAGCTTAGAAAAAATGTCCCTCCTTCTCTGACTTAAAACTCTTTGAAGTTCTTAAAATCACTTTCATTCTCTTAATTCTTTTGTGTCTTTAATTTTCCTTTTGGTTCTGTGGCAGATTATGGCCTATTACACTGTGTAAATACAAAGATTACCCTTAGGGTTAAGTTTTACCTATTGCCTTAATGACAAAAAGACTAATGTATAATGTAGTAACTGTTTCATTTTCCTTGTTCTCTCTCTTTCCTTATTTTGTAGCTAGTGACCTAGAATGTAAAAGTAAATGAAGCATTAGGAAAAATACTTGGTATCAATAGTCTTTTAATGTTCATTATCTCTTATAGATTATCTGCATCATTCTCTTTCCATCCAGCTTGATCTCAGGGTGTACAATTTAAACCTTTAAATGGTAGATTTCTTGATGTGTTTCCAAGTATTTAAGTATGTGAATATTTCTGACTTTGCCCAAATCTAATCAGTAATTTAGAAGTAATGCTTAAGCATCGATTGATTTTATTTTATTTTTTTCTATCACTTCTGAATATAATTAAAATATTTTGGACTGGGTTCTCTAGCTCTGTTTCTTAAGCAGTATGTAGTTTATCCAGGTATACTTTGGTAGTCTTCCAAGGTTAGCTTTGTTTAAATTGGCTGTATTAAATATTAATTTATGTATAGCCTGTCTCTTATTTGGGTAAAGGAGTCAAGTGCTAATATCACAGTAATACACATCTAATTCTTTTGTAATTTAAAATTGCTCCACAAATCTAGAAAACATGGAGCCAACTTATTTTGTACTTCTATAGTATATTATTGAAGATAATCTGAACTTAGAAGTCCTTAACATTTCTTATACTTAACTAGGGAAACTGGTTTCTGTGCTTGCAATGTAAAAGGTGGAATTTACTGCATTACACTTTTAGATTGCCACTTAGGTCACAAGTAGTCATGGTTTGGAGGTGTGTGTGTGTGTGTGTGTGTGTGTGTGTGTGTGTGTGTGTGTAACAGGTAAGTTAACTTACATCTAAGATAAGAGTAGGTGAAGTGAACAGAGAACCTAGTATGTATTTTTTATAGCTGAGCTTAGTTCAGCTGTTTCTCTGAAGAGAATTTACCAAGAAGGATAAATGAAAATTCTTTCCTATAACATTATTGTTTTAAATTGGCCAAAAGCATATATCCTCAACACCTTTTTTTGAGTTGCAAATTTCTTAATTTAAATTATAGCAAATATAAAATTGGGCTTATTTGATTCATAAAATGCCTTTAACATATAAAGTTTCTGCAGGAATACTGAAATAAGAGATAAAGTCACAACACACAAGAATTCATTGAAAATATATTAAAGATAACACTGGCAGGTGAATCCAGATCTAAAAAACCAGAAACCAGAAATATTTTTGGCGTTTATTCTCATAGAGAAATAACACAAAGGGAAAGGATATTTTGTCATATGCAATTTTGTATAAATGTTAAGATTTCAATGGCTTTCACATCTTTTATTTTCAATGGGGAATTTACTGGTATTAAAAAGACTTAGGAGTAGGAGATGCAATTTTTGGCATGCTACAGGGATTTTCCTGGCAATAACTTCTATTTGTGAATGATCAGCCTTCTGCATGTTATTTAATATAAAATTGCCCTTTGGCTCTTAAATTATAACCATTATTTACAAAGGATGATTTCAATCGTCTGATTCCAAAACAAACAAACAAACAAACAAAATTGCAAAATAATCAACAGATATTTATCAGGTACCTTCTCCGTGTGTCAGATGCAATGGTAAATATCAAAAAGTGTTAGGATATGGTCCCTGCACTCTCAGAACTTACCAAGGAGCTACCTAAGGAAAGAAAATAATTATCGATAAAATAAATAACAGCAACTAAGTAAAAAGCTAGAAGAGGGTGATCATTTTGAGCTGAAGTTTCTCATTTCCTTCACTTTAACAACTGCAATTTAGATGAAAGGGAATAAAAGTAATGGACGTTAAGTACATAGAAGTTGGAATAAGAAGAACATGACTCCTGATTCAGTTAACTGCAAAGCTTGTTAAAGGACAGAACAGCATTGTGCTCTAGAAACATAAACTCAGAAATTAGACTGCCTGGGCTTTGATACTTACTGATAGAGTACCCTTAGGCAAATCAGGATCCCTTGCTAAGCCTCAGTCTCTTCATTTGTGAATGGAGGATGATAGTAGAACCTATCCTACCTTGTATTCCTAAGAATATAATATCCTATATTCATGGGATTATATATAGTTTATATGTGAGCTATTACTTGTAAAGGACTTGGCAGATAATAAATGTTAAATAAATGTTATCCATTGTTGTTACTTTTACTGTAAGACTGAGCTGCTTTACAGCTTTTAAGTTATGTGGAGAAGGGCAATATATATCCTAATCATCGGTCATGTTATAGCATTGTACAATAGAAAAGTTGGTTACTTTTCTATTCTTTTGTGTTTCAAATATAAAATAAATATAAATGTTCTGTAACCGGATATAAGATAACCATTTCTAATGTAATCATCTTTTCCCCTTGAATATTTTCAATAAATATTAATTATATTAAACAGTAGTAATAATTATTATAAAATGCCTTTATCAAATTAATCAAGGAATTTCTGATATGTACAAACTGGCTAAAATATTAACAGCTGACCAGCTGAATTCTGTGTTCTTTTACTGTTTATTAAATTCTGGTACCACAAAGTTTAAAAGCTTTATACCTCTTTAGTTTGATAAGAATTGTAATTAGACTTAACACTAGAATTAAGTGTCCCACCAACTAAATTGGGACAGTTTTATTGAAATTGTTATGGATGTTTTACCAAAAAGTTTATCAGAATATTGTACTGAGAAAACAAATAAAATGCTTGTCTCTTATTCTTTATATAGTTGATTCTGCCTGCATTCCTTATTTATTTATCTTCTATTCTTCTGTGAGTAATAGGACACTTCTGTTCTTCTGCTTGCTCTTGTGTAAATCATGGCGCTGATTTGTTCCACTTGCTGCATAATTTTTTTTTTGCTAAGTATTTTTTTTATGAATGTTAAATGATATTTAAAGTCTTCTGTACCATATTCCATTTAAGCTGCAGTCCATTCCAGTCTTGCCTGACTTAAGGATATTATTGTTACTTCATATTTTATAATTGAATACTAAATGTTAATTTTTATGGGAAAGTGTCTTGGATTTTTTTTTTTTTCTGCAAAATTTGTATGGCCATTAAAGTTGATTTGTGTGATTCAAAGCATGGAAGAACAAATTATGGCACTTATTCATTTAGCTGTGTTCCAAATGCCTGTCGCTGGCTGCATGCTGTCAGACAACTTGTAATAGCTTTTTCTTTTGTTACAATTTAAGACTGAGTACTATATGTTATTTTTCTCCTAGAGTCAAGAATTGAAGGTTGGCTTTCAATACCAAATAGAGGAAATATAAAACGATATGGCTGGAAGAAACAGGTACCCTATGTCTCTTTTTTTTTAGTTGATATTTTGTTATATATTTACTTTTAAAGCTTAGAATTTGTATTAACTGTTCTATTATTATCAATTTTAGATTAATGCAGTATAATCTAGATATAAATGGCAAATATGCTTATACTTCAAATTAAGTTACTATTGCTCTTAAACCTCTTCTCCCTTTTTTCTCATTTCAGTATGTTGTGGTAAGCAGCAAAAAAATTTTATTTTATAACGATGAACAAGATAAGGAGCAATCCAATCCATCTATGGTGTTGGACATAGAGTAAGTTGCCTTTGATTGAATTTTAAGTCAGTTGAGTGTTAACTTGCAATAATTATTTTTAGACTCAGAATTCAGTTTATATTTTATTTAAACGATGTTATCTACTTTTCTCTTTCTCTTCAATTTAAATAACTATATTAAATCTTACTTTAGCAAAGTGTGAGGAAAATCTTTCCATACTCAATTCATGAATTCTAAAGACAGATTTTTTATTACAAATGTTTATTGGTTTTAAGTTCAGAGATCATCTCATGTGTATTAGATTATGTGGTCATTTTAAAAAAAAGAAATATAAATGTCTCTTTTTTTAATAGGTCAGGTTTTTTTCCTTTGTATTCATTCTAAAACCATTTCTTTATTATGTTAATATTTTTTATTTTTCAATTATAGTTGGCATCCAATATTATATTAGTTTCAGGTATACAACATAGTGTTTAGACATTTATATAACTTACGAAGTGATCACCCTGATAAATACCATTTTTTAAGCACTGCTGCCTGTACGATCGTAGGTGCTTTAGACTGTATAAAGATAATTAAGACAGTCTCGTATTTAAGGTGCTTACTGACTAGTAGTAGAAAAGATAAAATGTATGTAACAAAATAGAAATTCAAAGTGAAGTGTAGTGGGTGCTATTCAAGAGAAATACAAACTTAAAATGAAGTATTACCATTGCTTCAGAATTAATTGTAGAGCCAGTTATAGTTAGAATGTAAAAAGAATTGAGCAAATGTCAGAGAATACTGATATTTTATTTCTTAATTTTTTTAAAAAAGCATTAGTTGTGAAAATTTAAGTGATCACTTAAGTAAAATAATAAACATAAACACTAATATGAGACATCATCTTTCAACTAAGTTAAATACTTTTTAGATTGATAGGAGGTTGTTGTTATTTTGCCTTTTTATTGAGGTATTAAAATGTTCATACAATAAAATGAATACATCTTAAGTGTTCTGTTACGTGACTTTTGACAATTCTAAACACCCATGTAATCTCTACTTAAGACAAGATTAAAAAAAAATTTTTTGCCATCACCCTAGAAAGCTCACTTTCGCCCTTTCTCAAAAAAGAAAATCTGATTTCTGTCACCGGGACTAGTTTTGCCTATTGTAGAACTTTATGTAAATGGAATTACAGTGTGTCTGGCTTCTTTGACTTAACATAGTGTTTTGCTATGTGTATCAGTTGTCTGGGGGGGGGGGGGGGTGTGTGTGTGTGTGTGTGTGTGTGTGTGTGTGTGTGTGTGTGTGTGTGTGTGTGTTGAGTAATATTCCATTGAATAAATATATCTCAGTTTGTTTCTCTATTCTTCTGTTAAACATTTAAGTTGTTTTCAGTTTGGAGCTATTATAAATAACACTGTGAACATCCTTTTGTCGACTTAAGTTTTTATTTCTCATGGCCAAATATCTAGGAGTGGAATCCTGGGTCATAGAGTAAATCTGTATTTAATCTTTAAAAAATCTACTAAATAGTTTTCAAAATGGTTATACCATATTATACTTACCAGTAATATGAATTTCAGTTGTTCCACATCCTCAGCAACATTTGATGTTATGAATTTCTGATTTTTGCTTTTCTGATGAATATGAAATGCTTGCCATCTCATTATTTAAGTTTGTGTTTTCCTCAGGACTAATGATGCCAAGAATCTTTTTATGTGTTTATTGGCCACTTGTATATCTTATCTTCCCTTAAGTGTCTCCAAGTCTCACCCATTTTTTAGTTGGATTACTTACCTTTTTAAGATTGATTTGTAAAAGTTTTGTATATATTCTGGATACAAATCTAGTGTCAGAAATATGTAGTGCAGATATTTCCCCATCTGTGGCTTGCCTATTCATTTTCTTTATGATAACTTTTTACAGAGACTGGTTTATGCCTTTTTTAAAAAGAACTACTGCCTTTTGTAGTCTGTCTGAGAAACTTTTGCCTACCTAAATATTGTTAAAAGTGTTCTGTTTTCTTCTAAGAACCTTTCTATTTTGTGTTTTATAATTAAATTATGATTGATCTCAAATTTATTTTTTGTGTTTGGTAAAAGGTCACTTTGGAAGTTAGTTTTTTCTTTCCATACGAATATCTGGTTGTTCCAAGGCTATATTTGTTTTTATATATTGATCTTTAATCCTCTAATCTTGTTTCTTCACTTACTAGCTTTATAGTTGTTTTGTTGTTGTTGTTGTTGTTTTTGTGGATTGCATAGGGATTTTCTAGGTATACAATCATGTAATCTCCAAATAATAATAGCCTTATTCTTTCTTTTCAAGCTGTATGCCCTTATCACATTAATAGATTCATATGATTATCACTAACGTCAGAAAATAGAACAGTCCCATCACAGGACTCTCTTTTTTATAACCACGGGAGGCACCTTTTCTCCACCCCTCCCTAATTCCTGTCAACCACTAATCTGTTCTCTATCTCTATAATTTTTTCTTTGCAAGAATATTATATAAATGGAATCAAATACTGTGTAAACTTTGGGATTGACTTTTTTCACTCAATGTAATGCCTCTGAGATCCATCCAAGTTATAGTTTGTTTCTTTTCATTGTTGAGTAGTATTCCATGGTGCGGATATATCACAGTTTGTTTAACCATTCATTCGAGTTGTTTCCAGTTAGGGGCTATTATAAATGAAGCTTCTGTGACCACTCATGTACAGGTTTTCACATAGATATAAATTTTTATTGCTCTGGAGTAAAGACCCAGGAGTACAGTTGCTGGGTTATTTGGTAAGCGTATGTTTAGTTTTCCAGAGTGGCTCCGCAATTTTACATGTCTACTACAGTTATATGGGTGATCTAGTTTCTCTTCATCTGCACCAGCATTTGACTTATTAGTATTTTTATTTTTTAATTTCTAATGAGTATATAGTGATACTTAACTGTGATTTTAATTTGCATTTCTCTAATGACCAATTTATCGTCAAAGAAATGTTTGTCTGTCTTTCACCGTAAATGAGTTTTTATGATAGCCTATATCATATTTTCATTTTAGTAAATTGTTTCATGTTCGACCTGTAACCCAAGGAGATGTATACAGAGCTGAAACTGAAGAAATTCCTAAAATATTCCAGGTAAAAATCTGAAATTATAATTTCAGAAGATCTTTTACCTAAGTATTAAGTATATTTTGTGAAGTAAATATATATACACCAATGCTTTTATACATTCAATATTTGTATGTGCAGATACAAATCTTTATCATCTTCTTCTTTACTATTCCTAAATGTAGATACTATATGCAAATGAAGGTGAAAGTAGAAAAGATGTAGAGATGGAACCAGTACAACAAGCTGAAAAAACAAATTTTCAAAATCACAAAGGCCACGAGTTCATTCCTACACTCTACCACTTTCCCGCCAACTGTGAGGCCTGTGCCAAACCTCTCTGGCATGTTTTTAAGCCACCTCCTGCCTTAGAATGTCGAAGATGCCATGTGAAGTGCCACAGAGATCACTTAGATAAGAAAGAGGACTTAATTTCCCCATGTAAAGGTAAGATGTGAAAATTTTACAACTCACAACAAATTAGAGAATTAAATCCCAATAAAAGTGTAGCGTTTTCTGTACTGAGCTGGAAAGAGGTTAGAGGAAATAACATTTGACATTGGTGGAACAACATACAACTATCATTTTATATTTACAATTTGAGCTTCGAACATAATCTTTTTTTTTTTTAACAGTAAGGCAAATATATATTTACACTGCGTATTCACCTCCCATAGTTAAATTTTTTCTCGTCATGACATATTTGACTCCCTTTACCCCATCTACCTCCCTCCTACCCCTCCCCACTACGCTCTGGTAACTGCTAGTCTATAGTCCATGTCCATGAGTCTCGGTTTGTTTGGCCCGTTCATTTGTTGCTTTTAGGTTCATGTTCCACATATAAGTGATATCATGTAATTTTCAACTTTTTCTGTCTGGCTTACTTCGCTTAGCATGATTATCTCGAGGTCCATCCATGTTGTCACAAATGGCAGTAATGCTTTGAAAGAGAATCACTCCCTTGTAAAAAAAAAAAAAAAGTGCCACTGAGAAAGTATTCTAAATTGGAGAGAAGAGCTGTAGACGAGTTCCACTATATTCTCTCTTAAGTTTTTACCTATCGTTTGGTTTCTTTTCATCTGTTTTTCACTGCCTCAACCAGCATGCCGTATCATAGACAAAATGTCTTCTAGTTTAGCAAAGGTAGCTTGAGGGAAAGAATAAAAGCTATAGCTATTTTAAGGTAAGAAATCTGTGTTCTAAAAATATAGTTATTTGTTTCACTTCTACATTTTTTGTAGTACTTTTTCTAATTAGTTTATGAGTAATGTTTTCTTTTTAAATTTTCAGCCTTAAATTTAGAAGAAAGGGATCAAGTCCAAGCTTAATTAAGCATAGTAAATCTTTTAAAATTTTAAGAACTTATAAAAATATGCATTAAGAGATCTTTTTTTAGATGTATGACTTTAATTGTACTTTTTTTCTTAATGTAGTAAGTTATGATGTAACATCAGCAAGAGATATGCTGTTGTTAGCATGTTCTCAGGATGAACAAAAAAAATGGGTAACTCATTTAGTAAAGAAGATACCTAAAAATCCACCATCTGGCTTTGTTCGTGCATCCCCTCGAACACTTTCTACAAGATCCACTGCAAATCAGTCTTTCCGGAAAGTGGTCAAAAATACATCTGGAAAAACTAGGTAAGTATTGAAATGTTAACCTTTTTAATAATGTGCAAGTGATTAAATAACACCTATTAAAATTTGAAATTCGATTATTTCTTTCCCTGTAGAGGGCATCATTTGTAGCTAGGCATTTATGTATGACTTGAAATGACTTTACAAATTAGTTTAACTGATTCCTGTTAAAATTTAATAATATTTATAAATATATTTAGGTCCATGTTGTATTTTGTTATTGGTTGATATACATGGCACATATTTAGCCCTTAATGTTTTTTAAAAAAATGTGTTTTACCTGTTTTTAAATGTAAATAATTCATATAAAACTTTGTTCATTTTTTTATTTTTAATTATGTTGGCATAGTTTTTAATCAAAATTATTTGGTATTATCAGTGACTATGATATTACAAATAAATTTCCCAGTTAAGTATTCTTTTTTGGAAGGGGTTAACTGATTTTGATGGAATTTTTTCAAAAATATTTATATGCTATAAAAAAAAAACAATTATAGGACATAATTAAACCTTTTCTAAAAGAGAGGTTATGATATCTCATTAAGTTCTCATTTTGACATGAATAAACAAGGCTCAAAGGAATTAATCAACTTGCACAGGGTCACACAGCTAACAAGTGGCATAGTCAGGATTAGAACCCATTTTCATCTGTGTGTTTTCTCCTATGCCAAAAAACAACTTTCCCTAGAGTTTAGTCAGTATATTAAGAGGGGCATTTGAATCTAGAAGCTAAGACCTATTACTTAGTTGACTCTCTGCTAATGTCACCCAAGTCTTCGAGCAGGCTTAAAACTTTAATTCATCCCATTTCTTGTCAATAACGAAGTCTAATTCTTGGAAGAGTCATACCCATTTTTCTTTCTGTATTCTTCAGCAGCCGTACTACTCCAGTGTATTATTGCCTAATTTATGACTTTTTCCTGTAGAATCTTTTATCACTACCTTCCTATATATGATAAAGACTGTGTCTAAAATTATTTAAAATTGGATTATTATAGCTTTGTAAAAATATATATGGTTGAAGTAGAGTAGAAGATAAAAGGAGATAATACTGAATGTATTTTTCCATTTTCTTATTTTTTAATTTTGTGTGTTAATTATTAGATAAAAAGGTAATATAATTTACCTTTCTCTCCACCTGAGTGCATTTCTTAAATTAGAATTTCTTTTTCTCTCCCCACCCCCAACAGTTAACCATGTGACCTAGCACCTTATGGAATCGTGTGGGATGCTACGTGATAAAGCAGGCTTCTTTAACCATGCAGAACAGACAGGCTGTTCCTTTGACACAATATCACAGGCTTCAGGGTTAAGATTGCTGTTATTCTGTCTTTGCTTTAGCACAAAAGCACACCAAGGTTTTGTTTTTGTTGTTGTTGTTTTTGTTTTTTTTATTGCGGGTTTGCCTACAGGTAGATTAGATTAATTATTACTGTGTAATGCAAGTACAATTGGGGGAAAGCTTAGCTAGATATGTATTTTTTAAAAAGGTGCTGCCTTTTTGAATTTCTAAGAAAATGCCTGTCAATCATGATAGAACACAGTTTCCTCATGTGAGTGAGAGGAAGGGACTTTCACTTTGAAGTGGAATGGCCATCACTATCAAGATCAGCTCATGGAAGGAGTAAAGAAGATATCTCAAAATGAGACAACTGAATTTTTTTTTAATGACTTCAGTTTTTGTGCTCTTGCAAGACTATACAAAACTATTTTAAGAAAGCAGTGACATCACTTGACTTCATTGCCCTCACTGTAGAATTTAAAAGCCTTACTGTTGATCGCCCGTGGTGGACTTGATGGAGAATAAATATCTTACATTATGCTTTACAAAATACTGTATGTTTTTCAGCAAGTTTGTAGATTGGGGAATGGGAGAAGGCAAAAAAAAATTTCATTTAATCTATGCATTTTTGCCAAGCCATATTGAGTTATTTACTACTAGAGACATTAGGAACTAACTGTACAAAAGAACCAAGTTTAAAAGCATTTTGTGGGGTACATCATTTCTGTAATTGTATAATGTATTTCTCTGTGGTTTTAAGTGATAAAGACATTAAGTTAACAAACCTATAAGAAATGTATGCACTGTTTGAAATGTAAATTATTCTTAGAACACTTCAATGGACGTTGCATTGAGCTTTTAGTGCCTTAATTTGAGAGAATTATTTTACTGCCATGATTAAATATAGAAGTTTCAAAAAAACATATTTTCAAAAAATTATGTGTGTCATTGGGTTTTTCATTGATAATTGGTTTAATTTTAAATATTTAGAAGTTTGTTGGACTTCCATAAATTGAATACAATCTTTCCATCAAACTATCTGATAAAATAATGAATGACTTTATAAAACTGCAAAACATGTAGAAGGTTATTACCAATATAAAAGAAAATTATGGCAACACATATGTGATGTTTTCCAGTTAACATAGGAATTACCAGATAAATACTGTTAAACTCTTGTCTAATAACAAGAGTTGATTGATATGGGCAATATGATTTATTGTTTATTTTTTTAACCAAATACCTCCTCAGTAATTTATAATGGCTTTGCAGTAATGTGTATCAAATAAGAAGCACTGGAAAACTGATTCGTCTCTAGGATGATATGCATGTTTTAAGTGGTATTGAAAGCCGCACTGATGGATATGTAATAATAAACATATCTGTTACTAATATGCTAATGACTTTGTGCTCATTTAATGAGAAATAAAAGTAATTTATGGATGGATATGTTTAATTATGACTGCTATGGTGTTTTCTCATGGCTGAAATGAATAGAAACCATGCTATAAAATAGTTTCTGATTCTGTACAAATGTTTGTTAAATTCCATGATTAGATTAAAGTGACTTTTTAAAAGATAAAACCTGGTTTGGACTTTAAAAGAAGAATGGGTACTGTTGAAAAGTTGACTAATATCTATTGGGAAACAATTTTTCTCATGCTTTGTGAGCAGAGGCTTTGACAGCCTTTCTTCCAGACTTTTTCCAAGGAGATTTGTATAATGAACGGTCTTTGGAGATTCTGTGTCTCCCTTGAGAGGAAGGAAGGTGTATCTACTGTCGAGTATAATAAAGATAATGCTCTCGCCAGGGCCAAAGTTGGGTAGGTTTGCTTGAACTCATAAAAGATTCAGTCATGTACCCTGAACTTGGGGTTCATCAGTTGTGATGCAGATCCACTGTATGCTCAAGCACCCATCTGGGCCACTCTCCATTGCACCAGTGGGACTCAGGGGGCAAGGGGAACCAACAAGAACACAAAGCTCATGCTGCTTGCTATACTGTTAGTGTAAAGTCATTTGGGTCTGATCCAGGAGTGTCGTCTTTTTCCAGGATCCATAACTGCAACAGGCTAACCTGTAGCTTGCAAGGAGAATAAAATCTCAAACTCTTCACTCTTCTTGACAGTGTCCTTAACCTCTTCTCAGAACCATCACCATTACCTAATGTGTTAAGGTCTAATGTATTAAGGTCTAATAAACTGCAGAGAACAGTTACTTCTTGTTAGTTTAAGCAAGAAAGGACTGTTTCTTAAGCAAGATATTAACCTGAGCATAGAAGGGTTGAGAACTGACAGATCTTCGAGATATGATTCCAGATGCCACTCTACAGAACCAAGTCAACTAAGGAGCTGCTTCTCTTCTAAGTTCAGGAAACCACTCAATCCCAAAGTATACCAACGTGGTGTGCGGATCACTTAAGGGAGCCACGTGACTGCTGGTTCTCTACAATATTTTTCCATACCTGCTATAGTTTACACCAAGTTAGACGCTTTGTACCAGCGGTCCACAACCTTTTTGGCACCAGGGACCAGTGCTCCCGTGAGAATCTAATGCCCGATGATCTGAAGTGGAGCTGAGGTGGCGATGCTAGCTCTGGGGAACGGCTGCAAATACAGATGAAGCTTCACTTGCTTAATTGCTGCTCACTTGCTGTGCAGGCCAATTCTTAACAGACCACAGACTGGTACCAGTCCATGGCCCAGGGATTGGGGACCCCGACTTTGTACCATTCTTCTTGCCATCTGTAAACTTCGTGTGTGGACACTGAGATCTCATCACTGCTTCAGAAAAATCACTTTCATGATTCTGCTTGCCAGTATTAGTACAGTCTTCATCATTTCTGCCTTCTATGTGTTCATCTAAATGGCTGAAACTAAATCATGTTCAGAGCTCTAGCTGCAAGGAAGTCTAAAAAAATGTATCTCTTAGCTTTCTGTTCACTTTACTACAGGAAAACTAAGAATGTGAAATGGCGATTCAGCATCAAGCCTGCCCACCCACCACACCTGCAAGCTTGAGCTGAGACCAGGGACTCTGATCTAGAAAGAAAACAGCCACTGTCATATTCACAGACTCAAAACAACTGTGAGTCACTTGTCATTTGGAGCTCCAGCTTAAAACAAAATAACCTGTCCATTCTTCATTTAAAGTTAAAAAAAAAAATGATTTAAACATGACCATCAAATTCTACTTGATAAAATATGTTCTCATTTTCTTATCAATAGAAATTTTATAATAACATATAATAATCAAAGATCAGTTTGTTGGTTTTTACTGGGTTCCTAGTTTGAGTTTCCAGTTTTTATTTTTCACTTTCTAACACTTCCACAATTCTTTCTAGTCAGAAAGAAGACACAACTGCAGGCTTACCTTGGTGGTGTGGGTTTAGTTCCAGACCACCACAATAAGTTACATTATTTTTTTTGGTTTCTCAGAGCATATAAAAGTTATATTTATACTATACCATATATAGTCAATTAAGTGTACAGTAGTGTTATGTCTAAAACTGTACATACCTTAATTTAAAAATGTTATTGCTAAAAAATGTTAACCATCACCTGAGCCACTAAAAAGTCATGATTATTTTGCTGGTAGAGGGTCTTTCCTCAGTGTTTATGGCTGCTGACCAATCATGGTGGTTGCTGAAGGTTGGGGGAATGTGGCAATTTCTTAAAATAAGACAAGTCAATGAACTTCCTTTGACTAATGATTTTTCTATATCTTGTACTATTTGATAGCATTTTACTCACAGTAGAACTTCTTTCAAATTGGGATTACTCCTTTCAAACCCAGAAGCTACTTTATCAACTAAGTTTATGTAATATTCTAAAGCCTTTGCTGTCATTTAAACAATCTTATCAGCATCTTTACCAGGAGTAGATGCCATCACAAGAAACCACTTTCTTTGCTCATCCATAAAAAGCAACTCCATTCAAGTTTTGGCATAAGATTACAGCAATTCGGTCACATCTTTAGGCTCCACTTCTAATGCTATTTCTCTTGCCATTTCTGTTACATCATCAATTACTTCTTCCACTGAAGACTAGACCCCCTCAAAGTCATCCATTGGGGTTGGAATCAACTTTGAAAATCCTGTTAATGTTGATATTTGACCTTTTCCCATGAATCACAAATGTACTTAATGGCATCTAGAATGGTGAATCATTTTTAGAAGGTTTTCAATTTATTTTTCCCAGATCCATGGTAGAGATCACTATCTGGCAACTATAACTTTACAGTCTTTCAAAATGTATTTCTTAAATCATAAGACTTGAAAGTTGAAACTACTCCTTGTTCCATGGGCTGCAGAATTGATGTTGTGTGTCAGCAGGCACGAAAACACTAATCTCGTATATCTCCATCAGAGAGCTCTTGTAATGAGTAGTGATATTTTGAAATGAATCTTTTTCTGAACAATAGATTCCAAAGGTGAGCTTAAAATATTCAGTAAACCATGTTCTAAACAGGTGTGTTGTCATCAGGCTTTGTTCCGTTTAGAGAGCACTGACAGATTTAGTATAATTCTTAAGGGCCCTAGGATTTTTGGAATGGTAAATGAGCATTGGCTTCACCAGCTATACCAGCCCCCAACAAGAGAGTCAGCCTCTTTTTTGAAGTGTGGAAGCCTGGCGTTGACATTTCTCTAACTAGGAAAGTCCTAGATGGCATCTTCCAATAAAAAGCTGTTTTGTCTACATTGAAATCTGATTACTGTAGCCACCATCTTAGCCATGCCTTCTGGATCACTTGGAGCTTCTACATCAGCACTTGCTGCTTCACCTTGCACTTTTATATTCTGGAGACAACTTCTTTCCCTAAATATGAATTACTCTGCTAGCTTTCAACTTTTCTTCTGTAGCTTCCTCACCTCTCTCATCCTTCATAGAATTGAAAAGAGCTAGGCCTTTGCTCTGGATTAGATGTTGGTTTAAGAGAATGTTGTGGCTGGTTTGATCTATCCAGACTGCTAAAACTTTGTATCAGCAATGAGGCTGTTCCACTTATTTGTGTGTGCTCTGGAGTAGCACTTTTCCTTTAAGACCTTTTCCTTTGCTTTCACAACTTGGCTAACTGGTACAAGAGACCTACCTTTTGGCCTGTCTCAGCTTTCAATATGTCTTTCTCATTAAACTTAACCATTTCTAGCTTTTTAGAAGTAAGAGATGTGCAGCTCTCTTTCACTTGAACACTTAGAGGCCATTGTAAGGTTACTGATTGGTCTAATTTCAATGTTTTTGTGTCTCAGGGAATAGGCCCAAGACAGAAAGAGAGATGGAGGAATGGCAGTTGGTGGAATAGTTAACACATTTATCGATTTAGTTCACCATCTTTTATGGGTACAATTTGTGGCACCCTGAAACCATCATAATAGTAACATCAAAGGTCACTGGCACAGATCACCATACAAATATAATAATAATGAAAAAGTTTGAAATATTGTGAGAATTACCAAAATGTGACACACAGACACAAGTGAACAAATACTATTGGAAAAATGGTATCGATAGACTTGCTCAACCCTGGGTTGTCACTCATCTTTAATTTGTGAAAATCACAATATCTGCAAAGCACAGTATAATGAGGTGTGCCTGTATTAGCAGCTATTAGGAAGAATAATTAAAGACAGTGTATTTTTAAATTAGTCAATTGTGAATGGCATATTTTATGTCTACTAAATTTTCTTTTACTCTGATATCATTTAATGAACAAAAATTGTTAATTTTAGTTAAGTAGAATTGATATTTTCCTTTATAGTTAATACTTTTGTGTTCTGTTTAAGAAATCTGCCTATTCACCAGGAATATTCTCCTGTGTTAATTTCTTGAAGATAATTCTGTTAGTTTCGTGAAGCTTTATTGCTTTAACCTTCACATTTAGTTCTACAATCCATATGAAATTTATTCATATGTGTGAAGTAGGGGTCAAGGGCTTTTTTTTCTCCATAGGAGTATCCAATTGGCCCTGCAGGATTTATCTAAAAACTATGCTTCCTGAATCATAAATCAGGTAACCAATTTACTTGTCTATTCTTGCAAATATCACACTGTTTTAATTACTGTAGCTTTATAATAGGACTTTATATCTGTAGTGTAAATCCTTCAAATTTATAGTTCTTCCAGATTGACTTGGCTCTTCTTGGCTTTTTGCATTCCTACATACATTTTCAAAACATATTAATTTTCACACACACAAAAAATGCTAGGATTTAATTGGGACTGCATTCAACCTATAGATCAACTTGGGGAGAATTAACATCTTTACAATTTTGTTTTACAGTCTGAGTATGATAAGCCACTGCACAGAAATAAAACTGACATTTGCAAATGTCATAATTGCATACGTAAGTCTAAAAGTGTTGGAATTAAGTGAATTTTCAAAGGTCACTGGATACAAAATCAATATACAGAAATGATATTTTTCTGTATATTAGTAACAATTGGAAAGTGAAATTTTTTAATGATACCATTTACAATAAAGTAAAGAAAATCCACTAAAAGATATGTAAGACATCCACTAAGAAAATTATAAAACATTCAGAAAAATTTAAAGAAGGCCTAATTAAGCGTAATTCTTTAAAGAAGAGCCTTTTCACACATAATTACTAAAATGGTCTTATTCTGAGGTTTATTAGGCTTTCTTTTTAATCCACACTCATAAATGTTAATCACAATTGTTCTTTATACTTTTCACTTCACAAATCAGTTACTAGTTGAATAATATGTGTGCATAAAACTGGACTCAGTGCTTTAGGTATATTTTATCCCAACTCTTATGCTTTTAATGTTTTTCTTTTTTGAGCAAAATCTATGTTCATTGCAATAAAATAATTGCAAAGTGCATGTGATAAAGTCTGCCCTTCTTAACCTCCTCTCCCACCCTACCAATTCCTTAATAACCATGTTAACAGTTTAGTGTGTGCTAATGGGTTATCTTTAAAGTATATAACTTGGATTTTTGTGAGGATGAGGAAAGACTAATATTAAGTCTACTTCATACAATAAAGCCTGAAGTACAAAGAGATGAATTATCTCCTCTGTTTTATCAAATGTTAATGAATTGTCAGAACTAAAATATGACATTTTTCCTGAGCTATCTTGTTTCCCATAAAGTATTGAGATATTGGAGATATAAGGGGAACAAAATGAAAATGTTTAGAAATAGATAATTCAGAATTCTCGAATAGAATATATGTTGTCTAATCCTATACACATGGTGCCTTGTAGGTTTACAAAAGGTACTATAGGATAATTTGGCCATAAAATTGAGTACAATGGTTCATTTGCCTGCATCACTGTCAGTGTGGATCTAACATTTACTTAGACTAATTGTCTGAGAGTCTACTACTTACAAATATAGCAAAAATGTAATATCAGTTCAGCTGAGTGAAAGGAAATATTTTAGATCTTCTCCTTTGGCTGAATGGATGCTTTTTAGATCTGCTGCTCATTACACACAATGAAGGTGTCATTGATTCTGTGTAAGTCCTGTTATATGTGCAACACATTTTCTAATTCTACTCAGACCCCACTCTCATTCAAAATACGTCAGTTAACCACAATAAAGACCATTTGAGATTAGGAACAAATTAGATCAAATGTATAACTACCGAAAGAAAAGAAAACTCAACTGTTTTTCCTCTACTGCAATCATTATTACCATGAGATACCTCAAGATCTTGAAAACATCAAAGAAATGTTTCAAAGTCAAAATATGACTTTGAGCTTTATAAAAAAGTGTCTTATTTAATTCTCACTACAACTTTATAAAGTAGGTATTACTATTCCTAATTTATAAATGAGGAAACAATTTAAAAGGTTTGACTATCTATTCTAGGGCACACAGCTAGAAATCTCAATTTTCCATCTGGGATATGAAAGTTAACCTTTGAGGGAAATCAGTAACGAATTAAATCCTGATTCTTCCCTTATTAGACCAGTATATTTCACGTATTCTAGCCTATTATTTTGGAGGGAAAACTTTGATTTCACTGTCACATTACAAAAAAAATGCCTATTAGTTTTCTAAACTTTCTAGTAGGCCAAGATGTAAAGGAATGTTTCATCAAATGCAAAGTAACACAAATACAATACCAGGTGTCTTTTTTTTTTTTTTAATGAATTGAAAACCTCTAGTTTATTGAATATACTTCTTGAAGGAAATATTAAATGAATTAGCCTTACAAGCCCTAGAGATCATTTCTCCTTTATGATATGTCATTTAAAAGAAACTATTTGTTAAAACTTATCTCTAGACATTGTTCAGTTGGATACATATTATATATTTTTATTATTTCATAATACTAAGAAGCTAATATTTGCTTTTTCCATCACATATACTTTATTCTGTCAACTACAGCTAACATCTATACTGCTGTTTCTTTGAGGGTTCCTGGGCCTGCCCATTATACTACATTGTTATTCTAATTGCCCATATAACTATACTTCATTAAACACTGCTATCTAAAGGCTCATTTATTTTATTCATTTCAATGATATTTTTTAATTCTGAAAAAAATAAAAATACAAAATATATTTTGTGCCTACCACAGAATTAGCGAATGCCGTTTTTATATTTGCCTCTAATTGCTTTTACAAAAATAAAATATTAAAAATTTAATAAAAGCTCTCTTTGTGCCTCCATATCATTTCTATTCTTTTCCCCAAAAAATAACTTTCATTAATTTTATACATATTATTCTCATTCATATTCTAGCCATTTACTGATTATGCATATACTCATATATGTGCATAAAGTTGTCGTATATGGCTTTCTCATTTATATAAATGGCTTTATACTTTTCATGTGTAATATTCTGTAACTTGTTTATTTCATTCATCATTGCTATTTATGGTATTTTTAATCTAAGTTTTTATTTCATTACAAGAAATAGCATTAAAACTTTCTATAATAACAATTGTCTCCAAAATTTAAACATTTTGTTTATGTAAAGCTTACACATCCATTGTAATTGGTTTTAAGTTAGCTGCACTTTTTTATTTTCTAAGAATATATTTATGTAAAAATAGCATTGTCAGACACAAACTATACATTAAAATCTTTTATATTTTAATGGTATATCCATTCCAAACAGGCTTTCAATAAAGTGTGTCTGATATCAGAAAAAATTGGAACATCTTTGTAATTATGTACTTATTGAGATTGTATTTTTCATTAGCTGACTTGTTTCATAAATTAGTCTATTAAATTAATCTGCACTTGTATCACAAATGCTCAAAAAGTTAAGATAGCATACTATCATATCAACAATTATTTTCATTATATAATTTTTATAAATTATTTACATAATTAATAACTCATCTTTATGAAAGTAATAAGTTGACCTAGAAAAAAAACATAACAAAGAGCCATCAGACTCAGAAACAAGACTAGGATTCCTTCTGTACAACATTATTCTGAGGATCCTAGCAAATGCAACAAGAAAAATAAATATTACAAATATTGAAAGGAAGAAGTAAATCTGTCATTATTTGCTAATTATATGATTGCTTCCCAAAAATATTTAAAATAACTGAAAAATTATATGGACAAGAGAACTTAGTAATGTTCAGCCTTCGTAATTGTTTTATTAGACTCATGCTATGTTTTTAAACTTTATTTATTTACTAATTTTTAAAATAGGAATATTTCAATTAAAACATGATTTCTAGTAACTCTCAGGAGTAACACTGAATCATACACAGCATTAATTGACTGTAACTATTTTTTCATAGAGCATATGCTTAAGTTCACCCAGTCCTTACCTGGACCATTTATTTGTGTTAATTGTCTGGTGTTTAAACTTATCTGAATTTTCAACGCTGCCATAAAGGTAACATTTAACAGCCTTGATACATAAAGTTGTAAAATTTCTACATTTGATAAATGTAATATATCATAAAAGACTCCAAAACCAAAATTAAACTATAAATGACATTGGGGCAAATATTTGAAAAATATAGGAGACAAAAGGTTAAAATTCTAAAAAGTCTGCCAATCAGCAGTTAAAAACAAAAAGGAACAAAGGGAGAGTGGAAGAGAGGAAGGGAAGAAGGAAGAAATCATATAGAAAAATAAGCTAAATGTAAAAAAGGTGATATAAGGCAGACACTGAAGAACAAATACTATATCATTCCACTTATATGAGGGATCTAAAATAGTCAAACTCATGGAAGCAGAGAGTAGAATGGTGGTTACCAGGATCACTTATTCAAGATGAGTAAGTCCTAGAGATCTACTGTACAGCATAGGGCTTATGGTAAATAATACTCTTACATGTTTAAAAAATTGCTATGGCAGTGAATCTTATATTAAATATTCTTATGACATACACAATAAAGTGGGCAGGAGGAATCTTTTCAAGATGATAGGTGTATTTATGACATGGCATTGATTGTAGTGATGGTTTCATGTGTGTACACTTATCTCCACACTCATTAAGTTGTACACATTACATACCAACAAATTTTTCTATGTTAATCATACCTCAAGAAAGTGGTTTAAAATATATATATGGTTTTTGATAAGGAATTTCACCTCTATGAATTAATCCCGTGGAAATGCTCACACATATTCACCAAGATATACATGCGTAGGGAAACGTATTGCAATCTAAGGATGCACGACCAAAACATTAGTGTCCTCTCATCATCATATTTATGTTTCAGGACCTCCCCTGAACATAACTCCAACCTAGGTTTTATTTTGAGTGATCTATATCCCTAAAGGAGAATTCATGTGAATGGTTCTAAAGAGGAAAGCAAAAGAAGTTTTCCTAAGGGAGACTGGGATTGGTCTAAACAGAGCCAAGATTGAGAAGGAAGGTGGGGAGGGTGGGAAGGAAACTATAGAGGGCCCGGAACCACATGTGGACCTTGTATGAGGATTATATGGGGGTGCATGCATGAGCACCTAGGAGAACTGGCCATTAAGAGTGCAGGCTCTGAGGATGGTTTCATTCGTAGCGTCTAAACCAGGTAACAAGGATTCGCAGTATTAGCGGGAATCACTATGTAATAAATTCCACATTCCTCTCATTTTCCTGAATGAAGATAAGTTCCTGGATTCCAGAGGATATAGGGAAAAAAACCTAAATGATTACTGATAATAGAGTTATTATATATATTGTCCAAGCTGGGATATTTTCGAAAGAGAAAGGAGGTTAGTTATACCAAGACAACCAGCATAAACTGGGATCTATGGTCTCGCTTCTGATGATAAATGTCTTATCTACTTTGGAAAACAGGAGACTAGGGGAATATAGACATAGATGCTATTGTATACAGAAAAACAAATGTTATTCTTCTTGTATTTTGAGTGTCATGGAAAAATTGATATTACCTTTCTAGTAATAAAAAATTAAAAACCAAAACATCTTAAATAATTTGTTAACAACTGAAATATAAAATTCTCAGTAACCCTGATAGAAACTGAAATAGGTTTATATGTACAGATGTGGAAATATAACTATAATATATAAAATTATAACGGATTCCCTGTTTAGTACTGTCAGATGGTATACTGGAACTACTTTTTCCGTAACTCATCTCCTGTATAATACTGGACTAGAGGTGCCCAAAAGAGAAATTTACATGAGATTTGGAAGGTGGAAGTAATGCACAAGACATTAATTTTTGAAGATCTTCACATTTAGAGTGGTTTATCTGCATTATTACTGCTTTTAGGATTCTAATTTAGAACTCCCAGCCAACTGTTAATTGTATTTCAATATTCACATAGTATCTTTTCAAGATTGCCAGATGCTAATTGTGCAAAAATGCCTTGATTATAGGAAAGCCTCCATTATTGTCTTCAAATCATCTTTCTTTGTAAGCTCACTCAGTCTTTTTTTCAGTATAGTCTAGTCCCTACTTCAGAGTATGGCACATAAAATTACCCATAATCAGTAATTCATTTTTTTAATGTCCCTTGAAATAGTTATCTCTATCTTTATTAGTCTCAGGTATATTAATTACATATCTCAATATGTTCTTTTAGAATCTTAAAGTATAATTACAGTTAGATTTTACACACAATTACAAACACAATTTATGATAATTGCTTTGGGTGTTACTTCTGTCTGAAGAATATTTTTAACCTCTTTTCCAATTTCTAATGGAATTTATATAACCACTTATTTTTTAAATCTCAGGATTTCACAGCTTCCACCTAAGTATCAGCCTCACTTTAAAAAATTATTATTTCTTCTTTTAACTATAACTTCTTTTCACGTAAAATTACTTCACGTAGTTTCCTGTTACTGTACTTTCCTAGATGTGGCTCCTTTATTATACTATGTTTTTCTACTATTAAGTAATATAGTTGACACCTAATCAAACAGTTTTAGAAAAATTTGGAGAAAAAGCAATTATTTTATGGATTTTTTTTGCATTAATACAGTACTAACTTCAATCTTAGTCAATATTTGATTATCATTACCTTGACTATATGTTATATACATAGAACAAATCAAGCCAATATGAATGTGATTTAAATCTTCAGTGTCTGCATAACCATCTTACTATAGTTTTGCTTAATCTCTATTACAGTATTAGTCAGGAGAGGATGACTATGGTGTGGTATCGAACAATCCCCTAAACCTCAGTGGCTTATAAAAACAAAGGTTTTCAAACTACATGTCCATTATGGGTCAGCTACAGCTTTGTTTCACATCCTATTCACTCTGAGACCTTGGCTGATGGTGCAGCCTTTGTCTGGAATATCACTGACCATCGTGGCAAAGAAAAAGAGAACATGGATGGGAACCAGGAGTTAACTCAATGCTTCTGCTAAGATGCAACACGTGTCACTTCCATTCACACCTCACAGCCAAAGCAAGTCATAAGGCTGAGCATGCCATCAGAAAATGAGAATATATAATACTCTGATAGAGAGGGACAGGAAATACTGGAAAACAAAAACGTAACCTACCACAACTATTTTCTTTTTATTTGGCCCACAAATCAAAACTTTTATATATGAGCACCCCAAATATCCAGGTTTTATTGAATTTGATTTTTTCTCTATTTTCTCCTATTTAATGTAATCTTTTCTATTGTTTACCCTCCAATCTATATTTCTTAGAGTCACAGAATTTTAATATTGGAAGTGACCTTAGAGATAATCCAACTCAAGCTACTTATTGTATCAATACTCCGGAAGGAAATTGTAACATCTCCATGTTCTAATTGCAATTAGACACAAAACAGGATAGAATCCAGGTCTCCCAACTCACAATTGAATG
Organism: Rousettus aegyptiacus; assembly: GCF_014176215.1. Taxonomy (NCBI): domain Eukaryota; kingdom Metazoa; phylum Chordata; class Mammalia; order Chiroptera; family Pteropodidae; genus Rousettus; species Rousettus aegyptiacus. The sequence continues at coordinate 55,668,738 of NW_023416287.1, read as the reverse complement.
CTTCTATTACATATAGTTTTGTTTCTAAAATTGAGTTATTAAAATAATGTGCTTTTCAGTAAATTAGAGTATGTATTATTATTTACTATATAAAACGTGATTACAGAAAACGTTTAAATATGTGTGGGAAAAAATGTAAAGGTGGAACTCATGTTAAAATATCATTTTTACAACCCATGCTTTTATAAGAAATCCTTTGGTTGCAATTAGACAACTCAACCCGAACTGGCTAAAAAATAGGAAATGTATTGACTCGTGCAATTAAAAAGTTTAGAGGAAAAATTGGCCATAAGCATGAATTCAGGGTCTCAGATGATGTCAAGATACTTGTGTCTGTTTTCTCCTCTGGGTTGGCCTTCTCACACCACCTTCTCAATTCACCGAAGCATTAAGGTTACATTCTTGAAGTGCAGCAATCCCAGCCAAAAGCCGTATCATTCCAGAAATGTGGGGAAATCCTCTCATTGCTTGAATCACATTTCTCTCCTTAAAACCATCACTACGGGCAGAGGGAAGCAGTGTTCTGATTGGTTACACCAGGGTCATGTGAGATCAGAACCACACAAACCACCTGCACTGAGAGAGGAGGAAGGATTGGTTTGCAAAGGAAAAATCAGGCTGCTCTTTCCCAAAAAAAGCAAGAGGCAAAAGCAACAAATGTTTCTCATAGCTACTAGTTGCTCTGGTTCTGTATGGGGAAAACCAGAACATTTTGGCAAATTTTATATTTTAAAAAATTGTCTAAGTAAAACTCATAAAGTTGATTTGATACATAGGTGGACAGTGTAAAATAATATATGGGAATAATTACTATAAGAAATTTTAGCATAAATAAAATGAAATTTTCTATGGAATCAAAGAAATATGAATGTAAGGATCAAAAGTAAATTGCTAATGAAAATATATGTGATTTAAAGTCTGTTTTTCTTTGGGAAGTACCTACATATTTTTCTCCTGTTTCCCTTTCAAAGACACTGCTCACCACCGATCTTTGTTAAAATGCGTGCAGGTTTCTAGGAGGAGAGAAATTTCTAGTTTTGTTGCTGTACTCAACATTGACTAAAGACTCACCTTCCCTTTTGTTTGATCTAAGCAACAAATGTAACTGTTTGTACCCCCTAGCAACTCCCAGGCTTTGCAACACTTTGTAACTGCCACCCTTTGTAATACAATGTACCTACCTGCAACCATAGCAACTCCCACCATTTTGTGACAGGTCTGAGGACAAATTAACCAATCAGCCCATGCCAAAAAAGGGTCTATAATAAGGAATGTTGCAACTGAGCTCTGGGCCCAGATCTTATGAACTCTAGCTCCTCTGGGACTGCTGGCGTAATAAACCTAAATTCTCCAACTCTCCGTTTCTCTCCAGTCTAATTTTGGATCTTTTCTGCAACATCTCTGGAGGCCCCAGCGAGATTCCAACCACGCTTGGCCCTTTGAGCCACTGGACCGGTGGCTTGGCCAGGCCAGGGCAGTGGGGCTTCGAGATGAACGAGGAGGCGGGCCACCTTATGAGTATTCCGGATTCTCCTTCAGACCGGCACCCTGACTCCCGGGCCAGCTGAGCCCCCAACCGGACTCATAGGAGGGATGGACCCACTCACCAAGAATAGCCACAGGATAAGGTAAGGTCCTGGGATCAGCCCCTAGTCAGGTCCTGTCTCTGGATGAAAGAGGAGCTTGATCACCTCCTAGTCTTCAATTAGAAGACATTGGTCAAGGTCTTCCCAGTGGGGAAAAACATCAAGGTCTCCAAAAGGGGGGAGGAGATATCAAGGTCTCCCCAGTAGGATAGATGTCAGGTTAGGGCCTTTCAAAAGGCGGGAGGCAATGTTTTAACCTGATGTATGAATGAATGAATGAATGGTGGCTTGGCTGGTTTGATCAGTCAGGTACAAGTTTATGATTCCACAACTGGGCACCCTTAAGGTCTCCTAACGGCTATGGAGTCCATTTGGGCTCATTCGGTGGTTCTGTGGTGTACGGCATATGGTCCAGGACGACACTGGAATAGTATCCAATAATAAGTCACAAAGCTGAGTCCACTATGGCTAAGCGTCACCTAAGCTCCTTTAGGACACAGCCTGATGAGCACCTGAATAGTCTCCTCTTTGGAGGGGGCACCCACCCTTGTTTGTCTTTGCATCACTGTCACAGGGTGGAATGTGTTTAGTTAACACTGGGCAAATGGATTAACCAAGCGTCCTCCACAGGTTAAGAGGAATGGCTGCTTCCTCTCCACAGGACAGGTTAAGGAATGGTGGGATGAAAGAGAGTGAGTGCTGAATGCCTGAGACATGGCCTTGCCACAGAGCGAGAGTTGAGCCCCAATCCGCAGTTCAATGGTGAACTTCAGATCTTTTAAGGTGGTGTCACTGGATCTCCGTGAGGGGTCTACTCCAGTGATCTGGGTCGGGGGTATATACCAACCCACCAATGCTAAGAGGCACCTGAAATATCCCTGTGAAGGGTGCGGCTGGAGATGGGCAAAGTGAATGATGTCCCCTCTGAAGTTTCTCTGACCCTGTCCCCCAATCCCCCATGTAACGTGATTGTTGTCTGTCGTGAGAGGCATGGGAGTACACAGGAAAAGCCTATTTCCCTGGCCGTGATGGTCAAGAACTTCAAGAAAAGGGTTATTCAGGAAATTATGGAGTTACACTCACCCTACAGAAACCCTCCATAGGGGGGCCTCTGTCAAATTATTTTCTTGAAATTTTAAGGTCTACTTCCCCCTTCATTAGGAAGCTCCCTAAGGCAAATATGGGGAGAGGTTTTTCTAAGCCAACTGTCTTAAATTGTATGTTGAAAATTTTTAAGAAAGGTTTCTCAGAGGATTACAGGGTCAAGCTGACTCGGGGAAACCTTCGTACTCTTTGTGAGCGTGAATGGCCTGCCTTTAGGGTAGGATGGCCCTCAGAAGGGACCCTAGACCTTTCCACTGTGAGAGCTGTGTACCAGGTAGTGACAGGGACCCCTGGACATCCAAACCAGTTTTTATACATAGACTCATGGTTAGAAATCACTACTGTAGTGCCCCCTTGGGTCTGGTTCTGCGTGAATAGGCAGGAACAGAGTAAGGTACTTGTGACTGACTTGGGGGAAGGACAAGGAAGAGCCAGCAAAAATTATCCACCAAGGGGACCCCGAGGAAGAACGTCTCTTCCCACCGCTGTACATCCCAGCAGCTCCACCAGTCCCCGCACGGCCACTCTACCCTCAATTGCCAGACAGCCGTCCACCATCGATGCTTTCACTGCCCCTATAGCCCAAGCAACCTCCAAGCCCAAGTCCATGGTGTCTTCACTCAGCCTGCAACCAGCTCAGCAATCTACAGCCCTTCAGATGCCCCTCCAAGAGGTGCAAGGTCCCTTTGAGATTTGCAAAGATGGCACACACCAGCCAGGCCGCACTGTCCTCTACTATCACCCATGCAGCACAACCAACCTCCTCAACTGGAAGCAGCACACCCTGTCCTATTCAGAGAAATCCCAGGCGATGATTAATCTGCTTGAGTTTATCTTCCAAACTCATCAGCCTACCTGGATGACTGTCACCAACTCCTCTTGACTCTCTTCAACACCGAAGAACAATGCTGAATTCTGTCAGAAGCATGGGGATGGCTCCAAGGACAAGCACCAGACAGTGTACTAGACCCTGCAGCATGGGCCTCAGGAGCTGTGCCAGATGCCAGGCTCAACTGGGACTTCAGTGTCCCACATGGAAAAGAGTCTCTCGACAGGTACCAACAGGCCACACTGCAGGGGGTGAAAGCTGAGGATAGTAAGCCAATAAACATGTCAAATACGGCAGAGGTACTCCAGAAGCCAGATGAGTTGCCCACAGAGTTCTATGAAAGACTGTGCAAGGCATTCCAGGAGTATACCACTTTGACCTCAAAGCACAAGAGAACCGGTGCATAGTCAACGCGGAATTTGTGGCTCAATTCTTCACTGACATCCACCACAAGCTTCAAAAATTAGAGGGCTTTGCTGGGATGAATGCCACCCAGCTATTGGAGGTCGCAAACAAGGTGTTTGTAAACCACAATCGGGAGGCCCAAAAGGTAGCTGACAAACAGATGAAACAGAAGGTGTCCCTGTTGGCAGTTGCATTAGGGAACCCAAGTCCAGTACAACAGACTGCCGCTCCCCCAAGGAAGAGAGAAATCAAAAGGCGACCCCTACTTCACTGTGACCAATGTACCTACTACAAAGAGAGCAGCCATCAGAGAAACGAGTGCCCTCATCGTAGGAAAACGCCTGAACAGCCAAAGGAGTTCAGTCAGCCTCATAAAGGAAAGTACCAGCCTGAGTCAGTCATCCAAGAGCTTATCAGCTGGGCCAAAAAACAATCAGATTAGGAACGACAGGGCTCTCTGATCCTGGGCCCCCAGGAGCCTATGGTTGCAATAGAAGTGGGGGCCAATCAATGACTTTTATGGTAGACATTAGGGCTGAACACTGTGGTGACCACACTTGTGGCTCTACAGCAACTATCATTGATTGGGGCCATGGGGATCCGAGTCACCCGCTCATTTTGCAAAGCCCGCTCACGTTGTTTAGGGAGCCACCTAGTAACTCATGAGTTCCTGTACCTACCAGAGTGCCCCATCCCCATTTGGGTAGAGACTTATAAACAAAGCCTGGAGCACAGATCACCTTTACTCTAAGGGAGCCCACCAGTCTCACACTGGGGAGCCAACCTGCTCTAATAATGGCTGTGACTGTGCCCAGGGAAGATGAATGGTGAATTTATTCTCTGGGAGGAAAACAAATAAATCCAACCAGTCTACTTGAAGAGTTCCCTGATGTCTGGGCAGAAAAGGGAGCCCCAGGTCTAGCCCCAAATCATGCACCCATTGTGGTAGCCTTGAGACCAGAAGCCTCCCCTATTACACAAAAGCAAAATCCAGTGCCCTGAGAAGCACGCCTAGGAATCTGAGATCACATCCAGAGTCTGGATACCAGAATCCTAGCTGAATGTCAGTCACCTTGGAACACTGTGCTTTTACTGATCAAGAAACCAGGAGGGAATGATTACTGCCCTGTCCAGGACCTCTGCACTATCAACAATGCAGTGGTCACCGTCCATCCTGTGATCTGAACCCATATACCCTCCTGAGTCTCTTACCTGCCCATGCAAGCTGGTTCACCTGCCTTGACCTTAAAGATGCTTTCTTCAGTCTCTGGTTATCACCAGCCAGCCAGCCTTTGTTCGCCTTTGAGTAGGAAGACCCACACACCGGGAGAAAAATGCAACTGACATGGACTCGACTGCCACGGGGCTTCAAGAACTCACCCACGCTGTTTGGCGAAATGCTGGCTGCAGATCTGGCTGCCTTCACTGGAAAGACTTTGAACTATACTCTACTCCAGTACATAGGTGACCTGCTGTTGGCTAGCCCCACCCACGGAGACTGTTGGAAAGGTACTAGAGCCTTATGGGCCCTACTCTCTACCACAGAATACAAGGCGTCATGGAAGAAGGCTCAAATCTGCAAACAGGAGGTCAGATACCTTGGGTTCATCATCTCAGGACATTGAGCACTTGGATATGAAAGGAAACTGGCCATCTGCTCAATACCTCAGCCAAACACTAAGCAAGGAGTCCATAAATTCTGAGGGGCTGCTGAATTCTGATGGATGTGGATACCAAGTTTCTCTGAGGTTGCCAAGCCACTGTATAAGGCCACAGCTGGGTCTGGTAAAGACCCCCTAGAATGGGGCTCCAAACAAGAAAAAGCTTTCAGCGAAAAAGACTCTTCTTAATCAGCACCCCAGCATTAGGATTACAAGATGTGATACGGGACTTTACCTCTTCGTACATGAGAAGAATCACACTGCATTGGGAGTCCTCGCACAAACAGTCGGGCCATAGCGACGCTCAATTGCATATTTGTCCAAACGGCTAGATCCAATGGCTGCAGGATGGCCACTGTGTCTCCGGGCCTTAGCTGCCATGGTAATTCTGATCAGAGAAGCGGACAAGCTTATGCTGGGACAAAATATAACTATAAATGTAAAGGTCCCCCATTAACTACATTAATGAATAATCAAGGATATAAGTGGCTGACCAATGCCAGAAAAACTCATAATCAGGGACTGCTTTGCAAAACTCCATGAGTCTGCCTTGAAACTGTACGTACATTGAATTCTGCTACATTTCTGCCTGCAGAGGAGGGGTCTCCTGACCAACATTGTGAGGAGGTCACAGATGAAGTTTACTCAAGCAGACCAGATCTGACAGATATTCCTCTTCAGGACCCAGAACTGGTATTGTTCACCGATGGGAGCAACTTTGTCCATGAAGGACAGTGCAAAGCTGGCTACGCAATAACAACTACCGACGAGGTAGTCAGAGCTGAGGCTCTGCCACAGGGCTGGTCAGCACAGCAGGCAAAGCTATGGACACTCATCTAGGTGCTGTGACAGGCTGAAGGGAAACGGGCTAATATTTATACTGACTCAAGGTACACATTTGCTACCTCGCACATACACGGGGCCATTTATAAAGAGAGGGGATTAATGATGGCGGGAGGAAACGAAATCAAGAACAAAGAAATCCTCCAACTGTTAGAGGCAGTTTGGAAGCCTTCTAAAGTGTCAGTCATTCACTGCAAAGGCCACCAGAGAAGAAACGACTCTGTCAGTAGGGGAAACTGACTAGTAGACTAAGCAGCTAAGGAGGCTGACCACCAACTGAGTGCCACAGCGGGCTCTAAGCCAATCTTCAAGAGTCTCTTGGCAGCAGAATTGCCTCTATCCCCAAAAATATACTAAAGAAGAACAATGGGCTTCAAGTGAAGGGGGAACCAGGAGGAAGGAGGGCTGGTGGGAGCTTCCAAATCAGAGACTTTTTATTCTCACTGTGCTGGCAGTTCAGCTAGTAAAACACCACGAATTAACACACCTGGGGAAGACTTCTTTAGAAAACCTGTTAGGCCGCTACTATTTCATACCCAAACTCCCAACCCTGTGTGCCCAGATTAGTGCTAGATGTGTGACTTGTCCATGAAACAACACTGGCCAAAGGCCAAGGTCTAACCCAGGGGTGCAAACAATTGGAACTATGCCATTCGAAGACCTAGAAGTGGATTTTGCTGAAGTTAAGCCCTGCTGGGGCCATAGATATCTGCTTGTGTTAGTTTGCACCTACTCTGGATGGGTTGAAGCTTTTCCTACACACTGAATGGGCACGAGAAGAAGCTAGAGCCTTTTTAAGAAAAATTATTCCAAGATAAAGGCCACCGCTTTCTATAGGATCAGACAATGGACCTGCCTTCATGTCTGAGATAGTTCGGACCTTGTCCAAAGCCCTAGGCTCCACATGGCTTACAGGCCACAGAGTTCAGGGGAAGTTGAATGCATGAACCAGATTCTCAAAACCATGCTAGTAAACTTTGTCAAGAAACCCAGTTATCTTGAATTGATTTGCTGCCTTTGACTCTATTCTGAATGTGATATACCCCAAGGCCTTCAGGCTACTCCCCTTTCAAAATCCTTTATGGGAGACCTCCCCCAGTGATAAGGAAGTTAAAAAGAGACCCTTGATTAATGGCTGACCTAGAAGTGTCCCAACACCTTCAGGCCTTAGGGGGATTCTCTGCCACATTGCTCATGAAACTTTAGAAAGAGCCCCTATCCCTTTAGGGAATTGAGGCCACCCCTTTCAGCCAGGAGATGAAATATGGGTTAAAGATTGGAAGAAGGAGCCACTCAAGCCAAGCTGGACAGGCCCTCACACTGTTGTTATATTAGTAACTCCCACTGCTATTAAAGTTGCAGGTATCACCCCGTGGATCCACCATGCCCAGGTAAAGAGAGCAGCACCTCCAGAAAAATGGGAGACTTGGAGTGCAGAGCCTCTTCCTGATCAGCCACTCCCAATCACGTTCTGGAGGCAGCAGAAATCCACTCGAGATCGTCGGCCCTGCTCTGGCCACCCCAGAAGCTGGCCAGTCTGCACATGACAGAAGCTTGAGGATTAACCAGACCGTCTAGATGTATTGTTATCCTTCTGTAGCCCGAACCCTCTTTGTTATACTTGTCTTGCTGCTTGCTTTAGGTTTGGCCTCGGTAGCGCCCTCAAATTAGCCTCTGAGTCACAGAATCACTTTAGCCCTAACCTATTTAGTCTGCATCCAGATCCTCTCAATTCTTACATGTACAGGCCAAACTCCCTTTGGTACGTTTTTACAGTTCTAGATTGTCTGATCATCATTGGTTGTTTTGCTAATTCAAGTAGGATGGTACCTCTAAAGACTCTTTTCCTTCTTTTCCTGCTCCACCACATGTGTGGTGCCCGTCTCCCCACTTCTTCTTTTCCTTGTCCCCACTGTATGCAAAAGTACAGGATAGTGTCCAACACTGGGTAACTGGTCTACTCACAGGGTGTGCCCTAAATGCCACACTCTGCACTTATTGGGGATTCAAATATTGGATGGGATACATAAAAGTTAAATCTGAAAGCGGCCAGTCCTGCCAAGAGCCTGAAAAATTAGGGGAAACTTAAGCATGTTGGCAATGAACGTCAGATGAGGAAAAGGTCCATAACCACGCAGAGGGCCCAGCAGTCAGAGAAATTGTCCAATGGTTACATAATTCAAACACACCCAAACCTACACTATCTCCTAGGCCCCAAAGCCTACCAGTGTACGATGAGCTAAAGGTCACTTTGAGCCAAAGCCTAGGGAAGAACTTCTTTATTGACCTAGCTGAGAAGATAGCCCAGAAGCTTGGTGTTACTATATGCTGGGTGTGTGGAGGAGCCCTCATGAGTGAGGATTGACCTTGGAAGGGAACTAGCCTAGATGCCTTTTACCTCCTTCAATGGAATCATATGGTTGTTCAACATGAAGAGGGTCGACCCAAGATTTGGGTCCTCTCCTCAGACGTAATAGGAGAAGAATGTCTTGGCCGGATAGGTCCAAGATATACTCAGTGGGTTGGAGAGACTCCATGTAGAAGAATGCTATTTTTAAATCACACAGACCTAAATTGGTGGCCCAAATTTCCCTCTTGGTATTGGGCCATGACAGCACTATAACTAACTCCTCTTCATGCCACCCTTTTGACCAAAGCTCATTTGTTACAAACTGTAATATAAAGGAGGGCACAATCCCTAACCCCTTCTGTGCCATCCCAGCTATAGGCACATTCTGGGAAACCCTCAACTCCACTAGCCCCAGGAGTTGGAAAGCACCAGATGGGCTCTTTTGGATTTGTGGGAAGAGAGTTTATTCCCAACTCCCAGCAAACTGGAAGGGAAGTTGCAACATTGGGATCATTCAGCCTGGCTTCTTCTTCCTGCTGGACAAAGGAAGAAATGAGCTAGATGTTCCCTTATATCAAGACTTAAAAGCCAGGACTAAGAGGTCACTTGAGACACCAAATGTGGGGAGAGGATGAATGGCCACCCCACTGTATCATCCAATACTATAGCCCCACAACTTGGGCCCAAGATGGAAGTTGGGGTTCCCAAATTCCCATATACATATTTAGTTGAATTTTCCAGACATATTTAATTGAATTAACCAGACAGCCCCAGCCCTAGAACTCCTGGCCACATAACAGTCTCAGATGCATGCAGCAATATATCAAAACTGTTTAGCTTTAGATTACTTGCTGGAGGAAGATGGGGGGGTATGCAGGAAGTTTAACTGACCTAATTGCTGTCTCAAATAAATGACAATGGCCAGGCTGTAACTGATACAGCTACTAATATTAGAAAAATAGCTCATGTACCCATCCAGAGTTGGTAATAACCTCTTTGGAAGATGGTTCTCTACCTTTGGGGGTGTTAAGACCTTATTTGGAATGATACTCCTCCTCCTTGGGGCCTGTCTCCTTCTCCCTTGCCTGTTGCTTCTTGTTATCTGGTTGATTACTTCCCTCATAGAGGTTATAGTATAGAGAAAGACTACAGCAAAGATCCTTATGCTGTGGAATTACCAGCCGCTGGCCCAGGGAGATCGAGAGGTTTAAATTTAAACATTTAAATTCTTACAGGGCATCAAAAGGGGGGAATGAAGAGGAATTTTCATTCAAAAGGCTAATCAGCTCTCTGTTCTGCTTCTGTAAATATGGTTGCTACATGGGCTGTACTCAAAATTGACTAAAGACCCACCTTCCCTTTTGTTTGATTTAAGCAACAAATGTAACTGTTTGTACTCCCTAGCAACAACTTCACTTTATAACACTTCGTAACTGCTGGTAACCTATAGCAACTATCTGCAACCATAGCAACTCCCGCCTCTTTGAAACCGTCTGAGGACAAATTAACCAATCAGTCAGTGCCAAAAAAGGGTCTATATAAAGAATGTTATAACTGAGCTCCAGGCCCAGATCTTCAGAGTGCTAGCTCCTCTGGGACCACTGGCATAATAAACTTGAGTTCTCCAACTCTGCGAGTACTGCTTGGTTTCTCGCTGGTCTTATTTTGGGTCTTTTCTGCAACATTTCCAAGAAATTATTATTTTGTTAGGTGTGATAATGAAATTGTGGTTATATGAGAAAATAATCTATATATTTTTAGAGATTTTTAACAAGGCTCTTAAGCAAAGAAAGAAAGAGGGGAAAAGGCAAATGAGGCAATTAGACAACATTTGAATTTTTATTAAATCTGGACACATAATACTGACTTTTACTATACTAGCCTCTACACAACTGACAAATGATTTTATTCTAGGTGAATTTACTTTTATGTAAAGTCTGAGGAATTGTTCAAGATTAAAGAAGATTAAAGAGCGTAACACTAACTGCAATGAATTATCTGGAATTAGATCTCAGACTAAAAAAAAACATTGCTATAAAGGACATTTTGCACAGTTTGAATAAGATCTATAGATTAGGTAATAGTATTATTGCATTACTTTGAATATCCTGACTTTGCTAATTGTGCTATGGTTATCTAAGTGAATGTCCTTGTTCTTAGGGCATACGCACTAAAGTTTTAGGCCTAAAGGGACACCATATCTGCAAATTACTTTCTAATGATTCAGATAAAATCATGAGAGTGCATTTGGAAAGATGGATAGGTAGATAGATAGATAGATAGATAATAAATCAATGTGGCAAAATGTTTACAATTGGTGAATTTGAGTAAAGAGTAAAAAGGATTTGTTTGTATTATGCTTGCAAATTTACTGTAAATTTGAAATTACTTCAAAATAATAAGTTAAAAATAGTAATGATAAAAAATTAGTATGAATAAAGGAATCATATCTTTTTTTAAAAGACCAATAAATTGTATAAACAAAATAGACAAATATTATACAAGTCAAGATAGAAAAGTTATGAAAAAGAACCAATCAGGAATCTTGGAAATGCAAAATAAAATTATTAAAATATGAAAGAATAGATGGAAAAAACTGTAGACTGCACATAATTGAAGAGAGAGTAAATGATTCAGAAGATGATATTGAGAATTCAAACATAATTTACCACAGAGAGATAAAGGGATTTTAAAAATATGAAAGATGAGGTAAGAGAAATAAAGGATAGAGACCATTCACCAAAAACTCAACTGTAAGTCCAAAAGGGAGATTAGGCAATATTGAAAAATGTAAGTCTGCAGTACAAAAGTTTACTGGGAAGGATAAATGAAAAGAAATACACACTCAGACATATCACAAGGAAATGGCATAATATTAAGAGCAAGATAAAATTTTAAGTTACCAGAGAGAAAAAAAACATTATCTACAGAGTAACAACAATCAGACTAAAAAATAAAGTCTTATCAGCAATACCAGATGATAGAAGACAATGAAAGAATATCTTGAAAGTGCTAAGAGAAAATTACTCTTAATTAACTAAACCAAACTCAGCTAAGTGATCATCAAAAACAGTATTACAATGAAGATATTTTCAGCCATATATAGAAGAAGGGAGTTCACCATTCTCAGAAACTTACTGAAAAAATATACTAAAATTGTATAATACTTAAAAAGAGTTCATCATCTATATAGTGATAGTGGAGATGATATAGTTTAGTGGACAATGAAAGGATTATTAATATAGTTGATATTAATAATATGATGAAAATTCATTCATCTGAGCAGCATTATCTTGAGCAGAGTGCCATTGCCATTATATCATTCATATTCCCTAGCCTTCTGGGGCTACCCTAATTTGTGTATTTCTTGTTGATGCTGTAATATTCTTAGTTTCTATTGTTGATAATGTTTCACTATGTAAGAGTGTTGGTATAGCTGAAAGATGTTGGAATGTGAAAGGGGAGGTAACAAGAAGAAGGGAAAACTTAAAGTTCTACTTTCCCCATCTTGAGAGGCTGCAATTAAGAAACAGTCTAATGCCTCATGGAACAAGAAATGTTTAACAATAGGTTTAAGTGTATTAAAAATTTTATAGTAACCAGTTAAATAACTAGAACTTACCATTTTAAAAATTAGGAGGAGGAAAAAGGGGAAGGGGAGATAGGTATCTCATAATAAGCTACATCCTCATATTTTACAAGAGAGACTCAATAGATACTGTGTAAATTTGATAAATTAATAAGTAAGTTGATAAGAATATTATTTAGAATTATGGAGTTGAACACTAGGAGCCCTAAAACCACAAAGGGAAATCAGTTGTCTATGAAAAGTGGTATTGGGGATAGGGAGATGTAGACTTTAATTTTTCCTTAAATATTTTCTTGTTACAGTTCGAATTTTAAGTGTTGTGCATGTATCACCTTACTAATTTTAAAAGTAGAGAAGTTTAAACTGGCCTCTTTGCCGGGGATCCTTATAAAAGAGTTTTGACTTGGGTTAGATCTTTAGAATGAGAGATCAACTAGAAAATTGTAGCACATGGAAATTTCAATATTATTTTTCTTGTTTGTGATGACTAGTGACTTTAAGAAGATAAAATATCCCGCTTAAGTGAGACAAAACTTTTTATCCTGATACTCAGGCTCTCTGTAATCATGTCCCATGTTACTCACCCTACATTATCTGTTGCCACAGCCTGCCAGTACGACCTCTGCTCTATTCTAGCTAGTCTTCTTCCTATCCTTCAAGTATATCATTATTACTTATTTTAATAATTTTTCTACATTTTCTGATAGGCTATGAGCTCCTGCAATGCAGTGTCCATGAATAGACACTCAATCAATAATTGTTGAATTACTATGAGGTTTTGCTTTTTCTGTCCCTCTAGAACCCTCCTACTCCTAACTGCCTCCCACTTGCTTCAATTTATTTTTCTTCTCTGAATTCCTATCATGAACAATCCATCATTCAGCTAATATGTAGAATGCCTACTTTGTGCTGGGTCTGTGCAGGCCTAGAGGATACAGAAATGAACAAAATAGATGTTGTTGTTGTCCAGGCACAAGGCAGATAATACACAGAAAGTGACCTAATTAAAATTATTAAAAATTATTAAAGTGCTTCCAACTACGATATGATCCTGAATTAACCATCAAATATTTCTGAAGGAAGTGCAAAGAAGTTTTCCCGGTCTAGATGGAAATAGAAACTGTATCTGCTATATACATATGCAAAAAAGACAATATTATTAAATGAATGATGGAAAAAAGCAATTGCTTAAAGAAAACTTTGTAGTTTGTAAGGTTTAAAAATGTATAATAGAGGTGAGATGTGAATAAATGGGGAGAAATTGGTTCCAAGGTAGAAGAAGTGAGGGGCAAAAATCGAAGGCAAGGATGTTTAAGCATCATTGATTTTAATTGAAGCAGATGGTAGTATAGGTAGGGAAATATTGGGCCAGAACACTTTTTTTGTGTCCAGTTGTGGAGATTTTTGTTTCTAAAAGAAACTTTTTGAGGGTGAGGATTACAAATCTTCATTAGTAAAAACTTCTAGGTTCATTAGCAAAAACTTCTGGAATTGAACTTAGCCTAGTAGATTTATAAACAAATGAGTACACCTGGTATTTGTTCCGTTCTAGATCAGCTCTGTTTGGTTATTATTCCTGACATATACACACTCAATTGGCTATTTAAATCTTAGAATATTCAGAGTATCCAGGGACAGATATAATTTTCCTTTTACAGGTGAGAAAACTAAATAACCAGAAATTTTGTCACTTGATATTTTAGGAAAACTTTATAAGCTTGAATATTACCTGCAAAAGAATACAACATTCAGTTTGCAGAAACATCTGTTTTTCCCTCTTGCATAACAGTAGAGTTTAAGCTTGGATACCTCTTCCTCATTAGAGACCACATTTCTCAGACTTCCATCCAGCTAAGCTGGTACTATCTTCACCAATGAAATGTGAACAAAAGTGATTCATGCACATCCTTCTTATTTCTCTTGCTTAGAAGGAAATTGCTGCCCTATAATTTTCCCCCTTCTATTTCTTCTTTCTGTGGGCTGAAATCCAGGTATTCCTGCAGCCCATCTTCAACCAAGTCCCTTAATGTCTTGCTACTTAGGAGTGATTTCCTGAAAGCTTTTTAGTATCTTAGACGCCATCCCAAACCTACTGATTCAGAATGTGCATTTTTAACAAGGTCCGAGGTGATTCATATTCACATTAAACTTGAGAAGCACTGCTTTAGGGGATAACTTTTAGGGATGGAATGTTGGCCTTTAAATGAACCCATGAAGCAGAGCCATTGTTCTCCCCCATTCCTCCATAATCTCCTAGCAATTGAATTTTGAGGCCACTTTATTATAGCAGCATAGCATTCACCCTAATATAATTTGTTGATCCAAAACTAGGTTATGCATCCATTTGTTATTGAACACATTTTATAGGTACTGTTCCAGGTTATTTATATACATACATACACATATAACCATAATAATAATTTGAGAATATATTACACATAAAATGTTACGTGTATTTATACATACATAAATAATTTGGATATTAGATGAAATAATTCGAGAATGTATATTCTCAAATTATTCAAGGCTGGGCTTTTTCCCCCTAAGAGTTTATAATTAGTAGAGGGAAAAATACATTAGAATATTAAAATTATAGGCAATATAAGAAAGCAGAGTGAATATTTGCTGGTTTATTTTTATTTTTTTGATACTTGTGAAAGACTGATGCTTCCCCAAAGATGTCCATGTCCTAATATCTTGAACCTGTGAATATGTTACCTTCTGTGCAAAGGGTCTTTGCAGATATGATCAATAAGGATTTTAAAATAAGATTGTCCTGGATTATCCAGGTGGGCCACTGTAATCACAAGAGGGAGGCAGAGAAACAGAGTCAGAACAGGAGCTGTGAGGTTGGAAGCAGAGGTTGGTGTAGTGTCACTCCTGGAATGGGGTCATGCGACAAGAAATGTGGGAAGCCTTTGAGATCTCAAAAAGGTAAGAAATAAATTCTCCCTAGAGCCTCCAGAAAGAGTGCAGTCTTGCCAACGCCTTAATGTTAAGGCTATTCTTGGACTTCAGTCTGCCAGAATTGTAAGACGATGAATTTGTGTTGTTTTAGGCCACTAAATTTGTGGTAACTTGTTAATAGCAGCAATGGGAAACAAATACACAGCTCTTCAATTTTGCGCAGTCCATGCCTCTTACCCCAATTTGTTTGAGTGGAAGCAAAGCCAAACATTCTTTTCCTCATTACTGGCCAATTATACATTCTTGGTCAAGACATGAAATCTTGGGGGAGTGAGGCAGACACGGCATTAGAAATTACTCACGGAGATGGTGGAAGGATGGCCAGATTGTTCCTGTGGCAAGACTTTGCCTAAGGTTCCCTGTAGCTCACAAGCATTGGCTCCTCTCCATTATCTATGCCTGGTTTGCTGGTTTTCCTATTCGGTTAGCTTACCGTATATTTTATCAATTCCTTCTCTGGTTTCTGTTTACAGCCAAGAGCTCTGACTAATTCAGAGAGCCAAGTAGCTGATGTGTGCATATTTCAATATTCCTAGTAGATTCTCCTTCTTATGAAGGCAGAACTTTTGTTTGATTCATTTCTATACCCACAACTTCTGTATTGAGTATTTTACACACAATATATTCTTGTTGAATAAGAGGAGCAAAGAGCTACAATGTAATGCTACTTGACAGAAAAGAGTAATTGTAGGAGTAGACTTCAGTTTGTACGAAAGAGCATTAAATGGAGACTTTAAAGTCGGATACGCATATCTTTACACCTTATTTATAAACATGAAGGTTAAGATATCACCAATATATTAGTTATTTAAAGACATCAACCTTAAGCAGATGATTCTATCCATTAGACACATGCTGACCAGGGTTTAGCAGCAGGTTTGGGGAAAGGTTGCTACCATTTACAACTCTGCTGACTTTGAGAAAGGCCAACTATGTAAAATTTCTTTTATGCTTCCTTTCAGTTATCTGCACCAACCTATCACATCCCATTTGTCTTAAATTCAGATCCCCAGGACCCGCAATGAGGCTATAAGTTCGTTGCACTAAAGTGGGGAGGGGTGTGCTGAAAACAAACTTGGTCACATTTATTTTTATTATAAAAATCCTGAAAGGGAGGGCTAACCATTTTCATTAATTAGTAGAACGGACCGAGGGCCTCTCTCAGTTCTTTACTGACTACAAGAAAACATCCTCGGCTTGTATTGACCCACCGTTTCGAAAAAGGGGTCAAACACATTTTTTAAAAGTCGACGGCGGAAACACCTGGTTCCCACCCCACCGGAGGCCGAGCGCGGGGCCGCTGGGGCCAGGCCCACGTGGCCGGTGGGCGCGGGGCGGCCCCGTGCAGTGCGCAGGCGCGCGCCTGTAGCGCCGCAGGGGCCGCGCGCCCACGCGCCGCGGCCGCCGTCTCGCGCGCCCCCGCCTCTCCTGGTTTCCCTCCCACCTCCCGCCCTGGTCTCTCCATCCTCCAGGCTCCGCCTCGCCGCTCCTCCTTCCTGCAGTCCCCCAGTGGTCCCGCGGGCGAACTGCGTGTTGCTGCGTCATCGCTAGTGGCCGGTTTGAATGAGGTGCTTGTCGCACCCGAGCTGCCGCCAGCACCGCGCCTCCGCCTCGGCTGTTGCCACAGGTTCTTCGCGTCCCTTTCCCTTCGCCGCCCTTGCCAGGCCCAGCCTTCCTGCGCCGCCTTCTCCCCTCTCGCCTCGCCATGCCGCTCTACTCCGGTGAGCTCCCTCCTCGTGTGCCGCGATCCTGCCAAGCGCTAGGCCTCCTAGTAGGCCTGGCCTGTGGGGCGGGCGCCCGTCAGTGCATGGGGCGGGGGAGGGGACCGGGAGGCGTGGGCGACTGCAGATTGGAGTCGACCCTGGCCCCTTCCTTCCGGCCAGTTCCGAGCCTTGCAACGCGAGCGAGCGCGGTCTGTCCTGGGCCTCCGCGTGGATGCGGTGGGAGCGAGACTGGAGACGGGGAAGCAGCGAGCGTCGGCCTCTGGGAGTAGTGACTCTGCAGAATAGTTTCTGTTGCTGCCCTAGTATGCTGGGAAAAGTGAGGGTGTGTGCTAGGCCATCGGGGACCAGATTGGAGGTGTATTGGGATTTCCTCGGGTTCATCAGTGGTAGCTGTGGAAGGGAACAGCACAGGAAGTCTGAATGAAATAAGGACCTGGGATGTAAGATTAGCCTTCTTCATTCACGGGGGTTCCCTCTGTAGCTTTCCTTCGCTTACCCGTTGCTGCCTTTGGCTCAACTCCTCTTTTGTACCGATTTCTGTTTTATCCTAAGGCAGATAGTGAACTTATTTTTTTTTTGCTTTGTTTTCATTTCATCAAACATTGTATTGTGTTCCTGTGTCTGAAACAGTGTTAGCTTTGAGAGATAGACGAATATTTCCTTTTGACTGATGTTTGACAGAGTTTTTTTTGCATGGTGACAGTCCAAGATATTGGCCAGGGATCACATTTTTAGTTAACGAAACTTGCTGTTTCTTAGTCCGATTCAAAATGGCACCAAAAATGTATGTGGTGGCACCAGTTGGCCGTAGATGTGACTTGTGGGCCGTCCCTATCATAATTCTTTTATTGAACATTCAGCATTTTAGAGAATGATAGGAAACGAGTAATGCTTATCCACCAGGTGGGTTCTTAATATTCTGGAATCGAATGCTTTAATAATGATTGCTCATCCTTTTTCTATAATTATTAACAGTAGACTAATTACACAGTAATTAACAGTAGACTGGTACTTGAAATGTTCCACTTATGCAATATAGGATTGAGGGGGTATTAAATAATGGCGATAAATCCCAGCGGATGCTAATATTCACAGACTCACAACAAAACCAACCCCTCTCTTTATTCCCCTCAAAAATGTCACCAAATTTTCTATCTTAAAAATTGTGTTCCATCTTAAGTATTTAATGACATCTTTTCCTCAGTTCCAGAATGAGGGAATTGAAGTAGATTCCTATGGTTTCTTCCTTTGATGTTTCTACATTGAGGAACTGTATTTTCAGGTTCTGCAAAAAGCCCTATATTAAAACAAGAACGTTTAAAGTACTGTTGCATAGGTTTTAGTAGAAAATTAAGTATCCAGATTCGCATATGGTTAAGATAAGTGCCATAAAATTTAATGAACACCTGCGTGCTTGACACAAAGCTAATGTTTTTATACATGTTGCTTTGTTTTAATCTTCAGAATAATCCTGTGATACTGGTATAATTCTTTATAGGTAAGCAGAAAGTTTAAGTAAGAACACTTGCTAATGATGACGCAGCTAAATACATTTTAGATAGGTTACTCTTCATGATTTATAATAATGTTTTGGTTTAGTCCTATCTCTTCTGTTGCTTATACTGTTATATGTTTGTAGCTTATCTCAATTACAGTTGTGCCCCCTTAAAATCCATTTTCTCTGCTGCTGCTAGAATGATCTAATGTTCTAACCAGACCAAAGTGGCCTTTATGAAAATCTTTCTGGGATTGCACATTTCCTATAACATAAAGTCTGTATTTTTTAGTATGGCTTATGTTATCTTCCTTCACTTGGTCCTTGGTCAGCTTCCAGTTTCCCCTGCTTCCTCTTCACTTGGAATTATTTATATCTCAGAACAGCCCATGCTGCTTTATGTTTTTTCACTGTTTTTCTTGTCTTTTCCAAGAATGCTTTTACTCTTTCTTACTCTGGCTCACATCTAATTTTTCATAGAGACTCAACTCAGAGTTAATAGTGATAATGCAGAGTTATCACTTTCTCCAAGGAACCCTTCCTTCCTTGTGAAGCATTCTTCTGTGCTCCTGTAGCATTTATAATATTTATATTGCATTGTCATTTTAAGCTTTTTTGCTCCTTGTTTCTCCCTTATTAGACTATTAAGTTATAGTCTCCCTAATGCTTGTTACTGGGCTTATCATTGAATGAGTGGTGAACACATTAATTGAACTAATCAAAGAATTGGGATTTGATGTCAGGTTTTCATATTCTCATTTTACTAGTTGGAAACCAGACAACTATTAGTTGTAAAATTCTCATTTTGAGTAGGTATAAAATTTTTAGTGCAAACTATATTCTTGAGTTTATTATTATGTATTTCAAAAATTAGCAGTGAGGTTGATTGCAAATTTTTTATTGGCTCATTGAAATTTTTTATTGTGGTAAAGTATATGTAACATAAAATGTACTGCTTTAATCATTTTTAAGTATACAGTTTTGGCATTCAGTACATTTACATTGTCGTGTAGCCATAATCACCATCCACCTCCCAAACTTTTTCATGTTTCTAAACGGAAACTGTTCCCATTGTACAGTAACTCCCCATTTCCACTTCCCCCCACCCTCCTGGCAACCACCATTCTACTTTCTGCCTCCATGAATTTGACTATTTTAGGTACCTATTAGAAGTGGAATCATACAAATTTGTCCTTTTGTATCTGGCTAATTTTGCTTAGTATGTCTCCAAGGTGCATCCATGTTGTAGCATGTGTAAGTATTTTATTACTTTTTAAGGGTGAATAATATCCATTGTATATGTGCCACTTTTTGTTTACCCATTCATCTGTTGATGGACACTTGGGTTGCTCCTGTCTTTAGGCTATTATGAATAATACTGTTATGAACATGAGTATACAATTACCAGTTTGAGTTCTTGCTTTCCATACTTTTGGATGTACACTTAGAAGTAGAGTTGCTAGATCATGTGGTAATTCTCTGTTTAATTTTTGGAGGAACTGCCATACTTTTTTCTGCAGTGGCTGAACCATTTTATGTTCCTATTAGCAATACACAAGGGGTCCAGTTTCACCACATCCTCGCCAACACTTAACTTTTCGTTTTTTCTTTCTTTTTATAATAGCTATTTGAATATCTGTGAAGTAGGATTTCTATATTTTTTACCGATTTAGTTATATCTTTGAATTCTTCCTGATATTTGATCACGTCTTGTGCAGGAACCACACCTTTCAAATTTTATAATCCAGAATCTGTATTCCTTAACCTGTTTTAAATATACTTTAGTCTCTTAGTAATTTTTTCCTCTCAAATTACTTGTCTAAAAACTTTCTCCTTTTTATTCCAGCAGTATGTATTGATTTTAATGATTGTTTAAGTAAACAGCTTTGAAGTCTGTGAACCTTATTCTGGGAAATATTTCAGTGTCATGATATTTTGCAGGTTATTGGAGTTGGATTAAGAAGACTTAAATATTTACTAACTAGTTCTTTGACATAATTAAATCAACCAACTTCTCTTAAATGTCAATTTCCTTATCAAATGAGAATTTGGATTAAATCCAGTTAAATTTTAAACAGGGCCTACTGTATTCAAGTCCTCTTGATTAGGTGTAGGCATTATGAACATTGAAAGATGAATGGCATGGTTTGGCTTTCAAGAACTAGCCTGATAGGTCCCCTAAGGATCTTCTGAATAAGTCTTATTCTTTTGTAAATGAAAAGAAAAATTATGATTTTGTTTGCAGTTACTGTGAAATGGGGAAAAGAGAAATTTGAAGGTGTAGAATTGAATACTGATGAACCTCCAATGGTGTTCAAGGCTCAGCTTTTTGCATTGACTGGAGTCCAGCCAGCCAGACAGAAAGTTATGGTCAAAGGAGGAACATTGAAGGTAAAACTTAGTCCATATTTTCATTGTACTATTATTATGTAATTAGTGAAAATAACACCAGAAAACGTAGCATTTGAGGTATTTTTTATTTGGTGAAAGTGCATAGTCTATGAAATTAAAACGTTTTATTCATGTTAGTGTAAGGAGGAGTATTGTAGCCATTTCAAACACCTTTATAAAACCATCATTAAATTTTTTATTTTAAAATGCACCGTATCAAAAAAAAAAATAATAAAATGCACTGTATCAGTGACTACCTCTGGTGGTCAGGGGAGTGGGATACTTCTATTTATTTGTGGTGTTTGAATATTTTTCCTGTGAGTATGTTAAAAATATTTTGTTTAGGCTATAAAATACTATTTGTGTTTTCTTAGTAATTTCTTATGGAGTGGAAAATTTTATTTTTGTTAAAAATATGGAACAATATGGTAGATATATATTTTTTTTAAACAAAAAGATCTACAAACTGTATTTTTGTACATGCATTTGAATGTTGAAATTAGAGTATTTCAATATCTTTACCAAAGCTTGGTTCTGGAATGCTGGAAAACTGTTAATTTTTTTCCTTTGGCTTTTCTTGCAATTTACCTGTTAAAAAAGAGCCCATCTCTCTTAAAAGTAATTGCTATCTAACACCTATCTGTAGATGGGAGAAGAAACTTTATTTTTGTTTAAAAGGACAGGGAACTTAATTTTTCCTTTAGTTCTCTTGGGATGACCCCATTGACTACAGTTAAGAGTCCAAGCTTTACCAGCATCATTGATGAAGGGCTACACAAAAGATATGAAGGTATTATATTTATTTTTGTTTGTAATATTATATAAGTATAGTTTTTAAAAACTACTTTATTGAAGAGTTAGATATGAAATGCTGAAGGGCCGGCTACCCCTGGTCAGCTAGGCAGTACAACAGATGTTTGTGAAGAAACATTATTTTCTCTCCAAATTGCTGTATGATCTTTTGTTCATTAGTGAACTTGTGCTGAGTTTTGTATAGGCATACCTCAAAGATATGGCAGGTTCCGTTCCAAACCACCTCAGTAAAGCAAATCTAAAGCAAATATTGCAATGAGGTGAGTCACATAGGTATTTTGATTTTCCATTGTATATGAAATTTATGTTTATAATATCCTGTAGAAAGTGCAATACTAGTATGTCTAAGAAACAATGAACGTACCTTAATTAAAAAATTCCTCATTGCCAAAAATTGCTAACCATTATATGAGACCTCTTTTTGCTTGTGGAAGGTCTTATAAAAATAATGTTAAACCTGCAAAATGCAGTAAAGCACAGCACAAAACAAAGTATGCCTATATTGATAGCGTACTGTGGAGAATTATAGAAAAATACTAATTAAATGAAATTACTACTAATGGCTACCACTTGTTGAATACATATTTTGTGCCAGGCTTTTCTTTTTTTTCTTTAATTCTCAACTGTATGTATTTTAAAAATGATGAAAATAAATGTATTTTATATATTTTTATAAATCAGAAAACTGAGCAGCAGAGAGATTTATGTAACATACAGTAAGACAGCAGAAGAGCATGTGGTTTACTTGTCAAGCAGATCTGGGTTCATTTCCCAGTTATTGTGACCTCGGATAAGTAAGTGCTCTGAGGGAATATATATAGTTATCATTACTTATTATTAGTAGTAATAACCTTTATACTGAGACGAGTCTTTAGAAAGTTCTACTTTGAAGCAGGGTATCCAGAGAGATAATTAGTGGCACCACCAAACGGAAGCATACTGAGTGCCTAGTACCTTCAGCAAAAAGAAAGGAGTGATATGGAATTGACTTTATTCTTTGAAAGGAGGGGCTTAGCTTCAGTAGGCCAAAATATCTGTGGACCAATTATGGCTTTAAAAAAAATCTTGATTTAATTGAACATGTTGAAGTAAAACTATTTATTAATTCCTTCATACATGTGAAATTTAGTACTTGAGAAACATTTGTGGACGGGGCAAGTAGTATTAGGGGTTAATTTGCTTCAGGTAGTACTGTTCACTCTCCTGGTATTTGTAATAGCACTTTCTTAAGAATTTCCTGATTTGGGTGATAAATTATATAATTATCCTAAATACATAGACCTTATTTCATAAGTTACTCCTCATTCTTGTCACATAAGCTAGTTATTAACGCTGCTGGTTCCAAACAAGCAATAAACATGTAAAAAATTAGCATCAGTCTGTTGTCATCAATCAAGTGTTTTTTATAGTATTTTTGGTGCTGCCATATTTTTGGTGCTGCCAAATTTACTGTCTTTTAGATTGTCATTTTATGTAGGTTAAACAATTGTTAGATTTACTGTCTATAGTACTACATGTGCTTTTTTTAAAAAATACTTTTGATTATAATTTTAAATATGACAAAGTTATTTTGAAGTAGCTTAAAATTAGTTGATTATTAGATTATTCATGGATTGTACAAGGTGGTTAAATGTTTTTTTATTTGTCTTTAAAACAGGATGATGATTGGGGAAACATCAAAATAAAAAATGTAAGTATTATGCTAAGAACACTTATTATAATGCAGTTACATAATCTACCAAAATATATTCCAAATGCTTTTTTTTTCATATATATATCCAGTTGTTCCAACACCATCTGTTGAAAATACTTTCCTTTTCTCATTGGCTTGTGTTGCAGTCTTTCTTGAAAATCAATTATAGGTCTATTTTTGGATTTTTGTTTCATTGATATATTTGATTAAACTTATACTAGTACTACATGGTCATGATTACTAAAGCTTTATAATAAGTCTTGAAATAAGATAGTGTAAAGTTCTCCAACTTTTTCTTCTTCAAGACTATTTTAGGTCTTCTGCATTTCCATATCATTTTAGAATAAATCTGTCAATTTCAATAAGTAGACTCCTGGAGTTTTGAGATTGCATTGACTCTAGTTCAGTTTGGAGAGAATGAACATCTTAACACTACTGAGTATTAAAATCCTTAGATATGGTGTACCTCTCCATTTATTTAGTTCTTTATAGTTTCTTAGCAGAGTTTTATCATTTGTAGTTTTTCAGTTCTGTTTAGAGATCTTGTATGGTTTTTGTTAGATTTGTGGAATTTAATGTTTCTTGGCTGTTGAAAACAATATTAAAAAAATTGTTTTCCAGTGTTTATGGCTAGATTATAAAAACAGTTTATTTTCATTTTGTGTTCTTACTAAATTCACTTAATAGTTGCAGTATTTTTTTTTTTTCCAGATTCCATTGGGTTTTCTATGTATATAAGTATGTGATCTGCAAATAGAGACAGTTTTACTTCTTTTCTAACCTTCATGGCTTCTTTTTATTACCTTTACTGGCATATAGAAGTGGAATTATCGTATATTGACCTTGTTGCCTGTGGCTTTGCTGATTTTACTTATTAATGTTTTAGTATAATATAGATATACAATTACATCTTCTACAATTAAGAATGGTTTTATTTTTTTATTTTTCAACTTTTATGCTTTTTCTTTCTTTTTTTCTTGCTGTATTGCACTGGTTAGGATTTTCAGCACAATGTTGAGTGAAAGTGATTGATAGTGAACATTGCATTTTTTTGATCTTAGGAAAGTCTCCAGTCTCAGCTGGAGGTTTATTTATTGAAATGATCATTTGTTTTTAATCCTTTCATCAGTGTGAATGAAATACAGTGACTTTTTTTGAATAGTAAAGCAACTTTATATTCTTGGGGTGAACCCTACTTTGTCATTATGCATCTTCCTTTTTTTATATTGCCAGATTTCATTTGGTAGTATTTTGTTAAGGATATTTATGTCTCTTCATGAGAGATACTGGTTTGTAGTTTTCTTAAATTGTTTTTGTTTGATTTTGGTGTCACTGTAATGCTTAGCCTTGTAAAGTGAGTTAGAAAGCATCCCCACCTTCCCTTTTTTCTGAAAGAGTTTGTGCTGTTTGTTTTTTTTTTTCCTTTAAATGTTTTGTATAATTCTCCAGTGAAGCCTCCTAGGCTTGGAGCTTTTCTGTGGTGGAAGACTCTTACTTTTAATTAAGAATTTAGCATCTTTAATAAATGTAGGACCATTCAGATATTATATTTGCTTTTGCATCAGTTTTGGTAATTGGCATCTTTTAAGGACTTGGTCTGTGTAGATAGTTCATTTGATTGGCGTAATATACTCTTTAATTCTAGAATCTGTAGTGGTGTTTTCTTTTGCTCTTTTTTTCCCTCTTGTTAGCAAATTGCGATTTCTGAGGTTC
Source organism: Rousettus aegyptiacus (assembly GCF_014176215.1). Lineage (NCBI taxonomy): Eukaryota > Metazoa > Chordata > Mammalia > Chiroptera > Pteropodidae > Rousettus > Rousettus aegyptiacus. Next base: position 55,643,575 of record NW_023416287.1, on the reverse strand, counting down.
GTTAATTTCATTGATTTCCCCCTCACCCCAAGAATAAGTTTTGCTTGTTCATTTATTATTTTATTGATTTCTTCTCTGCTTTAATTGCCTCCTTTCATTTTGGTTTTAATGTATACATGTTCTAGTTTCTTAAGGTAGAAGCTTGCTTAATTTTAAAAAGCTTTTTTTGTTTTCTGGTTATCTCTTTTGCCCATTTCCCCCCCCCCATTTTTCTATCGTATGTTTGCCTTATTGATGTTTTTTAGGTGCTTATATAGTATAATTCTATTTTCTAGTTTGTCCCTTACGGTAATGTTTTATGGAAGTTTTAAAGATCTATATAGTTAATGACATCAATTCTTTGATCTTTTATGTCAGTTTAAGAAAACATTCTAACATGGCAAGCTTTTTTTACTCACATGTTTTGTAGTTGTTTCATGTTTTTACATGTGAATCTTCAATTCGTAATTCATTTTGGGTATGACATGCCATAAGGTGGAGAACTGATAGTATTTTTTCCCTAAATTATCTGCTTTACCTCAACATTCTTCATTGTAAAATCAATTTTCTTAATTTTAAATGGCATTGTTTTGATCTTTATTCTTTTTCAGAAGTTTCTTAGCTATTGTCATGGGTATGAATTTATTACATGAATGAATCATTTTGTAAAGTTTTAAAAAGGAACTTTATTAAATTTACATAACAATTTGCAATCACATCTTTATAGTAATTTTCCCAGTCAAGATACCTGTTATGTCCTTCAATTTATTTAGGTGTGTTTTTAATATTCCTAAGTAAAACTTTATAATTTTCTCAATACCTATTTCATTATGTTTACTCAGATATTTTTTGGTATTCTTTCTGTTATATTTTCTAAGTGGTTATTGCTAGTATATTTTTTGAAATATTCAGTTTTCCAGAGACAGTTGTCTTTGGAAAATGATTCTTTAATGATGGCTTGGCTTTGCCATTATCTTATAGAAAGTTTATGTAAAAATAACAGGAGATAGAATGAAGGTTACTGGATTGCAACATAGGTACTCTAAGATATGAATTTGTTAACGTTATTAATTTCCTAATTTTAATCCTCATCTAGATATTTTTATCTTCTCTCTTTTTTAAAACCTCTACTCTAGTTTTTTTTTTTTAAACCTCCCTACCTTTTTTGTTTATTTGTTTCATGCGTTTATGTCTTCCAGTTAAGACATTGAGTAACATGTTCATATTTCAGGATTATGAGATTTAGGGTGGAATGTTACCTGTGTATTGAATATAAATATTCCCTTAGGTTAATGTTGTATAGAATTATAAAATTGGATATTTTGAACTTATTTTTATCTAGTTTCATGTTTTCCAATAATGAAGATTTCAGTATTCTCAAAATATTTCTATTGAAATGTAAATCATTGTTAGTTACTTACTAGACATTCACAGAAAGATTCTTATCAGTGCTAGTTTATTATGGGAATAAATTATGCCACTAAATGTTAATGATCATTTGAAGAATCCCTTCCTTTCCAATATTGTAAACATTCTCAACTTTATATTATGGCAATACTTCTTTTTTCCCCTTAGCTTTATTGCTGTGTAATTTATGTAATTTACAATTACCTATTTTTAGTGTACAGTTTGACAAATTAGGGTAATTTTGTGTAGTCATGTAACTACCACAATGAAGATAAAGACCTGCCACCACTTTAAAAAGTTACTCCAGCCACTTTGCACATAAGCAGGTTACTTCTGGCCTGAAGTAGCCATTTTAATACTTTTTTAAAAACAATTCAGTGATTTTTAATATAGTTACAGAGTTGCAAAACCTTCACCACAATCTAATTTTAGAACATTTCTATTACCTGAAAGAAACATGCCAGTTTAAAGTCACTCCTCCCTCTCACCTTTAGTCCTAGCAACTGCTAATCTATTTTACGTCTCTATGGGCTTACCTTTTCTGGAAAATAGAAGCATGCAATATGTGTTTTCTATGGCTTCTTTCATCAGACATTATAATGGTCAACTTTTGAGCATTTTTATGAAATTAAATTTTTTTAAACAGGGAATGACTCTACTAATGATGGGATCAGCAGATGCTCTTCCTGAGGAACCCTCAGCTAAAACTGTCTTCGTAGAAGATATGACAGAAGAGCAGTTAGCATCTGCCGTAAGACAAACTGCATTTTATATATTTGATCACTGTTTTTCAGAAGTACAGTTACTAAGGTGTCTTTCAGAAAGTAGCATCTGAATGTTTTGAAGATTTAATAGTTAATGTATGTTTTAGGCATCAAGGTGTATGTTTTAGGCAGTTTGAGATTGGCTTGAGGAGTCCTCAGATTGGATAATTCATTATAAAGTCAATAGCTGTGCTGTCTCAGGTAGTCAGCACATTTAAATGTTTATTATTTTTATGGTAAAATAGGCTCAAAGTAGTTAAGTAGTTTAAATGCTAGGATATTTAAATTTTTAAAATCTTTCATGTTGAAAATACATACTGTTTATCCTTAATTTAAATGGAGCGTTAGTTTCTAAATGTTATTTTTACCATTTTTTTTTGAAGTCTTCCTGTGTATATCTTGTTGCCATGTTCTAATGATAAGCCTGCGAAGGGAGCAAGACTGATATGACTGTATCAGAAAGGGGGCAAGAAAGGAATTAGAACAGTGATTGACAGTATGAAGCAAGTACAAATTTTTGTTGGAGAAATAAAAGACGTTACTTTAGGGTGAAGGTAGAATAAAAATTGGTGTGAGTTGATAAATTATACTTGTTTCAGTGGGTAAACTTTAGTGATTTATATTTGCTGTCTTTTGTAAAAATGATTTAATTCTTTTCCTTCTTAGATGGAATTACCATGTGGATTGACAAACCTCGGTAACACTTGTTACATGAATGCTACAGTTCAGTGTATTCGTTCTGTGCCTGAACTCAAAGATGCCCTTAAAAGGTAAGATAAATGAGATAAAAGTCTTCCTTGGCTAAGGGAATTTCACGTTTGGTTGAGCAGTGTTGTTTTGTATACATATGTTTTTTAGCAGCTTTATTGAGCTATATAGTTCATTTATTGTTCAGTTCATTTTTTTAACGTGTTTAAATGGTCTTTATTATATTCCCAAGGTTGTGGAACCATCACTACATCTAATTTTAGAATATTGCCCCCTCCCCCCAAACCCCCCTCCCCCCCCAAAAAAAAGGAATTCTCTACTCATTAGCAGTCACTCTTCTTGCCTGCAGCTCTGGGCAACTATTAATCTACTGTTTGTCTTATAGATTTGCCTGTTCTGGACATTTCATATAAATAGAGTCATATAATATGTGGTTTTCTGGTGACTGGCTTTTTTTACTCAGCATATTATTTTTTAGATTAATTCATGTTATGCCATGTATCAGTACTTTATTCCTTTAATGGCTGAATAATATTCCATTGTATGGCTATACCACATTTTGTTTATCCATTCATCAGCTGATGGTTATTTGGATTATTCCCATTTTTTTAGCTATTATAAATAATGCTGCTGTGAACATTCAAGAATAAGTTGTGCAAATGAGTTTTCATTTCTCTTATGAGTGGATTGCTTGGATATATGATAACTCTTTGTTAAACAACATTTTGAGGAACTGTCAAACTGTTTTCCAAAGTGGTTTTACATTTTACACCATTTTTACATTCTCACCAGCAATGTGAGTTTCAATTTCTACACATCTATGCAAATTTTATTATTATATGTCTTTGATTATAGCCATCTTGAGGGTGAAATGGTATCTCATTGTTCTCATTTGCATTTACCTAATAACTAGTGATATTGAGCATTTTTTAATGTATTTATTGGGCATTTGTATATCTTTGGAGAAATGTCTGATCAAATCCTTTGCCTATGTTTTAAATGGTTTGTCTTTTTTTTATTCAGTTGTAAGTATTCTTTATATATTTATATTTTGTTTTCTTTGTAATAATGGACAGTTAATGTGTACTTTTTTGTTTTACATTATTTTCAGAGAATGTTCGGTATAGATGAGTTAGACAAAGGGAAAGATTTGAAAGTAGGCTTCATTCATTTAAATCCCTTTTTTCTAAGTGCTTCTTTTTTGCCCATATGATGCTTACAGGAACAAGACCAGAATCTAAGAAAATAGAAAGGTGGGAACAACTTTGAGAAACTTGCAGTTGAGAGTGCCATAATTAAGTCCTTTTAACTGGTTTCTTCTCATTTGAGTTTCAGAATAAGTTGGATCCTATTTAATTCTGCCTTACTGTCCCTAGGTATGCTGGTGCCTTAAGAGCTTCAGGGGAAATGGCTTCAGCGCAGTATATTACTGCAGGTCAGTATCTTAAATATGCTTACTACTTTTTGAGAGGGAGTATAGTATTTAATAAATGTTATTTTCACTCACAGTTTGTTTAGTACTTTTTAGTTTACAAAATGTGTTTTGTTAAATATTGCCTCATTAAAATTGGAATACTTAAACAACTTGGGACATATTTTATTATCCAGATTATAAACTAGTGATGTCTATCATTTTGAAAAACAGCGTTTGGATATTTTGGATTAAATTATAATTTTGGCTTTAGGATCTATTAGTAAAGCATATTCTTGGAGATATCCAGAGGTAGGTTTCATTATAGTTGATGTGACCCTTACAAAAGAGAGTCAGTGTAAGGAAGTCGTGTATGAAGAATGAGGAGAAATAGGAATTCTTGGAGGAGAGAACTTATTTCTTCATTACATGAGACCATGTATCCCTTAGCTCATTTTGAGACAGTTTTACAAATGAGTGCTCTCTTAAATCATTGGGCTATGTCGATAGGTTTTTACAGCTGTGGGGTTTTTTTTCGTTTGTTTGTTTTTGGTAACAGCCTTTTTTTAGATTTAATTCACACACCATACAGTTCACCTGTTTAAAGTGGACAGTTCATTGTTTTTTAGTATATTCAGAGTTGTACAACCATCACCACAATCAATTTTAGAGCATTTTCAACACTCAGAAAAGAAACTCTTAACATGTAGCAGTCGTCCCATTTTCCCTTTAGCCTCTATAGATTTGCCCATTCTGGATTTTTGATGTAAATGGAATTATACAATATGTGGTCTCTTTTGACTGGCTTCTTTCACTTAGAATGATTTCAAGGTTCATCTGCATTATAGCATGTATTAGTACTTCATTCCATTTATAGCTGAATAAGACTCCATTGTATGGATATAATATTTTGTTTATCCTTTCAACAATGAAAGACATTTGGGTGGTTTCCACTTTTCAACTATTATAAATTTAGCTAAATGTTTATATACAAGCCTTTGCATGGACATATGTTGCCATTTCTCTTGGGTAAATATCTAGGAGTGGAATTGCTGGGTTATGTGGTAACTATATTTAACTTTTTGAGGAACTGCCAGCCTGTTTTCCAAAAGCAGCTGCATACTTTTACATTCCTCTCAGCAAGTATGAGTGTTCCAGTTTCTCCATATTCTCGCTAATACTTGGTATTATTTGTCTTTTGATTATAGCCATTCTAGGGATATGAAGTATCTCACTGTGGTTGACCATTAATTTTTGATATTATAAATAGTAGGTTTCTTTATGTCATTCAGAGGTAGATTTTCCTGTAACCTTTTTTCCTAAGAGTAAACTTTTTTGTTGAAGTTTTTAAAGAGGAAATGTGATCACTTATATCTATAGTAACTCAGAATTTTAATGACTTCAGTGTCATAGAAGGCTTGTAGTATTGAAGGGATGAAACATACTGTTCTTGACTTTTTAAACTTTTTTATTGTGAACTAAATTTAAATTTACAGAAAAGTTACAAGAATTCACCAATTTTGGGTCACATCTATATTTTGGTTCATCCTCTATAATGCGTGTTCTTTTTTTCTGAACCACGTGAGAGTAAGTTGCAGACATCATGTCTTTTTACTGCAGAATTCTTCAGTATTTCCTGAGTGAGGACATTTGTAACCACAGGATAATTATCATTTTTCAAAATGTAGGAGTTGAACACTGACAATTTTGCCAGTGTTGCCCATTGTAAAAGTTGTTTTTTCTTTCTTGTTTCAGGGTCAATTTAAGATCACATTGCATTTAGTTGTTGTCATGTCTCATTAGTCTCTTTTAATGTGTAGTGTGTTTTTGACCCTTTTTCAAACTAATGAAATACTTTGAGATGCTCTGTTCATGATATATATTAAATCTTAAATCATTTTTTTCTTTTGGGTAGTATGTACTTTATAAAGTGTTATTACAATTAAGGCTTTTTTTTTTACATTTTAAAAATAATGATCTTGGTAGTGCTTAAATTTCAGCCCTTTAATATTTTATTATTTTTTTAATATAGGTTTTATTTTAGTACTTGGAGTATTTGCTGGGTTTAATTTTGTAGAACAATGATAGATAACATTTCACATCTTAGTTAACAAAACAAGTCGAGATAAACTACATTAGAGTTTTACTGTTCATGTAGTAAGGGCAAGGTGTGATAGCTAGACAATCAGCAGAGGAAAAGTATTCTGAACTCCCAAGAGCAGGGCTGAGTCCATGACCATGGATTATGATATTGAGGGAGGAAAAGCAGAGGAAAGATTTTGAAGAAGGCAAATTCGTTTTGGTTCTTGGCTGTTTGAGTAGAATCAGGAGCAAGATTTCGATACTTAGGAGTTCATTAGATGGGAACCAAGTATGGGCTTAAAGGAGGTTGGCTGAGAGTGGTGATCTGATGGCTTCAGAATGGCATGGTGGCAGAACAGTAACATGTCATTTGACCCCTAGACAGAAGTTTTGTGTTCTCTGTTTTGATAAATATACACTGATTTATTTGGGAAGACAAATGCTGGGAAGGAGAGAGAGGGACAGGGCTCAAAAGTTGTTTATAGCTAGAGATTGCATTGTAAAGTCTTCTGGAGAGTTCGTCAAGATTTAAAAACAAATCTGTTTCTTATTAGGAATTCAACAATTGCAAAAGGAATTGATATACTTAGAAATTGTTATAAGTAGTTTTTTGTTTATCTTGAGATTTAATTTACAGTAGCATGTATTAAATATGGCACTATTTTACTGAAGTACTGTTTGCTTTGTTTTTAAGCCCTTAGAGATTTGTTTGAGTCCATGGATAAAACTTCTTCTAGTATTCCACCTATTATTCTACTACAGTTTTTGCACATGGCTTTTCCACAGTTTGCAGAGAAGGGTGAACAAGGACAATATCTTCAACAGGTAATCAGGGCAAAGTTCATGGTTTTCATTTTGTAAACGTAAAACTTAGGTTTCCTACACTTACCACACTTATTGGAGTATATTCGGCAATAGCAAATATCAGTCCATTCTTGTTCACACCACTATTACCTCTTGCCTGATCATCTTGCTTCTGCTCTTGTCCCTCTGCAGATTCTTTATACAGCCCCCATAGTCCTTTTTAAAATGTAAATGTTCACTGCTTCCTAGTAATTTTCTATCCTTAAGTAATCTCCTGAATAATCCTAAATAATCTAGTCCCTGGCTATCTGTGAACTCATCAGGTGCCACTCTCCTGCTTGCTTCCATATCTCCAGATACACTGACTTCCTTGCTATTTTTTAAGCTTTCCAAGTATTCTTTTTCTACAGGGCCTTTGCTCTTATTCCGTTAGCTCTCAGATAAACGTGTGGCTTTTCTCTCACCTCGTTCATGGCTCAAATGTCAAGGCATCAGAGAGGCTTTCCTATTGAGATAACACACTTTCCCCCCCCAATCACTTTCTGCTCCCAGATTGCCTTTTTTTTCTTTATAACCCTTATCTTGAAATTATATTTCATTTATCTGTGTTCCCCGTTAGGACTTTTTCTGTTTTGTTTACTGTTATGTATTCCTAGTGTCCAGAATAGTGAATGTTTAACGTAATTAGGAGCTCAGTAAACATCTCTTGAATAAACTATTTTGAAATTTTTTATTGTTTGGAAGATATTTAATTTGGCTTAATATTTTAAAGGGGGAAAAAAAAATCCTTCCCCTTTCCTCATGAAATGAATTATTTTGGAAAGATTCTATAAACCAAACACAGTCATAGCCAGGAATACTTACCATGTCATTTTAAAATTAATAGGATGCTAACGAATGTTGGATACAAATGATGCGAGTTTTGCAACAGAAATTGGAAGCCATAGAGGATGATGCTGTTAAAGAGGTAATTGAAATATATTTGTGATTATAGATTTTCATTTTACCTTGATTCACACCTACCCAAAGGCTTGAAATTAATTAATCTTAATAGGTGGATGTATACTTGAATACTTTAGATGCTCAATCCATAGTAGTAATTTGTAAGCTTACATTTCACACTTGGATTCAGTGTATTTTTATTAAAAACTCAAATGATGTTATTGAGCATCTGTAGTCTTTTGGTAATGATTTTTGAACAATAGAAGGATTATACAGAAAGGGATTACATTTTAAAAAGCTTAAATATGTATTGCTAAACTGGATTGTTTGGAAGAAATATACATTAATATCTGTATAAAGTAAAATTTGAGTTTTTGTTTTAATTTTTGCAGACAGATTCTTCATCTGCATCAGCAGTGACGCCTTCTAAAAAGAAAAGTTTAATTGATCAGTTCTTCGGGGTTGAGTTTGAAACTACGTATCCTTATGAGCCAAGATTGATATAAACTCATAACTTATTACAAATGTATTGGTATAAAAAGCCTTGACTGATTGGAGTGGGGCATGGGGTATTAAGAAAAATTCTTCAGAGGTTTTTATGTCTAAAAAAATATCATGGAAATTAGAAATTTGGAAAAATATACCCATTAGAGTGATCATGAAGTTTAGGTAGATGTACACTTTAAGGATATTCATTATTTTTTCCTGTGAACATCTTTAGGAGAGTCTACCTCATTAATTTGCCTCATAGAGAATTAATTTTAAATTGTATGAAATTGAATATATCAGTTATATTGATGCGATTGAACCATTTCATCAAACCAGGATTTAGGAAAATACTATTTTCTAGGTGATGAGTAGAAATTTAGACAAGATTCCTGTTTATGTATCTATGGGTTGTTAACACCATTTTAAGGCTGTATAAATCGCAAATTTGTATTTGTTTAGAGCTTATCCTTTTACATATATTTCATTACTAAGCATTGTTGATAAGTGAATAAGCATTTTTAAGTATGTTGAAATAAATATTAGGAGACCAACATGTTTTAAATACTATTGCATGAAGCTACTAATTTTATTAGCATTAGGATAACTTATTCAAGATCATGTAGGAAATTGAGTGCCTGTTAGCATATTCCTTATTTTGCAAAGCATGAAATGTACAGAATCTGAAGAAGAAGAAGTCACTAAAGGGAAGGAAAATCAACTTCAGCTTAGCTGTTTTATCAATCAAGAAGTCAAGTACCTTTTTACAGGACTTAAATTGGTAAGGACAATTAGAGTCAATCCTCATTGTTTGCATATTTCATATTTGCACTTGCTAAAATTTATTTGTAACTCCAGGATCAGTATTCGTGGTGTTTTCATGGTCATTTGAAGACATGCCCAGAGTGGCAAAAAATTTGAGTCTCCTGGCACACACCATCCTACCTGAGGTCCAGAAAGGTGGTGCTTCAGCTCTCATACTATAAACAATTGTCCTTTTGCAGTCATTCTGGTGCTACATTTTTTGCATTTTTTTTTGCTTGTTGATTATTTTGCTGTTTAAAGTGGCCTTTCGTCATAGTGCTGAAGTGCTGCCTAGTTTTTTAAACAGAGGAGGGCTCTGATATACCTTGTAGAGAAAATAAAATTTCTTAGATAAGCTTCATTCACCGACGAGTTTTAGTGTAGTTGAGTGTGAGTTCCATGGTAAATCAACACTGTATGTTAAGTGAGGTGTCATTATACAGAAACACATAAAACAAGGTTGTATATTGATTGGTTGACTGAAATGTGTCCAGAGACTTGCAGAATGCCTCTGAGGGTATTATAATGAGGGTACATTAGTAGATATAAGATGTAAACTGGGATCGTATTGTGCCAGTCAGGCCGTATATGGTCATTCTACCATTGTCCTGATATTGCAGTTGAGATCCTAGAGTTTAAATTGACTTGATTTGTGGCAGAGCCAGATTTAGAATTTCTCTCATATTCAGTTGGTACTGTTTTTTCCTGTGCCATACTAAAGAATGCACTTTAATAAGCAGATTGGTAAAATATAATGGTTTTGTTGGCTAATTTGTTAATTTGATATGGTTTGGGGGATATGCACATCTCTTGAAGGATAGGCAGTGAATTGGGGCAGGGATTACATTGATAAACAAGATAATTTGTTGTCAGAGATTTCCCGTCTACAGTTTGGGATAAGATGGGTTAGGGGAAGGGTTAGTAAATGTAGACATAATAAGCAGAAAGATAAATAGTGATATTCTTTCCTCTGTGACCCTGCAAAGAGAATTGTGGTAAGGCATCATGGCTTTTGAGAGAAGTTCATTTTAAAAGCATTACAAATACTAGCTAACCACCAAGAATCATGTAACAAAGCAAAACATGAAATATAAGTGTTAATTGGAGAGCGTGGAATGGAATGTTTGGCAGGGACTCTCCAGGATGATCTTTTTGTCATAATTTTATAAAATTTCAGGAAAACTATGCTTGCAACTTCTAGATAATTGTGGATTGGTGATAATACATAGGTATAGCTTACCTGATGAATAACATCGCACCAGGTATGCTTTCTTGAAAAACATGTATTCATGAGATTTTATATTTATTGTCTTGGTAATTTTTTTACATATTTTATCAACATTTGTTCTGATTATTGTTAAGTAATTTGGCTTCACGTTTTTTTACCTCTTTGCTGCTGAATCAACTTCATTAAATTTTATAAACTCCACAGTGATTCCTTTTGTAATGTGATTAGTAATTTTAAAAAATCAAATTAAAAAAAATCTCTCACAAGCGTAACATGCTTAAACATCAACAGTAAATTGTTTAATTCTGATTTCCTGTATGTGTTCTCAAAGCAGAACATAGTACTAATTTTTTTGATACTAGAAATAGTAGCTAATCTTTATTGAACATAGAATATGTGCTAAATAGTTTCCCAAGTTTTTCACATGTACTAATTCATGTAATTCTAACAGCAGCATTATTATACAGGTATTATTATCACCATTTACAAATGATGCCCCGAGGGAATAACGTGCCCAGTGTCACACAGACTGTAAGGAGGAGAAAGGCAGATATGATCATTAAGATATGTAAAATGGCCAAAGGCCTTCCCATGTGCGTTAGATTAACAGAGGTTTTCTTTGTTATGACTTTTCTGAAATTTAACAATAATTGATTGGTTCTGGAAGTCTTTTATACATAAAGAATAAAGAACAAGGATTTTGTACATTTTCTTAATTTTCCTCTATGCATATTCTAATAAAACATAAGTAGAGAAATGCCATAAAAGGTTTTCTTATGTTATGTAAACTGCAGTATAAACTCAGAATCTGAGTAACATTTGGGTCATAATTTAAAAACTTCAAACAAAATTTGGATGGCTTATTTTTAAGAACTGAACAATATTTCAATATTTCAGTATCTAACATTGTTTCATTCAAATTATTTCTCACTGGTATAACTCCACTGCTATACTGTACATTGTCTATTAGTAGTGTTAATTTTTAAAAGAAAGGCGTGATTCTATATTGCAGAAAAAAATTTTTTTTAAATATTTGGTCTTCTGTTGTTTTTTTAGCGACTTCAGGAAGAAATCACCAAACAGTCTCCAACATTGCAGAGAAATGCCTTGTACATCAAATCGGTAAGTTGTGGTTTCCTTTTGAAATTTAATTCTATTTTGTTAAGTTTTCAAGTTAGTTAATGTTGTGCCATCTTTGTTTTTACCAAAACAAGAATTAAGGACTTGGCATTTCCATGTAATAGGATTTCTTTCTTCCATTTTCCTCCTTAGTCCAAGATCAGTCGGCTACCTGCTTACTTGACTATTCAGATGGTTCGATTTTTTTATAAAGAGAAGGAATCCGTGAATGCTAAAGTTCTTAAGGTTAGTAATGAACTCTTCAGTATAATAAAACATTATTCTTTGAAGGTAATCTCTAACTTAGAGTAGGTTTCTTTATTCCTTTGGGGATAAACTTTCTTTAAAGTGTTGAAAATAGGGATGTTATTAACATTCTAAAAGTGGTTCTTAAGGTGTGTATTGGAATTATATGTTGTCCTTTTTATTTTAAATCATACACATGCCTGGCTTCTTCCCAGCTCTCAGCATCTGATTTAAATGGGGCCTGAGGTCTTCCACTTTTTAAAAGATTCACAGATAATTTTGCTGGATGCCCTTCATTCCCCAGAAACACTGCCCTAGACAGATCCTCAACTCCAAATGCTGATCTCTAGTAGGTTTGGAAATAGAGGTGGGCTAGGGTGCCGTATAACACAATGCAATGTGTTCTAGGTGGTTCCCTTCTTTTGGTGAAAGGAGACTGTTAATTTTGTGATGTCCAAAGAGTACTTAAATTGTAATCTCTTGATGTGTTAGCCTTGTGATATAGCTATTTTATTGTACTGTAGCTCCAATCCATAGCCAGAGTCTCTGATCCTTGGGGGAGGCATATATCATTCTAACTTTTTAAGCTGAAATTCATAATACATTTTCAAATATAATTAGTGTTAAATGAGGTTAACTATAGTTGAAGTATCTACTAGTGTTAACTTTATATATTAATATTATTGAATTATATCACTTATTTTTATGTAAAATTGAATTTAAAATTTAAAAGAATCATAAGCGGTTCCATTTCTGAATTGACTTTACTACTGGTTTTAGGTATCCATTATTTTAACAACAACTGGTCTAATATTTCTGAAATGCTTCTTTCGTTGTATAAATATTGGTAACTCTTCTGTAGTCATTTTCATGGGTTAAAATGTTTAATGGAAAAAAGTTAAAAAAAACCTTTTTTTATCTTAAAGTTAGGACCAGACTAAAAGTAAACACTATGATGTATTCAACTGTATACATTTCCAAGTGATTTTTACAGATTTTATTTTCAACTTTATTTGAATAATGTGGGATGGATATTTTAAATAACTGCCTTTATAAGCCTGTTAACACATTTATTTTTCTTTTTGGTTTGTATATAGGATGTTAAATTTCCTCTTATGTTGGATGTGTATGAACTATGTACACCAGAACTTCAGGAGAAAATGGTCTCTTTTCGATCAAAATTCAAGGATCTCGAAGATAAAAAAGTGAATCAGCAGACAAAGACAGTAGGTTCTTAATTGCTGATTTTCTAATCTTAAAATTTTAATATCTAATCAGTTTTCAACAATTGCTTTGTATTGATAATTTATTAGTTAAAATAGATCGACCTGTAATTTATTTAGCACATATATAAATCCCACATATATTGGTGCAAACCTTTGAAGTTTTAGGTGTATTTTAGCATTAAAAAGAACTCTAGTTATGATAAATGGGTCCTTTATAGTAGAATAAGCTTCGTATTTGTATTTTCTTTTTTCTGTAATTTGCAGCTTATTTTCCTTTTGTATTTATCTCCTCAAAGCTCTTCATGTAAAAATCTCGCCTACTATTTTCTGCATATTTTATTTTTTTTCTTTGTAAGTCATGGAGTTACCTCCATTTTTAGGTGGAATTGGTGGTAGAGAATACTGATTTATTTGTGCTCACTGTGACAACTGAGTTGTATCTTTTAATAAGTGCTGCTGGTATACTTATAACTGCTAAATTACAACTGTAGCAACTATGTTTAACAAATTGTATTATTTTGGCTTAAGATAAAGTACAATTGAATTACGTGTTGGATTTTTTCTTCAAAATGAAAAAAGATATTTCTTGGTAACTAGAAAGATTTTCAATGTAACATTATAATGTATCAAATTTTAAAATTAAGTTCTGCAGATTATTGTTTGTGTATGAGAGAGAAAGCAATTTTTAAAAAAATTAAACTATTTTGAGATAATTGTCAAATTACATGCAGTTATTTATAAGAAATAATAGAAAGATATTCCTAGTACCTTTTACCTAGTTTTCCCTAGTGGTAACATCTTATAAACTATAATACAGTATCAAAACCAGGATACTGACATCCATGCAATCTAGATATAGTACATTTCCATCACAACAAAGATCACTCATATAGCCCCTTTGTAGCCAAACCCACTTTCTTTTTGCCCCTACCCTCTCCTTAATTCCAAGCAACCACTATTCTCCATTTCTTTAATTTTTTCATTTCAAGAAAGTTATATAAATGGAATCATATATTACGTAACCTTTTGGGATTGACTTTTCTCCCCAGCATGATTCTCTGGAGATCAATTCAAGTTGTTTCATATAGCAGTAGTTCCTTCTGTTTTTATTGCTGAATAGTATGCCATGTACCACAGTTTGCTTAGCGATTCACCCATTAAAGGACAGATAGTTTCCAGTTTTGTCTGTTATAAAGCTGCTATAATCATTCGCATACCAGTTTTAGTGTAAACATAAATATTTATTTCTCTGGAATAAATATGCAGGCGTGTAAACTGCCTGATTACATGGTGGTTGTACATTTAGCTTTTTAAAGAACTATCAGATGTTTTCCATAGTGGCAGTACCTTTTTAGGTTCTCATCTACATAATATGACTAACCCACTCTCTCTGTACTCCTGCCAGTATTTGGTGGTATCACTTTATTTTAGCCATTTGGATAGGTTTACAGTGATACCTCATTGTGGTTTTAATTTGCATTTCCCTAATGGCTAATGATGTTGAACACATATCTTCATGTGTCTATTTGTCATTTGTGTATCCTCTTTGGTGAAATGTCTCTTCATGTCTTCTGCCCATTTCCGATTGTGCTCTTTTTTGATCCTGAATTTTGAGAATTCTTTAATATTCTAGATACTAGTCTTTTGTCAGATATATGGTTGCCAAATATTTTATCCCAGCCTGTAACTTTGTCTTTTCATCCTCTTAACAGGGTATTTTTCAGAGGGAAGGTTTTTAATTTTGATGTAATTCGGCCTTTTTTCCCCTCTGTGGTCGCTTTTGGTGTCCTATTTTAAGAAACCATTGCCTAGTCAAAGCCCATGAAGATTTATGCCAATGTTTTTCCTACAAGTTTTATGGTTTTATTTCTTCCATTCAGGTCTTTGATCCATTCTGGGTTAAGGCTTGTATATGGAAAGAGGTACAGGTCTAAATTCATTCTGTTACATACGAATATCCAGTTGTCCCAGCACCATTTGTTGAAAAGACTATTCTTTGCCCATTGAATGGTCTTGGCACACTTGTAGACAGTCAGTTGACCAGAGACTTATATTTCTGGACTCTGTTTTTATTCCATTGATCCATGTTTATCCTTAGCCAGTACCACAGTCTTAGTTAGTGTCATTTAGTAGTCAGAAGTGTAGCAAAGTGTGAGCTTTCTAACTTTGTTCTTTTTTCAGCTCTCTGAGTCCCTTGTATTTCCATTTTTATTTTAGAATCACTTTGTCGTTTGTTCAAAAAAAAAAAAAACAATTGGAATTTTGATAGGGATTGCATTCAATATGTAGGTCATTTTGGGGAGTATTGCCATTTTAATAGTATTAAGTCTTGAAATCCATGAGCTTGTTAGGTCTTTTTATTTATTTAGGTCTTTATTTTTTCAACAGTGTTTTATAGTTTTCAGTGTACAAGTCTTGTACTTTGGCTAAATTTATTCGTGAGTATCTTATTCTTTTTGTTGTTTCTGTAAAAGATATTTCTTAATTTCAGTTTTGGATAATTTTTTGTGATTGATTTTTGTATTGATCTTGTATCTTTTATTTTCCTGAACTGGTTTGTTAGGTGTTTCTTTTTTCATCTTGTCTCTTTTGAAAGATACTATGTAGAATTGGTGTTAATTTTCTTCAGACTTGATAGAATTGTCTGGGGAAACAATCTGGGCATGGAGGTTTATTTTTCAGGAGTTTTTTAATTACAAATTCAACTTTATAGTGATGAGCTATTCAAATTATCTAGTTCATTGGGTTTATTTTGGTAGTTTTTTCATGGATTGATCCATTTCATCTAGCTTATCAATTTTATGTGTTTGCATATAGGGCTGTAAATTTCTCACTTTTTTCACTGTCCTATAAATTTTGTTATACCGTATTTTCGTTTTGATTCTGTTCCTTGTATTTTTAAAAAAAATTCCCTTGAGGCTTCTCTGACCTCGAATTATTTAGAAGTATCTTGTTTAGTTTCCAAATGTTTGGAAGTTTTCTGTTTTTTCTGTTACCATTTATAGTTTGATTCCATTGTCATGAAAAAACATACTTCTGTTATTATATTCCTTTAAATTTGTTGAGGCTTGCTTTATGGCTCAGGATGTGATCTATCTCGGTATATGTTTTATGGACACTTGAAAAGAATGTGTGTTCTATTGTCGAATGTTCTATAGATACTGATTAGATCCAGTTGATTAATGGTGATGTCGCATTATTCTATAATCTTGCTGTTTTTCTGTCTAGTTCTTTGTTGAAGAGGAGTGAAGTCTTCCAACTAAAATTGTGTACCTATATGTTTCTCTGTTCAGTTCTGTCAGCTTTTGCTTTGCATGTTTTGTGGCTCTTTTATTTGATGCATACACGTTTAGGATTGCTTTGTCTTCTTGGCAGAGTGACCCTTTTATTCAGTATTCCTCTCTGTTCTTGGTAATTTTCTTTGCTCTGAAGTCTATTTTATTTGGTATTAATTTGCCACTGCTGCTTTTTTTTTTGTTAATGTTTGCATGATATATTTTCATCCTGTTATTTTTAATTTCTCATACTGTTATATTTTGAAGAGTTTCTTATAGACAGTATATAGTTTTGTCATGTTCTTTAATCCACTCTGTTAACTTGTCTTTTTACTGGTATATTTAGACCATTTATATTTAATGTAATTATTGATATGTTAGTGTTTAAATCTATTGTATTTTTTGTTTTGTTTCTCATTTTTGCCTTGTAGGTTACTTGAACATTTTCTAGAATTCTAGTTTGATTCATCTATACTGTATTTGAATATATTTCCTTGTATAGCTTTTTTTTTGGTTGGTATAGGTATTACATTATATACAGTTGACTCAAACAGTGCAGGGATTTTGGGTTTTGGGGTGCTGATGGTCCATGCAGTCAAAAGTCCAAATGTTACTTATGTTGGTCCTCTGCATACACGGATTCTCAACCACAAGTCGACTGAGTAACATGGGTTTGAACTTTGTGGGTCAGTTGAAAAAAACTTGTATGTACGTGGACCCGCACAGTTCAACCTGCATTGTTCAGGGGCCAACTGTATATGAAAGGGAATGGTTGACCTAATTGTCTTTTTTTGTTGTGGGATCCTTTGACTTGTCACTTTAGCTATCATTAAACTGCTTGCATGTCTTTGTTACCATTGTAGTTTTCAAGAACTTTGCTGATATACCTAGATAAGTAGTTTAATTTTTTTATGTTGCACAGTGAAATGGGTTGATGCAGGGTGTTTCCACTAAAGAGCCTTGTGTAAAGTTGTAAATCATGCCTCTTTTAATATATGTAAATGTTTGCTGAATTAAATATTTCAGTTTATTTGGGCTGAAGTGGTAGGTGGCCATGGCTTAACAGATTTAATATTAGTTGCAGTAATTCAGCTTCTCTTTTTTTGAGGCAGCTCTTTTTTGTTGCTGTTGTTTTCACTTGTGTGATTTGGTAGTATTTTGGTAAAATTATAGAATGGGGTTTTCCTTGTCTACCCCTAGAATGCTCTTTATCCATATATTCACTGGTATGCTCTAGCTTTAGTGGTTTAATGTTGGTTCTGTAGTCAGAGGGTCAGTTACTATACATACAAGATTGCATACTGTTAAAGTGTGGGCCTTTTGGGTTTCCAGCTTTATGTTCACTATAGTTATATCATTTTAGTAATTTGTAAGGCAGCCCATATTTTGTCTTTGTTTTGCCTTGGTGTTTTGCATTGTAGACAGTAAATATTTGTGGAAATGGATATAGGTATCCTCCGCTTTCTGAAAGCCCACGTATGCCACCTTGCTTTTACGAAACACCTACCTGTTTTTGCTAACCGAAAGAAACCCGAAGAGGATTTTTGCTTTTACGTGAAAAGCAATTATACTAAAGTAGGTCTTTCTCTTTTCATAAAATCACAGTACTGTTAACACGAATTTTCAAAAAGGGGACACTCTTTGCTTTATGCCAGTTTGGCTTATGAAGTTTTCATAGGAATGCTCTACTTTCAGATAGTGGGGAAACTTGTATTCTTCAATATTGCAAATTTTATTTCCAATTTCATGGTTTAGAATTAAGTATTTTTCTTTTTTAGACTGACGAAAAGAGTAGTCCCCAGAAAGAAGTTCAGTATGAGCCCTTTTCTTTTGCTGATGGTAAGTGAAATCTTCAATTGAGGTGTCGTGTATGCAATTTCTTTTAAGATAAAATTACTGTCTTGCCATATATCTGTTTTTAAAGATATCATGCTTTTTAAAAAAGTTATGTTTCTCGAAGTATAATTTACATTAATATGACATACAGTAAAAGTCACTTTTTTATGAATGATATCATACTTCTTAAAACATCTTTCATGAAGCCTTAACTTTGAACAGTAGTTTCTTACTGGATTCTAATAATAATACATCTCTAGGCTAAACAAGTTATTCTTGCTTATTACTTAGCTTGTGAAAGCACATGTTATTCGTTGTCTTATTACTGTATTTATATCTTTCATTAGACATTGGCTCCAATAATTGTGGATACTATGATTTGCAAGCAGTGCTAACTCATCAGGGACGATCTAGCTCATCAGGTCATTATGTATCATGGGTGAAAAGGAAACAAGGTAAAAATTCTATTATTTTTTTCCATTGTTACTTACCCTTTTAACAGTTTGTTTTAGCATACATTTTATAGCACAGTGGTTCTCAAATGTTTTGGTCTCAGAACCCCTATACATTAATTATTGAGGACCTTTCCAAAGAGCTTTTGTTTATGAGGATTATATCTTATTTGCTATAATAGAAATTAAAACTGAGAAATTAATTCATTTAAAACCAACAGTAATAAACCCATTACATATTAACAAATATAACTTTTTAAAATGGAAGTATCTAAAAATAAATTTAGCAAGAAGTGGTATTGATTCACATTTTTATGTCTGTTTTGTCTGGTTCAATAGGAGACAGTAGATACTCCTAAATGTTTCTGCATTCTGTCTGTTGCTTTATCACACATCGTGTAGTCTCTGGAAAATTCTAGAGCACATTTGAGAGAATGAAGGGGAAAGGCAGTTTATGTTTTAATGATGTTATGAAATTAGTTGTAACCTTCATGGAACTTCTGAAATGGTCTTGAACCGTAGTGGTCCCTGGACCACACTTTGAAAACTATTGATATGGCAGATGGAATGCTGCTTTGCATAAAATTACTTAGTACTTTTTTGAAATGGAGCTCTGAAAAAATTGTGTATATTAACTTCATTTTCCTCTCTCTTTCTTTAGATGAATGGATTAAATTTGATGATGATAAGGTCAGCATTGTGACACCAGAGGATATCTTGCGGCTTTCTGGTGGTGGAGACTGGCATATAGCTTATGTTTTACTCTATGGGCCTCGCAGAGTTGAAATAATGGAAGAGGAAAGTGAACAGTAATCTCCATTTTAGCTATTTATGCTTAGGTGTGAAATAAATGTTATTTGTTGATCATTTCTATAATCCAGAGCTTTAGAGGAAGATATATAAGTGGTTTTTTGTTTCTCCTCATGTGGAACAAAAGAGGGCAAAAGCAGATCACTCTATGTATCAACCTAAAAAATTACAGAAGAGAAAAATTGCCTTTGGACTGTGCTGCCCTGTAAAAAGGTAGCAGGAAGACATTTTTAAAGAGCTTATTTCTTACATTAACTTTTAAAAATTGAGTTGAAATGCTTTCAACTACTACCTTCTGTGATAATTTTCTTCCCTGCCATTTTCAGTCCAATATTCAGCGATGAGATGTTTATTACACACCTATTACTGTTACTTGTTGTCGTTCTTGCATGGTCAAATCACAAGTGATTCACTAGCTGTCTATCCTTTGCCTTATCTAACAAATTTTTCCAGGAAGATGGAAAGGAAGTAAGTGTCGCTCTCATTGTGTTCTCAGTGCTGCTGTCCACATCCCATGGAAACATGGGTGTACAATCAAGTATTTGTCCAGCCTGATCGTTGCTGGCTTTTCATGACTTTAAAATAAATAGTGATCAATAGTACATTTGATTTTACATTTATTACTGTGTCTCTGATGTACTATGGTTTGTACATTTAATTTTGTCATCGTTTTGTAGTAATCAGCCTTAAAAAATGTTGACAAGCTCTGGTTGCTTATTTTTAGAAAATGAGGATATTTAATAATAAAAAAAGAGGGATTAATAGTTTTGACCTCAAGTCTTTTGTTTATTGAGTATTGGAGCTTGGCTGAAGTTCAGATATGTTTAATCCTATAGTGTCTGCAGATGGTTGGTTAAGCATCCATTCAAACATGTTATTTTCTGTGTGCTAGCATTTATATTCTATTTAAAAAACAAAGTAGTGAAAGTAATGGAGTTCTTTGGATGCCGAACACAATATTATCAAGTTAGATCTGTTCCTTAGCTCAGTGCTTGGTTGGTGTTTTTCACTCTTCTGTTAAATCTTAATGCCCCTCAGAATTCAGTATCAATGATTTTTAAAGTGATAGTAGAGATACCGAGTATGAGGTATTTCAATATGGTAGGTTTCTTAATTCATCCTAATTAGTCAGTTCATTTCAGGAACTTGATTGCTAGAGAAAATATGAAGTATTACATAATTTGTCTCTGATTTTCTTTGAGTTAGATATTTATAATAAAGTTTTGGAGGTTACGAAATCTCACCTTTGTTTATGCTGTTTTACTGCTCTGCAGAGCACAGCACTGATAACTAGATTCTTAGAGAATAATGGCCATTTTCCTCTTGAGTTTGAACAGTGTGTATAATCTGAGAACATTAGAGGATATGAAATAAGCATTTCAGGGAAATGTATTTGTAAATAGCTTCTTCAGTAACACTTTAATTATTGGCAGTCAGTACTCCATTTGCTTTGAGGGAGGGTGCAGAATAGAATGTGGAGGATGAAACTAAGAATTGTAATGTTTCTTTTATATTGGTGTGATGCTTGTAACTTTGCAGTTTTTTTATTGTCTTATTTGGTCTGAACAATTTTGAGGACATAAATTTAGCAATCAAAATTTAGATTTTCTGAATTGCAGGATGCTGTAGCTACTATATCACGTCAGGTTGCTTTAGAACAAAGTAAGTAAGACTTGTATGAACTAGAATTTTAAAATTGTAATTCCTTGTCATCATTAAAAACTTGATTTCATTTTATTTGATCCAAAAAAAAGCATTATTCCAAAGATTTTTTAAGTATAAGAAATTGGACTTCTATCAGTGTTATTTTAAACTAATAAGGTTGTTATAGAATTCAGCCTTGTACATAAGGTCTTTGAGAGTAGGCAGGAAAATGTCTTGACTCCTGAGCTTGCCTTATATGCTCTGCCACTAGCACTGAAGCCCTTTCCATATTAAAGCTGTGCTTCAAGTGGCTAGTGAAGTTAAGGCCAAGCCAGAACATTTATAGTGTAATAGGCATTTAGTAGCTAGCTGTGCTTTGGGATTCAAAACGATAACCTAATCTTAGACCTCTAAAGGGTAATGCTTATGTGGGAACTGGAAAAGTACATGGTACTGGAAAAGTACATGGTACTATCTCCAGCTGTTACTACGTAGTGATTCGCTATTTATAGGGTGCTTTCATATACATCTCATTTGCACTTCACAACAATGCCTGAAGTATGCTTCCCTATTTTAATGACTTGAGAGGTTAAATAATTTTTTTAAGGCTAAAAGAACTAGGTTTTAGACTTTACCCCATTTCTTTTAAAGTTGGAGGTTGGCAAACATTTTCTTTAGTGGGCCAGATAGTAAATATTTTAAGCTTTGCAGGCCATAAGATCTTTGCTGCAATTACTTGGCTGTTGTAGCATGAAAGAAGCCATAGACAGTACTTAAATCATCATGGCTGTGTGCCAGTGAAGTTTTACTTAATAAAACCAGGTGGTGAAAGGACCATTGTCTGCTGATCCTGTGCTTTAAAACATAAGCGTGACTAGAGCACTTAGTTTCAGAAAGTCATATTGTGGGATTTTCAGAATAGTAAGTTAAATTTTGTAACTACTAACAGCATGCAGGAAACTAATTGGGCATAGTGTATTTTATAGAAACACCATGTTCCTGAATATCACGTATTGACTTCATTATCCATTTAATAAAAATATATCATGTGACCTTGAGGTCACTTTATTTTGACCATTTAAACCTATTCCCTCCTTTCTCCTAAACCCTGAGGTCAGTTATCAAGAGCCAATATATGTTCTGTTGTTCTTGGAGCACCAGCCAACTGTACAACTGTTATAAAAATGTTTATTGTTTACCAAAACCAGTGGACCTCTTATCAAATGCTGCTTGGTAACAAAATCTTATCACAGTTTTAATAAAAAAAAAAAAGCTAACTATTTGTCTCATTGTCATTAGTTAGACTTTCTGCAAGGTCACTTAATCCAGACTTATTCAGTGCATTAATCAGGTTCTCAGGCGTTGCATGTACTCCCTCTTGATCTTGCCAGGCGACTAGTAGCTGCTTAGCTCTCATCTTCATGTCTTCACTGTCACACTCAATCTGCCTAATTTCTGAGTCTTTCATTTCCAAGTAGGGAGCCAGAATCTTCCATTGTTCGCCTAGTTTGTTGGCAAATACCTCTATTTGTTCCCCTGTTACAGGTTTGTCTCGCCGAACATCAGGACCTAGAAAACACAGGAAATGTAAATTATGTACAAAGTATAAGGACATGTACAATTCAAAGTATACAACTGGGAAGAGGCCACTGAGGCATTATTTTGAAGTAAAACAATTACTTTTTATATTTCCTATGGGTCGAATATTGTTAACAATCAAGCTAAAGATGTCGCCTCTATTATAATTATGAAGGCTTCCCCTGAAATCAGGTGCCCCTTTCTGAACCCCTCAAGAATTAACAGAGGTATGCGACACCTTCAAATGTAAGTACCTTCTTTCCTGTCACTTCCAAATAAAATGTAATATTTTAAAAGTTATCGTCAAGCAATGTTTTAAGTTCCTCACTATAGAAACAGCTGAGCTACATGGTAAAAGTTGAGAAGTAGATCAACGTACCTCTCAACAAAGAACCCCAATCTTTTCCAATTTTGTAAAATAGCCAAGAAAATTCAATTCTTACTTTCATTTTCCTTCAGTAAAGCATCATTATCTTCCTCATCTTCATCCTCACCTGTTTTTATTTCTTCAGAAGGAGGCTAAAATGAGTAAGAAGAATATTTAAAAGAATGCCAACTTCTAAAGATAACGGGGGTTACCTTTTGTTTAGATAAGAGTGGTTGTGACATTCCAAGTACAGGGCCCAGAAAGAAATTTACTCCTGAGAGTATTAAATGTGAATGTCAGGTTAAGTGTCACAAATGTGGGACAGTGTTAACCTGGAGGAGTGGACGGAAATGACCTGAAAGCTGGAAAGACTCCCCTTGTCCCCTGATCAGGGAAGAAGGAAGTCAGTAAAAAGTATAGTAAAATGACCTTCAAATGCCTAGCGTATAATGACAATGGTGAAGAAAAGACTGGGGAAGCAACTGTGTCCTGTAAACTTTTTGAGTAATCAGGTCTTAGGCACACAGTACCATATTAGAGTAATACAATGAGAAAACTGTATTGGAAGAGTAGATAGGGCAAGTTGCTTACTGCTACCCTGTCTTCAATAAAAGACAAAATAATGCATCGAATGACAAACAGGAAAAATAATAGTTTATCCAGAGTATTGCAGACTTACATTAAATTAACATGCTGTGTAAAACAGTTTATCTATTTCCTATAAAATGCATACTCATGCATTTTTTCATCATTCTAAAGTAGAGTATGTGGCTTTTTTTCCCCACATGATAAATGCTTAAAATTCAGCTTTTTGCTCAAATAGCAATAGCAGTTTTAATGAAAATACCATCTACTAAAGGATATGAAAAAATTGATCTATAGTACTTACTGGTAATTCCTTGGCTAGCTTTATTACCATGTTTTCAAGATATTCTGGCAAACTTTTAAATTGCTGGTTGGTTGGTTGGAAGAAGTGAGGGCTTCTCCGTGCTAATAGTCTCAGGGCTCTCCAACCATAATTTGAATTATTCACAGCTCTGTAAGAAGAGACATTTGTCTTTTAAGTTATAGTTTATTCCTATCTTCCCTTCTAGTTACTTTAATTCATGTGAAATTCTGTACTGTAAGGTAAGTAGCTGAAGGCACCATTCTTTTCATTCTGATTGTATTCCTAAAGAACCTTTCAGTATGCAGTTTACTTATAAATAATAGAAACCAAGAGTCTAAAGAGGCAGGTTCATATGTAGTGAGCACATTTTAAAGATTTATATGCATTTTACTTAAAAGTCAATTAGTATGTGTCCAGTGCTGGTTAGATGCTATATGTGCAAGACAGAAATCTACCTAGTTATTTAGAAAAAAAATTCATAATAGGTTCGCAAAGTTCAGTGCATTAACCATACTGGCAATGTCATGTGCAAGTGTTGAGTTCCAGAATATTATATAAATTCAACAGTTTTGATCATGTTAACTTAATCAACATTTGGATTTTTTTCTATTTATGTAATATCTAAACTTTAATTTGCTCCGTACCAACATTTGGGAATAAAAATGAGTCAAAAATTAAATGGGAAACATCTACTAGCCAACACAGTAAGAATGCCAAGAACAGAATCCATAAACTCTTCTTTAATAAAGTAAAGCAATAATAGGTGATACCCAGTAAGAAATGGAAACCTCAGGAAAATTCTAAACATAATGTTCCTTTTACAGGCAAGCTGTAGAAGAATCCAGAGCGAAATTTTTTTTTATTTATGAGTCTGCAAGTCACTCAGTAGTATCCCTCTCCCTCAAGTTGTTAGAGTAGCAACCTGGTTTACTTAGTCATCTCTTGTACATGAGCCTCACTACCTCTGGGACATGATGACACCTACAAAACTATCCCTAGACAGTGAGGGCCCTTACAGGCTCACACCATGCTACAAGGATTTGCCTAAACAGTTAGGAGCCTTTCTGACACATTTCTGTTTAATTTGAATCTTTTAAGCATTTTCAAAATCCCCTGTCAATCATACATACAAACGTTCTCATTCTCCAGAGATCCATACCATCTAAATTCCTAAACCAATCTTAAGAGAACTTAACTTTAAAGAAAAATCTAACTAGTCTTCCCTAATAAATCATCATTCATTCAACAAATACTTGTTGAGCTGGGTACTCAAGAGTTGTGGAGAATGTAGGTGCACCCTTGAACACCTGAAGCCAGAGTGATTTTCTTGGCTCTGCCATTGAACTAGCTGAGAATGAGAACTTCAGTAAATTATTGACCCTTTGCCTTAATTCTCTCAACTGTAAAATGGAGAGAAGATCAGTTTCTACATAAGAGGTATAAGGTAAGAGCTTAGGAAGTGCCTGACACACAGGAATCAGTTGCCAAGCATCATTATTGATAAACACAAGCTCTAAGACAATTTCAGTGGTAAAGATGAGAAAAACATGAGAAATGAGAATTTCAGATGGTGATATGTGCTATGAAAATAAATACAATAGGACTGTATTACAGAGAGGAAGGGAAGGAGCTTTTGGTCAAGGAAAACTCCCAGTATTTGAGATGAGAGGTGAAGTGAGAAGGGAAGCCATGGGCATACCACGAGGGGAAGTTTTAAGCAAAAGGAATATCAGCAAGTGCAAAGGTCCTGAAATGGAAGACCTTTTGACTTGAACAGAAACAGGGTGATAGTGGAGAGAAAATAAGCAAAGAGGAGACATGGTTGGAAGAGCCAGTGTGAACCAGATTAAGGAGGTCTTTTAGACCTCAAGAAGGTTGGATTTCATCTTAATAGTCCCTGGGAGATTTTACACAGGAGATCTTGTGAATTTAAAGATCACTGGTGGATGCACAGAAAATTGACCTGAGTCACTACTTAAGAGGTCACAGTAACTCTAACTTATTAGTGGTCACAGCACTTCACTGAATGCTAACTACACGACATGCATGCTTCAAGTGAATCTTATTTAATCCTCAGGATAAACTCATAAAATGAGTACTATTCCTATTTAATGATGAAGAAACAGCAGAGAGGGGTCAAATTAGCCCCAGGAGTCTAGCCACTAAGTGGCAGAGAGTCCTGGGACCGGGACGTAGGCAATCTGACCAGAGGAAGAGGACCCTTGCCCTGAAATCACACCATCACACCTATTTAAAACCATGGGCTATGTAGTGTCACCTAGAAGATTCAGAGGAAGCAGCAGCAGTGGAGACTGGGTCCTGAAGTTACTCCAAAATTTGAGCATTAGGCAGAGGACTGGGGAGCCAGCAATGGTGACTGAGAAGCAATGAGACAAAAGGAAAAGCAGGAAGAGTGTAGTTCATTGGATGTCAAGAGAGGAAAATGTTATCTAAGAAGGGAGAGATCAACTGGGGAATGATGCTAAGAGGTCGGAAAAAGTGTTGCAATAAAGTGAGCTGTAATTCTTGCTGGTAGAAGGTTTTGCCTTCAACTTGCAAAAACGTGACCTTTATGAAAGCATAATAAAGCAAAGCACAATGAAACAAGGCATTCCTGTACTGTGATTTGAAGGGGAATAGAGGTGATAGTTGGAGGGAGATGTAGGCCCAAGGGGGAGGTTTTCTTATTTTTTGAGACATGCATGATTTTAAGTTGTGCTTGTTAGTCAATAGTAATGGTCATTGAAATCAGGATGTGTAATGTGAACTTGTACATAAACTCACCTAAGAGGAATAGTACTACACTGTCAACTGTCTCCCCTTACTAAGTATTCAAGTATACATACAATTCTTAAGGAAAAAAATACTGGAGAAAATTAGCTCATGAGAAACATTACTTACTTATATTCATTTTCAACCATGTTTTCAGGGTCTGCTTGTTCAATGGCTTCTTCAAAGAATTCCTCCAAAGTTGGCATGTATTCTCTGGGTGTTAAAAAATAACTAGTGAGGATCATGTGTGTTCTTACTAATAAATATAAAATGTTGGCAAAGATTATGTTACCCACACTTGAGTTATATTTAGGCAACTCAGGAACTCAGATTTTTAAGGAGGTAAATAAATGACTCTAAACTTCTCAAAGGGGAATATAAAGGGGACAGCATGGTACTGTACCGCATTATCTACTATATACAATGTGATGTAACACGCACTGCACTGTAATGTTCGCGATGCTACTGGTCACACATGGAGGGCAGTCGGGTTAACTAGCATTTAAATTTCACCAGCAAGCAGGAAAGTTACATGACCACATTCATGGATATTTTTTCTATAAACCACAATTAAACCAAAACTGACAACCAGACACACTGATATTTCAAGAGTTTCGCTTTGAGCTTATTTTAGATTGTTAAGCATGGTAGCATGATTGGTTTTAATTGCGTCGTCTTGAATTTGTTTTTAGAAATAAATTTTGATAGTCAAGATCTAAGATCTGATCAGAAGACATCTTTGACTAAAAGGAGAAAAATGGGCTCTCTAAAGAAAAATCGAGCATCAAATCTTACACCTTTCATTACAATAATACACTCTCTAACTGGTGAACTTTATAGGCCTGTAAGACTTCTGATGAGTTCAGCACCACTCTTCTACCTGTTAACGCTAGACAAAACAGGGCTCACACTAACACTCTAATCGGACTATCATTCATAAATGTTTGGAATTGTTACTAGTTTCTAAAATGACTATATAGTGTGAATAATCAGGACTAATATAATGAACATCCCAGGCTTTTGCCATAACTGCTTCAGACTTACAAACACTACAAATATAGTTGATTTTTAAGGAGTTAAGTGTACCCCTCCCTCATCTCTTTCCTCCCCAGCAGTAGCCACTCTTCAGAATTTGGTATTTATCATTCATGTACTTTAAAAAAATTTTAAATAGTTTTGAATCTTTCAAACTTTTTATTAATGGAATTCTGCTGTACCCTTCTAAAACCGTGATTTATCTTTTATTTGATTGCTTGACTTTTCTGTATTTACTTTTCCTCAACTCATTGAAAGTTATATATTCTGTTGCTTTTACATACTTAGCAAGCATACTTTACTTAAAGTCTAGTTATTCATTATCTCTTATCTTCATCTGTAACATTCTTTAATTTTGATCACTCCTTGTATTGTCACTTTTATCAAGTATGTTAATTTTACTTTTTTAAACAACCCCCAATTAGTAATATTACTGTTTTACACAAGGAATTCTTGATGAGATTTAGTCATATTTACCAATGTTTTTGCATAGCAGTCCTTCTTGCAACTTACACATTATTTCTGGGTTTAATTTCTGACAGCTTTTTAAAGGACAACTGCTGATGACAGATTCTAGCAGTTTTAGTCCAAAAGTAACTATTTCTCACTTTTGACTGACACCTACTCTTTATTATAGAATTCGGTGTTCATACTTTCCCTCAACACTGTGAAGCTATTACTCATGGTTCCTTTTGTTCTTGAAGTCTGTTGTCATTCTAATTTTGCCCTTTTGCTGGTGGTCTGGTTTTTCTCTCTGGTGACTTTATTACAATGTACAGAGACTAGGATTATGTTTATCCTACTTAAAACCTGTACTTCTTGGACCTAAGAATTTATGCCTACTCTTGGTTCTGAAAAATTATGTGATTATGTCCTTAATTATTGTCTCTTTCCCATTCTCTATTATTTCCTCCTTCTATTATATGTTCGTTGGACTTTATCATTCTGTGGTTCTTGACTTTTACACTTACATATTTTCTAACTCTTGATCCTTTGATACTTGCTTTCTGGGTAATTTTTATATCATTCTTATTTCACCCATGGCTAGTCTGCTATTTAACCTGCCTATTAAATTTTGTAATTTCAATGACTATATTTCTTAAGTATTTTTATTTTCAAATTTACTTTTTTTTTTTTTAGAATGCCATGTTCCCTTCTTTTACTTTCAGTTCGTTCTTTTGTCTTTAATTATCTTAAATATACTTATTTTAAGCCTTTATTCTGATGGTTTTAATATTCAAAGTGGCTAACTTCTTTTGCCTGTTCTGATTCTTATTCATGGTAGATTGTCATCTTGAATGTTCTGTTAAGTCTGGATGAACTTATCTTCCTATTTATATCTGTAGGATCCTTGTGTGGCTTAGGTTGAAGTTGTGACCTCTGGAAAGCTTTATATCATCAGCCTGGGACTTTTAAATTTACTCCCTAAAAGGTTCCTTTACACTGCTGGTAGCAGAGATTTAAACTGTAAGGCTGCATGACAGCAGGATTATGGTTATAGTTTTTCAGGGAATACATTTTCCTTTTCACTCACAACCCAGGTAAATATGAACTAGCTTCCTTGTTTCCTGTGCCAGTGGGCAAGTCCCTTAGTCTCCCACTCTGCCCTTCTTTCACAGGTAATGTAGTACGTTGTCAAGGGGAAACTCAGTTACAAATTCATGCAGGCCTAAGGCCTCACCTCTCTTCTTTTATGGCTGTTAAAACAAGTTTCCTGGTTCTCCAAAGTAGGAATCATTTGTATTTCTCCCCAGCTAGAAGCAACTACATTAGTTCATACCTTGGTTTTTAGTTCCCTCTTCTCTTATGAAACTTCACTTTCTTGTGATATCTAAAATTATTGTATTAGCACTTATAGGTGTTCTGTAAAAGTCATATTCTGCTGTGCCAAAGGTAACCACAATAAACTATTAGGTTTCTTTTGAGCTCTCTTGATAGCTGAAAAAAGGCTCCGTTCTACTCTATAACTTTTGTGAAAAGCAGTACTTCATATGAAACATTTGAAACTTGCCTTGTTTCTGATTTACAGGCTTCCATATTATCAGGGCAGAGATTCCAAAGCCTTGTTAACTCCTCACTACAAAATACACATGTAAACAAATACATTTTTAATGGACAACATCTTTATATGCATTAAAACTATAAAAAAAAACAAAACACCCTTTTCCCGTTTAGGAAAAAAAAGTACAGCCCACTGCCAGTGTTAGTATCACATGTAGGAATGCCATGTTTTCTAGGATTTGACATTTTCAGGGATCGAGAATTACTATAATTTGTAAATGGAAATACGACTACTAAAAACAGAATGCTATAATAGAATGTCATTTGTTTCCAAAGACTTGATATACCAGAGTGATGTGAAAGTAATAATGCAAAAGCAAGATATTTTGTGGCAAACTTTGGGGGTAAAGTCAGGAATGTAATCTGCGTGTTACCTTGGGGTAAATGCAGCTGCAAGTGTGGCTGGCAAGTATTCTTGGGGCAAATGGGAAATGGGTTAAAACAAAGTAAATAGTGGAGTTTTAATTTTCTTCATTAAATTTTGGCATTTAGCAATTTTTTTATATGAGCACATACTGAATGATAATCATTAACCATATTTTTTCTAAAAACGTTCGAGCATAGTTCAAAGCAACAGTTCCCAACCTTTCTGGTACCAGGGACTGGTGCTTCTATGAGAATCTAATATCTGATTGATCTGAGGTGGAGCTGAGGTGGTGATGCTAGTGCTGGGGAACAGCTGCAAATACGGATGAACCTTTTCTCCCTTGCTTGCCTGCCTGCCCGCTGATCACCTCCTGCTGTGTGGCCCAACTCCTAATAGACCACAGACTGATATGGGTCTGTGGGCCCAGAGCTTAGGGTCCCCTGGTATAAAGCAATGAATAGTTAAGTAGAAGGTAACAGAAAACCAAGGATTATATGGTATCTTGTAAAAACTAGAAATGAGCTGGATCAATCTAACAACAATTGTGATGTGATGTGAAAAGAATGGCACAGCCTAGAGCCCTGGGTTTTGGAAGCAGGAGACAAAATGGGATTTTGTCTAGTTGCATAAACCCACATAAGGAACCCTATAGATTGACAGGGGGTGTTTTGCTTTAGTCTATGTACGTATCAAACACAATAACTGGAAAAACTCAAAAACTGGAAAGAAGTTCTAGTAACATCTTTAAAATATAAAAATCGTAACATCCCACATATGGAGACAGGTTAACCTACTTTCCCATCAGAATCTTTTTGTTGGGTCCTTTCCCTAGGAAGTCCTCTGGTGCTGTTCTCTTCCGTACTACTCTTGTTGGCTTGGTATCTGATGCCCTGTGGTGAACAAAGCATACTGGAATTATAAATAGACAGGAGAAATGGAAGTCTTTAATGTAAATTTTGTTTTCTTCCAAACAAAATGAAAGCTTCATATTACTATAGAACACTCATTAGATAAAAGACAAAAATGCCACACCAGGGTACAAACTACAAGAAATGGGTATACAGTTTTTTCAATAAGTATTAGACCAATTTATTCTGGGAACTTAATCACAAGAAATTTGAGGTAAAGATTTCAAGTAGAAGTACGTCAAAATGGTTGTACTCTTATAGAACTCAACTTACATTTTTAATATGAATAAATATATCTGTACATAATATAATCATGTCAAATTATATTTTGAAATGCCTTTCTCATATTGTTTGAGTACATATTTACCTTTCTTTCACAAAACTTGGGCAGCCTTCATTTTTCCATGAGTTCCAGTTTTCTTCAGTGTTTAATATATGCTGGGAAAAACAAAGAAATTACATGTGCATAAATTCCATTTGGTGCTAAGAAGACTATGTAAATATAAAACACATACCTCTACCATCTTTGAAAATCTTTCTCCATCGGGTGGGTTTTCAGATAGTAGCTGTGATTAGAAAGAATATACTAAGCTTTCAACAACTTTCTGCATCATAGGAGTGGTTTGTAGGCAGAGAACCAAGATGTGTTTGTGGTCTTGTACCTGAGCTTAACTTTATCCTTATTTTCCTATTTGGGGCTGAAACAAAGAAAATTCTAAATTTCCATTTTGTTCAATCATGAGTTTGTTGCGTGTTGAACTTACTTGATAAACTGATTTTGTAGTATCTTCAATCCAGAGTGATTGCTCATCAGTTAAAACATAGTTTGAACTAGGGAACAAAGCAATAAAAGTATGCTTGAGTTAACACCAATGTATATTCAATTTTAAGGTTTATATACTGTCATGAAAAAACACAAGACATATAACAGGTAAGTTAACCATACTGTAAACAGTGTCAAAAATTACAAAGACAAGAACAATAATAAATGAAAGGATTTTAAGAAAGTCTTATTATACTTCATCTTCAAGATGGTAAGAACTGAAGACATGAAAGTATATAAAGGATAATAAAACATTCAATTAATCTGGTTAACTATGAACAGAACAATGAGTGTTTCCTAAAATAAGTTTAATATATGATGAAAACTTGTGATAACAGTAGTAGAACATGATACAAATTTAGACAAGGCATGCTACATTCCTTTCAAATCCATTCAAAATATAATTAATAAAAACTCTAGAGAAGCTGAAGGCAGACTCAAATTATTAATAGCTGCTATTAATTCAGCTCTATGTATTAGGTGCTTTACAGCCAACTAATAAATATTAACAGGCTGTGATATACCAAAATCTGATTATTTTACATGCATTATTCACTTATTTCTCATATTAAACAGAAACCAGAGGTTCAATGATTTTCCCAAGGCTATTAAACCTGAATTCAACCCAGGTCTGGCTCCAAAGTCCTTGATCTTTCTACTATGCTATACCAAACCTCTACAACAAAGGACTAAGAAATAACATTTTTGAATGCTTGCTATGTGGTATCTTAAAATTACAATTCTGAAAGAGCCGAACTGCAGCTAGTGAGTGATCAAAGTGGGATTTGAAACCCACAGGTAGTAAAGTCATGTTCGTTACACAATAATGCTTTGCAAACTTAACAAAAATATTAAGTAATAGTGAACTCTATTTCAATTACAAACAGGACAAGAAGAAATGATCTGTGCTACCGGTGGAGGTATTCAGACAGTAAAGGTCCTGATTAGGTGTTCTGAAACCCCAAAGAAACTGGAACTCCAAAATTTACTTTCATTATTTCAGATTACTCTATACCTTGTGAAAAAAGTATTATTGGCTTAGTTTGCAAATCAGGTTTAGAGAAAGTCTGAGCGAGGTAAGATGAGGATAATGGAAGTCTGGAACAAAGACCTCCATCTACCAATACAACTGCAAACTCCCAGGAAGCCCCCGTGCTTAGCAGGAATCATAATGGACAATGGACACAGTCAGTGCCTTTTCTCTAAAATAAATATCCTAACGTCTACTTGTCTAACGAAAGCCCCAACTTATCTAATGTTGCTGCAAAATAAATGTTTCAGGGATGTGACCCTTATAAAAAAATACAAAAGAAAAACATGTCAATAACAAGTCCTTCTCTTTGCGATTTATAAATTGTTTAATACTCATTTCACTTACCTTTTGAATTTGACCTGTCCCTTGAGATATTGGAATAAAATGAGATACTGCAATAGGATGTGTCGACGAAAGTTACTGTCGCTCAATTGTAAATCCATCAACTACTCAAAAAACACACACACAAACAAAACAACACATTAAATTCAAGTTCTGCCTAAAGGTACAGGTTATGCTATTACAGAAATGGAAGATTTCAATTCAAAGAGCATACTGCATGCAAGGCATTACTGTACAAGCCTTGGAAGAGTAGCTAAAGCTTTATTTAGATTTCTTAACCATTTTATTTCATGAGATATGTGTCAGTGGATAGCAATGTTATATCTATGGTTCTGAAGGCAGAAATATAAAAAAGGAAAGGTCCAAATGGATACACACAACAAAGGTGTTGCTTATTTATGTAGCCTTCCAAAGTTCCTGCAGTATGGTTGGGAATCAGTAATAAATGAGAAGAAATTAGAGGTAAAGAGTCATCTGTGAATTAAATGGACTTCTAAAACATTTTATTATCTATCTATCTATCTATCTATCTATCTATCTATCTATCTATCTATCTATCTATCTATCATCGTCTATGGCAAGTCTCAGCAGAAGACTTTTATTATATTTTAGAGAAAACTATAATTGTATTATCAGAGATTAGAAAGGACAGATTATGAGGAAGTTCTTCAGCCTGCCACCTAGCTGGTCTTCCCATTAAGGATGACGTCCAGTGATGAAGGCAATCAGTCTATTATGTCCACAGAGTGCTCAAGGAAAGCTGAAGTCTATATCTACCAATTCATGCTGTTTTTGCCTTCCAGACCTAAAGCAACAGTGGGAAGCTGACTTCCTCTAAACGAATAACCACTAAGGTAACTTAAAGTCCTAGGAATCGGTTTCTAGTTTAAGGTTCCAAGTTCCTTAGTCCATGTTCCCCACACTATGCTTCTACCTACTAATGCAGCCTAACATTTGCTAGCCACTTCTTTCATGCAGCTGGCTCTTATTTAAGCAAACCTCATGGCTTTTTTTCTTTTTAAACATATGACTGGTCTTCTAGTCAGGTTTTCCTCACCTTTAAAGACTGAATATTTGATTATTAATTATCCCATCTCATGCTCCCAGTCTTCTTTCCTCTAACTCCTGAGTGACTTTGCTATCCACCAGGGCTCTCAGTTCCTTGACCCCAACTCCACTGACAGTCATAGTCCCTCTAATTTGGTCCCCCACTACCATGGCCACAAGCTGGATCTGCTTATCACTCACAGCTGCCTCAGCTCTGAAATATTTAATTTACAATCCTCTCACTACAATCTTCTATTCTGCCAAGTCTCTCCTTCAGTTGTCCCAATATACCTAATACCTGGACCTTACTGAGACCTATATACCTTGAACCCTCATTTTCCGCATACTAGTCATATGTTTTTACCATAATCCTATTTTAGTCTAGATAAGGGACAGCAAACAGCAAACTTTTTATTAGTGGACCAGAGTGAATATTTTAGGCTAGTGAGCCAAGAGGCATATTATGGATATTATGTAGGCCTATGGGCTGTAATTGGCTGACCCCTGGTCTAGATTTCCTTGTTTCTCTTCAACATTTTCTTACCAACTTCTTCGAAACCCTTGATTCATACTTCTGTCACATCTGCTGGGCAAAATGGCAACCTCGGATCAAACCAACTGTTATTCACCTTCTCTATACCAACATTAAGGCTTCCAATCTATGCTTTTTAATTTCTGAGACTCCCAATTAGTTGTCATATTCAACTCTCCTATTTCATTTCTACAGAAATGTTTCAGTTTCACAATTTCTTATTTGCAATGGATGTTCAATTATCGATTATCTGATTATCCAAAACATATATATTTTAAAGTCTTGGTCAGGGTGTGTATAAATACATGGAATAAATACATGTATATCTCAACAGCTGATCTTGCTGATGAACATAGCATTGGATTTCTTTAGGGATTTTGGAATTCTAATTTATCAGAGTTTTGAATGAAGGGCTTTTGTTTTGGGATGTTTGTTTACTTCTCCTCCTTTCTGTGTATAACCTTTCCTATCTAGTAGTTTTGCATCTGCTTCCACGAGGGCCCGTGGCCCAAGTGTGGAAAAAGTTTTATGATGACTTTTTTGGAGCAGCTGTTTCATGAGTTGTGTATATTAGGGATATCATGTAACTTGGTCACAGAACAAGCAGATGGACACAAAGATGTATCTTTGTTATTCCGAAAACCACAACTTCCTATGAAACCATAGCCCTTGGCAGAAGATTGGTAATATTTTTCTTAGCTTCTTTTCAAAACTGGATAAAGTTCTACACCGGTCTCTGACTTTAAGTAGTGAATCTGCCTCTGGTCCCACACAAAACACATCTGGGTCTATGTCACTTGTAGTTAAATTAAACTCCTGGGTGCCACCACCTGCTTAAGATAAGAGATCAGCAGGCCTGAGGCTTCAGTTTTGTTATTTGGCATTTCTGGTCTGTTGCATTATCTTGTTTCTGGAAGCCCAGCGTTGTCTTTTCGGTTATTCTCTTTTTATATTTTACCTGTCATTGCTATGTGTTTGGAGCAAAGGGAGTAAGTTGAAACATAAACTCAGTGTGCCATGTTGATCAAAACTGACAAAATCTCTTAGCATATTAGAAAAGTTTACTTATTTAACTGTATAAATAAAATTGATAGGGCATTTCTAAAACCCTTATTTGTACCTAAATGGCAAACTAACTGCAAAATATTTTTATAAATTCAAATTATACACTAACTTGAAGTTCGAAACATATATACTTGAAAGTAATTAAACTTTATTTACTCTAAAATAAAACAGACTTAATGCAGAACAACCTCTTTCACCTTTAAAATCAAATCAGCCTTTTTTGTGCAAGGAAGAAATAGGACTCTCAAACTAACATTTATCAGCTTTAACCAAAAGTAAAGTAAGAAACATTTCTTTTGAACTTAACTTATAAAGTATATCAATTAAACAAAAAAACAAAAGGACCATTTTTTATTATGATTCATGAAAAAGATTTATACCTTTTCACTTGTTAGAAATTTTGCAAAATATACATGCTCCCCTCCTGTTTTCAATTCCTCCATCTTTTTCCTTGAGGCCTGAGTATCATCTAATTTATAACTCTTAAAAACAGCTAGAACTTCTTCAGAATACTGCGAAGTAAAAATATCAATTAGTTTTATTTGGCATTGTTGCCCAATAATTTATTTAGTGCTTTTCCATATCCAAATACCTCAAATTTATTCTCAGTTAACAATATTTGCATATTGCAAGGCACATTAAACAAGAAATTTATGATAGCAAAATGAGGGCACAATTATTTTGTATGAGATTTTGTGGTATTGTAGGAATAAACTCTCTACTCCCAAAGAAATGTGATTTCTTATGCAGTCTGTGTAAGGGGCAAACAGAGAAAAGAGATCTCTGTGACTAAAGAGAAATTTACAAGTGAAAATAGTTGTTCAGACAGCTCTGGAAACGGTTAAACATTTCTTGTGGTAAAGACTATGACCAAATAAAATGATGTCAAATCTTATCTAGTTGAGGGACAATTCCAGATTTCTCACTCACCACTTAATCTGGATTTGGATGGTGTCCAAAAAAAGATATTGCATATAAAATAAAAACTGTTAAAAATAATGCAAAACATACACTATCCTACTTTTAAGAGCTATCTATTAACTTCAATTTTGATTACAACAAGAAAGGACAACTGATCTTTAGCCACAAAAAAGAAATATAGAGAAGTCTTATAAAAAAGGGCTTAGCAAACTTTTTTCTGTAAAGGGACAGAAAGTGTTTTAGGTTATATAGTTCATAGGGTCTCAGTCTAAGTATTCAAGTCTGCTATTTTAGCACAGAAACAACCACAGAATACATGTAAATGAATGGGTGTGATTGTGAGCCAATACGATTTTGTTTACAAAAACAAGAAGTTTATTGGATCTGGTCCATGGCCATAGTTTGCAGACCCCCGTTTTAACAGGAAAGCTAAAATAATTTTGTGCAAAGTAAATATAGAATGTATTCCAAAAAATTCATCAATTCACATTGATAATACTCATTATACTAAAAAAAAAAAAAAAAACCCATTAACTTTTAAAACCTTAAGTCATTTATAAAGTACTTCAAAATATCAGTTGTTTAAATATTAACTTACAATTTAGCTTTTGTACATTATGAAATAGGTATAAAAACATAAGAGGTAGTTTAAATAGTGAAAAGAATACTGGACAAGATTCAAATTTTGGCTCTGCCATTAGCTATAAAATATCGGGCTTTTGGTAGTCTGAGATCGGCAATTTACCTTGAGAAAAGTTTTCCATGAAATCTTCTCATAGCATTGCACAGGGTTCCTGAAATAATCCTGAAGTGACCAGAATTTTCGATACAGGTTGTAATCAATTGGAATGGAGCTAGTAAAAGAAATGATATATTAAATAAATCATTTAAGTTATTCTAGAAATATCTAAGTGCTTTTTAACTTTTCTTGGGTCACAAACCCTTTTAAGAAGTTGATGAAAGCTATGGCCTTTTACCCTACAAAAGTACATATCCACAAATACTTATATAAACTTTAATAAATAATTGCAGGGGAAATTACTAAATAGACCCTATCCCTGTTTACTGTAGTGATGAAATCTCTGAATTTTGGCTGGATACATGATTATTCAGAATTAAAGACTGTTTCTTGAGCTAGCATGGCTATGTGATTAAATTCTGGCCGATCTGTTGAGAATGGAAGTCATATGTGACCTATTTGGGCCACATTTTACCATTTTCCTGTTTCCCTTTCTGCTGGCTAGAATGTAGATATGATGATGAGCCATCCTGGACTACAGGAAAAAGAATAAACATTAAAGATAGTGGAACAAAAAATCAAAAGGAACATGGGTCCCTAGACAATTCCCTAAATTTCCTATCTCCAGACTTTTAGATGAGAAAGAAATCAACTTCTATGTTGTTTAAATAATGTTAATTTGAATCAATGTTAAAAGCAATAGGCATTATATTCTAAGCGACACACTAAGTTAAGAAGTCCTAGTATGAGACAAACATATTAAGTACATATCAACTTAGTATTACAAAAATAAGCCCTTTCTTTAGTGTCTTTATTATGGTATTACTAATTCAACTTCTGATTTGGCTATGTTACAAATCTAGCTTCAATATAAATTCTTTTAAGTTTCATATTTACAAGTAATCAATAAAAAATGTTTTAATTTTTAATGTTAAAACATTTGACTTTTTTAAGCCATGAGATTGTTCTTCTACATCATTCAAAACAACCAATGAAGTCTTTTAGTACTACCTACATGTCAAAAATGCTTGATATTGAATATTTCGTATCCTCAAATATCCACAATTTTCAACATCACCACTATAATCTTGTCTGTAAACCAAACTGTGTAACACCATATTCGTTCTTTAAATAAACCTTAATAAGTCGAACCTATGGTTTAAAGTTAGCTTCATACTCATACAAATATTCCAAGTAAGACTAATTTTATATGGGAAACAGGAGGTAAATTTAGTGATCCACGCAGTACCATTATCTTAAGAAACCTGCCAATAATAGGAAGTTTATTTCTCTTAATCTTTGGGATGCACGTGCTGAAAATTACTTTTTTGATGATGAGGGATTATCAGGGATAATACTATAATGCTTTTAAAAGAATATAGTAAAATAAAGGGAGTATAATTTTTACTATATATTTTTAGTTTTTTTTTTTTTTGGAAGGGGAACTAATATTTAAAAGACTGAAAAATCCCTTAGTTTCTTTGTATGTAAAATTAAAAAGTTAGAGTAAAAAAAGTATAAAATGATTTTCTAGTGTAAAATTCAGTCTTCTACAAGAAGATGGAAAATATATATCACTAATCTTAGGACAAAGGGAAAAGAATTTTAGTAAAACATATGGAGGCATATTTGATAAACAATCTCACCACAGGAATTTAATTCATATGGTTCAGAGGACAAACTACAAGTCATTATCATAAAAAATGTAATTAAAGAATAATTTTATTAATTTAAATTTATATCAAATGGCATATCAACTCAAGAAACACACACATCTAAACACACAGTAAAATATCACTTATCTTACATTCACACTTCTGATAACTGCCTGGAACAAAGCTGTGAACTTACATATAACTGAAAAAGCCCTGGGTCTGCGAGAAAATAGCAGTTCCAAAGTTCATACATTTTATTTTACAAAAGAGGTTTGAAATTATGCTTATGTACTTACCCAGATTAAAATGGCTTTAGATTATATGTAAAGTCAAGGAAATAATTTAGCAAGCTTGGCTAATTTTGATAAAAAGAATGCTAACTTTGCTAGAGAAACTGCTAGTATCTCAAACAGTCAGTAATGAAGAATGACAACTTTTAATTGACAAAAATCTAGCTCCCAACACAAGTTTTATTAAGAACCAGTAATATCTGAAGGAACCCAATGGGCATGTTAACTTTCACTCTTTCTAAACTCTTCCCTAGTAACAAACAACCCTGAAAACAGGAAAACAATTATCTAAACATTAACTAACTTCTATAATTAAAGCAACTTCAGTGATCTACAATAATAGATTATAGGTCTGAGTCTTCTTTGTATCAAATTAAAAAAAAATGCTACGTAAATAATATTTCCCAAAATGCCAAAGTAAAATGGAAAAAGAAATAGTCATATATAAATTATTTGTACTCATGAAATAATACAATAACCAATAATTGTATAGTTCCATACACTTAATAAAAGAATGTTTTTGAAACAAAACTGCTTTTAGAGAATGTTTATATGCATATACATTTATATGCATACACAAACATTACACACACACACACAATTAATTATCATATATAAGAATAAATATCTTTTCAAGTACTAGCAAAGTTTCTTTTAAGAAAACTGGAAAGTTACCTCTAATCAGAGAATCAGAATTATGTAACCATTGTATGTCCTTTTTTGTCTCCGTTGTCAGGAAGCTCACATCTAATTTAATGTATGATATAAACAATAATCTATTCTAAGATGCTAATTATCATTTTCCATCTGTAACAGCTTCTGATCTTTCTCTTTTTATCTTTAGTTGGCCTGGTATTTGTCTGAGGTGCCTCACGGAATAAATACATTACTGCTAGGAAACTTTTATAGTTGAGGACTAATATATTTTTAAAAAATCCTCCCCCTTGATGGTTCTATTTCTCTCTTTCCCTTCATGGCCAAACTTCTCAAAAGAGTTGTCTACATCCAATATTCACCACTTCTTTACCTTCTTTTCGTGTTTCAACCACTGCGATTTGCCTTCCACCTTCATCATTCCACAGATACTTTTGGATTTTATATTTATACACACAAAGCAAACATAACTACTTATTATATATGCAAACGATAACAAATTAGAG
The DNA here is from genome assembly GCF_014176215.1 of Rousettus aegyptiacus. NCBI lineage: Eukaryota > Metazoa > Chordata > Mammalia > Chiroptera > Pteropodidae > Rousettus > Rousettus aegyptiacus. The sequence goes on along the minus strand of NW_023416287.1, from coordinate 55,602,768 downwards.
AGTTATTATCTAAAACAGAATGTTTTGTAACCATTTTAACCAAGATACTCTATAAAAAAACATATGTAGTCCCCCCCCGTATTTGTGGTTTTGCTTTCCATGGTTTCAGTTATCTGCAATCAACAATGGACTAAAAATATTAACTAGAAAATTCCGGAAACGATTCATAAGTTTTAAAATATTCTGAGCAGTGTGATGAAATCTCACGCCATTGAGCTCTGACCTGCCCAGTATGTGAACCATCCCTTATCAAGTGCATTTACATTGTATCCACTACCCATCCATTAGTCACTTTGTAGTCATCTTGGTTATCAGATTGACTAGGGGGGAACAACAGTGCTTGTGTTCAAGTAATCCTTATTGTCAGAAGGTTAATAGTAGCCTAATGCTATGTCACAATGCCTATGTTAATCACCTCGCTTCATCTCATCATGTATGTGTAGTATAATTTCACATCATCACAAAGGTGAGAACAGTACAGTAAGGTAGTTTGAAAGAGAGGAGTCAGGTTTACATAACTTTTATTACTGTATGGTAATAACTGTTCTATTTCATTATTATTGTTAATTTTACTGTACTAATTTATAAATTAAATTTTATTATAGGTATATACGTGTAGGTAAAAACAGTGTATGTAGGGTTCGGTACTATCTGCAGTTTCCAGCATCCACTGCGGGTAGCAGAACATATTCCCCATGGATAAGCGGGGACTACTGTATTTTTTAAATGTTAAACTGATAATTTTATAGAATTTTACACACTGAGGTTTTTTTAATATGAAAGCTCTTATTGGTGTATTTCAGCCAAATTTGAAATGGACTTCACATTATAGATACATGAATAATGTGTTCTTTATTAATTGCCATGCCTAAGGTACTCTGGTGATATAGCTGGTCACAAAGTAATTGTTCATACAATTTCTTCTTCCATTCAAAAATAGCAATTGCGACAGACTGAGAAGTAGCTGAGTACTGAGTCCTGTTCAAGTGATTTTCCTTCAGCAGAGACTAGTTTATGAACATAATCAACGGAGCTGAATTGTCTACACAGGCATAGGCAGTCTAGAATAAACTGCCTTGGTCAGAGTTTGTCTTTAGGGCTTTGTTTACATCTCAGGTGATCTGTTATGTTGGAGACTAACACCTTGGCCCAATGCCCTTATGTTACCCAGGCCAGACTCTAAAAGCTTACTCTATCCATAATGCATACAAATAGGTGTCTAAAAACAAAAAAATTATAGGTGATAGCTACTGGACACTGTTCTCAGTGCTTTACATTTATCACGCTATATAATATCAACAACTACAGTCTTAATAAGGATAACTACCAAGTTCTTTAATAAACCACTTCTGATTAGCATCTCATTTAATCCTCTCAATAACTGAAGTAGGTAGGTGGCATTACTACATTTTAAAGACTCTGAAACTGAGTTGCAGGGAAGTTAAGTAGTTTGTTCAAGGTTATACGACTAGGAAATATTAGAATTAAGTCTGAAATCACAGTACTTTCAAAGTTTCTTTGAGGATATGCATTTGAATTTGAAATCTGGGATGGCAGGACTATGTCTCCCTATGTAGATATATGAACCTCTTGATCTTTTGAAATTCCTTCAATTGCAATTAATGATGATAACTTTTGTCACCTCAGACACCTGGAAGAATGCTATCAAAAGTGTTCCTTCATACTTTCACTTTTTTCTTCCTCATTGCTTCTAACTAGCATTAGAAAGAAATTATTACAAAAGAAAGTACAGGGTTATAGAGGATAAGAAACAGTGATAGCAGGGGATAGGAGGGGAGAAGAGAGGATTCTTATCCCTCCTACTTCATTAAATAGTCAGCTCAGTACCTACAGGCATTGAGTTCACAAAGCTAAATGGGAGAAGTAAAAGAGTGCCTACGTTGCTTATGGTTGGTCTTTCAAATATTATGAATATATATAAAATAGGCTGTGTAAACAATGAACTGTCCACAAGCAATTTAGAAACTGACTGATACAACCCATTAGTAATTTAGGATTTATAATTTTAAGTAATATACATCAAAATTATAAATAAAAGAAATCCATAAGCATGTTTCCCTTTCTCTTTGTCTACATTCTCACTCTAGAACTCAGTACGTCTTTACGGTAGTATCTTTGTAAATCAAGAAAATCTGAACTTCTAAAAACTCACCAAGTTGTTGGAGCTTCATCATCTCCCATCTCACCTTCTTCTACATCCATCCCTTCTTCTCTGTCTTCAGTGTGCTAAATTTTAAAAAAAATGTACAGCCTGTTGTGAAGCAATTGTCAGGGAGAAGGTAAATGCTACAACAATGTCACTCACACACTGCTAGACAACCATTAGCAGAGAGGTCGAGTCACAGTAACCATGTGGACCTATAGTTAATCTTTAAGGCAATCAGAATTCTATTGATGGGGAGACTCAACAGCAGTATGACAATGCTATAAAATAGTCATGAGGACAAAGTCAAAAGTTTTAAACGTATTTCTCCAAACATAATAAGTAGATTCTTTCTGGAATAAAGGGTCTATGCCAAAATATGTTTTTGAAAGATATACGATGACCTTTTAGAGAACTGAGAAAGATCATTATTCTATTAAGGACTTTAAGAACTACAGTAAATAACTCTTAAAGTGAATTTAATTACTTCTTATTCCTAACTTTAATTTGACCATGGAAACCCACCCCAACCCCCACATAGAACACTTGTGATCTTAGAACACATTAGGATATGCTGAGTGTCTAGCTCTATATTGAAAAAATTTAAAGTAAGTTCACATTTAATAGTCCAAGAAGTACTTAAAAGATACATAAGAGTGAAAAACAAGATTTTGAAAAATCTTAAGCAAAGTCAACATTATTTCCAAACTGCTAATGATTACACTTTAAGGAATAAATCGCATAGTATGATTAATCTACAGTAAGATATTAATTATATCTAATTAATAATTTAAAAATTTTATAACTTGCTCCTACATGGAGAGTAGGTGCTGAATGTCCAGAAATTTGCCACCTCTGGACTTTGATTATATCATAAATAATCTTTAAAAAGAAAGTCGATTATAGCAGATGTCTTTTTAAAAATCAGCGAGCAAATAACAATTATTTAACAAATGGTTCTGCGATAATTAGCTAACTGTTCAGAAAAAATAATTAAATTTATTCCAAACTCAGTATTTCTGCTGGATTAAACAGTTAAAAGAAAAAATAAAAATCATAAATGCACCAGAAGAAAACAAAGGAAGTGATATATCTTGTGCAGAAAAAGCCTTAAGCATGACATAAAACCAGAGACAATAAAACAAAAGACCAACAAATGTTAATATTATATCCAAATTTAAAAGGTGCCATAAATAAGTAACAAGAAAAAGTATAAACTGAAAAAAAATATAGCAACATATGAATTAATAATATTCTATATAATGAGTTTCTATACATCAGTAAGAAAACGACATTACAATAGTAAATTGGGCAAATGGCAGGAACAGGCAATTCTCTTCCTCATTGCTTCAAATTAGCACAGAAGAAAAATAAATTCCAATAAACATACACTAAGGTCCTCACTTCCTTAATAACCAATGAAAAGTTACAGCAAAGATAACTTAATTTTTAAGTACATATCAATTAAGCAAAGACTTTTAAAAGTGGATAATGCCTGGGGTTAGTGTGAGCCTTTGGTAAAATGGGCAGGCATTCTCTGTGCCAATGGTTGTAGTAATGGGTACAACCTTTTTGAGAAGTTACTGGGCAATAGCTATCAAAACTGGATATACGCATATATTTTGACGTAGCAAAATTTGTCCTAAGGAGACACCTGCATAATATAGCAATGATATACATAATACTATTCACTATCATGTTAATAATTTTTCACTATTAGAGATTATCTAAATGCCCACTGACAGGCGATTATAATATATCCAAAGATTTATCATAAGCAGTGAACCTGAAACAGATCTAAACATACTGAAGCAAAAATGCACTCATTTTATCCTAAAAGAAAGTGAATTTCAGAACAGTATATACTATATGACCTTGTTTTCAGAATAAAACTACATATACACAAAAAGTCCTGTAACAACAGGCAGAAAATGTTAAGAGTAGTTATCTTTGGAGTCTTGGATTATGGGGTAACTGTACTTTCTACTTTAAACATTTCTATTTTGTTTGCATTTTTATCACAAAATACATATTATTTCTATAAATTGGAAATAAAGGCTTAAAAATTTTTGATGAGGTAGAAGACCCATTCATATCAGTTATCTCAATAATAAACTTATAAACATGTTTTGTTAGAGTTCTTATCAGCCTCACCTTCTGACCCAAGGTGCTTTCCTGTTCATTGGTATTGAAAACAGTGACATTTTCCAGATTAAACTGACTCTGCAAGTTAAGACCTATTAAAAAAACAAAAAATTTGAAAGCAAATCCACCAAATGCCTAAACTTGTTTAAGAATATAACTTTGTCATACGACCAAAATGTACAAAATAAACCCATAATTTAGCAAAAGATCAAGTCGGAAATAATGACACTTTGATTTTCAATTCCTTCCTAAGATTCTTAAAGGTGCCTTTAGAGTACACAGAATTCTACATACACTATAACAAATATAGTTGATCCTTGTTGTTCATGAATATTTAAGAACAATTTTATATGATGTAATATGTAGTAATTTATAATTTTGCTGAATCAAATAAAAACTATTAATCAAAAAGTGAGAGTGTATAACAATATTTATGATAAAAACATTGTAGTTATAAGAGCTAGGTTTCTCACTGTCCGAGAAAGAAACTAAATAAGCAGGTCTACTGGTGCAAGATAAACTCAGAAGTATTAGTATAATCTCATGGTTTTTTGCTATTGGTTATTTAAAAATAGAAAGTGTGATACTGCAATTTATAAGAAATATATATATATATATATATATTGTCATTCAGATAACTGAAATATATTTCTCAGATATATTTGGGCTTCATCCACAGTTCCTGGGCTCACAGTTCCCAACCCCCTAAGTGATGAAGGCAAAAATAGTATCTCTTATTACATTAAAGGGGTGATTTTTGGACCCAACCTAAGGGGAAGGGGGCTGTTTGACAGTACAGCCAACCAGATGGTTAGAATATTAGAACTTTCAGGCCTATCTCTTGATTTCTGGCGAGAGGAGACATGCTTGACATTGAATCAATCGCCAATGGCTAATGACTTAGCCAATCATTTTTATGTAATGAAGCCTCCATAAAAACCCAAAGGGACAGGTCATTGCTATCTTTATCAGAGTTTCCAAGTTGGGGAAACAGAGGGCTTCCATATGCTATCATGGGACAGAAGTTCCTTTGTCCTTTTCATCTGGCCATTGATTTGTACCCTTTAATTCCTCTATAATAAATCAGTAATCTAGTAAGTAAACAGGTTTTCCTGAATTCTGTGAGCCATTATAGGAAATTAACTGAACCCAAAAGGAGGGGTGTGTGGGAACCTCTGATTCATAGCCAGTTGGTCAGAAATAGGTAAAAACCTGGGCTTGTGGCTGGCTTTGAAGTGTAGGACAGTCTTGTGGGTCTGAAATCTTTACCTGTGGGATCTGATGCTCTCTCTGGGTACACAGAGAGTGTCAGAATTGAGCTGAATTCAATTGTTTGTTGGTGTGGGGAAGCCATCCTCACTCCCCCACCCCTGCCATGTTGGAATTGTGTCCAAGAACCCCTTTCAGATATACAGAAATAAATACAGATGTATATGTATACACAAGTTGTATACATACAAATCTTTCCTAGTGCTGTCCACTGAGAGGGCCCAGAAGCAGTGATACTCTAGTAGCAATTAGCATATTAGCAGATTCTGGCTTCTAAATATCATTCTTAAATAAAAGGAATCAGGCTCCTTGGGGAAGTAGGTGATTCCAGGGCTGGGCAGGAAAAATATAAGATGAGCCTGCCTATCTTCTCGTATCGGGAAAACCTAAAAGAATTTCCAATGGGCAAAAGTAGAACAACTTGAGTAACAAACTAAATGATGCTATGGGATTATAACCCAGAAGAAAAAATAAATATCTGTGAGTTCATACTGAAATAATCAAATTAACAAGTAAATAAAGAGACAACTCTTCCTTATAGAAGACTATCAATATTGTAAAAGGAATGAAAAAAACAGAAAATCAACACAAGGACAATCTAATAACAATCACTGTAGGCAAGACCCACTGATGAACATGTACTACTATAATCAATGGGCAAAAAAAGAGTATTTGCATAGCCTCAAAGTATCTCCCTCCAAATATTTAATTACAAAGGGAAAAACAGTACTTTGCAGCAGAGAAATATGGTGATCAAAGATAACATTACCAGTAATAAGATAAATCAACATCACATTGAAATGGTGCACTGATAAAAACAGATAATTTCTGTCTTCTTCCCCAAAATCCATAACTTTAATCCAATTATGAAAACCATTAGACAAATATAAATTGAAGAGCATTCTATAAACTACCTGGCCAAAGTGCTTCAAAAGCAACAAGGTCATGAAAAAAAAAAAGCAGACTCAGGAACTCTGACTGACTGGGGTGATTAAAGTAACATGACAACTAAATGCAATATGGTATCCTGGATTAGATCCTTAAAATAGAAAAAAAAATAGTGATAAAACTGGTAAAATCCAAATAAACTCTGTAGTTAACAGTGCTGTACCAATGTTGATTTCTTGGTTTGGATAACAGTACCATGGTTATGTAAAAGGTTAACTTTAGATGAATATTATTTAGGTATTCTCTATACTATTTTTGCAACTTGTCTTCAAGTCTAAAGTTACTTCAAAACAAAAGATTTTTTAAAAAAGGCATATGTGCTAGATCAAGAAGTAAGTGAATAAACCTGGCTCACCATTCAACACCGACTACTTAAAAAAAAAAAAACCTGTCTATTCTCTATTTATTACTCAATATAGCACATGCTATAACTCTCATTAAGTTTAAAAATTTCAGTCATACTTCAGTACATTTAATGGTAAATTACATGCTAAAAATAGCCTTTTGAAGGTCTAGTGAATTTCAAGCATCTACGAATGTTAAAAAAAAAAAAGGAAAAAAATGTACTATAAGAAAATATTCCAAAATGCCAACCTAGGGTAGAAGGATTGATTATGAATAATGAAGTTTTTCCCTCCACTTTCCAATTTTCTGAAATAAGGTTGTGTTATAAAATAAAAAATAAATTTAAAAGTATGATATATTAAAAGATATTATTTAAAGCTACCTTTAGCAATATGTTGTCAGTCTTTCAACTAGTTAAAGGAAAAAAGGTGGCTGATGTCTTGTCAATTTAGAGATGTCATATATTAAAAAAGTTATTTAAAATATTTTTTAAAAATTGAAGAGACTGGAAGCTGGAGATAACCAGAAAGGATAAAAGAATTTCTGAGAACTGAAACACTGTTCTTACGTCTTCTGTAAATTACAGAAAAAGAAATCACTTGTGAGGGGGTACATTTCATTTCACAAAGAGATAGAGTCTTCATTCGCCATACATTTAAATGGTGACTAGGTGTCTGGCACTGTTCTAGAAACAGAGAATATAGAAGTGAACGACATAAACTGAAAATGATAGGTAGTGTTAAATGCTAAGAAGAGATTTATTATTGGGTGGTAATAATGTGTGACTGCTGTGACAGGTTAAGATTAGATGCTCAAAAAGAGCCTCTCTGAAGTCAAGTAATGGGACAGCAATGAACAAAGGAATTACAGAGGGAACACTTAGTGCCATGTCCCAAAGTTCAATTGATCTTGATATTCTGAAGGCATAAAGAAGATGAGCTGCCAATTCAAAGGGGGAAAGAACCAGTTTTTCTACAAATGGTGTTGGGATGACTGGGTATCCATATACAAAAGAATGAAATTGGACCCCTACCTCACACCATATATAAAAATTAACTCAAAACAGATCACAGACCTAACTGTAAGAGCTAAAACTCTTGGAATAAAATACGGGAGTAAATCTTTGTGACCTTGGGTTAGGCTAGGGGTCCCCAACTCCCCGGCCGCAGACTGTAAAGGTCTGTGGCCTGTTAGGAACTGGGCTGCAGAGCAGGAGGTGAACGGTGGGTGGGATTCTAATGGGAGCACTGGTCCCTGGTACTAAAAAGATTGGGGACCTCTGGATAAGGCAACGGTTTCTTAGATATAACCCCAAGAGCACAAGCAACAAAAGAAAAAAACAGATATAAAGCTTCATCAAAATGTAAAACTTTTGTGCAACAAATGATACTGAGAAAATGAAAAGATAATCCACAGAATTCAAGAAAATTTCTGCAAATTATATATTCTATATGAGTCTAGTATCTAGGATATTAAAAGAACTTATATAACTAATTAATAAAAAGACGACTCAATTTTAAAAACCAGCAAAGGATATGAACTGACATTTTTTAAGGAAGACAAATAACCAGTAAGCACATGAAGCCTATGCTTAACATCTTTAATCATTAGGAAATAAAAATCAAAACCACAGTGAGATACCACTTTATATCCACAGGATGGATATAATAAAAAGACAGACAACAGTGTTAGTAAAGATGCAGAGAAACTGAAACCCATGTGTACTGATGAAAGGATTGTAAAATGGCACAGTCTCTTTGGCAAAACAGTTTGGTAGTTCCTTGATAATATAAACATGACCCAGCAGTTCCACTCCAGATATTTGCTGAAGAGAAATGAAAATTTACGTCCACACAAAAATCTGTACACAAATGTTCACAGGAGCAATAGTCATAATAGCCAAAAACTGGAAACCATCCAAATGTCTATCAAATGATGAATGGATAAACAAAAGCTGGTATATCTATATAGGGCATATTATTTGGCCATAAGAAGGAATGGATTAGTGATGTATGCTACACTGCAGATGAACCTTGAAAATATTATGCTGTTTAAAAAGCCAGTCACAAAGACCACATATTGTAGTATTCTACTTTTTAAATGTCCAAAAGAGGAAAATCTAGAGACTAGTAAATAGATTAATGGTTGTTTAGGGCTTGGGCGAAGGTAAGTATGAAGGTAAGTAGCATTGGCAGTTAATAGATACGGGTTCCTTTTAGAAGGAAAACAGTCTTATAATTAGACCGTAGTGATGGGTATAACCTTATGAATATGCTAAAAAACAATGAACTGTACACTTTAAATGGTGAGTTGTATGGTATGTAAAGTCACATCTCAATAAAGCTGTTAAAAAAAGTATAAAAAAGGGCAACTTTCCAGTAATAGAAGGCCAATTAATTCAGATTAACCTTCCCACTAAAGACAACTAAAAACCTGGATAAATTACACTAATTCTGTAAGTATTTACAGATCAAAAACCTTATTCATAGCACTATTCTGGGCAATAAGAAAATGGTTTTCTTTAAAACAGTACAAAGTTGACAGGATAGTCAGGAATATCAGGCAGAAATCCAAAAGGAAAGGAAGATAAGCAATGCATCACTTAGCACTCAAAGCCACTTTTTTCTTGAGGACATCTGCCAAACAAGAAGAATCAGTTACAAAACTGAGTTAGTAGTTTCCTGCAGGTAGGATATAAAAGTAAATCTCGGGGCCCAAGGAAGGTGGGGAATCTAATAAATTCTATCCCAATCATCTTAAAGGCTGAGAACTTGTAGGACTACATCCTCAGGTAGGGATGAACCAAACCACGGTTCAGTACCAAGTCTTGATGATCTAAATCATAGGTCTTGAGCTGGGCTGGATTATGGAGTAGTAGCCCCCTTCCGAAAGTGTGTGGCAGAAGTAATGAAAACTCTATCTGGAGAAAGTTATCTTCTAAACCTCAAAATTATTTCCTTAAATATCTTCTTAAATATAACAGCCAACACTAACAGCACACACACATAGATAAGACAACATGAGTGAGAAACAGTAGAAAGAGACCCTAGAGACAGATACACAAAGACAAAAGTACTGAAATGATCAGAAACAGAAAATTAAAGTAAAAATAACAATGCTGGTTAAAAACTAAAATATAAGTTTGAAAATTATCAGCAGAGAATAAGAAATTAAAAAGTGACAGCAGATTCTGAAAAGACCTTCTAGAAATGAAAAATATGACAACTGAAATTAAGAACTTGATTAGCAAGAGATTATTCATAGCTGAAGAGAGAAGTAGTGAATTGGGAAACAGCTCTGAAGAAATTTATTCAGAATGTGATAAAGAGATGAAAAATATAGGAAGTAGGAAGATACAAGGATGTTTATTGGAATTTCAGAAAAAGAGGCATATAATATTTCAAGAGATAACGGCTAAAACTTTTACGAACTGGATTAAGGACCCCAATCCACAGATTCAAGATATCTGCAAATCTGGAGCATGATAAATAAAAAGAAATCTATGCTAAATACATCATAGTAAAACTGAAAAAAAAAAAAAAGAAAAAGAAAATCTGAAGAGCAAATAGAGATAAAAAATCTAGATTATTTTCAAAGGATTTAGACTGACATTTGACTTGTATATAGAACAATGCAAGATAGAAAGCCAAGTAATGATTATCTTCCACAAAATGAAATCCTGTATTTAGTGCCAACCTAGAATCTTATATCTACTGAAACCACTCAAGAATAAGGAGAGATTTTCAGACAAAACACAGATCTACATTAAAGTCTAAAGAAGAAAATGATTACAGTTAGGTTAGAAATAGAAGTAGTAAATACATTGGTTAAACTAGGTTAATCCTGACCACATTAAACAGGAAAAAAAAAAACAGCATAGATCTAGTATGACAAAAAGAAAGCACATAAAAATCACTGCTAATGTGTACTGTAGGACTTTCTCACATGTAGGCTGTTGTAAGCTCTTCACATATTTTATTTCATTTAGTCCTTACAACATATGAAGTAGGTGGTATGTATATTAGCCTGATATTAAAGAAGGGAAGACTGAGGCAAAGAGATATTAAAACCTGGCATTTAGAATAGATTGTGGAGGGCTCTGGAGAACTGGCAATGTTCCATTTCTGGACCTGGACAATGGTTACACAAGTGTTTGCTTTATAATTATTCTATACATTTACTTTAAGCACTTTTCTATATGAATTAATATGAATTATTATTTCACAATTAAAAAATGGTAGAAGAAATAAAAGGAAGTAAATGTGACTAAACAGTAATGACTGAGGGAGAAAACGGAAGCAGAAAAATAGGCATACGCTATGAAATGAAAAAAAAACATGATGGTTCAAATCTACATATTTCAGTGTGATTCAATTGCACATTATTATTAAGCTTTGAACTTAAAGAAAGAATCATGACTTTATTTAAAGGTTACCTGTGTTATACACTAGGACCAGTATCACTGTTTACAAGTAAAAAAAAAAAAAATGACAATTTTCTATGCTGTCTTTCAACTTTAGAATCATTTTCTTGTTGCTATCATGACAGATTCAAAGCCATTAAAAACTAGAAAAGATTTTCCTGTAAAGCATTTGTTTAATGTATAAAAGCTTACCTGATTTCTCAGATAAAGGGAAAAGTCTGGCCAAAAAGAGTTGAATTCGTCCACAGAAGACTGTATTCTGGGATTTCGATAGTCTTCTAAGGAGATCTAACAACATGGAAATGAAGGTTACATAGAAGAGAGATCTTTCTGTTTATTCCAACCATACCCAAGTTGCTTAACCAGTTTGCCAAGAGTATCTTCCTAAAGCAGTTCTTAAAATGGTGGTGGAAACTAATGCCACAAAAAAACCCTACAAAATTAGGAATAAAACAAGTTTAGCAAAAGCAAGATAAGCTTTACCAATTGTTTTTGGTTTTTGATAAGTTTCCACCCAGAACAGGAACAGTTTAAAGTGAATGATTAGTTTTAATAAATCAGCCTATTATTTAAAAATGAAGATACAACTCTATTTAGAAAATTTTATTACTTGTATTTAATTCAACCATCTGTTTTTCTGGCCACGTTTACGTTAAAAAAAAAATCATTTACCAATGAATTACTTACCATTGCACATACGTAGTAAATAATTTTTCCCAGCCGAATAGAATGTATTCTGAAATTAAGACAGAAATTATTACTATAGTTCAGAAGTTGTTGTACATCCTTCAATAATAAGTCGCAGGAAGTAAAATACTAAAGAATAGTAACATGCACTGGGAGTTTACTATGCCACTTTCACTTTTTTCAAGCAAACAATATTTTTAATAAAATAAAAGTTTTCCGATATATAAAATAACAAAACATGATATCACAGTTTTAAACATGTGAAAGTGTGCTATTTCAAGTAAAATGTTACTAAGTCAAAATTTGTATTTCAACTTTTTCTCCATACATGATTCTTACTTACCCCTCCCGCCCCCAGCAGAGAGCAGAATATGTAACTCTTTCACAAGAACAAACTTTTTAGCAATTAAAAATATCAGAAATTGCAGCCAAAAAAATCTACCCTCACAACTCTAGATCAACAAAAAGATAATGTTAGTAGAAAAAGAAACTAAAGAACTTACTGATTTCCAAGTAGCAACATTTTTTTCCACAAAAGTGAATATTGTGTCACACTGATCCAAAGGAAGACAATCCAAAACATCTCCCAACAATACAAAAGGTGTAGATGCAGTACAAATACCTTCAGGTGGAACACAAGCCAATTTAAAAGTTTAAAATACTGTTCAGTAAAATTTCCCATGCAAAATCATTCTGAAGAATATTGTAAAGGTACACTTTATCAATCCTAACAAGAATTTAAAAGACAAGAAATGGTAGCAACCTAAAAGTCCCCAAACAGGACATACTTTTAAGTTTGGAAAGCGCACTCAGTAATAATGATAATGTTCACTTTTGATAACACTTCCAGAGCATTTACTATATGTCAGGCACACTAAGTGTTTTCCATATGCTAATACATTTAATCCTTATAACCCTATGAGGTAGATAATACTATCTTCAGTTTATAGAATGGGAAAACTGAGACAAAGAGAAGTTAAATAATGCCCAAGATCATAGAGCCAGTAAGTGGCTGTGCTGGGATACGAACCCAGGTAGTCTGGCTCCACAGTCTGTTTTCTTCACCACTAAGCTATTCAAAAGAATATAATGCAGCCAATTAAAAACGATGATTATCACTATAATAACTTGGAAAATGTTTATTATATAAAGTTAAGTGAAAGAGGCAGGATTCAAAACTGTACGTATATTAGATACAACAATAAAATATTTTTTTTTTTAAAAAAATAGAGAAACTAAAACTATATACTAAAATAAATTGTAGATTTTTAAAGTACAGGAATTATGACTAGTATTTTTTCCTTTTTTCTCTTTTCCAAATGTTCTCTAATGTTGCTGAATTGTGTCTGTGACTTGAAAAGATGATCTCTGAAAATATGACAAAAAGGTTTGATACTGATTTCAACTATTATTAAACATTTAAAATAACAGTATTGTTTCAGGAGAAAAAATAGTAAAAAGCTGTTTATTTCTAAATTCAATGTTATTAAAATAAAGAAATAAATTAAAGATTTTAAGAAAAGGACATCTAGACTAGCTAAAAATACTTTTATCTCCCTGCTCGTTCTTCTTTCTACTTTAAAGTGATACTAAGACTTGTTTAAGTAAAGTTAGGCATGGTATGTTAAAAAAAAAAAAAAAAAGACATTTAGGGGGCATTGTAAGCCCAAAGCACTGCATTAATACAGTATATTCAGAAAAAGGTAGCAATGTTCCCAGCTCTACTCTGCACTGGCAAGATCATATCTGGAATGTGATGTGAGGGATAATGCCCAGAACCAGTGGGTGGCATAAGGCAGCAGATTTTAACTCAATACAAGCACAATCTGATAATCAAAACTATCTAACAGAAATCAGATAATAAGCTCCATTAATGGGTGTACAGCCTGGATGACCACTTGCCAGGGACATTACAGAGCAAAGGTAGGATAGGCCAGAGATGAGACTGAACTAGATGACCTCTAAAGTCCCTTAAGACCCAGATTCTGTGATACTATATGCCCTAGACATCTAAGAGATTTGAAGGATATACTCCCTGCCATGAGTTGCACTAGTTTGGCCTAAGTTAACTCACATTTGATAATTACAGAACTTAAGAAATATTACCTATATTCTACGTCCAAAGATTCTGATTAAAACTAAGCTAAAGCCCGGCAATTTCATTTAAAAACAGATTTACTGGTGATTCTGATGAGCTGGTTTATAGCATGATCCCCCACAATTTTCACAACCTGTGTCCCAGCCCCTACATGACCCTCTTTGCTTCACCTCAGCCACATATACCCTCTCCTCAGTTACTAAATACCTTGCAATGTTCCTATTTCCACAGTTGTTCACAATGTTTTTTCTGCCTAAATAGTCCTCCTCCTACCACGTGGGAAGTTCCTGACTTAATCTTTTAAAGCACAGAGCACACAGCGCATCTAAAAACCTCCTATACCTTTGAGTAGGCCACTGCATCTATGCTCCTGGAGCACACTGTACATATATTATACTACTTATCATATCTTGTTTCTTTGTTATATAAACTATCAGCTTTCTAAGGACAGGCATTTTCGTATATTTTAACCAGTAAAGTGGCTGACACCGAACAGAAGCTCAATAAATATCTGCCAAGATGAATTTAATAAAATATAGTTATGGACAATTTTAAAACGTGTCATATAAACAATACTATAATTTCTCTCAGGAAGGAATTTTCCCCATCAAATTAAAGTATTTATTTACAGTTTAACTAAGTTCATAAGCCCTCATCTTTTTCAAATAAAGCTCTAAACAATGACTTTGTACAACTTCAAGTGTTAAAAACATTACCAGTGTATGGAGTAACATATCGAGGTAATCAATGAAGTAAGCGGACACTGCATACTGTTTGACAGAAACTAGGCAAGGAACAGTCCATTGCACAACTCACTGAAGTATGCTTAATGAATGAGAGAATAAACATCTTATACAAAAGTTTAACATGAGAAGTCAGAATTTCTGAATTATGCTTAAGTTCACAAAATAGCTTGCTGCTACACTGGAAGACCACTTTTATCTCTTATGTTCTAGTTTTTGTAGGAATTAAGTATCAAAATAATATGTGAATAATGCTTTACAGATTAAAAGGAACCTTTTGCATAAATTATCTGAATTAATCAAATGAGTATTTTAACCAAATTGGTTAAAGAAGAGTTATAATGAACTTTTTCACTGCTTCTTTCTGCAAATATTTAATGAGCTTCTACTATGTGTTAGGTAGGTACTGTGTACTTATGTCTTTTAAAAAATCTCTTGGAACTATCCCCCACTGCCACTGTTCCATTTTAACAGTCCCCTACCTAGTTTTCCTGCCAGCAGTCTCCCTAATCCAGCTCTATTTCCATAGCTCCTCTTTAACATGGCATTGAAAGCCCTTTACAAATGACACTAACCTATTCCTCCTGCTTCTTTCCTCACTATTTTCATCATTTTTTACCCCTCTGCTCAACGTAGTTCTTTACCCATGTTAAAGGTGGCCTTTACGTAGCTATTCCTGTCTATTTCCGCTTGACAGATTCATCATCCCTCATATCCCAGCTCACTGCAGCTTCCTAAGACCTTCCTGATTCCTTTAAACTAGTCACTTCAACCACACTTCATTTCCACTTCAACCACAGTAATTAAACCGCAGTAAAACATTTACAAGTCTGTTTCCTCCATTAGCCACTAAGCTCCTTATGAGTAGAAAATGTTTTATTTACCATTGAATTGCCAAGTCCTAGCTTAGCACCAGGCACATAGTAGATGCTCAATAAATATTTACAGGATGAACAAAACAACTTGAAAACAAAGTGCTCAAATGTGCGCTGTATACTAGGAATGAGAAATAAATGTGAGCTAATTTAATTGGGACTTCTTGGAAAAGGCAGAATTTGAAAAATGAACAAAATCATTTGTTGGAGAATTATGGGAAGAATAAGTTTTAAATAAAGGATGTCATGTTCAAGATTACTTGAAAACAAAACAAAACCATACGTACCTTCAGTTACTCCCCCAATAGCAAGAGAAATAATAGCTAAAACGTTTTCACATGATGAATGATTTATCTAACAACAGAGGAGAAAACAATTTAATTTAGGGGCCGGAGTTCCAACTAATCTGATAACAATAAAAACATTAAATTAATTATCACAAATATGGGATAAAGATGATTCTTCACAGAAGATAAAATTAACTTTTAAGATGAAAATACAAAAAATAAATAGTAATAGTCACTAATTGTAGAATTATACCAAGTAAATAATAAGCAGTGATTCACTTAAAATCCAACAGTTGTAGGAAAATGGTTACATTAGCATGATTAAGGCTGTAAACTAATCATGTACAAAAGAGCTGAGGCCATAAATCAATCAACAGCACGGGGCGAAGGCGGGGACAGGAGAATGAATTGTACTGGTGCATCAACATGTATGAGAGGGTTTTAATAGAAGGGAGGTAGTGTCTAGGTTCAATAACATCATAAA
Organism: Rousettus aegyptiacus; assembly: GCF_014176215.1. Taxonomy (NCBI): domain Eukaryota; kingdom Metazoa; phylum Chordata; class Mammalia; order Chiroptera; family Pteropodidae; genus Rousettus; species Rousettus aegyptiacus. The sequence goes on along the minus strand of NW_023416287.1, from coordinate 55,586,300 downwards.
AACCAGCATTTATTGAATGTTGGGTAACTGTCACTCTACAGAACAACCTTGAAAGAATGGTTATTTCCCTTCTTGCAAATAAAAGTGAGGCTCAGAAGAATAAAGTAACTTGCCCAATTCCTCACAATAGGTAAGTGACTAGGTCTGAAGAAGAAAAAATAAGTTTTGATGCAGAATTGTCCAAAAGGAAGGGACACTGTATTACGTCCATGAGAAAAAGTTCCAGCTTCTCAGCACCCAACCTTCACTAAACAAGAATAAACTGATGAAACTTTTCCTTTCATTCAGGTGCCCCACTAATGGTAAATAAATCCTTTCATTCAGGTGCCCCACTAACGGTAAATAAATCCAGATTTTTCACATTTGATTAAATTTCTCTACTGAAGTTAGACAAGCTCTAGTTTTTTTTTTTTTTTTTTTTTAAAAACTAGGCAAGCTCTAGTTTAAAAAAAAAAAAAAAACTTATCAGAAGAATGCCATGAGAAAATGAGAACATGGAATCCCAATTTCCCATGCTGAACATCCCTACTTGATCTTTTGTGTCACTACAGGATGTGCCTCTGTCTATACAGCAAAGCAAGAGGGCCCATCTACAAATTCTAGTTCTTGCTCAGGACAACCTGAACTTTTCTTATACTATTCACTTGGAGAGAGTTATCTCCATTTAGTAAACCAAACTCTTCAAAGGATTTTGCTCCTGTGCTGTCAAAATCCTTACTTATTATATAACTCCTATTATATGATCAAGTCAGCTTTTGAAAAATAGTAAGCTCACTCTAGGAAAAATAATATTTAAATAGTCATTCAAATAAAAACAATTTTAAAAATAACATAACTTATTAATTTGCCAATAACAATAAATTAAAAAAAAAACATACTTACAATTTCTTCTTCTAGAACACCTCTGAAAGCTTGGTCAAGAGTACACTTTTTTTCATTTTCACTATTAAAAACAAAAGACAGTTACATTTTTCAAACAGCTCAGGGTAAGTATAAAGATTCAGGCAAGCATATTCATGGATATCAATGTCTTACCTGCCAGGTAACTGGTTGAAAGTATTCAACAATGGCTTGATATTTTTGCTGTTCAGGGCCTCTCTGGTAGACTTCTAGAAAAATAAAAATAGCAAATAAGTAGAAAATTTTTGCTTTTTACTGAAAAATATATCACTCATAAGTATTTCTAACTTAAAAATATTTATAACTGGGAAAAATCACCTATCAGTCAGTCTATCAGCAGTTCTTATTCAAATGCCGCTTACTGATATATACTCATCACTTTAAACCCGGCCAAGAGCTTCTTAGCTAGGCTTTCTCATTCCAGGTTTTCTCTCCTATTATAAATATTTCATTCATGAGAGTATTCTGCTTTTTCTAAAAAGTCTCCAAATGACTCCTTATTTACAGGTTTTGGTTTTAAAGTTTTGTAGCTTCTATTCAATCTTATTTCCCACTACCCCTTCACTCTTCACTAAGGTTTACCCATTTTCATAATTTTCTATCAAGCTCATTCTAGTGTATTTACACATTCATGTTGTTCTTCCCGCCTGCTCATGCAAATTCTATACATTTTTCAGGGCCCATCTCAAGTCCTACCACCTCTAGGTAGCTTGCTCAGTACAGTCCCCATACATAGTAAATACCACCTTCTGGTTACCTTAAAGTAGTCGCAATTGAAAGACAAAAATATTGCAAAGTCATTTATTCTGTGAAAATTCACAGAATAAATTACCTCATTGGAGTTAGATTTATACTGGAAATGTCCATTCCTGACTCTGCCAAGAACAGGCCCTATCATCTTGGGCAAATCCCGTAATGCTACCTTTTCCTCACCAGTTAAACAAAAGGGTTGTTGTAGACCCTTACTACCAGCAGCAGCGGTATTGCCTGGGAACTTGTTAGATTCCCAGTGCAAGCCTACTGAATGAGAATATACCTTTAACAAGATCTCAGGTGATCCCACAACACAAGGAAGCTGGAGATACACTGTACTCGATAATCTCTAATTAAATGGCCTCTTCCAGGACTAACGTGATATTCCTAACAATTACTCTTCGCAGAATTTCAAAGCACCAGAGATTACAGCAAAACGCACAGAAAGAAAATCATTCTGATAACATAAACAAGATATAATCTGATAGCAGACAAACCCCACACTGTATGGGGGTGGGGGGAACCCCTGCACACACAAAAAACTACTGACTACAAAGAATCAATTTTCTTTCACGGAATTTTCATTCTGGCATCACTATAACCAGTTAAACATTTAGTATGCACAGCTAATCATCTGAGTAGCTGAATCAAGTCTCGAGATATTGGCACAAAAGCTAAAGATAAATATGATCAAACAACTTAGAACAAGATTCTTCATGCTGAGGGGTATGTGGGCAACACAAAAAGAAAGCTCGGTTTAAAATCAGAAAAAAAAGTTTAGTAAATCGCTCAACTTGTGTGTGTGTGTGTGCGTGTGTGAAGGTGTCTCAGTTTTCATGTCGACTACGAAGGATAATTCGTAGTGCTAACTTGAAAACGCTCTGTAAGGTGTTTCTCAGATGCTAAAATTACTGTTCTTCAATGTGTAAGAATAAAATGACATCTGGCAACCCTTCCCAAGCTTTTCCCACTTAGGATTTCTTAATCGACCTCTTAGGAGATATGAAGAGTGAAAGATGTGAACAGGGGGCCAGAACAATCATCGGGCAGTTAGGAGGTGGGACAGGAGCCGGTTCTCTGGGCTAAAACCACTCCCTTCCAGTTCTGGAGACACCTGCCCTACTAAGCGAGCTGCAGAGTCGCTAAACCAGACGGGAGATCATCTACGGATGAGCCCTGCATGCAGAGCGCCCAGAACGCGGACACCCGGCTCCAGCCGGCAGAATGGCGGAAACGGACAGCAAAGGACGCGCGGAAAAGCAGGTAATGCGCTTTTCCCACCTCCCAGCTCCAGACAGGGCTGGGAGCCAACGCTGCGGCGTATACACCTCTGTCTTCGATTTACCCTAAGGTAAAATTCCAGTACTTTCATCGAGAGGAGGGTAAAGAGTAGCGCCGGGTCAAGGCCGCTCCCTCCCGCTTTACACTCACGGTAAACCGCGTCCGCGCTTCGGGTAAACTGAAGAGCGGCGGCGTCGGAGACATCTTCTCGGCTGCGCGTGCCCGCCACCGCGCTGCGGCGCAGGCTGATGACGTCAGGCCGGGAGCAGCGAGATTACCCGCTCCGTACGCGGCTAGAGCGGCGTGTGAGCAAAGGGGAGGGCCGCCTGGTAGTTGGGAGCTTCTGTGATGACCGAGTTCAGGTGGGCATCGGAAGCCTCAGTCCGCCACACACTACCTGGTCCGGGTTCGTGGGTAACCTTTGTGGAGATGGCGTATGGGTGGCTGCGCCCCTGTAAAGTCTGCAGGGAACAGGCACAGGCTGGGACAATTACCGCGGTGCTTTTCCTGGTTTGGAGAAGCCGAGCTAGGTACGGCTCACTGGGGTGCACGGGAAGCTAACCGCTGCCTGAGAATCGAAGGCAGGTGGGTTATCTGGCAAAGCAAGATGGGCCAGTGTTGACAGTGGCCGTGAGCACCCGGACCTCCGTCCTTCCCAAAGGAGTAGTCTCAGCCCCGGATTTGCGTATCAGCCTTGTAGTTCATGGGCCCTGTAGCTCATGAGCAGTTCATTCTTCTATGAAATAGAAGTAATGCCTGTGTCACAGGGCTCTTGAAAAGCGCGAATGAAATAATGCAAGTGTGGCTTGCATAGCAACATAATGATTATTATTAATATCTTGGAATCTGTTAACTTGCGGGCACATATAGATCTCTACAGTAAGAGAAGGACCGAGGAGGAATGCAGTATTCGACGCTGATAGGAAAATGGATAGCCCTGCGTCTAGGGTAGAGGCACCCCTTTCGAAACCATGCGTTCTCAGCAATTTCCTTCCATGTCTCTTCTCACTGGAGAGGCTTGACCAATGAGAAGTCAAGCAGCCCTTACTTTCTTAGTTGGAATTATGCTGTGGGGAGAGAAATTATGCAATGACTCAAACGGAAGGAACTTCCACGTGTACCTAAATGGAGAAAGTTAGGTGCGCTTTACCTTGTTCCCTTCGTTGACATCCAACGAGAATACAGGAAGCCAACAACAACAAAATATGTTTATAGTGTTGCCCGTAAGTGGGAATTGTGAGCAATGATGGCTACCTGGAGCATTGCAGTCTTTTTTAGAATCAACAGAATCATTCAGGTTTGATTGTATAACAAATCTCAAAATTGGCAAACTAAACTCTTATTAACTGATTTAAGAGGTAACCGTTGTAATAGGATTATTATTTTACAGGCGATTATTAACTAGAGCACAATTAAGACCAGAGAAAGAAATACATTTTTTTACAAAAATCTAAACATAAGAAGAGCTGGAGTTTATTTGACTCATCCATCAAAGCCCAGTGACTTAGAATTCTATTTGTTTATTCAGCAAACATTTGTTGGATACATTGTACACAATGGACAGTATTTGTTGAAAGAATAGTATATGAACAAGTGAACAAAGTAATAAAGCTTAATTCTATTTTGAGGAGCTCTTAGTGCGGTTGACAAAAGGAACAAACATTTACAGTATGTATACAATTTCCTAAGTAATTTAGGTAATAGCTACTGTACGAGATCAAAGGAGAGCAAAATCCCTACCATATAAGGTGGTCAAGGAGCCTTTATCGAAAAGATAGAATATGAGCTGGACCCAGGAAGATTCCAATAGACAGAGGTAGGAGTGGGAAGGGGTGAATAGGAAAGATACTCCCAATGGAGAGAATGGTATGAGCAGAGGTATGGAAGAGAGAAAGCATAGTGGAAGATAGCTGTTTTCTTCAACATTGGGTTCTGAACAGAAATAGGGCTGAACAATTAATCTGAAACCACATTGTATTAACGTTTGAGGCCAAAGAATGTTATGGGTTTAAAAATGGCTTTTACAGTTTCTACCAAGTTGTTGCTGGTAGTATATTTGGAAACAAACTATTTGCTTCTTAGTGAAGAAACACCAGATAAAGACACAGTAGGAAAAAAAAGTAGCACTCTTCACAGGATGATGAAGAGTTATCCTTTAATGGGTACAGATTTGGGCTTGGGATGATGGAAAAGTTATGGAAATGTATAGTGGTGATGGTTGCACAACAATGTGAATATGCTTAATACCCCTGAGAGGTACACTTAAAAATGGTATAAAAAGGGAAAAATGCTAAATTTTATGTATATTTTACTATAGTAGAAAAAAAAAACTTAAAAAGCAGCAGTCTGACCTAGATAGCTTAAAAAGGGCAAAGATACACAGATATCAGTATGATTTGAGACCTCAAGATAAGATTCTATTCCAAAACATCAGAAGTAGTAGGTATTGCACTTTTAAAAAGATGTCTATTAAAAATCACTACTGCAAAATATATTTTAACATTTAGATCACTTTAATAAATGCTTTATAATTCCCAATGCACTTAACATAGTATCTCATTTGATCCTCTAAAGGATATTTTGAGGTAGGTAAATGCAACTGTTGTGCCCATTTTACACACGAGGAAGCAAACTCAAAGAGATGGCATTCTTGATAGAGATAATTGGCAAAATGAGACTACCCAAGGATTTTGATCCCAAGTTTTGTGCTTTCTACAGTGTTACACTGCTAAATGATGTTATTTTATTGAGCACTTTCTATGAGCCAGACACTTCTTATTTCTACTCCTTACACCAACATTGTACATAGTTATATATCAGTGAAGAAACAGGCTCATCCATCCTAGGTCACATGACTAGAGAAAGTTAGTTTGAGATTTGAGCCCGGCTTTAATCCCAAAGCCTGTATTTTTCTCAGGTCTTAACTCCTGAATCTTTACTAATCCATGTGCCTAGTTAATGTTTCATAAATTATTTCCTTCAGTTGCATAAAAATAAGGATCATATTGTCATTAGTAACACATTATGAGTTTTTTTTCTTAAGTATGTAATAACCAAGGGCAGATATCCAATAACATGTAACCTCTTCACTTAGATTTATTGCACACTTGTTTTTCCCTTTATGCTAATGAGATAAGATGGACCAGGAACTGCCTCTCTGTTATGAAATACCCTCCATGGGAAGTTCTAGGCTAGGTGGTTTAGATCAGTTCTAAGCATTCATATCTTTATTCCTCTTCTTTTCCTTGGTGTGATCTTAGTTGGATTCAGGTTGCTGTTGGAGTGGTGAGATCTAGGAGAAAAGGGGGAAGCTTAGTCTGCGTTTGTTCAAGTCTTTATCTTCTAGCTCAGGCAAAAGGAAACTTTGCTCCATGCTCACCAGTCAATCACATTAGGATATTGGATTGCAGCTTTTGCTGGTTCAGGTTCTGGGCCTTAGCCATCTTTCCCTTTCTCTCTCTCTCTTTGTAATTTGAATGGATTGAGAGAATTATATTTACAGGGAACTGATGCTTGAGAGGCAAAGCTGAGCAAAAAGAATGAGACTCCATTGGGAAAGGAATGGGACTGGGCAGAATAATAATGGAAGAGGGATGGCACTTTGTGAATTTTTTTGTGTGTGTGGAAAAGGAATTACATGAAAACTGGGTGCTGTATTTTTATGGAGTGGTAGCAATTTTCAAACATTTTATACTATTTTGTTTATTCAACGCATTTATATTGATTACTTACAATCTGTCAGTCACAGGTACAATATTGGATTGTATATGCAGCATTATTATTTTATTAAATTATAAGTACTGTGTGTATCATTATCAGGTATACATACTAAAACCCTCTTTGGTGAGCTTAGTTGGACCACAAAGGTGAGCATAATTTAAGATGAGAAATAGAATAGTGAATGACTTCTTGTTTGGTAAGCCCACTTTCTTGTAGAGTTAGGCAGAGATTTTGCTTGAAATTGTATCATTGCTTGGCTTGTTCCCCTTTCCTGTCCTGTTTCTCTCTTCCCCTTACTGTTTTCTCCTGAGAGCACCTTAATAAATCATTTGCTCACAAATTCTCACATCAGGGTTTGCTTCTAGGTATCCTAATTGTGTTAGTTTGAGTCTACCAAGAAGCAGACACCAACACAGGATTAGATGTGCAAGAGATTTATTGTAGAGAGAGCAGGAGCAGTCAGACAACTATGTAGGCTGACACCTCTGGAAAGGAGGGAGGTTTAGGTAGGAAGTTTGAGTGAAGTGCAGCTCCAAGAAAGGTTTGACTCTTGTCAGTGGAGAGTCCTCAGGTTAAACTTCCTTGTTGGAAGAGTTTGGCAGTTTGCCGGAATGGGTCTGCTGTCTGTCTTGCTCAGTGGTTAACTAAACGCAGCCTGGCTTCTGTGAAATGTGGTTAATCCAAAAGGCAGTAGCTGAGATTGTCAGTCCATTGTGCACCCCACAGCAAAAGATCCGAGTGGAGCATTTTCATGGCCACCACACTGTCCTAGGAGATTGATATAACAATATTTTATTCCTTCATTTTCAGGAAATATTTTTTTTCATTTGTTCTCAATAATTGTATATGAACATAGCTCCATGAACAAAACAGAAGTGTTACTACCCTCATGGAGTTTTTATTTTGTGGGAGAGCAGGTCTTATATTATAAAATAAATAAAAACATAAAAGAATTTTACTGTAGTAAATGCTGTGAAGGAAATAATAGCTAGTATCTGTTGAGTGTCATTGCGTGCTTGAATTCTAACCACTTTACATGTATGAACTCATTTAATCTTCTCAGCAACCTTATGAGGTAGGTACACTTTCTTACCAGCTTTTAGAAGAAGAACCTGAGGTGAACAGTGCTTAAGGAACTTAGCATCAGGGTCACTCAAAATCAAAGGAATGAGAGACTGAGGCAGAGAATACCGCTTAGGCGGTATTTAAATAGAATTGTAAGGCAAGACCTCTCTCAGGTCTGAGGAGGTAATATTTAAGTTGTATATTTGCAAGGGTGGGATTTGTCAGGGAATGCAAAAAAGAACATTCTGGGTAGAAGGAACAGCATGTGCAGTGGCTTGTGTTAGGGAAAAGGTTAACACATTTGAGAACTGAAAGGCCATAGTGACAAGATGGAGAGCTGTGGAAAATGAAGTTGGAGAAATGGACAGGGCCAGATTCTTCATGACCTTGTGCCTCTCTGGAGTTTTTATTTTCTTCTCTTACACACTATAGTCTTCTGGAATCTCACTGAATGCAAAGTTTATTTTTAAAAGTTCTCTATTTTTTGTATAAACTGTTTCAGAGGAGAGTCATTTGCTTTCATTGGTCACCTTGCTTCCACTCTATGGCACATCTGATTTCCTTCATATGGCTGGTGATTTTTCATTATGTATTCATGTTTATAAATGAAGGTTAAGAGTCTTCATCCTAATAGCTATTTCAGGGGTTTCTCAGCACATTTCCCATTCCTCATTTGCCATTCCCACCCCCTTTCGCCCTATTCTTGTAATAGACAAAACAGTTGTGGGCATATGACCAGTCCTGGCCAACAATAAGTCTTTGAAATTTTTTTCTGCAGCTGCATAATATGGCTCCTGTACTTGTCAGAATTCTTTTTTTTTTTTTTTTAATAAACAATAGAAACCTGCTTTGGTTAGTGTTTTGAGAAGTAAGCTATTGGGAGGGTATCAGGAAGCTCATACAACCAAGTGGAAGGCTGGAGATAAAGCTTGGGCTCAGTGGAAGCAAGGCACAGTTTCAGTTTTAAGATGTTCCTGCTAACACCATTTCTAATGGTTTGGCTCTTCTCCTAGATTCTGTGGCCTCTGGACATACGCCACCATATCACCGAATGCTCACCATCTCACCATGCTGCTGCAGCTATCTTGCATCATCTCCAGCTTTTAAAACCTTTGCACTTTTTCCTCTAGATTCAAAGTCATGGCTGGGAGTATCTGATAAGCTACACTCAGATCTTGTGTTTGTTCTCTAGCTTTCAGAGAACTGGAAAAGTTATGCCTATCCTTCCTCGCTTTCGGCTTCTGTAGTAAGCAGCAGAGCCCTATTTTGGGATTTTCCTCCCACAGGAAAGGATATTTGGATGCTGAGCAGCCAATAGCATAATATCGGTTGATATGTGCAATTATCTGTTACCTCAGGGGCTATGATCAATATTGAGCTAGTGTTGCCATCTTCTCTATGACTTGGAGAAAGAGAAAATGGGGCCAACATACAGAAACAGAGCTGAAAGATGGGCTATAGGAAAAGGAAAGAGAGGAAGAGAAAGATGTTAGATGGGGAGGAGAGATGTAGGGGGAGAGAAAGAGAGATGGGAAAGTGATAGGAAGAGAGATTAATTGCAAATTATTTTGAGCTCTGGGATTTTTCATGTCAGATGACAGCTCCATTTGCATCTAAGTTACATGAACTATTAAGTCCCTTTTACAATAGTTTAATGCTATTTGGAATTAGACTTCATTCATTTGCCATCATAGAGTCCCAATTAATGAAGGAGCCGAGGTAGGTTTCATCTACAATTGTGTGAATAATTGTTTAGCTTAATTATTATTATTTTTGTTTGTTTTCATTTCTCAGCACCAAAAAGAGGAGGCTGGGCTCCCCTTTTAAAGTTCTGCATGGGGTGGATTGACTTTCACATGAACCCTTGTGCTGGAGATTGTGCTCTAGCAGTTGCACACAACTCTGTTACCTCCCATGAGTCAGTCTGTAGTTGGATTTTACCTCTGAGTGGTGGCACAGGAAAGTAGCAGGCATGCCTCCTTTTAGGTGAGGGGGTGACTTGAATGGCTGTAGACATGAATATTAGCCTATCATTATATGACTGGAAGCGATCTGGTAAGTGAAATTTATTTTCTGATGATGACTCTTAAACCTCAAATTATGTCAAAGCTTGGGAAGTTTTAGAGAAGGATGGAAGAGGAGTGTTTTAGTCTGAGTTAACCCCTCAAATAGTCAAAGACATGTGTCCAGGTAATTTATTTGAACAGCGATCTAAGGAAGTGGTGGAACCAGGAAGAATGAAACAGGAGGAAAAGCTACTGCAAAAGTACATTATTGTATTGGTCACTGCTGTGGGTTGACTAGAACTCAATTTTGCTGGAATCTTTTGAGGAACTATATACAATGTGCCTCAAAATTGTTTGCCCAAAGAAAGGAGGGAAAGCATTTATCTTTTGACTTCCAATCCCCATTCATCAAAGGCTGAGTCATGGGATGTTGCAGTTGTGCATGCCTGAATACATAGAGGGCTCCCATGGGGGTTTTGTGTAATAGTACAATATAAGAGAAGCCCTGGGGCAGGCAACAAAAAAAAGAGTATGATGTAGCTGAGGTGAAGTGCCCTCAGTTTCACCTTTGTGGACCTGGCTGTCATAACAGTGGCTAGAGTAAAAGTGGATCCAAAGGATGTGAGGCAGGGCCAAGAGATGTCCGATATAAGGGGAAAACATACCAAATTCTTAATCATATAAGGGGGGCCAAAATAAACTTTTTAGTTGTGTCTTAGCTAATTTAAAAAATAGATTCAAGTATATAGATTTAAAAATATAAAGGAATCTATTTACGTTTGTAGAATCAAATAATACGTACACCCCCAAGACCACTGGAGAAAATAAGAAAACATACACTTCGAATAACAAAAATTAGAAAACAAAGGAAATTGCAAAATCTCTCTCTCTCTCTCTCTCCCCCTCTCCCTGCCAATCTCCACTCCCCACCCCCTTGCCATCTCTCTCTGTTGCTCTCCGTCTCTCATTCTTTGGGTGGGTGGGTGGGGGCATAATATATAAATAAATGCATAAACAAATATGTGTATATGTTAAAGTAAATATTACAATGATAAAAACAAAAACACATGTATCAAAGCAGGGGTGTATCTAGTCAGAAGTTTATACAGTTTGGGAGTGGTGGTCTTTAAGAATAATAATACAAAATTACAAATACGAAATTAGATATGAAAGTGAATTTTTATTTGGAATGAGAAAATAAATGACAATGCATTACAGATGTCACAAACATCATAAAATTCAGAATAACATTAACTGCCTGATATCCCTCTATAATACTTTTTCCTACATTTTTGACTGCATATTCTTTGATCACCTCATCATATCACAGTGATTATGTAATATTTTTATTAAAACAAAGATAATTTAGCTTTTCACTTAGCATAGTGAATATTTGTTTTTATTGATATTTTAGAAAAGCTTTTTTTTTTTTCTCCAGCTTCACAACTAATTAAGTCTCATCTGTGACTTCCTCAGCAGTTCCTTGCTCAGGTGATGTTTCTTGCTCTGAGAACTCAACTATAGCCAGAGCTTGCCCAGCCAGCCCTGTCCTCTTTGCCATAGGTACCCCTGACCCCCTGTACCCCCAGTAAGCCAGTCCTTGATGGGGAGAGGTAGCCATGAACTTTGTGTAGGGCGCAGAGCAACACCTTTTAAAAATATCTCTTTTTTTTTTTTGGCGATGTTGGTGGGTCCTGGCTGCTTAATGGGGTCTACCGGGGTAGCTTGTCAATGAGGGCCAAGAAGACACAGTAGCACTGGCACTTCTCTAGATAAAAGGGAATACTAAACGTACTTGATTAACCAAAAGATGTCAGGAAAAGAGGAACAAAGATGGGCAAATAGAAAACAAAGAGCATGCTGACAGAGTAAAATCCATTCATATCATTAATTGCATTAAAATTGGTGGAATAGTAATAAAATAGGTAGAATTTTAAGGACATGCAAATATAGAATCCTGGATTGGATTCTGGAACAGAAAAAGGACATTAATGTAAAAACTGGTGACATGCAATTAAGTTCTGGAGTTTAGGTAATATTAATATGCCAGTGTTGTTGTTTTAGTTTTGATAAATGTCATGCTTACATAAGATATTAACATTAGTGTAAACTAGTTGAGAGGTATTCAGGACCTCTCAGTATCTTTGCAACTTTTCTGTGAATCTAAAGTTATTCCAAAATAAAATGTTTATTAAAAAATATCTTTAGACAAAATATAAAATAAAAACCTTACAGTGTCTGTCTAGATTAAAAAACAACTCATATGTTATTTATAAGAATATACTTTAAAAATATGATCAGATAAACTTAAAGTGAAACACTAATGATGGGAAAAACAGAATTAATGTGTTAATATTGGGAAAAAACAGCCACCTACACAGTATTATGATAAATAAAGAAGCTCACTTTATAATAATTAAATGATAATCTAATTAAGAAAACAACAATCCTAAATGTGTGTACATCTAAAAATGAAGTAGAAACTGGCAGAACTAAACAGATAAATAGTAAAATTCATAATCATAGTTGGAGACTTTAATATGTTTCAAGAAGAAAAAAATAAGTAAAGCAGAGACTATTTGAACACTTATTCAACTTGACATAATTGATAATTTATAAAACACTGCACCCAAGAAATGAGAATGAATTTTCAAGTACACAAGGATCATTTACCAAAGTAGACCATAATTCAAGCATAAAGCAAGTCTTAAAACTTCTTTTTATTATTTTAAAAATTATTTTTCAATTATTTTTTAATTACAGTTGACATACAATATTAGTTTCAGGTCTACAACATAGTGATTAGACATTTATATAACTTATGATGTGATCACCCCGGTAAGTCTTGTACCCATCTGAAACCATAAATAGTTATTACAATATTATTGACTATATTCCCTATGTAGTACTTTAAATTCCCTTGACTGTTTTGTAACTACCAATATGCACTTCTAAATCCCTTCCCCTTTTTCACTCTTTCCAACTCCCTTCTCATCCGGCAACTACTGAAATGTTCTCCGTACCTATGAGTTTGTTTCTGTTTGTTCGTTTATTTTGTCTTTTACATTCCACATGTAAGTGAAATCACGTATTTGTCTTTGATTTATTTCACTTAGTGTAATGCACTCTAGGTCCATCTGTGTTGCAAATGGCAAGACTTCAATCTTTTTTTATTGCTGAGCAATATTTCATTGTGTATATGTACCGTATGTACTTTATCCATTTGTCCATTGCTGGACAAATGAACATAGTGCTGCAATGAACATAGGGATATGTATGTCTTTTTGAATTAGTATTTTGGGTTTCTTTGGATAAAGAAAATGGAATTGCTGGGTATTCTTTGTCTCTGTTGTAGCCTTTGTTTTAAAGTCTATTTTCATGGATATAAATATTGCTACCCCAGCTTTTTTTTTTAACTTCTATTTACATAAAACATCTTTTTCCATCCTTTTACTTTCAGTCTGTGTGTGTCTTTTGATCTGAAGTGAGTCTCTTGTAGTCAGCGTATATAAGGGTCTTATTTTCTTATCCATTCATCCACCCTGTTTTTCTTAATTGGAGCTTTTAATCCATTTATGTTTAAGGTGATTATTGATAGGTATGTAATGATTGAATTTTATTATTTATATTTTGAATATTTTTTTCTTAAAAAAGTACCTTTAACAATCTTACAATATTAGTTTGGTGGTAATGAACTCCTTAGCTTTTTTTTTTTTTTTTGGTCAGGGATTAAAACTTCTAAAGAAATACATCATATAAAATATGTTCTCTGACAATAATAGATTTTTGAAATCAATAACAAAAGAATATCTAGAAAAATCACCAAATATTTGTAAATTAAGCAGTAAAATTCTGAGTAATCTATAGGTCAAAAAGAAATCACAAGGGAATTTAGAAAATATTGTGTATTTATGATAATGAAAACAATTAAAAATATTTGTGAACATAGCTAAAAAATGCTTGGAGGAAAATTAGAAAAGAAAGAAGGGTTAAAAATCAGTTGTATGAATTTCCATCTTAAGCAAGCAAATGAAGAGCAAATTAAACCCTAAGAAAGACAAAGCAACAAAATAGAAAACAAGTAACAGACAAAAATGAATGAAACCAAAGGTTGGTTCTTTAAAAATTAATAAAATCTACTAACTTTTAGCAAAATGATCATGAGTAAAAAGAGAAAACTCAAATTGTTATTATGAGAAATGAAAAAAGAGACATCATTACAGATTGCACAGGCATTAAAAAGGTAATATGAGGATAGTATTAAAAACCTTGAGGCAATAAGTTTGACAGCTTAGAGGACAAGGAAAGTTTTTACAAAATCCAGCTTACCAAAATCGACAGAGAAGAAGTAGGGAATCTGAATAGTGCTATACTTGTTAAAGAAATTATGTAATGAAAACGTTTCCAGAGAGCAAACTAGGTCTAGATCACTTTATTGGTAAATTCTACCATATATAAGTTTGGCCAAACATTCGAAGTCTATATAATGTTATCAGATTAAAAGGGGAAAATATGAATAGGCATCTTAATAGAAGAAAATTCAACACCATGACTTAAAAAAATCACCAAACTAGGAGTAGAAGGGAATTTTAAAATTGGATAAAAAGTATCTTAAAAGGTCTTCAGCTAACATCATAATAATGAAATATTGGAATATTTGACCCTAAAGTCTGGAAGAAAATAATGATGTCTACATTCACTACTTTTATTTGACATTATAATGAAAGTTCTAGCCAGTATATTAAGACAAGAAAAAAAAATCAAAAAAAGACACAAGGATTAGAAAGGAAGAAGTAAAATTATCTTTATTTGCAGATGGCACATTATTTTTACATAGGAAATTCAAAGGTATAAATAAGTACTAATCAGTGAATTTAGCAAGATTATAGGTTATAAAATTAATCTACATTTTTATTTTTGTATAGCAGTTCTAAAAATTTGGAAACTTAAATACTATTTATAATAGCATAAACAACATCAAATATCCAGGAATAAATTTTAGAAAAGTTGTACAGGAATTTAAGAACATTGCTGAGATAAATTTAAAAAGATGTAAGTGAAAAGGCAAGCTATGTTTATGAACTTAAAGGTTGAATATTGTAAAGGTATCAATTCTTCCCAAGTTGATTATAGATTCAATCTTAATAAAAATCCCAGTAAACTTCTTATAGAAATTGACAAGCTGATTCTAAAATTTATACAGAAATACAAAGGACCTAAAATACCTAAGATAATATTGAAGAACAAAGAGGAAATGCATGACTAGATTTTAAGACTTTCTATAAAATTATTATAATTAAGTCATTAAAATATGTAATAAGGGTAGAAAAGTAGACCAAAGGAACAGAATAGAGAGTCCAAAAATAGACTTAGGTAGCTAGTTACTTGGTCTTTGAAAAAGGTGTAAATGGAATTTAATATGGAAAATGAAGATCTTTTTAGTAATAGTTCTGGAGCAACAATATCCACATAGTAAAAAAAAATGAACTTTATACCTTTCATCATGTATAAAATTACTTTGAAATTAAATAGAGAACAGAAAAATATATGAAACTAAGTGTTGGTTTTTTGAAGAGATAAGATTAACAAACCCTTAGCTAGCCTAAGGAAAAAAAAAGACTCATCAGAAATGAAAGACTTTTCAACTGATGTCACAGGAATAAAAAGGATTATGAAAATATAAACAAGTACACACCAACGAACTCAACCCAGAAGAAATGGATAAATTCCTATAAATGTACAACTTACTAAGACTCAGTCATGAAGAAATGGAAAGTCCAATTAGACCTATAACTAGTAGGGAATCAAATCAATAATTAGAAATCTCCCAACCAAGAAAAGCCCAGGACCAGATGTCTTTAGAAGAATTAATGTGAATCCTTCTCAAACTCTTCCAAAAAATAGAAGAGAAGGGAACACTTCCAATTGAGGCCAGCATTACTCTGACCCAAAGCCAGAGGAAGACACTATGAGAAAAGAAAACTACAGACCAATATCCCTAATGAACATAAATGCAAAAATCTTCAACAAAGTATTGGCAAACCAAATTCAATAGCACATTAAAAGGACCATACACTGTGACCAAGTGGGATTTATCCCTAGGATTCAAGCATGTTTCAGCATGTGATTTCAATAAATGTGATATACCACCTGAACAAAATGAAGAAGAAAAATCACATGATCATCTCCATAGGTGCAGGAAAAAAATTGACAGAATTCAACATTCTTTCATGATTAAAACTCTCAAATTATGTTTAGAAGGAATTTGTCTCAGGATAATAAAGGCTGTATGAAAAGCCTATAGCTAACATTCTCAACAGTGGACTGATGAAGGCTTTTCCTCTAAGATTAGAAATAAGGTAAGGATGTCTACTCTCACCACTCCTCTGCAGCGGAGCACCGGAAGTCTTAACCAGAGCAATTAGACAAGAAAAAGAAATAGACATCTAAATTGTAAAGGAAGAAGTAAAATTGTCCCTGAAGGTGATATAATCTTATATATAGAAAATGCAAAAGACTCCATAAAAAAAAAAAAAACTGGGAGAGCTAATTAATGATTTCAGTAGAGTTGCAGGATACAAAATCAATATGTAAAAATCAGTTCCATTTTACACAGT
This sequence comes from Rousettus aegyptiacus, assembly GCF_014176215.1. Classification (NCBI taxonomy): domain Eukaryota; kingdom Metazoa; phylum Chordata; class Mammalia; order Chiroptera; family Pteropodidae; genus Rousettus; species Rousettus aegyptiacus. The sequence goes on along the minus strand of NW_023416287.1, from coordinate 55,569,958 downwards.
AACGTTGAACTATCTGGAAAAGAAGAAAACAATTCCACTTATTATAGCAAAAAGAGGAATAAAATAGTAATATATATATAAAGAGGTAAAAGCATACATTGAAAACTAAAACATTGATGAAAGAAATATAAAAAGACACAAATAAACAAAAAGACGTCCCATATTCATGAGTTGTAAGAGTTAATATTATGTGCATACTGCCCAAAGTGATCTACAGTTTTCAATGCAATTGCTATAAAAAACTCCAATGACTTTTTTTCACAGAAATAGAAAAAGCAATTCTAAAATTCACATGGAATCATAAAAGACCCTGAATAGCCAAAGCGATCTTGAGAAAGAAGGATGAAATTGGAAGCATCACACTACCTGATTTCAAAAATATTACAAAACTACAGTAATCAAAAAAGTATGGCACTGGCATAAAAACAGGTATATAGACCAATGGAACAGAATAAAGAGGCTGAAAATAAATATATCCATGCATATATAGTCAACTGATCTTTGCCACAAACACACAATGGGAAAAGGATAGTCTCTTCAATAAATGGTGCTGAGAGAACTGAATATCCACATACAGAAGAATGAAATTAGACCCTTATCATACCAAATACAAAAATGAACTCAAAATGCATTAAAGACTTAAATGTAAGATCTCAAACTGTAAAACTGCTAGGAAACATAGGAAAAAGCTTCTTGACATTCATGTGGGCAATGATTTTTTTGGATGTGACTCCAAAAGCACAGGCAACAAAAACAAAAATAGGTGAGAGTACATCAAACTACAAAGCTTTTCCACAGCAAAGGAAAAATTAAAAGTTAGAACCGTTGGAATACAAAATATTTGCAAACCATACATCTGATAAGGGGTTAACATCCAAAATATATGAGGAACTCCAACAACTCAATAGTCAAAAACCAAACAACTCAATTAAAAAATTGGCAAAGAACCTGCATAGACATTTCTCCAAAGAAGACATACAAATGGCCAGCAGGTATTTGAAAAGATGCTCAACAGCACTAGCCATCAGGGAAATGTGAATCAAAACCACAGGGGAATATCACTTCATATCTGTTTAAGAGCTGTTATCAGAAAGGTAAAAAATAGCAAGTGTTGGTGAGGATGTGGAGAAAAGGGAACCCCTTCTACACTGTTGGGAAGAATGTAAAGTGGTGCTGCCACTATGGAAAACAGTATGGATGTTTCTCAAAAAATTAAAAATAGACTACCATATGATCCAGCGGTCTCATCTCTGGATACATATGTGTTTATCCAAAGAAAGTGAAATCAGTATTTCAAAACTATATCAGTGCTCCCATGTTCATTGCAGCACTATTCACAATAGCCAACATATGGGAACAACCTAATTGTCCATTGATGAATGAATAAAGTAAATGTGAGATATATATGTATGTATATAATATATACACACTCTTTCTATGTATATATGTATACACACGATGGAATATTATTCAGCCTTTAAAAGGAAGGAAATTCTGCCATTATGACAACATGGATGAATCTGGAGGACATTATGCTAAGTGAAATAAGCCATACATAGAAAGACAAATCCTGCATGATCTCACATATATGTGGAATCTAAAAAACCAAATTCATAAGAGTAGACTAGAATGGTGGGTGCAAGGGGCTAGGGGGATGGGGAAAATGGGGGAGATGCTGGTCAAAGGGTACAAACTTGGTTATAAGATGAATAAGTTTTGAGTATCTACTACTATACAGCATGGTGACTGTAGATAGTAATACTGTATTATATACTTGAAATTTGCTAATAGAGAAAATCTTAAGTGTTTTCATTACACAAAAGGTAACTATGTGAGGTGATAGAAATGTTAATTAGCTTGATTGTGGCAATCATTTCACAATGTGTTTGTATATTGCAACATCACATCATATCCCTTAAATATATATAATTTTTGTCAATTATACCTTAATAAAACAGGAAAAAATGTAAACTTGCCCTACTAGATATAAACTTATACTGATGAGAATTAAGATATTATAGTTATGGTTTAGGGAAAGATAAATAGACTAATGAAAGAGAATAAGGAGCCCCCAGACAGAAGCACACATTTGTAAAACTTTATATTCTATCGTATCATATTATAAGACATTATGATTAACAGTCAATAGGAAAATGGGAGATTGTATGATAAATCATCCTGGGACAATTGGTTATCCACGTGTGAAAAAATAAAAATGAATCCCTCATACCATATCAAAAAATTCTAAGTGGATTGAATAGTATTAAATGCAAACTAAATTACTTCGAATATCTCTTAATTACCTTGGAGTAGGGAGGATCTTCTCAAACAGAACACACAGAGGAAAAGAATGATAGTTTTGGCTACATTAAAATTAACTGTGGCTCATCAAAATTCATGGTAATAAAAATGGAAAGGCAAGACTTAGAGTGGTAGAAGGTATTTGCAACTCATAACCAGTGATTAATGTAAAATATATTTTAAAAACTTTTATGAGTCAATAAAAAATGGCAAAAAACTCAAGTTAATGGTAAAATACATAAACAGCAAATTCATGCAGAAGAGGAAACACAAAAAGATGCCTCATCTCACAAGTAATCAAGGCAATGCATAAAACAATACTGAGATATTGTTTTCTCATTATCAGATTATCACGAGTTAGAAAGCCTGATGGAAGTTAACAAGGAGGTGGGGCTTCTATACTCAGCTGATGGGAATGTAATCTGGCGCAACCATTTGGGAAAAGAATTTGGCGTTCTTGTAAGGTTGAAGGAATAATACTCTTCAATTCAACAATTCTATTCTATAAACACAAGAGGATTTCTTACACATGTATATTGAGATGTGCACAAGAATGTTTATTTCAGTACCATTGGTAATGCTGCAGAATTGGAAATGTCTAGTGTCAATTAATTGGTGAATAAAATTTTAAAATTTCAATTGATGTGTATGTAAGGCAGTGAAAATTAAGGAACTAGATAGATGTACTTGTTTATATCTGAATAAATTTCAATGGTTGGAGTGATCATGATTTATAATTTTCAAAAGCAATGTAATAATAAAAATGAGAAATCCGGTGGAAGAAAGTTCTGGGGTTTGTCAAGAAAAAAAGCATTTTGTGGATAAAGGGGTTTTTCTTTCCATTAAAATATGACCTTTTAACATACTTTGCCTCTTTTATATGTATATTGATACAATTACCTTAAAATCCGTTGGAATGGTACCTTTTTTGAGGTAACTGGTTCTTACCGCAAGAGGTCAGCATTTACATGGAAATATTTCTTCTAAAGTAGCATAGTGGAAAAACTGAGACAAAAAGTGAACTTTCTGTATTTGGATGTATTCCTATCTGATTTGGATTCTGGTAACTTAAACTACTATAGTCAATGCAAATTTTAAGTAAGTTATTACACAAAATGGTATGTATAGTGCTGTGTTAGAATACTTTATTAGTTCTGAGTAACAGCAGCTCCATGCTGCAAAAGGCAAGAAGGCTTTGTCTTTGATGGTGTTTTTCTTTCAAAGAGTTTCTTTAATGGCTATGTATGTCAGTTTAAAAAATAAGTGATACATAAGTGAATAATAAGTTATTTCATGAGGTTTTTTGACCCTCACCCTAGCATGTGTTATTTCTAATACCTCTTAGAGGAAAATGAAGCAGTTTGCCCTCAGGGCTAGAAGAGGGCTCTGCCACTTGGTTCTGGTTAAACTTTCCACTACAACGTTTCTTTACCCAACTCCAGCTTCCTTCCACCCACTTTGTAAATGGAAAGTAGTGAAGAGTTTCCTGTTTTGAAGTCAGCACCAGACCTACACTAAATTGTCAGCGTTGATGGCAATGAACCTTAGACTGGGAGTCCAAGATAGCATTTTTATTCAAACACCTTCCCCACAGTGCTTAGCACATTACTTTGTATCTGAATGTCTGCCTTAATGAAAATAGAAAACTGATCAATCCATTCTCAGCTAAAAATCCTTCAATGGCTCTAAGTAGCTTTCAACACCAAGTTGGAATAGCTCCACATTTAAAACTATTCATAATGTGGCCCTGCCTAACCTGTCAGTCTTGTATGTTAACATATTCATATTAAAATCAATTACTATATGCAAAGCACACATTTTGTGTTCCATACTTTATATACATGATTTCATTTATTCTTTGGTTTTTGAGATATTGTATGCAAATGAGAAAACCAAGATTCAGAGCCTAACAACCAAGGCCACACAACTGGGATTTGAACTTGAGTGTATTTGACTCCAAAGTCATAGCTATATATTACACTTCTCTCATCTTGCTTGTTGCAGCCATGCACTCTGCAGTCATACTGAGCTACTCTCAGTTCCTTTTATGCCATAACTTTTGCATATACTTTTGCTTCTTCTAAAATATCTTTCTCCCCTGCTCTAACTGGTGAAATCCTTTTGTGTTTGACTTAACTTAGTCATCAACTGCTATGTTCAACTCCCTGATCTTTTCAACTGTGTTATTGCCCTGCTCTGAGTTACAGAGTCAAATCCTGAGTAATTTTTCTCGGAATGTTTGTGTGGGAATGCAGCAGAAAATTGGGGAGACAATTGCTGATGCTACACTGGAAGAACCATGCTCTGTGCAGTGTAGAAATCTATTTTTCACTTGAACCTCAACAAGGAAGTGATTCTTCTTTCCAAAGGGAAAGAAATAAGTTTATCTCCTTTAACCCTAGGATAAGTCACCAAGAGAGAGTTCTGATTGAAGCAGTAACTACAGTTCTAAGCCAGAGCTCCAAAGTTAGAGGGAGTTGCAGGGCCAAGGGAGCAGAAAAGCCATTGCCTGGGTTAACAAATCAAATTGGCAGCTGTACTTAAAGGCGAGACTTGAAATGAATTTCGGGTCTTTGCAAAAGTAGAGACCAAAAGGGCCTTCGAAGTAAGGAGCACTAACCCTCACACACACTGCTACAGGGAGGATTTGGGTCCTCAGAATGGATAAATCCAGAGAAGCAACACTCCTTTCTTGACATTCTTAAGGTAGCTTATTGCTGTTTAAGCATGCTATATGGGAACAGAAATTTTGAGGGATTATATCTTCAACATTCTTTTTCATTTTTCAAAAATTGGGAGCTAGACTCTTAGATTTATAGCATGAGCATTGCCTTTCTTATTTAGCTATGGCTTCTTCCTCTTTATTATTTTTTTTATTTGCATGTTGAACAGTTTTCTAGTTAATGAGACTAGAAATTTCCAGGCTAAATTATGGTTCCATTTTCTTGAGAGGAAGGAGTTCTTTAAAGATATGACCATATTAGTTTCTCACTTCGAGTATTTTTTTTCATCATTTTGAAAACGTTATGAGAAAGGAAAGGGAATTAGCATTTACAGAGGATCTGCTAAGTGCCAGACAGTTCTTTCACATGCATTATCTCATTTAATTTCCAACATAGTCCATACGACGTGTTCATATTCCCATTTCATAGAGGCAGAAATGAATAACGGGCTGGTAAGTGAGGAAGTTGAGATTTGAAAAGCATCAAGTTTTATTCTACTACCCTAGGGTCTCCCAAATTTGAATGAAGACTAACCCCTCCCCCATTTTTTTAAAGGAAATCATTTTTGCAGACTCTTTATGTTGACTAAAATTATTTAATGTTTCTTAAGAGAACAAGCATGAAACCAGATGTTTTATCCTTATGACATAAGCATGATTCTGATATTAATATAACTATAGAAATAAAAGCAAATATACAAATTAAATGGAAATAAAACTTCAAATAACAATAATAGACAATTAGTTTGGTTTTGTTGAAATAAATTTGAGCTTTGCAATATAAATACAATATTAATTCTCATGCCGGAGATTCTTTTTAGTTCGGTATTTCTGTCTGCTATGTGATTTTTTCATTTTCACATTATTGTTTTCTCTTTGAACTACTGTTAAAATCCTAGTTTTTTTTACAGTACATATGATACAATTTAACCTTTGCCTGGCCCAAATGATGATTTCATTACGAAAGCCACCTCTGCACCTCTTTCATTAACCCATGACAACTAAAAAAGAACTATATTACTGGAATGTCCACTCATTTGTCTGCCTTTTTCATTGTTGCATTCTTGGTGACTAGAACACTGCCTGGCACATAGTAGGTGCTCAATAAATGTTTATTGAATGTAAGAGTTAATAAACAAAGAAATAATTGCAGTTAATACATTTTAATATGTAAATGAAGGCCCTGAAATCTTGTAGCAGTAACAGATTGTAAGGCGGTTATCCAGATGATTAAAAATGTGCTTATATTTTTAAGATAGTATTTCCAGATAATTATTTATTGATTCCTCCCTGTGTTGTCTTTCCAGCCCTTCCTTTTCTTCCTACCCAGACCATTCAAACAGATACTTGGGCTCTAGGCTTATGACCTTATCAGAGAGATCTTATTGGTCAGAAAAGCAGAGATCGTTTGAAAGCTTTCTTGGTTTGGATTCCCTAAGCCTCCAGATGAAAGCCATTTCTGACTACACTCTTCTTCAGTGTTCTGCTTATCCTCCATTTGTATCTCCAAATCCACCCTTCATTCTCTCAATCCTGATATATGCCCTCAGAGGCTGATACTACACGTTGCATCACTGGGCCTCATGTCTTTTGGCTTCTGCTTGGATTTGGCTAGTGGGAGGCACTGGCACGAGATTGGGAGGCCACATCTCCATGGCTGTTTGTTTGGACAGATGTCCTTTCTCCCACAGAGGTGCCATGGTTTGGTGTTTAGGCCCTGTGTAAGGTCATGAAGTCGTGACAGAACCCTGGAGATGTGGGATGAGGGAGCAAGGAGATCTGAGGTTAAGTTGTCTGTCCTGTTGGTGGCATATAGAGTTAGAAGTTAAGTTTAATTATAGAGGATAAAGTAATATTTTTCCATACATAAATTTGCAGACTGAGATTCATACCCTCCATGGTATTTTTTTAAAAGGTTATCATTAAAATGGAAACTCAAAACTTTAAAATTGTCATGGTGAACTCCATAGACCCACCCAGGAATCCAATTTGAGATACACTACACTATGTCACACTAAACTTTGGGTTGTAAAATTCTAAAAGCTGGTTTCTTGATTGCATGAATAAAAGTTGTAATTAAAAGTTACACTCTAAATAATCATGCTAAGCAAAATAAGCCAGATTGAAAAAGTTGAAAATCACATGGTATCACTTATATGTGGGATATAAACTAAAAGCAACAAATGAATGGGACAGAGACTCAGGGACATGGACAAGGACTAGTGGTTACCAGAGGGTAGGGGATGGGGGAAGAGGGAGGAGGTAGACAGGGTAAGGAGGTCAAATATAGAGGGTTTGGGGGAGAGTGAAGTGGGTAAAAGGGATCAAATATATGGTAGCTGAAGGGAACTGGACTCTGGGTGGTAATCACACAATAGAATATATAGATGTCAAATTATAATGTATACCCCCAAATTATATAATTGTATTAACCAGTGTTACCCTAATAAACTTAAAAAAAATAAGAGTGGGTAAGAATGAGGAATCAAGATTCAGAATTAAGCTTTGCCATTTAACAGCTATTCGATTTTCAGTAAGTTATTTAATGTCTGTGCTTCAGTTTCCTCATCCATGAAAGTACACAAAACATTGAGGATTAAATAAGATATTATGTGTAAAGAACTTGGAAAGATGTACAAAATAAACTCTCAAGTGATGATGATGATGATGATGATGATGACGATGATTACCATTATTACTATGATCGCAGTAGTCACTCAAGCATTCATTTGTATCACTAATGTTTACTTACCACGAACCTTGCAATGCACATCAGGAGACACTCATGCAAAGACGAATAAAGCATTTATCTGCTTAACCAGATGGCTAGCCATTCACCAAAAAATTGTTTTTTTCTACCTGCACATAGGTAGACTACCTTTCTTGCACCCTTCTAGGTAGGCATAGACCATAACTAAGTTCTAGCCAATGGTTTGTCAGTAGAATTTTGCATCTCGCTTTTGAGCCAGGGTTTTTAAGAGGCAGTGTTTCGATGCAAAAGATGACAAGGCCCTAGGAAATGACACAACCATAAAACAGGGAGGCTGGTTTCTGAATCACTATGTGGAAGAGAACACCTAGGAATATCTCCTTTCCACTAAATTATGAGGAAGAGATAAACTTCTATGGTCTTTGAGACATTATATAATTTTTTGAGGTGTTGTTATAACAGCTAGTGTTATCCAAATTAATATACCCTTAACTATAACCATGATGGAACACATTGATAGAGTAGGTTTTTGCAATCAATTATGTTGTCTAGTTGGATTCAAGATTTTAGGAGGAGAAGGGTGGGGAAGAAGCTAGAAAAATGAAATCCTTTTACTTTTTTTTTTCCCCCCTGAAACCGGACCCCTCTTAGATCCTCCTTGTCTTAATATTGTGTTTTCCCTGAGCAATGTTTTCCCCCTCCTCTCCTCCATTTTCTTTGTTATCAGGGCTCCTAGGCAGCAGCCTTCTCAGCTCAGTCATGAATGGCATCCGTTAAAAGTGCTGGCCCCTTTTTATATCTGGGTCATGCTTTGTGTGTCTTTCTGCATTAGTGTGATAAAGAGCTCTTCCTGACCCTTTGGTTCTTTTCCCAAATGATCATTGGCAATTTGTACAATGAGAGTTTGGTCTTCCAACTGTCCATAAATAATGTGACTTACTAATCAAAGGAATTTCATAATACACAAGGCACTTAACAGTTTCTTTTAAAACAGTTAATTGTTACTTTTGGAAAAATATTTTTTAAATTTCAGGTTAACTGCACATTTGCTTCTTGAGACAGAATACCTTACTTTCAATCAGAACTTTTCTGGAATGAAAGGCCTACACCTTCACTAAATGGCAAAAACAAGTCATGATCCCCATACTGTTTTATCACCATTCTCCAACCTAAATTATGAATTTGACAGAGATACTTTTTAGGACACAAATACCTACCCATGTAGCAAATCTGTATGCACTTCTAATAGGCCTATCCAGAGTGGACTCAAGTGAAGATTGGTTCTGAGGGTGCTTCTCTGACTCAGGGTAGCACAGGGAGGCCTACTTCGGGTCAGTTGTAGGTTGGCGCTGCTCCAGGCTCTGTCTGGAGGCCTCCCTAAAGGAGAGGTGTGGGTGGCATCCAGTTCTCTCCCTTCTCCAGGATACTACTGCCAATCTATAACCTTGGCTTGAAAAATATAATAACACAACTAAAAACAAATCGTAGGCACATTTTTACCTGGAGTTGCCAGCTGTCCTGGACTGACCGTTCTCATCCAGTAAGCAAACCTGAATCTCAGAGAAAAATAAGCACTTCGGAAACATTTGGAAATTCTTTCTTTCTTTTCAACTTCCAAACGCTGAAACCAAAAGAAGGCAATACTTAAGTTGCTGTATTTAGAATCAAGCTTCTACATTGATAATATTTGCTATCGGGATTTCATTTTACATTTTAAAATAATATTCCAACTCTAAAAAAAATTACCCTTTTGGCATGTTTTCAGGAAATAAATGCTTACCATGTGAGCTTTTAGAAAAAAGGAAGGGAAATTAGTCACTCAATACTTTGAAACATCCAGCAACTTCTAAATCCCTGAAAAAATCAACACAAAGGCAGACCTCTTGTAGATTTAACTTTTCTATTCTCCTAGGAATGCCAGTCTGTCAGTGGACTCGAACACAATTTGTGAGCCAGGATTGGCTCTAACCAAACTGTGATTTTTCATTTTTCTATAGTAATAGCATTTGAACTGGTAATAATAGCCCAACTAGAATGGGCAGAGTAGAGTCTGGCACACAGATATTTTTCTGACTTGCTCTGTACAGGGTGTCATGTTCTGGCTGGTTGCTAGAATAGTAGTGACCCTCCCCCCACCACCACTGGGCAAAGAACCTACGAGAGAAACCAGCATTCCACAGCCCAGCACTACCCTCTAGTTTGGCAGGGTGGCCTGCCAAGGAAAAACACAGTCTTAAATACCAAAGAGCCTCACTCATATCACATCCCTGAACTTACCACAGCAGGGAAGTTAACGAGCCACCTACTATCCATATCAGCACAGTGGAAGAGAAAGATCGCAGGATTTTGGCGCTGGCTGGAAAGGGACTGTTGCCATGGTATAGTCCCTCTCAGGGTGGCCTTAACAGAAAGTGGTGAGGGTAATTCTTCCAGTAGGCAGAGATGCAAGTGGAAACTCACTTTAAAAAGAGGAAAAGTGGCCTGAGATACAGATTGATATGAACTCTGGGACAAGGGTGAATGGCTTGGCTGCTTGGGCAGGGCCCAGAAGGAAGCAGATTGGAAGGCATGGTAAGTTAACCTGGGGAAGAGGAGTGATGATGAACCTGTTGTTGTGGGCATAAAGTTTATGTATCTTTGCATCTTACATTATTGCACACCTGAGAACTCCCATTTCAGAGGTAGCACTCACCAATGAGGTAGATAAGATGTATCAGATAACTCTGCTTGGTGGCAGAGTTATTTTAACTTCAATTTGTCCTTATCAGCATTGATATACACCTTGCACACATGTTTCTGTTAGTACCACCATCCAAGAACTCACAGGATTCCTGATGGATTGAAATGGCATCCTGTACAACCCTGTGGCAATAGGCACGTGATGATGAGAGACTGGTTTTACCAGACTGCTGATCAACTAGAAGTAGCTAGTCTAATGGGACAGTGGAAAGACTACTGAGGACTCAGGTAGGGTGTGAGCCTTGGGGCAATAACCTGTAGTCTTAGGATGCTGTCCTCCAGTGTGCAGTATATACACTGAATTTGTAGCTAGGTGGCTATGTTCCCAAGTACATAGATACAGGAACAGGAACCAAGGGGTAGAAGTTGGTGTGGATCCTCTCATAATTGCTACTTCTCAAGCTTGCAACTTTAGACTCTGCTATATTACAGGTCCTTGTTCCCACAGGGAAACACCAGGCAGTCATTGAACTTGAAGCTGTTACTACTGCCAGGCCATTTTTGGTTCCTCATATCAGTGGAAGAACTGGCAAAGAAAAGAATTAACTACATTGGTGGGCAAAATTCATCATAATTACCATGAGGGGTGATCTACATAACGAAAGCATGGAGGAATTGGCCGGAACCCAGAGGGTTTACTTGGGCATCTTTTGGAGCCTTTATGCCAGGGATAATGGTACCTGGGCAATTTCAACAGCTATGGCTTGATGAGGCCAAGGCAGCTAAGGACTCTGGGTTAAGATTCTGGGTCAGGCAGCCTTGACTTGTCTGTAGTACCAGCCAAGAGTGAATGAAATCTAGAGTGGGTGGTGGAGGAGGGCAATGAAGCCTTTATCTTGGGATCCACTTTCCAAGAAACTCAAGAAAAAACCTTAGTACCTGGCTCAGGATCTGGAACATAGTAGGGAGGCCCTATGTTGACTGTATGAATCTTTGATGGATATATGAATGAAGAGCTGTGCCTTGTGCTCTGAGTAAAGGTGCTCAAGTTAATTCATGTTTAAGAAAGGCTTAGGGATCTCAGGGGAAAGATTGTATGTTAACACGTGGCACTCCAAGCCCGTTTCAGCAATGTTCACTAACTGTCCCTCCCATAGAACCAGGGTCTTGTGGTGAAGGCTCACACACAGCTTTGGAAGTGCACCAAACCACCTCTCTGCTTGGCTCCCCAAGCCACTGTGTCACCAGCAGGAACTCATTATTCCCTCAGAGTCAGAGCGACAGAGAGAAATATAATCCCTTAAGGCTTAACCATTTTCTTTCCCTCAAGTAAAAAAGCCAAGTCACACATGGCTACAATTTGGATGCCGTGTGACTTTCACACTTTATTGCTCCATACATAAGCCAGTTGACAAATACTCAGGTAACTCTACTACCAAGTGGAAGGTCAGTGCCTTAAACGAGGAAGAAAAGGGCACAAGAGAGTTAAAAAATTATGTCTGGTTAGCATCTTCTCAGAGGATGTAGCATTTGAGGCAGAATTTGTAAGGAGGGCTCATTTTCATTGGGTGAAGGTATGGCTAAAAAGTATTTCACCTGGGGAAGCCAGCCAAGGATATCAAAATTCTGAATGTCTTGCCCCTCTATGGACTCCAGACCACATGGTATTAGAAGCAGATGCCACTTTGTTCCTTTGCTTTTTTTCCCCATGGCTGCCTGAGAGTTCAGTTATTGTATTAAGTTCTCAGCCACCTGGAATATGAACATAGACCAAAAATGCTTTCCTGGGAAAGCATTGAAAAAAAGAATAAGAAATAGATCCTAGAAGGACAGAGGGGGCAGAACAGATTTTGCATGCAGAGGAAAGAAGTGACAAGTCAACGTGAGTGAATAAGGACCTCTTGATGCTTCAATAGACCATAAAAAAAGGGACGACCAAAGTTAGAAAGAAGGGGGAATGTGAGCTGCAGACGTGTGTCGGAAGAGAGTGGATTTGAGGGAACAAAGCAAAGCTGTATTTGCAGCTCTGCGCTTTTACATTTTGGCCTAGCAACTGTTTCATCAATCGGTGGGCTCGTATGGAAAGGCTATGTGGCACATACATCGAATCCTGAGATGCTCAGGCCTGGACTTTTGAGCTCTTTGTGCAAGTGGAGGTGGCCTTGTCCCTGGGTGTCTTGTCACAAGTGGAGGCACAAAGGCATGGTCAGTGTGGCAGGAGAAAAGCAAGGTCAGGGCAGGGTGGTGGACAAGTAAGAACAGCTAGGAGCACTTGCATGGCCAGATTCTGGGCTCTAAAGGCCTCACCTGTATTTTCTAACTTAACCCTTACAAAAACTGAAGTGGTCACTGATGGCCTTAGAGAGCACCTTTTCCACAGGACAGTGGGGGTGGGAGCCAGGTCCGCAAGGGGCGAGAGAGTGAGAAAGAAGAGATAGGGTAGCAGTTTAAGTTCTTTTTAAATATTTTTTCTTTTATTAAAGTTTTTTTTTTTTCTGATATGAAATAAACTGAGGGGAGAGGAAGGAGCAAGTAGCAGGGGAGAGGATGAAGATACAAGAGAAGGGTTCCTTGAAGTGGCATATTCTCGGGGAGGCAATGTGATGGTGCCTCCCAGTGGTGCAGTGAGTCTGTTCTGGGGACAGATGTGGATGGGATCAGAAGGCACAGGGGTCAAGGGCTGAAGAGGGGACTTCTTCTTCGACAGAGAAGAAATGAATAGCTGAAGGCACGGAAAGATATTGAAATGGGTTGGAGGAAGTCTGAAGAGTGCACTTTGACTGGCCTCAATATATATTTTGATAAAGTGGGAGAAACCGTTGTTTACTAAGAGTGAAGGAGACATGGGGCGTGTTGTGAGCTGAATTGTCCCCCCACTCTTGAATTTATATGTTTAAGTCCTAATCTCCAGGACCTCAGAATGTGATTGTATTTGAAGATGGGATATTTAAAGAGATAATTCAGTTCAAATGAGGTTATTATGTGGACTCTAATTCAGTGGGACTAGTATCCTCATAAAAAGAGGAAATAAGGACATGGATACAGCAAGATTTTGTGAGGTCACAGCAAGAAGATGGCCATCTACAAGCTGAGGAGAGAGGGTTTCAGGGAAGCCGAACTGGCCAACACCTCAATCTTAGACAAGTAGCCTCCAGAATTGTGAGAAATTTGATTTCCGCTGTTTAAGCCACCCGTTGTGTGGGACATTGTTATGGCAGCCCTAGCCATCTAATACAGGGAAGAACTGAAACCTTGAGACAGGCAGTGAAATTTTTCCCAGCCAATGCAGGGAATACCATAGGGAGTGAAAACAAGGATGGAATGATTGCTGAATGGCGATTTGTGTGCAGGCAAGTTTAGACACTGTGGATATGCATTGGACCCACCCAGCTTGGCTTTGTGTATGAGTACATGTGTGGGGATTGTGTATTTTTTAACACACTAGTATGTATCAAGGTTTCCTCGATCCTTCTTTTGGAAAGTTGTAACATGAAGATGTCTTATTTAAGAACTTTGGTGTTCTACACAGATATAAGCAATTAATCCAAAGCTCTGAAAAGTATTCTACTAGGACTCCAAAACCCTAGCTCAAATGCAAAAAAAGAGGAGGTACTTAATATCTCTTCGCAACCCTAGGTCCCGGCCACAGTCCTTCGTTCTAGTCTGTTCTGTTTATTTCCACCAGCTTCATATTCAACTCTTTATTTCTAAAGGCAGATCCTCACAGAAAGCCACCACATGATAATACATAATAGGAAAATATTTTCTTTGTTTCTTTTTCATTTTTAAAAAACATGGAAGAAATTTATTAGAGACAAGCCTGTCAGAAAATGGAAAGAGAGCCCAGTGAGGCTGAGAGAGTCATCAGGCTGCAAAGCGTGGCTAACCTCCTGTGGAAAGTAGTAGGGTTGCATGGAAGGTTCTTAGACTTAGTGCATCTTTAGGAAAAGTTAGGCAAGGCCATTGCAGAGTCCTTGAGCCACTTTACTTCCCTGTTTGTCCTGCCAAAGTGCCCAGTGTGAGGAAAACCAAGGATTATTTGTCCTAGATAGGGAGGACGAAATAATAGCTCCACTATTGACTTGGCTCTAGAGAATTCCAATCCCATGCTCATACATTTTGATGTCAAATTAACATGGTTGTGAAAATCATCAGACAGTGGGAGTTGTTTTAATTACAGTTTGGTATCTCTTTAAAGCTAATGGCTTATTCGAGATTTAATTAGGCAATGACACCTCCCAGGTTATTGTTTCGTTTTTTTTAAAATTTTTTTGTAATGGATTTTTAATTTTAATTTTATTTATTTTTTTATTTCGGTATAGTTAGTATACAATGTTATATTAGTTATATTATTTTCAGGTGTACAATATAGAAATTTGACATTTTTATGCTTTATCATATGATTACCCCATTAATTCTAGTAATCATTTGTCGCTGTGCAAACTTATCACAATATTATTGACTATACTCTTTCTTTGTTTCTACTGGTAAGATTTTGGAGGCCTGCCTGGCTTAGGGAGAGAAATAATGGATGGGGAGAAATATGAGGCTGGTGGCATCAGTCTTGGCACTGCTTTGGGGCCTCTTCTTTCACAATTTACCAAATGTGATTTTTTGGGGGGAGGGGATGGGATCTTTATAAGCATTTTTTTTTTTAATATATATTCACAAATTTTAGCAATAGACTTTTTGTCAGCTCTCCTATTCTGGTATTTTGTTCATCAGACATAGTCTACTTATAGGTGGAGCACGGGGAATTTTTAGGGCGGTGAGACAATTCTGTATGGTCCAATAATGATGGGCACGTCATGCCGTAGTTGTCAAAATCCATAGGGTGTACAAAAGAGTGAACCCTAAAGTAAACCATGGGTCTTACTTAGTAATAATGTATCCATATGGTTTCATCAGTTATAACCAAAGGTATCACATCAATTCAGGATGTAAATAATGGGAAATTGGGTGGGGAGTGAGAGGGGATATGTGGGAACTCACTGTACTTTCTGATCAATTTTTCTGTAAATCTAAAACTGCTCTAAAAAAAGTAACATCAATAAAAATAAGAGGAAAATATCGCGGTCCGTATATAAATGTCATGCCCCTTTTTAGTTCCTATCCTCAAATTTCTCCCCATAAAAATGGAATTCACCTTTGGAGACATGCTTCTTTAGGTGAAGTATCACCTTCCCAGCCTCTTTTACCAAGCTTCGCCTCTCCCTCCCTGCTGCTTCCTCCGTCTCTTTTATTATGGCGTTGGGGTTTTATTGAGATTTGGTTATTGGCGTGCAGAAGGAAAGGCTAGAATCTTGCCTGACGGCTGAGGTCTATCTTTAAGTTTGTGACCCGAGACAGGTACCTCTGAAGGTGGACCCATGTACCTGCGCAGGTAGGAAAGGGGCACTTCGGGGGCTGGATGCCAAGAGGTGCTCCTTGATGGAAGGTTTTAACAGTGGTATCTGGTGGCAACCCGAAGCTAGGTGAGACCTCTTTTCCCTGAAATCTTCCACGGACAGTGAGCTTAGGTTGTCTAGCAATTGGATTCTCTCTGACTATTTCCCTTTTGTTGTGCAAAAGACTTTCTAATCTAGAGAATGAAAGTAAAGGATGTAGGCCATACCTGGGTGTAAGTGTTGAAGAAGTGGTGTTCACCTGCCCACTGTAACAACAACGAGGATCAGAGGGAGCCCCAAGAAAGTGTGAGACTTAGGGGACACATCATTTTCCTTCATGTGCTAATCTTGGGGATTGATTCATTTTCTTATGAGAATTGGTATTTTTTTTACATAATCTCTAACATGAGGTTTGAGATTATATCTCAGAAATAACAAGAGAATGGAGCAGAAAGGTTGAGACTCCAGAGTTCATTCAAATGTTCCAACAGAAGATCAATCTCACCTGCTTTTCATTGGTTTCAGGTGCCTTTCTGTGGGGTTTTCAGGTTGCCGAGACCAGCCTGCCCCTGGCAGATCTGCTCCTGGGGGGGTTCATTACCAACCTGTATTTGGAGAACATGCTGGATTCCTGGCTTCCCCTGCTCTGGTCTCACTAAGTGCCCATTATTCCAAGGTGCATGTTGGTGAGCTGAATTACAGAGACAAATTGTCCCCACAGGAGGAGGAAAGCAGCAACCCCAAAAGCCAGGGCCAGCTGACCAAAGTGCCAGGTCTTATTGCAGATTGTGGAAAATGCAATCAATACATGTTATCCTGTTGCCTGAGATGGAAAATGAAAACAGGAAAAGGTAATTTCTGGGGCTTTATAATTTCTAAACTATACCTAGAGTTGAAAAGTGAATGTCAGGGGCAGGTGGAGGACTTCAGTGGACTTTAAGAGTAGTGCTTTTTCCATGGAAAGAACTCCTTCAAATAGACTCTGGGTTAAAAAAATAACAGCTTTCTTCCAGGTGATCTTCAATCTCTCTCTCTTCCATTCTGTGTATCTATGTACCTATCTATGTCTTCCTCCCTTTCTTTCTATACATTCATCCATCTATTAAACAATTTTTCTAGGCTCCCCCGCCCCTCCATTTTGAGAAGAGCCAGGGCCTATATGAAGGTGCTGGCCATTATCCCTTCGTACACTTTACTCAGTGAAGTTGTAGGTATAGGGTTTAAATAGGTGAAGTTCTGATATAAAATGATTATCTTTTTGCAAAGCATCAATTAAGTGACATCTTAGAGGACCTTAAATCCAGACTATTTTATAAAATGGACCCCAAACTATACCTTTGGAGAAAAAAACAACTTCCTTTCACATGGTATCAGATGGAGGCATAGAAAATAGTTATTTAGAAACAAGTTATTATTACTATCAAAAACAAGGTAGTGTGAGTGCCATAGCATGTGTAACCATGTATGTGCTGATTAAGCAGGAGAAAATGATTATTTTATTCATTTTACTATCTATTAATATCATGGTAGAAGGTTGGAGCTAGGAAATCTTTTTTGGGGGATAGGATTACAGATTTTTAAAAACGTGTTTGCAAGTTCACTGGGGACCCTTTCTCACTCTTTGTAGAGTTGAGCAGCATCGCCCGCAGCATGAGGCTTCTGTGCTGTTCTTCCTGTGTCACTTTCTTCTCAGGTCTCAGTAAGTCAGACCTGGAGCTGCCTAGCATGGCTAAGGCCAGACAGACTCTCCCACATCCCTTCTGGCCTTCAGCTCCCCTTTAGTTGGACTTTTGGAGTTTGGTTGAAGTTCTAGGAGAGATGCTTCCAGTGGGATTTGTGCAGGAGTTAAAAGATGGGTTCTTACAGTTAATGAAGAAAAGAGCAGAACCTGTGAAGAGATTGTTTATGACTAGGGCCAGAGCCTGCTCATCCGTCTGTCTGTCCATCCATCCATCCATCCATCCATCCATCCATCCACTCACCTTTCCATGCATCCATCCATGCATCTGTCCATCTATCTGTGTAGCCATATATTCATCCTACCATCTGTCCATCTTTCAGATGCCCCTATAATAAAGGGAGAATACAAGTTTCTTGATTTTGGACATATTTCAATTCATTTTGTTCATTTTTGGTGGAAAACAGTTATATGCATAAAATTGAAGACTAGTGTACTGCATCAAAGTTTTCAAAGTTTTTGAAAAACAGTGAACCTCAAGTGAAATCTCATAGATGAGATAAATATGTAGCCATCTGGAGTTTCCCTGCTGTCTTCCCAACCACTGTGGCATCTTCACAGGGTCTCTGGGCTCCCCAGAACACAGTATATAGACTGTTGTGTGTTGGTATGAAATAAAGTATTGATGATGTGGTGCAGGTTGTTGATCTTGGGATAATTAAGGGAAGGGAGAGCTTACGCAGGGCTGGAGACTTTTGAGGAAGTGCCTTGAAAAGGGGTGTTCCTTGAAAGGAGATTCACATTTGGACACATGAAGAGGAGCAGGACACACGTTGTGGCAGGGTAGAAGCCAGAGATAGGATGAGATAGGATGAGCAAAGGCCCTGGAGGTGGAGATCGGAGGCAGGCAGGATCCAGCCAGAAAAAGACGGCACCTTTATGCTGGCGAATTGAAGAGAAAATAAAGGGGCAATTGACAAAGATGTGAGCAGGATTTAGGGAAAATAATAAGGGATAGTACAGAATCTTGGGGCTTGTGACAGCTGATAGCCATTACTAGGGGCAACAGGAAATTTCTACCCTTGGACCCAGAAAGAGAGAGCCGGACCACCTGATAGGAGATGTGGCCTTTGCTAGAGAGAGACAACCCATCCGTGGTGTTTCAATCCATCAAAGATTCCACTGGAGAGCAACGTGGAAAATATGTTGTATAGCAGGGGAGTTAGTGTGGGTGGCTCTGGGTGCAACCGCTATTTACACTCCCTCCCACCCATATCCAGTCTCCCCTTTATTATAATAGAACTGTTTATTTGGCATGTGACTTTATTTCCCAGCTAAAGACTATTTCCCAGCCTACCTTGCAATTAAGTGAAGCTATTTGTCTAAGTTCTGGCTAAAGAGATATGAATGGAAATGATGTATACAATTTCTGTTCTTAAAGGGATTCATTTTTTTTTTCCGTTACTTCTCTCTCATGCTTGTTTCCTAGACTGCGAGTGTGGTGCTGAGCCTTCTTGCTAATGAGGGTGATAGCTTCTGGATAGCAGGGCAAGGAGACAATAGGAGGGTAGATCCCTGAGCTGCTTATGCACACAGTAGGTGCAAGGGAAAGAAACCTCCATATTATTTGCTGCCGTTATTTGGGTTTTTTATTTCAGCAGCCAAACCTGTAATTAATATAAATCGATGGGAACCTCTATTTTGATACCTAATAGAAATGATAACACAAAAAGGTACAAATTAATTTTTTCATTATTTATTGGTCTAAGGGAAAGAGCTATCTCAATTTTAGTTTTTTACCATGTCACTCCAAGCCAGTTTTTTAAAAGGAAGCATTATCAGTGAGCTAATTATCAGTGCAAAGTCTCCCAGAGCAGAGGGCCTGGTGGGAAGAGAAAAGACACGAAGGGAGAGAGTTATTTGAATATGTCTCACAACTAAGAAGACTGAGCAGGATTCAAACCCGGGCCTATTTGGCTCCAAAGCCAATGTCCTCTCTTTTGACTAATTATATCAGAGAACTCTGTGAGAGGTCCAGTTACTCTAGAATCTAGGGTGGTTTCTACAAACTAGACCTCTTTAAACCTCCATGGCAGTGGACACCAAGTTGACTTGGCCTCTGCTCATTGACAATGAAGGGATTGGTCTAGTACTTTTATCCGAAGTATGTAAATCGGGATTCTTCCATTATCTCTCTGGTTCTGTTAGAAAGACAGAGTTAATTTGGTGGCTTGACTGATTTCTTAGGGCAGAGCAAAATACAATGCAAAAATCTCGGGCTCTCAGAAAGGTCACCGTTGGAGCATAGGAGACAACAGGGCGAGGTGGGAGCTAGGAGGCCATGGGTTCAAATTCCAGGTCTTCGGAAAATTACATAACTTGTCTGTTCTTTAGTTTCTTTACATAGGGGTTGGAGATAGTATATGTCAAGTTTCTAACCCACAGTAGGCGCTCTCATAGCTACTACAGAGCCAGCACTTTGTGATTGTTTACATTGGGCCTGGTCTGAGCTCCTTTGCTCCAAGGCCCAGCAGGAATTGATTTTAAGAATCGTTTAATTCCCTGAAGCTTTCAGGCCTGATTTCATGGGCCATCGCAATGAAAGGTTATTAAAGAATACAGCAAACTCTGGCACCAAAGGCTGGAAGACTGGCCAAGGGACAATTCTCCATCCTTGGCCAAGAGGACTAATGGAGACCCTTTGGTTAAGCCCACTTAATGGCCTGTCTGGATGAGCTGTTGGCAGGAATCTCTGCCCTGGCAGCTGACTCCTGTCCAAGTTGTACTGGTTATCCCTGCTTTACAAACTCAGGGCTAATAAGTCCTTAGAGGAAAGCTGGAAACTGGGATATAATCCTGGCTATGGCAGACAGGGCTGGACTGAGATAGTTCATTCATAGACTCAATTCATTGAAAAATTTGAAAACCAAGGGCTCTGCCTCTGGAGAATTAACATTGGTTTTCTTCAGCCCATTTTTCTCTGGACTTTTGGTTATGTGGTATAACCCAGGCATGCTATGTACTTATTTGGGATGGGAGAGGAAAAGGACGAACAGGTAGAGCAAACTCTTTTCAACATCTGCTTTGCGATTTATAACAGAAATATGATGCCATACCATTGAGGGATTCTTCCCAGGAAAATTGTAACTATTGTACAAACATCTTAAAAAGATTGAAAAGTTTGTACTTAATACTGTTGTGTATAACCGTGAGAAAAGAGATACTCCATTCTACTCCTATCTAGAAAAAGTTTTTAAAGCTTTTTTCTGACTCAAGTGTATATTTTGGTAAATAGAATGAATCTGTTTTACCATCTGATCCTTTTCACTCAACCTTCCTTTCATTTTGGTGGAATAACATGTATACGATACATCCCTCCAACATATGGTGTATATAATAACCAGCTACTATCAACATGAATTCCTTTATACTCCTGCTTTTTTTCATTCTTCAGTTCTTTTAAGATTTCATATCTGACTGGCCACGTAGACCTTTCTCTCTTCTTAAATCAGCAAATTTTAGGCCTCTCGACTATTCTGTAGATCATCTAATGCAGTGAAGAATTTTCTTCTGTATTACCCAGAGCATTTGTGCGTAGCATTTGGCCTGGAAAGAGGAATCAGCTCTACTTTCAGGGTATGTTTGTTAGGAAAGGATTCAGACAAGAAGTGGTGGTTGAGCTCAGTCTGCAAGGAGGTACTTTCCAGGTATAAAATTCAGGGAAGAAAATCCAGGTAGAGTATGAGGCTAAAAAGAGCATGGAGGAAAGTACAGGTGGCTTGTAAGCTGTTCTGGTGCGTGGTGAGGACAGGTAGGGTTACAGCTCAGGAGAAGGCTGGAGGTGTGTGACTTGGAACCTGGTCACCAAGGGCCTAATGGCACCTGCATGTATGTATGTCCTGCAGGTAACTCAGATCCTTTGGAAGACTGTAAGCTGCAGGTAGGGGGAAGGATGGACTTGGATTTGTGGATGTAAGAATGAGGAACCTGATTGGATTTGCATTTTTGAGACTGTGACAGCAATGTGGGCAATAGGCAAGTATATTAGCCTCCATTTCCTCATTTCTAGAGTAGGGACAATAGGTTTTGCACCAAGATTAGAAAACAATGTATGTGAACATACTAAATATATTTAAACTACTATTACTGTGTGATTTGATTCATAAATGAGTTAATATGCTTACTTTTTAAGCAGAGATTGGCTTTGTAATCTGAGGCAAAATATACATGCTTGGTATTATTACTGATTTATATAGGTTTTCACTTAAACTTTTTTTTTAATGACAGCAGCTATTAATATTTGTTGTCAGCTTTAGCTTCAACTGCTACAAATTCGAAGGATGGGGGAGAGTTGATGAACATTGATTATCAAAGAGGAAAAAAAAGGTTTTTTTCCCTCACCTTGGTTGTGTATTCATTCTTTCAAGAGACATTTAAAAAGAAAGCCATTTTTCTACCTTGTCATAGCATGTAGCAAGTCAGGTGCCTGAAGACCTCCTCATACTTACCAAAACTCTCCTCCCAGAGGAGCATCAGTTGTAAGTAGGTAAATAGAAACCTGGTATGTAAACAGCTAAATATACGAAGGAGTAGATTGAGGCATCTTATGTGATATTCACCTGATTTTATTCAGTGTGTTATTAAGAACCCTGTTTTTTTTTTTTTTTTTTTTTTTTTTTAAAAAAAAAAGCTTGAGTCTGAATCCTGCAGCATTCTTTGGTGATGGCATGGCCTGGCAAGTCATGTCACCTCCCTGAACCCCTCCTTCCCTATAAAATGGGGAGTATATTAAGGCCTATATCAGAAGGCTGCTGGGAGGATGACCTGAGATCATCTGATTAAGGCCCTTCATACAGTATCTGACAAATGATAAGCACCTGATAAGTTATTTTTAGGGCTGGGAGAGGCACGACCTCAGCTGCAGAGCTAGCACTATTCTCTTCTGATGATGGCATCAGACATTTAATTTCACATTGCTTCTGAACAGGAATCTTAATTGACACTTAAGAACCAGGAAGAGAATGAAAAAGAAGATTGAGATTAGGCTATAAAAGGTCTTGAGTCTGAAGTGGTACCAAGAGTCCAGTGCCTGCTTTGTGTTGCAGGGTCCAGATGTTGGTTAGTCCTGCCAGCCTGACCACATGGACAGGACAGCAGGGCATAAAGGTGCATCCAGCACTGCAGAAATGGCAAAACACAATCCACACAGCTGCAGGTGTGAAAGTCAAACCCTGTCTTTATTTTTTTACCACTGTATTTGGGATGGGTAGCAGCACTCCTGGGAGAACTTGGGAAGGGAGGAGAGGGAATCTGTTGGATGGAAAGCTTACTTTTGAGCATCAGTTATATCTAGTGCCTATTTGCAGCACATTTCATGTTAGATTTTCCAATGACAAATCAAGGAGTAGAAGAAAGATGGGCTAAGAGGAAAAGTTCTTTGCATGAGTTCAGCATAATGGCCAAAAGTTTATTCTTGTATTTCATCATGCATGTGCCTTGGAATTATGTTTTTTAAAACCTAACTCAAACTTTCCTGGTAGCACATAGCTGTTTCCATCTTTCCAGCATTTCTGCTTTTGGCTGAAGTGATGCCATATTTTCGTGACAGTCTAGTATGGTTCTGATACCAAGTATATTCATACCTCAGCCATAAAATAGGGCCTTCCAGATAGCCAGATTTGGATCCTCTCCCTTTCCCAACAGATACCTCTCCACCACCCCTGAATCCACCAAAAAGGAGATGCACATCCTGAGATAACCACTTCCTCTGGGCTTGACCAGGAACACAGCAAGGGTATTGGTTGGTGTTGGGCTTACTGCAGAGCCCACTTGACTGAGCTATGTATATGCTCAAGCTTGTCCTGCACTGGCAATATCTGAAGGGTGTTTCTAGACATTTCAAGTGATTGACTCCTCTGAGGAAATGATACATTAAAAATATATATGTACATACATATATTTAATTATTTTTTTAACCAGAACTGAATAAAATTTTTTGCCATTAGGTAGAATTAAATCTGACAAGAAACCCTATGAGTTTTTATTAGTACCATTATTGTTTTCTTTGGCTCCATGTATTATATTGGTAAAATAACAAAAAAAAATGTAAAAGGCAAATATTTTATACAAAAATACAGTTTTAAAAGCTCTTTAAGTATATTTCATATAATTAAGAGTTGGCCTATATATTCTCTATGTCTGCATATTTTTCCTACATTTGGGATTTTAGAAATGTAAAGTACTGTTTACACAGTATATGTTTAAGTTCTTCCTGAAGCTCAACAACCAATGATAATCTTTTTATGATCGGAGCATTCCATACTGTGGAAGATAGGATTTGCATAACTGTACAGTTACTGGCTGAAAAAAATCTATGTGATTCAGTCCACTTGTATACTGAAAATCAATATCTTATACTGAGGGAACATTTTAGTTCCAAAGTCCTTGAGTAGTGACGACAGATGGTAAAGATCATTAGCTTTCAATTTTCTCAGTAATTGGTTTTCAGTGCTTTTTTTTCAATCTGGTGAAAAAGTGATGCAATCAGAAGTATCCTTTGCCTTTGAGAACCATCTGAAAATTTGCTCGTTATTACATCACAGTCCATTATAATGCAGCTGATAATACTAAAAGAGAGGGAAAAGGATATGTTAATTTTTAAAAATGTTAATGTACGATTCAAAAAAGCAGCATTTTTTTTTTTATAGGAAAGATTCCAAAATACATCACTCAATAGTATTGATCTTTTTCAAAGAACTGTCTAGAAGTTCTTATTCAGATTAAGTAAAAGATAGGTTTCATTTTGAAGGAGGCTATTCTGGGGAAGCGTGGTCCCAACTCAAATCTCAAATGGCTGAACAAGGCAAGCAAATGACAAATCTGGGGAACCTGTTACCTTCTACTGTAATCTCGTTTACATATTTGTGTTCCTCCCCTGCAACTGACCACACTGGAAGTTCTTTATGTTTTTTGAGACACCTAGCACTTGGACCAATGCCTGACACACCAAAGGTATTCAATATATGTGTTCAGTGGATATATGGAAAATGTGTACCCCCAGTTACTACCCAAAGTAAATTTGGCAAAACATATTTGAAGTTTCTATTCACCACCAACTTTAATAAATATTGAGATATAACTGACATGTAATATGATATTACTTTCAGATATATACAGTTGACCAAAGTGGGGGTTAGAGGTGCTGAACTCTCACATAATCAAAAATCTACATATAACTTTTGACTCTCCCAAAACTTCAGTTGTCCCTTTGTATCTGCAGGGAATTGGTTCCAGAACCCCTGCAGATACCAAAATCTACAGAGGCTCAGTTTCCTAATACAAAATGGCATAGAACAATGCATATGGTTAGCCCTCTGCATTTTCAGATTCCCAACTACAGATTGAAAATACTATTTTCCATACAAATAGTGTTTTCGATCTGTGGTTAGTTGAAACTGTGAATGTGAAGCCTGGGGATACAGAGAGCTGATCATGTATTTATTGAAAAATATCTGCATGTAAGTGAACCCATGCAGTTCAAAACAGTGTTGTTCAAGGGTCAACTGTGTTGCAAAATGATCACCACAATAAGTTTAGTTAATGTCCATTACTATACATGGTTAAAAAAAACCTTTTTCTTGTGATGAGAACTTCTAAGATTTACTCTTTTAGCAATTATCAAATATACAATAAAGTATTATCAACTATCAGCATCACACTTTACCTTACATCCCTATGACTTATTTATTTCATAACTGGAAGTTTGTATTTTTTGACTCGCTTCACCCATTTTGCCCACCCCATCACTCCCCACTTCTGGCAACCACCTGTTTTCCATATCTATGAGTTCCAATTTTTTTTTTTTTTTTTTAGGTTTGGCATACGAGATCATACCATATTTTTCTTTTTCTGACTTTTTTTTACTTAGCATCATCACTTCAAGGTCCATTCATGTCACAAATGTAAGATTTCCTTTTTTATGGCTGAATAATATTCCTTTGTGTGTTTTTGTATATACATATTTTCTTTATCCATTCATCTATCAATGGACACTTCCATTGTTTTCATGTCTTGGCTATTGTAAATAATGGGGATGCATATATCTTTTTGAGTTAGTGTTTTCATTTTCTTTAGATAAATACCTGGAAGTGGAATTGTTGGATCATGTAGTTAAAGTCCTATTTTTAATTTCTTGAGTAATCTGCATACTTTTCTCTATAGTAGCTGAATCAATTTACATTTCCCCAACAGTGCATAAGAGTTCCTTTTTCTCTACATTTTCTTCAACAATTGTTATTTCTTTTCTTTGTATGACCATTCTAACAGGTGTGAGGTGATGGTCTTGATTTGCATTTCCCTGACAATTACTGATGTTCGACATCTTTTAATGTACCTGTTGGCCCTCTGTATGTCTTTGGAAAAGTGATTTTTTAGATCACCTGCCCATTTTAAAATCAGATTTTTTTGCTAGTTGTATGAGTTTTTTATGTATTCTGGATATTAGTCCCTAGTCAGATCTATTTGCAAAGTTTTCTCCCATTCAGTAGGCTGACTTTCCATTTTGTTGATGGTTGCCTTTGCTATGCAGAAGCTTTTTGGTTTGATGTAGTTCTACTAGTTTCTTTTTTCTTTTTTCTTTTTCTTTTTTTTTTTTTTTTGGTGTAAAATCCAGAAAGTCATTGCCAAGACTGATGTCACGGAGTTTACTGCCTGTTTTCTTGTAGGAGTTTTATGGTTTCAGGTCTTACATTCAAGTCTTTAATCCACTTTGAGTTAATTTTTGTCTGTGATGGAAGATAATGGTCCAGTTTCATTGTTTTACATATGGCTGTTCAGTTTCCCCAGCATCACCTATTGAAGAGACCATCCTTTCCCCATTGTATATTCTTGGCTCCTCTGTCATAAATTAATTGGCCATATATGCATGGGTTTATTTCTGGGTTTCATTGACCTATTGTCTATTTTTATGCCAACACTATACTATTTTGATAACTATAGCTTTGTAATATAGTCTGGAATCAGGAAGCGCGATGCCTCCATCTTTGTTTTTTCACAAGATTCCTTTAGCTACTTGGGGTCTTTGTGGTTTTATACAAATTTTAGGATTGTTTGTAGTATTTCTGTGAAAAATGCCATTGGAATTTTGATAAGAATTGCACTGAATCTATAGATTGCTCTGGTTTGTATGGACATTTTAATAATATTAATTCTTCTAGTCTATTAACATGGGATATCTTGCAGTTTATTTGTGTCTTCTTCAATTTTTCATCAGTGCCTTATAGTTTTCAGTGTACAGGTCTTTTACCTTCTTGGTATATATATTTACACTGTGTGGTCACTTCTCATAGATTTCTTCCTGTCACCACATATTTGACCCCCTTTACCCTGTCTACTTCCCCCCTCCCCCCTCCCCTTTCACCACCCCCCCAAGGTAACCACTAGTCTGTTGTCCATGTCCATAAGTCTCTGTTTGTTTGTTGCTTTTAGGTTTTTATCCCGCATATAAGTGATATCATGTGGTTTACAACTTTTTCTGTCTGGCTTATTTTGCTTAGCATGATTATCTTGAGGTCCATCCATGTTGTTGCAAATGGCAGTATTTCATCTCTTCCTATGACTGAGTAATATTCCACTGTATATATGTACCACAGCTTAAGCCAATTATCTATTGTAGGACACTTCGGTTGCTACCATGTCCTGGCCACTGTGAATAATGCTGCTATGAACATCAGTCTGTAAATACCTTTTCAGATATGGGTTTTCAAATCTTTGGGAGTAAATACCCTGTAGAGAGATTGATTATATGATAGATCAATTCTTAGTTTTTTGAGGAACCTCCATACTGATTTTTAAAGTAGCTGTACCAATTTGCAATCCCACCAGCAATGTATGAGCGTTCCTATTTCTCCACATCCTCTCGAACATTTGCTATTACTTGTCTTGTTGATTATAGCCATTCTAACAGGTGTGAGATGGTATCTCATTGTGCTTTTGATTTGTATTTCCCTAATAGTGAGCGATGTTGAACATCTTTTCATATATTTGTTGGACATTTGTATGTCCTCTAGGGAGAAGTCCTCTGCCTGTTTTTGATTGGATCATTTGTTTTTATTTGTTGTTATCGAGTCGTATGAGTTCTTTGTATATTTTAAATATTAGGCCCTTATCAGAGGCATTGTTTGCAAATATATTTTCCCATTCAGATGGTTGTCTCTTTACCTTGTTGACAGTTTCTTTTGCTCAGCAGAAGCTTTTGAGTTTGATGTAGTCCCATTTGTTTATTTTTGCTTTTACTCGCCTTGCCTTTGAGGTCAAATTAATAAAATTCTCTTTAAGTCCAAGGTCCTTGAGTTTAGTTCCTATGTTTTCTTCTATGCATTTTATTGTTTCAGGTCCTATATTCATGTCCTTAATTTTGGTGTGTGGTGATAGACAGCAGTCTAGTTTCATTCTTTTGCAGGTGATAATGCCCTGTTCTTAATGAGGGTTGCACTCCTCATTATGTATATATTTTTTCATTTTGTTTTAGGTGGGCTGAATCCTTACAGTATTTCCTGTAATGCAGGCCTCATAGTGGAGAATTTCCTCAATTTTTATATGTCTGGAACGGTCTTTATTTCTCTTTCATATCTAAAGGAGAGCTTTGCTGGATACTTTATTCTTGGCTGGTAGTTCCTTCATTTAACAGTGTGAATATTTGATTCCACTTCTTTCTGGCTTGTAAGGTTTATGCTGAGAATTCTGATAATAATCTAATGGGTTTTCTTTATAAATTACCATCTTCTTTTCCCTGGCTTCCCTGAGAATACTGTCATTGATTTTTGATAATTTTAATATAATGTGTCTTGGAGAAGTCCTTTTTGGGTTGAGATAATTGGGTGTTCTGTTGACTTCTTGAATTCCAAGTTCCAGTTCATTCCTTAGATTTGGGAAATTCTTGTCAACTATTTGTCTGAAAATGCTTTCTAATCCCTGCTCCTTTTCCTCTCTTTCAAGAGTGCCCATTATTCTTACGTTTCCTTTCCTGATGGTATCAGCTAGTTCTTGTATTTCTCTTTCATTATTTTTCATTCTTCAGTTTCTCTCTTCTTTCTCCTGATATATTTCTAGATGTCCTGTCTTTGCTATCACTAATCCTTTCCTCTATTTGGTCGAATCTATTTCCCAAGCTTGCTTTTTCATTCTTCATCTCCTTCAGTGTGTTCTTCATCTCCAGAAGTTCTATTTAGTTCTTTTTAAGTTTTCAGTTTCCTTGCTGAAAAACTCATTCTGCTGGTCTAGGTGTTTTTTCAATTCCTGAAGTTGTTGGTATGATTCGTTTTGGATCTCATAGAGTTTTTTCAGAAGTACCATCCTGAATTCTCTGTCATTTAAGTTGCATATTTCTATGTCTTTACACTTATTTTCTGGAGATTTTTCTCTTTCTTTCAGAGCTGTCTTGTCACGTTGGTTGGTCATAGTGTTTAATGGACTATTTCTCCACCTGGGCATTAATGGAAGTGTCTTCTGCCTTTTTTCCAGGAAGACTTATTATATAAATGTCTGTCTTTAGCCTGTCAATAAGAAGGTGGTTTACTTTTGGTTTCTAGTAGGTGGCGTCTAAACCTCTTAGATCTCTGCTTTATATAAAGTCTTCATAATGCCTTTTTTTTCTTATAAACTGTCAGTAGTAGTGACAGTTTTGATAGCATTTGCTGGGATTCCCCTGGGGCTATGCAGAGTTCATCTTGGAGGATAGGGGAGAGAGGCCCTCTGTGTTGGGGGATGGGGACTGCAGCTCAGCCTCACATTTTGCAACCATGGCTGGTAATGATCAGCTGTTGCTTCTCTGCCGTCCCCACTTATCTGCTTTCTGTCCTGATTCCTGGGCACTGCTGCTGAGTGGAGCTCACGGCTCTCTCAGGTAGGGTTGTTCAGGGAACCTGCTGCACCTTCTTCCCTCCCCCTCCTCCTGCGGCTGTGGCTACGAGGCAGGTTCTGTGTTTCTCCCAGTCTACCACCCAACTCCTGGGGTTCTGACCCGCGGTAGCTCTTATTTGCAGATCCCCTACTCAGACGTGCTTGGATGCAGTTTGGGTGTTTTTTGTGTTTTAGATGGTCAGCTTATTGTTGTTTCAAGGGGAGAGATCTGGGGACGTCTCTCACTCCACCATGTTTCTAACGTTACTCCTACTTGATATTTCATAAGTCTGTTAAGCTATTTTCACTTTTTATTTAAAAATTCTTTTTTTTCTTTTTGCTGATTGATTAGGTGAGTTCTGCTGCCCTCTCTGTGAGCTCATGGATCCTTTTCTGCTTCATCTAGTATACTGTTGAATCCCACTAGTACATATTTCAGTGCAGTTATTGTATTCTTTAGTTCTGTGACTCCTACTTGGTACTTCCTTATATTTTTCTGTTTCTTTGTTGAAGTTCTCTCATTGTTCATCCATTCTTCTCCCAAGTTTGGTGTGCATCTTTATGACTGCTGTTTTGAACTTTTTGTCAAGCAAATTACTTATCTCCATTTCATTAAGGGCTTTTTGAGGTTTTATCTTGTCCTTCTGTTTGAAACACATGTCCTTCATTTTCTTTGATTCTCTGTGTTGGTTTCCATGCATTAGATGAAAGAGCCACTTCTCCCTGTCTTGAGGGAGCAGCGTTGTTTCAGAGATGACCCTTATCTTTCAAACCTGCCTTAGCTCTTGTGATTGTCCAAGCAGCCTATTTTGTATTTAGTGGCTTGCCATAGTTGAGGGTGTTCCCAGACTTGTCAGTGTCCTGAAGGGGAGGATCCCAGTCAACACCTGGATTCAGGCTGATTGGAAGCCACACCCTCAGGCAGCAGCTTTTAAAATATGTGAATATATACAATGCTATGGGACCACAAGAGTCTGTTCCACTGGCTACCAGAGCTGGGCAACCCAGAAGGGTCTCCCAAGCAGTTGTTACAAAGATTAGGGCACCGAATGAGTGTCAAGCACCTTTCTGGGAGATGCCAATGACCAGGTGTGAGGCAGAGGGAGGGTGCAAAGATGGTATCCACTGGCCTGTGTAGTCTCCTAGATGTGTCCAAACCTTAAGCCTGTCCCTCTTGCTGAAGCTTCAGGACAATCAAATAGGCCTCTTTCACAGAAAGACTAGGGGTATGTTTCAGTCTGCTGTGTGCTTTGCCTTGGGGTAGCCAACCGAGAACTGTCTCTTCATTTGTTACAGTCCCATGAGGCTCAAAAATGTAAGTGCTGCTGGCCACCAGAGTTAGGTAACCAAGGCATATACTCTGGGCAGCGGATGCAAAAAAAGGGCACACTAGATGTGTGTAAAAGTACCCCTCTAAAAGGTGCTGGTGTTCTGGAGACTGGCAGAGGGTGAGTGCAAAGATAGTGCCTGCCCTCCGGGTCTCCCACCAACTTTTAACATAAAGGCTCTATAAGATGTTCACATATCATATCATTCGCCCATCTAAAGTATACAAGTCATTGGTTTTTATAATATCCCCAAAGTTGCATAAATTAGAACTTCCTAATTATATTTTAGAACACTTTCATTGACCCCCCCCCAAAAGAAATCCCGTACCTATTGGCATTCACTCCCATTTCTTCCTACTTCTACCATATACTTTTAAATCTAGTTCTGATTAAGAAAACTAAGAGGCTACATTCCAAAGAGGGTCATGTGTTAAATGAAACATTAAATAAGTATATTTTGAAATGAAAATAAATCTCTAAAGCCTCTTTGGCTTATTAAGTTATAAGGGGGCACAGACTGCATCCTTTCATTATCTAGCACAGCATCTGGCCCATAGTAATTGTTCAGTAAATACATGTGGAATTAAATGCTTGGCTACCTGAATTCTGTGTGTATGGAACTCTATGAAAAAGATAAAACACTGGTGCCACATGTTAAAGAACAACTGACTGGAAATATTATAAGGTCATGACCTAGGGCAGTTAGTCTAACATTTACTGAGTACTTCCTATATATTAGGCACATTTATTATTATGTCTTCACAACAACCACACTAAGAGGATGCTATTATTATTCCCCTGAAGTTAACCTGCCCAACTAGTCAGTGGAAGAACCAGGACTGGAATCCAATTCCAGACTCTGTATTCAGAGCCCTCTTACCCTGCAATAGGATATAAGCTCTGCAGGTCCCTCTTAAATCTCTTCTACTACTTACCTGTTTCCCTGTCTTTTTCGCATATGAAGTTATTGACGTCTTCACACTGGAAATCGTTCCACTGCCCAGCGTAAATCAGCCCAGCACAGTCTTCTCCTGGCCCATGGCCATGGCCCCAGTTATCTGGCTGTCCAGCTTTCCAATTTCTTTTAACAAAACAGAAATTGAGTGTTATTTTCAAAGTCATGCAGAAGTTTTCTTTACCTAAGAGCAGCAGAGAAAGATGAAAAACAAAACTGAAGCATGTTATTTATCCTGGAATGAAAATACACTGTTGAAAAATCCAGGAATACTCCTATTCAGAATAAGATCGGCTGTTTTGCAGAGTATAGCCATACCTTGTTTTATTGTGCTTTGCTTTATTATGCTTCACAGATGTTGTGTTTTTTACAAATTGAAGGCAAGACTCTCCACCAACAAAAAGATTATGACTCACTTTATTGTAATACTTTATTGTGGTGATCTGGAACTGACCACCATACAGGAACTGGTAGTGTATATTGCAGCATCTCCCTATATGCTTCTTATCTTTGTCACAATGAAATCAATTATTGAGCTGCTTCATCACAATGCTGAGGGAGTAAATTCTTCTTTGACACAGTTAGATGAATGAAAATGCTGACTTCTGGGCAAGTGTGTAAATGTTTGTGTGTGAATATATATGCACTCTGAGGACATCTCTCTCTCTCTCTCTCTCTCTCTCTCTCTCTCTCTCTCTCTCTCTCTCTCTCTCACACACACACACACACACACACACACACACACACACACACACAATCTTGTAAGAACCCAGAAGGACCATTGTACATTTCAATACCTTGCTTCTCTAACAAGTTAGAGCCAGACAAAGTGAGAGACCCTCGATATACATTTACAAGAACTTACAAGTACAAACACTGGTTATGGTTGTCTAGCTAAGCTGTAGAAAGTTGATTGCTTTAGAATGAAATAGTAATTTAATCTTACTGAAAATGACATACATTTCACTGCCTTTTTTGGAAAAGAGATTCTCAAAAACAATTTTTCTTTAGGATGAATTCACTTGAGGCTGGTTAACTTGGATGCTGCTGCTTAAATCATCACTTTGCCAGGGTTAGCTGTTCTTGATTCTGTTTCCATGCAATAAATTAAATGTGTTTCCAAGACTCAAAACTGGAAAGCTAAATTTTCTCTAAGAAGCAGGTCTTGCACAGAAGCCTGTGGTTACTGCCTGAGAGGACAAGCTTGCCTCACGAGGAGGGTCCAAAAGAACATATGCAACAGGATGTACTTCCCATAAACTATAACTCATTACTACATCTGCCACAGGGTATCCTAGGACTACCTGAGGATAGAGCTCATATTGCCCTACATCTTTTGAAATAAAACCAGCAAAATTAGAGGGCAGTGCAGAAGTACAGCTGAAATTTACAGTTAAAGAGTGGGGCAACAAGGGAGAATGGACTCCCCCACACCAAATGTATTTTCTTTTTGGATTTTTAAAAAATGAAAAGTGACCTCACTTAAATAAATATAGTGATGAAAAGATAATTTAGATGAAACTGATGAAAGTAAAAATGGGATGATACTTAGGAGGGAGTGCTAGAAATAGTCATTCATTCATACTTTTATGCAGCAGGTATTCACAGAGCACTTACTATGGGCCAGAGACAATTCTAGGTGATGGCAATATAGCAGTGCAGGGAACAGAGTCCCACCCCTCACAGAACTTACATAACAGTCAAGAAACAAGTGAATTAAAAGTATCAGACTTCCACAGTGATGCCTGATATTTATCTTTAGGGAAATGAAGAGAGAGATGAAGTTAGTTTACTTTCATATGGATGCTTTTTTGTGTATTTCTGTCCACTCTGTAGAACTCCCCCCCTGGAAATGTCAATGATGCCTGAGCAGTTTGCTGTTCTTGGTGTACATTTGTTTATTTTTGCTCTGTTCCAATTCTGTTTACCGAATTTGAGGTCTGTGATTCCTGAATGAATAATGATGGGACATTTGATATTCTTTATCTCTCAGTTAATTGGGAAATTGTATAAATAAGATTTCTGACAGTAGACCTGCTTAATATGTAGTAAAAGGCATTTACAGACTAGTGAGAAGTGTTTCTTTGCTGTAGAATTTTCTCCCACTCTAGGGGTCTGTACAGTGGAAGATTTCTCTCTAGTGGCCTAAGCCAGTGCTACTCTGAAGCATGAAGTGTGGTCCAGAGTAAGTTATTATTGAATTAGATGATGCTGAGGGTCCCACCATCCTATACCTCCCTATTCTAAAGCCACATGTAATATCTGGAACAACCTGCGTGGACAGAAAGGCAACTCATGTTTTACTTTTGTGATGTAGAGATGAAAGCTGTTACTCATAACTTGGCAGCATACTCCCACAAAGTGATATCCTATGTTGGGGACCAAGAAGTGGGTGAAAAGAATGAAGGATATTCAAGTGTGTCTTGCTTAACTCTCAGGAAGAATCTCGTCTCTGGTGATCTAAGGTGGGCAACTGCAAGTGGAGTGGGAAGGCCTTAAAAGGCTACCTTACAGTTGTGCTGAGCAAATGGGCAGACTTTATGCTTCCCACTTGTGTGTGAGTGCTTTGTGCTTACAGACAACCTCCATTAATAGTGACGACCTCTACCAAATGATGTACTTGCATTTATTCCATCAAGAGTAGAAAGATTAGTTTTGACATACTCCTGGTTTCACTGATCTTCTCTGGTTTGTCTGTTTTCTATTTTATTGCTTTCCAATCATTATGGTTTCCTTCCTTCTACTTTGGGATTAATTTGGTCTTCTTCTATCTTCAGAAAGTAGAAGCTTAGATCACTGATTTTTGACTTAAAAATAATTTCTAATAGAAGCATTTTAAAGCTATACATGCCCTTATAAACACTAATTCAGCTGCATCCTCCAAAATTTGATATGTAGTGTTTTCATTTTCTTTGAAACATTTGAAAATTTCCTTTGTGATTTCTTATTTAGAAGTATGTCCTTTAATTTCCAAATATTTGGAGATTTTTAAGCTTTTTTTTAATTTTGGTTTCTAATTTTGTTTTGGTCAGAGAACATACTCTATATAATTCCATTGCTTTTACATACATTTACTGAGATTTGTTTGATAACTCAGCAAATAGTTTATCTTGGTGAACATACCATACGTACTTGAAAAGGTGTATTTGTAGTTGTTGGGTGAAAGTTTTGTAACATGCATGAACTCTAGTTGATAGTGTTTACTATATCCTTCCTGGTTTTTCTGTCTACTTGTTCTATCAGTTACTGAGAAGAAAATGCTGAAATCTCCTTTGAAGCCCTGCTTTTTGCTGTGTCCACATTTAGGGTTGCTATGTATGTCTTGACTGTGGTGTGGTCCTGGAAATCAGACTCTTTTTACATGAGTAGAAACAATAATACATCTCACTCGCATTGCTGCCCACACACACTGGAAAATATCCTGCACAGAGGCTAGCTCACAGTGGGTGATCCAGGGTAATTCGCTAAATGTTATCACAGGACTGGGGACCAGTGGATCCCAGTCTCCGGTCAGGGGGCTGGTGCTGGCCAGGAATTCAATTTTCATAAGTCTGTGGTAAAATGAGAAAAATGACAGAGTGTGTGTGTGTGTGTGTGTGTGTGTGTGAGAAAATGGATATATGATGGCCAGTTGTCTTTTCTTGAAAAGGATTATAGGGTTTGTTTTTATTTCTTAGAACTGAGATTTTTTGATGGGTGATTTTTACAATCCATGTTCTTGGTTGGTAAATAAAATCTTGGCAATGTATATCAGCCCTTCAGTCCCTCTTTGAGACCTTTATTGACATGTGGACCCAAAGTATCTGGGATCCTGTTTTGGGTGCTGTTCTGAGGCATCACAGATTGTTTCTCATGCCGAACTTTTCCACAATAGCCAATTATAACAGCCAGTCAGTCAGGTCACGTTTCATGGGAAATAAACCTTATTTCAGGTCTGCATGTGCCTTAAGTTTTTGATATCCACTCCATGTTACTGTTGTTTTCCGTTTGTTTATTCCAGAGCTGTTGTCTTTCTCAACCAGATCTTGGCATAAAAAATGGAAAAGTTTTAAAAGGGAGAGGAGAGAGCGTTTTTTCCTCTTGTCTATCTCCTCTTTAATGGTAACTGCAAAGCCCTGAAACAATTTCAAAAAGGCGTGCGTGCGTGCATGTGTGTGTGTGTGTGTGTGTGTGTGTGTGTGTGTGTGTGTAAAACGGGTTAAGAGGAAATCTGTGGTGGGCAAAGAGAAGCGGATGAGCCAGTGCTTGGCAGCCACAGCAGCAAAGAGGAAGGTAAAGATGAGCCTAAATACCTGTGGAGATTTATAGCGGTAGGAGAACCCTAAGAACCTGACACCAGTCCCCATCCTAGGCCATGACAGAGAATGTTCATCTTTTCACAAACCTGTTGTGAGAACTGAGAGACATGCTGTGTGTCACCTCAATCAGGATACTGTATAATACAGAAATGCTAAGTAATTTCTTCTATAATTACTACTTAGTAAGAAAATAATTAGGATTATGACAATAACAGTATTAATACCAATACTAGCAGAAAGCATTTCTTGAGCACTGCCCATGGGCCAAGCACTGTACTAAATGCTTTACAAACACACACACAGTTTCATTTAATATTCACAATATCGACATAGGTCCTTTTGTCATCTTCATTTCTACATGAGGACACGGAGATTTCACATGATTGAATAACCCATACAAGGTCATGCAGCTGTTGAGTGCTGGGTCAAGGCCTGGAACCCAGACCGTCAACTCCGGGGCATATGCTCTCTCCCCTTGCTCCACTGGCTCTCTTTCTAGTTTGTGCAATGTTTATTATTCTATGTCAAGTTAAATTAGCCTTCAGTTATTGAGGCCTCAAATATGTCTGCCTAATTTATTCTTCTTTTAAAATTTGATCCTGGGGTTTTTTACATGTATATGTATTCCTCTGGGTAGAAAATGAGAAGCACAATTTGTACTGCAGCTGGGGGGCAGAAGCCAAAGCTTGAAGGAGGCTTCAGGGTGGCTGTGGCTGGGGACAGAGTCCCCAGGAAGGTGTCTGGTGATGTAATCCTTTTCAGGACCCAGGTACCAACACTGGTGCTCTCCTTCCAAATCATATAATTCTTGCTATATCCGGGGAACAGGAGAAAAGTTCCACCTTGGGAGAGCTGGCATAGACAGCAATGTTTTTCCTCAATCCGTTCCATATGGACCAATCCATTTTTTTTTTTCTTGGAGGAAGACTTAAGATTGAATTTCTTAGTGAGTCTGACCCAGACCTTTTTTGCATTTATGGCTGTGAGAAAAGTGGAGGAGACTTTTTTAGCTCCCTGCCTGACTCCCTTAAGAAAAAGATTTTGGCACTCTTGACTGTCGAAGTCACAGGCTTATGTTTTCCTTTAATCATCTCTGCCTCCCATCCTTACTCCAGTCCTCCACCGCTCCAGTTTTAGATGCCAACTCTCACAACTGTGTTGAGTCTCCTGAAGCATACCTCTGCTGTGTTGGGCACTCTCCTCTGGCTGACAGCCAAATTCTCAAGAGACACGAGGGCCAGAGTGTGGTGTTGCCTCTTCTCCCGAAGGACAGGTGCAGAGCTCCAGACAGGATATCTGTCAGGCCAGCAAGCAGAACTTCATTTGTCATAGGGCCAATCCGAGGCTCACCTTCAGCAGATCTAAAATCTTCAAATGTTCTACCTTGACTTTTGTTAATTTTTTTTTTTTAAAGAAATGACCTTATTTTGGTCCATCTGTATCCTCTAATCAAGCTTTTCACTTGGAGGATTTAAAAGTATAGAGAAACCTGTTTGTCAACTGATGAGCCTGTATATACACACAGAGAAACATTTAAATTCTCTCTGACCCCCCTACCACCTCTGACCCACTCCTGCTCCTTGACTGCTACAGGTCTGCCCTTAATGCCATGACACCATCTGAGACTTGAAACACTTGCTTTCTCCTCTCCTGGTGCCATGGATGCTATAGTCTCCTCCATGCTTGGGATGTTATGCTGAGGCCAAGATGCTCTCACACCTACTGGCACTTCTCTGTCTCCAGCAAAGGAAAGGATTCAGAGGTGGGTTTTTATAAGTTCTGCTCCATTTGATACAGTTTGTTGCATATTTTCACACTCATTCGAGGCAAAGCAGGAATTAGAAGAAATGAAATTTAAATTAGTACAATTTAATCATCTTCAGATCCTTGAGTAAGATTAGGGGTAGTGGACACCCGGGGTAGGAGGAGGCCCACGGAGACTTCTGTGCCCCTAGGAGCTCTGAGAGGGTACTGTGACGTGCTTCTATGCTTTGTTGCTGCCTTTAGAGAACTCAGGTCACATTAGATGGCACATGGGAATCTTCAAACTTTTCAGAGATGGTTATCCCACAAAGGCCTCTGTCGTGTTGCACTTGAACTTCCTGTGTATAGGAGAGTCATAACCTTATGGTTCATAATCATGCTCTGTCCCAACTGGGTCAGGGGCATGGATGGCGTTATCCTGAAGGGAGCTGCCCGTCCCTTGTCAGACACATGACCGGGATGAAATCCGAACATGCCTGAGGTCGTCTGGGCTTCCGTCTCCTGCATAGTAGCATTTAAAGAGAACGTTACGGCCACAAGTACCATATTGTGTGGTTTTATGAGCCTGATGTTTTGTTTTGTTTTTCACAGAAATGAAAAAAAATGTACTCCATGAAAAAGAAAAAGAAAAACTCCATAGCACGTAGAGTCCAAACCAGTTTCCCTACATAGAAATATACAACTGGTACTAGGAACCTCAATGTGAGGAGTGTCTAGGACATAAGGTTGTTAAGGAAGAAACTGTAGGGCGTCAGGCAAGAGGTGAAAAACAGAACAGCAAGAGTCTGGAGGTTTCTGAGTACTAACTTGTACTCTGGAGACGTCCCGTCCAGCCACCTCCATTCGCTTTCACGCTCCAAGTCCGTCAGGCCAATCCAGTGGCTATCTCTCCCTACCATCTGCTTTTTTATCCATTGCTGGAAAATAAACCACAGATGGTGCATTATTATTTCTTGGAACAGATGTCTAGTGGGCTTCCCCACTGCCCCCCGCATTTACAAAAACAGGACAAATTATAAAAGAAGATATTTGTCAGAACATGTACACTGCTATTGCTGTGTTCTTTTTTTTTTATGTACTTGTTTTCTTTTGTACTGTTTTGGGGGCTTTGACATTTTTTCCTCTTACAAACTTACAAGTGATATTTCAGTGATGCTCTATCTCCTTGAAATTACTCAGACCACTCAATGAACTCCACCAGGCTCCATCCCATCCTATTACCTGTCCTCCCCACGTTCTAATGATAGAAACAGCCACAGCATGACTGAGCTCCTCCTCTGGACCAGGTGCCGTGGCCAGTGTGTTACATGTAGTGTCTTTAAGCCTTACCACAACCTATGTAATAAAGATGATAAGTGGCTGAGCTGGGGTTGGGCACAGCTCTGTGTATTCTAAAACGCGGGCACCTGATTGTACGCTCACTTCCAGTCAGTTACTGTGGGAAACATCTGTTTTTAGGATTGTGTTTGCTGGAGATACTTAGGGAGAAGGAAGGAGGCCACTGGAACAGTGTGGCACCAAATGAAGAGCACTGGCATTGCTGCTAGATGGACTTCACTTTCAGCCTCAGCTCTGCATTTACTTGCTGTCCCATGAACAAATCATTAAAACCTTCCGGGGCCTCAGTTTTCTTAATTAGTTAAACAGGGATAATAATACCCATTGGTTCTAGGGTTGTGAGGTTTAATGGAGAAAACGCCTCATCAGGTGCCTGGCACACAGGAAGGGCCCAGTGAGTGGTCGCCATTGTTATTGTACGGGCCGTCCCCACAGCCACCTCTGCTCTTCCTGGCTCTGCTGGGGCCACATGTCTAATCCTTTACACCCCACTCCACCCCTGCAGTACTCATGCCTCTTTACTTATCTCTGCAGATGCCTGGTGCCAGCCTGCAGCTTCCCTTCCAAGTTACTGCTCTCTGGACAGCCACCGAGCGGAGCCGCACCTCTCTAGGTAATATCTTCCAAGTGGAAACAAGAGGACATAATTCCCATGCCAGGAATGCTTGTCTCTGTATAAAGCCCAAATCTCCATAATGCAGCCTTCTGTGTTTATGTGACCATGAATTCTTGATGTCTTTGACTCCCCAGTAAGCATGCAATTTCCAAATGTAAACTATCCTTAAATTATAGTTTTCCCCAACTCTAAGTATGCTGCAGACATACCTGTTCTTCTCTAGTGTTTATGAAAACGAGATGTGAAGACTTGTCTTCGCAGAAAAGTTTTGCATCCTCAAAAATTTCTTTCTTAACCGAAAAATAGTAGCATTTGTCTGTGAAGTTCTTCCAGTGAGGTGGGCAGCCTAGGGATGCAAAGGTTTATAATATTGATTAAAAATAAAACAAAACACGAAAAGCACTATGCTGTTCCTCAGCTGTTTCTAAGAGGCCACAGCCATGGCCCTGCTTCCCTTGCAGGCCAGGAGCAGCCCCAGGACCCGTGTGCAGAGCCCACGACTGACGTTCACGGACATGCTGGGAGCGAAGACCAGTACAGTACCAGGACGAGGACTGCAGAGAGCACGGTAGTGAGAACTACATAATCTGGAAAATATCTGCACTGGCTCTTTGTTCCTGTGTCTGGATTAGTCTTTACAATGACAGAAATTACAGAAGCGACAACCAGAGGCCACATAGGCACAGATGTGCCACATCAGTCTGGAATCACATGGCACCTACAGACTAGATGGGGAAACCCGGAACCACATCGGGCTCACAGAACAGCAAAAAGGACCCAAATGGTACTGAAGGAAATCAAATAGAACCAGGTGTGAGTCAAAGAGAGAAATAGGCTTGGTCGCAAACCTTTGGTTTTATCAAAGGTTTAATTATGAAAGGACTAGAAGCCACCATAATACCTTCTCAGAAAGAAATGAAATCTGACCTTCAGGAACAAAGTTTCACCTGCATGTTAACTGAGGGAGGCCTAACCTCAGTAAAGGCATAAAGTGAGGGCAGGACAAGTCGGGGGTGGCCAGCTTTGGACTTCCTTGAAGGAAATGTCTGGGGACACATTTGTCCCCGAGGGCCTGACTCAGCTAAATAAACAAGTGCTGGAGAACCTGATCATGTTTAGAGAAACTGCCTGAGTGACACGGCCTAAGAGCAACAGGGGTCTTGTACCTGCCTCCACATGATGCCTTTACTGCCAAATATAATGGGTGTGTAAGAAGCCTAAGGCTGCATGCTGGGGGCTGGACCATCAGCACACACACCACTCCTGCCCCCTGGTGCTAGGGAGGGAGGGATCAGACTTACCATTGGCCTCTGGTGCTGTGGTTGGCTCATTCTGCAGGGCCAGGGGTACTGCTGCTCCCGATGGGCCTGGGGGGCCAGGGGGACCCTTGGGGCCTGGCATGCCTGGTACCCCAGGCAAGCCTGGCAGCCCCCGTGGTCCAGGCACCCCAGGCTCCCCAACAGTGCCTTGCAGTCCCTGGAAGCCAGGAGGGCCCTGAGGGCCAGGGAGTCCATCCTTGCCTGGTGGGCCTTGTGGGCCTGGATCCCCATTGGGTCCCTGAGGGCCAGGCTTCCCCGGGGACCCACGGGAGCCTTTGGGGCCCTGTGAGCCTTTGGAGCCTTTGCTGCCACGCTCTCCAGGGGGACCAACTGGCCCTATTGGGCCCCTCTCACCAGCAGGGCCCGGTGGACCAGGCTCCCCCTTCTCTCCTTTCTGTCCCTTGTTGCCAGTGGGACCAGGGGGGCCCTGCTGTCCTCTGTCACCTTTCGGACCCCTAGGGCCAGGAGGACCTAAAACATAAAAAAAATATATAAATGGCATAATGATGAAATCCATTGTGATAGTGAAGAATTCATCTTCTTATAAAACCTCCAATTTAAAAAAATCTAGACATACAAAACACATACATGGAGTGCTTACTGTTTTACCACACTAGTGTTTGATGTTATTTTTCTTTTTAACAAAAGCTTTCTTTATTAAGCTCACCCTTCGCACTCCAAGAACTTTGAATAGGCCTTCATGGCACACAACTTTCTAGTGTCCACTGATGTTTCGGGGGAAAGGACAACTTCACGCTGGTCCCGGCGACTCACACCATTAAATTGGGTTCTCTTAGTCAACTGGGATCATCTGTCACTAGCAGAAAACTGTGCAGGTTAGGGTCAGGACTCCCTCCTACTTATTTCCTCTTTCTTTTTCACTGATTTGATGAATATTTATTAAAGACCTGTTATATCACAAGCACTGTGTAAGGTGTTATGGGATAAATAACTGAATTAGACAAACGACAAACAACAACAACAACAACAACTGCTATCAAGTGTTGAGAGGCATTGCCCTGTTCCCTCGCCACTCCAGAGAGGCCTCTTCCTCTCTGTCACGTCCCATCTGGTGCTCCTGTCCCCTCCACCAGCACTGTGGGGACACTGCTATCCTTCAGGTTGGGTCTTGCTTGTTGTGGACCAGCTCAGAGGTACAGAAGGTCTTTGAGCAAAAGTGCTCTCCGGGCCGGGGCTGGGGAGGATCAGTTTTGTTTTTTTCTCGTTGGTCTAATAATGCAAATAGGGAAAGTGGGCTATAGGGAAAAATAGGTGGACAATCAAATTGGCAGGGGAGAAAAAAAAGACACCATTTTCCACTAACAGAAGAAAAAAAACAATTCTCCCTTAAAAAGACAGGGGTAAGTTGGCAAGTACCTGCTCATCCCTTCTCTTCCTATAAAGCAGCTCACATAACATAGGACTACTTGTTTTTTTTATAAGTTCTCAGGGCTGACAGGGTACATCACAGAAATACACCACAACTAGGATCTGTATAGGGAATGACAGTTTTCAAGGTGCTTTCAAGGTACCTGAACTTTGTCTATGGCATATTATTCCCACAGCACATTTGGGGACATACAGGTCCATTCCTCAGCCAGCTGGGCTGGGAACAGAACTGTGGAGCATCCCTTCCCACCTCTGCAGGGGGATTTCTCTGCCCCCCACCCCACTCTAGGCTCTGACTGTATCTACCCTAGACCCTGATGTGCCCTAGGACATCACTATATCCTCATGCTATCCATGGACCTTGGTCCACCCACCCATCCTGTTCTCCCTTAGCAGGTACCTAGGCTTGGACTCAGTTTTCTTTCTTTAAGGCTATGTCACTCAGGGAATTACTGCCTAGACCCTCTGCTGAGCTGTAAGAGTTTATGCTAACAGCTAGCACTAGCTTCAATGCGTTCCTTC
Source organism: Rousettus aegyptiacus (assembly GCF_014176215.1). Classification (NCBI taxonomy): domain Eukaryota; kingdom Metazoa; phylum Chordata; class Mammalia; order Chiroptera; family Pteropodidae; genus Rousettus; species Rousettus aegyptiacus. Next base: position 55,527,054 of record NW_023416287.1, on the reverse strand, counting down.
TAGGGTTTTTTGTTTCAGAAATGGGAGACTTTAGAAGACTTCAGGATGAAGCACCCTCTCCTTGAACCTGACTCACTGGCTTCTGCCTGCTCTCTCCTTTTGGATCCACCTTATTATCAGCTATTGTGGGCCCTGGGTTCTTATTTCTATCTGATAGTCAGATGGTCCATTTTCTTTGGGGTGTTCTGCCAGCACCTCCAGCTTGGCATGTCTAAAACTGACTGTATGGTCTCTTTGCTGTTTAAGACCTCCTTCTATCATTCTTTATCCTACCATGTCATCACAACCGTCTCTTCCTTTCCGTTACTTGTCATGACCCTAGCTGGGTGTTCTCACGCCCTCCATCCCGCCTCTTTCTGGTATATTTTTATGGTAACCTCTTAAGTGCCCTTCTTACCTCTGATTCCTGTCCATTCATTCCACTCTGCATTTTCCCCACATTTGTCTCCCTTATGCACAACTCTGATCTCCACTTGCTCCAGAATATTCAGCCCTTAATTTATCATCTGATATCAAGGCTTTCACGACCTGGCCTCATTATTTATTCCATCCTCCCATGGACTTTCACAAATCTCTTCTCTCAGATTTTCCTCTGCCTATATTTATCTGGAAAATCCCTATTTGCCCACCATGTCATCCCCTCAGGTCACCATAGATGAAAGTTCTTCCTTCTTCTCTAATCTTTTCGTCCTTATTTGTTCTTCGAGGACACTTCCCCATCTAGCAGCTAGCAGTGTCTGATGCATAGCTGTTACTCAGTGAGTATTTATCAAATCAATGTGCATCATAGGTCAAAAGGCCTAGTGTGCTCATGTCAATATTTTGGGTGCCAAGAGAGACCAGAAAGGAGAAATTTTGGGGGAACCTGGTACCCTTCACCTTTATTCTAAGAAGTACAGCTTCACTGGACCTGCATACCAGTTTGATCCTGGCTGCCACTATGAAATGACCATGGGGAGATCTTTCTTTTCTGACTCTACTCATACGTGAAAATTGACCCAGTGGCTTTGTCATCAGTGATCTGAGTTTTATCCTGTTTAACCTGAGGAGGCTTATAAAATAGCCTCTGCTATTAGCAAAGATTGGGAAGGTGAGTTTTCATTGCCAAATTTTTTTCCTTTAAAAAACTTAGTTCCTTTGTGTAGTTGAGAAATAATGTCCTAGAGATTAATAGTGGGGAAGGTGGCATTTGTTTCCTTATAATGGATATAGCAATCGTGAAACAATATGGAAAATAGGCCAAAACAAAACAAAACTTCTAATTTATTTGGAATAACAACAAAAATAAGTAACTTCTGAACTATTTGTGTTTCATGTTCTATATTTAGTCTTAAGAAATCCAAATAATGGAAAAGATCTGTGGGCAAACTCAAGTGCTTTAGAAGTTTTTTATCCTTAATCTACGAATCTTGCCAATAATCAGTGTTTCTCAATTACTCACATCTGGGGTTGGTGTTATACTTGTAAGTTGTGGGAAATGAGTTTACCTATGTCTAGGAAATAGTGACTGTTCAGGGGCTTGTCTTCCTAATTTGACAGACGGATGTGCCAGGGAGCTGTATTTCTTCTAGAACTCCTTCCTATGGTTTCTGAAAAATTCCAAAGACACACAACTCTCTTTTCCTTTCCTGACTTGAAACTATGACCTCCCTCACCAGGTGTGAAAGATTTTCATTAATCTTTGTTTCTGGGGAAGGGTACTTTATGGTGTTCAGCTATTTCCCTCTCAACGTTAAGTGCTTCTTGAATGTCTCCCTTTGCTCCACATAGAAGCTGTAGCTTGATTTAAGAACAGCATAAAACACGGATCCCAGTCAGCACAAAATACCAGCAGATGCTCATTGCCAGATCTTGGAGAAGGGACTAGATACTGGGAGAAGATGCAAGGTCTAAAGGTCTAAAATCGTTCTTGTGATGCGTTTCTCAGCTGGTTTAGCATAAAAACTGAATTTTTCATGTGAAGCACTATAGGTTATCACAAATAGGTTACCTAAGACAAGGTTTAATATTTATGACTGCGGATAAACTCCTGGCATTCACATAGTTATTGATGCCTTCATCCACAGCTGCCCCAGCCTTGGGAAAAAGCATCACAGCTAGGGCAAGAAGCCTGTACTCTGCCTTCGGATCCTGGGCTATATGTGAAAATATACTCGAGGTGTCCCATACATAAGAGAATTCAATCATCTATATACTTTACTCATTAAAAATAAAAAAATTGATATTTATTTCTTTTCAAAATTACCGAGTAAAAAGTCAGCACCGGATCCCCCTAAAAAGTAGATTATGAGTGCCAGGGGTATATCTTTCTCTTAAGACCTGGGATGCTAGTATTGCTTTATTAGCATCTGGATAATCCCAGGCTTTTAGGTCTTACTGACTCTTTTATTGAGTGGTTGTTGAGGTAAAAATAAAATGAAATAAAATGAAAGCCACTCTTAGTGTCTTAAAACTGAAAACATTGAGATAAATGATGGGAATATATATGAGCTTGTGCAGTAACGACTTGAGTCCAGAGTTCAGAGAATGGTTATGCTACACGTGGAGGCATATGTGATGTCCCATACAGAAGCGCATTTGAAATTTGCTTTCATGGCTAAGTGGGTGGTTCCCTGGCTCGGGATCTGAAAAGCTAGGATATCTGTGTTGCTGGTAAAGCAATCACAAGCTCCAGAAATGCCCAAATATGATCTCCGAGCAGCCTATGTATGCAATACCAGCAAACCTCCGCGTGTTCCCCAGACTCCACAGCTGGGAGCCTTGAATACCCGATTCCTCTAAATAAGCAGCTGGAAGAGGATGGAAGACTTTAAATAACTGTGCTGTTTCTGCTTTGGCAGCCAAACTGCAGGCTTTGAGAAGGACCCAGCCCCATGTCCCACACCTGAGATAAGTTTCCAATTTGTTTTCCAACAAAACTGCTGGTGCTTAACAGAAAGTAGAGAAACCACTTTAACTCTTACTGTCATTCAAAATTTTGGAGACTTGATTTTAAAACCAAGAGTTGTAAGGTTGGAAGAACAGAGAAAAATAGTAATATAATCTGATGCATTTTTCTTCTCATTTAAAAATCTACTTTGAATATAATTAATCAAACGTTTATGAAACACCTACAATATGAAAACATCATTCTGCTTTACTGAGGTGAAAAGGAAAGTACAAATTAAAGGTACATTTAATAGGTATTATTGGGCAATCATTTTGAAGAATTTGATTCTCAACCTTGTGTTTAAGATAGGCTTCTAGAAAGCCATGGAAGCTCTTTATTATAAGAGTAAGGTATATTTAAACCACCGTTTCTCACCAACTGGCCAGAGTCTGCTTCCATGCCTTGAGAATCCCTGCTCTCTAGGATCCCCACACAAGCAGCCTTGTCTGAGGACATGTATCAAGAGTGGGTGAGGCCAACAATGAGAACTGAGGCTTCCTGGCTGATCCACTTTGCTTTGTCCCCTGTCCTGCTTTATTACCCATCTTTTCATCCTTCCTGTGCATCTCTCAAGGTCCAGCTCAGATGGCAATCCCTTACTGATGCCTTAACCAATTGCTCTCCTGAACAAAAACTCTCTCACATTTCAACCTTCCTGAACGTGACATCTCTTCTTCTGAGTCATGACAGGGCAGTAGGATGCCACTGGAGGCATGGGTTTGGGATCTAGAGTTTAGCACTGTCTGCCATTTACTAGCTGCTTGACCTTGGATAAGTTACTCAGGTTCTCTGGGCCTCAGTTCCCTCCCCTGGAATGGAGAGTGCTGGTAATTCCCACCTTAAAGAGATGTAACAATGAAAGCTCAGCACTGTGACTGGTATATTGCAGACACTCAATAAGCATGTATGAAAAAAATGATTGAAAGCTACTTGTTGGCAGCACCTGAGATAGATTCCTTTTCAGGGCTGGGCACCAGAAAGCCAGCGGAAGTACTTTGGGACCCGAATCAATCTTAATCCTGTCAGTACAATTTTATTTCTTGTACCCATGAAGCTGTTGTTTTCCACTGTGATGTATTGGCTGGAGCTAGAGCAAAAGTGAAATTTTAATAGGAACTGAATTCAGGTATGAATATTACCTAACTCCCTACCAGACACTGTACTAAGTGCTTTATTTACATTATCTTATTAATTCCTCATAACTCTAACAGGTAGGTGCAGATGGGGATAGAGGCTCAGAGAGGAGGAGGAACTTGATACCCATATCCAATTCCAATTCCAGAGCTCTTCTGTTCTCACCCACTAAATCCCATGCCTCTCTCAGAAAAGCAGATGCAGGAAACCCTCTGACTGTACTTGGAGGATGCAACTTACACTCTGCATACCTTGCAGAGGAATAGCTCAAAATGTGAGGTGAACTTCCCACCTAAGAGTGTGCATGAGGGATGAAGTCCTCTGTATATGTAATTAGTATAAAAGTCTCTACATTATTTGGAACATAAAAAGGTAAGGCTTTAAAATTTTTTTTTTAACAAGGTTTCTGATTTACAAATATAGAGATAATTGTTGTTGGGATATACTACATGATTTAATATTTATTTTCACATTTTCGTTTGCTTCAGTGCAATTGGTCAGCGTCAGCTTTCACTTCTTAACAAGGCAAACATCTCATATGCCTGAACTGCGTACCGTAAGCATTAGGGTTCTATAAGTGCAAGTCACCAAGAATTTCCAGAAAGTATCAGAGTATTTTGAGCCTTGCAGAGGCAAACATAACATAATCTAATGTTAATCCAATCCTGCTCTATCCTGCTTGATCCCATTCTTTCCTCATCCCCAGGGACAAGATCTGCTTAGAGAGAAAAAGAAAAGGCACTCGAGATGAAGTGTGGAAGGAAACTCTTGCATTCAGAAACAGTTCTTTCTCCAGTCTCTTTCTCTTGAAATACCTAGTGGGCATTTCTGTTCTGGAGGAAGTTGAACAGCTTGAGTTGAAAGCAGGTAACTTGGTTGGCTTGAGAAGTACTCAGGTTAACTCACAGAAAGTGCAGGTAATGATAAGACCAAGAATAAATGTAATATGGGAAAGCATATGTGAAAAAGAGAATATTCAGAAACCAAGATCTGAGGCATTTCAGAACCATTGTGTCAGAAACCTCATTCAAATAGACATCTCCACTTAATGTTTGAATGAGCCTCCTTTTTTTGCACCTCCCTGGTCTGTACCACAATCCACTTCAAGAGACAGCCTGTTCTCTCTCTCAGTCCCCACAGCCAATCCAGCTTTGTCCAGCCATACAAACCAGCCCTTGGCCCTATATTCAGTTTTTGTCCACCTCACCTCCACCTCTACAATATACAAGTGCCTCTTGGCTGTTCCTTTGGGCTTGGGACACTGGGTAGGAAATTCCAGGGTCCCGGGTGCCAAACAGGGTCAAGAATGGGTTGTCACAGGCTCTCAGGGCTCACAGTCCTTTGAGTCTGTGGATTCCTTTGCTCGGCAGGGCATGGCCAGAAGAGACCTGTCAGAGCCTTCCACAGCAGGGCCCTGTTGTCTGGGGAAGGGCAGGCTGCCCTTGAGTCTGCCTCCATGACTCTGCCTAAATTAGACTTACTTCCTTCCTCTCCACTTCTGCCATCCCATTCTAAGTCACTATAATTGGTCCATATCTTCTCACTGGACCCCCTCCATACTCACTCCACTATAATGTACTCTCTCCCCAGCCCCTCAACAATCTTCTAAAAATATAAATCGGGTCATGTCACCTTACTTAAAACCTCTTCCTCACACTTAGAATGAAATCCCAACTCCTTACCTCACAGACATCCACAGGGGCAGCCGGGAGCAGAGAGGAGGGGTTTGCACTTCCGGGGAGTATCAACGGGGTCAGCAGCATGGGCTTTAGCATCACAGCCCGGGCTCAGATCCTGTTTAGCTACTTATTGTTTCTTAAGTTTCAGCAAGTTCCTTGAACCTCTCTAAGCCTTAGTTTCCTCATCTACAAACTGGCGATGGTTTTATAAGAAATTGCCTTATAGAGCAGTTGTCACAACTCATTGGGATGGTTTGTGAAAAGCATTTACTCACACTCAATGTTAGTTGATAAAAATAATTAGAACAATGAAACATTAACTAATTTAAAGCCAGGGTCTGAATCTTCAACCATGAACTTTTCATACACATCCTCAGTTGATAAGCTATGCTTTATGTAAACTAAATATATCAAAAGTTTCCTTTTATAAGAGATGTTAACAATTAAACCATTAGGATAATTAAACTATGAAATTCATAGCTAGAAACTCTCCTAAATATCATGATAGGATTATCTAAGGTATTATTATTCCAAGACACATTTAGAAAACTTATTTTATGACGTTGCAGATCTGCCTCATTCTGAATTTAGGCAGAGAAAAAATAGGAAAAAGATCAAACAGGGAAGAACTTTCTCATCATTTGAAAGCCCACGCCTTATTCATTGTATGACTTGTACCAATATCCCTGACTTGCAGCTGTCCAGCCCGTCTAGAGTTTGGTCACCCCTACTGTTCACGGAAGCCATTATATTTTCAGGCAACACCAATTTTTGTAAGATCATATAAAATTAAAATTTATATTTAATGAATATACTAGTCTTTGTTTCATCCTCTGAAGCTCCTCAGATGTTATTTAAAATCTCTTCCACATGATACCCTTTTTTTAAAAAATTTATTTTTTTATTATGGTGACATTGGTTAATGAAATCCAGTAAGTTTCAGGTATATAATTTAGTGGTACGGGGGGTGTGTGTGTGTGTGATGCATTGTGTATTTACTGCCATGATAGCCTTTTAAATAGTTGTAGACAGTTGCCTTGTTCCCCACTAAGCAGTCTCTCTTCTAAGTTAAAGTTCTCAAGTCATTCAATCCTTCTTCATAGCACATGGTTTCTGGGGTTGTCTTGCCATACTGAACTTTCACCTCCCTCATCCTGGGTGTTATATTTTTATTGATATAGTCAAAGATCACATAAGCTTCCTTGGTAGACACATTTAGTTGCTCACTGTCAACTAAAACCTCCATGCTTTTTATGCGTACTTGCTCTAAGCCATGCCCTCCCATTAACATTTGTGTTTGGTCTTTTTTGTCCACAAATGGGACTTTATACATATATTCCCTACCTATTTCATTTTGTTGGCATTGTTTCACTGTTTCAGCCTCTCCAGATCATTTTGAATTATGATTATATCACCATTAGCATATACTTTCATGTCACACAGGTCATCCATATCCTCATGCTAGTCACTGACAAAGCTGTTGACCAGGGCCCTGCCATCTGCCACTTAGACCTGCCTCCAGGCTCACAGGGGGCTCATTAACTACCACTATTTATACTCAGTCATTCAACCTGTGTGGCAGACATACCCCAGGTCGATCCCCAATGACTCATACTCTTGTGTAATCCTTTCCCCTTGAGTGTGGAACCTGTGATTTGCTTCTAACCAATAGAATAAAGAAAAGGTGATGAGATGTTACTCCCTTGACTAGGTTATATTATATAAGACTCTGTCTTATCAGACTGGAGGGAGACAGACTCTGTTGCTGGCTTTGAAGAAGCTTCAGTATTTTGAGATGGCAAGGGACTGTGGGAGGCCTCTAGATGCTAAGAGCGGTTTCTGGCTGACAGCTACCAAGAAAATGGGAACCTCAGTCTTACAGTCCCAAATGAGATGGAGAGATGGATATTTTCCCCATTCAAGCCTCTGATGTAACCACAGCCCCTCTGTTAGACTGCAGCCTGGTGAGACCCGAAGCAAAGGACCCATCTAGGCCATGCCCAGACAACTAACCCACAGAAACTGAGATAATAAATGGGTGTTACAAGCTATTGAGTTTGTAGTAATTTGCTATGCAGCACAGAAAATTAATACCACCAAAAACCCCATATAACTATTTCTCTATCTTGTTAAGGCTGTCACTGTAAAAAGCCTTGGTGAAATCCAGATATGCTATTTTTCATTCTACTAATTTAAACAATCTAATAATTGTTAATGTGAGGAAATGTTAGATTCACCTGCCTTCTTCTTAGAAAACTCATTCTGATGATTGCTGCTTCCCTGAAAGTTCGCAAATTATCCTTTTAATAATCTCTTATCAAATCTTTCTTGGGTTGGCCAACCATCCTTGCTCATGACACTTGGAAATAGAAATCTCTTAGTGGTAACTCCATGACCTAAAAGAATAAATCTTGCTTCCAAAGGAGCCCAATTGACAATGCCATCTAATTATTTAGGCACTGAGGAAATCCAAATTAACCCATCTTTATTCACTAAATATTGAATGAAGGGCCTTTAAACAGTGTCCACAAATTCTTAGTTACACATCTTTTCAAGACATAGGGCTTAATTCCCCTCCCCCTTGAGTGTGAGTTGGGCTTAGTCACTCATTTCTAGAAACAGAATATGGTAGGAGTGATGGCATGTGACTTCTGAGGCTAGATTATAAAAGGCACTGTGGCTTTTTTCTTGTTCTTTCTCTTGGATCACTGGCTCTGGAGGCAGCCGGCTGCCATATTGTGAGGACGCTCATGCAATTTCACATGGTGAGGAGCCTAGGCTCCTTGCCAAGAGTCATGTCAATGAACCATCCTGGAAGCAGGTCCTCCAGTCCCAGTTAAGGCCTCAGATGACTACAGCCCTATATAATATCTTGACTGCAACCTCATGAGATATTGAGCTGGAACCATTCAGCTAAGCTGCTCCTGAAATCCTGACTTTCAGAAACTATGAGATAATGAATGTTCATTGTTTTAAATTGCCAAGTTTTAGGGCAATTTGTCATAGAGCAATAGATAACACAAACAAATTCAGAATTTTCACTCACCTTGTAGTATTGTAAAATTCTTGATGAGCTGACCATGCTTGGAGTCCACCAGCTTCATTTCCTCCATAATCACTGATAAGTTGGCTACTTCAGTGTCTAACCTTGACCTCATCATATCTTGTTGCATCCTGAGAGAAACAGAATCCAAACGGATATTGGCCAATGTGTTATTCAATGAGGTCAGATCATCCGTGTGTTTGGTCAGGGTATCTGTGCAAGTGGTCCTGACTTCATTCAGATTGCTGGTCAGCGTCCGCAGGTGGTGGGCTGTGTAACTGATATTGCTAATGATGTTCACGATATCTGTCTCAAAGAGTTGGAAGCGTTCCTCCAGCTGGCTGAACTTGATGGCTGTTCTGTTCTCTGCATCCTTGTGTATATCCTGCAGGTCTTTCAGGTTCTGCTCGTTGGCTTGTGAGGCCGTGGTGATGTTGTCCATCTGACCTGTGAATGAGCTGAGCTGGCTGTTCATATCCTCCAGGGTATCATTGTTGGCTTTGGCCAAAGCAGTGTTATTGGCAGCCAGCGTCTGCAAGCTCTGGACTTTCTCCTTCAGCCAATCAGTGTCCTTCTTGGCTTGAAGGAAAACCTGCTGCAGATTTTGGAAGTCGTTCTTGATTCGCTGGATAGCCTGGCTTGTGTCATCCACAGACCGCTGCAGGTTGGTGATGAGGTTCCTCTGCTGCACCTGGGTCAAGTTCAGATTGTTGAGGTTCATAATGACCACGTTATGAGAATACATTTGGCTCTGCAAATTGCCCTGCAGCACGCTGGTATCTTGTTGCAGATTTGTGACATAGCCATTATATGCCTGGAGGGTTTTGTTTACAGTAGTAATGAGGAAAGAGTTATTCTCTAAAGTTTCTTTCAGTTGACTTTGCCTGTCCACCAGTGCATCCCCACTTGCCTGTAACTTCTCCAGCATATCTTTGTTCTTGCTGGTCTTTTCCATAATTTCACGAAGTTGTTGTCGAAGATCCAGAATGTCTGATCTGAAGGTAGAGAGTTCTGAGTTGGTGCTTATAGCTTTCTTCCCAGTTTGGTCCCCTGGAATAAGATATATTTGTTAGTTAGATTGGTGATATGGAGAAGTGTTTAACTGTGGTTAAAGATCCTAAAGAGATTTAACTATACAGTATGTACTGTATTTTAGATATAGAATTTGTGGTATATGCAGACTGCTCTGCATTAGTAAAATCCACATCTCTTAAAACTGGGTGCTGGCGAATTGGGAAGGGTGCTGAGTACCAGGACTGACCAACTTGAATGAACATTTTCTCAAATTGGGAAGGGATATTTACTTGATTCTAGAGTACTGGGTAGGGTGAAAAGAAGAGAATAAACTCTTTGTTTTTTGTTAAATTCACCCAAATTCCTTTTTAAAAAAATGAAAACAAAAATTAAAGGATAGAATAGGCTGGAATCTTTTATTTTTAAAATTAATTTCTATAATTCTTCTATGTAGTTTAAAATAATTTAAATAATAATTTACTAAGAATTTTATAAAAGAGTATTTAGTAAAGAGTATTTGTGTGTGTGTGTGTGTGTGTGTGTGTGTGTGTGTGTGTGTGTGTTTATCAGGATTGATATTCAGATTTTATTTGGCACATGATTGTGGTTTCTCTTTTGGAGGGGATTCAACTCCAAAATTGGTCTTTAACTTAAAAATGTACAAGTCTTTGAGTTAAATCATCAGAAAGGATTCAACACACAATACAAACATTTAATGTCTTTTTGGGTAAATAGGCGTTTACAACAACATATTCTAAAAAGCCATGGTCACTATTGGCCATGCTGTGCTGAACATGCCTGCTCCTATCTGATCTTAGAAGCTAAGCAGGGTTGGGCCTGGTTAGTACTTGGATGGGAAACCACCTAGGAAAACCAGGTGCTGTAGGTATATTAAAAAAAAAAAAAAAACCAAAAAAACAAAAACTGTGGTCATTTATACTAAGTAGAGTCAGGGGATTCAACTTTATGATTCACTCCCATTCAGATTACCTAATTTTTTCAGGTCGCTTTCCACTGCTGTGAGCTTGTCATCATAGGTTTGGCGAGATGTCTCCATGCCACCGGTAACATTGTCCATTTTCTCTACAACTAAGATTTGGAAATCACTGCATTAATATACATATCTGCTCAAATTTTATTTTTCAGATTCTACAAGAGATCATTTCATTATAGAATAAAGGAAACAGACTGAAACAACATAAATGAAATCAAATACTGTGGGGGAAAGCCATTCTTTTAGAAAAAATGAGTTATTTGTCTCAAAACCCACTGGCAGTTTACTTGTAAATAGTTTTGTTATTGTTGTTGTTTTTCAGTTTAAACAACAAACATTTCTCACAGTTCCGGATGCTTGGAAGTTCAAGATCTAGGAATTTACTCTTTTGGTGTCTGTCTGGTGTGAGCCCATTTCTTGGCTCATAGATAGCCATCTTCTCACTCTATGTTCACATGGCTTTTATAAAGACACTACTCTCATCCATGAGGGCTCCACCCTTATGACTACATCACCTCCCAAAGGCTGCTATTCCTAATACCATCTCATTGGGTATTTCAATATATGAATTTTAGGACACACTCAGTCCATAGCGCATACCAAGTATATTGAAAACAATGGAATGATATTAATAGCAGAATGGAAATGAATATCCACAAACATGGGAAAGTTCAAGAACACAGTCTTCAACAACCACTGGGTCAAAGAAGAAATCAAAAGGAAAATTAGAAAAGGTCTTGAGACAAAAACAAAACACCAAAATGCATGAGATGTAGCAAAAGCAGCAATAAGGGGATAGTTTATAGCAATAAATGCCTATATTAAAAAGGAAGAAAGACCTTAAGAAAACAACCTAACTGTACACCTCAAGGCACTAGAAAAAGAAAGACAAGCTAAGCCCAATGTTAAAATAAAAAAGGAAATAACACAGATTAGAGCTAAAATAAATGAAATCAAGCATAAAGAAATAATAGATAGAAATTTAAAAAAAGGGTTTTCTGCAAAGACCAAGAAAATAGGTAGACCTTTACCTAAGAAAAAAAGAGAAAAGACTCAAATAAACAACATCAGAAATAGAAGAGTCATTACAACTGATTTCACAGAAATAAAAAGATTTTTAAAAACTACTATGTACAGTAATACAACAAAAAATTGGATAACTTAGAAGAAATGTATACATTTTTGGAAACATTCAACCTACTAAAACTGAATCATAAAGAAACAGAAAATCTGAATAGACTTATAGTATGGAAACTGAACCAGTAATCGAAAACTTCCCAATAGAGAAAAGCTCAGATCAAATGGCTTCAGCAGTAAATTCCACCAAACATTTAAAGAAGAATTAATGCTAATCTTTTTGAAACAATTTCAAAAAATTGAAGAGGAGAAAACACTTTCAAACTCATTTTATGAGGCAAGCATTACTCTGATACTCAAGCTTGAAAAAGACACTATAAGAAACAAATACTAGTAAGCCAAATTTAACATTACATAAAAAGGATCATATACCATGACAAAGGCATAATTGGAGCATCATTCAACTGTATTGAAGATCTGTTATACTCAGGGTTCTGCATATGCTCTGGCAAGTTACACTATTCAGAAGCTGAGTCTGTGCCTTAATTGATTATTAGAATAAAATGTTTCCATGGACATTTTGCATAGGACTAAAGTTTATGGATCTTTTAGTGTAGATCAATGTCTCTATGGATATTTTGGATAGGACAAATGTCCTGCAAGCCATAATATAAGGGTTCTAGCACCTAGCAAGCCATCAATAAATCCTTCCTTTTCCACCTCTTTCCCTTGGTGTACTCATTTTGGTGTTATGGGCTTCAGTTACCTTAATAAATTAGGGGGAATGATCTCTGAGGCAACATTAAACTTTTTAATTCATATGATTTTTAAATAAATTGAAACTTTTAATAACAGTCTGTAGGTCTATGAGTCTACCGCTTTGTGTAAGATGGATCGAAAGTCCCTGCAGAAATTAAACCTAACTAAAACAGGGGAAGTATAGATTCACTCATATTACAAAGATCGCCTCGCCCAAATTCCTCACTGCCCGAGTCGCTGTGTTTACTGTCACTAAGGCTACAAGAGTTTGTTTACACAAATTTATTTGTAAACTTGAGAATTATGTTTTTAATTCTTCTCTTGATTAAGTATTGCCTTGGATGTTTTAAAATTTGTTTGGAACTAATTTATAAATTTTTATGTATAATGAAAGTCCTCAATCTGTATTTTTTCCTATGTAGATATTCCCCAACTTAATGATTTTTTGACTCTACAATAGTGCAAAAGTGATACCCATTCAGTAGAAACTGTGCTTTAATTTTGAATTTTGATCTTTCCTGGATAGTGATGTGTGGTACAAGACTCTCTTATGATGTTGGGCAGTGGCAATGAGCCACAGCTCCCAGTTAGCCATATGATCACAAAGATAAACAACTGATACTCTACAGTATATTTACTGGGTTAGATGATTATGCCCAACTGTAGGGTAATGTAAGTGTTCTGAACATGTTTAAGGTAGGCTAGGCTAAACTATGATAGATTAGGTGTATTAAATATATTTTTGACTTATGATGGATTTATTGGTATGTAACCGATGGAGGAGCATCTGTAGTAATTTCCAAAGACGGAGTCATAACACTGTGATCACTTACAAAATTTAATCAATCATCATACTTCCTACTATTTTTGGCAGGTGGGACTTACCTATCTAGCAGGAGAGCCCATAGCAAAGAACACCTAGCTCAAGTCTATACACAAAGTCTTCATAGAATAGTGTTTGCCATTCTCCGTCACATGTTCCACTACTGAGGCCTGAAAATCTGCTTCTCCTTAGTGACAAGTGAGTCTGTACTTTAACAGTCCCCAAAAAGATGCCTAAGTGGGTTTCCAAACAATAATTTACAAAGAAGACTTTTTAAAAAACATTTTCTCAATTACACATGATAGGGAAAGTTAGTGATACAGTGTTAAATAAAAACTTCTGTTATAATTCATTCTCAGGAGGCAATAATTCTCTATGGTTATGGGTACACATTTATCTTTCTAAAATGTCTAATAAGAATATATTTCCCCAAAAGTGCGTTCCTGAGATCCAATCTCTAGCAACTTGGAATGAAGTCTGACTGTCCTTTTTTGCTATTGACAGCTTTTTAAAATAATGACTTTATTTTTTTAAAGCCTTAATATGTTTTGTACATTAATCGCGAGCCAATGGCTCCAGTTTATTGTATTCATTAACTGCTCCACCCACACATGATTGTGTGAGAAGATTCTCCTGGTTTCTGTCAGGAAATAGAAGTACGGTCCCATGTGTCTGAATGACCTAAAGTGAACCAGCTCTGAAGTTCCCAGCACCTTCTCTGGAGAAGGACGGCATGCTCTCCCTCAAGCCTCTGCAGTCTGGCCATCATGAAGTGTGCACACTGCACCACATGCTCTTTCTCACCCAAGCCTTACCATGTGTTCTTCTTTCCACCTAGAATGTTTTTTCCTGGCCTCTTCACCAAGCTAAGACCTACCTACTATTCAAGACTCAGCTCATCATTTCTTGTGGGAAGTCTTTACTGAAATACACTTTACAGAGTTCTCTTGGCAGGTTGTCCCTTTTTCATTGCAGGACTTCACTCTGTTGTCATGGCTTGTTTACTATAAGATACTTTAAGGCAGGAAAATTTGTATGCAGTTTTATTTACAGCTCTTAGCTCAATGTGTGGCACTTATAGGTGTTCAACACAAACTTGTTTATTATGCCATTTATTTAAATAAATGAGAACCTGCCTGCTGACTGCTGAAGCCTGTGAAAAATTGGTTGAGCTAGAGGTCAAGCAAACAAACTTACAAACCAACAAACCCAGGGGAGCCTCAGCACTGGAACGAGTATGGCATCTAGTTGAATAACTGTTGTTTTTTTTAATGACTATAGAAACAGAGGGGTATAGTTATGATAATCTGCACCTTAGAGTTGTCTGATGGGCATGTATACTCCTAATCCCTGTAAACTTGGAAGAACAAAATATTTCATCTGCATTTTAGCAAAGCTAATTTTTTAAAAATAAAATAGTCCATGTTTATAAGTTTAGGTTCACATTTCTGATCCTGAAATCAAAACATATGCCTCTGTCTGTCTTCAAACCACATGCAAGATCTTAAGTCCTGACTTTTTTCCTGGAAGCCAAAGAAACCTCTAAATATGCTGACAGGCAGTCATTTTCTACCTTCTCGAATTTTTCTTCCATTCTAGTTAAACAAACAAACAAACAAACAAACAAAAAACCAGAATAGTCATGGACAGATAATTCAGATTTGCATTGAATAAAAGGAATAAATATATTCATTAAAAAAAAACCTGTTAATTTTCTCTTTGGTGCAGCAAGGAAACTATTTGCCCACAAGTACTAATAAATTGGTTCCATGCACTGAGGCATGTGTCTGTGCTTAAAGCAGTATCTGGGTATAAAGTTGCAATCTTTAGGGTTGCAAAGCTGGCAGCTTGCTTCTTCATAAAAATACTATGCTGATGGAGATCCAGAATCTACACTTGCTGTAATAGCACACAGCATTTTCATTGATTTTTACTGTTAACTTATTAGCACAAATTCTAAGGATGGCAGAGCCATCCTTCCTTACTCTAGAAGCTCCCAGTCTATAAATGTAGACCTCAGTTTGTAGATTGTTCTCCTATGAGGAAAACAAACATGAAACACAGAAGGGTTACTAGAAGTCTGGCTTATCTCAGGCTCCCCTTTTCTAGAAATTGTTTCTTGACTGAATATTTTTCTTCAGAATATCAGTACTTTTGGTGTTATGCATGAAGAGTTGTCCCTCTTCAAGTACTCAAAGCCTAAATCTGTAAGATAATCTGACAATAATACTTTACTATCATTGGTATCATTCCTAGGTCTGGGCCACCAACTTGTTCCTTCCTTGTCTTGATTCTGCCCATCTTTTAAGGTCTACTCTAAATCTCATCACCCCATCATGCTAAGCCTCTTCTGGTGATTTGATTCCATACCCTCCCAACTGAACTGTTATCTGAATAGCAATAATAACAGCCTCTATTTATTGAGTGCTTACTCTTTGAAAGATGCACTGTACCATTGCTGCAGTTAATCTTTACAACTCTTATTTTACAGGTGAAGAAATTGAGGCTCAGAGATGTTCAGTAACTTTCCCAGAGTCACACAGCTTATAAGTGACTAAGTGGGATACCAGGCCAGGAGATCGAACTCCACAATCCATGCTTTCTCCATAAGTCCACATTGCCTCTCATTTACTATTTCTTTTTCCTAAATATGGTTTTCTCCAATAAAAATCCCTTTAGGGGTAGGATTATGTCTTCTTCATCTTCTCTTTACAGTCATCATTCTCGGATGTTTACTAAGCATCTGCTATGTACATGACATAGTACTAGACACTGAGGACATAAGAGACATAGCTCATAGCCCAGTCTTTGAGGATAGGGAACAAGAGCAGAACACAGAGATTCTGCCTGGCGCTTACGAGTGTCTATACTAGATGGACTATGGTACGCAGGGGGTAACACACCACCTCATTGGTAGCTGAAACTTCTCAGTAATAGCAACTACATTCCCTTGGAATGCAATAAAGACATTTCTACTTTGAATATTACTTCAGTTTTAATTACAAAAATACCAAAGATGTGGTTGTGGAGTGTAATCTTAGATTCCGACAACCACCACGCAGTGTGATTTGATGCACGTTTTGAAAGCCTACTTTGTCATTGCTACTTTGGCAGAGCTTAACAGGAAGGTATTCTATGACTAGGAATCTTGCATTAAAGGAGATTTTTACTGAGAAAGATTCAGACTTCTGTCTTCATTCTTTGTCCTAATTACCATAAATGCCTATAAGGCAGGACAACTGAGTAGGATTTCCCTGTACAGGGGAAACATGACCCATTGAACTAAGGAGATGGCTTCTGCCTTAGAAGCTCCACTGACTGATGATAAAAGCCCAGGGCACAGGATGTAACAAACTGCAACAGTCCAAGAAGTTACTTTCTGTAAAGCAGATGATGAGCCTCATGATCACAGCCATTGTACAGACCTATCTGGGTGTCTCAGCAGTTCTCTGAATTGTTCAGCAGATTCTCTAGAAGGAACTGAAGTCATATCCTAACTTAGCTACATCAGTGACATAAAAGGAGAAGTAAGGAACGATTTGAAGAAAACAGTATGAAGTTGCCTTTGCTAACTCCAGTAAATAAAGAAGTTTCTGTTTTATTTCTTTCAACTTCTCCTTCAGAGAAACATCTTCTTTCACTGAATATTTTTCTTTCTTTCCTTTTTTAATGCAGAGAGTTTCTCTAGACTTCAAAGGGAGATGTGTAAAGTGAGAAGTGAGTCTTATCTTTCTGCCTCTTACAATGTGGGGTCACCAGCATCTTATCAGCAAGAAAGAGGACTCACTGTATAAGAGAAAACACATCTGGAAAATATCAGCATTTTAGTTCATTAAGGCTGTGTTTGGAAACCCAAACTGCATGTTGTATTATCTTATTTTCATTCAGTAGAGGCCTAAGAGATGGGCACCTTGAAGGAGTGAAAAGATGGGCAAGACGGTCTTCCCACCTCCACTTATCTTGCTCCTTCAATCTCTTCTCTCCTTTGTCTTGGTCAAATCACATCCCCAGAGCAAGCCAGGCGATCTCCAGGATTTGGGGTTTCTAGGTAGGACTTTGAGTTGCAGCAATCCCCTAAGTGCAGATTAGCTTAGCTTAGAGGTTCCTGGACACAGACTGACTGCCTTTACAGAAGTAAGCCCAAATCTATAATTCACCCATCCTCTCAATAATTCATTCAGCAAATTTAAGTACCATGAGGCTAGGTGCTAGCGGGAGATATAACAAATAAAAGATAGTCTTTTGTCTCCATGGAACTTATAGTTTGGGTGGTGAGACAGACAAGCCCACTGGCCATAATGTTACAGTGTGGCGGGGGCTAAAAGTAAATAAAAGGTGCTATGGGATCAAACGGGAGGGCACCTAATTCAGCCTTCGTGGCTTCTTGTAGGACGTGTACAAGTGAGATGTGAAGGGAAAGAGGTCATTTAGGTGGAGCGCAAAGAAAAGGTCTTCTAGGCAAAAGGACCAGCACATGCGAACCAAGCCAGAGCTGAGAAGGGCTTTTCAATGTCATAACAATAGAGGGAGTGTCTGTTTTTAAAAAACAAACAAAAGAAGAAGAAAAATAATCCCCTCTCTTTCAGATCTTTCTGTATAATTTTGAAGGCATAAAATTCCTAGACCTATTTCCTTGCAGAAGTAAAAATTACAAAATACCATATGGTTGTATGCTCGTCAAAACTTTCTCATCTCCCGCTCAGTACTAAATGTTATCTTTCATGATATCACACAGCACTGATCTCTAAGGATACTTATGAAGTGGTTGTTTGATTCCTTTATCTGGCTGTGCTAGGAAAAGTCATGGAGAAGTGAGTAATGACCTAAATAACCTAGTAAAGGAGAAGAGTGTGAATTACCCAGGACATAAAAAACTCTCCTTTTCCCTAGTAGGTTCCCTCTCCCACCTCTGTCCAGCCCTTGCCATGATTTAATAGCCTGTCTTAAGCACTCACACTGTTAATCCTAGGTAAGATTAACTCATCACAAATGGATAAAATGACCTGGTAATTTCCCAAATTTTCATTGTTCAAATTCATCAGTCAGTACACTATAGGATGCACATAATTTTCCATGTATATGTCCTAGACTACACTGAGCATTTTTAACATATTTTCCCACTCTGATGGCTAGAGCTGTATAAACGCAGTTATGATAAAGGAAGGAATAGAGTGGTATAGCCACTTATCTGCTAGGACCAACTGCAGGACAGGTGGTTGAATTACGTCATCTTTGCTCATCCTAATGACCTTGAAAATTGGCATTATCACTGCCATTTTACAGATAAAAATTGGAAACCCTAAGAGGGTATGATTCATACCCAGGTTACATAGCCATACAAAGAACTTAGCATGATGCCTGGCATGCCAGCAAACACTTAACAAACACTCACAATTGTATTACAAATGGCAGAATCAATAACTGATCTTAGACCATCTGGCTCCAAAACCCATTCTTATTCCAATACACTATGCTTCCTCAGGAAACCACTAAATGCTGGGAGAGGTGGGAGGACTTACAAGTTGGGAATTCACATTAAATCTTCCACTCCTCAGGCCAAGCCCATGGGCCAAGGTACGGAGAAAGAAACGTGTGGGATTCTCCACTGTTAATCTGTCACTTCTGAGGAAAGGCAGCTTAGGTGGCTGTTGAGTGAAAGTTTTGAAGACCAGCAGATCTCACACCTGTCTCTTGCTGAAGCTAGACTACATGTCTGTCTCATGTATCTGACAGCAAGGCTCTCATGAATATTTCCTATAAAAGGGTTTATGTAGTTCATGATTCTGCATCATGACACCTTCTACCTGAGGTGTCTGGAACAGGTATGGGGCTTGGGGTGGGGGGCGCTTTGTCTGTGTGTCTGGAGGTTTTAGGCAAACATCTTCCACTGACCTTAAACCAGACACACTGAAAGAATGTCTAACATCCCATAAAGTATAGTTGAGGTAGTGGTGCCGTCTCTGTGTTTAATTTGTACAGGGCAATATTTTTATGGAGCTATATAAACAATACTGGCCACAGTAAATGTGCTGAAGAGAAAAAAGGAAATTAATTGGCCAGTCCCTGGGTAAAATAAGTCTTATATCTCTGGAGATCTTATGTTTGGCTTTTACTCTGTCAATATAGTTCTCCTGTGTGCTGACTCCAGGGTTTCCACAGGGCCTCTTAGAGATAAGATGAAAAAAGACAGAGGAAGAGGGAGTAGCTGGAAATAGGTGGGAAAAAAAACAACGAAGACAAAAAATCTTTATACCTGATAGAGGGTCATTATTACTGCTGAAATAAGTCAAAAAGAATTGCTACTTTCCCCCTTTCAGGTCCCACAGCCACAAGAAGCTCAAGACACAAAGATGGAGCTTATGATGTTGCTTAGTTTTGCATCTGAGTTGTATTCATGAACTACTTCATCCTTGAAAACATGGTTTTTTCACATGAAGTTAATTAAGGGAAACTTGCTATCTGAAAGTACTTACCTTTGTATCCCAAAATGGCTACCGTGATTGTTAGCAAGGCACACAAAATGTATAATAATATGATAGAAAACTTCAGTGCCCAGTTATTTTTACATTTGGTACATTGTGTTCCTTCCTGAATACCTGTAAGAGAAGTCGAATTTTAATAATAGTGACCAAAAACATTACTTCAAAAAGTACCTTTTTGAATTTTAGTTTAAATATTACAACTAAAAATAATGTTTTATATATGTCTCATTACAGGATGAGTGGCATTTTAAAATTAAATATATTCACCACTTAAGCAACACAAGTACTTTACATATTACCATTATATTGTTATAATCGTATTTAATGTGATTTGAAAATAGCACATAACTTTCATAAAACTTTCAAACCAAATTTCACTCTAGTAATTGCAATTAATATTTCAATAAAAATATCTACAGGACAAAAGATTTTAAATATCTAAATTCACTTGTTTTAGCCATTATTGAACCTACAGCAGTTCAAACATAATCAACCAAAAAAAAAAAGTTGACTTGTCCCTTCGTGTTTATTTCAGTGGTATACTATAGCTAGTTCCTTCTGGTTTGCAAGAGTCGATTGTTAAATTTGTAGGAATTTGGGAAGCTGACTATTAAACTGTTGGCAGCTCGAAATTAGTCCTGGAGAGAATATTTACATGATTATTTCCCCCCGCCCCTGCTCCAAATCGGTTTATAAACATGCCACTGGCTATAAATGTACTATAACCTGTAGCAGACAATACAGGTAATTTTATGATTAAAATGCTCAATACATAACCATTTTTATATATTACATACATACAGTAAACCAACACTGGAACAGCTAGAAAAACCAGATATGTTTTTGATAAGAGGAGGTAGACTGCTCACAGTTCAACTTTTTGAAAAACATTCTAGTCTAAGCGGTAAACCCAAGTGACTCCAGAAACAAATCCATGAAAGGGAACTTACCATTGGATTGATGAGAAACATAGAAGATGAAGACTATGAACATTTTAATGTGAAAATCACATTGTAACAAGTACAGAGAGATTCTTTCTTTCCCTGACCTATTTCCCTGTGTGTCAACAGTGCATAAAGGGCTGATCTCCCATAACTGTGCTCAATAACTTTTGATGGGCAGGTCGTGAGGATTAAGCCACAGCCCACGTTTCTCTCTTGTGGTTGGTAATTTTATGCATTGTGCCTTCTTCCATGAAAAGAGCTCTTCAGCTTTGTTTAATGCAAAATTATGAGAGACACAGCATAGAAAAATGGCCCAGATTTAACTTTCAGGGGTTTAACATCAAACCCTTGATGTTCTAAGCTAGAGAGCCAAGGGGGAGGAGGCTGAGTCTGTCTGTTCCATGACTTAGAACAGTGATTCTCAAACTCTGGGACACATCAGACTCACTTGAAGAGCACGTTAAAACACAACATTTCTAATTCAGGAGGTCTGAGAAAGTGCCTGAGAATCTGGATTTCCAACATGTTCCCAGGGGATGCTGATATTGCTAGTCTGGGGACCATGCTTAAGAATGGTGCTGCTCAAACCATAATGTGTTTACAAATTCCATTGTTCAAATGCAGATTCTGATTCACCAGGTCGGAGGTGGGAGCTAAGATTCTGCATAAAGTCCAGGTGATACTTGGTCAGAGAAAGGCTTTGAGGAGGAAAGGTTTGGTTTAGAAGATGGTCATGCAGGATTGACATTTGGTTAGCCAATTCCTTAAAGGTAAAGCTGTAAAATCAGAGTCACTGATCTAACAGACTAGAGTAAACGAGCTTCTTTGCATCACAGTTTTCCCATTTCTTTTACTTCTTTTCCTTCCGTCCTCCTCTAACTGCCACCTGGATATGTCAGCAGCACCTCTCATGTCCAAAATCACTATTGGTATTAACCCTGCCTAACCAGATCTCAAACTTCCACCCAACTTTCCTATCCAATGTAAAAACTGCTACTAACCCAATTCCCCAGGTGGTTAAACTCAAAGACACCCTGAAGTCTTTTGTACTCATTCTCTAATTCATTCAGTCACTAGGCCCTGCTAATCTTCTTGTGGGATAGTTTTGTCATGATTATCTCATCTGTAGTTTATTGCTGTTCATTTACTGCCTACTCTGTACCAAGTTCTAAACTAGGTACTTTACACACAGCATTTTTAATCCATATATTAACCCCTGAAGGACGCAGGCAGTGAGAGCTGAAATAATATTCTATAGACATCACAGCCAGGATTCAAACCTGGGTCTGTCTGACTCAAAAATCCATGATCTCTCCACTATGCCATGGTACCTCTGTCTGGGATTCTTTCCTCTCCATTTCCATTGTCACCATCCTAGTGTGAGATTCTTTAATCTCAGTGGAAGAGCCTCTACCATTCTCACTGGAATCCAGCCCCACCCTGTACTAAAATACTGCTATCCTCATGGCAATGCCAAAAAGAAAAAAACGAAAACATCAAAAATCTTCAACAGCTTATTCTGAACTAAGGATGAACACACACACACACACACACACACACACACACACACACACCCTCTATCAGCTCTTAGGTTCTTCATAATCTGACAGTTTAAAATCAGACTCTTCATATCCAGTTAGGGTAAAAATATTTTTTGGATTTGGAAAGGAAGTAGTATAGGTAAACCCACAAACATGCCACGTTTCATGTTCAGAAACAATAAACTTACTTTGGTAGTGAGGGATGACAGAAACACATGCTGACTGACCTCCTGTGGAAAGACTAAATGACACTTTTATAGTTGAGTTGGGGTTGGAGTGGGGCAGTCATTCCTTTTGGATTTTAGGACCATGATCGGTGAGCTCTTTACATGTCTCCAGCGCTATTTCTTACATTCCATTAGAAGAGCCTCAGAAGATTTGATCAGAGCAGAGATTACAGTATAGAATCTAGGGCTAGAAGGTTGCTTAGCGGTCATCTGGTCAAGCGTTACTGTGTTATTAATGGGGAAAGTGAGGCCAGCAAGATAAAGCAGAATCAGAAGCCACATCAGAAGCCGCACGTCCTGATTTCAATGCAGGAGCCCTTCCCTCCCATCCTGGCCATGTGTGCTAGCACTGTGTTTGCCACTGAACATCTCATACATGGGATATTTGTGCAGATCTGATCCAGACAGTTGTCAGTGGTTCACATTCTGAAGAACAGTCACTTCCTCACGATGTACATTTCTCATTACTGACTATATCAGCATTTAATCAATATCAGATGGCACCACCTGACCTCCTTTTCCACTTGACACACTTTCTCTTTCTTGTTTTTTCTCTACCCTCCCAGACGTATTTTTAATAAGAATTCTGTTTTATCTTTCTCTCTCTGCCCTCCGCTGGGAGGACATCTGGCCAAACATAGGAATGCCTACTACAAAGAAACCCTGCTGGCTCATGTAGCTGGGGGACCCTTCCTCCTTGAACCTGGATGGTCACAAAAAACATTCAAGAGAGATACCCCCCTGTTACCAGCCTTTGTAGTATTTGTTTTCTTAGCATTACTTTCCAGAGACTAGGGACTCTGTTCCCATTGGAGGGGGTGGGGTAGGAAGGCCAAAGGAATGGATCTGCAAAGTGCTGTGGATAAGAGATTCTAGTGCAGGAAGTGAAGCAGTTTTACCCCCTTACCTACCACCAAGAGATCCAGCTTATCAAAAAAACCTGGCCCAAACAGCACATTTGTAATTCAGCAGGCCACAGGCAGAGCATGCCTGCAGGTTCCATGCCTTTGCATTCGTTATCTCTCTTGAGCTATCTCCCATTGAACTTGATTCTTGGCTCATGTTCTGAATGTATTTGCTCATGTCCAAATCTTTATTATACAAAAAAACGTTGTGGGGCCAAGTGAAACCAGAATCACTCCGGTTAACTCCTTAAGTATTCTATGGAAGTTCAGAATAGGCTGACAATTTGGTCCCCAGTGCCCAAACTCAAAGTTCCCTGTGTTGCCCTGTTTCCAATAACACATGTTTAAAGTAAGAGGAGTGGGAGTTGGATGGGGCCACCAATCTGGGGGCGGTTAGTCGGTTGGAGAGAATAACCGAAACACTGCAGGAATGACAGTGCAGACGGCCAGAAGAATTCACCAGCAAGGAGAATTCCTTTCTGCTGTGGTTCCCCATAAAGAGCCCTCCCAAGTGCTGTGGTCCAGGCTCCAATCCAGTCTGTTTTTCCAACCTTTTTGGAAAACAAAAGAGTTTCCTTCAGTATCAGAATTTTCTGCCATGTACATCATCGGAGGGCTTGTCTGTTAAAATGGACATGTACTGGTCAGTCCCCTTCCTTGTTAGGTGAAGGTTGGCACCATGGGTGAGTGTGGGGCTCTTCTGGGCAATCTTAATTACCACAAGTGTCTAGAGCTCAGTGGTGCTGCCATAAAGATCATGTTACCGAAGAGGAACTTCAAAAAAGCTGATAGATTGCAAAATCCAGAAAACCCCAGGTTTGGATCTGAGATTTGCAGTGACCTTTTCATGTGGTTTTTTTATAGTTATTAATCTACTGTCTGGTGGCATATATTCCCATAAGCCCATGAGAATAATTTGGCTCTAACAGTAAAAATGATGATTCAAATAAATTCCTATAATTACAATGCCCTCAAAAGCAACAAAACAGTAAGAGTTAACATCCTGGTAAGTTATTTGGACGTTATACAGTTTTGCTAGAAAAAAAAGTTAAATACATAAAACACTTTATCCCACAAATCAAGATTTTCCTTATTATAAAGGCTATTTACTAAATGATGGGATATGATTTAGTTAGTAAAACTTTTTTTATTAATTATAATTTAGTTCCCCAAATACAAATCCCAGCCCTTGACACCTTATTATGCCAAGTTTCCTAAACAATGTGGAGAACCATAAAAATGAAAGCAGAACAAGAATTGGTAATGAAATAACTTTCTATGCAAAATAAATGAAGCCCTACAGCATCTCTGTATTTAGAGAGATGCATGCACATAAGAAAATTTAGAAGTTTTATGAATTCAAAATCTTTAGCATTCATTCTGAACTTATACTGTGCACATTTACCAAGCGTATAATTTTTTCATTAAAGAATTTTCATATATATATATGTATGTATATATACACACATCTCTCTCTATATGTGTGTGTGTGCGTGTGTGTGTATACACGTATGCAAATATATGTGTGTGTATACACACACAAACGCATATATATAAAGGCAATAAGTTCTGATTTGGTTTTTAACTTTTAAAATGAGTATGTATTATTTTTTAAAACTTATGATTCATGTCTTGCCTACTAAAAACATATTGTTGTAGGCAAAAGCCAGATGTAATGATGCCACTCAGAATACATAGTATTTACTAGAATATATACTGTCTCAAAAGAATGTCATTATTTTCTCTTTGTGGCTTTTATAATAAGAAATCCTTTATTATATGAACTGTACACAAATGCTTTCAATTCTCAGAAAAGGAATCTTCTCTCATTGGGGAGCTCAATCATCACATCTCTCACATTTGTCTCTCCTCACTGGCCCCTTTTCTCTTGGCTCTCTTCCTATTCATTTTATTCTATGGGCACAGAGGGAACTGTCAACAAACCTGATGATACATTTCGACAATCCTGACTGCTTCATTATCGGGCACTGCCAAACAATGTCCTTATGTGATTAGAGACTGAATCTTTTAGTTAAAAAGACTCATGAACATTCAGTTCCAGCTTGGGCCACCAGAGTCTATTGTATAATTGAACAGACACTTGCACTACCCAGGTATTTGGAGGAAGGCCACTAGACATTTGTTTAGTAGGTGAGAGTTTGCTACTGCTGCCAATGCAAAAAGGAATTGTTGAGGAAGGCTGTCATTACAGGCACTCCCACCTGGTTACTTACAATCCCTTTAATAATCCTGCAAAGTAGGAACTGACCTTAATTTTATACATTTTAGGAAAGTGGATGACAAAGAGGCTGATTATTCAAGCCAGTGAGTAGCTGAGCTGAGGGTTAGACCCAGATTTATCACACATTGCTTATCTAAGTTTATTGACTTCCAGAAGTGGAAAGAAAAACAAGATTAAGGATGGCTAACAAGATAAACTTACAAAGCTGACAGGTTAAGCTTCTAGAAGTGTTACATCAAAATAAAGGGGTGCAGAAATATCCTTCAAATGTTGACAGAAAAGAACAGTAAAATTAAGTTCCCAGTAACTGAACTATTACAGGTCTGAAGCTTCTATAGGCTGTAATTACTTACTATTCTGTGGTGACATACTTGAGCAGCAAGTTAATTCTACCCTAAATAAATGCTCATTATCTCTGTGAGAGGTCAGGACTGGGTTGGAGGTTTGGCTGGTAAGGTCTGTGAGCCCCTCAGGGAAATCATCCTCCAATGGTGATGGAACTTTTGGAATGGGGTAGGCCAGGAAGAGAAGGTAGCTTTAAAATTTCAAGGCAACCATGGGACATGGAGGGGCCTTGCTCAGTGTAAGCTTGAAATCAAAACCAGTTGGCTGCCCCATTGAGTTTTCTTCTGAAGTTCTAGTACACTGAAATAGGAACCTCAAAAGTCAGTCTCTAATGGTTCATTCAACAGTAGATGCAAACATCTGCTGGTGATTCAAGATTTCAGGAGTTAAGTGAGATGAATTAGTGGAAAGGAAGGAGGTGAAAGAATTTATTCAATGGTGACAAAAAATTTATCTCTAGTCTCTTTAGCCCCTTTTTAAAAAGCTGCCTGGAGCACATCATAAAAAACAAATCTTTTTGCAAATACCAGTTTGATCTCATGGTAGTTCCCTGCTGCCATAGTAACAGTCCCTGGAGGCTCAATGCACACTCTGAGATGCGCACCAGCTAGCACCCTCTGACCATATGTGCTCTCAGAACCTCAGGTCCTAGAGGAGTACCAGCAGTCTTCTCAGCCAATGTCCATCTTACCAGTGAGGAAACTGCAGCCCAGTGAACTCCACTGCCCACTCTGCTTACATATAGGCCAGCCCTGACTTGAAGACTCAGGCTTCTGGATTCTCCACCAGAGTTTTTCAGACATCAAAACACTGCCTACTTCAACACACTTCTTTCTTACTACATCCCATTTATTCAAGAAATAAGTATGGAGCACCTACTACGTACCAGGCACT
Organism: Rousettus aegyptiacus; assembly: GCF_014176215.1. NCBI lineage: Eukaryota > Metazoa > Chordata > Mammalia > Chiroptera > Pteropodidae > Rousettus > Rousettus aegyptiacus. Next base: position 55,500,022 of record NW_023416287.1, on the reverse strand, counting down.
CGGTATAATGATGAACAAAACAGACAACAATATCTGCCCTTATGGCACTTATGCCCCAGTGGGTGGATATTTTAATATGTTAGAAGGTAACAAATGCTATAGAGAAAAACAAAGCAAGGAATGAGCAAAAGGTATGTGGGGGAGAGATTGATGGCCATTTTAAATAGAGTGGTCAGAGAAGGCTTCAAAGAGTAACGTTTGAGCAAAAGCTTGAAGGAGTGCAGAAAGAGCATGGGGGCTCTGGGCAGAGTGCTCAGCGCACTCACTGAAAATTTGCTCATTTCCTTTCTGGGTCTTGAGATTCGTCCTCCTCTTCCCTGCCACACTCTTCCTCTCTATCAAAGGACTTCTTTTAAAACCTTACTCACACATAGGTTGGCTATTGCAAATAAGGCTGCAATGAACATAAGGGTACATATATATTTCCGAATAAGTGTTTTCATATTCTTTGGATAAATACCCAGAAGAGGAATTGCTGGATCCCATGGTAGTTCTGTTCTTAATTTTTTGAGGGAGCTCCGTACTGTTATTCATAGTGGCTGCACCAATTTACATTCCTTTTCTCCACATCCTTGCCAGCATGTCTCATCTCGTCTTTTTGATAAGTGTCCATCGATGGATGAATAGATAAAGATACTGTGTGTGTGTGTGTGTGTGTGTGTGTGTGAGAGAGAGAGAGAGAGAGAGAGAGAGAGAGAGACAGACAGAGAGAGAGAGAGACAGAGAGAGAGAGAGAGAGAGAGAGAGAGAGAGAGAGAGAGAGAGAGAGAGAGAGAGAGAGATAGAGAGAGAGGGAGGGAGGTAGGAGACTGGAATACTCCTCTGAGATAAGAAAGATGAAATACTGACATTTGCAACAATATAAACGGATCCTGAAGATATTACGTTAAGTGAAATAAGTCAGACAGAAAAGAACAAAAACCACATGATTTCCACTCATATGTGAAATATAAAACAAAATGGTAACAAACAAAACAAAAACAAACCCATAGATACACATAACAAAATGGTGCTTACCAGAGGGGAAGAGGTTGAGGGGAAGGCAAGGTGGGTGGAGAGGGTCAAACATATGGTAACACATGGAAACTAGATTTTTGATGGTGAGCATGCAATAGCGTATACAGATATTGAATTATAACACTGTACACCTGAAATCTCCATAGTGTTATTAACCAATGTTACCTCAATAAAAACAAAAGAAAACACACACAAAAAACTTGCAAATTTCCTCCTCAATGAACCTTTTCCTAATTAGCCTCCCCTCAAGCCCACCTTGGCCCGCATCCCTTTAGCATCTATGATTCACAATGCATAAATCTATGTTCATTTGAGTGTCTTTCGAATAATTCAAACGCCATCTTCATGGCTACCACCTCCTATAGGTACAGGAATTTAATTTTCCAGCAGATTATTTTTTCATTTCTCTAATACTGTGTATGTCATGCTGTTTTCCAAACATCTGACCGGAGTGTAGATCACGGCAGTGGGAAAAGCGGGCTCTGTCACTCTCTCAGTGAATCTCCCTCACACAAGTTAGAAGCAGTGAACCTCCCCTAGCTCTCAGGTGTGGGAATTTCACAACCTTCTCTCCCACCTTTTCGTCCAGACTTGTAGGTGACGAGGGACATGCTGATCTCACTGTCCTGTAGGCCAGTGTGTACGCGTCCTGGGAGAGGCATTCAGCTCAGAGGCCTGACGGTCAAAACTCAGACACACAGAACACCTAACTCCCAAACAATCAGGAACCCAGGGCCTGAAATGAAGAATTTTCTGCTCACTACAGGAGATGGGGAGCACAGTGGGATATACTAATCAAAGGTGTCTTTTAGACATTGCCCCAGACTGAAACTAACCCAAGATCTGAAGCGGCACAGAAGCATTTCTACATTTTGTGTCTCTCAGCACTCACAAAGGTAAATCTGACAGGGCAAAGATGAGAAAAGTGAACCCATAGCCCAGCACGTGCCTTGAGTGTTGTTGCTTTAAAAAGTGTCGCTTGAGGGGCAGCTGAGGAGCTAACGTAGTGATGATGGGACCCCTGCTGCGCTGAGCAGGCGGACGAGTCTCAGTTGATGGCAGTGTATTTGTTGTTCATTGCAGAAGCAGTGTTGGGGCATGTGGAAATTATGCTGTGGAGCAGGTGCTGGCAAAATAAAAAAGACTAAATCCACTATCTCTCACATACTTACTAGATTTTTAAAAACCAACAGTACCAGTGTTTTGATGAAAAAAAAGGGGGGGCCTCAATATAAATGAAAATATCAATCAGCCCAACAGACATTCCTCATTCCTCTATAAATATGTGTTTTTTACTTTCTTCATATGAAGACTATATTTGAGGACACTTAAATGAAGCTAAAAGTGAGCTAAAACAGTGACAGATTTGATCGTCGGTGTTTTAAAATAATTATTCTGCAATGAATGTAGCCTGAGTTCTGAACCTTAATGAAAAAATGAGTCAACTGACTTGAAATGGCCCAAATGAAGAAAAGTTGGCAAATAAATAATAAGGGAAATGGAAGGAACCTGTTTTACAGACTACTGGCCCAGTCATGAGAATGTGGCCTCCAGATTTAGTGAAGAGCTAGCTGCCCATTCACCAGCTTGTTATTCACGCTTGTTATTAAAACTGGACAAAGGACTGAGAGAAAAAAATTTTTTCATGGGGCAGACAGCTATGGTTATACGGGTCAAAGGAATAAAATTGGAAAATAAAAATGGAAAACTACTACACGAAAAAGTCAGAGGGCATTCAGTGAGTTATAATTGAATGCAAAGTAAATGGAAAGTGTATGCATATTAAATTTTCCATGCCTTTGTAAACTGTTCATAAAGGACAGAGTTAAATTTAGGAAATTGTTTAAAACTGAGATAACTAGGTAAAAAAATAAGTACATATATTTGTATATACACATATGAACTTTCTTCAGACAGCAGAGATGTTTAAAGAAAAGGATTTCTAAGTCAAAATTCAAATTTTTGATTTCCCATAGATTTCTCAGGATCATGCTAGAGCTAGCTTATATTGACTGGTGAGAACCAACTGTTTATATCTCATCACAATTCCATGTTCCGTGACTTTATCAACCTGGTGCAACTGAGCCATCACATTTAAACAAATCAAACAACTGCTCTGTCCATATTGAGTAATCACCTGAGAAGTTTGGAGTCACTGGGCATGGTGGAGAACATACTGGACATTTGTTCCTTTCTCCCCATTGAAATTAGAGAGATCTTATATGCATTCTTGTTAGTGATATTTGTGCACATTGGATGTTTTGAATTTAAAACTTCCATGGAAGCTTGATAAATTTCAAATTCATAATCTCTGTGGGGTGAGATAATCTTAGATTCTCAGTGAAGCTGAAAATGTTTAGGGTTCAATTCCCAACTGTCTATTAACTTCATACCTTGGATACAGGTTTGACTTAACTCTGACCAACTACACCAAAAGGGAACTTCCTTCTCGTGGGACTAGCCTGATCTGTCATCCACCTGAAGTTAGTGCGGCAGAGTGGGGCAGTGGTGAATCTGCCTAAGGACGGGCGGTTGTGAAGGACATATTTAGCTTCAGATGGAGTAATCACCACAGAGGAAGGGATTTCGAATGACAAAGAGAAGATACTCTCTTTGCCTCCTACAATCACATAGGGATTAAAACTCCACCTGCTAGGCAGAAAAAAATCTGAGTCCAAAGGAGCATAAAGCCTCTGTATGTTCACAAGATGCACAAATGTCTGTGATAGCTATAATCAGACCCAGAGACAGAAATATCGAAACATTAGAAATACACTAGTGGGCTGCGAATAATGGAGGCAGAATGCCTTTTAACCTTCACCTTTTATAGCACATTAGCTCTGGCCCATTATTCAATGGAGACCAGAGATGCAGAAAATATATACACAATCTCGCATGATATAAAATTCTTAGGGCAAAATCACTTAATTGTATTTTATGCTCAGAAAAATAAATTTTATTTCTGAATTAGGGTTATAAATTAGCTAAACAAGGTTTTCTCCACTACCCCAGTGAATGGAATTTGGAATTAGTATCAGAATTACTCTAATAGGAATAACTTATGTATTTGATGTCTAGTTTGTAGTTTATATTTGTTCGCATTAATTTCATAGTTTAGAACATACTGTGAGTTCATTGCTTATTATTCTTTAAAACATCCTGTGATCTCTCCCAGTTCAGAAGTGCTTGTCTTGAGTGGCCACTACACGATGGGATGTCAGGGATAAACTTGGCTTGGCAGACCAAGGATGCACATAACTTCTGGAATATGGCCTGAGCAAGGCTCTTTCTTCTTGGGGCAGCAAAACTTCCCAACCCTACTGCTGGAAAAGCCACTCGAAGCTCAGATCCTATTGATGATGGGCCAGCAGCGTCACCTTACAAACACAAAGAGAATGCAATTTCATCACCCTCACATTATACATGGCTCCAAAGAGGAACTGAAAAAGAAGGATTCACTGGTTCACGAAATGTCTGTTTCTAAATGAGAAATAAAATAAAGTCTGGACTTTACAGCTCCAGTTACTATGCATGTTCCTTCCTGCCGGCAAGCAGTTGTGTTCAGCAGCAAAGCTAGCAATGACAACCAACCACCTGTAAATACAACCTAATGGCTGCCCTGAAATAATCTGTCACTTTATACAGCACTTAGGGGAAACAACACCTAATAAACAACACCTAGTAAAGGAAAGGAACATACACTATAGTAAAAGGAAAAATCCCACTTACAACCGTGGTTATGATAGTGCTTATAAAATTAGAAGCACTAATTTATTAGGGGATACAGAGCCCCAAATGTCTGTGTGATTGTATACTTACTAAGTCTTATCTATAGAACTACTGCATGGAAGTAAATCTTGGCTTTGAGTTTGGTGGGAAGAGCCTTCTATTTCTGCTCTTGCTTATTACTTCTCAGATACACACCACAACTGGGCACAAAGCAACTGAGAGAAATGTTTATTAAGTGGAGGTGGAAAAGGCAAGGGCTCTGGGGCTGAGGGAAGGCCCCTCCTCACCACCTTTCAAAGGCTTCTGCTGTAAAGGCCTAGGGTGAATGGACAGGATCACAGAGTAGGGGATAGAATTTTTTTAAAAAAATTCTTTTGAGAGGAAGAGAAAAAACATTTGTGATTATCTAGGAAGGAGAAAGGGAAAAGCTGTGGCAACAGGGAAATGAGAATAAACAACATTAACGACATAGACTGTAAGGAAGGTTCCTACCACTGAGTCACTGCATCCTAACGAGCTAGGAGGCCCTGAGGAGGCGTGTCTGCGCTTCCTCACTGGACATGGAGATGATACGGATTATTTGTTAGTAATGAAGAGCAGGTTCAGGAGAGTAAGGGAAAACAAACTAGAGCACAAAATGAATATTTACACAACAGTCATATAAAATTACTTAGACATCTAGGGCAAAATTAAGCAAGTATGCCACATAAAGAAATGAGAACCAATCTAACCTCCACTGCTAAAATGCAGTGATTCTTACCATTGCATTGCATATCTGAAACTTACTGGATTTTGTTAACCAATGTCACCATAAAAAAAAAAAAATCTAGTGATTCTTATTTCTCAGATGGCCAACACCAAGGTTTCATGTCTGCACACTTGGTCTGCAGAGCAGAGCAGGACTCTGGCCCTCATTCTGCCCTCCTCCCTGTCATGGCCAGGTACCTTGAGTGGCACCAAAACTGGGAACCAATACTGTGACCCCACCCACCTGTCAGCTGCCCTTCTCTTATACCCTGCACTCTAAACAAACTCTTATATTGGTGTAGAGGTGGGTATAAAATAGTTTCCTACCTATACCATTTTGAAGGGTATACCTGACACTGTTATTTATTGATAATGGGTAATATATTTACACACAGTGTTGAGCAGCAAAGATTCAAGGGCATATCCCAAATGACTTTCTGCCAAGGGGACATTTTATGTTGTTCCTCATGAATAGAGAATGCATTTTTTAGTCTCATCTTTCAGTAGAAAAGGGCTCTAGTCAAAGAAGTGAAGCCTTCTCCCATCTTGAAAGGAAATGGAGATTACACCTCTGTAGCAAAAGAGAATGAATTCCTCTGAGAGACGGGTACTGTTAAATTAAACAAGGGGCCATCAGACTGAGGTGGCTCTAATGCTATGGTGACCTACTAAGCAAACCAAGACCTAAGCCTGTAAATGCCTGAAGGTTACAAAATTGAAACTTAAGGATGACCAGTCACAAAGAGCCAACTAGGCTTTAAGCTCTAGCCAATCAATAATATCCTTTTATTTGCTTCTGCACTTTCTCTATATGTCTTCTCCCTGGACCCTGCCAGCAGAGCGCTTCTAACCACTTCAGGTTTGCTGCTGCCTGATTAGAATAAATTTTTGCTCAAAATAAACCTTTATGATTCTTAATATGCCTCAGTCTATCTTTTAACAGTATATTTGAGGTAGAGAGCAGACTATGGCTCTCTTGTGACCAGGACAAAACTGAAACATTGGCAGTGGTGGCACACAGGAACACAGCCTGAATCCAGAGCAAGGGTACTTTTCATAGTTTTCCTCATTTTTAATTTCTGTCTTGATGACAAATGCCAAGTTTCTGTCTGATTGAAACACAGACAGACTTCTGTTTTATAATTATATTGATGATCTTATCTACTTATCAAATATAAGCGTATTATATTTGATCATGTTTCTGACAGTAACACTTTTTCCCCTCCACAGTGATAAGGGTGCATGTTGATGCTTCTGACCCTGCCATGAGAAGCAGACATCTCCAGTGAGGCTCAACAGTGGGTGAAAGGGCAGTGTGGACATACGGCAATGGATTCAGACAGGACCAGAACTATTTCCTTTCCCACACTGATGAAGGGTTTTTACCAGTTCCTTAGTGAGGAGGAACTGGAACCTGATATCAAAACCCACTGTATGTCCTTTATAGTTTATTGTATATAATTATGTACCATAAACTGTGCGGGGTTTGCATTCCAGGGCATGGGATCAGTCATTCTCAACAAATCCTTTTGTTGACTTTCTAAGTCCCAACTAAGAACCCTTAATGGCTCCTCTGAACTGGGTGGAACTGACAACTGTGGTATAGCTCTAGTGCCCAGGGAAGCAGCGCTCCCACCAAATTCTGCCTGGTGTGCTACATGGCATATCTGCAGGTGAGCATCATCCAACAGATATACTGGGTATACACCACGCCTCCAAGACCAGAAGATGCCAGTCTGTGCCAGCTTAGCTTTAGGAACTTGTATATTTCTATCATTGTACTGCTGAGAGGTCGCTACACTCCCCTGTTAAGTTCTTCCCTTTGTTCCCCTTCCGAGCTTGGACCTTGTCTTGCACGTGGGCCCTGTTCCACAAAAGACCCAAGGGGATATGGGGCTTCCAAATACCTAAGGCCTAGGTTGTTGTTTTAAACCACTTGGCTCATGTGCATGTTTGTAAAGCATTGCAAGAATTGGAGGTGTTTCAAAAGCAATGAGGAGCATATGAGAATATATGATCTAATACAGTGGGTGAATTCTTGATGATTTAGTCATTGAACAAGAAAGCAAAACAGACCTTGAGTGATAGTACACCTTGATGTCCTCAAAAATACATCCTACACCTTCTAAGAGATTATAATTTATCTTTCTAGCTTGGGTACACTATAATATTTGTCAAATATAACACTATAGATTCTTAATATTAAGGAACTAAAAGGTCCTTCTAATCCCTTTTTGAAATGTATACATTTTTACATGCTTACACATAGGTTATCCAATGTTGCAAATATGGACTGCAATTGTGATGAAGCCATTAAAGGAAAAACTTGAAAGCTATGACCTCTATCCATAAAAATGTATGCAGACATATATTTGGACACGAATTCAGGAGATTCATGGGCTCCAGAAGCCATTCACAGACCTGAGGCTCAGAACTCATGATGCCTGGCCTCTCACGAGAAGCATGAGGATATCATAATCCTTTCCAAAAGGAATTTATATGTGCTAGTAAGATCCCTGATTGTCACAGAGGGGGCAATTCCATTGACAAACATTTTCCTCCCTCTCCCTCTCCACTGATTCTTTAATTTGACCAAGCAATATTTACCTGTGAGTCCCTGGTCCCAATAACTAATTCCACATAACAACACATTTTGAATCACAGGAATATACCACAGTTGTCTATGCGGCCAGTTAGGTAGCATCATCAAGACAATCCAATGCAAAGAGGCAGCAAAGGACAGAATCATCGAGAAGAAGGGAGGAGGCTGGATGCAGATTACAGGAGAAGTTGGAGAAAGTTCATCTGTTGTTAAAATCAACAAGTATGATGTTGACAGTGGAGGCCCAGATGTCCCATTAAGAAATGTCCTACTTAAACAGTCTCGAAAAGTTGGCAACTGTCCTTGTGGGAACCAACAGCAGGAGCAGCAGCTGTAGTGAATGGATCAGAAATGTCCTTTCTACACATGTTCAAGCTCTCCTGGTAGATTCTTGTCTCACTGAGACAAACAGCTGAGGCCCATGGGGCCTACATGGTCTGTCCCCCCAGCCTTCAACCCTCTGACCTCATCTTTGACCTTTGCTGCTTCTACTCCAGCCACGCTAGCCTCCTTGATGCACCTCGAACATACTACACATATGGCCATACGACTTTTGCATTTGCTGTTTCCTCTGCCTAGGACCCTCTCCTCTCGACACCCTCATGGCTCCCTCTCTGTTTTTTTCAGGTCTTTATTTAAATGTTACCTTGTCAGAGAGGCTTTCCCTGATCCGTCTTTGAAAATTGCAACCCCCCTCTCACCATTATCTGTCCCCCTTGTTTTAATTTTCTCCATAGCACCATTTAATATATTTTCGGCCTCCCTCAACAAGAATGTAAGTTTCATGCAGGCAGAAATTTCTGTTAGTTACACTCACTACTGTATCCCAGGGGCTAGACATGGCTTGACAGTACCTAACTCAGAGGGTTGTTGAACAGATTAAATGAGTTAATACATGTGAAATACCTAACAGCATGTGACATATAATACAAATTACATAAGTCCTTGCTATTATTTTGATTTTCATCTTAAACAAACCTAATGAGTAGTTATCATATCAGTTTTGCAGATTAGAGATTGATGTGTAACTTACTTGAGGTTACGTATCAGCAGTTGACAGAACCAGGATTCGAACCCAGATCTGATGCGATGTTCTATGTACTCACTCATTCCCCTAAGTCTGCTTTGGAAGTCTTGGGATAGAAGAGAGGCAGAAATCCATTTATTCTAGGACAACCTTAAAGTCTGAGAAAGTTCAGGTCCAAGGGGGTTGGTGGGTAGGAAATAAAGCCTCCAGAATCCAGAGACCTTTATACTGCATGAATCTGAAATGGCGTGTGGCATTCTGTTTACTTCCTAACTTCACCAAAAAATGTAATAGAGCCTGCCAATTAAAAAATGTTTTCATGACCCCAGAAAATCTGTGTATTGGCGGCATTTATTTTAAACAGTCATTCCACCATAACAGGAAAACGAGGTAGAGCAGAGGAGTTTATTATAACAGCTGCTTTCATACCCAAAACAAGGTTTGGCTGTTTTTGGCAGGTTGCACTGCAGTAGAGTTGGCAAGAAGCTGACAGACTGCGTGAGTTTCCTTTCAAAAGATCATTTTGCTTCCTTAGAAAAACCCATGACTGGACTATCTAGTGTGAACTGCAGATGTTGTTCCCCCTTTGCTCCTCTGTCCTCCTGAGGCTTCTACCCTACGTATGCCTAAATGGGGGCATGAGTTTGCAGAGGAGAAAGGGCTTTGGAACTGCGAAGGTGTCAGAATCCAATGCTTCCTTTATTAGCTGCTTAACATTCCCAGATTCAGTGTCCTCATCTGCAGGGCTATTATAAGGTTTGGATTAAGGCAAATACCACTTATAACACATTACTGAGTACCAGTGGCAGCTATTATTATGATGTAGGTATTATCATAACTTTAGATAGGTAGAAGCTTGGGTCTCAAGTTCCTCTGAGGGCAATCCTGAGACATTCCATTTTACAAAATAGACATGGCAGAAAACATAGAATGCAACTTCGTTCCTAGGGTCTTTTAAAAAAGTGACTTATCTGCAATCCTTTCCTTTCAAACCTACAAAGTGGGCAAGAAATGAAACAAAGATAGATGCCAGGATCCCCCTGCAAGTGTCATTGCTCTTGGGGTCCAAAGCGGGAAGAAAGGGAAGGGAGAGAAGGGGACAGGTTGGTGGCCTGGAAATTAGGGCTTCACTGGGTTTTAAACTGGAAATCCTACAGGAAGTGAAAGGCTCCTGGCTCCCAGGACCAGGGCTGTGCTGGGCTGTCTTCCTGCAACACAGAATGCACAGCAAGTACTTGAAACCATTTCAGTGCTAATGGCTTCCAGATGGCAGGAGCAACCAGCACATGATGCACTCAGCACAAGTGAGCCCAAGGGGTCTGATGCCCATCAGTCGGGCTGGTGGCCCAAACTCATAAAGAGCCCATATGAAGCAGAACCGGACTTCCAGCAAGATTAGATTCCCTAGCTGGATGGATAACGTGTGCTGCTGTATTCCAGTACTGGGAGTGTGCTTGTGTTCTGCAGTGTCTCCCTTGGCATGGAAGCCACCTCCCTCACCGATCCAGCAATGCCTGCTCCTCAGCACCCAAGTCTGAGACCCACAGACAGCACAGCCTCAATGCACAAAGGAAATGAGCTTCCCAGAGCATCTGGGAGATGTGTGCTGGGCTAGGTTTTTGGACCCAGGCAGTATTGGAGGGAATCCTTGGCTACTGCTGGCAGCTTTGAAGACCTATTTTTGATTTCAAAAGCCTTTAATTCTCTGTGTATTCAGAGCCTGTACTTGGAGCACTTGCCTTCCAAAGAAAGACAAGGAAGCCAGTGAGCAGCACCAGGGGCGTAGAGTCAAGGGGGCATCCCCAGCTGGACACATTTAAGTCCACACTCCTGTGCTTGAGCCTGGCAAAGAGTAGAGCTGGGGGAAGGTGGGTGAGTGGGGCCCACACTCCTTCTCCACTGAGAGGGCTGTGGTTTAATTCAGATGTTAAAACATCCCATATACCAAATATCAGTTCAACCAAAATAAGAATGTATGAGTGGGTACAACTTCACCTCAAACCCCATATTTAGCGGTGATATTCCAAATATTTAATAAATGCTCTGGCACAGGCACGGATCAGAAGGAATACACCATGGTGCTCCGTAGCTGAGCATCAGCCCTGACTATATCCCAACAGACATTTGAAAATACCACAGCAATTACTCGTGAGTGGAACATCCAACACACTTTCCACTGTTGACACAGAGCTTTCGCTGCCTGGCACTCTTCCTGCAGGGCGCCCTGTTCCATGGTAGTCTGGCCACAGAGAGCTGATGATACATCAGAAGATGGACTATATGCCCCAGTTCCAAATTAAAAACAAAACTGCTATAAAAGTAGAGAGATGAATGACTATTTTAAGTTGCTCCACTGTTTAGGGGAAGTAGCTGCAGGGACAAGTGCCAGGGCCTGAAGAATATTCTTCCATTCCTGTGAAGCTGTGTAAAACCCCCAAGTGTATTGCTTTATGGACCAAAAACTCAGAGGCAATTGCCACTGGTCCTTCAGCAGGATGACTAACATCCAATCCCGAAGGGCATGGCTAATGAGGGATAAAGAATAAGGCCCATGGTACCTGGCTCTCGCCTTCCAGGAACTTCCAATTGAAGTCTTTGCAGTTACTGTTGTAGATGACTAACTCCTTCCACGTAGCAGACTGCAGTTCTCTCTGGGGGGAAATTCTGAGTACCAAAGGATATACTAAGAACCACATTTGTCTTGTTCTTTCAAGACTCATCCAACACTATATTTCCTCCAATCTATTTTCCTTTTTCCTTTTCACTCCTAGATTGCTACCCTCTCAATTTTCACCTTTCTTTCCTTTTTTTCCCCATATGCCTGCTCTCCTCTGCTGTCTCTTTCATTTTTAGTAGCTCTACTTTTTCCTCTGGTTATTTCTTTCCACCAGTACCCTCAAGAACTTTAACTCAAAACTGCCCTTGGGTGTCAATGGAATGGGACATGGTGAGCATAGGATAGTTTCTAACAACAGGTCCTCCTTGACCCAGGGATCACTCTCTTTGATAGACAGGAACTGAATAAATTGTTCAACCCTTTTGTCATAACACTAGATCTTCACTAAGAGAAAAAGTTGTGACAAACAGAAAGGTTCACTTATTCCTGACCAGGTCCATGCAATCTGAAAATTTTGGAAAAGCAGAGGATATAGAGGAAAACCAGAGAGGGGGAAAAAAGGAAGAAATAAAAGAAACAAATAAAGAAAAATAAAGAAACAAAGGGCAACTTCAGAGTAATCAAAACTTATGTAGGTCAAAGTTCAAAATACTAAAACTGTTTCTAATGTCCCACTAAGTAGTGGTCTCTCAGTGCTTCTGACAAGTGATTTAAGAGAAGTGGTATGCTCCCAAAGGGGCTCATGAATCTCCACGCATGATGGTTCAGCAAAGAGAGTCTAGAGTCGCACAGTTGGAAAGGTGGCGCTGCAAAGGTCAGATGCACAAGGGAGGAGTTCATTCGTCAGCCCAGACGGGCAGGCATGCCTGTGACAGCGCGCAGGATGGGAGCCATCTGGTAGCTTTGCTTGCAAGACCAGATTAGGAAAGCACCAGCACAGAAACCACAAAGGAGAAGATGGTGCTGCGTTTCCGGAGGAAAAAGCAAAGATTTCTATCCAAAGCTGAGGTAAGAGCTTTATTTATTTATTTTTTCCACCGACAAAGAAAGAATCCTACTTCCCTCTGATCTGAATTATTTTTAGCATACATGACTCAGCTTTGATGCCCAACATGTCTGGCCATGTCTTTTCTCCAACCTAAAATTTTTCAGTAGCTTCCCACCGCTTTGAGGATAAAACAAAAACTCCACTGTGTGGCACTGAAGGTCTTCAGGATGGTGCACCCCCACCTGACTCTTCCCCTTGTCTTCTTCCTGCATCTCTCAGCTCAGACTTCAGAGTGCTTGTACCTCCCAGAGCTCGCTGTACTGTCTCACACTCCTCTCATATGTGTTTTCCCTTCTGCCTGGAACACGTTCCCCTGCTGGCTTGCCTGCCCACCTAAATTTTACTCATCATCTGTAAACCATCTCAGAACTCTAGCTCCTCCATGAAGCATGACTTAAAAGGGGTTCCCTCTCCTAGATGCCTATTGCACTTGAATACCACCCAATTACATGAATTATCTTTCATTGTAATAGAGAGTAGAACTATATCTTTTTTGTCACCAGTTCCTAGCTTACGGGAAGTACTACAAACATATGCAGACTATTCAGGTAGCATTCACTTGAATTTCGCATGTATATACATTTAATCTCTCTCTCTCTCTCTCTCTCTCTCTCTCTCTCTCTCTCTCACATACACACACACACACACACACACACACACACACACACACACACAACCTCCTGCATTTCTGACCAGGGCCTCAAGGTTGGGATGATGTGATGGAACAGAATGAGTGGCATATTAGAAATCAAGGTTGAAACTTAAAAATGAGTGGCTCCAAGTGCTTAGAGACCTCGTATGCACAGGCCTCTGCTTTCAACTCAGGCAGAATATATATGTTTGCATGAGAGAGGAGAGCAGATCAAAGTAAGATCAGAGAGAAAGAGGTACAAGCTCTGTGCAATGTCTCACACCTGTTTCCCTTCCAGCCTCCTAGGAAAAGGGCCCTGCCTAGTGGCTCTCTATAAAGAGTCATATATTATTACAATCTGAGTTCCATTTAAATTAGCCTTTTCCCAAAAAGCCACAGAATGTCAATGGTACTGGGATAAGGAGCTGAGACTTATGAATATCAAAGCCAGCGGATCCAGTCAGAGAGAAAGGTAAATGCAAGCAGAGCCCCCTCACATTTCAAAGCATATGCAGAAAAGCGTAGACATGGATATTTATGTATGAAAGGATTTTTTAAATAGTCCATTGAACTGAGACATAATTCTGTTCCCAAACCTCAATTTTCAGTAAGTCTGGCACAGAACTGACAAGTGGAGAAAGGGATGTCTAAATCTCAAATATGCAGTTCTGAAATTTGGTGTAGTTTGTGTTCCATTAAAACAGTTCAGGTAAACGATTACTGGATTTATGAATGTCAAGAACTCATTATCTGGGCATGTTAAACAAGCATACCACATCTGTAATCCTCAGGAGATTTGAAAAAGCTACTGCCCCATGGGAGAGGCTGGGGCCTTACTAGAAAGTAGGACTGCACTGCTGTAATAATCTGTCATGTTCATGATGGAGTAGGAATACTACTTTCATTAATACATACCTGGTACACTGTGGGTTAAATAGGCATTACAGATGGCCAGAAGACAAAATGTTATTTTTACAGTAAAATGTATCTTTAAATTATCAAATATCTGCCTTAAAAATCACCTTTCTGTTCCAGGTTAGGGACTACCTGTACAAATCAGTAAGACACACTGATGAAAAAGAAAATCCCTTTCTACTTTTCATGCAGAGTCATGAATATAGGATCAATTAGTGTCATAAGTGTATGGTCTGACTACTTTACATAGCAAACTACTCAAAGGCAGGAAGAGTGCCTTTTAAGTGTTTTGCATCTCATCAAAATGGAGTGGGATTTCCTAACCTAGCAAATGCATGGCATGCAGAAATAGGATTCAGAAAGACTTTGAAAGGCTGGAACTTGGGAGCGAACCCAATATGATGAAATTCAATAGGAATGAAGAGCCTTCTGTGCCTTAGCAGTGTGGAGTGGTAGAAAAAGAATGACCCACATTTTTGTCCTGACACCTCACTTATTACTGCTTAGCCCCTCTGGACCCATTTTCTAATCTGTAATATGGACATAATTACACACACATCACAGGATTATTGTATAAGTTAAATGAGATCACGCATTTACAATGAGTATGGTGAACGTGGCACATCTTGGCCCAATGTATTGTAGTTCCCTCGCCTTCTCTCCTTTTAAAATAAAATTCTTTGGGATAGCTGCTTGCAGACAGAAAGCACACTTTCTGGTCTGTCCCCATGCTATATGTTTTATAAGACAGTCTCCACATCGGAACTGTGGTTTTCCAGTATTGCCTGTGACCTTGTGGGAAAATCCAGCTAATTCTGGAATCCAAGGTTGGGAAGCTCATTGCTGTGACACAACTAATCTAAATACTCTCACCTAGCCTTTATAAGTTTAAAGGTGAATTTTTTAATTAAAAAAGCAATTGACAAAATACAAAATGGGAGTAATGGCTTAGTAATGGCACGAGGGAAAAAGACCTAGGAGTTTAAGTGTGTAGCAAATTCGAGTTACTGATTTGGTGCAGCTAATGTGTTTATGTAGTGTGATGGGGGGTGAGGAGAAGAATGATATCTCAGGAGGGAGATGTATATCCCCTCCCCACCTCCTAGCTCCCTGCATACCTCATACATCCACAAAGCAAAATAAAATATCTGCCAGAAACACAATAAAACATGAAACATACCATGAGCTTGGCTAGCTCAGCTGTGAAACTTAAATTAGATTCTATTGATTTTGTACCAAATATAAAAAAAAATTAAAGATTAAAACCCCCAAACCCAGAGATAAGTATGCGTTCCAGCTTATGAAGAGACCTACCAATTCAACAACAGGTTGTACCTCCTCCCACTCTCATTCCTTCTTCACACTCGGACAGTGCAGCCAGCAATGCCTCTGATTGGTAAAGACTCTATAGAACAGTGGTTCTCAATCATGGCTACATTTGATATAGCTCAGAAGTTTTTAAAATCTTGAGTCTCAGACCACATTCCAGGTCAATGAAATCAGAATCTCTGAATGTGGGGCCTAGGCATTGTCCAGGCAATTCCAAAGTGCAGCCAAGGCTAGTCCCACGCCACCCTGGAGGACGGTACCAGTTCTGGGCCACAAACTTGAAGGAGTTGGAGAGAGGTGGTGGCCAATTTAAAGAAGAGTGATGAGGATAGTGAAGAGTCTAGTCTCTGACGTAAGTACTACTGACAAAAGACATGGAAATGAGGAGGCTCAGGGGGCTTTAATTAGTACTTAAAACACCTGAAGCCCTGTCATGTGTAAGAGGAAATTGTTTTGTTCTGTTTTCCCTGCATTGCTTTCAAAGGGCGGGAGCTAGAAATAGATTTCAGCTCAATCTCAGGAAGAACTTTCTTATTAGGCGAACTCTTCAAAGACTAGGAGGCCTTGAGAAAACTTAAAACCCACATCTGAATGTGTGTGAGCAGAGACTAGTGTGAGGCCCCACTGGGCAGAAATTCTGTAGAGGAAAATCAGGCATCAGACAGGGGATTAGGCTGGATGACTTTTCGGGTCCGGTATAACTGTGATTCCAGGTGTCTTTAATTCCAGGAGCTAATGGGCTAAATTACCAACTTTGCACAATGAAGAAAACATTTCATTTAACCCAGAACAAATCCATTATAAACTTTACCAAATGGATAAACATGAGTGGGCTGGGACATAGGAAGAAACCCAATAAGACTGAAATGCCCAAAAGTTCTTTCCACAATACCATACAGTTCATTAGAACAATTCAAAATACAGCAATAAAAGGCAGCTACACTGAATGACCATGCTGTGGCAGCTCTCTAGGAGGCTATCTGCTGATTTAAGAAGGCAAACACTCTGGAGGAGACCCCTGCTGTTTATATGGTTGTCAGAGTTAATTATCCCTATATTTTCAGATGAAGTGAATGGTAATCTGTTTATCTAGGTCAAATATTTGAAGCTGCCTTTGTCCCTCAATGGTTGTACAAAAATACATAGTGTTGTCCTTTGGGGCATTATAAGAAAGGATCGGGTTAAAAAAATAACATCCACTTCTTTATAGGTTCAACATAGTAAGTAAGCCCTTATTTCTGAAGTACTCTAATTAGATCCAACTCTAAACAAGTGGTTTAAATGGGATTTTTAAAAGACAAAAAAATTCTGAATTCATGCCATATTTTTGTCTTGAGTTTATGAATATGTTTCCCCATAGAGATAATAAAAATCTGGCCTCTGGCCTCTGCAACCATTCCTAAGAGTAGTAACTTTCACTGCACAAGGAAAAATGCATGGAGCTACCAGAGACAGCTAATAAAGTGCAGCTATTGGTTACTAGAACAGAGGCGAGTCAGAATAGAGAAACCTTATATGTCATAATATACGGGGGGGGGGGGGGGGCGGGATGTGAATCAATCTTTGGAGGATGTGAAATAAAATCTTTGGAAGAGTAGGGTGCTTCCTGATGGTATATACCAGATGTCCTTTAAGATTGATCTCATTTTAGATCATCAGAGTGAGCTGGGGATAGAATTAGGATGGATAAGCCCACCAGTGGAGAAAGTTAGGATTACCAGGGAAACTACTGTGGGTGGAGCTGGGGAAGAAGGCAAAGCTCTGGTTTGGTCCATTGAGAAATGGAGCCTTCAGGGAACTGCAGAATCATTGAGCAACTAGAATTACAAACCTCCCTTCCACAATATCCTTTTGAGCCACTTTTTCTGTACTAATTAGATTCACTGTATCTAACATTATTGAGTACCAACCATGCAAGGCACCTAACCAAATGTGGGCATGCAGTGATGACTGGAAGACTGAGATGTGGTCTCTGCCATATTGGAATCCCAGAATGACCATGCTGTAAGACCTTGGTACTCAAAGTGCTGTCTGTGCACCAGCAGCGTCAGCATCACCTGGAAGTTTGTTAGATGCAAAACTTCAGGCCGTTCTCTAGACCTACTGAACCAGAACCTTCATTTTAATAAGATCCTTAGGTGATTCTCATGCTCACTAGAGTTGGATAAGCATTCAATAAGAGACCTAAGAGTTTCTATCTTCTCATTAAAAAAAAATTTAAATTAAGAAAACTTTTTAGAGAAGTTTTAGTTTCCTAGCTAAATTGAGGGGAAAGTATAGAGATTTCCCATGTATTTTCTGCCCCCATACACACACAGCCTCCCCCATTATCAAAATCACCCACCAGAGGGTACATTTCTTACAACTATGACCCTACAATAACACATCAAAATCATCCAAAGTCCCTAGTTCAAGTTAGAGTTCACTCTCGGTGTTGTACATTCTATGAGTTTAGACAAATGTATAATGATATATATCCACCATTATAGTATCACACAGAGTAGTTTCACTGCTCTGAAAATCCTGTGTTCTGCCTATTCATACTTGCCTCCCCTATCATACTTGAAAAACCACTCATTTTTTTACTGTCTCCATAGTTTTATCTTTTCCAGAATGTCACATAGTTGGAATCATATAGTATGTAGTCTTCTCATATTGGCTTCTTTTATATAGTGATATGCATTTAAGGTTCCTCCATGTCTTTTCACAGCTTGATAGTTCATTTCTTTTTAGTGATGAATAATATCCCATTGTCTGGATGTGCTACAGTTTACTTATCGATTTACCTACTGAAGGACATCTTGGTTGCTTCCAAACTTTGGCAATTATGAATAAAGGTGCTATAAACATCTGTGTGCAGGTTTTTGTGTAGACATAAATTTTCAGCTCCTTTAGATCAATACCAAAGAGAACGGGTGCTGGATCTTATGGTAAGAATATGTTTAGTTTTCTAAGAATAACTTTTCATTTTTCAGATACAAAGCTGAGGCCTAGAGAAGTGACTTGCCCAAAGTAACACCATAAATTTCATGACAACCAGGCCTTGAACAAAGATTTCTTGATACTTCATGTGGAAATACATGTTGTTAAGGGAAAAGAATGGATCTAGGAACCATGGAGACCTGAATTTGGAAGTTCTGTGCTCAGTTTCCTCACCTGTGGAAACTAAAATGCTTGTACTTCCCTAGTAAAGATTGTGAAGATTCAGTGAGGATTGTGAAGATTCAGTGAAATAATATACCTGAAAGTGCCAGCAGTGCTCAAAAAATTTATATCCCTCATTTTTTTCTGTTCCTACTGGCATCTTCCAGGGACACAGAGCCCCTGGATGAGGCCGGGTGTATACCTGACTCAGGCCCGAAGGGTTTTCACATGGTGAAGGTTTTTTTGGGGGCAAAGAATGCAAAAGTCTACTTCATGTGCTGAAGGATGGATCCACATTGCTGCCCATGTTCGTTAAGACTGTTGTCTATGCTTTATACAGATCCCTTGATGTTTCCAGTCCTGTTTTCTAACACAGTGATATGCTTGCTTTTGGCAGATTAATTGGTAGTAGTTGTCAGCACAGCTGCCTTTTATTGCCAATAAACTTGGGTCCCTGTGAGCTGTGGCCTTATGTTATTCTTTTTCCAAGAGGAATAAGGTATGTCCTGCTTTAAGCTGTTCTCTTGCATCAAAACAAGAAAGTGAAGAATGCACTAAGGAATTTATCATATGACAGTGACAAGGAGTGCCTTAGAAAAACCAAAAAAAAAAAAAAAAAGTGGAGGCTACAGCACCATTACACCAGTTTTTTCTCTCACTTTACCATTCCCTCTTTATTAACCCTCACACCCCTCCCACCACAAATCCATGCTTAATGGCAAGAGGCACAGAAACATCTGCCTGTAGTCTAAGCCTCATGATGAAATTTCCACCAGTAAAATATTGTGATTTTCTTCTCCCCACTTAAGAAATGTTTGAAGGCCTCTATGCTCTAGAGCAACCCCTCGATGATGTTCTCCTATGTAAAATTTGAGAATTGGTCAGTCTCTCTGAGTACATTTATCAATTCATACAGAATCATATATGACTGTATTTTCATAGCTCTTCAAAATGTGCTCTAGGAAAATTCAGATCTTTGACAGCATTTATAGAGTTAAGTTGTTTTGATGAGTGTTATCAATGTTTAAACCATGCGTAGTTTTTAAAAGGTTCACTATCTTATGGGGTTTATCAGTGTTTTTCCTTACATGTGACAAATTTAATGTCATATAAAGCAAAATCCTGTTGATTTTACTTTTTACAATACCAAGAAATACTCAGTTCATCCAATTGTTAACTCTCTCCAGTACTAGGGATCTAGGGAAATGAAAGGAAAATTTAATTAATGGGGAACACAAAGGTCTGATTTAGCTAAGAGCCTCAGTAGCTTCCCACAAAATAGTTTACCAGATCGGCTGCTAGGCGACAAATGTGAGTTTCACCTTCTCCCATTTCTACCTTCTAGTCAAGGGGCTAATGAACTGTAAAACAGTCTCAGCTGAACAGCAGGAGGGATAAGGAACAAGAAGAACTTGGTAATAAGCCATTTACATAATTGGTCTTTTAAAAAATCAAACTTAAATGGTAATTTTTAAGGCTGTCGGTAGCCCTCAGCTTCCACAATGGCAAGACACAGTAAACTACATGTTACACTATTTTATTATAGTCAAATACTACCTCATTTTGAATAGAAGCCTTGTAAAATTGAACTAGATTGATGTCTTAATCAGAGTTATCTGTGTAATCTCTAACTAAATCTGCCTAATTGGATCATCAGCAGTGGCTCTTTTGGCCATTAGTCTTAATTAGTATGGCGCCATCATTACTGCACATGCTCAAGTGGCTTCCAAGAGGGAGATGGCTTCGTCCGCTGGCCTCTTGAAGAGATTCACTCAGAGATTTCGTATGTTTGTGGGTCTCCCCAAATGCCAACCGCACATCCAGTGAAGTTTATAAATCCCAGTTTTGATTATGCTGAAGCCATTTCATTAATTACCTGTGGCCACCTGTGTCTGAGAGCCGGCATGTCACACACATGGACTTAAAAAGAGATCAGGTTGGGGAAACAATTAAAGGTATTCCTGGCAATATGGGCTACGGACGAATTAATGTAACATTAAAGCTAGCTTCTGCCACAAAATCTGATTCCCAGGGACACCTGAAGAGGAGTAGACACATCAGCCATTGCAGTAACTGTGCCTATATAATTCTCACCTACCATTGCTTCCTTTCTTTCCAGCCAAGGAATCTTTGGGAGGGCACACACCAGGGTCAGCTTTATTTACATTTTCAGCATAGCAAGAAGTTTATTTTTGGAGTCCTGCCTCCATCTCTGCAATGCTCTTCTTTCTCCCCAACACCCTTTCCCTGTCTCGCGTGTGCTCACATGCCTGCCAGCTAACTGAAGCTCCTTAAGTGTTGCTGCCCCTCCTCCCAATTCTCCTTGGTTCCAAGTACCTCTTCTTATAATAAACAATCCATCTCCTGGACAGTATATAAGCCAGGTGTTAGAAGGGGAGGGACATGACTGTAGTACTCACAACTTAGTGTGAAGATAGAATAACTCACCGTAACTCTCTCAAGGGTATTTACAAGTGAAAAGATGAGCTTATTGTAATTTATAATTGATAGACTTCCAGCCATTGTAACTTAGGAAATGAAGTTATTTCAGACAGAATTAGAAAAGAATGTTTGAAAAGCAAGAATATATATATATTCACATACAACCATGCTATAAGAAAACTGGGCAGCAATTTTAAAAATAGATAGTGCTATATATACTAAAATAGAAACTCTCTAAGGTACTATAACATAAGCTCCTTTTGGGCTTCTTAAATCCAACCACAAGGTCACAAATAAGGTCACCCTAGTACTCCTCCACTAATTTAGAATAATCATCCTCTCCCTTCACCCTGCTGAGAGAATCAAGCTCAAGCTCACTCAGTGCCACCCACACAGATTCAAACCTGATGAACAGAGTTGGAAACTTGGCATAGCGCTTCTGAAACACTGCTAATCCCCGAGTCCTACTAATGGATGTAGAAATCTCATTCGTGGTCAAAATCACACTCACAGATCAGGTCACAAATGCAAATTCTTTTTACGCCATGAAATCCACAAACCTCATCTACAGCTTTCTAATAACTGACTTTTGTTCTAAGTGAAAGGCCAAAGATTAAGATCCTGATGAAATTTTTCTTTAACAATAAAAGCACAAATAAAAACAAAGCATTGAGTGAACAAACTGCCATGATTCAAACTGACTCATAATTCAAAGGAAGCATTTTCAACCTGAAACCATTCCCAGGACTCCTAAATGCTTTGTCCAGCAGGGGGCTAAGTAGTAGGGGCTATATTGCTCCCAATCACATCTGCTTTTCCCAAGAA
Source organism: Rousettus aegyptiacus (assembly GCF_014176215.1). Taxonomy (NCBI): domain Eukaryota; kingdom Metazoa; phylum Chordata; class Mammalia; order Chiroptera; family Pteropodidae; genus Rousettus; species Rousettus aegyptiacus. Next base: position 55,477,949 of record NW_023416287.1, on the reverse strand, counting down.
CAGGCCTCAGGTGCTCGAAAATCTGGGAAGGGAAGCCAGTCCTGCTGCCCAAACATAGATTTGCTACAGAAGCAGAGATGACCTAGGCCACTCCTTCTATGAGCTACTTTTGAAAAAGAGGCAAGATAAGAAACTTGAATTAGAATCTCTCAAAGCAGAAATTACTCTTTGAGACTCAGATGTTTTTGAAGGTGTTCCATTAAGTATTTCACGACATTAAGGATCATTTAGCAAATGACTCTTTTCTGTGCTCAAAGATTAAAAAATATAAGAGGCAATGATTCCTTTGGTGCACACGTTGTAATCGCCAAGAATTAATAAGGATGTTTTCTTAATGTTCTTGTCTCTGTTTAGGAGCAGGTCACATAAAACACTGACATTTCCTTGCCTGTTACGCTGGTGGGATATATATCGTCCCCACAGCAGAAAACTGATTTTTGTTAGGAAGTAACTGTGAGCAGCTGTGTGTTGACAGGGAACTGGTTCCATTCTTTTTTCTTTTATTTTGTTTATTATTTTTCTAACCTGAATTTCCAGTTTTATTGCAAAGCCATTTCTAAACAATGGGTTTTCCAAACCAGTCTCAGGTTTGGCTGTCAGAAGATCTTCTTCTCACTGACTTAACATGAACTCTAACGATTTGGGAGGTTGAAGAGAAGAAGGCTCTTTGGCGTACAGCTACTTTCAACTTGTGGACCCAGTCTCTATAAACTCCCAATGTTTTGAATGGAAAGAGACTTAGGAGATGATATATTCTTTCATTTTAGAAGTGTGTGCAGAAAAATGGTGTTAATGTGTGTGTCCATAAAAGAGAACCGGAAAAAACATTTTGGAACATTTTACCCTGATCGATTTGGGGGTGGGCTGCTTTGGGGGAACCTTTAGCAACTGACTGCATCCAAATTATCTCAGGTGGTTTTCAGTGACTATACAATGTGTATCAGGTTACCAAGTCTGCCTATACTGGGATCTGGAATCTCCTCCCTGGCTATAAGTGGGGGATATGAGTGCTATATTGAGATCATCTCTTTTGAGCACCTGTGATCTAGTTATAAGTACATTTGTTGACCTGGAGTCCTATCTTTGGGAACACTAGTTTGCAATTTAGTGCATTGTGCCAGAGGTGGCACTGATGTCTGAATTTTACCTCCTATCTTTGCATTTTCAAGGGGGAACCAAGCGAGAGCAGTCTATACCCACAATTCTCCAATGTATACCAAAGTAACTAGATATGAGTTCGCATGTTGGATGTTCAATGAAAAAGTAGGCAGGAGATGGCAATAGTTTATTTTTACTTAAGTAGAGTACTCAGAAAAGCAATTATTATAATATACAGAGTTCAAGTTCATCCTTATATTTACAGTACCTTTGGGAAGATTTGGTCATTGAATACCAACATGTAAAATTATTTGAAATTTCTACAATGTTTGTGAAACTAATCTTTCATTATACTGAGAACTTACATGTCCACTCACTCATATGTGACAATGCACTTTGTATGTTTGGTAAATAGAAGGCTGAAAGAACAAATCCTTAGATTGTCTCTGGCCAGTGAATAATTGGGACTGTCCATGGGGTCCAGGAACAAGAGCACTTGTCTTCCCATGAACAGATTCATCACTTTAGTATTCCAGCTTAAGGAACTAATAATTTTTCCTGAGTTAACTAGGGATAGGGAACTTCTATACCTGTAGTGTTTGGTATTTTTTCCAACAGGCGCTATTATGGCCTAGTGGCTACTAAGCATGGTTATCACGATTCACTATTCTTTTGAATAAGTCAGGTGAGCCTAGAAAAGTAGAAAAATAACTGTACTAAAATAAAAAAAACCTGGGTTATGATACTGATTCTCCCACCCTATGTCCACGCCAACTTGATCAAGCCTTAGTTTTCTCATCTGTATGATGAAATAATCACACTAGTTCTGCTCAAGGTTTTTATGCATTCAAATTAAATATTAGATAGGAATGGAAATATATTTTACAAATCATACAATGTTGTATAAATATGTGAAATTTGTAATTTATGTTTGGTGAAATTGACACTCTGTTTTAGCTTAGATGCTATTAGGCGAATGCCACAAGAGTTTTGAGACAAAAAATCAAACCAAACCAGATACATGTACACCTTCCCGTTGGATCTAGGTTTGTGCTTCACACAATTGCTTCAGAGGCTCAGGAAAAGGACAAAATCTTTAAAAAGGGTCAGTTCACAGCTTTATTTATATGTGATGGCTCTTTATACACCCAACTTCAACCTAGAGGTCACAGTAAGATGCATGCTGTCAGGTCAGGAAACTCTACTCAGAAACCCAGCCCTAATCCTAATCCCAGGTCAGTTTGAGCGGAGCCATGGGACTGCACTATTAGTCCAGGATGACCAATTACTTTCCTTTCATGATTAAACATGTTTGGAAAAATTTTTTTCCTTTGTTACATAACCCAAAGTTCAAACTCCTTTGTTCTTGAGGCCTCTGCCAGTGAATAGAATCTCAAGTTCACTGCCTACTGTTCAATACTTTTTAAGAGTCCCAGTGTAAGAAATAATATTCATGGATGATTGCCTAAAAGGCATGAAAAACTTCTACTCCTCTAGATACCCTAAATTGTATCTGTACATCAAACCAAACAATCAAAAAGCAGCAGGCTTAGGCTGAATGGTTCTGGCCCCGTGTAGAGCTGCTTTTACTGAATTACACTTTGGCAGTATGCCATTGGCTTGCATTGAGGGATGTTACAAAAAACAGTCCTATAAAAATTGCTAGTGTAGGAATATTGATGATATTTCCACAGTATCCGCACACTGAGCCTTTGATGAGAATCAATGGAGAAATTTCCCTTGGCTTTCAGTTCCAGCAAAAGTTTGTTTCTCCTGAGCAACTGTTCCCTTCTGCCTACTCACAACATGGGCACAGCAAAGTTCACATTTCCCTTTTTGCTTTGGCATCTAGGAAGCTCAGAGTCAAATTTTTGTCCCACCTCTAAGATTTAACTATAACATAAACTATATGAACAACTATTCATGGTCTGATTTTTCATTCCTTATGTTTCCTACACTTTAATTTGTTCTTTATATATTGTGCATTGTTGTAAACTTCCCTGAATCTTTTTGAGAACAATGTGTACTTAACTCATCAACTCTGCATAAGGCTCTTCGAGATCCCAACCTGCCTCCCCTGCCTTATCTTTTGCTACTCTCTACCATGAACCAGTGATCCAATCACATTTACCCTCATCATGCTTTGACTCTACCATTAACTTTCACGTTCTATATTTCCCTATATAGTTTTCCTCAGCCTGGATTTAACTTGGCTAAGAGACAGGCAAAGGGTGTCCAGGCTCTGCTCCTGTGCCACTTTTCCTTCATATCAGCCTTATAGGATTTATAGTCTAATAGACTATGCACACATCTGTGTCCTTTGCTAGATCAGAAACTCCTTGAAGGCAATGCCATTTGCTTATATCTTTCTCTCTCCAGTGCCTAGCAACAGTTCCAGATATGTATACAATAGGTGCTCAACAAATGTCTGTAAAATGAATGACTAAATAATACTCCTGTTCCAGCATACAGGACCCTTGGAATGTTTGTTGCCAAGGATGATAACAAAAGGCATTTCAATATTTTCATGGGCTTACTGGCCGTGGCTGCTGGAGGCACAGGTGCAGATGACGGTATCTTCAGTATTTGGGATACTGGGCCTCATCAGTCCTTCCTCAGAACAGACCCCAAGCCTCAGACTTCCTTTCAGAGACAGGAATACTGGGATGCCTTTTTTCCTCACAGTTGCCTGTGTCATTTGACACTTGGTCAATTATAGCTGTTTACCATTGATGAGGCTAACACCAAAAGAGCACTCAATGAAGCCAGGAACAAAAAAAAAGGAGCACCTGATTCCATAGGACAAAAGAGCAAGGAAGTGGAGAGTAGGAGGCAACCCGGTGTACTGGGAGCATGAAAGGTGCAAACATGCATATGAGTGCTGAGGAAAGTTAACACCAGAAATCAATTATTCAATCAATTTTCCAAACACTGGGGTAGAAATAATGCTACTACAGTCTCCTTTATTCTTCCAGTGCCGAAACAGTGTTTCTCATTTGTTTAAGAATCCAAAATACTCCTTAGATTATGAAATAGAACATGAAAGTAGCATCACAGATTTTACCGTGGAATGTCACACCAAAACATGTTAAAAGGGCATTGCAAAGCAATGCTTGACACAGTAAGTATTAACTTTTTAACTGGAAAGCTTCCCATTTTTGCTTCTTGCTTTGGTGTTTCCTCGAAACCTTACAGTAAAACTAATGGGATTATTACTATTTCAACAGGAAGACCATTGAGTTCAACACCTCCATGTTATAAATGCACAAGCTGACGCCCTGTCAGATAGGCTGATTTGCCCAAGGCTACACAGTGAGTTGGCAGCTGAACCAATACTTGAATCCCTGTCCACTGTTCTTCCCAGGATACCATGCCGGCTGCCTCTTGGTAGTCATCAAACACAAAGTATATTTGTGTTTGATGACTACCAAAAGCTCCCGGTAGAATAAGCTAGTCCACTTGTTTCCACATTGATGCCAACTCAGTAAAACAACAACAAAAACACCTTGTATTGAAGAGCTAACAAAGATTTGAGCAAGTGGTTAATGGGTACAGGGACTAAAGTAGAAAGAGATGTTATATCTTCATGCTTGACATCTGGGACTGGTTCTGCAAACACTCTCGGAGCCTAGCATATGTTGGCCCAATTGCTGGAAGAAGGAGATGAGGTGAATGAAAGCCAAGCATGGAAGAATGCAACAGAAATCTAGGACTCAGATCTCCTACTCTGCTGACAACGTGCTACGTATGTCACTTGGCAACTGGGACATGGCATGCATCAGCAAGGACACTCAGGATTTCTGCAGTTGCGTTGGCAGGACAGAGGGTTCCACAAACAGTTCACAATTCAGTTGGAAGACAAGAGTGTTGGTGCCTTATAGTTTTGATTCTGGCACAATATCGCACTTTTAGGGGGCCAAGTGTGTCCACACTCTGTGCGCATGCTCACAGCACAGGGAAAGGCTCATGGGAATGTGTACCAAGTCAGTCACGGAAAGAGCACTAGACATTCTTCAGTTTCTGATTGCCCTTCTTAAACAATAAAAACATGGATAATAATCCTTCCCAGAAAAATGTGAGGTTAAAAGTTTAATCTGAGTTCATAGCACACACATTCCAAGGGGGCACTGTACTTGGGGAAATTACTCACCTAGAGTTTATATAAGTTCCGAGGCGATTAGAGTCAGCCGACAAATTGGAGCCAGAACACGTTTACATTTAAGGCTTAAAAATGTAGATTCCTCTTATGGAAAGAAAAAAGGGGAGGGGAGAGAATCACCCACCACCCAATGTTTCTTGTTAAGGGACCAGACCCATTAAGTGTCGGTCCGTCAACTCAAAGAATGTAGAAGATGCCAGTACACGAACCCCCTGTCTGTCCCTCTTGAAAAGCACACGTCACATCTGCTTGCTATCAGCATTTATCTCGCAGCGTGCGTCTGACTCATTTGGAAAACTCAAAGCACATGTTTATTCCTGCTGAGGAACCAGCCATTACTGTGCAATTTACAGGCCCTCTGCAACCCAGAGCACACTGCGATGGAGAGGACTGCCAAGGAGCTGGTCTGCGCTCTACGTGATGCTTGATTTGATTCCGTTGCTACCAGCTTTGTAAATGGAAATGACACTCCCTTCAGCCTCCAGTGAGTTCTTTTGTCACTTCCCAGCCTGAGTTCACAACTAAGCCTTCTCCTTCCTAGCCAGTCAGGGTGGGTGAGAACCCCCAAACAAGTATGTTTGGGAAGAAGTGACAGCAGGTAATGGTCGAGAAACACATAGCTTGTTAATTTCTGGAAACAAATGGCATTCGTGCAATAACTCAAAAAGTCTTAGTCACCCAACAGAGTCGATATGCTCGTTCTTTTTCTAAATCCCTGCAGTCTCTGGGATGGATCTTGATTGCAACACGTATTTTGCATTTAGCTTCTCTCCATCACCTAACTTGATTTCAAGTGGCTTCTCTAAAACACTGAAGGTGAATGCACATGAATCTAGTTTACCTGAGCCAATACAAAGCCACACTTCCAGTTAAAAAGTAAAAACCCACCAGACTTAGTGTTTTGTCCTTTGGATCTTTAAAAAATGATTTTGGCTCTCTTTTGCCCAAATTCACAGCAAGGCCATGGCCATGGTGGGTCAACATAGGTGCCCCCTAGGTGAGGATAGAAAAAGGTGCCCCCTCCAGGAGGATCAGCCCTTCTGGGAGCCTTTCCACAAAGCAAAACCTGTACAACTGAATGCTGCAGCCCTGGCAAGAAAAAAAAGTGATGGGAACGCCAAAGTTTGTTCTCCTTAACTGGAAAAGACCACACTAGAATGAGTAAATGCAAGAGGCTAAGGGTTTAAATCAAAACCTGCCATCTACCTCTGTCTGTGTTCTCTGAATTCTGAACCACACAGAGGGCTGAATGGAGAGGCTGGCATAAGTGATCTAGCTATATCTGAAGGGCTTCCATCTGGCCAAATGACCTTGTAATACTCAGGTTGCTCTAGAAACAGATCCTAAATGGAATGTATTCTTTTGGTGAGTTTATATCCACTTTTCTTGGGTGCTTCCTTAGTTCTGCGTATCTCTGGAAGACGCAGGGAGATTTTCCATCCTCCTGGTTTGTACAGTAAGTCCTTTAAGTTCTCATTGACCTCTATTGCCCCTCAGACTTTGTTTGCAGGCAGGCTTGTCCTCTAAGGCTACTCCTATCTTTGAATATGCCACCAACCTCCGACCATCAACCTTAGTAGATGCCATTTCCTAGAGAAGTGGGTTCCAAATATTTGAATCTATATCCCCAATTTCCTTATTTGCTCTTTATTTGTTAACATATACATTATCTACACAGGTTACTATCATTAGTAGTTTGAGGTACAAAATGTAGAGATTTATCATAACAATTAAACTTGTACATTTTCATCCATATTCCCCATGACATTTTAATAATTTTGAAAATTTTGGCCAACTGCTTAGCGAATCAAATTAAACTGTCACTGTTTCTACTTTGTAACACCATCACCTTGTAATGTGGTCAGCAAACATTTTGTGGTAGGAGCAGCAGAAGTGCTACCTCTTCCATTATTGTCTGTTTGGTTTTCTTGGAGACTATATTGTTAGAGTGTTAGCTTTAAGTCATGGTTTCTTTATAGGAGTCTTTTAAAGTCACATGTCCATTTTTGTGAAGGTTAAAACTAGATAACAAAACTGGTAAATCCACTTACCAGGTACAAGAAACCCAGCACAGAATAGACTCTGCCTTTGAATTTGAGAACTTGGAGACAAAAGACTGAAGACTGATTTGTTTATTCATCTAGGGTTAATACCTTGTCACTCAGTCAGGAAAATCATGCAGTGGGTTTGGGGCTGCCAAAAAATGACAGTTCCACAATTGATTTCACATCTACATAATTTTTCGTTTACAGCACTTTCTAATAAGGAAAAGGAAGTTGCAGATACTAAATATGTCCAAATGTCTTAAATGCCTCCAAAGAGAAGCAGGTAAGGTAAAAACAAAAACAAAAACAAAAACAAACAACAAAAAAAAAACAAAGGCAGAGCCTGTCTTCCTTCACATATCTTCCTCCACAGGCACTTCAGGAGAGCATGGGAACTAAAGAAAGGGAGAGGGCCATGCTGTTTCTCCTCCCATCAGCGGACATAGCCTCTCATTCAGCAACAATCATATCTACAGTCTTAACACCTTTGGTAAATTGATATTGTCACCCCATTCAGGGTTTGAGAAAATTAGAGCTGCTATACACATTTTCACTCTCAGGGGTCACAACGTCTAGTTTTAGAGGAATATTGCTACTTTAACCAAGACATGCAACCACTATCAAGATGAAAATAACTAGCAGCAAATTCCCCTTTCCACCCACTTTTATGGGAAAAACACAAGATTAGAGGATTTCTCTGATGTTGCCAGTGAAGACTTTTCTCCAGTGCTTAAGAACAACTGGCCTTTCTGGCTCAGGTCACCTCTTTGTGCATGAGCCTCTCTCAGAGGGAAGAAGCACATTCAGTCTCCCTAATAAAAGGAAGGGAGTCTCAGGAAAGGCTGGGTAGCTGACTGCGGCAAGGCCGGTCGCAGGAAAATCTCATGCAAGGAAAAAGAAGAGTCAAACTGCGGAAGAATTAGAGGAACTAATTTGCCATAAATGAACACTACGTTAGTGTATACACTGAGCTATCTGACTCGGAGGCATTCATAATGAAGTTTAGAGTCAATAATTATGTAAAGAATGTTAAGAAAACAGACATTGAAGGCAGATGAAGGATTGAGATATCTGAAATCTCCAGGCTTTCCTGGGGGTGGGGGGAGTATGTGAGCCAACAGCTTTGACCTCAAGTCCCACATGCTGCCTCTTTTTGTGCTACTTGGAGGGGTTTATATACTGATTCTAAGGGCCTATGGACTTGAATAATACAAGAAAGAAAGAAGGAATTAAAAGCCAGTCTATAGGCAGTATCCAGACCTAAATCCTAACCTAAACATACCCAAATTCCTCTGATCTTGTTCCCAATTTAAGACAACAGAATAAGTCCAAATAATGCCAATCATTTCAGCATTTCAGGGCCACCCAAGGACACCAGGCTACTTTATCAGCAGCTCAAGCACTTTTTAGAAAAAGCAAAACCAACCAAACAAACCTACAAAACACAAGACAAAAACCCCAAACCTGAAATGCCATCCTGGAAAACGCACGATGGAGTCCGAGGTTGAGGACATTTTCCACCCTACTGGTCTCGGGCCCCCACAGCTATTTGATCGTGCATGGGGGTGGGGTGGGGACCAGCCTTAGAGACCTGGTCTGGGGAGTGTGACTCACTTGAAAGGGTACTTCTCACTTCCTGATGGGCAGTTCTGAACTCCTGCAAGGGCTGTTCCTGCTAGCTGGAGTTCTTCCTTGTCAAATCAGCCCAAATGGCAGGCCATGCTCTGCCATCCCACAGCCATGTCATTCACTAATTTATTCATCCATTTAGCAAATATTTACTGAACCCTTCCTAAGGGTCAGGCCCTAGGATACACACATGAATGGAACACTCATGGCCTCGACCTTCATCTGAAGCTTTCTCTAAGTCTCTCTGGCAGGTTGTTTGCTTGAGTTTTAATCTGGTTAAAATGCAGATGCTGTGTGGCAACTGTACTTTGTGCAGTTAGCAGATGTGAGTTAAGTAGAGTTTTTAACTTCAGGCTGATGCTGTGTGCTTGGGAGGAATAGGTCCCTGCTCCAGGCTGGGTCAGATGTGTGATGAGGATCATGGTGGGGCACTTGGGAAATTAATTTTCATCTGTTTCACAGTTTGCTTGGGACTAGCTCAACCCATAACAGACCCTGTTCTTGGCTCAGTCCTCAGACAGTCCTTGTTAAAGTGTGTGTGTAATGGGCGGGGGGGAACGAGTGACTGGATAGGCTCTATTTATTCAGACTCTATAGAAATTCCCATGGCACAGTTTTAGCATGGACTTTCAGCTTTCTCTTAGTATAAATAGCTAATCCTTTTCATTTCCATCTGTGTCCCCAGTGTAGGTCAGTTGGCAGCATTAGGGAGTAATGAAACTGCAAAAGGCAGTAGCAAGGGGGTATCTAGCAGATGGAAAAGGCCCAGATAAATTCTAATCTGGATAATCTCTGAATACTGGATAAAGAAGCATTGGTATGCTCTAAAAAGTGGAGCTGCTTTTAGTTTAAATCATGCCAATTGTGTGTTCAACAGTTTACAGGATAAAAAGATCTTTTTAGTCTGTCATAAGTTCATGCACTTGGAATGACCAATAACGTATACCTAAACATGTAATAAGACTTTAGGGAAAAGAGAGTCCGGGGCATGTGGGGGAAATGAGCTATTATTACTCCTCCGGCATGGAAAGGCCATTGTATTTCACATATGATTTGACCATGCTTCAGGAAAGTAATTTTGGCTTTAAATGGCATATTTCCTTTCTTCTTTATTAGGCTTCCTGAAGGGTTATTTCACCCCAGGTACTTTCTTACACTAAATAGTATTTCAGCTGTATCATGCAAACCCAGAGATCTCAGTAATAGTTGGTATGTCACTAATGGTCAACAACTGACAGGCTGTGCTTCTGGAATCCTGAGATGCATACTTCAATCTGGGATGGATGTTTATAACTGTCAGAATGTGTCTTCAATCATTGCAGAAATGCCTGAGCACACGGCTGTCAGTTGTGTAATGTAAAATGTGACTATGTTTCTTAAGATGGGCACTTGTGCCATTATTTATTATTGTTCTGGTAACATTTACTATTTTGGAGGGTTTGTTGTTCTGTTTTAAGAAATGACAATTTGAGCACATATTTTTTTCTTTTTTAAAGAAGTAGCCCAAACCTTCTTTCCCTGAGTTTTAGAGCAAGACAGCATCTGGGAACATATGGTTTCTGCTTCCTGAAAAATAAACTTTCCTTCCTTATTTTGTTAAGATGCATTCTTTATCCCTAGTGAAACTAAGACTAGATTAGCTAATGGAATTTTATTTCCTTGGGACTTATCTACATGAGAACATCACTCTCATTAGAGCCTCAGAAGGGCTAATGGAACATAACTGTCTTGCACATGAATATCTTCTGATCATAATCTAGCAATTCTAACCTAGCAACTGCATATGCATTTTTCCATACCATCAATATTCAGGCTTGCTTCAACTTTGTTAATATTTAGGTGTCTAAAATTAGTTATGCATGACAGAAATCAAATATTTTTATTTGCATAATAGTCCTTCAGATCTGTAAACCACTCATACTGTCTGGTCTTTTAAATAATTCCTCTGTAAGATCTCCAGCAACTCTGTTATTCAAGCACAGCCGTTACCTTTGGCTTCCTTACAGAGAATCAACCTTTATTCCAAAGGAAACAGACAGGTTTTCAAAAAGCCAAATAGCCCTTGGCTCCTTAGTTGTTCATGAAAGTACAACTATTATCAACAGAAAAGATACTTTCTAATTGTCACCAGTGTTCTGTGACTGTCTTGGACTAAAAGTCTCTGGGTGTAACAGGCAAGGCTAGTGCCAGCATTGGCCTGAGATGCACAATGCATCCTCTTGGCATTTCAGCACTCTTGTTTATATGGCTGGGCTATCTTACCCTGTAGCAATACTCTAAAGCAGGACCTTGAAAAGAGCCATTTTGTTTGAGGTCATTTCATTATAATGCTGATGATAAAAAAAAAAAAAAATTGATCCTGTCTGCAGCCACTATCCGTGTGAAGTCTGCACGTTCTCCTCATGCCTGCGTGGGTTTTTCCCAGGTACTTCAGTTTTCTCCCACATTCCAAAGATGTGCATGTGAGATGAACTGGCATGTCTACATCGTCCCAGGCTGGGTGAGTGTGGGTGTGTGCATGGTCCTGTGATGGAATGGTGTCCTGTCCAGGGTTGGTTTCTGAGCTGCCAGGATGGGCTCTGGCCACCTATGACCCTGAACTGGGATAAACAAGTTGAAAAATAATGACCTTGTTTTTATTTATGTTTCTTAAATGTATATATAGCTCACATTTATTTCAATGTTTAATATTAGAAGTGTTTTGGGTCTTTATTTAGAAGTTTGGTGATGTTTCTGTGACCAGAAATATGCTGTAGGAACTTGAACTCATTTCTATCAATTAGCCTATTGTAAAATTGGACTACTTATATGTTGTTTTGCTTAAAGTAATAGTTTCCAAGAACCTATCGATAATGTTCAATGAGGATTTACTACACCTTGAGGGAACATGCTCAAACACTTGCTTCAATATAATTCTCTGGATCATGGTAGTAACCACATTGTGTTACATGAGGCTTCACAGCAGGCTTCAAGCTCTCTTTCTTCAAGGTCCAGGGACAGGAAGGCTGAAAACCAGCTGTGCTATGTGATAACTTGAAACTCAGAGAATCTAAGAGGGCCTGAAGGGGACATGCAGCCTCCAGAGGAGGCTGTGACAAACAGCTCCATTCTAAGATATTAAAGAGAGCTATACACCAGGAGCACAATTAAAGCACTGAGTTAAACTGCAGCACCACCATGGTTGATGGTTCCCTCACCTGTACAGCGAGGGTTCGGGTATATTCAACAACCTTTTGAACAGCTCCCCATTCTCATTTGTGTGATTATGTAATTCTATCCTACTCAGAATTATACCCTAGCAGACCATGGTAGACCAAAACTGCAATGTAACAGTATGAAAGTGGATACTTACGATGGGTCGCCATGGCCAGACGACACAGAGGCTAACCAGGAGTGATGTGAGGAGGTGATTTCCCTTGTCTCCTCTACTATAGTTAAGAAATCTGGAAGAGATCTAAAAGATCCAAAAGTTTTGCCTTTTTAAAATGTGCAACCTTCACATAATAAAGAGTCTTAGCAGTAGTTGAATTAGGGCCATCTCTGTGGCTGGTATAATGATTCTACACCCACTCTGGGTGGCAGTGAAAGTTTGCTTTCAGGTGTATGGGAGCCTCTCAATGGTCAGGTGTGTGTACACAGAAGTAGGAAGCACATAAATCGGGAACAAACTGATTCAGCAGCCATGGCCAGAGTTACTGTGGGAGAGGGTCTAAGTGTTTCACAGACATTCCTGACACTGAGCCATGGATAGTCACTTCTCCTTCAAGGGTTAAATTACCATGTGCTTTTCAAAAGGACTTCCCATTTTAGCACTCAGAGGAATTCTAATCCCACTGGGAGGATTTTTAAGTACTTGGTTCTTAAGGACTATACTTTAAGAAACAAAGACTAAGAGCTCTGCTAGACCAGCTTATGAAAGACCCTGAAGCAAGAAGTACAAACCAGAGGAAGTGGGACAAGGTATGATAGGAAGGACCCCACCTAGACCACAGCGCCACTGGCTAAGGGGATCAAGTCCTTCCTTAGTGAGACAGAACTGCCAACTAAAGCTGAACCCACTTCATCTTCATTATGGTTTATTGGGTAATCACAGGAATGACAAATTGTTTATGGTCTTTACTTACCACTTATTACAAAGACACCAAAATCCCTTTGCTGTCTTTATACAGACCCTGTATTTAAACAAACAAACAAACAAACAAAAACCCTTTTGGATTTTGTTATAAATAGATATATGAACTGGATGAACATGAGGTGATTATAAAAGACAAGAATGTGATGGCTAAAATGGGAAAATCCAAGCTAGCGACACCCATTGCAACCCGTTTCAATACACAGAATACAGACAGCACCAAGTGTGCTGACACTATCGATATACACTTATGTGAACCGAAGAACAGTACATTAAGCAAAGTGTTTTGGTGATGGCATTTGTCTTACTTTCAGTGACCCTTTACCATCCAACCTTCTGAAAAGACAGCTTTGACTAAAAATACATCAATCTAATTCTTTTTGGAAATTTCAACCCAAAAGATAAATGGAGTTGATTATTACAGATGTAACCAAAATGGAGAGCTGTGGAAATTATCCAGTTTCCTTAGCCAGTTTCACCATATCACTGGGGAGCCTTGCAATCCACCTGAAGCCAAGTAAACTTGGAACAGGGATGGCTTACATTTTGTTCTCACATACCTATTGCACTAAAAAAAAAAAAAAAAAAAAAAAAAAGAGTTTAGAAGAGGTTTCTTTTGCTGTTCTAAAATTAAAAGAACTCCAAGAATCAACTCAAGGCATCTTCCATTTTTCCCAAAATGTATTCCTGGTTTGTTTGTTTGCTTGTTTTAGGTAAAAAGAGTATAGCAAAACCATCTGAAAATTAAGCATGAAATGGGAATTCTGATGCCTTTATCTTCACATATGGCGGTACCAACATACTAGTGCAATACAGTAAGGAACGCAGTGCTAGATGAACTTTGGTGACTTCTTTTGATCCCATGAAATCTGTTTATTCTTTTGAACTGGAACAATTCCTGTGGCTTTGTTTGTTTATTAGCGATTGTTTTTCAAAGTTTGGGAAAATACAGCCAAAAAATAAAAAAAAAAAAAGATAAAACAGAAAAATTATTCCTCTGCCTGCTATTTACATGACACTAAAATGAATTAAAATTTACTCTAACAATACAGAATTCCAAAGTGCAATTTCATATGTTTAAAGATATTATTGGTGTGATAGAAAATTTATGAAGAACGGGCTTATGGTGTTGTAAACCAAAGCTTTTTTTTGACTGGGTCATGAACTTGTGTTACTGAATAAAACAAAATATTCAAAAGACAGTATGGAGCCACATATTTAAATGGGACTGAGGATGGGGCTGTATAAACTGAATGAAAAATTAGCCACCCCAACATAGACCTTTCAACGAGGCTGATCCATTCATGGCCATATGGCTGGTGGCCAGAACAAATAATTCACAGATATGCAGCAATTGGGACTTCTGGTTTACCTTCAAATCTCCCTCTCACCTCACCCCTCCCATTTTCTTCTGGCTACCTCTGCTGGGCTTCTGACCCTATGGCTTTGCTCTTTTCTCTGGCTCCCTGCTTGCCCCTTGGACTGACATGGGACACCAGCCTGGCCTTTAGTGTTCTTTGGGACTGGCTTTTACCCTTCTTTGGTTCAACTTTCTCTTATCTCTTTGACTAATCACCTCCCTACTCGATGGTAGCCACTAGACCCCAAGTTCAGCACTCTGGCCATCTGGCCAGCACTCTGAGAAGACTGACCCAAGACCATGAGGGATGACTCGACAATATGAGTTAATAATGGGCACCTAATATTAAGAAGGCTTTACTCCCCAGATTGCTCTTCCTGTGACAGGACCACTTCAGCGAAGGCTGTCGCTTGGTAACAAAGTAGTGTTCCTTGATCTGACAGCTGCCTATGCTGGATGGGCACAGGTATAAAGACCAAGAGTCAGGCTCGAGCTAACTGAAGGAAGCACAGGAGAGGAATGTAAGCTTCTTATGGCTAAGCCACATTTGCCCCGCATCAACTTTTAGGCGGAACCTGACAGAGATGTCCATTCGAACTCCATTTCAAAAGAGCTTTCCTCATGATTTCTCTAGCGGCATAAAATATGAAAAATCTAATGAGACAGAAAGGTATCTAGAAGTCTTAATTTAAAAAGGAGTGTATTAGGAATCTTCAGAGAAACCAAACCAATGGGATGTATAGGAATTAGCTCACACAATTTGAGAGGTTGAGAAGTCCCAAAATCTGTAGTTGGCCTGGATACCCAGAAGAGCCAATGGTTTAGTTTTAGTCCAAAAGCCAGCAGGCTTGAGAGCCGAGGACAGCTCATGTTTCAGTTGAGCCTGAAGGCAGGAAAAGACCAATGTTCCAGCTAAGATAGTCAGGCAGGAGCAGAAGGATCTTACTCAATGAACGGTCAGCCTTTTTGTCCTATCCAGGTCTTCAATGCATTCTTGTAGGTCCACCCACACGAGGGAGAGCAATGTGCTTTGCTCAGTCTACTGATTCGAATGTTACTCTCATCTAGAAACACCTTCACAAACATACCCAGAATAATGTTTGACCAAATGTCTGGGCACCCTACTCAAGTTGACACATAAAATTAATCATCATAGGGAATGATGTTAGAGATTAGAGGAAGTGATAAAACCGCAATGTATCAAATCTGGCTATCAGCTGGAGACTTTAAAAATAGCTGCCTGGGCCCCATACCAGGCCAATCCTCAGAATCTTTGTTGGGTGGAGCCTGACATTTTTTAAAAGCTCCCCAGATGATTCTGATGTGTAATTAGAATTGTGAAGCTCTGGACTAGAAGGAAAGAATACAGCAAATGTCCAGACAAATAATGATGAACAGAAGGAATACAGTTGCTGGTACTAACCTAGGAAATAATTTTTAATAAGTCTTATTTAGAATGCAAGAGGTTTTCAGCTTAAGAGGATTTTTCAGCATAATGCAAATTAAATGTCCTAGAAAGAGCACAGGCTTGAAGATCTGAAAGATTTAGATTCAATCCCAGATCTATCACACAGTTATTTAACTTCTCAAAACCCCAGTTTCTTAATTGGTAAACTAGGGATAATGAACACTGAGACAACACTATTAAAAGGTCAGGACAGTGCCCGGCCCCTGATAGGGTACCAGCAAATATCAGTCTCTTTCTCTAAATTCAGTAGAAATCAAGTAGTATTAAAATTTGAAAATCAGAAACATGCTTATCATACACATAACCCCATGCTTTCCATAAATAATACATCACATACTGCACTTCCTTTAGCATTCTTTTTTTTTCCAAACACTATCTTATAGCAAAGACTCGTGTAGTTCATAACTAAAAAAATGTCAGATTTTGAATGTGAGAAAGAGTGAATGCAGAATTAAACTTGAATTATTCATAGCTGTCTCAAAGTTGAAACTCTCCAAGGAATTCAAATATTGCCAAATATTGAGAAAAATAAAAAAATTGGGAAAGTAAAATGGAAGAAAGGAAGAGATTTAAGGTTATTTCTTTAAGTCAAACTTCAGAGACAGGAAGTAGGTCTAAATTCATTCATGTGCATAGAGCTTGGGAAATCATTTTGCCACAATTTATTTTGCACCAAAATAGAGGTGGAAATCCCTGACTCAAGAACTGACTGTGTTCCACAATTATTATCAGCTTATTAATCTTAAATGGATCAATGATTTTCACAACTGAAAGAATATTATGTGGATATTCTGCTTGTAGATAAATGTTTAGGCTCTAAAACGAATGTCTCCTTCCCACACAAAGCAGTTATTTTTACAAGGAGTATCAATGAGTTGCTTTAATTATGACTTTGTAGGTATTTATTTACTTCAGAATCAGTCTCTTCTATCATAAGCACACTTTATATAGGAATACTAAACACATGAATATTGTGGGATTGTTCACTAATTCGATATATAGATATTTATCAATTTCCTACTATAAGTATAGGACTTCTCTCTATGCAGTTATTACATTTATAACTAGAAAAATATGAATAAATTTTGTCTAACTAAAACCTGATTTGGAGTGGCATGGGATTTACCAGGTATGAGCATGCAAAAGAAGCAGGAAAGGTCATCTCTGTGCTAGCTGAGCTAACGAGTTGACTGAGGCATGTGGTGGAAGAAAAATATGGGCACGACTGGCTTCAGATCCTGGCTCTGCCACTTACTAGCTGTGTGATCTGGAACAAGTTACTTAATTTCTCTGAACTTCAGGTCTCACCTCTGTAAATCAGGGTTAATAATACCCTCCTTGTAACGTTATTCTGAGGATTAAGTGAAATTATGCATAAAGTGTCAAGTGCATGGTAGATACTTTTCCTCTTACATAAATCCTAGAAACAAACTATTCATGCAGGTGGTTTGGTGTCCTTCTGGTTTGTTAAGTGGTGCCTCATGTTCATAAAATATTGAGCTTGAAAAACTCAGCTGGCTAAAAATTAAAGCTCCAGGACTTTCACATCCAGGAAAATGAAGTGGATACATTTCCCCCCATTTCTCTTGCTAAGTATAACTAGCACCCTAGACATTAGATATAAAACAAACATTAGACTGTTAAGGTGAAGAGAAGGCAGATTAACTAGAGATCTCAGGACCCATGGAACAATATAGTGATGAATTGTTCTTATTTCTTTTTTGTCTCATATATTCCAGATTTAAGAGTTGGAGAAGCCAGCAACCTGGGTACAGACAAAAGAGCACAGGTGAAAAACGTCCCAAAAAAGCATGCATGATCTCTCAAGCAAAATAGTAAAATTTAAAATAATAAATACTGTGCTCCAGCCAAACACCACACAAAAAAATTTGTGCACCAACTTTCACCCATGCCAGCAAAGCCCAAATGGAGAACCTAGATAGCAACCCTTTTGAAGCTGTAATGAGGTGACCCAACACCCCCATAGGGTAGTGTCAGAGAATGCCTCATGGAGAGTCAGGACTTCTACCACGACCTAGCAATAACAAGGCCATCCCCATTGTGGTGTCAAAGGAGACCAGGTAGAGAGCTAGAACTTCAACTGCTGCCCAGGAATGATGCTTAATAATGGCAATGATGATAATGAGCAATAATAGCATCCATCAAGTGTCAGTGGAGGTGGAGTGGGGGACCAGGACTTCTGCCTAAGCAGTAATGTGGTAGTGCCCACCCATCTCATATTGAAGTCCTGTCACAGAAAGCCAGCTTAGAACAGAAGGTTTCAATAAGATCCAAAATCTCATAAAATAATATGAAAATATCTCAGTTTTATCTGAAATCACTCGTCATACCACGATACAGAAAAATCTCAAACTTAATGAAAAACAACAATCAATAGATGTCAATACCATGATGAGAGAGAATTTAGGATTGCCTGACAAGGATTTTTAAATAATAAATTGTTTCAATGAGCAATTATAAAAGTGAAAAAAAAAAGAGATGACCTAAGGAAGAATCAAATAGAAATTTGGAACTAAAAAAAAAATACCATAACCTAAATAAAAAGCACATTGGAAGGGCTCAATAGCAGAATAGAGGGAACAAAGAATCAGTGAACTGGAAGACAGAATAGTATACTCAATTTGTACAACATAGAGAAAATAGATTTAAAAGAAAATGAGTCTTGGGGACCTGTGGGACAAAAACACAAAAATCTATCATTCATGTCATCGCATCCTGGAAGGAGAGGAGAAAGAGGGAGGGGCTAGAAAAGTACTTAAGAAATAATGGCTGTGGAAACTCCCCAAATTTAGCAAGAGACATAAACCTACAGATTCTGAAGCTGAATGAACCCCAAGAGGGATAAAGGCAAAGAAATCTGGGCCATGACACATCATAATTAAGCTTCTGAAAACTATAGCCAAAGAAAACATCTTGAAGGCAGCAAGAGAGAAACATTTTATCTACAGAGAGAAACAATTCAACTAATAGTAGCTTTTACATGAAAAAATAATAGAAATGGAAACAATATTTTTCAGAGGCTAAAACAACTGGCAACCCAGAATCCAATAGCTAGCTAGCAAAAATATCTTTTAGGAATGAAGAGGGAAATGAAAACATTCTCAGAGGAAGGACAACTAAGAGAAGTTGTACCTAGCAGACCTACTCTGAAGGAATAGCTAAAGGAAGTTCTCTAAACAGAAAAGAGAAAAGAAGAAACTATGGAATGGTCAGGAAGGAAGAACATGGTAAACAAAAATATAGTTAAGTGTAATAAACTTTTCTCTCCTCTTGAGTTTTCTAAATTATCTCTTATGGTGAAGCAAAAATTTTTGACAAAGGTACAAAAGCCATTCAATGGAGCAAAGATGGCATTTTAAATAAACGGTGCTGGAAAGAATGGACATCCATAGGCAATTTTCACGCCTTATATAAAACTTAACTCAAATGGATTACAGACTTAAATATAAAACTTTAATAAAAAATAGAATAACATCTTTTGGAAATTCAGCTAGGCGAAGAGTTCTTAAACTTGACATCGAAAGTACAATACATTTAGAAGGAAAAACTGATAAATGGAACTTCATGAAAATTAAAAACGATGCCTCTGGGATAAAAAGTCTTTTTAAGAGGATAAAAAGATAAACTATAGAATGGGAGAAAATATTTGCAAACCATATATCCAACAAAGAACTAGTAAAGAATATATAAAAAGAACCTTCAAAAAATCAACAGCAAAAACACAAATGATCTAATTAGAACATGGACAGAAGACATAAAGAGATATTTCACCAAAGATAGAAATATGGCAAATAAGCATATAAAAAGACATCCAATATCACTAGCCATTAAAGTAATGTAAATTAAAACCAGTGCGCACCTATCAGAATAGCTAAAATTAAAAAAAAAAATAGTGACACCACCAAATGCTGGTGAGGACATGGAAAACCTAGATCACTCATACATTGCTGATGGGAGTGTAAAATGGTGCAGCCACTCTGGAAAACTGTCTGGCAGTCTCTTAAACAACTAAACATACAACTATTATATGATCCAAGAATTGCACCCCTGGGCATTTATCCCAGAGAAAAGAAGCCGAATGTTCACACAAAAATCTGTACACGAATGAAGCCCAAAATCAGCAGAAGGAAGGAAATAACCAAAATTAGAGCAGAATGAAATGCAATTGAGAACAAAAAGACAATAGAAAAAATAAATGCAACAAAGAGCGAGTTCTTTGAGAAGGTTAATAAAATTGACAAAGCCCTGGCTAGACTGACTAAAGAAAAAAGCAAAAGGACACAAATAAACAAAATCAAGAATGAAAGAGGAGAAATTGTGACAGATGCTGCAGAAATACAAAGAGTCACACAAGACTACTATGAAAAATTATATGACACCGAATTTAATAATGTAGAAGAAATGGATGAGTTCTTAGAAATATACAACCTTCCTGGACTGAATCATGAACTGGAAAATTTAAATAGAATGATCAGCAGTATGGAAATGGAAATGATCATCAAAGACCTATCGAAAAGCAAAAGTCCAGGATCAGATGGCTTCACCAGGAAATTCTACCAAACACTCAAAGATGATTTAATACCTATTCTTCTCAAACTCTTCCAAAAAATTGAAGAGGAGACAATACTTCCCAACTCATCTTATGAAGCCAACATTACCATGATACCCAATCCGGTAAAGATAACACACAGAAAGAAGACTACAGACCAATCTCTCTCATAAACACAGATGCAAGAATCCTAAATAAGATACTAGTGAATCTTATTCAACAGCAAGATGACCAAGTGGACTTCATCCCAGGGGCACAGGGATGGTTTAACATATGCAAATCGATTAATGTGATACACATATAAATAAAATAAAGAATACGAATTGTATGATCATATCAATAGATGCAGAAAAAGCCTTTGACAAGATACAGCATCCACTTATGATTAAAACACTTAATAAAATATGTATAGAAGGAAAGTACGTCAACATAATAAAGGTGATATAGACAAATCCTCAGCTATATTATACTAAACAGTGAAAAACTAAAAACCTTTTCTCTAAGATCAGGAACAAGACAAAGCTGTCCACTATCACCACTGTTATTCAATATAACACTGAAGGTCCTAGCGAGTACAATCAGGCAAGAGAAAGAAATAAAAGGCACTATTAGAAATAATAAACAAATACAGTAGTTTCAGAGTACAAAAGCAATGTTCAAAAAATCCATAGCATTCCTATACTTGAATAATGAACTGTCAGAAAAAGAAATTGAAAAAAATCAATTCCTTTTGTAATTTCAACAAAAAGATTAAAATACCTAGAAATAAACCTAATGAAACATGTGAAGAATTTATACAATAAAAACTATAGGACTCTATTAAAAGAATTAAAGAAGACACAAAGAAATTGAAAGGTATTCTGTGTTCTTGGATTAGAAGAATCAACATAGTTAAAACGACCTTATTACCTAAAGCGTTATACAGATTTAATGCAATCCCCATCAAAATCCCATCAGCAATTTTTAAAAAAATAAAACAAAAAAACATCATATTTATATGGAAGCACAAAAGACTCCGAATAGCCAAAGAAATCCTTAGAAAAAAGAACAAGGCTGGAGATATTACTATGCCTGACTTATAATTATACTACAAAGTGACAATAATCAAAACAGCATGATATTATCAGAAAAACAGATGCACAAACCAGTGGAACAGAATTGAGAGCCTAGAAGTAAACTCCCATCTATATGAGCAAAAATTTTCAACAAAGGAGCCAAAAACATACAATAAAGAAAAGAAAGCCTCTCCAAT
Source organism: Rousettus aegyptiacus (assembly GCF_014176215.1). Taxonomy (NCBI): domain Eukaryota; kingdom Metazoa; phylum Chordata; class Mammalia; order Chiroptera; family Pteropodidae; genus Rousettus; species Rousettus aegyptiacus. The sequence goes on along the minus strand of NW_023416287.1, from coordinate 55,456,236 downwards.
AAATGGTGCTGGGAAAACTGGAAAGCCACCTACAAAAGAATGAAACTAGACTGTTGTCTATCACCACACACCAAAATTAACTCAAAATGGATTAAGGATCTGAATATAAGACCTGAAACAATAAACTGCAAAGAAGAAAATGTAAGTACTAAACTCAAGACCTTGGACTTAAAGAGGATTTTATGAATTGGACCTCAAAGGCAAGGGGAATAAAAGCAAAAATAAATGAATGGGATTCTATCAAACTAAAAAGCTTCTGCACAACAAAAGAAACCGTCAATAAGGCATAGGGGCAATCATCCGAATGAAAGAATATATTTGCAAACGACACCTCAGATAAGGGCCTAATATCCAAAATATGTAAAGGACTCATACGACTCAACAACAACAACAACAAAATGAACAATCCAGTTTGAAAAATGGACAGAGGACCCGAACAGATACTTTACCCAAGGAGACATACGAATGGCCAAAAGACAGGATATGAAAGGATACTCTACTTCACTAGCTATTAGAGAAATGTAAATCAGAACCACAATGAGATACCATCTCACATCTGTTGGAATGGCTATTATCAACAGGACAAGTAATAACGAGTGTTGAGGATGTGAATAAAATGGATCTCTCATACACTGCTGGTGAGACTCCAAATTGGTACAGCCACTATAGAAAACAGTGTGGAGGTTCCTCAAAACACTAAGAATTGAAATACCATGTGATCCAACAATCCTTCTACTGGGTATTTACCCCCCAAATTTGAAAACATCTATCTGAAAACATACATGCACACCGATCTTCAAAGCAGCATTACTCACAGGGGCCAGGACATGGAAGCAACCAAAATGTCCTTCAATAGATGACTATATAAAGAAGCTATGGTACAAATATACAATGGAATAGTACTCAGCTATAAGATGAGATGAAATATTGCCATTTGCGACAAATGGATGGATCTTGAGATAATCATACTAAGCAAACTAAACCAGACAGAAAAAGTTGAAAATCTCATGATATCACTCATATGTGGGATATAAATCTAAAAGCAACAAGCAAACATGACAAACTGAGACTCATGGACATGGTCAGTGGACTAGTGGTTACCAGAGGGAAGGGAGGAGGAGTCCAAGGGGTCACACATGTGGTCACAGAAAGAAATCTAACAATAGGTGTTGAACACACAACACAATATATATATGATATACTGTTGAATTGTACACTTAATACTTATTGGATTTTGTTGATCAATGTCACCCCAATAATTTTTAATAAAAAAATCTGTACGTGAATGTTTATAGTAGCTTTATTCATAACAGCCTCAAACTAGAAATAACCCAGATGCCCTTCATGTGAAATGAACTGTGATTTATTCATCCCATGGAATACTACTCACCAATAAAAAGGGATAAAGTACTGACACATGGAACAATCTTAATGAAGCTCCAGACGATTATATTCAATGGGGTGGGGGAAAAGCCAACCGTGAAAGGTTATATATTATATAATTCTGTTTCTACAACATTCTCGAAATGACAGGACAATAGACATGAATAACAGATTAATGGTTACAAGAGATGAAGGAGAAGGTGGTGGGGGGAAGTTAGGGAAGCTATCTTTATAAGGGAAATATGCAAGAACCTTATGATAATGGACATTTTTTTGTATCTTGACTCCACCAATATCTATAGTTCTGCAAGATGTTGCCATCAGAGGAAACTGGGTAAAGGGCACATAGGATTGTCTAATATTTTTCATTACAACTACATGTGAATGTATGGTAATTTCATAACAAATTTTAATGGAAAACTTTAATGCCCCAGAGGTAACTTGCTGACTGGTAAAAGAAAGTATGCAAAACAAAACAAGCAAATAGAAACCAAACTCTTATGGACACACAGACCTTAAAAGATAGAAGAGTCCTTAATTATCACCTTGTTTGATTTCTTAATTTGAATTTGGGAAAAGGCGGTCTAGAGGTGGAGCGACTTGCCCAAGAACAGACTTAGGACCTGAGACTCTAACCATGAAACAGTCTTAGTCCCAGAGACACTCAGACTGTAGGCCACAGCACACTGATGCGTGCACCTGTAATTCCCTAGGAAGAAATGAAGGAACCATTTCCTTATCTGAGCACAGAATATTTCACTTGGATTATTTCACTGCTTCCCTGCAGCTAATAAAGCTACTGTCACAAAGACAAGAGAGTAGCCCTGATTTTCGAAAGCTGAGTTCAAAATGCATTTGTGCAACCTTGGGGTGAAGTGATTACTTATGATAATTTCTCTAGAATTATGTAATTATAGAGACAAGATGAGGACAACAGACATTGGCATGAAGCTTTACAGTTTATTAACACTTACATTTCATTATTTCACTTGTTCATAGCAACACTTCTATGTGATATAGGAATTATTGCCATCTCCATTTTACAGTCAAGGCAGCTAAGACTTGAGAAAGCTAAATAACCAACTCAAAGCCAGAAAACTGGCAAACTGCAGAAGAGTTCTTTATTAGATTTCCTATCCTGAGGTACTTCTGCCTTTTCCTCATATTGTTGTAATATTCTGATATTGACCTAGAGATGAGATAGTACCTAAATCATTACAAAGCAAACTCCATCCCAGATATGAATTCCACTCTCTAGACCCAAAGTTAAGCCTAACTCTTACAATCCCTGCTCCAGACCTCTGTACCACCAAATCATTTATACAACATGCTCTTAATTTCTGTGGCTAACTGAATTATAATTATTTGTTCAACTGTTTTACACTAATCTTTGTATGTCTTACAATAGATGCCCACTTTCATGACTTATTTGTAAAAGTTGCCTCTCTTGTCCTGCATTGATTGGGCTGTCTTATCTGGTGACCTCTTTGAAATGTAAGTTTTTGTTTGGTTGAGACATCTAGAAGTTCCTCTACAGCACTGGCAAGCAGGTTTGTGTCACCAGATTGAAGGAACTGGCTCTTCAGGGACTAAGGGTTAAATGGAATAAATGCACAGTTTTTCTGACTAAATGTGCAATAACATGAGGTTTATTCAGTTGCCTGTCATAGTGATATATAAACATAATTACACTGTAATTCATGTCTATCTTTCTTTAATTACTCAATACTCTGGTGTCAAATATATTAGGCTTAAAGTAAGTTGGAAATAAGTTGAAGAAAAATAAACGAGAAATGATAATAGCACTAGCTCCTGGTCAGGCTACTGATTTTTACTGTCCTCATATGAGCTATCATCATGCTAGTAAATGTGAGTGAAATATTTGTGGGGTGGAAAGATGACTTTTAAACCTCTTTGTTTGGATTCTTCACTTTCTATTTTCTTCTTTTCTTAAAGAAACCCAAAGTTCCAACAGATCAAAATTCAAGCCTGACATTTTACGTGCGTTGAACCACAAAAAAATTCAGTTTGGGAATTGTTCCCTGAAAGCACAAGAGCAAACTGAAAACAGCAAAGACCAGCTAGGAACATCTAATGAAATACTTATCACATACTGACTATTGCAGGTGACTGAAACGTTAAACAGAACTGGGTTTTATGAGATTATCGCATATGGAGGAAAGAATAAAAAGAAAGACGAATCAGGTCAGAAGTTAAAAAGAGATGTGATAGGAGAGTCGCAGCCATAATATCTATAAGTTATGGGTCTCTCTAACTGTTCTTTCAACACTTTAATGAAATGTCTTGTTATCTCCTAGAGGAATTCCAAGACTCATTAAAAGTGGCTTTTGTGCCTCCTCTCCGGTGGGGAATCTTTTCCACTATGAACACGAGGTAAGTTCAAGTTTCTATCCACACAATAAGGCTTTGGAACTTTTCCATGTCCTCCTGTACAAGAACACTGTTCACATGTAGGGTGTCTGGGGAAAGCATCAGCTACAGAGAAAATCAAGGTCTGACAGGTCTCTGTACATAAAGTTTAAAAAAATAATAATAATATTAAACTACAAGACCCGTCTTGCCCTGCATTCTGGACAGCAAGAGATGAAGTTTGGCAAGTAATGAGGGTAGGGGGAGGTAGAAAAGGAAGAAGAAAGGGAAAGGGCATTCCAGGCAGAGGGTCTAGGGAAGGGCATGGCTATGTGGCAAAGCATGCCAGGTTTAAAGAGTGGCAGTAACTAGGAATGGTTCCTTAATTTTACATATGTTTGTTGAGCACCTGGGCCAGGCATCATTCTAAGGGTTATAATGGTGCCTGACCCAGATAAGGTCCCTACCCCATGAACTTACCCCTGAGATGGGCATGAGGAGGAGACGCACAGTAAATAAAGTAACATGAAAATATCAGTGATAAGTACTATGCAGAGAATCAAAGTGGCCGCTTTTCGACTGAGTCCTCAAGGAATTCAGGAAGTGATTATTAAACTGAGAATTGAATGACAAGAAACCAGCCATACAAAGAACACTAGGGAGAGAGAGTAGCTAGTGCATAGGTCCCAACACAAATAGGAGATTAAGAAGAGAAAGAAGCCAGCACGGCAGTAGGGGAACATGTAGAGCTAGGAAATGTGTCCTGTAGCTACAGCCAACATTCAGAGATATTGCTTACAACTACATGGAAAAATGGAAGTGTTCCTTAATGTTGCTTCAGCTTGAACAAAACTCTAAATAATTTCTCCTAGTCTCTATGTGGAATCTATAGATGTGAGATATCAATCTACCCAAATATTCAGTAATAAAGGCTCAAACTTGAGTGCTAAAACTCCTGCCTTGTCCTCCTCACCATCAGCCTGGTTCCCCTTTTCCAGAACATGGCCACAGATAAGCCATGTTCCCAAGGTCATTGTCAGCAAGTCTATCTAGTGACATGAGCAGAGACCTATCTTGCCCTACCTTCTGGCCAGGAAAAGATGATGGTGAGAGGTTAACATGGTAGAGGTGCCGAAATGGTGGAGTCAAGTTCATTACTATCAGCATCAGAAGCATGATTTAAAAAGGAGAAATTTCATTACTCAGGCCTGTTGCTGTCAGCAAGTTCCAAGAAACATTGGTTATTGCTGTAGCAACTGATTTCACATGCATCAGGAGAAATCATAACAGTATATTAACTCTCCCTGGAGACGGATGGAGTTGAAACTGCCTGCGATTAGAGTGTTCCCCATTTCCTCTAATGATGCCAGTGCGGCCCTGATCTTTTTCCTTTCTCTAACCACTCTGGTTTATTCAGTCTTCTGAGGCCACCCATTTTTGTCCCTGAAGAGGACAGTCCCACCCTATACAACTAAGTCATTTGTATGCTATTCTGAGCCTTCGAAGGTCAACGAACTGGAGTGTGGGGAGAAGGAAGTGATAGTCAGAGAGCAAGAAATCACAGGATTCAGAGTTTAAAGTTCTGAGTTGGGCACTGACAATACCGGTTAGCCATGTGAGACCCGTAAGTACCTTACCTAATCTCTCTGTACTTCTGTTTCCCCATCTGAAAAATGGTGCTATTAACAATTCTAGTCTCTCATGAGATCAACATATGGAACAAAGTAATGGGTGTGAAAATACCTTGTAAGTAAAAGATCTATGCAAACACTAAGTATTTGCCTGAAGCAAAGGGTTTTTTCTTCATTTAGGAGATAAATATCCAAAATCATGATATTCATTAAAACTCTTTGGTCTTTGGTTCACATCTACCTACATTAAGGAATTCAAAAAAGCCATCTGTGAAAAGTATACAGCTAACCTAATCCTGGTTCTTGCCTCTGCCACTGTTAGTAGCCAGTGGACACGTAACCATTCAGAGCCTTGACTTCCTCATTTACAAATGAAGATAATAATACCCATGAGCAGATGTAGGGGTCACGTAATACACAGGCATACCTCGGGTTTGGTTCCAGACCACGGCAATAAAGTGAATATCGCAATAAAGCCAGTAATAATCTTTTTGCTGGTGGAGGGTCTTGCTTACGATTTGTAAAAAAATTCAGTATCTGTGAAGTGCAATAAAGCGAAGTGCAATAAAACAAGATATGCATGTATTTTAAAATTCTTTGGAAAATATCCAATAAATGTAAGGATGTACATTTGGATATCCTCATACACGTATGTATATATTAGATGATTATAAAGTCATAATTTGAGTTTGAGGTTAACATTTTTCCATCAAAAGGTTTGCCATCAAAATCTTTATATCAAAAAAAAAAAAAACCTCTAAAATGAATTTCAATTGAATATCTACTTTTTAAGGCAGTTGCAGAGTTAGGCAGAAATAATCTCCTTTTTTGTAGATATGCTGAGTACTGAAGATTATTAATTTATTATCTGTGGTAGATTAAAGATGACCACGGATTCTTTGCTATTTGTCCCATTGAGAGGTAAATTCAATGTCCCCTTCCCTTGAATCTGCAGGGTCAGAGTTAGGGTGTCTCTGAAAACAACCAACAGAATATGGCAGAAAGGAACTGTGTCACACCAACTGCCAAACTAAGCTTTAAGAGACTAGCAGCTTCTACCTTCTGCCTCTTGGAAGACTTGATGTTGGAGCCCTGAGGCATCAGGTTAAGAAATCTGACTGCTCTGAGGATGCCATTCTCCATTCTGGTCACATGGAGAGACCATAGGAGGAGAGAGAGTTGTCTGGCCACCTCACGGGTCTTCTAGTTCTCAGCCATTCCTGTCATCTCAGCTGAGCCCCCAGGATAGTAGTAAAGAGGTGAGCTATACCTGTAGTACTGCTGAATCCCTGACCTTCAGGTTGAGAGATACAAAAATAATAAATTGCTTTAAGTCACTACATTTTAGAGTGGGTTGTTTCACAGCAATAAACAACTGGAAGATCACCCACACATGAAATGATAAAATATTTGATGGCAATTTATGAGAGTGTGTCACTAAAATGAAATTTCAGCCTAAAAGTTGCTTCAGTCTTAGAGGAGGAAAACATTTTCCTATGGCTAGCTGCCAACGGGTGTCTGAGAAATTATGGCAAACTGGAATGATTCTTCAGTGTTTCCAAGTACACTGAAATAAGAAAAAGCCTCATTAAGTTTTATAAAGCAACAAAATATATAGGCTAAATCTCTTCTGCAGAAATACAACAGAAAGAGAAAAAGTCTAAAAATCTAATAAAAACCCTCAAAAAGCTTTTGGGTGAGGGGAAGAGGGTTCTGGATTCCCCTCTCCCCCCAATGTCAAGGTTACACTTGTTATTGGATAACTTAAAGACTATAAATACTGTACCATTCATTCAAAGTCATATAGACCACTAAAGTCAAATTACTTCTAGAATGTTTTTAGCAAATAACTGTGCAACTCCACGAGAGGTAATTAAGAAAGATTCAGACAAAGATGTTAACCTCATTTGTGTTGTGTACGATTTTAATTTTCTGTATATTAGGATATTTGACATCTTAAAAAAACCTTTCTAGCTAAAAAGAGACTGGTCCTCTAGGGCTAGCTGATTTTTAGAGATAGCAAAGGGCCTTGCTGGGAACATGCCTTTGATATGCAAACTATCCAATCCAGAGCCAGATCTCCTCTATCTGGCCCTACACCCTAGGAGGCACTATCCCTCTACCTTTATCATCCCAGGACCAGTTACCGGGCAACTGGAGACCGCCCCTTTAGCCCAAAGCCCTCTGAAATTATTCAAACTAGTTAATTCTAAACTATTTACCCTACTCTGCCTTGCCTTTCCCACAGAAACCCCAATAAAGGCTGTGGCCTTATTTTACCATACCATATCTAATATGGACATTTTTAGAACATCATTCGAAGGGTTATATGTTCAAAGACTTAGCTGAAGTCAAGTGTAGCTGGGGTGGGTAAGGTTAGGCTAGTTTAATGGCCATGGAATTATGGAGAGGCTGCTCTCTGCTCGGCAAACTAGCAACTTCTTAACTGGTGCACTGATGTCTGTAAGGCCTGGTTTGGTAGTGCAGAGGTCAGCCTGTCTCTTATCAAGGTTACAAAACCAATGCAGAAACCCTGTATTGTGAAGGAAAGATAAATGATGTCATCTTACTTTTAAAGGAAAATAGGTGAGAGAGGGCAGGTAAAGAGGAGAATCTGTGTTAATTTCAAAATTTAGTTTCTCATGTATTCTAGAAGAAAAATGTATGTAGCTTTATAAGTGTCCACTTCAATTGGTTCTTATAAATAAAATACCTAAATGGTTGTGTAGTTTTATAAAGTGTACATAGCTTTAAATTGTACAGGGCTACATATCTTCTGAAAATAAAGTCTGTCTCTATTGATGAGTTATGAAAACTACATTAATTAAGGTGATAAGCACAAACTTTAATAGAAATAAGATTAAATGGAACCTTTTTGCCTAGTGATATAAACCAAATATAGTTTATTAATAGCCCATGTTAGTAGAGAGCAGATGACAAAAAATGTACAAAAAACGACTCATTTCTATCTTGAAATGCTTTACTATTCTGTACTATGAGCAGAAATCAGAATTCACATCTTCTAAACTTCTATGCACGGTGCCTTTATTTTTCTCCAAGAAAGGGAATAGTGCAAACAAATGAATCGAGGTCTTTCATCCCTTTATAGATCCTCTTTGATCACCACTGTTTGTCTCCTGCTACTCGGTTGATGGAGCAGGAGGTAAACATGGATGACTCAATGGAATGTAGGAGAAATTCGGAGATGTAATTAAAAGAATTACATGTCTGCCTTTTGGTGTCTGTAATTTAGGAAGTCAATAGCTTAAATCACCTACTCTACAGCATGAGTAATGCACTGAAAGTCTGTGCTGTGGCCACATTAAAAGGACTCTGCCACCCAGACTGAGGCTGAGTGGCACTTTCTTCACTTGATCAAAATACTTACATGATTCCTATGACTGACTACTGATGGTAGTCTTAGCTAGACATTCTGGCTATTTGGATCTTTTACCAGCTTCTTCAAATAGACTCCGAGCTGCCATTCAAGCATTTTTAAATACTGTCAACTCATCTCCTAAATAAGGGGCTGAGAAAGGGTTTCATGCATTTTGGTCATGACAGCTGGATTGGGGTTAAAAGTTGTCACTCATCATGTCAATTTTTGGACATCAAACTACAGGAAAGAAATACCTGGTCAACTCAGGCAAATAACTGGTAGTCGAACCACTGGATTGTTGCCTCCTTCCTAGAATGGCCTCTTTAATGCCTGAATATGTTAGTGAGTACAAAGGCCTTTCAGCCCATATGCCTGTCCAGCTCCAACATGTGAGCAGATCATGAGGGTTAGTGGCCTTCTTGCCAGGCCACTGGCCTTTTTTTTAAGCAATAGACAAATTCACAGGAACACCTACAATTAAGACTATGTTATTTGCCAGTAGCAGTTAGGTAGCTAATTTGGCACAGTTCTGTGTAAAAGTGAAAACTATGCAGGTTAGCAGTGGTGACCCAACATGATTCCTTCATTTCTAATGGCCTCCTCCAGAGATAGAACCAGATGATGTTCTCTTTTTCCCGTCTTCAGTTCAATTTCCTTATCATCATCTCACCTTTAACTCTCTCAAAGTCAATGTTTAAGTATAATTTTTATGCCACTCTACTGACTGATTCATCTATGTGTTTGTTTAACCTTGACTGATGTTTTCTAAGTGCCAGACTATGTATTAAGAATTGGAGATCTACAAATGCATAGTCATTATAAGATTTCGAAAAATGAGAAATATATAAGGTAAAACATGAATGTTCCTTTCATCTTTCCCAATTTTACTTCCCTCTTTAGAGAGAACTGTTAATAACCTATACTTTCCATAGCTTTAAAAAATGCATATATATGTCCATACATGCATATAGCATAAAGCCTATGCATTACATTATAAGCATGTACATATGGAGATGTCGGTGTGTGTTCATGCACTATTTTAGATAGGGAACTCATGAGGTTAAAAAGTATAAATTATTGAAAATTATACGAAACGTTCCTTTTAAATTCTCTGATCTTTTTGCTTACACAAATTTCTCAGAGTTTGCAGAAAGAAGACACCATTATACTCACAGCCAGCTAGCCCAGAGGCTTTTGCTCTGTAAATATTCTTCTCACTCATTCATTCAAAAAATATTTATTGGGCCTAGACTATCTTGCAGACATTGTACTATCTAAGAGTATAAAAATGAAGATGTAGCCTTATCCTCAAGTCCAAAATACACAGAATTAAAATAAACATATGTATTATTTTTCCAAAACAAAAAAAATTTTTTTTTTTTTTTAGAAAATACACTCCGAAATCCTTCTGATTATAGTTTTTTTTCTTAATTGTATAAACTATCAGGTGCTATAATAATAGGTTTCAAATATTAGCCTTCCCAGGTAAGAAGACATGGCAGCTCAGTATCAGTGCATGTCTCCCAAAAGAACTTTAAGTGACTTTTCCGGTAACTTGAGAAACTTTGGGCAGCTTTCATATGATACAGGGCTGGCTCGATGTTGGATAGTTTGAGAGCATTCAGTTATTCACTTGTTTATAAGAAGGCTGGCTTAGTCAAAATGTGCTGATGTGGCCCCTGCTTCAGGGGCAAGGGAAGAAGTGATCTAGAGACCTGTCTCTCCTCCCCACGAGAGAGCTGAAGAGCTCATCTGATGTCAAGCTTTATCGCCATCCTTTCTCAGTCATCTTAGAAAACAGTCTCTTGCTCCTTCTTCCAATTGTGAAAGAAAAGAGAGTGACTGTATCTACACAGACTTGTGCCAAAAGCTACAGATGGGCTTTTATAGCTGCTACTAACTCAGTTTTAGGAAAGGCATCTTCTAGTGAGAGAAAAATTATATTATACAACAAATGTCCCTGATGATTTTTCTATATAGAGTGAAAGCCCAGTTGTAAATTACACTGAATACTTAAATCATGGTATGACCTACAAATGACCTTTTGTGTTCCATCAATCCAGCCAGCCTGGTGATGCCCCCCACCCCACTGTCACCATGGATACTGTATTACAGAAGGAATGAAGGTTGCAGCAGAACTTACGTAACCCATAGGCCCGTCTCCATCCTGGCCCTCTGCTCACGTTAACACTAAGCAGTATATAATTCAGAAAGGGGGAAATGCGATCATAGCTTTTGCCCCCACATGGCTATGAAATTCCAAGCTTTTATGTGCAGGAAGCTCCATGTTGATCTTGGCCTTCCCATGGGTTAAAAATCTTGTTTAAATGTTGCAGCCTTAGAATAGTCTTTGAGGTTTTTCTATGTTGTTTTATAAAAGGCTTCTGCCTGATTATTTACAGATGCTGTCTCTGAGAAAGCTGGAAATAGTCTCTCTACGAATGCTGAAATTTGGACTCAGGCTTCCTTCACTGTTTTATGGTGGACAGTTCAGCTGCACTCAAGCCCAAAGGTTGGCTTGCTCAGTCAGCTTTTAAAAGGGGTTTCTTGTCAGTGTCTCCGGCATTGAGGTTTCTGTTGACCTGACCTCGGCCCATTAAGAAGTCATTCATCCATGCACTCTTTCAACATTTATCTGTTGAGCCCTACTATGTATCAGGTCTTGTGCCAGGCTATGGGAACACAGAGATGAAAACTGCCTTTGAGATGCTCAGTCTAAGGAGAGTCAGTAAGTCTAACAACAACTAGAAGATGGTGTAGCAAATGCTGTCACAGAGAAGCAAGGTATGCTTGGGTCCCCTCTCAGGGCATAGGGAAGGAGAGGTGGTGAACAGGGAGGCCAGCACAGATATTCAAGCTCTTTTACTCATAACAAACAAGATGGAATAATCAAAGTGGAGTTCCCTTGTCTCTGTTTTTTCCTACTTCAAATCGGAATCAGACCTCTGCCTCTAGGGGCGCATGATGTGCAATATTTCAGATTAACAGAGACTCATTCTCATTCTTCGAAATCTCTAGAGAAGAACTTAGTGCAACCTTCATAACTGTGTTGTAGTGTTCACCAACTTAGGCAGAAAGCTGTTCTGTCTCCATAATCATAATCTTTGAGCTGTTGTTGAAGTTACTTTCTCCTCTACCAGCCTTGGTGGATAGTTGGCCTCTGTGGAAGCATCTGTCCATACTCAGAGTCATGTCCCCGCCTTATTTTTCCAGGCTAAGTGTCCCAGCTCCTCCCACTCAGGGCTCCTTCATCTCCTTTCCATGCTTTCAGTGTCATGACCTGGACTCGCTCCAAACCTTCCTTATCCCTTCTCAATTACAAAACCCAGAACTAGGCCAGGAAAGGAGTGTACAGGGCCAAAGATTTTCCTTCCCAATTCCTGCAAATTCTTTAGCGTCTCCAAAGGCTGGTTAAATGAGTCTCTTTTTACATGACAAGCAGGGGAAACTCTGGAATGACAGCACTAGGGGAAGAGGTTGAAGAGAGTAAAACACAGTCCTTAAAGGTATCATTAGGGACAAATGGCCCCCACGGTCATCAAAGTACCACTCCTGGCACCACTACCTTCTCTCTGGAGCTATCAGGACATGTGGGTGAATACTGGAGAAGTGCTTTATGATTAACAGTTGTACCATAAATCATTGTTACTGAGTTAAAGACTTCTCCATGTGATTTACAATTTGGGGTAATAATGACCTGGTGAGTTTAAGAACTCATCACTCCATCTCTTGTACTATAATTTTTCTTAAAGAAAAATGAACCAAAATCTAAGTTCTTGGTATATAGTATTTTTTATTTTCCAAAGTACTCTCCTACATATCACCACATCTAATTCTCGCAATAACCTTGTGCAGTGAATCTTAAATACCCTGACTTACGGCTAGTAAAATAGAAGCGCAAAGATGTTAAGTGACTTGTTCAAGGTCAGGCAGCAAGTATCAGAATCAGGAGTCAAAGTCCTAACCTTTCTTTTATACTATAACTACTATTTGCAAAATACATCATAGGTCAGATAGCAACTTTTCATAAACATTATTTTATTGATCCTTAAAACATTCCTAGGATGCAAATAAGGAATTATGAATATTAAAGACTGTAGGAAATAATTGAGAACTTTTTGGAAATGGATCAGAATGATTACTGGGTATTAGCAATGAAAAACTAGTCACTGTCTAGTATACCGGTTCTAGGTTACCTGATTCTATGAGGCCTTACATGTTTTGTGGTCTTTGAGCTATTTTACAACTTGTAAGTTGCAGATAGCCAAGAGCAATGTAAATGACTCTTGCCTATAGACATATAAATGAATTTTGTCCACTGGAAGTACAATTGATATTCCTCTCCCTGTGGAAGTAGACAGTTTCACATCTACTAAGCCAATTCAGTCAGTATTCCTGATTGCCTATCTGTCCTCCCACCCTCTGGATCTCCTTTGAACTGGCTGTAATGTCTTACTGATTCTCTCATTAATTGATGAGTTAAAAAATCCTTGACACATGTTCTTTGATATATGTATGACAGTCATGATTTTACCTTTTAAAATAATTATCCTTTAACAACAGCTAACACTTCTTGGGCACTTAACTATAAGCTCTGACTAAGGACTTTACATACATTTAATTCTCACAACGACTGTAAGGCAGGCACTCTCATTATCTCCATTTTCTAGATGGGAAGACAGAAGTTCACAAAGATTAAGTAACTTGCTCAAGGTCTTACAGTCACTAAAGGAGGAAATCAACAATCTCTTGCTTCTCTCTGAGGCCATCGCTATTAATTCCTCCTTGGTGTCAGCAATACCTGGAACTAAATGATTTGCTAGAACAGCAAGGTCCCTGACAGAGATGGACATATAAGTCCTTCTTAAGCTGTTATGGATGTCAGTTTGCAGTTCACACACTATGAAATTAAAATAATTCTCCTTTCTGGTGTTGATCAACATCCCACTGATAGACAATTAAGGGTGATCTTGATGTTATCTGTCTCCTACACAGTGCTAATCAAGGGAAGATGCTGTCCTGGAAACAGCACTGGACCCGTAGCTAGACGATGCACATTCTTGCCCTGCTCAGCTACTACAAGCAGTGAGATAGGTATCACATGTGGCCCTTGTCCCTTCAGTTATTAAACCTGGGCCTCGGAGAGGAAAATCCCCAAGTGTTCACGATCCGGTGAAATGTGTTTCCGGATTCCTCTCTTCTTTCTGTCTGCCTTTGTGGAAGCATTCTTTTCTTCTTTAAAAATTGTCATTGGTGTTTAACTATCAGCTTTTTAAAAACATGCAATGTATACACAGTATTATTTGCCCCGATAAAGGTCCTACTTAAAAAGATATTTCCAACAAATATTGATTGAATGTTTACCATTTATTATGTCTTACTCTATGCACTGAATTAAAACAGGGAAAGTCTCTGCTCCCATATAGTTTATTTACATTTTAGGTGAGATGGGGTGCTGGGAGAAGATAGATGAAACTAAAAGAACTTTTAAAAAAAGGCAACCAAATTGGAAAGAAGTAAAATTGTCTGTATTTGCAGATTAGATGATATTATTTATAGAAAACCCTAAAGACTCTACCTCCAAACTGTTAAAACTAATAAACACATTTGATAAAGTTGTAGGATACAAAATCAGCATACAAAAAAATCTATTGTTTCTCTCCACTAATAATGAACTATTAGAAAGAGAAGTTAAGAAAACAATCCCATTTACAATACCACCAAAAATAATATAATATTTAGGAATAAATTTAACCAAGGAGGTGAAAGACCTATACACTGAAAACTATGACACTAATGAAAGTAATTGAAGACAAAACATATGGAAAGATAGTCCATGTTCATGGATTAGAAGAATTAATATTGTTAAAATGTTCATAATACCCAAAGCAATATACAGATTCAGTGCAATTCTTATCAAAATTCCGATGGGATTTTTCACATAAATAGAACAAATAAGACTAAAATTTGTATGGAACCACAAAAGATCCCAAATAGCCAAAGCAATCCTGTGAAAGAACAAAGCTGAAGGCATCACATTTCCTGATTTCAAACTATAATACAAATCTATTGTAATCAAATCAGTATGGTATTGGCATAAAAAGATACACAGATCAATGGAAGAGAATAGAGAGCCAAGAAATAAACCGATGCATATATGGTCAATTAATTTATGACAAAGGAACCAAGAATACACAGTGAAGAAAGGACAATATCTTCAATAAATAGTATTGGGGGGAGCAGTTATATGCAAAAGGATGAAACAACCCCCATATCTTATACCGCACACAAAAATCAACTCAAATCAGATTAAAAACTTGAACGTAAGACCTAAACCCAAACACACAATGCAATATATGGATGATGTATTATCGAACTGTACACTTGAAACCTATATAATTTTATTAACTGAGGTCACTTCAATAAATTTAATAGAATTTTTAAAGATCTCTGCAATCATAAAACTCCTAGAAGAAAACACAGGGGTTCACCTCCTTGACGTTGGTCTAGGCAATGATTTTTGGGGGGATTTGACACAAGAATCAAAGGCAACAAAAGTAAAAATAAACATGTGACACTATGTCAAAATAAAAAGCTCTGCACAGCAAAGGAAATCGTCAACAAAATGAAAAGGCAGCTAATGAAATGGAAGAAAATATTTTCAAAACATATATCTAGAAAGGATTACTATCCAATATACACAAGGGACTCATACAACTCAAGAGAAAAAAATAAACAAAAACAAAAATTAAACCTCTCCAATAACCCAATTAAAAAATGGGCAAAGGCCTGAATAGACATTTTTCTAAAAAAAAAACATATCAATGGCCAACAAGTACATGAAAAGGTACTCGAACATCACCAATCATCACGGAAATTCAAATCAAAGCTACAATGAGATATCACCTCACACCTGTTATGATGGCTATTATCAAAAGACAAGACATAATAAATGCTGACAAGGGTGTGGAGAAAAGGAAACTCTTATAGACTGATGGTGGGAATGTAAATTGGTATGGCCACTACGGAAAACAGTATGGAGGTTCCTCAAGAAATTAAAAATAGAACTACCACATGATTCAGTAATCCCACTTCTGGGTATATATACAAAGGAAATAAAATCTTCTCAGAGAGATACCTGTACTCTCATGTTCTTTGTGGCATTATTCAGATTAGCGAAGGTATGGAAACAACCTAAGTGTTAGTTGATGGATAAATGAATAAAGAATATGTAATACATATGTACACATAAAAATAAAATAAAAAATCACCTAAGCAATAAAATTCATACCTTTGATACCTTTCCAGAACAAGTTAAATGATAGCAAAAACTTGATTTCCATATAATTCTGTGGTATCTCAGATTCTTAGAGAATAGAGAAATCAGGCCTTTTGTTAAAAGTAGCACCAAGTAATTATGGAACTGAATCAGATGGCTCAGAACACATGCCATGGATCACTCAGTTATCTACTACTATGATTAAAAAATAACGAATTAGAAATTATACCCAAATGATATATATAGACACATGTCTGATGGAACTCAATAAAAAAGAATTACTTTAAATACAGTATTATTCCCAAATAAAGCCGCATTGCATTTAATTAAATAAGTAAAAACAATATTTTTTCTTGAGACTTTACTTAAACATTATAAACCAATATAATTTGGGGAAATAATAATTAAGACACCAAACTATATATAAATATAATGGCTTTCCATTAAGATTTCATTAACTTAATGTTTTTCTCCCTTTGGATTAAGTTACATCAGGCCCAAATGAACTTGCCCTAGAGCAGAGTCTCTAAGGAATGAATATAACATTTACTAGGGAACACAAACACAATAAAGAATTGTTTTTTAAAGATATTTTTTAACCAGATGGAAGGTTTTACTTTAAAAATGCAAAAGGTCATTAAAGCTCCCTTTTTTGGGGGTAATGATAATTTTTTTAACAGGCCAGAATGAATATGCTTAACAATACAAGTGAGACTTTTAATTCTTTAAAATGCAGTGGGGAGTGATTTTTCCTAAACAGTAAAGAGGAAAATCCCTCTGCGATTGTGAAGCCACAGAATTTGAGACTAAAAATTTGCTCATGTCAAGAGGCCGTTAGTTAACCATCTGCTCTGTGTGTTTGTGTCTGTTTGCTTAACAAAAGCATTTTGCTTTCCCCGTGGTAATGATGCAGATGTCAAAGTATTTAAATTATTGTTAGAACAACGTGTACCACACTATACAATTGCTATACTTGCCTGATTCAATAGTAAACAACACAAGCTATTTTCTCATGTGATTCATTACCAACACCAGCAGGCACAGAACATGCATCAGAGTGAAAGAGAAGGTAGGACTGCATGATAGTAGATAATGGGTTTGAATGTCTAATTCCAGGCCTGTGTGAATTAATGAAATCTTAATGAAGAACCAAGTAGGGAGAAGTACTACAATCTATGTGAGATCCCCCACCACCCTATCCATCTAATCCAGCACCCTTTACTCTCTAATCCATATTGCCCTTATTTTAATTTGAAGCTTTTATCATCACCTGACATTACAGGTTTATTGTTTGTTTATCTATTTTCTGTCTCTCCCAATAGAATGTAAACTTCTTCAGAGAAGAACTCATTTTGCTCACTGCCGCATCCTCAGCTTCTAGAACAGGACCTGACACATAAAAGTTGCTCAGTAAATATTTAGTGAAAGAATGAATGAATCCTTTGGAGAACTGCAGACTCTGTAACTAGATTACTTTGCCCAATAAGTAGCCCTATTTTGAAAAATTATTTTTTTCAAAGCTCTCTCCTAATTTATTAATTATAAATTTCTTTACTTAAATTTAAATTTATTATACTTTATAATTAACAGTACTTTTAAAAAATAATGTACTTTCATTTATATAGTAAATATGAAATTTAAAATGTATTAAAAATCTCTAAGGTTTCTTTTGCACAGACAAAACCGTTAAGAATATGAGTATAAAGGCACTAAACTAAATTCATAAATCTAGGCTAGCCTATAAAAAGTAGATTTTTTTTAACTGAAAAGTTAATTTTAAATTACTTTTAACCTACCTTTATAGCACCACAACAAAAATCATACAGACATAAATCCAACTGAAGGACTGAATATTCTAAAACAGAGGGAAAACTTTTACCATAAAGTCATTGTCATGTGAAAAAACATTTTTAGGACCTAAAATGAAGACTATAATGAGAAATAAAACTATTTTCTGAAAAATATGTTTTGTTAACCCAAGAGACCAAATTTTTAAAAATATAGAATGACTTCTTGATTATACTCTTCAACTTTGCATGTAAATGGCTATCCACTTTGTATTTAAGTAGGTGGCAACATAAAGGAACTATGGCCATATCATGTGACATCTTATAACTGATCAACACATTTTATTGTGACAGGCCTCCTGACATGGAATTTGGATCAGCTACTTCATAGTTTGCATCTCTGTCTTATAATACACTGAAGGTTCTTCAGTACGAGGATCATGCCTTCATTTTTATTCTTGAAGCACTTTGGAGAGTCTCTTGCACAAGGATGGCTCTCAATAAAATCACAGTTGAATGAAAGAAGGACCCACGAAATGTGGAGGAGAAAGGAGAGAGCAAACTAAAGGACCGCTGAGGTTTCTAGCTTGGCTAAATAGTGATGGCACAGATGACAGTGGGAACTCATGAGGGGAAGCACATTGGGAGCAACATACCCCTCTGTGTGTTTTTCCAACACAGGCGTGTATTGGAAAAGCAGCAGCAAAAGTAATAGTGATGACGACAACGATGATGATGATGTGCTAATATTTACTCAACCAATGCTATATGCCAGGCACTGCGCTAAGGGTGTGTATGTATGTATATCTCATTTCACTCTTAAAAAAAAACCAGTGAGATATCAGTATATAGGGAGGTTAGATAACTTGCCTGTTGTCTGTCACAAGCCCATATTCTTAATCATTTTACTAATATCCAAACCAACCCAAGAAGACTTGACAAGTATAAGGAAAAAGTATTGCTTAACTTTAAATACATAATGTATTTTTCTCTATATGTCCATCTACACTCAAGTCTGGAACTGGATGCACCGTGAACCTGGACTTGATTATGTCCATTCACTAACTTCATTAATTTATTCATTCATTTACTAACAAATATTTATTCAGTTCCAGATACTATATTAATTGTTGGCATCTACATTGAAGAGCTAGTTCTGATACCTACGTTAAAACAATTAAGTACTAAAATAATGTTATCATCGGCAATAATAATAATAATAGTGGAGTATGGTGGATACTCCTACTGCAAAAGGAACTTGGTATCTAGGAATCTATGCTCAGCTCCGCTACTAACCTGGTTATGAAACCTCATTTAGCTTGGCTGGGTCTCAGTGTCCTTATATAAAAATATAAGGGTAGGACTATAGTCAGTTCTGCTATATTGCTTGTTTTGGAAGTACAAATTCTTTCCAACCCATTTGAAATGTTAGGGAACAATTTGAGCATAACATGAATTTCACTTTTCGCTATATACAATTTCTTCCGTAATAAACAGTAAATGCAGAAAACATCCATCTGAACTGAGCCACACTGGAATACACAACACATACACACATACTCTTTAAACATCAACAAGCTACCTCTGTTCACTGTGTGTTGTGAGCCACGCCCATCTACATCTGGTTGTAAAACCTTCTGTCTGATTTTAGATATAACCTTCCTTCCACCTTTTCTCAAAAACTCACAAGTTACAACCCTTCTGGTGCCTCCTTCCTCAACTAAACTTTTCAACATAAAGTGCCATGTTTATTGTAGTATTTATATATTTCTTAACCATTTAACATGTGTAGAACTGTACTATCATTTCTATTAAGATTTAATCTTTTTTTATATGTTACTAGCAAAGTTTTTGAGTTTTGTGACCCTTATCCCACTTTTCCTATAAGTCTGTGGTTTTCATCACGATTTTGCACAGTATGGTGGATTTTGGAAAGGTAGTTTGTTTCATGACAACAGGACTGACTGCACTCAGATCATTTTCAAATTTAACATTCAGTTCTGCATAACTTCATTATATCATTCCTAGATTGAATGTTTACCTTTGACAGTTCTTTTAAGTTTAACATGCTGAATCACATCAATGGGAGGCTAAAAATAAATAGTGCACTTATTTAAGTCTGAGCTTACTTTTTTTTTCCTATGAGGGGAAAAATGGATCAAGTCATATCATTAAAATGATCATGAACTTGCTATCCACTTTGCCCCTCCCTGGGGGGAAGCATCTTCTTTCTTGCACTTAGAAATTTAGCACCTTAGAAAGGCTCTGGTTTCCTACCTCAACCAAGGGTGCTCGGGGCTTCATTTAAGGCAGGTCTGGTATGGGCCCAAGAAACTTAATATAGTCTGAAGGCTATCTGAGTGCTGCTGCCAGTTTCTTCTCTGAGACACCTGTGGTAACTTGAACAATTGATTTCTTAGAAGATCCTGGCATCCCCAGGAGGCCCTGAAATCCAGTTGTTGCTCAGGCCAGAAGCCTATCGCCACTTACAGAAGGCAACAAAAAGCTTTACAGGCCTGGTCTGATCATCACATCTGAATCTGGGTCTGCGCTGCTTATTAAAAGGCTGAAGGAGAGATTTGCTTTGTGACAGCTGATACTCTTCTAGATATAATTGAGAGAGAGAGAAAAAAAAAAAAAGAAGAGGAGGGTTAAATACCCTGCAAAGTTTACCATAAAAATCAAACACATATCCCAAGAGTGAATCATTACACAAATATGAGGACATCGTTACTATTACTAATAATAGAACACTACTGAAATATTATCCATAAATCATTAAGCTATTCTCATTGGCTGGGAAAAAGAAATAGGAATTATTAGACTATATGCTTTCTACTGATAATGAACTACTGTGAAAGAATATATCGACAATGGAAAAGTGATTCAAAACATAATTTTATATAAAAACAAAGAATGTACACATTTAAAATTAGATTTTTTAAAAATATAAACCAATAATGGCTGATAATGATCCAGAAAGATGAATGCAGTACACAAATTTTCATGACAAATCTCCGTAATCAGATATAAATTAGATCTGGCTTAGTGTCTGTGTTTCTATCACCCGTTTATACATTATATGAGAAACCACATCTGCCCATTCTTCCTCCATGAGGCCTCTCTTGGCTAGCTACCTCAAGACAGGTTTTTGTCACTATGCTAATCAGCTCAGGCTGCCATCACCTCCTGCCAAGTATGATGTAATGGATTGTCAAACTCAAATCCTTATTTCAGATACCTCCTCTCTCTAATCACTTCCCTACTCATAGTGCCAACAGAATCATCTTCCCCAAACTCACGTGTGAAGCTCTGTCTCTCCCCAGCTAGCACACAGTGGCTACTTTTTTTATACAAACTCCTTCAGATGGCTTTTAATGTAAGCATCATCCCCACTGCTCCCCACTGATTTGACCTAAACCATCTTTTCCTACTCCATGTCTCGTTTTGGCCGTCCATACATCCCCCAATGGAGCCAAACCACTTGCCATTCCCAGAAGTACCTATCTGGCTCCAGCTTCAGGCCAATGCTCAGACCATTTGCTCAGCTTGGAATATCAACTCCCTCATCCTTGCCAACTGTCCCATTGACTTCCCTGATCTTGACTAGCACCTTTTTGGTATTGACTTAGCACTTTTTCCTGATATTGTAATTCTCTTCACTTATACTTCCCTGGATGAATTCTGAGTTTCTTAAAGATTTTAGCACCTGGCAAACTCTCTCGCACATAATGAACACTTTATTAATGTTCACTAAAATGTATTTGAGTTGAACTTCCAATTAGAGAAAGGATGAGAATTTAAATTCATTTATTTTACATACATCTATATACTTATCTATATATACATATATATAAATTATATATATAAATAATTTTTGCCTAGAAAAATCCTTTGGATATCCCAAATCTGGATATTGCATATATTGAGTAACCTTCTACATGTAAGCTGATGAAACTCTTCGTTCTCAAAATGCAAAAAGTGTTGAAATATAATGGCTATTATTTAGATGGGTCAGCCTGAAGAATTTCCTGGAACTTTGCACTTGTGTTCCTGATAACACACAACAGAAATTTGGACTGAAATCTAGACTCCTCATCTCCTATTCACAGCAAACGTCCAAAAAATACTCTGATTGGGTTTCCGGCAGTCAGATATTCTTAATAACCATTCACCTTTCCCCTGCAGACTTCTATGTGTCTGTGTTGTCTCTGGAGAAAATTTAAGTCAGAATCCGTGACTAATATGCAGAGAATGTCAGCCAGACTGTTGCTACAAAACAAGTAACCTCCAGCTAGCTAACAACTCTGTCATAACATTGCTTCTTGGTCAAGCTACTTGACTGGTATGAAAGAAGCCTACTTAGTGATTACAATTCTGCCCTGCCAGGGGACTAGCTAGAGAAAAGGATCTTTCTCAGCTAGAGATGTTTATTTTGCAGGTAACAAAGGAAAAAATAAAGGATGACTTTTGGAAATTTAGATTTGGGGTTGTACACTATAAATGTAGTTTTGCTCTAGACATTTACATAGATCTTCTCTGAGTTCACCTGCGATTCTCAGGCCTTAGTTCCAGCCTATCTGGGAGTCACCTGAACCAAAAGGCATAACCAGGATAGCTATTACAAGGAAGCGTGTTGTTTTTCTCTAAACAGCTATGAAAGAGTTTTACGTTGTTCTCTGATGATCTACATGTGTTAACTTTTCCTCCACAATCTGCAAGTTTCTTGAGGTCAAGGTCCATGTTTTATATTTTATTTGTATCCCTCACATGGCTGATAGAGTTGCTGATGTTGAAATGCCTAATGCATACTTAATATATAAATTTTGCCGTAAAAAGTGGCACAATATTTGTTTTTCAGAGATTTCTAGGTCATAATTAGAAATAACCACACAATTACATCACCTAGCAGCTTCTAAGGTGAGAAGCAATTCTCTGAGATAAAACTGGAGAAGGGAGTGATAGGGGCAGTGGAGAAAGGGAGGCAGCAGTCACTGAGGAGAAATTTCAGGGTACATAGGCTGTCTTAGCCCAAATCAGGGCCTCTCTTATCAGGACTTGTATATATTTTCAGAGAACAGCTCCATTAAATATTGATGATAGGACTGTGAAAGGCCTAGAATTAAATTTCAGTCTTGTTTTAATTTTATGGCCTATGCGATACAAAGACAAGGAAGAACATGTGGGCCACTGGGCCACAGTGCACATGTTCACAGCTGGAAGAGATCACAGATGACCCAAGTTAAATTAGCTTCAGGGTGGCCACCTGCACAGCATTTTCATTTCTCTAAAATTCTTTCCCCTGTCTATTTTGACCTGTCCCATGACTCTCCACTTAAACTGGATTTTTTTATTCAAGTCTATTTCTGTAGTCTCTCTTCTCTCATACTCTCAAGTTGGTTTTTATTGCATCGGTGGTATATGTGCACACACATGGAATGAAGAACTTGCAATCATTTGCTCAGTTGATAGCTGGTTCTCTCTCTTTAGTATATTCCTAAGTACCATTAGAAAAGACAGGAAATGACTCCAGGGCTAAAAGTTTTATTCTGATTTGGACAACTGGTTTGAGTCACCCCAGATGGTGATACCTCATGTGACAGTATTTGAGTTAAAAGAAAAATCTTTCGAAAAATAATAATAACAGCAATAGCTTGCATTTACTGAGCCCTTACTAGGTGCCAGACACTTTTCTAAGCTCTTTTGCATCTATTAATTCATCTAATGGTTACAAATTGGGTTAAAAAATCCCTAATGTTTCTCAGACGACGAATAAAATAGACTAAGAAAAGCAGAATTTAAAGTTCTAACCTGTCGTCCCATAGCACACGTTTCTGAAGAAATTTACTTTACATACCTTTGTTACGTGTATACAGTATATTATACTTTAGTTTTGAATTCTTGGATATATTTTGAGTTTAACTTTTAAAAATATTACAAAGGGGGTAAGATGACATATGTGCTAGATTGTAATATAAAAGCCACATTTTTAAATAAATGTAAAAAAGGAATTAATTTGGTCCTAGAGATATTATTGGATATAAAAAGTATACACGACTGATTTCAGATGTTGTAAAGCTGGAGTGCCAGCATAAACCTCATGCTATTACAGCCCGGGCTAACAGATGAATTGATAATTTACTTGTCTAACCTTTCTTCTAAGTTGATAGCTTAGCCTTCAGATATAAAGTGGAGAATATAGCCATGACTATGGGAAGATTATGGGAGCAACTGGCAGGAAGGAGTAAAAAGGAAGCAGGAATAATTTTGGATAGGCACTGGCTGCCCTTAACATGCCTTGGCTATCTGGGAAATTTTTTCAAGACTCAGCTCAAACTTCTCTACCTTCCTCTGATGGTGCCCTTGCTCTGAGAAATCAACCCTCGCCTCCGCATTCTTTGTACATACTTCCATAACGGCACGTTCTTCACTGTTTCATAACTATTTTTTTCCATGACTGCCACTTCTTTAAAACCATTAACTTCAGAAATTTTGTTTTCTTCATATTCATTGTTTATATACTTATACCAACCAAAATGATACATCATCTTTGATGTTTTATAAGTATTTCTTAGATAAATGAATGAATATATTAGCAAATGAATGGGAAAAGGTATCTAATCTAGCAAGGAAGAGAAAAACCTAGATCACAGAGAAGAGAAAATTACACCTTAATAGCAACAACAATTCAAATTTTCTAAACATGTGGTCTCCAGAAGGATAAATTTTTCTCCATTTTTCCAATTTTACCTATCTATCAACCTTTACTGAGATATAACTCACATACCATAAACTCATCTATTTAAAAAACAATACATGCAGTAATAATAATTAGGAAACAGTACTAATATCTTACATTTGTTTTTTATTTTTTTAATTTTTATTTTTCAATTAGAGTTGGCATCCAATATTATATTAGTTCCAGGTATACGGCGTAGTGGTTCAACATCCATACAATTCAGGAAGTGGTGCCCCTAGTCAGTCCAGCACCCATCTGGCACTAGACAGTTAGTACAATACTATTGCCTTTATTCTCTATGCTGCACTTCGCATCCCTGTAACTATTCTGTAATCGCCAATCTGTACTTCTCAATCCCCTCGCCTTTTCCACCCAACCGCCCCTCATCCAGCAATTACTAGTTTGTTCTCTGTACCTATTAATTTATTTTCATTTTGTCTGTTTGTTTATTTTGTTCTTCAGAAACCATACATAAGTGAAATTATATGGTATCTGTCTTTCTCTGTCTGACTCATTTCACCCAGCATAACACCCTCCAGGTCTAACCATATTGCTGCAAATGGTAAAATTTCACTTTTTTAAAAGGCTAAGTAATATTCCTTTATATATATGTACCACATCTTTATCAAATCATCCACTGATGGGCCCTTAGGCCACCTCCATATCCTGGCTTCTGCAAATAGCGCTACAGTGAGCATAGGAATTCGTATATCTCTTCAATTTAGTGTTTTGGTTTTCTTTGGATAAATACCCAGAAGTGGAATTGTTGGGTCATAAGGTAGTTCTATTTTTAATTTTTTGAGGGATCTCCAAATTGTTTTCCATAGTGGCTGCACCAGACTGCAACCCCACCAACAGTGCAGGGTTCCCTTTTCTCCACATCTTCACCAACACTGTTGTTTTATTTATTGCTAATAACTTATATCTGAATAAAGTTTTACATAAAAGCGTATTCGCATATGTTAATGCACTGGATGCTTCCAACATTTCTTTGAGTTATAAACCATAGATTTTTACCATCCACATTGTACATATCTGGTGTCTGAGTTTTAGAAAGGTTAAACTACCCACAGTTAAAGATGATTCTGGGAAATGCTGGGTTAGACCAAGTTAAACAGGCTTCCTATGGTAGGGCTTCACTTTAAAGTGCTACTCATACTTCAACATGCGATGTACACTGTGTATCTCCACAGAAGGCTATGCCATGCAGCTTTTTCTGCATTGACATGATCGAGGGTCATTTTTTCAAGGATCATCTTCAGAGACTGTTTTTGAAGGAACACACTAGGGGAAACACTGAACCTTATCATTCAGTGTTCATCTGGAACTCTCTGACCTACTACATGACACTGCATATACATAATAGTGAGCAAAGAGACATGGTCCTTGCCCTCTGCAGCGTACAGACTGCAGTTTAGGGCATTCAGGGGAATGGACACAGGAAGACACTGTCCATACACCTATAGCAGCCGAAGCAGTATCTATTCTACCCACGTTTTTCTTCCCCTTTTACTAGTGAATATGCCCCAATAAAAACTCTCTTTGGGAAAAATAATAAGAATATTTTCCTTTATATAGTTGTAGCTGTACCCAATTTAATAGGAAACTATCCAACAATGTCTCTTGGTCTAATGTAATTGGTCAAATGCTTTTAAAAAATCATATCAGATTCGGAAGAGCAATTTCATTTCAGTCAATAGGTTTGAACATCAGGGATGTTCCTTACTCAGATTTGTAAGAAAAATAAAATATATTAGGGGTTTGGAAGGACAATTAATCAACAAACATTTATTGAACATCTACTGTGTGTCAGGTCCTAGGGATGAAGAGGAATGAGGCCAAAATCTCTCCCCTCAGGTTGTACAGAACAGACAAGTATAATAAACATTATAATTTGATACGATGAATGCCATAATAAAAGAATGGAATGAGTGATACTGGCACATGTAAAAGGAGATGCCCAAATCTACGGGAGGTGGGGAAGGGGGAGTAAGTGGGACAGAAATGTAATGCTTAAATGGAGTCTTTAGCTATGAGTAGTGGTTAAACATCCAAAGTCTCTTCCAGCATTAACATTCTGATTTCTTCTACCATTTCACTTTCTTAAAATGAAGATCTAGAATCTAACAATAAAAAAAAATATTGCTTCTGATGGCCATCATTGGGGAATAAGAAGAGATTCTGAGCCTTTATGCCAATGTTGTGTTCCTCAACGCTGGGGACATCTGAGGAGTAAGTCAGAGACTGGTACAGAGAGAGAACAAGAAGTTACAAAGTGTGGAATGTAGCCTGCCACTTCCTTTCCTCTGTATTCATACTTTGGCTCTCTGATTTTCTATCTCCACATATTTCCATCAGAGATGGGTTATAAATTCAAGTCTTTAACTATGACATTTATGCAAAAGGCATTTGAATCTTTATCTTCAGTCCTGTCCTCTCTCCTGAGCTCTGTAGATGAGCCCAACTCTTTGTAGATATTTCTACTTGGAAATGTTATTGCCACCTAACTTTGCCTACCTCAAACTAGGTAATAGCAATAGATCATCTCACAAGTATTCCTAATTCAGATCTTTCCTTTCTTTTAATTTAAAATGTATGGAATGAAAGGAAAGATTTGAATCAGGGATCTATTTCACAAACAGCAACAAAGCTAATGCCTCTAAAACAGAAGTTGTAACATGCCTTCCACTACGTGACAGCAGCCATTCGCTTTTAAGGCTGATCTCCAACAACTCCCCTGTCCCATCAGGACAGAATCCTGGCTTAATAAATAGGAGTTAAGGCATAAAGCCTCCTTCTAGGACTTGATTGCCCTGACCTTGAACAAATAAGTAAGCCTGGAGGCACTAATTGAGAAAATCCATGCCAATGCTGAGCACAGATCCAGTATTCAGCCCCCCCAGCAAGGAAGGCTCAGTTACTAAGTTTTGTGTGTTCCTGCTCTTCGCTTTTTGCACATACTGCTTCTCCTATGTGAGTTCAAGTTTCATTTTGCTTATGAAACTTTCTCTGAGCCCTCCATCCCAGAGTGACCTCTGCTTTCTCCAAACACCTAGGACCTTTACTACCAGTTCCTCTACACAACCCTACAATCACTTCTCTGAAAGCTGAAAGTCACTGCTAGCAGAAAAGTCATCACATTTTATTGACAAATCAAGACTGTCTTATATACAATCTCCACTAATTTTCTACATGTGTGTATATATATTCTCTATATGCATATTCTCTTTCCAACTACTTTGTAAGTTCTTGAAAAACAAATATTTTTCTAGTTTTTCCCACAGCACCTAAAACATAGCATGTACTTGATGAGTATTTAACTGACTTTAAGTGTCTTCAGACTGAAGTTAAATTATTCACTAAAATATCCAGATCTGGAGAAATGGATACCTTAATTTTCTCATGGCTAAAAGAAACCAAAGGTCAAACCCAAAAGAAAATCAATTAGCTTGTATCTCATTTTCACATTTTTGATTAATAAAATGAAGCCACTCTTTTTCGTTTAAATATCCTCTTGGGCTTTCCTTCTTTTGAAATAATAGTTACAAATAGTTGGCTCTGGAAGTGTGGCTATCCTCACAGATTTTCATGGGAATGTGTGTTTGTTCGTGAACCTGAAGGTACCCTTGGCTCCAGGTACGTTCCCATGTTCTCTTAGCCCAATGATGTAGGGTGAGGAAAAAGGGGACCAGTGGAAATGGACCATTGGGCTTGAGTGTAAGTGTAAGGGTTATGTTACAATGAAAAAGAGAACACAAAGAAAAAAGGGGAGTGCTCATCAAACTTTTTGATCAAACACCCTTATCATAAAAAAAAAAGCAATAAGCAAGTATCCTTTAGTATATGCATTTTATTTATAAAATATATATACACACTGTGTTTATTCATGTATTAAATAATATTACATCTTGAATGTCTTTCTCTTTTCCAGATGCAAACCAAGCAAACATGTTTATATTGCGATTTGGAGATCACTGAGATAAAGCCTATGATCTGTAGCCAGGCGCTGGTCCAGTGAAAAAGCTATGGCAGGTGAAAACACTAACATAATTAAAGCCAAACCTGAAAATAATGCACCTTCTGTACAGGTAAAAAAGCCATGCAGATAAGAAATTTAAGCCCATATTTACAATTCAGCGTAAAATATGAAAAGCAGTTCTGATATGAAATTAATTTATTTTTGAGACATGATATTCCAGAAGTAGCTTCTGATCCTGACATATTTAGCTTTTTTTTTGGAGCAGTTATTTTTTGTTCTTTTGGGGGGTTTTTTTGGCGGGGGGATAGAGAGGGGAAAGAAAAGGTATGAAAATCACAATTATCTTTCCCAATGGGAAAACAACTTTTATTTGAAAAAATATATATATCTATATATAAATGAGATTGATGCATGATATTTCCATATTGCTTTAAAGCAAGACATTTAAAGTTGTCAGAAGCAATATCCTGAAGTCCTGTCATTGGGTCTTAAACCCACAGTGAAGGCTGTTCTCTGGGTGGGATGTGAAATTGACAAAGGGGACCATGTACAGGGCTTTTCCACATCTAGGAAAATACTTCCTCCTTGGTTTGTCATGTTTTGTTTTTACTTTGTCAGTTAAAGCTCCTTTTATTTATTTATTTTTCTTACATATTACTTTAAAACTGAGGCCAATCTGACTCATTGCCCTCTTCTTATGATACAGTTCGTTTCTCTCAGTTGCAAATGGTTTTCCCACATGATGTGTGCACTCTGAGGTGAATGTATAATAATCAAACCTGACCAGAGCAATAATTTTCACATGGAGAACAGAATGAAATGTGTGCCAGAGAGTGCAAAAACATGCACTTGTTCTTCCAATGTGGCACAAAGTATGCATCAGCAGATTCCATTTGCTGATTCCATTCCATTTGCGGATTCCAGGGAGCCCTGGAAATCACATCATCAGTCTCTCCTAGGTTATAGCTACCATTTCTCAACCTTGTTCCTTTTAAGTTGTGGATGCTATCTACATTATAATATAAAATGTTATTCATCTGAATGCCAATTATTCACATTTATGAAAATTCTTATAGGGATGAACTGACATTTATCTTTTTTTTTTAACAGACAGCTTTATTAAGATATATTCATATACCATAAAATTCACCCATTTAAAGTGTTTAATTCAATAGTTTTTAGCATATTCATAGAGCGGTGCAACCATCACTAAAATCAATTTGAGAACATTTTTATCACCCCGGAAACAAATCAAATATTCATCAACAGTCCTCTAGCTGTTGGAGCTACCAGCCCTTAGCAACCACTAATCTAATTTCTGCTTGTAATTTGCCTGTTCTTACATTTCATATAAATAGAATCAGTTTGTGTCTGGTTCCTTTCAATTAGCATAATACTTTCAAGGTTCATCCATGCTGAAGCATGTTCCAGTACATTAGCTATATAGCTGAAGAAGATTCCATCTTATAGTTATACTACATTTCATCAGCTGATAACATCTGGGTTGTTTCCACTTTTTGGCTATTGTGAATAATGCTGATATGGACATTCATATGCAAATTTTATGTGGACACATTTTCATTTCATACATAGGAGTAGAATTGCTGGTTCATGTGAAACTATGTTCAACTTTTGAGGAACTGCCATATTGTTTTAACATTAATATCTTTTTATCTATATAGATTAGTTTTGTAAACAAATTCAAATGTAAAATGCAAAAATAAAATCTGCCTCTTTTCTAAAACAATTTCCAAACCTTTCTAAATGTTAACATCGTTTGCAAAAAATATTTACTGTGTTAATTGCAAATTATTGTCTTATTAGAGCATGTCCAGTTGATTTACGTATATTGAAACAGTGTCGGCCATTTGTTTGTATTATTGAGCACTCCTAAAAACAATCAAAAAGGCATTTATTTCATTCATATTTTCCATTTGACTTCTCCCTAATCATCCTAATTATTTTACCCATTTACCTTCACAATGTAAGGATCCCAAAGCACATAAGCACATCAGTAGGTTTCTGAAAAAGTTATGCCTTCATCCTTGACAGTTTACCTTCATAGTTATTCTTGATCATTTGTTCTGGTTTATCTTCCAGTGTTAAAATGCTGATTATTTAGGATTCCTCTGGTTCATGTGATTGGAGGGAGTGACTTCTTCCTGGGAACTGCATGGCCTTTAAGTCAAGAGTCACATGTTGAAACCCTCCCTATGAAACTCTCCATACTGTGCAGATGATGCATGCACTCAGGTCTTCTCGTTGGCTTAGAGCCTTTGTTAATCAACAAAAAGGGTACCTTAGTAAATCCTCTTTTTCTATACATAATTCAGGGTCAGTCATGGTTGTACTATTTAAGGGAAACTCATATCCATGGCACCTTCCTACATGGAATGACTTTATCAGAAGGCAATCAATATCTCTTCGACTTCCCCTGGGGCAGCATGAACTTTCTCCATTTCTCATGAAGGTAAAGGCAGGGGCGAGCAGCCTACCATTTCTGGAAATTCACCCACAGTTCTTGCCTGGTGTGCTGAATGGAGGAGGCCTCCAGTCTGGCTTCTTAATAGAATCTGATGACTTTGCCAGACCAAGTGAAACAGATCCACCAGAAGCACTCCAGGAAAAATAGCAGACCGTAACCTTGATCTGCTGAAAATTGGGTACACTGCTCTTTGCAAGCCACTGTCAAAAGTGTGTGTGTGTTGGGGGGCACATCTCAGTTTCTCCTTTTGCAAAATTCATCCATCCACATATACTTGACAACATTATAAAGAAGCAGTTTCTAGTGCTTGGATCTTTTATTAATATATAGTAAACATACAGGGAAAACCATAAATGCAGATCTTGTCCTCTCTGATTTTACTAAGTAT
Source organism: Rousettus aegyptiacus (assembly GCF_014176215.1). Taxonomy (NCBI): domain Eukaryota; kingdom Metazoa; phylum Chordata; class Mammalia; order Chiroptera; family Pteropodidae; genus Rousettus; species Rousettus aegyptiacus. The sequence continues at coordinate 55,424,816 of NW_023416287.1, read as the reverse complement.
AAAGCTACAGATTACTTTTTTTTCCCCTCTAGCAACAGATGTCAATAATGTAGTCATATAGGGAGAAAAACTCTCACCTCCATTATTGATAATTATCAAAAAGTTTTAAAACTCTTTCAAAAAATAGCCAGCATCAAGGTAAACTGTAATTTGCAGCATGGGTGGCAGGGGGAATCTGACTTTGAGGAATAGTGCGCATGAAAATACATATCTAAAATGTTCAATGTGGAATGCAGCACAGTTGTGACTGAAAAACAATAATTCTGCTGCTTCCAAATACCCAAGTGGTAGCCACAAAGTTTGTCTTTCTCTAAAGCCTGTCTGTATCAATGCCTTTGTCTCTCTTGAAAATATTACTTCGTGTAGTAATCTTTCTTTTAACCACTTTGTCGTCATCAGAGGATAAACACAATGGAGTTTCCAAAATGAAGTGGGAAGGTTGGGGTTGTCTAGATAAAACATGACTGACTTTGTCTGGCAAACAACTACTCACAAAGGGCCTGATCCTGTAATCTTTGTGTTGGCTGTAGTATAACTTGGTTTGGCAAACCTTGTGTAAAATCGGACCCTTGACTTAAGATACAGTGTAAACAGACTGACTTCATAAAACCCTCAATGGGTATGTGGTGAATGAATGCTTAGGTGGCAGACTCTGCTATGTAAAACTAAATTAACTTGAAATATGATTTGTTTCTTCTCCATATATTTTTCATAATATATGGGCAGCCCAATCCCCACTCCTCTGTCCCAAACATCACAGTTATTGTCCAAATTCCTCTGGAGTCCAAACGGGGGATAATATTCAACTACTGGTGGACTTTGAATAAACTGAGATGTCTATGTTAATGGCCAAAAATAAGCATAAATTAGAGTAGTTAAGTAAACAAAAATGATCAAAAGAAATTCGTGCAGAGAAATTTTTTTAACAGATTCTGCTTCCATTATACAAGTACAAACACCATTGTTAGGTTTAAAAGATTTTTAAAATACCTGATTAAAATTAGGTATACTGTATCTAAACCTAATGAAAATAAAGTAATGCCTCTATCATATTGCACAGAGGAATTATTCTACAGTTTCTTTTTTTTAAAAGGCTATTTTTATTGAAGGAATACTTTTATTCAGTATTTTCACAAAAAATAAAAAGAATTAGTGGCCAGATATACAAACAAAGCCAATTTTCTACTTCCAAAAAAATGACTCCTGGGGAAAGGAGGAAAAATAAATACTGTTTACTTGAACTCATCTCTTTCATTGAAATCATACTGAAGTCTATATATTAATATTTTAAAAAATGTATACCATACACTTATAAAAAACAATGATTATCTTTTGTAGGTAGAATATTATAGCAGACTTTAACTTTCTAAGTTACATATTTTTACACCTAAATTGCTAAATTGAGTATTATTTCAGTAATCAGAAAAAAATATGTTAGTTAAAAAATAACTTAAGTGTGAGGGATTTTCCCTGAAGCTGGTTCTTCCCACTGCTGTTTATAGTCGAAATAGAGACAACCATCAAAAGAACCAGCAATTGTTTTAAAGGCGACCTGCAGTGCCATGTAGTCCAACTCTGAAATGTTGTTAGTTGCCCTATGAACCACCATAATGAAGCTTCCAGAACAAATGTTCATAGTGCTTCCCATACTGAGATGCTTTTCTAGAGTGTGTGGAAAACTGTTATGCCTCATGGAGGTGCACCACTCACATTTCCCTCCAATAAAGAACCAGTTGTGACCTCGGCTGCTGAGACTTTGGGATCTGTCACAGTATGCCTGCTAAGGCAATGTAGTCTGCTCCCAATCAATGACTGAGCATGGCGGGGACATGAGATCAAGGTCACTTCTTCCTGATATGGCCCACTTCTAATAGACAATCTCTGCCCAGGGCTCTTCATCAGCCTGGCTAAGATCCTCTGATGGCTGCACTGCAGTCTCAGGCTCTTCCTACCTAATCCTCCTTCCTTTCTCCTCTCTTTTCAAAGGTGTTAGACACATCTCAGTCTGAAGACTCTCCCTGGTTATTTCAGCTCACTCACCCCATCATCTTTCACAGGCATTTCCACCAATAAATTTTTCACACTTCACTCTTAATTCTGACTACGCTGCTTTCTGGAAGACCCAAAGTAATGATGCCACCTTGGGTACAACCTACATTCTCATGGTAAAAATTGAAAGCTGGACTAGGCTTGGAATACCTGCAACATACACATAGGTCTTGTTTTTTAAATTAAAAAATTTATTCTTCAGTTATAGCTTGCATACAATATTATATTAGTTTCAGTGATTAGACATTTATATAACTTATGAAGTGATCACCCTGATAAATCTAGTGCCCATCTGACACCATATGTAATTATTACAATATTATTGACTATATTCCCTATACTGTACTTTATAAACACATGACTGTTTTTATAACTGGCAATTTGTACATTTTAATCTCTTCCCTTTTTTCACCCATACCTCAAAACCCCTTCCCATCTGACAATCAATTTGTTCTCTGTATATATGTTTGTTTGTTTGTTCATTCACTTAATTGTTTTTAGATTTCACATGTAAGTGAAATTTATTCTCCCATAGATCGGGAGGCCAGAGTCCAAGATCAAGATGTCAGCAAGGCTAGTTTCTTCTGAGGGCTGTCATGGAGAATCTCTTCAATTCCTTTCCTGGCTTCTGGTGGTTTTCTGGCAACTTTTGACATTTCTTGGCCTCTGCTACATCACCCTGATCTCTGCTCATGTTTACATGGTATTCTCTCTGTGTTTACATGGTATTCTCTCTTTGTCCAAATTTCCCCTCTTTATAAGGACAACAGTCATATTGGATTAAGGCCCATCCTAATAACCTTATCTTAACTTAATCTGCAGACTCCATTTCCAAATAAGGTCACATTCACAGGTATGGGGCGGGGGTGGGGGCGGCATGTTAAGACTCCAATATCTTTTGGGGAACACAATTAAACCCATAACAGTCTATTCTCTGGCTCCCAAAATTCATGTCCTTCCCACATGTAAAATACACTGACCTCATCACTACATCTCCCAAAGTCTTAATCATTCCAGTATCAACTTTAAGTCCAAAATCTCATCTAAACATCATCAGCTCAAAGTTCTGAATCTTATTATCTAAACATCCAAAACCATTATAAGTAAGACTGGGGGTAAGAATCATCCTAGTGGAAAATTCCTCTTCAACTGTAAAAGTGGACAGATTATCTCCTACCAAAATACAATGGAGGAATAGGTGAGAAGAGATATTCCCATTCCAAACAGGAGTAATCAGGGAAAAAGAGGGGAGGGACACTTGCTGTGTCCTAGCAAGTCAGAAAACTAGCAGGGCAGATTCCATTAGACTTTAAGGCTTGAGAATGATCCTCTTTGGCTTGATGTTCTGTCTTCCAGGCCCACCAGGATGGTGGCCCCACCGCCAGAGCCCAGGAAAGCAGCCCAGACCTGTGGAACTGAGGAGGTGGCCCTGACCCCAGGCCTGAGCTTGGCAAGTGCTGTCCAGCGACACTCTTGATGTTTCCTCCAGAGTACACTTTCTCTGTTTTGCAATATGGACAGGCTGAGGATTTTCTAAACCTTTTAGTTCTGTTTTCTATTTTTGCATAATAATTCCTTCTTCAATTTATTTCTATCCTCTCACATTTTACTATAAGCAGCAAGGAGAAACTAGGTCGTGTTTCAACATTTCCTTAGAAATCTCATCAGCTAAATATCCAAGTTTATCACTTACAAGTTCAACTTTCCATCCAACAGAACACAATCAGCCAATTCTGCCACTTCATTACAAGTATCCCTTTCCTCCAGTTTCAAGTAACATGTTCTTCATTTCTGTCCGAGAACTCAGAAAGAATGGCCTTTAACATTCACATTTCTAGCAACGTTCTGTCCTTGATGATATATGTATTCTCTAAGATGGAGAAGCTTTCTCTCTTGCTTTACTCTCTTTTTACTCTCACCAAAATCGCCTTTAATGTCCACATTTCCACAAACATGCTCTTTGAGGCAACGTGGGCTTTCTCTAACATGCACCTCCAAACTCTTCCCACCTCATTACCCAATTCCAAAGCCACTTCTACATTTTTAGGTAATTGTTACCACGGCACCACACTTTCCAGTACTAAAATCTGTATTCGTTTCCCACGGCTGTTGTAGTAACAAAGTACAAAAGCCTGAGTGATTCAAACAACAGTAACTTATTCTATCACAGTTCTAGAGGCCAGAAGTCCAAGATCAAAGTGTCTGCAAGTTTGGTCCCTTCTGAGGGCTGTGATAGAGACTCTCTTCCATTCCTCTCCCAGATTCTTGTAATGTTCTGGCCATCTTTGGTACCTTGGCTTGTGCTGCATCACCTTGGTCTCTGCCTTCATCTTCATATGGCATTCTCCCCGTGTGTGTGTGTCCTCTGTGTCCAAATTTCCTCTCTTTATAAGGATACAGTCTTACTGGATTAGGGCCCGCTGTAAAGACCTCATCTTAATTTGATCATCTACAAAGACCCTCTTTCCAAATAAGGTCATACCTATAGGTACTGGGGGTGAGGACTTAGACATTTTGGGGGAAACACAATTCAACTCATAATAAGTATCTAGAATTCAACATGTACATAATATAATTTATATTTTTTCAAGGGGAAAAATGATGCTCTTCCCGTACTCCATTTGTGAGATGGCAACGATGCCAACATTCATCTAGTTGGAAGTCTTGGAGCTATCCTTGACACCTTTCCATCCTCTGAACTCTACACTCAGCCCTGCTTATTTTACTTCCAAAGTATTCACTGATTTTATCAGTATATCTCCATCCTCCAGCCTTTATGTTAAGAGTTTAGGCTCTTGGAGTTCCCATAAGACTGTCAGCTGATTTCTCAACAGAAACTTTGCAGGCCAGAGGGACTGACACAAAATATTCAAAGTGATGAAAAGCAAGGACCTACAACCAAGATGACTCTACCCAACAAAGCTATTGTTTAGAATCGAAGGACAGATAAAGAGCTTCCCAGACAAGAAAAAGACAAAGAAGTTCATCGACACCAAACCGGTATTACAAGAAATGTTACAGTGACTTCTTTAAGAAGTAGAAGGAAAAAAAAAGACTGAAAATATGAATAAAATGGCAATAACTACATATCTATCAATAATTACTTTAAATGTAAATGGATTAAATGTTCCAATCAAAAGACAGGGGGACTGAATGTATACGAAAACAAGATCCCTACATATGCTGCCTACAAAGGACTCACTTCAAATCCAAAGTCACACACAGACTGAAAGTAAAGGGACTGAAAAGATATTTTTAAAAAATGGAAAAGGAAAAAAAAAAAACTGGAGTAGTAATACTTATACCAGACAAAATAAACTTAAAAAGAAGGATATAACAAGAGACTAAGAAGGACCCAGTAATCCCACTTCTGGGTATTTATCCAAAGAAATCCAAAACATCACTTCCAAGGGACATGTGAATCTATATGTTCATTGCAGTATTATTTACAGTAACCAGGACAGGGAGGTGACCTGAGTGTTCAAGAGATGAATGGATAAAGAAGACGTATACAATGAAATATTATTCAATCATAAAAAAGAATGAAATCTTTCCATCTGCAACAATATAGACGGACCTAGAGAGTATTGTGCTGAGTGGAGTAAGTCAGACAGAGAAAGACAAATGCCATATGATTTCACTAATGTATGGAATCTAAATAACAAAACAAACAAACAAACAAAACAGAAACAACCTCATACATATAGAGAACATTATAATGGTTGCCAGATGGGAGGGGCCTTGGAGGCTGGGTGAAGAAGGGGAAGGGATTAAGAAGTACAAATTGGTAGTTACAAAATAACCATGTGGATGTAATATACAGCATAAGAAATATAGTCAATAATACTGTAATAACTAAGTATGGTGTCAGATGGGTACTAGATTTATTGGAGTGATCACTCTGTAAGATGTATAATCACTACGTTGTACACCTGAAACTAATATAATGTATGCCAACTATAACTGAAAAAAAATTTATTAAAATATGAAAAAAAAAGAGTTTAGGCCTTATCATATGGGTCATTGTAATAAACTCTTAACTGGTCTCCCACTCACATATTTATGCTTCTGTCTTCTGAGCTCCTGAACTACATGAATTGCTTCTCATCCTCCTTGGAATCCCATTTCCCTCACACAGAGCCTGTCATATAGAAGATACTCAGTAACTTGATTGTTGAGCTCATTCAAGGAACTGCATTATGTACATACAGTAAAGGCATACCATCTGAGGTCTTCTATGGGATTTAGAAATAAATTCTCCTATTGAAACAAATATTATAATAATATTTCCGAGAATGGGATTTGACCAATAAATGTTTCATTTTGGAGAGGGCACATCTTAAATAGTACATAAAATGGTGTTTCGCACACCATTAGTTTAAAAGATAGCTATATCATAGAGCAGAGGTCCCCAAACCCTGGGCCATGGACCTGGACTGGTCCGTGGCCTGTTAGGAACCAGGCCACATAGCAGGAAGTTAGCGGTGGGAAAGGAAGCTTCATCTGTATTTACAGCTGCTCCTCAGTGCTAGCATCACCACCTCAGCTCCACCTCAGATCATCAGGCATTAGATTCTCCTAGGAGTACTGGTGTCTGGTGCCAAAAAGGTTGGGGACCATTGTCATGGAGGTAAGATATCATCACCTTGACTTTTGCAACTCACAGTGCCTGGCTATCCCTGAAGCATCTGTAATATTTTATTTATCTGTATCTCTGATTAGGCATTTTGTTACATGCTGTCTTACATGCTTCTCAATTTTTAAAAAATTATGTCTTTTCTCACATATTGTAAGTTGCATGAGAAAAAAATAATGAAGAATATCTTTGGATGTCACCATTCTCCATGATCTAGTGTTGAAAAGAACAAATATTATTGAGTGAATACATTTCACTGTCATCAACACTCCCACACACTGTTAGGGGAAAAATAGCTTGACTTGTACACTATAGTTTACAATATATAAGATTTAAATTAGGAGCCTGGGTAAATCAGACAGACTTGGTTTCACTTTTTCCCACCTATGAGCCTGTAACATTGGGCAACTTATACAACCTCTCAAAGTCTCAGTTTCCTCATCAATAAAATGGGGTCTCTCCCTTTGGTTCCTCCTTTAAAGGACTATAATAAGAATTAGTTAAGATAGGCAGGTAAAGTATAACACAGTACGTGGATACGTACGTGCTCACTGTGGTGGTTATTACCATCATCATTATCATTTTTTATTCCTTTAAAGCTTTGGTTGCTGCTTCTAGAAACCTCTTCTTCAGCAGCATCCTCCTCCTACTTTTCCTCCTCCTCACAACCGCCACCATCAAAACACATTTTTTAAGAAATCTTGTGCTTCCAGGTGTTGGCTCTGGCAGAATTCTGCGGGCGTGAAGGATAACAGCTGATATTACCTCTGCAAAACCAACAAGTTTCCCAGTCTAGGCCAGGATTCAAAGATTGGATCTCCAGGACTGACTTGCAGACTTGTTTGTTGTTATAATTACTGTGTTCTGCTAATATCTTTTTTTGCCTTCGATTTCTCTTCTCCTTAACTTCCACATCTGCTTGCTCCTCCTGCCACGCGAGCACCTAAGGGCCTTGGCAACACACACTTTCAACCCGAGCACCAGGCTGCTGTGGAAGGAGGTAAGGACACTGCCTTTGCTCCCCCACAAACAGTACCACTCAGGGACACAATGTCAGAAGTCCAAAGTCCTAAAACATGGGAATTTGAAGCTGATCTTCTACGAGTTGAAAGAATGTAACCAAACGACATCATCCTAAAAACCGGCAGCAAGCTAGAGTCATTTTTTATTATACTCTGCCAAATCCATCTTCTGATACACAGTAGAACTTCTGAACAACAAAGAGAGGTCTCTGGGGTTTGGTGGTTTATTTTTCTCCTCCCCCACCCCCATCCAGTCCAACTTCCCCTACTTAGAAGTGACAGTGAAATTAGCAAGCAAGAATTCTAAATTACTGTCATATAATCAATGTCACTGGGCTTGGTCTAGAGATTAGCAAAGACAGGAATGTGCTAGGAGACATGAGAATAAGATCCACTATTGACCAGGTTGGGAAGCTCTAGAATTTGGGAGTTAATCAAGAAAGGAAAGAGGAGGGGGAAGGAAGGAAAAGAAAGAAGAGGAAGAGAAAAATGTGAATGAGTAAGGAGGAGGAGGAAAACTGTCATGCTCTGTATTCCCTGCCCCCCAGGAAACACTAAGAATGCAGAGCTGTCTGTTGGGAATGAGGAAATGGGTATATATTAAGGATATCAGGGCTGAACTTCACAGAATACAATGCTTAGTTCTTCCTCATCTTCTCAACCTCTAAATAATACTCAGGGTTCAGTCCTTAGCCCTCATCTTCTGTATCTACCCTCTGTTCTTACTTAACTGCACCTAGTCAGTTGGCTTTACACTGAAGGCTTCCGATTTTTATCTGTAGCCACAACTTCCTTCACTGAGCTCCAGACTCATGCAACTATATCCTCCTAGATGTATAATAAGCATTCAAAATTGACATATTTAATACGAAATTCCAAATCTGCTCCCCCTTTAGCTTCCCAATGTCAATAAATATTGTACCACTGTTCGCAAGATGATTAGACCAAACACCTAAACATCCTTGGCTCCATTCTTTCCCTTACACCGCTATCAACAGACCTGGTCAGCTCTTCCTCCCAAATACACCTCAAATCTCATCACTCCTCATCATCTCCAGGGTTACCACTCCAGTCAAAGAGATCATCACCTCCCATTCAGCCCACTGACACAGCCTCCTACAGGTCTCCCTGCTTCCACATTTGTCTCCGCACCCTCCATATCCCATAATCACTATGCGATGTAAGTCAGACCATGCCACTTCTCTCCCTGACCCCTACAAAGGCTTTCCATAGATCCCAGAATCCTCCCCATGGAGCCCATATCTGAACATATTCTAGGCTCTCCCATTTTTTGACCTCATCTCCTCCATTTCCCCTTCGCTCTGGTCTAGAAATATCTGGCTTAGTTTTGTTTCTAGAACACTCCAGGCTGTTCCCACCTCAGGTTTTTGTTTTTTGTTTTTTGTTTTTTTTTACTTATCATACCCTCAGGCTATAAAGCTTCTCCCAATCAAAGCATCTATTACTTTATTCCTGCCTGTTTCAACATCACCTCCTCCCCGAGGCCTTTCCTAACCATCCTATCTAAAACAGGCATTCACCTCCAGCACTCCCCAGTCCCTTTGTCCTGGTTTTTCTCCATAGCACCTATTTCTACTTGATTTTATTTTTTTAGTTTGTTATCTATCTCCCCCACCTGCCTGAGGACAGGTACTTTCTTCACAGTATGCCCAGAACCTAAAACAAGTCTGGCATGTAACGGATCTTCAATAAAAATCTAAATAAGTAAATGTTAAGCTATTGAGATAGGCCAGAATATGCTTCCTATAACTAGAATTTGAATTTAATTTTCAAAGAGACAAAGGATAGATGTTGGCTAGAATCACATTTGAAGATCACTCATGTCCTTGATTTTACTGATGTACAAGCATCGTCCCTATCTCTACCAGCAGGGCCACTTTTTATGATCACAGACCACACATTCTTCAAATGGTGCTTGTGAGCCAGATAGAAACAATGTTAAAAATCATTGTTTCCCATTCTATGACCGTGTGGTGGCTAGATGGGAAGATAACTAGAAATGAAAGGCATTATGATGCTATAATGTTATAAAAATAATACAATCTAGTTTGAATGACACAATACTTAAGTGTCTCAGGCACACCCAGGCAGGGTGTGAAATGAGACCATATGTCGGCCCTCAGGTGGGATTACAAAGCACGTGGCTGAAGGCTGACTGGTTTAAGAGGGCCTTGCAATACATCATATGGAGCACTTTACTACTTTTCTGAATTGAACTTAGCCACAGAATTGAGAAAAACCATCTGACTTTCACATTTACTCTGTCTCATAGAAGCAGGCGAGACAGCACTAAAATCCAGCAGGCACACTATAGCGTGCTCGGCTCCAACTCTCAGTGCAGAACCACACTGGTGTTATGTTGTGTTTAAGTCTTAATGAAATAAAACACTATGGATTTCCATCGTTCGCACTGCTTAGTTCTACACCATTCATACTAAACACAAACCCTTCGGTGGTCTAAGAGTGCCAGAAAGCACTGGGGAGTTTGGACCAGGAGTGTGCCATGAGCAACTGTGCTCATAAGCCAGGCCCACACAGCTGAAACGCTCTGCACAAGGAAGGGAGAGCTGCCCAGAAATCTCCTCTAGAGAAATACTCAGTATTGGCCGGGCTCTCCCCTCAATGCCGGAAACAGCAGAATGACTTCTGAGTTACCAATGATCTGTTCTCCACACGTCACTGGAGGCTTCCCACACCTCAGCTCAAAAAGGTCACAAAGCCACCCTGGGTTAAATGCTCTCACAGCTTACTGGAAACCCACTGGCAGCTGATGTAGTATTTTGAGAATAAACTATGTAATCTTCAAGATCTCCAAAAGGCACACTTTCTCTTCCAACAAAGAGCAGATTCTGACTGAGCTGTGGGCTATGGGCATTGGTCACCCCTCGGCTGCTCACTATTTTGATTCGGGAGAGATCGCACATGAGGATCAAAGGCTGTTAGGATGGCAAGATCGGCTTTCCAGCCAGAAAGTAAAAATAAAATACAGGTGGTAGGGAAGTGCAACAGAGGCACGCCCACCTACTGCACAACCCTGATCTGAGGCCGCGGCTCCCTTTCTCTGGTCAAATGGTTAGGCATTCTGCTTCTCTGACACTGAGCCTGGAAACACCTTCAAGTCCTTAAATATCTCGCTGCTTTTTGGCAGTGTTTTTACAGGCATTTTGTTAGGATGGTGGTTTACTCGCATTCCCAAGAGTTTTCCGTTGGCAAGGAGCAGTGCAGCTAGGTGATTGCTCTTCCTCTTAATGACCCCTTAATTAGATTATATTTAACAGCATGGACTGCACAGTGAGACCTGCTGATCTGCAGACAAGGAGTGGCTTACCCTGTAAATTAATAGGCCTAACTGGGATTATGGAAGCTAGCTGTGTAAACGCGAATGGAGCCCCCTAAGCCAACAGTCCTTGGCCTGCTGACACAGCTGCACCAGAGTACCCAGTCACTGCAGCGCCAAAGGATATTCAGTTACAGTAAAGAAATCATAACAAAGACAGGAAACAGATCAGCACACTCTGGATTTAACACCCCTCCCCTGGGGACCTCCGCTGATTTCTACGCTGCAGATGTTTTAAACTCTGCCTTGAAGAATGTCCATGTCACATGCTCAAGCTGATGGAGCTGAGTACAGTATTTAAGCAAGGCACACATATTCAGAAAGTGGACCAAAATTATGTTGCTTTGAGTTTCTTATCTCTGAAATAAAGGTGAGGCAACTGTTAGAATTTGTAAAATTGTTGGGTGGAGTTCGCTGAGCTCTCAGGAAATGGATGCCCAAGAAGTCTGATGTTTATTTACTTAAAACAAGGTGTAAATGAAGTCAACTGGACTCTTCCATGAGGACCTTGCTAGTCCCTACAGTTGTGGGGTTTTTCAGCTGTTTCCTACTTTTTGCAATTCTCAGCACTCCACATCAAGTGGAGTAGAATGAAAAAAAAAAAAAAAGCCTCATTCAGCATTTTTAAACATTCCTGCCAACAAAAACGGGATCCTTGACTATTTAGAGCTTATGATTAAGGGGATGGCATATCTTACTGGCAGGATATAGGTCATTTTTCAAAAGTTACGGTAAAGTTTACAGAATTGGACATTTATCTTTTAAAATTCTTCTGAGTTACATAAATATGTCTCAGGCTGCATAAAGATGTGGTTTGCCAGAGGCACCACATTTTCTCTGTGGCAAAAGGACCAACTGTACCCTGCCAGAAAAAAAGTTCAGACAAAAGGACTATGGATGTTAGATAAACATAAACCCTAAAAATTGTAAAAAGAGAAAAATACTCAGTTCACTGTGATCTTTTTGGGGGGAGGAGAGAATCTCATTTGCAGTTATTTTACTGCCCTAAGTTTATTTATCTGTAAAATGAGTATCTTTAAGATGTTCTCAGATGACCCTGTCAGGACCCAAAACTCTATCATCGGTTTCCCAACTTATCCTTGAAACATCCTGCTGAAGACATATTTTTAATTTTCATGTTAAGAAAGCATTGATCATTTTAACTGCTACTGAATCAAGTCTTGTGTTTGAACAGACGCAGATTTCTGGTAACTTAGAGCAATCCTTTCTCCACCTGAGCTTGCGGACTTATCCAAACAACTGAGACGATGTGAGGGTGGGCCAGGGACAGGGAGAGGAGGGAAAGTTGCCTGAATTATCCTGGCTAGCCCTCTTCTCTAGCCACACACATCAACTGTTCCTTTACTGAGCAAACCAACTTTCCAAGGCAAGCCTTAACTTCTGTAAATGGGTGGCAGTTTGGGACCTAAGAACTGACAATAACTCACCTGTAGGGGAGCCTGGACTACCACTGGACAGTTCCACTTGTTAAAAAGCACCCCCCCCCCTTATTCTGGACCTTTTCTGTCTAAATTCTTGTCTAGCAAAATTTACAAGCCCAAATTCTCCCCATATGATCACTCCCCAAGACTTTTTTCCAGACGAAGCCATTGCTCCCAATTTCCTCTCTGCTCTACCACCGTACCTGATGGAGTTCTCCCTTTGCACAGTGGGTACTCAGAGTTCTTACTTGCTATCTAAATAACTGGTGGATAGAGTTGGATCATATTCTAATGAGGAACTTGGACTTGTTAGGGACAGGATGGCTCTGAGGTATGGGCAGAAAAATCCTTCTTGAGATTTGAAGGATGCCAACAAAATTGACTATGTCCTGTCAATCCACTTTCAGTCTAAAAAGGTATTTGTTGTGCGTTCTTCTTTGGGGTTAAGTAGTGCCTTACCACAAAGTTCTACTTTTGAATGAATGACCACCTGAAAGAGGGAGCATGCAAAATGCCTGGTACATACGTGCTGAATGTATTTATAAGTGAAATCGTAAATCGGCTTTTCTCATTGGGAGAGCACATAGGGGTGAAGGGGCTGGATGCCTGGGAGAGACAGATAGGTCATAGTACATAAAACCTGAGTAGAGACATGAGATGCATTTAAGATATATCTGTCCACCTTAAAACTCTGCTAAGGCCAACTCCATGCCCTTAAACCTCAGACCAGTTTTCTCTTTATACCCAGGGCAACAAGTATCATCTGTGTGCTGAAACGCTTGTGTTTATGCGTTTCTCCACCTTCCAGAAGCTTCATGGTGGAAGTGGAGCCAGAGCCAGGATACAATTCCTTGGCCCTCCCATGTTTCTCAGCTTTGAAGTAGGAGAATATAGGAGGGAAAAAAGGATGCTAATGACCTCTGAGAGGAGAATGATTGCTTGTAAGATTGGCCCTGAAATCAACCTGGAAATCCAACAAAACAATGTTCAACACATAAATTAGTTTATCAAATTATTCTCTCTTAACTATTCTGTTTTTCAGTAAACCAAAATGACCTCTAAGTACTTCCCAGATGGACCGCCCTGAGGTTCTTCCTTTAAAATGGGCAAGTGATGAGTGATGATTGATCAGCCTGCTGAATCCTTCACTTAAGAACTCGTCAAGAGAAAGAAGAAAATAGACTCAGCTAGCTATTTTGATTTGGCAGTGAGCTCAAATAAGCATCCATAAAACAGAAAATATTTTTGACAAGAGATGTCATTTAAACACATGTGGAGTCCCTCTGCTGTCATCCAAGAATAAAACCCTGGCTGACTCCTATGTATTTTTCTTCTTCTTCTTCTTCCATGGTCACTCGGGATGGGCCATAAGAGAGATCAGGATTCTTCATTCACTGCATGCCCTAAGGTTTTATGGACTTTGTCTCACCTTTTGAAATCCCCCATCCCCTACTGCTGCCCCAAGTTTCGTTTTACGAATCAGCAAAAGCCTCAGCCAAAGGGAAAGAAGTTTCCTTCCCACTGGAGTGGAATTCAGGAATTTATCTTCCTTAAGGTCTGGAGTCAAGCTAAATTATGTTACCTGGGGATGTTGCCAAAATACAGGTCTGTTCTCTGTTTTGAATCATGAAACCACTAGTGGTATAACCTTATGTCCAGATATTTGAGATGAAAAACACCAGCACGTAATGTGTGTTTTACAAAAGAGGGTTGCCAAGTATGTTATGCCTTCAACCTAGCATTACTGGTAACTGACTACTGACCTTCAACAAAAAGGGCAGGCGAGATGTCCAGGGCTATCTCTCTCTATTTATGTTTAAGTGGTATTCACACATTAGTTGAAGGATGACTCAATGACCATCCTCCCCCAACATCTCCCAGGTAGTTTGCCACATATGTCCTGTCTTCTCTTCTTTTTTTAGTCTGTAATGTCCACTGTTCACTCTCCCGGGTTACACAGCAGAGAGGGGGCATTTTCGGGCCAGCCTTTTACTTGGAGGGTCAATAAAGGAGTTGTGTCCAGTTATCACCGGACTTAATTTTAATGTCTTTACGGTCATGTTTCTCTTAAGGCTTCGTCTTATTCTGCTAGGTAGGTGATGAATTCACTTTGAAGAAGGTTGATTGGTTGGTCAATCAAGGTCCTACTGCTGAAAGTTGACTGGCACTCAACTGATTCACTGTTCTCACTCAAGGTGTCTTTCTTCAGTGATAAAAATATTTGCTAATAATCACCTGATATTTAATTTTTTTTTCTTTTCCAGTAGTGCAAAAAACAAATCTTGAAAATAGTATATAATAGCACTGTCCAATAGAAATATAAGCCACATATGTAATTTAAAAATTTCTAGCAGCTACATTAAAAAAAGTTTTTAAAAAAGGTGAAATTATTTTTCACAATATATTTTATTTAACCAAATAGACCTAAATATTGTCATCTCAACATGTGATCAATATAAAAAATTATTATGAGCTATTTTACATTCTTTCATATTAAGTCTTCCAAATCCAGGTGGAATTTAGGCTTATAACATATTCCAATTTGAATTACCCACATTTTCAAGGGCTCAGAAGCCACATGGAGCTAGTGGCTGCCATACTGGCAGGCTTAGGTGTAACACTGCCCTCCCTGCACACTCATTGATCTAAATGGGAAATTTGGGAAAGGGGGAGAATAAGAATGTTACCCAGGCCTTCTTTTCCGCATGGTAGCAAATTGAAGTACATTAAAATGTATAGATATTGAAATGTAAATAACTTATACCATATCTAAAAATACTCTCAGGTCACTTCGATTCTATTCCTTTTTAGTTAATATAGATCATCCTTGTATAATAGAAAAATCAAGCTGATTTTTTCCCTTTTAGGGTAAAGGACATGAGGATATTCAATAACGAAGGCAAGGCGCTGCCACTTTGGGCTATCGTCTGGCAGACTCCAATGGTTAAACACAGAGTTGCCACAGGACTCAGCAATTCCACTCCTAGGTATATACTCAAGAAAGTGAAAACACACATCCACACTAAAACTGGTACACAAATATTCACAGCAGCATTATGCATAAGAGCCAAAAAGTAGAAACAACCTAAATACCTATCAATGGCTGAATGGATAAATGTAGTATTATATGTTCATACCATAGAACATTATTTAGCAAAAAAAAGGAATTAAATACAGACACATGCTATAACATGAATGAACCCTGAAGACATTATGCTAATAATGAATTAATAATGAAATAAGCCAGATACAAAAGACCACATATTATATGATTTCACTTATACGAAATGTCCAGGACAGGCCAATTGATAGAGACACATGTCAGCTTAGCAGTTGCTGACGGGTAGGGGTAGCTGGAGATTGAGAAAAATGGGGTGTGAGTGTTAATGGGTACAAGTTTCTTTTTGAGGTGATGAAAATGTTCTAAAATTGATTGTGGTAATGGCTGCACAACTCTGAACATACTATCGAACTGTATACTTTAGATCAGTGATTGCATGGTATGTGAATTATCTCTCAATTAAACTGCTATAAAAAATAATGGAGGGCTGCCCCCAGACATCTAAGGCCTCTGCGTGCCACACACATTTTATCAAGGGATCATATGAGACTGAACATGTAACCACATGTGTATGGACATATAAGCATTCTATTAATACAAACAAACAATGGTTAAAATGTTGAAGCCTATATTTTTCTTCCGTTTGAAAAAGCCAAAGTAGAGCAGCCCCAGGTTAATTTCTCCCTAGCCAGAGTTTATTAAGTAAAGTGCAGTATCTCAGATGTAAGCCCTTCCCAGCAACTATGGAGAAGCCAGCTCTTTCCATGGAGTGGTGAGGGGTAGTTTGGGAAGAGGGGTCAGGCTCTGCAGAAGCACAGGCTCCTGCAAACCCTTCTGCCCACCTCATTAGGGTCGGCTCAGCCCTCACCTACCACTTCCTCCTCTTTGGTTCCCAAAATGAGCTTCTCACCTCAGACCTGGCTTTCAGCATCAGCAATTCCAGAAAGCAAGTTACTTACTCTTGGCAGAGTATTATCCTCATTGATTTTTCATTTCATACTTCTTTTACAATGTTTTGTGTTAGGTTTGGTTTGTTATTGTTTTGCTTCCCCCAAATCAAAAATGTTTCCAGCACCACATCGTCACACCCATGAAGCGACAGCTGCTGAGTAAAAAAGTGCTTATTATCTCTACTTGATATTTAAGACATTTGGCAATAACCAACCAAACCAAAAGATCTATTAAAATCAAGAAAGTAATAAACACCCCACACACAAAGAAAAACAATTAGTTGCCCAATCATCTCAATGCAGTTAAAGGTGATGGCTGCCTGGCTGCCTGTGTCATTAACATCCAGCGAGCCTGGAGCCTGGATACCTCCGGGAGGCGCTGGGAGCTCCCCTGTGCTATGCGGGGGCTGCACTGTGGCTCTCCTGCTTCCCTCGCTGACCTCTGAATCTCAGTGGCAGATGCTATCAGTGGCCACAGTAAGCGTCAGGACAACTTGGAGTCACAGATTACAGTATCTGTCTCACTTCATTCTCGTTTTGTCACAAGCCCATTAACAGCTTATTCACTGATGACAGCTACAGCTCTTCTCTCCTATTCCCTCCCTAACTTCCACTCTCTCTTTTTTCCGTATAATACACCATCACATCAGGCGCTCTCAATATTGCTTTTGCCACACAGACCTCTCTGTTACAACGTTTTTGGGGACTGGCGATTTTAATCGAATCAAGCCTAAATTCTTTTGCCTAATTTTCAGCTCCCTAGCCTGGCCCCATCCCCCACCATATAAAGTATACCACCAATTCCTGGTGGGATGGTTCTCCAACTCTCTCCCTCCCTGAGGAACTTTTCTCCTCACCCAGAGTCCCAGACTGCTACAAGAACTTCCTTTATCGTTCCCAATGTCCTCCTGCCTGGATTCGGCTTCACCCCAGCATTCCACTGGCTGCTATTGTTCCATGTCTCAACTCGGCCATAACACCCTTGAGAGCAAAGACCAGGACTTACTCTTCCGATTCTTCCACAGCACCCAGCACAGAGTAGGTGCCTAACAGAGCATTTAATAACTGTCACTGGAGATTGGATCCCACAGATTTCCAGATGTATATGTGTGCTTCCCTCCCAGGTACAGGTCTCAGTCCATTTCCCCATGAATTCAGGCACTTCATGCTTCTCCATGCTATTCCAATATCTTCGTTCTGTTTCTTTTCACCTTAAGGCTCTCTCTACTGACTGCCTGGGGACTCCTCATTTTAGCGCCCCTTTCTCCGATCATGGGTTCCTCCCCTCTCTGCAGAATTAATAACTTCAGAACCTGGTCCTCTATTTATCCTCTATTTCCTTTCGTGCATCTTTCAAACTATAGCATAATTATGTTGATTATTTTTTCTTCCCTGTTTGACCATGAGGACCATCAATACTGGCGCCTTATCTTAGTTAACAAAACCCAGGGTCTAGCACAGAGGCAGTATATAACAGGTTCATAACAGATGCTGAATTTTATTCTCTGAGCTCTCATCTAACCCCCAAGACTCATGCAAATTATAAAAACTCACTTTCTAGTCCTAGTGAAAGTTAACCCTTTTCACAGAACGTGGTTTATGGTCCTCTTCCCCAGCAGGCAGGGTGGGGCTCCATCTGAGGGCCCAGGTGAGTAGGCTCCGGGGACTCCCATTACTCTGGGGACCTACATTTAAAAGCAGTATCTTCTCCCTCCAGCCTTTTAAAGATGGTCCCTTCTCACCTGCTTTCTGGAGAGAGAGGGCAAACAGGAACAGACCTAAACAAATAGTTAACTGTGGAAAGTTTGTGTTTCATACCTTCTTTTCTGAGCTCCTGCTCCACATCTAGAAACTTTTCTTCTCCCATCTTGGGTGCCTTAGATCCAAAGCTCCTACAACCTTTCATATCTCTGAAAAATCAATCTCTTAAAAACAACTTCACTGATTGCACCTAGATTTTAGGAAGGAAGCAATCTGGTTAAATAGATCACTCTAAAGTACAGAAGACTAT
Organism: Rousettus aegyptiacus; assembly: GCF_014176215.1. Classification (NCBI taxonomy): domain Eukaryota; kingdom Metazoa; phylum Chordata; class Mammalia; order Chiroptera; family Pteropodidae; genus Rousettus; species Rousettus aegyptiacus. Next base: position 55,406,287 of record NW_023416287.1, on the reverse strand, counting down.
TAGTAACCACCATTCTTACTAAAACTTCTTAGTGTGTTTGAACATCACAAGAGCTCTATAATCTTAAGTTTAAACACAAAATAAAGTAAATTTAGCGGAAGCAGAGAAAACCTTCTCAGTGTTTTCCTGAAGATGCAAACAGACACCTGGATCTACCTTAGCTGGAGATTTTGGGGCACTTCAGAGCAGCTCCGTGCTTCCCTCAGCCCTCTCCCTCTATCTGATGCTAGAAACTCTCAGACTGCCCACTCCCCATTGCAGGCCTTGGTTTATCTTCATCCTTCTCAGATGTACCCCCTACTGTTTTTTTTACTTTTCCTAGATTTGAGTGTGTGCTTTGATTACTGCTTGATTTGAATGGAGCCTGAGCTTCTGCCTCCCCTGAATTTAACTATGGAAAAAATGTTCAACCACACACAGGTGCTTCAGGAGAGGCCTACTAGATTGTGAGGTCAATGCACATTATAGGCATGCAAAACATATTACTCTTCCTTTCTCAAATATCTGGTGAGGTGAGGAACTGTCCTAGGTACAATGGTGAACAAAACAGACACTTTCTCTGCAGGGGTTTGCTCACTGCTTTACTTCCCTAAAACCCTGGCCCTTCCTCACACCCTCAATCCCAAAGCCTGCAGAACTTTCTGCTACCTCCGTCTTCTCTTCTCCTCCCCTAGTTCTTTTCCATCCTCTTCCTTTCTTTGGCACTCCGGGAACTGCAAGTTCTTCAGCTCTCTCCAACTGTGAATATACCTAAATCCACGCAAGTGCTCGGCAAAGAAAAGACGACTTTCAATTTATCAGAATTCACCTTTTCTAAGTATTTGCATTTACAAACAGGAAAAAAATAACATTCTCTCTTCTTTCTTTTCTTTCTTCTTCCTTTTATTCTAATGCTGACTAATTTATAATTTTCAAAGTTAGGCTAACTATTAAAAGGCAGAGAGGGAAGGAATTGACCTAATAATGTCCCAGCTTTAAAAGGACTAGCTCACAAGTTTTTTAAATATGTGTTCCCACTTTCATAACCACAATCTTGGAGGAAGGGAAAAAGCCCCAAGACATAGAGACCACCGGTATTCTTTTCTTTCCTTCTTTTTTTCTTTTTTTGTAGATTCTAATATTTGGTCACTAAACAAGAAGGTGAGATAGTCACAGCTTCCATTGGGCTGTATTCGAGATAACGGGCATGCCTAAAGTGATTTTTTTTCCTTTGTTGATAACTAGTGGATTCATTTTCATTCAGCATGTCTTGCATTAACATGAGAAGCACAAAAAAAAATCCATAATCTGATAAATATAAACAGATCACTGAATTAAAAGAAACTGTCAAATTTTCTTAGGATTATTAACGAAAATGTTATGCTTTTTATTAAATTTGCAGACACTTGTACTTGAATAATTACCCACTGATTTTATAAGGCTTGGAGGGAATAGAATCTTCCATATTTGAGCATAGAAATCTAGAATCAAATGAGTTCGAAACACTTAAGCCTGTGAAATGCTTCAATACCTCTAAGGTTACATGAAAATAACATATAACCAAACGGAAAACCAATAATCATGGTATCACCAATATTTTGAACAAAACTAATGAGAAGAGAAGAGAGTTCTTCATCTGTCAATTTTTGCCAATTAAACTTGGTATCAAATATCTGGGAAAATAAATCTGGAATGAGGGTACCAAAATATTTATTCTGAATTGTTAAAGTAGGATAAAGAGTAAAAAATAATACATACATGCACACACAATATATATGTAACTATATGTGTGTGTATGCATACACACACAAACACACACACACGTTTTTAAATTGAATGTAGTAACGGAATAGAGGCTGGATCACATTACAGATGTAAATCCATAATACCGTGTGGCCTAAAGAAGTTCTCAAAACCATCTATTCCAATCCCTTTATTTTGCAGAAGAGCTTATTTGAGACTCAGAAAGTTTACATCATTTTTTTTTGAAATTCGCATAGCTAGTTAGTTGATATGTAGCAAAGGGACTATAATTCTGATCACCATGCTTCCAATTCAGACCTCTTCAAATACCCAGTGATGCACATGTATGCACAGAATATATACACACGTGTAGATATGTGTGTGTCTATATAGACAAAGGGAGAGAAACTTCAAATGAATTACTGAACTCAACTTTTTAAAATCTAGTTCTCTTTGTCCTTCTCTCTTGATTAATAATGAGTATTTATGGAGTATCTTCTAAGTGCCAGACATTGTGCTAAGCACTTCACTTACATTAATTAACTTTCACAATTCCCCTCTAATTTGGCAGTTGTTATTCCTCTTTCCACAGCAAGTAAATAAGGGGTCGGTAGAGTAATGCACATGTTTAAGGTCATTCAGGCCCGATGAGATCCTCATTCACAGGCTTCATTGATTATAGGAAGTACATTTTGGTCTATTAAAAATGTAACAAATAGTGAAGGCTTCTGAACCAAATTATTTTATTACACACTTTCTGAATTGTTTGAAATGAACATAGCTGCTGTTATTAAGTAGAGCGGATTCACATGGCCACAGTTTAATAAGAGCTGTGGTCAATGGTATGTGCCACATATGGAGATGGAAATTACTTTCCACCCTCCTTTCACAGGCTTATATCAAACAGATTCTCACACCGTCCTGAACCTTTTCTGTGGAGCAAGGGAACGGGACTGCATATATGTGCCCTTCCCTTGCACAAAAGGGGAAAGGTGGGTGCAAAGGAGAGTCCGGACCTTATCTGAAACCACTGGAGTTTGCCAGTACTTAAGTGGAGATGGAAAGAAGAGGCAGCTCACAATCCATCTGACATGTGGTGCCCTCTATTGTGCCTTCTGAAATTCTGCGGGTGGGAGGGGAAGCAATCTGTAGGCCTGGCTGATACTTTTCTTTTATGCAAATGCACCACTGTTGGAAAACTGTCTGCTTCTCATTGAATTTAAAATTCCCAAAGGCAAAGGCCTTATCTCCCTTCTTTATTGTGCATGATGCCCGACACATTATGGATGGTTAATAAATGTCATGTCATTTTCATATTGCACTAAGAATGGCATTTTCCCATCAGTCTTGCTTGCTTCAGTTTCTCAGCAAATCTCACTAAGTGCATACATTTCCCAAGAAAAAGGCACTGTTTAAGGCTGGTATTCCTTGTTTGAATCTCTTTGGTTAATTCCATTAATACTTCACTCACCTTTTCTCTGGGCCAATAGACTGCGGTCCTCACACTCCTTCCCCATCTGTTTTACTCTTTCCATCCCACCTGGGGAATTTACATAAGAACCTCTGACACCCTATTTCATATTGCTTCCATCACAACAATGGTAGCCCTCTATTCTACATACACTTTATGACTCTTTCGAGGAAGCCTTTGATGAGGCTTACTTAACTGGGCTATTAATAGCATGGACATTTTTAGGAAAAATTTTTGTTTTCATAAGGATTTTTATACCTTTTATTTTCTAAGAAAATTTTTAATTGAATTATAAAATAATAATAATGAATAAAAGTCAAGAGCAGGAACCTTGTTTTATCTATCTTTGTACCCCAGTTCACAGCACATGGAAGGCAATCAGTGAATGCACAGCATAATTATAAATATTCCTATTTTCCCTCAATTATTTCCAAAAATGATTCAACAGTAAGAAATCTCTGAAACATGGGAGGTAAAGCATTCATAAATTCCTTATCAAATGTTCCGGTAAAGTACTAAATATGAGCTATCATGAGGACCTCCTCTTACAAGTACAAAATAAGACCTAAAGTAGGGAAGACTATGGTTCTTTCTCATTTATACTGTTTTGAATAATTGAGCTAAGATCGAAGACTCAAATCTAAAATGTCGGCAATGATTTTTACTTACGCATTTTCCTGCTTCACAGAACAAGAAGGACCCATTAGAAAGGTTATTTCAAATATCAGAAAATAGAGAACATCTTTAAACATTGAGAATAATAATGTAGTCTAGATTTCTGACAGGACTTTTGCAGACTTCTAGTTCCATTCTCCCATTTTCCTGACAGGTCTAAAGTCCTTCATTTTCTGCAGTGTGTGAAAGAAACTGATCTGTGTATGGAAATATTTACACCAAAGAAAACACACACACACACACACACACACACACACACACACACACACACGACCCTAGTATATAAAAAGAGAAGTTGTTTCAATCAGAGCCAAATGTCAGTTTTCAAAAACATAAAGATGATAAAAATGAAATATTGAAAGAAGCAGAAAGTGTTCATAGTTATGACTCAGAACAGGAGACCAATTTCACAATGTTTCCTATGGCAAGAGTTGTATTGACTAAGATTTTAAGACTTTCTCCATTTTTTTCTAAGTTCCTCTTCTGGAAAAAATTGTTTCCTCAAAATCTGCTTAACACTAATGAGAATACTAAGTTCTAAGGAAGCAAAATAACTTGTGTTAATTCATTTATCCATTCCCTTCTATATCATACTGATTCCTTGTTTTTGAAATTTTCTTCTTTTTATAAACTGTCAGAAACTAAGAACTCTGGGTTCTTGAGAGTTCAGCACCTTGTAGCTCCATTTGTAACAAAATTATAAACCATTTAAAAGGAAACTTGTAATTATTTTGTGAATAGACTGAATTTTTCAATGTATTACATAAAAAGTGATAATTTTATCAGTAGAGCAAATTATAAATATAATGGATCAGATTATAATTAAATTATATTGTTATTTAATAGTTAATAATCATTGTCCAATTTAACATTAAATTATAAATGTAATTGTGTATTCATAATATTACATATTATGGATTTTAAGTTACGGATAATAGTGGTCAGAGTGCTTAAGTCCTTACCATGCATTCCATCCCAAACAATTAGCCCAAGCCAAGTAGAGCCAGCCAATTTTCTTTGTCCATAATTGATTTCGGAAAAGACTGTGACTCAATGTTGGCCAGTGATATGTGAGGGGAAGCCTACTGAAGGCCTTCTGGCAAAGTGTCCTTAGTTCCAAAAAGACACTGAAATGAGGACCGTCTTTCACCTTGTGACCACCTGTGTCACTTTTCATATTGCATACATTTATGTCGTTCTTTCATTGTGCAAGGCACTGCTCTAAGTATTAACTCATTCTGTTCTAAAAACATCCATAGAGGTAGATATTACAAGTAACCCCATCTTTTAGAAGAGGACACAGAGGACACGAAGGGGTTAACTTTTCTAAGGCTATCTTGCAAAGCTGGAAAATGAACCCAGCCGTTCAGCTATGGCATATATTCCCTTACACACAAGGAGGTTATGCTGTCTCTCCACGAAAGCTGCTTTTAGCCCCATTATGTGCTACTTTCCTTAAAATGTATTCTTTGCCACCAAACCTTTAAATTAAAAAAAAAAAAAAAAGGAGGCTCTGCAAGACAACAGACTTCTTTGATACTTTCTGAACAAATTATGGCCCGGATGAGGGACAAAGAAAACAGGAGTGAGGGCAGTAAGATTTTGATGGAGGGAAGACAAAAGGTGAGAGGAGCAGAGAGCATGAGGCCTAGTGGGCTTCACAAAGAAGAGCTGAGGAAACACCAAACCAGGTATGCTCGGCCCTGGGGAAGGGAAGAGCAGAGAGAAGGGGTTGAGAGTAGTCAGCAGTTCAATGACAGCCACCGTTTAGTGCAGACCTGCTATATACCTGGCTCCTCACATATATTATTTATAGGTTTTATAATCCACATACCCTGTAAAGAAGGTATAGCTTGTCATTCCCATTTCACAGATGAGCAAAGTGAGGCTTAGAGACATTAGATGCCTTCTTGTAAAGGGTTAAGCCAGCAGGTGGGCCAGGACTGTCCAATTCCAAAGCATTGCTTCCAATTAGTCACCATCCTGAACATCGAGGGCACCAATAGGGAACGTGAGAGAGAGAAAAAGACTCTAGGTCACAACCGTGCTGAGGACCTGGCCTTCCCTCAAAACCCATGGCTCTAGGACATCTTTCTCATTCCTGGGGGGTCGCCAAATGAACAATTCAAATCTTTCAAGGAAAGTTTCTGAGTTCATCTGTTTTAAATTGCTTGGAGTTGTTAGCAAAAGGAATAACTGTTTCCCACCCCACCCCAACAACCAAAAATTGGGAACAACTGAGTGTCTTCATGCTGTCCTAAGAAGAAAATGGCTGAGATTTTTTTTCTTTAATTTTTCCAAAAATAAAAACAAACCACATTAAGCTTTAACTTAATTGTAGGAAAACAATTATTCTTCCTCTTCTTCCCACACTTTTACCAAGATTCATAAGTCAATGAAAACCAGGGAAGGCAGCGGGGAGGTGGGTGGGGCAGATTATACTTAAAATGATTGAAAAATTTAGGGCTCAAATGTTCAATCTATACATATTATGAAATTATGGAATATAAAACCATGTATAAACAGCTGCTGATTCAATCCACATACATCTCTGATAATTTATTTTCCCCCTCAACATCTTGGGATGACTTGAGAATGGACATATCTGTGTGCTTCTCAGTCATCAGGAGAATAGAAAGAAGAGTCAGGACTGAAGTCGAGTTGAATCTAATGTTGGCCAGGCCATTCAGCCTCATCAGCTTCAGTTTCCTCATTTGCAAACTGAAGATAATTTCCACCTCAAAGGATTTCTGGGAGAATGAAATGAATGAATGAATGGAAAACTGCCTAGAGCAGGTTGTTATTCAAGAGAAGAAGCTTAATGGTTTCTTTCAAATGAGAATGGTGGGGGGTAAAAAAAAACATAATCACATGGGAATGTGATGTTGGACAAAGAAGACTAGGCAGAGAGGATCTGACCTAACCAATGAGAAGTTCCTGACAGGAAAAGAAGTGAAATCTGGATAAACACTCTTGTTAAGGGAGGTTGTGAAAATCATTTTATCATTTATAATGATAAAAATTAGGAAATCTCCTCAGGTTATTTAAAAAGAAAGTGATAGCTGGTAAACTCCCTTTCTCTGGTCTCAGGGACCCCACCTGCTTCTCTGGGAGCAGAAGCGAGAGGGGCAAGATGAGCTTTCCTGCTAACCCCCTCCCTCGCAAAGTGATTCTGCCAGAGAATCTCTTTTTCGAGATACTTCTCTGCATGCCATTTGACATGAAATTCTTATACAATCAGAAATATCAGCTCCATTAGGATCTGCAAAGCCACATGAACAAAACCCTCCCACAAAGTGATGTAAATGGCTTTGAACATTTCAAAGAAATCCCACTGAGGCATCAAATCAGACTCTTGTTGCCTGACCTTAACTCGTCTCTCTGCCCAGGGTCAGTCCTTTGCCTGATGTTGTACCCTTTCCATTTAGAGATGTTTGGAAAAGGTGCGACTGAAAGGACAGCCTCATGCTGGGTATATTTAGTCATTCCCCACAGGAAATGATGGAAATTCCTGGCATTCTTATCAGGGAAAGGGGTGAACTAGGTTGGTGTCAGCCTTGAAGGGCTGTGGTGAGAGGAATGCGTGCAGTCCTCCTTTGTAGTTGGAGGTAGATAACTTCAAAGTGGCGCCTTCTCCAAATCCAGAGATGAAGCCAGGATTCTGGGAAGAGGCCCAGGAGAAGAGAGACAGGCAGCTTGGTCCCCAAGCCCAAACAACCACAAGTTGAGGCATCCAAGTGTTTATCTTGAGCAGCTTCCCAAAGACAGTTCAGCATCCTCTTGGTAAACTCTTTCAACCCTCTCTGCATTGAAAGCAGAAACTCATCATGTGCCTCGGAAAGAACCTTTCTTTCTGGCTATTTGGCTAAGTATATCTGTGCTGCTATTTTGCAGAAGCCCATGAAGTCTTCTGCACTGTTAGACTTTCAGTTACTCTAAACCTCTTGGCAGGAAACAGCTCAACAATTTACTTAGAGTCACTAATTTGAAGTTTCACATGTTGATCTTTTGGGGGAATGGGTTTGGAAGGAAGGGATGGCAGGTAAGAAGTAGAGTGAGAAGGTGTTCTGGAGTAGGGCTGGGCTGTACTCAATATGGATTTCTCAGACTGCTTCCACATGCACGGCACTGTGCAGGTTACACTGTTAAAAATATTCTTACTAATCTGAAATTATTATTCAAGGGAAGAGAAAAGGCCCAGCTTGTTTGAAATTATAGGTACAAGAAGGCCTGTGAAATTGTAGATAAACAAAACTATTCAAGGACACAGTTCCATGAACACTTAGGAAAAGGTATCAGATACCCCCTTTTACGGCTGTAAGCCCTAAATAATTTTTCAGCAGTTCTTTTAGAATTTTCCCACTTAGTTTTGAGCTCTCCTCCATAGAGAATGCTTCCTTTTACTTTTTGTTACTTTTTCACAGTTTGTAATTTTTCAGATCTTTTTCTTTCATAGATATGAGTACTCCCTATAGCAGAGCTCCAAGGAAGCAATTCTGTCAAACACTAACAATGAATGTTTCCAGCTGCCCCCAGTTGCTCATGGTTGACCCTAAATCTACCTGCAATTGTCACAGGCAGAACCATGTATCTCCTGCTCCTCCATCATTCCAATATTCAACATCCTATTATAGTATCAGATCATACTCCAAAGATAACACTATAGACCCCAACGTGACCAATGAAACAAAGGTGGTCTATATCACTACCCCCCCCCCCCCGCCATGATGACATAGGGGCAAAGTGAACTCCAGAAGGAGGGCCGAGGATACCGAGGGTGGTGTTTGCCATTGGGCCCAAACACTGCCTTCCAGGGTGCTGGGGCAGAGAGCCTCTGTCCCTAGGTCTTCCCTCTCTCAATTCTCAGCAGTAAAGCAGAGGGTATGATGGAACAAGAATCCATGAGGCTGCTGGAAATTGGAAGGCTCCATGGGCCTCCTAAATCCTAGGCACCATGTTCAAGCAGCAAGGCCAAAAGGTTGAAGAGGGAACCTAATATCAGAATAATGGGCACCACTTACAGAACACTCACAGAGCCAGGCTCTGTGCTAATCCAGAATCCCATCTAATTCCACAACACCCCCATGAAGTAGGCCTATTATGACCCAAATTTCATGAGAGGAAACTGACACTTTACAATATTACGCAATAATGGGCCCAAGGTCATAGAGTTAATGAGTGTTGGAACTCAGATCCAAACCCATATACTTGGTCTCAGCACCCACACACCTAGCTACTGACCCCCCAAAATGAAAAGCAGCCATCAGGTGGAAAAGATGACACCTGGCCTGCTGGCCTCATAGAGTTGTGAAGAAAAAAAATCAATTGTAAGTCTTTTGGGAAGATAAAAATGATACGTGAACGTGAGCTGGATTTGTTATGATCATTTCTACGTGCATTAAAAGGCAGGATCTGGAGCTGATCCTTCTTCCTGTACTTCTCCCCTTCGCCTGTGGAATTTTGATGCACTTTTCCCTTGGAACTGAAATGACATTTTTCTTTCCTCCTACATATCATTTTAATAAAAAATTTTTTTAACTTGAATGCATTCATACTAATCATATGACTAATCAAAAGGTTTTGAAAGACATTTTTGGATTAATTTATCGTAAATTCCTCAATTTATAAATTTATATTTATTCCTTAGAATATAAACTTCTTTTCTTTCTCTTTCTGCTAGCTATAATAATAAAGGTTTCTAGAGCTATGTGTGATACTTTTGAAGAAAATAGTAACTGGGAAAGAAGTAGAAGATATCATTGTAGCACATATCATATTCTATCTATAGAAAATAAAAATTAATATACTGGCACCTCATGTTCCAGAGGATGAATTCTGCCAAACTGTAACTATAGTTATATCCCAAATTAATTAGCTCTGCATACTGCAGCCAAAAATCACTGACCCTTAGAATCTGATTAAATTTACTTCATTAACCTTTCAAAGTTGCCCCTCATTGAAGCTTTGGTCAGAGGAGAAAATCAGTGGCAAACTCATCAGATTTTCCTGCCTGGGAAAAGGGACAAGAAGCTTGACATACAGAGAGACTCAAGAAAAAGAAAAGACCTGATTGAGACCAAAGTGCAATAATGAACTCCCGAATAAAAAAGGGATGACTGTCCTAAAATAATACCACACCACACGAGGTCACTGGGAAAGGCCACCCATTTTGCTCTTTATTGTAACATTGCACTGAATTTGAAAAAGCACAATATTATTATGTAAACAGCTTTGACTTTATGTAGCAAATGCTTCTGAATAACTATTTATGAACAACTTTGGAAACAAACCACCAGGTAACAATTTGCTAATACAGCAGCCCCTTTGCCCTATGGATATTAACTCCTGGTTCATCTGTAGCCTAAATTCAGTTTGTGATCATCATACTTGCACAAAAAAAAACAAAAGTACCTAAAATTAGACAATAACTAAACTTTATGTTATGTAGTCTACTTTTGCAAAAATAAAAGCCAACGATATTACCATGTTCAGAGGTGAATCTCACCTTTTTACATCTCCAGGAATGAGGTTCCAGATCTGTCACACTGATACCCAGCAGTAGCTATGCTAAAATATCCAGAGAGTGATGACGGCCCTCCCTCTCAGGACAGTGATCTCACCACCTTTGTCTCTGTAGTGCTGCACCTTCAAAGCACCTGTCCATCTGGTCTCTCTCTTAGTCTCACCAAAAGCCTGCAAGGTAGACTTACCCACCTTGGCAGGTGTCACTCTGCTCACTGGGCAGATGAAGTATCTTAGGCCCACAGAGTTGAAGAAATTGGTTTCAAGTCACAAAAGTAGAAGAGGCCCTACAAGGCTGCCTTCCACTACCACCTTACACCAACTTCATCTTCCTTTAATGGTTAAAGTTTAACCATACCTGAAGGAATGGGTTCTTGGGTTCTGTTGCTTTCGGTGACAAGCTCTGGCCCCTTCTTAGGAACTGATAATCCATTTGCTTTCTATAAAACTAGGTCGAGAGTCCTAAGCTCTGCAAAAGTGGTGAAGCTTCCCTGGTGTGGCCAGATTGGGAGTCCAGACCACATTAGGGTTCCAGAACTACAGGGACCCTTCTAGGACACAGAAGTTGAGAGATCATCTCAGCCTGAATGCTGGACCCTTCCCCAAAACTGCTCTAGCCTGGGAGTTAGAAGACCCAGCATCCAAACCCAGCTCTGGCTAACCTACTTTAGCAAGGACTTATCTGGTCCTCACCTTCCTTATCCGCAAAATTAAAGGCTGATTTAGATGATCTCAAAGGCTCTTCCATCTTCAAAATTCTTCTCTACCCCTAGGCTGGATATCCAACACTTTGCCTAAAAGCTGAATCCAAGAATCCTCAACATCAGAAAGTCTCTTTCGCAGCCTCTTCCAAGGTTTCCGTTTTAATTTCATCCCTTTCCCCTACTTGTACCACTTGGCATCATTCTCTTCATGCCTTTCTGTTTACGTTGTCCAATATTTGCATGTTGTTATAGTGTCTTCTCTGAGTCATTACCAGTTTCTGATTTCCACACATAATTTAACCATCGTACATAAAATCCTTTTAGCAACATTTTTTTTTAACCAAATCCCCACCCATTTAGCTAGTTACACGGTCACAAAATTTTAAATAAAATTTCTCTCAAGGTCACTCTTTTTAAGAAACTCTTTCTCTTGGTTCTTCATGCTTCTATTGATTTTGAAATACATACTGTCAACACTTATTTCGCCTTATTTTCACAAGTTTTATTTTCCTCTTTATTTCTGCCTTTTCGTTTTTGTTTTATTTTGTTTTCCTTTCCTTTAAAATTCTTAGTTTCACCTTCACTCCTACTACCACCTTCTGTGAACTCACCCCAGGAAAACAGAACACAAGGTACCAATCCAGAAATATGCAATTGTGTAGATACAGAACCGCGGTATGAAGGAGGGTAGAGAGAACTGAGTGTGAGCCACTTTGCTAGCATATGAATGGAGGAGCTATGGGCTTGATGCCGCTGCATTCCCATTTTAAAGCCCTTTTTTTTTTCCCAGAAAGAAATGCAGAAGTGTGTGTCCAGAAGGAAAAATGCTAAAACAATGAGGGAGCCAGAGCAGCTGGGGGTTGTTAACTTTAATCAAAGTCCAGCCAGGATTTTTTTTAAGCAACAGGAAGTAGATTCATTCTTTCATAGTCTTTCCTCCCTTGCCCTCCCTCCTTCTCTCTCTCTCTCTCTCTCTCTCTCTCTCTCTCTCTCTCTCTCTCTCTCTCTCTCTCTCTCACACACACACACACACACAAAGGCACACATACATAAACACACACATGTGCATGCACATTCTCTAATTTGTTTCTCCTCTAATCTTCATTGCCAAGGCACAGAAACTAGCTGAACAGAAAATCTCAGTTCCCTTTATCTTTGGAACTCTGCAGTGTTCATTGGCAGTTCAAAGCCAAGTTGCAGAGCACAGCATCATGGTCAAAGAGAGAAGGGCACCCGTGCACAGCAGCCCAGGAGGCACAGGAGTGTGTATTAGTCCCCCACGGCTGCTGTAACAGATTACCACAAATGTGGTGGCTTAAAACAACACAAAATTCTTCTCTTACAGTTATAGAGGCCAGAAATCTGAAATCAGCTTCGGTTGGCTGAAATTAAGATGTTGGCAGGGCTGCACTCCCTCTAGAAGCTCTGAACAGTAAAACCGTTTTCTTGCCTTTTTTAGCTTCTTGTGGCCACCTGTGTACTTTGGCTTGTGGCCCCTTCCTCCACCTTCTGCACACATCACTCCAATCTCAGCTTCCATCACTGCCTGCTGCTCTTAGTAGTCAAATCTCCCTCCTCCTTCCTCTTATAAGGACACTTGTGATTTTTAGAGCCCTTCCAGATAACCCAGGATAATCTCCATATCTCAAGCTCTTTAATTTAGTCACATCTGCAAAGTACTTTTTGCCATATATGGTAACATTCAGGCTGCACGGATTAGAATCCAGACATCTTTGGGAGCCATATCCGGCCCACTACGGAGAACCTGTGTCTAGTTGGGTTTATGGGAAAATCCTTCCTCTCACTATCCACTCAACATTGACTAAGTTAGGAGCATGGGGCCCGAGAAAAGAGGAAAGATGTTTTCTAAATAACAAAACAAAGAAATCTCATGAATTTTTGTTTCTGTCTTGTCACAGGTTTACCTTTCCTACCATGTTTTGCCTAATAAGCCATCTGGTTTGTATTCAGCGAATCCCATAAGCATCCCATGCCTACACACAGCTCCTGTTCCACTGCCCTCAGCATTGTGAGAAATCATCCACCTGTTAAACGGAAACTCAATTTCCAACCAGAATTGGGCCCCAGAGCCAGACATGTTCATGTGTGTCAAAGGTCCAGTAACAGTCTTGTTACTATATCCCAGAACAAGCACAAAGAAGGAAAAGAGCTTAGTTAGAACTCACCAAACCGCTTGTAACCGAAGGACTGCACCTCCTCCTCCTCCACGAAGTCGTCTGCAGAAGAAAAGGCACAGTGTTAAGCCCACTGAGGCCCAAAAGTGCCAGGTCAGCGAGGGACTCAGCCACTCCCATCTCCACCTGCCCCACCGGCCACTTCATCGCAGTGGCTTTCCTTCCACTCCTGGAACACGCCACACTTTCTAAGAAACACCACAGGGTCTTCCTCTGTTCTTTATGCAACTCCTTTTAATTCAGGTCTCAGCTAAATTGTCAAACATTCAAGACGCCTTTCCTAACCACCACCCAGCCACTCCTTGTCACACCACTCTATTTTAATATTACTTTCTGATATCCTCATTTGTGTGTGTGTGTGTGTGTGTGTGTGTGTGTGTGTGTGTGATCTTAAGTCCCATGACCAGATGTTTTTCCTGTCTTGCGTCATGAATGAATCCCCTGTACCGAGAATGGTGACTGTCACAGAACAGGGTCTTAATAAATTTTGTTGAATGAATGCCTAAATAATTAACTATCCAAGAGTTAAGTTATCTTTACACAACTGAGCCTACAGCCCTTCCTTTCAGATGCTGGGCCCTCGGGTCATCTCTTCCACCAACTGTGGCAGCTCAGGAGCATAGCATAACTCCTGCAGTGACAACCAAACCCTTCCCGACTTTCCTTCCATTGGGTAACTGGGACTGACAGATGGTTTCCCAGTAAATGCATTTCAAAAGACAGCCTTGCTGTAGGAATTCCTAAATTTTTAGCTACTGTGGAAACAAGAGAGATATTAGTCCTCCAAGCTTTCTACAAAAAAAACAAAAAAAGCTAATCCCCTTTCTGCTGTGAATATGATACAATTTCTTATCACATCAGTAAAGAACTTTTCATTTTACAGTTCTTCCAGGTGTGGGTCTGACAATCTATTCTGTAATTAAAGGACACTTTTGAAGACAAGTAAAGGTGTTAAGACCAGGCCTTTCCCGGGAGCCCTAACCAATTACTCTTGAGTTGGTCACCATTACTGTGCCAGCCCTCAGCTTTCCCCCTACATGCAATCCAGCTCAAAGGCATTGCTTTGGCACTTACTATGGACCAGAGACTGCCAGGCAGTAGGGCTTCAGAAGTGAGTGAAACAAGGTCACTTCCCTCAAGAAGCCAATAGGCTTTTAAAAGAGAGAGGCAAGCAGGGAGAAAATAATGTCTCTGTGATTGTCTTTTACAGCCCCCCAAATGGGACACAGGATCTGGCTATATCTGAACCTTGACATGTTATGGAGAAACCATAGATGTTATGATGTCTATAATAAAATGTGGTGAACCTTAGAACACTATAGTTTGTTATGAAATGCTATGAAAACACATGTGAGAGAGCAATAACTTTCACCAGAGAATAGAGAATGATATCTTTGTATTTTTACCATTGTTTCCTTATTTAGAGAACAGGGAACAGATCTTGTTTGGAATCCAGAAGGCCGGGTCTATAAGTAAAGTAGTCCTCTGATGTCAAGGATTAAAGCTTTAGTTCTTTCTACGTGGAAGAACATGCTCACAACCAAGAGAACAACACCTTTTTCACCGACTCAATGACTGGTTAGTTCAACAAATACATATGAATCCTCTAACTCTGTGTCTCCTTTACTAATTCAATCCTATAAATGGCTGAGAAGCTGAGTCTAGTCTCAGTGAAAGAGAAACCCTTATCTGCTGCTTCTCGTTAGAAATCCATGAATTTACTTATTCATTCTCTAAATGTTTGCAGTCTAAGGGAGCTGATGAGACATGAAGATAAGTAATGATGCCACCCAGACATCAGCTTCACCTGCCAGCTCCAGCCCCTCCACCACTGCGCCACGCCAGCAAAAGAATCTACTCACAGGCGGACATTGTGGGCCAAAGAGGCATCAACTGAAGATTTCACAGTGGAAACAAAAGAGCAGTTTATGCTGCACCCTCAATAGCAAACAGCTTAAAATTTCCCGGTAGACATTTCTGTTCTCCCCCAAAGCTTCTTTTCTGCAGGCCCACCATTAGTTAGTTTGTTTGTTTTCTTTTTCCTCTGATCTTTTTTTTCCCCATGCAGCATTTAGTCTGACTGACTCCTCTTCCCTTCCTGAAATTTCTCTGGGAACTTCAAATTACTCATATTTTTGTTATTAAAGCAAAGCTCAGCCTTCCAAATTAACAAGCCCAAACCCATTAGGGGGTTCAAGAAAACAAAGGCCTTACAGGCAACTGCCTACTAGGACTCAAGAAGGATGTTCTGCTTCTTGTCTTAGTCTTCATTCAAAAAGAATTAGGAATTCTTATAGCAGCTATTAAAAGAATACAAATTTATATCTTCTCTAACTCTAAAATTAGATAGAAAATTATGTGAGACATACAGAGTACAAGTAAAGTACCACAAATAATGTCTGACTGGGATTATCTGAAAGGTCTCATACAGAAGTATCTTAAATCAGTCTTTCTTAATGTTTTTTTTTCCTTTGGAGAGAAAGAGAATTTGAGAAACACTTCATACTATATTCCTTTCTTGGAAATTCATAATAGATTCTAAACTAGTAGAGACACTTCAGAGAGAGAGAAAAGAAAAGCTTGTTTAACTTTATTTTACTCAGTGTTTTCAAAAGTAGACTTTTGAATCCTTTTTAATATCCTTAAAAGCTGTGTAGAGTTGGCCTTAGTATAATACATAGTTCAATAGTTAGTATTGGTGTCCTCCAGAGCCCGCTGCCAAATTTTCCCAGCTGTTCAGCTGATGAACAGCCAAGTCAGGCTGGTGATGGAGTTAGGCATTTAGGGAACTGACAAAGAGAAAGATGTAGGAACTGATGGGGCTTGTGGCTGTGTGGACAACCCACATCAGGCTACGAGAGCCATAGGAGAGGATACGAGGTCAAGTGTGCCTAGTGCCTGCACATTTTGGAAGGCAAAAGGCAATGACAGGGCTCACAATGGCTGACAGATGGATGTGAGGAAGTCAAACAGCTAGACATTATGTGCAGCGTTATTTTCTGTCCTCAAAACCTTTTTGTCACACTGTGTAGACCCAAGCTAAGTGCATCCCAGATTGTCTTTATAGTATTGGGGGCCTACAAAGGTAATATACTCAAATAAAGACATTCTCCTTAGAGACTATCTAGTCATTTTAGCAACTGTCTCTGACACAATCTACACTACATAACTGCTACAGTCCTATGTGAGCAAGGAGTTGGTTAAGATTTAAGGCCCCTAAGTTCTGTGATGGCCATAACTTGATACCTGCTTCTGACAGCAGCTTGTCTGGAGAGAAGAGGTAGCCTTCACATACTAAATACCAAAATGTGTTTAATTTGAGTTATATCTATGGGCCTGGACTTTCTTGGCTTCCACAGCTATCCTTCAGCACTTTGATTTTAATAACACTGTCTTTTGCTTGCTTATATCAAATTGTGACTTTTATTTTTTACTTTCCTTGGTAACTGGCACAGAGCCACACTGGCCAAAGGTTTCATGATAGAGAACGTTGAATGGAATTCTGTTGCTGATTCATTCTTTGAGCCTTGCTATTTCAGAGTACCATGAGTTCGAGTGAAGTTTTATTTAGGTAGCTTAGAATACTAAGGGTCATACATAATGTTCCAATCAATCTGTGGACCAAGCTGTGTGATATCCCTGTGGTTAGGAGTTACAGCACTTAACTGTTGGTATGACAGAACTTAACTCCATCTGCTTTATATTCCAGTTCTGGTTTTGACTCCACCAGATGGAAAGCTACTTGAAAACAGGAAACTTGTCACACTGTAACCCTCAGCAACTAGTACATTTTATGGCACATTACAGGCACCCAATAGTTGATGCTGAAAATTAAGCAGATTAGAATTACACAGGTGTCTTTCTCTCCCATTAACTGGTGAATTCCTAAGAAAGACATTAAATCTTTCTCTTTTATTTATTTTTATTTTTTGTATGTCCGCCACATTTGGGAAAAATAAGAGAATTAATACTTAGTCAATAACTACTGAATTTCGGGTACTTCCTATTCCTCATGTTTCTCTGAAGCGCAGAAAAG
Source organism: Rousettus aegyptiacus (assembly GCF_014176215.1). Lineage (NCBI taxonomy): Eukaryota > Metazoa > Chordata > Mammalia > Chiroptera > Pteropodidae > Rousettus > Rousettus aegyptiacus. The sequence goes on along the minus strand of NW_023416287.1, from coordinate 55,388,962 downwards.
CTACATAATTTGACCCAAGGTCTCACAGTTTGTGAGTAGCCAGACCAAGACTAAAACGATGATCGCTGATCTCGCAAACCCAAGAAACTAAACCTTGTGCTAGCAACAGAGAAAGCTAGGAAGCAGTGCTTTATACCACAGAATTCTGAAAAGGCTTAGGAATTTGGGACACAGGTCATTCCAAAAGGAGAACAGAGGTGAGGCTAAAATAGGAGAACTGGTTGAACATCTGTTTAAGAAACAGTTGACTATAATAATAATAATAAAAAAGATAGTAACTGCTAATGAGGATATGTAGAAACTAGAACCCTCATACGCTGTTTGTCGAAATTCAAAATAGTACAGTCATGTTGGAAAACAGTCTGGCAGTTCCTCCAAAAGGTTAAACATTTCTGCTCCTAGGTAGAGGCCCAAGAGAAATGAAAACATATGTCCACGCAAAGACTTGTACACAAATGTTTGTGGCAATATTATTCATAATAGTCAAGAAGTAGAAACATCCCACATGTCCATGAACTAATTAATGGATAAATAAATTTGGTACATCTAAATAATGAAATATAATTCAGCAACAAAAAAGGAATGAAGTACTGACAGATGCTACAACATGGATGAATCTTGAAAACACTATGCTAAGTGAAAGAGGTCAGTCACAAAAGGCCACATATTGTATGATTCCATTTATATGAAATATCTACATTAGGCAAATTCATAGAGACAGAAAGCAGATTTAAGGTTGCCTAGGGCTGATGGTTTTGGGAGAAAAGGGGGGGTCACTGCTAATGGGTATGGGGTTCCTTTATGGGGTGATGGCAATGTTCTAAAATTGATTACAATGATGGTTGCAAAACCTGTAAATATATATTAAAAAGACCTACTGAAATTCACACTTTAAATGGGTGATTATGTAGTATGTGAAAAACAAAAGCAATTGAACCTCTCTGGTCCCCCACAGAGCTGGTTGACTGTCCCTCCCTGTCCACAGCAGAAGATTGGAGGTTTATTATTCAGAGAAGATAAAACAAAAGTTCTGTTGTGAAACCAGGAATAGCTGAGGTAAGAACTATAACAGAACCAGAGGAAAAAGGCGAGAGTTTACACCATGAATGTTCAGACCACTTGGTCCTCTTCTCACACTCAGTCGGCTAAACTTTATCCTCGAGGCAAAAGATTGGAAGGTGTTTCCTGGGAAATCTGAACGGTTTTTTTTTTAAAAAAAGATAAACTAATGATTCTGGTTCCTGGAGGTCTCCACTGAAACAGCCCAACCAGATCAGCCTAAAGTGACTGTCACTGTTCACAAAAGCCACCAAAACAAAGAAGTTCTAATTAACCTTTATAATTCTCTGCTCTTATGTATGAGAATACAGTTAAGGATCTGACACAACCTCTAATATGAAAAGACAAAGATGAAAATAAAGAAACCAGATAAAGCCATTTGGAGGAAACACACATTTTGCAGGATGGTAAAAATTTCAAAAAATATCCAAATCTTATTGTCAGTATCCTTCTAGAGATCATATGTATCCATAAAATAATAACAGAGGACATAAAAAAGGAACTATCAAAGAAAAAAGAACTCTTAGGAATTAAAAATATGATCATAGAAATAAAAGGGTAATAGAAGAGTTAGAATATATAGTTGAAATATTCCAGAACGTAGGGAAAAAAGCAAAGTAAAGACAAGAAAAAAAAAATAGAGAATCAATCCAGGGGGTCCAATATTCAAACACCAGGAATAAGAATGAAGGAGAGAGGCATTAGAAGAAAAATTGAACAACATCTTCCAGTACCAAAGGATATGATTCTCCAGAATGAAAGGGCCCATCACTTTCCAGCACAAAGAAAGGAAAGAGATCTACTCCAAGACAAATCATCAAAAAATTTCATAATACCGAAGACAAAAAGATCTTAAAAGCCTCCAGACGGACAATGAAAATTACTTACAAGAATAAATTTTTAAAAGGTTTCACATATCTCAACAACAAAATTGCAGCTGAAAGAAAATAAATTAGAGTTTCAAAATTCTAAGGCTAAATTCTTTCCAACAGAAATTTCTCAACTAAATGAGTAGGTAACAGAAAGATCTTTTCAGACTTGCAGATTCTCCAAAAGTGTACCTCTCGTGCACACTTTTCTCAGGGAGTTATTGAAGAATGCATGCCACGAAAATAGGAACAAACCCAGAAAGATGTGTATGTGTGTGCGCATGCACACCCTAACCTAACTCTCTCATCCTGAGTAGATCAAAAGGCTCCACAAAAGCTTTTTTCAAGAAGATGAAAATGAGAAAATATTTAATATGTTTGAACATTGCAAAGAGATTTAGGGAAGTGAAAGAGACTTTGGGGATGAATAATGATATACATATACATAGGAAGCTAAACAAACAAAATAAGATTATTAACTCCAGAAGAAATGAAACTACACAGAAAAAAATATAGTCAGCTGTGAATAGCACTTACATAGCTGTAATAATGCAAAAGCTGAATACTGATCTAATCAGGATTGTGACATAACTACATTGCAACGATGGAGGTGTCCATGAGGGTTGTCAGGTGGAGGGTGAAAGAACTAAACCCTCCTCTTCTCTAAAAAGAAGACAATATATAATGCCTAAAGCCAAAATAATAATAGTCTGCAAGAACACCATAAGCTTCTCACTTATAGGTCATGATATGGGTCATAGGAGAACATCTGCATAAAGGGCTACCACCAGCAATTCTTTCCATCCCTCACGTGCAAGTCCATTTTCACTCCTCTTGAATCTGGGAGAGCCATGTGAATTGCTTTGGCTGAGGGAACATAGCAGAAGTAGCAGTGGGTGATGGTGGGGCTTAGGCCTTAGTAGCCTCTCAGGTTCCGTTTGCACCCACTTGGCAGGCAGCTGCCTGCCTTGCTGGACTAGAGGCCACCTGGAGAGCGAGGATCCCTGGAGAATGAGGGACAATGAAGAGAAGGAAAGAGAGACTGGCCAGCCCTCAGCCATTCCAGCCACCCCGCCAACGTTCCAGCCTGGCCAGTGCCCCGGGAAGCAGAGACCAACCTGGCCCAAATAGTAAAATCATGAAAAAATAAACAATTGTTTTAAACCACAGGGTTTGAGGATGGTTTGTTAAGCATCAGTAGATAACTGAAAGAAAAATAAATGCCGAAAGAAAACGCTAAAAATGTTCTCAAGAGGTTGCCTCTGGGGAATGGAAAATGAAGAAATGATGGTGGGCTGGGCAGGAAACTGCTGTTTTTCATAATAAATCTGTGATATTATTTGATTCTTTAAACCACGTGCATCTCTAAGTTTGATAAAAATAAAAAATAAAGTAAAACAAACAAAACAAGGGAACGTGAATGGAAAATAAAAATCAGGTAGACAAAAAGGAAAGAGCCCAGGTCCAACAGAGGCTCACAACCAGAAAAGGTACCCTGCACACTGAAGGGCCAGTGTGCAAAGTCCAAACTGAGGCAACAGAATAAAAAGTTTGGACGTGAGGCCTTAAATACACGGCACAAAGTAGGTTCCAATGAATGCCAAACTGAGGAAAACAAGTTCAGACTTCTTCGGGAGCCAGGCTAAAGGACCGTGGACAGAGGCTAGGCTGAATTTAGACTTTTGCTCAAGCTGGGCTCAGCGCTGCCATCCATCCAAGCATACCCATCAGCTACTCTGTACTGTGCCTACCTTGATGAAGCCCCAGCTCTTGTACAGTCATCACTATTAAAACAAACAGTGAAGTCCCATCCATTGTTAAAATATATAACTGCTTCCAAACAGCTGGGGAACACCCTCTGCTTTGAGTGTTCCTGCAAGCTGCCCTCAAGTGTCCCAACCACTATTACCTATTGTGGCAGGCCTGCATTGTGAGGAGGGGATAAGGTGCCTGGGCAGGTGCCCGGTGCCACCTGGACCCCTGAGTCTCTGGCCACCCTCCACTGGCCAGTGCTCCATGGAATTGCTTTCACTCGGTTGTCCGTGGAAACTGGCCTCCACAATATGTCATCTTGGTTGCTAAATATTTTACATGTCCCCTTAAATGTTGCTGTGCTCTTCTGAAGGACATTTCTCATAAGGCCAGAGGCTGATGTCATGATATAGCTTGGGCTTTAGAATTGAAAGAGCTGGGTTTAAAGACTGGCTCAACCTTGTACTGACAACATAAGCTCATGTCTGCCTCTCAGTCTCCTACGAGATGAAAACAACAATTCCTATCTCACACATTGTCAGGAGGGAAAAGTGAACTGATGACTGGAAACACCTGACACATACCGGATGTGGAATAAATATGAGGGTTTCTCTGAAGTAAGGGGTGGAGATGCTGATAGTAGCTACTATGTTTTAAGATCCAAAATAAATATCCTAGGACTTGAGTGCTCATGAAATACAGAATAGCTTTAGGTTTGGGTAGAAACTACTTTAATCTTCTAGTTTCAAAAAACACACAGCTCCAGTTGAAGTGAGCATGTGGGGGAAGGAGATAGCAGGAAAGTTTGATTAGCAAACGAGTAATATGGGAGGAGGGTTCAATTTGGGCTGTAGCTAACTGGCACTTAAGTATCCCTTTGATATTGAAGATTTATCTCAATGTATCTGGGGATGTAAAAATTGAAGACAGACATACTTTAACCTCGATTTAACCCTAAGAGCAGTATTGGTAATATCTGTCCTCGTTTTAAAGCTTTTATAAATATAAAACCTCATGTTGCCCCCACTGGCACTTCTGAGCCATAGCTGTTAAGTATTCTGCCAGTGAATGAGCTCAGTGTAGTGTAATGAAATATCTGAGGTTCAGAATACTTTCGATCGGGTGATTAGATCTGTCCTCCATTCAACAGCTCCAGGTCTTCCCTCCACCCCACCCCAAATGGATAAAGGAATTAGTAGCGATTTAAATATTTATAGATTATTCCAAATATTTTAAGAGATTCATTTTGGTTACTCAGCTGCCTTCTGAATTTTATGTTTGCAATAGGATTACTTTTAGGTTCAATGATACAGTTTTTTCAAAAGTCAAAATCATAAAGACATAAATGACTCTAATTACTAGTTCAACTTGTAATTCTGATGCTTATAAAAACAGCAGATTCTTGCTTTTAGAACAAAGAGAGATACAATACATTTTCCTTCTGTTATAGTCCAACAAAATTAAGATTTTTCAAATGACTTTTAGCCCTAAATTGATAGTAGGGGCTAAACCAGATTTCCCCCAATAGCCAACTTCAACAACTTAAGAAGTAGGAAACATTCGAAACCTTGACCCCAAGATCCATTAATCATGGGTAATTACAGGGGTGGTGATGCGCCTTCTTTTCTCCTATGAGGGACTTTCTCATCTAATCGTGTTGGTTAGGTTAATTATAGGAGAGTAAAGATGAGAATATGAATCCCTGCCTCAAACTTTATAAGGGCCCTAGAAGAGCTTCAAATACATGGGTCATTTGGCAGGAAAAAGTAATGCCATCCATTTCTCTGGAGGCACACATACAAAAAAAAATAAAATAAATGGTCTTTGTTTAAAAAAAAATAAAAAATAAAAACTTACACATCTGTTTCATTTTGAAGTAACTTAACTTTATGTTTAAGCTGTCCAGGCAATAATGTCAAAGCAATATACTGCAATTAATTACAAGTGATGTACCAAAATGGAGCTTAGGAGACAAAGTTTGAGAAAACTTATAAATGTGATTTTCTCTCACTTCTCACACTGAAATAACATACTTGAAAGTTTAAGAGGGGCTCTCATGCACCATTTGCCTCTTTAATTATTATAACATTACTATTAAAATAATGTAATTTGAAATGTGAAATATAATTCAAGTTAATTAATCAGCTCAAATCTCTCCTCAAAATGAAAATACCCCTGTCTTCAGCCAGCTTGGCCTCTCTTCCTGGTTCCTCCAGCCACACTTGTCTGAACCTCAAATAGGACGCATTTGACCTTTTACCTTGGATTCCAGTTTCTGCATAAGTGTTATCCTGCCTACGAAACTGCAAGCTCCTTGAGGACAGAGGCTATACATGTAACAAACATCTGAATACATTTAAATAATATACTAAAGAAGAAATGAAAGCTAGTTAGGACTTGGTGGCCCAATTGTTAATAATAAATAAAACATAAGTATAACAGCTTAATGGAAAATTCACACTACCAATGAAATAGACTTGACGTCAAGTGGTAAAAAAATATATATATACATCTGCCTAAAACTTATTTAGAGATGAATTTGTTTGGTTTTTATTCCTTGAAATCATATCCTTACCAGATAAAACTGGACAATGGATTTGAGATACAAATCTTTAAAAATACTGTCATCATCAGTAAGCACCTCAATAATAGTGCTCCTGGAAAAATTAGGGCTCCTTGGTACATTAAATGTATATATGTTTACCAGTTTTCTATCACTATCATTAACAAATGAGAAAATTGGACCATTTCACTATAATTACAAACTTCACTATAAACATGGCCCCTGAAATATGGCTGATTTTTGACTACATTACGATGATGGCAGAAATACAAGTGATGGCAGCTGGAGATGGACCAGGGCCAGCCAACACTGTTTCCTCCTATCCCTGAGGTCAGTGTTTAACATATTTGTAATTTGAAAATTGCTTTCATTTCAAACTGAGCTTTGCCTTCATGGGATAAGCTATAGCACTTGGTTCACTTACCATAAATGATTCATAATTGGCCATTATGTTACTGCCGGAAGTAAACAGCAGGTTATAACAACACAGTATTACAATAACTAAAATGTCTTGAGTTCTCATTAAGTGCCAGACATCATTCCAAATGACTGATCTACACTAACCTACTTATCCTTCAAAATAACTCTATCTGGTAGATGCCATTATAATCTTCCATTTGAGATAGGGAATCTAGGGGCCCTGAGAGGTTAAGTAATCTGCATGTGGTCACCAGGCCCTCTGGTTTTAGAGCCAACACTCCTTGCCATCACACTAAAATCATCAGGTTCAATTTCTGGGATCAGTACATAAAATTACATTTTATGAAATAGTTATATTTTAAAGTATATATTATCAGCTATAAAGTTGGACTATTTCACCTCCAAATAACAAATTGTTACATAAATATCAGCTAGTTTGCTAACATTTCTATGTCATAAGGAAGTGACTGAAGCCCAAAGAAGTTTGGCTACTTCCACAGAACCAACAAGTTAGTTTTTCATGAAGAATGTCAAATGTCCAACCTCTCAGGCTACTGAATATGACTTCATGTGACACTGAGTTATATTCCCAAGCCATTCAGCAAGCATGAGGGAATGATATTTAATATATCCAAATCCAACAAATTTATTTAATTTTTAAACCTCCCATGTTGAAAAACATTTCTTTTATATTTTTGAGAATATTAATTGAATATTCATGATAAATTCAGGGGTTAAGAGACCTCCTAGGATCTGTTTGGATTTTAATTTGGGATCACTAATTTCTGCTTACATTGGCTTTCACTGCTATGTAACTACAAAGGTCCCTTAAACAATTGAAAGGACCTTTTCAAGGTACTATATTGGTTTGGGCTCTTCAAATATCATTCACTTAAAGAAATAAAATCACTGTTTGATAGAAAAGTTACCTCCCTCAAGCTTTGAATGGCTAATGTGCTTACAAACTGTGTTATCAGCAGTCAAGAAATAAATATTTTCTATGAAGAATGTCTATACCTCCCTATCTCTTATTTAAGAGGTTTATTTATAATTATTTTTTATTTTATTTTGTTTTTGCTGGTCACCCACTGGTGGTTATAGTCTGTTCTTGAGAATGGCACCTCTGACAACGCTTCATTGTCTCATTGTAAACCTGTCAGCAAGAGTGGTGAAGGGGCTGTTTATAGAGTTGATAGCTTCAGTGGGCCATCTACATTCATTCAGTCATAAGCAAAACCTCCCAGAAGATAAACTCTACACATGGCAGCAACCCTGGAATCTCCTTTATCTTTGCAAGAGCTCCAGTCTAGAGTCTCCTCTAGTGGCTGACTGAAGAGCACATCAATTTTTTCAGACTTTTGATTCAAGGTTATTTGAGGTCTGACAGTAGGAGCTTCTCTGTCTTGCTTCCTCAGTATTTAGGAGAGTGTGACACCCAGAAGATGCTTACCAAAGAGGTGCTGACTGAGTGAATTATTAAGGGGTGGCCAAAGAGGAGGCTAGGCTAGAGGTGTAACATGTGGATTCTGGAATCAGACTGTCTGAGTTTGAACACCAATTTCACTACTTACTAGCTGGTTGCCCTGAGACACGTAATTTAACCTCTCTGAGCCTACATTTTTTTACTGTAAAACAGAAGGAATAATAATGCCTAGCATGGCCAATACTCAATAATGTTAGCTATTGTAAAGGGAAAAATAATAAGTGGGGATGTTAAGTGACCTATCAGTCAAACCTAAGACATTGTTTGTAAACACAAACCACGGTCCAAACCGACCTCATCCCTGGCATTTATCTTCCAACACATGACTCTGCTCCCTGCCTCAAGGCCATAGATGGAAACTCTAGAAGCTGAGAGAGCCTATGCCTTTGGAGTGGCAGAGAGTGAAAACCAGAAAGGGCAGGACCAGCCTGGTGGAACTGACCCCACAGTGCAGGTGGACTCTCTTCACAAATGATTTCATCAGAGCTCGATAATGCTGTCCCCCACCCCCAAACTGCCTGATTCTTTTCATTCTGATTCGCCAGCTGAAGCTCCAAAGCATCATGGACACACACTGCCAGCAGGAAGGCTAGGCTCTGCCACAGCTCTGGTCTTCCACGCCTGGGGTCCCACCACTTCTTCTACCACGGGGAGACATGTGTGTCAGACTTGCCCCGCTGAGAGATTACCCACATTCTGGGTTGATCCAAGGCAAAACATACTTTTTTCTATCATAAGACTTAAATGTCTGTTTTCCTATTTGAAAACTAATCCTTCAAGGGTTATTTAACTTTGGGCAGTAGTTGCATCAACTGTTTTGTAGTAATACTTTAACAAGAATCAGTATTAAATCAGAAAATTAGATACCTAGATATGATATAGCTTTAAAGCTATCCTCTGCCAGTTTTCCCCATTCACACCATTATCAAGTGGATGAGCCACATGGTAACGGGGGCTCATGGGAACAACCTTGGGAAACTGCACAGGAGACCACAGAAAAGATCTATACTTAGCAATAATTAAACTTTAGATGAAAAATGTCAAGTATCCCCAGACTAATGAAAAGTCAAAAGTATAATTAGATTGTAAATTTGCCTTCCAGAATAAGGGCAGCTCCAATTCCCAATCTGTGAAGGGAAAAAGACCTCATTTTTGTTTCCATTTCCCTTCAGAAAGCATGAATCTTTCATGTTAAATGCAGTCACGCTTGTTTGCTTATCCCAGTTAAGAACAAGACACTTTAGAGAGACACTGAGAAATCAAGGAAGCTCTGAGTTCCAAAAAACAACAGGAAGTAGAAGTATACTGCTTACTAGAGCATTTAAAAGTATTATTGCCAAATAGTATTTCAGAAATGTTTATACACAAAGCACAAAAATAAGCAGCTGAACGCTATGTTTTGATGGCACCAACCTCCTCCCTGTGTTAAATTATGACAGCGGTTTGGACCTCTGTGGTCCCATGTGCTGGTGGTTATTTTCAGCCGTCTCTTAGGCAACAAGTGCTGCTGCACTGAAACTCACCAATATTCTCAACTTTCAGAACCAGAAATGTGATTTAGTAATGACACACCTAACTCCAGAGGAGTCAGATTCCTTCATAAAGAATGTGAATATGTATCCAAAACCATGAGATTTATGGTGCAGTACAGCTAATTGAAAATGAAGTTGGAAATAAATTAAAACCAACTACATGTTTTAATCAGTTTGGAAAACTTCAAGTATTGCAGCAATGGGGTAAGTAATTTTCTTCTGGAAAATATATAATGATGTCATTATTTTGGTACTTGCGAATCCAGGATTGCAGAAAATAAAACAGAGGCAGCTATTTGCTGAATGCAACGGATAGGTGACACTGTGGTTCACGGTAGATATGAAATCACACTTTTAAAACTTGGTTTATTACAAAGGCCATGTCTAAGGTCTAAACACGAAGATTGCAAAGTCAAATAGGTACCTTAAAAAGGCATCTGACTCGCACAGGAGTTACATTTTTGCTTTGGCAAATAAACTTCTGTAACTTCTAAGGTGTCTACTAATTTTCCATTTGGCTAAAGAATGTTTTAGATTATTACTTTAATTTTAAACATTTACAAGGCTTGTCATTGATTTCTACCATTTAGGAAAATCAAATTCTCATGAAATGTTGGCTTTCTGAAGCATAATGAGTTAATAACTATGTGACATTAATCACAAACCCAAGGAAAACTTTGAGTTGGTAAAGGTGGCTTTCCTTTTTGGCTAGAAAGGCCTTCTGTGCTTGGCTTCAGACGCCTTGTGTCCAGTTTCTTGGCTCCACCCCTTCCTGACTGCCCCACGGACTGTGGGTTACTTGGCTATTTAGTTCTCTGAGAGTCTCTTTTCTTCCAGTTGACACCAGAGGTTACCATATCTGGCGTCCAGGTCTTTCCTAACAACACAGGGAAACTGGCAAAGCTTATCTTTAGATGCCTACTACCATCTCCTTGTTGCCAGTTCCTGCTTCTTCTAGACTCACTTCCCTCATCTAAAATGTGGGGGTTCAAATACCTACCTCATAGGGTTGTTGAGAGGATTAATTGATAGAGTGCTTGTAGAGGGTATAGCACAGTGGCTGGCACTTCATAGGTTCTAAAAAATGATAACTGTCCCCTCCCTTCTCCACATCATTAACTGGACAAATGAATGCAAACTATATGGCAATAGTTGGTAAACAAACCTCTTACAGACACTTCATTTTAAGAGGTTTCTAAAGAGACTAGTCTACACAGGGATTCACCAGTCCCTCATCCCCTCTCCCTGACTGAGGTAGAAGGTAAGCAGGGCCTTTTAGGCTGTGGCCAGACCACTGCTGTAAGCAAGGAGCCTTCTCCAGAGGGGTCTGCAAGCTGATACAGAATGCAGTGTAAATCTCACAAAAATATGTGCAGGACTTTCAGGTGTGTTTTCCATTGCAGATTTGAATTAACATTGAAAAGTACTCAAAGAGCAAAAACAGTCATTTACCAAGTTAAAAGCATAACACTATTTTTGGGGCTGAAGAACCCACACAGGAGCAGATGGAGTGAATGGCTGCTTATCTTTCCAAGAATTCAAAAACTACTGGCCTCCTGACCAACAATGAAAAGACTAACCTCTGGCTAAAATTAGGGTAGCTGAGTCCCAGAGTAACTTTTAGCCATGTTGTACTTTTTCCTTACTGGAAGGATCTTTTAATCAGTGCTAGCTAAGGAGAGTGAGTGTTTCTTAAAATGTAAATGAGAGAAGAGAAAATGAGATGGAGAGAGAACGGGCACCACTGAGTTTGAAATTCTCTAGCCAGAAAGTTATATCATACCTTTTGTTTCTTTTCCCCTAGAGCGGACCACATTTTACCTGTGCAGTCCCCTCCCTTCTCAGGGTCTCCTGGGGTGAAGTAATGCCTCAGAAGAAGAATTAATTAACTGGTAGGACAATGTCGCTCTGGGGTGTTTAGCGAGAATTGCCTTTTAGAGAAACTTAGTGTCAAACGTTGCTTTCGGAGCCTGTGGGGCTTCCCAGGCATCTCCCTCAGTCAGCAACCCTAGCAAGTCTAAGCGACCGCATCGCGTGATCTCGGGCAGCTGGAAGCTCGGTCACCGCGGTCAGATGGCATCTCGCACCCAGCCCCCTCAACCCACGTCCAGCCCGCGCCAGGACTGAAACGTGTCTTCCTAGCACGAAACCAGGAACTTGGGTCTTGTGTGAACACCATGCCGGCACATCCCCAAACGACTGCCCTTGATGCCTCCTCAGTAATTATTTCTCTCTCATATAAATCGGGGTTCTGCTGAAAAACCTCCATATTTCCACTAAAGTGAAGGCTGCCCTTTTCCTTGTGATTCTGTTTAAAAGTAAGATAAAATCTGACACTTCCCTAAACCGTCCTGTAGGGGATACCGTCCAGGGGACGATTAAAGGGATGGTCTGTGACACCCCCTGAACACACGTGGGCACAGCAACTCCACAGGCCGGCAAATGGAAGGGACGCGGAACCGAGGGCGGTTATTTTCCAGTCAATAGATCTGATGGAGAAAGATGCCAAACGCACTTCCCGAGCCAGCCGAACTCCGCGGGCACCTAATCATTGCCAGATGTGGGGTGGGCGCACCGAGAACATCCCCGAGTCTCCGAGGAAAACCCCAGCCCGCCGCACACCGACTTCTCCGACGGAGAGACTGCAACAATCGGGAGCAAAGCGGTCTCCAGAAAGCGCGGAGCGCCTCAGAGCGGAAAGCGGACTCTGGGGAATGATGATGCCTCCACTCTCCTCGGCACCTTTTTTCAATTAGAAAGTTGGGAACTGGAATCCATAAACAACGATGTAGGGCTTCAAACTACTTTGCAGAGAGACACGCTGGGAAGGGGAATACTTGCACGCCTCCAAGCCCCGACCTCTCGGTCTCTTGCCGTACGCAGCCACGGAGCCGCGAGCTTCCCAAGTGTGCACGCACGATCTCGGCGCCCACTCTCCCCCCGCCCACCACCCCGAGAAAGGTCGCGCAGGAACGCACCTCCGCCCCCTCCCGCGCGCCCCGAAACCCTCTTTGCCCTGCCGCCGCCGCCGCCTCACCTTTCATGGTGACTAAGGAGACGCACCGCCTGCCAGGGAGCCCCGCGCCGCCGAGAAGTTCGCGCTGAGCAGCGGTCACTGCGCGCCCATGGCAGCCGCGCCGCGCGTCGGCCGTCTGCGCTCCAGCCCTCCCTCGCCGCCCGCCCGCGCTCCCCGCTCGGCGCTCTGTGCCGCGGGGCGGCCGCGCGCGCCGCTCACCCCGGGCGGGAGGCGCCGCGCCCGCCGGCGCCCCTCCCCCTGGCCCGCCGGGGCGCGCCGGCCCCGCGCCCGCGCCCCTCTCGCGCCCGCCCCGCCCCGCCCCGGGCCGGCGCTGGCCCCGGCGCAGTCACTTTCTCGCCTTGCCCCTCCTCGCCCTCGCTCTCTCGGGTTCTCTCTTTTCCCGCTTTGGACCAGCCGCGGAACCAAGTCCGAAGAAAGCGCCTGTGGGCGGTCAAGTGTTCCGCCTCGGTTTGCGCGAAGTGTGCTACTGCTGCTGCTGAGCTTGTTTCTATACCCCAAACTACCTAGAGCGTGGGGTGAGAGAGTTGGGGAGCAGCGGTGTCACGGGGTTGGCGGGGTAAGGTTGTCCATTCCTCAAACGGCTCTGGGGCATGGAGGCTTAGAAGATTAAACTAGGGGAGAACGTCCTCGGGGTTCAAAGTTTCTGAGTGCGCTCGTTGACCACGAAGGAAATGGGGTAGCAAGGAGGCGTGCTCACTGTCACCCCGGGAGAGCTGTCTCTAAATCCGAGGTCACCATTAAACGCTATCCTGCAGAACTAGAAGCGGGATTGCAACTCTTGGACCTTCCAAGAGACAGGCTGACACCAAAAAACGCTTCAGATTCCCCTTGGTTGGAAAACTCCTGATGCTTCTACCCACTGCTCTGAAATTGTCAGGTCGACCCTGTTTTACCAAGAAAGGATCCGCTTCATAATAAAATCCTTTCATTGCGGCCGTTGTTGCCCCACTGTGTTTTTCTTTCCTTTTAGAACCGCACCCCCACCCCCATCAGACCCGTTGCTTTATTACTTTGAACATAAACTAAGTGGTGAGTGGAGTTGTGGGGAGGAAGATGCCGAAGAACTTTCTTCAGTTATGAAATGAAAGATTATCACGCATTTACTAGCACATCGAAAGCAGTACAATTCTGGCTGGGCAGTTGTCATGGCTTTTCAGATTTCATCTCCCGAGGACTTGGTAACGTAGTGTAATCGGTACATTGATTCATCGTAAACAGGGAACTCTGCTCTAGTAAAACGCAGTGCCAGAAATGAATACATTCTAAAATATTTCACAGACTGTCCATTCCAGAAGCTCTCCTTTTTCCCTGAACATTAAGGGAAAACTTTTACATGACTAGCAAAGAAAAATATAAAAACTGGCACTTTTTTTTTTTCGCTTTAGTGGTGGAAACCACAGGGTCCCTGAAGTTTATTCTGGAGACTTGCTTCAGCTCTTACCAAGGTACCTGCCTGTCTTGCACAGCAAATGAGAGTCTCTGAAGAGAGTTTAGGATACGAATTCTCAGCCTAGAGATTACTAACCAGTGCTGGGATGAATTGAAGTAAGTCAGTCCATCGGTCTCTTTGAGTAATAGTTTCTCGAACCAAAAAATGGAGAGAATTTTAGGTCCACTATTTAAATTGGGGGAAAATAAAACATTTAAAAAATTCCTGCATTATAGATATGATACCAAATCACAGTCAAGAAAAGAAAAGACACACTGGATTTTGTCAAAATTAAAAACTTGTGTATAAAAGGTTGCTATTGAATGAGTGAAAAGGCAACCTACAAAATGGGATTTGCAGATACCCCTAGAAACCCACAGGAAATATCTGCGAACCATATATCTGATAAGAGGTTAACATCCAGAATATACAAAGAACTCCTACAACTCAACAACGAAAAAATCAAACAGTCCAATCCAAAAATGGGCAAATATTCAAATAGACATTTCTCCAAAAGAGATATGTAAATGGCCTAAACATATAGAAAATGCTCAATATCGCTAATCACTAGAGAAATATAAATTAAAACTATAACGAGATACCACTTCATACCCAGTAGGATAATTATAAAAAATAAAAAATAAACAGAAAATAACAAGTGTTGACAAGAATGTGGAGAAAGTAGAACCTTCATGCATTGCTGATAAGAATGGAAAATGATGTAATGACCATGGAAAACAGTATGGTGGCTTCTAAAAATTTAAACATAGAATTACCATATGACCCAGCAATTCCACTTCTGGATATATACCCAAAATAATTGAAAGCAGGGACTCAAATATTTATATACCCATGTTCACAGCAGCATTAGTCACAATAGCTAAAAGGTAGAAGCAAACAAAGTATCCATCAGTGGATAAATGGATAAACAAAATATGATATATACTAACAATAAAATATTATTTAGCTTTAAAAAGAAAGGAAATTCTGACACATGCTACAAAATAGATGGACCTCGAAGGTATTTTGTTCAGTGAAATAAGCCAATCAAAAAAGGACAGATATCGTATTATTCCACTTAAGAGTTACCTAGTCAAATTCAAAGAGACAGAAAAATAGAATGGTGGTTGCCAGGGACTATGGGAAGGAGAAGATGGGGAATTAGTGTTTAATGAATACAGGTTTTCAAGCTTGCAAGATAAATAGTTTTGGAGATGGATAGCAGTGATGGTTGCCCAATATTGTGACTGCTTAATGCCACTGAACTATACACCTAAAAATGGTTAAGATGGTACATTTTATATGATGTGTTTTACACAATAATTTTTATTTTCTAACAGAATTATGAAGTTGGAAAAAAAACCAACAAAATCCTAAGTCTATCATGGTAGCCAGACTCACAGACCTGCTGATGAGAAAATAGACTCAGCAACTCGTTAGGGAACAATTCCAAGGAGGATTTCTGGAAAATTGCCTCCTCCCTCAGCCCCACTACCTTCAACACAGAGTGGAATGAGCCCCACAGGTGGGTCCCAAAGGTACCAGCCTGGTACCTCCTCTGAGCCCCGCTGTGGAGTATAAAAAGGCTGCAATTTGCAGTCACATGTTCATCAGCTGACCGAGATTTCTAGGTCAAGAGCTTTGGGAGCAGTAAGGAATTGAGCTGGGACTCAGGGAGAGAAGTGAATGGCAAAGAGTAGGAGAATGAAATGGTCAGAAAGGATTAAGTCAAAGCTGCAAAGATGCCTTGGACTCTTCAGCGGAAATGGGCTACAGGGCCTGCAGGTCACACTCAAACCACCCGCCTCTGGCAGGGCAAGGCAGGCCCTGCATTTACATGACTTTTAGAAACCTGAAGAGGGCATAGTCTCATTTAATCCTCACCCCAATCCCATGCTAGTATCACCTTTTAACTGATGAAAAAGCCCAATTGCCTTTGTCTTCTCCCTTTCCCTCAATCCCAATCCTGAAGGGGAGCAGAGTTTGGCACCCCTAAATATGCCTTTTGGATATTGATTGTTTTAAACTGGTTATTTTTTAAGAAATGAAAGATTCGGGGAAGACTTTTGACCTTCCCCACTAACTGCCTAAAAGGATCTGGACAGAGGACCTGCTCTGGGAAGGGAGCTTTCATCATAGATACCCATGGTTTAATATCAACTAAGTGTGATAGGCAGGGAGGAACCTAGCAGGGCCCATCGGATCAAAGTCCTCTCTGTGTCCCATTGTTAAAGATGGCCCAGCAAACATTTGTTTACCAAACATTTGGTTTTCTGTCTCCATGTGATTTGCTTCCTGCCCTTTGAAGTTCCAACACCCCCTACCCTGGCCCCTTTCTCCTTAGCTCAAGATGACATATGAGCTTTAAGTGCCCAATGTGTCCTCAGGTCTCATATTCTTATGGAACCTCTGCATGAACATACACAAATTTGGCCATTTTCTCCTGTTAATCTGTTTCATGCTAATCTGATTATTATCTCAGCAAGAAGAATTTAGAAAGCTGGGAGGAAATTGTTTTTTGCGCCCCTGCAATGCTCACCAAGCTCTGCTTCCACCACATCCCACATTTCTCTACTTGCTTTATCTCCCCTGCCTCCCCTGTGTGAAGACCACTGTAGCACATCCGGAATTCTGCAGAAACCCTCCGAGTGGCCTTCTGTTGCTTCATTCCAGGCTCCAACATGCAGCAGCCAGAGTGGCATCGAAAGACAGATGAGAGATCACTACAATACTTTGGCCTCTGACCATCTCTGTGCCTCTTCTCTGGCTGGCAGTCAGTACCTCCTAGAGACTGTCAGGGGCACCACTCCCTCCTACTTACCCACTCATTTCTCTTCCCGCCTTATGCAGCTCCTTTTGCTCCATTTCAGCCAAACTATTCAGTGTCTCCCCAAATATCATATGCCTATTCCCATCTATGAAGCCTTGTGCCTGACATTTCACCTCAGAAAACACCCTCCTTTCTCCATCATGTCAGTACATTTAGCCATGTCTGCCTTAACAACGCAACTCTTTGTTTAGAAATGGACCCCTTTATCCAGCAAGCAAGACTTACTTGATTATTATATTCTAGGCACTGTGCTACATGTTGCTTATAATGCAAAGTTGGGTCAAACAGTTTTCCTTCCAGGAGTCTGGTAGGTGAAACAAGGCTTTTCAGAGAGAATCTACAGTAAAGATTGCAAGTGAGAAATGGTCAATGTCATGAGAAATACAGATAAAGTGCTAGAGAAAGAAAGAAGGTAATGACATTGATTAAGGCAACATAGAAAGCTGCATTCAGACTGGGATTTAAAAGATGGTTGAGATTCAAATGAACATGGAAAATGCTCAACCTCCAGACCAGTGGGTCGAACAAAGAGGTCTGGGGCCACTTGTAACAGAATCACTCATAGGTGTTTTCAGAAAGTGCAGATGGTTGGGCATCGCCTCAGATCTCCACATTAGAATCTTTCTGCGAGAGGCTGAGATGCTTGCCCCGCTCATTTCCATGTTTATTAAACTTAGAGAATCATCACAGTAGACTAAGAGCTTCTTAAGAGAAGGACCATGTCTTCATCTTTGTAACAACAGCTTCTAGCAATTAACATTCAATGAAAAACTGAATAAATATAAAAGGGATTAACAATGGGGGGAAGAGCCTTAAAAATGAAGAGCAGGGAAAGTGAAATGAATGGAATGCCCCTAGAATAGCCATCAATGAATGATACCCCATGCTCTGAAAATCAAGCCTTTGCATATGGCCAGAGAGCAGTTTAAGTATGTATGTATGTATGTATGTATGTATGTATGTATGTATGTATGTATTTTTGAGAAGGATATTGGCTTGGTCATCTGAGTCACACTGTTTGCCACAATAGCCATCGTGCTGCTAAGCAAGCCCACTGAAATGTTATAATCCCATAAAGAGACTAACAGTGTTGTAATGGACGCCAGGGCCTATGTCTCCAACCTCCAAGATATAATTATCTTTGAGAGCTGCGTGAAAAGTTTATTTGAACAATGAAATAATGTTTAGGTCTTGAAAAGCTTATGAATTTTGTCAGTGTTTCTATTTTTGGTTCTTAAACTTAAGGTTTTTGAAAGATGACTCAAATTGAGAGTTGCTTTTCCTGTTGGTCCAACAAGCCAGTATTTTATTCCATTTGATGTTTCGTGATTCAGAGCATCAGTTTGAAACTGTTCCTCTAGCCCACATGGGAGCAAAAAAATAAATTTTCCTTCCACTTTTCTAAATTTCCCTGGCTGGACTACAAAAAAAAAAAAAAAATTAACATGACAAAGATTAGCAAATGACCAAAATTTACTACGTATGTACATGCAGGGGTTCCATAAGAATATGAGACCTTAATCTCATTGGGCACTTAAGGCTCATATGCCATCTTGAGCTAAGGAGAAAGGGGCCAGGGTAGGGGGTGTTGGAACTTCAAAGGGCAGGAAGCAAATCACATGGAGACAGAAAACCAAATGTTTGGTAAACAAATGTTTGCTGGGCCATCTTTAACAATGGGACACAGAGAGGACTTTGATCCGATGGGCCCTGCTAGGTTCCTCCCTGCCTATCACACTTAGTTGATATTAAACCATGGGTATCTATGATGAAAGCTCCCTTCCCAGAGCAGGTCCTCTGTCCAGATCCTTTTAGGCAGTTAGGGGGGAAGGTCAAAAGTCTTCCCCAAATCTTTCATTTCTTAAAAAATAACCAGTTTAAAACAATCAATATCCAAAAGGCATTTTTGGGAATGCCAAACTCTGCTTTCCCTCACACGCTACAAGGCCACCAGCAATGGGGCTATTTCTGGAACATCTTTTTAAGTTCAGTGAAAAGTCAAGGGTCGAGAAAAATGAAAATGTAGCCCCTGGATTTCAGCTTGGAGATGTGAATAAGTCAGCACATAAGCCGAAATTTCCTCCTTGTGACCTGGGAAGGTGACCAGTTGTTCTGTTCCAACTCCAAAATGGTAATGATTGCTTTCCTATTAGGCTTCAGATGTATTACATCTGGACGTTTCAGACTATTGACTGACATAAAAAAGTTTTTAGAATTTATTTTTGCTCTTAATGTGTGTTTTTTTTGCAGGGACATAGATGAGATGGATTTGCTTTGGTATTATCTTTCATTTGATTTTGTCATTTGTTCTGGTGGAGATGAAGTATGTTGATATGAACAAATCCACAATCTGGCAATTAGCAGAATTTAACTCAAGATTTTGTTCTGTTATTAAATACATGTCTGATTTAGAGCGGGCCTCTAATATCTCTAGCACTAACTAGTATTAGTGTAAAATAAAAGGTTCTTAGACTACATCATTTCCAAGATCTTTTTCAGCTCAAAATCTCTAACATGAAATACATATAAATACTACCTGAGTACAGAATACACACACAGAAGATATGAAAGTTGTAAATTTTGACATATTTTGAATATAGATATGTATACATATATATGTATTTATATGTATAAGTGTATGTATATCTACACCCAAAAAATGTCTGAATTTCCAACTTTCACAGTGATCAGCTACAAGTATATATTTATGTGTATAAATATATATACAAATCAGTAATCTGTTACAGATACATATATGAAAATATATATACAATATACCAATATGTATAAATGTATATAATACATATTATACAAATATGTATAATATGCATTTGTAACTGATCACTGTGAAAGTTGGAAATTCAGACAAATAAATATATTTATTTGGGCTGATGACTTTTTTAAATATCACACTGGCTCAGAGGTACATCTTTGTTTCATGTTGGTATTCCTAGTGCATACTAAGCGTTCAGGAAGTGTTTGTTGAATGAATAAATGAATGAATGCTCAAATGCAATTGAAAAAGATCCAAAAGATAGAGGAGCTGTTTTATGTCCATCAAGTCTCACCTTCCTTTAAAATGAGCCTCTTCCTTATAGTAATAATAGTAGCCATAGCTGATATTTATTGAGCGTTTTTATGTTCTAGACCTATGCTTAACCCTTGATACACATTATGTTTGTTTGTTTTTTTATATAAGAGTCAGAAAATATTTGAGACTTCAGGGAAATTACTTAACTTTGAGTATCGATTCCTTCATCTGAGAAATGAAGACAATAGTACCTATTTTGCAACATTTTGGGAAAGATTAGAGATAATCTTTTAAAATACCTCACACATTACCTGTCACTTAGAAGCTCAGTAAATTATACTAATTTTCAATAAATTTATAATCTTATATTTTGTTTTTTAAAGTAAACAGAAGACAAGTTGAACAAAGGTATAATGGTTTTGTTCAATTATTTTATATGAAATAACCATTTGGCTAGGTAGGAAAGAGCCTAGAAAAATTAATTTTAAAACACTGTTACATTTTTAAAAGCAAACAAGTACAAAAATAGTAGCAATACTAAAAAGAATTACCTTATAGATAGGTTAAAATATTTATAATTCATACATACATTGTTACTAAGTATGGTGCTTGAACATAATTTGTTCTCTAAAGTAATTTAAATATTAACTTTATGAATATTATTTATACTATAATTTGATTAATAATGGTGAACAGGTAAACTTCTGTTAAGCTTTTGTCAAAATTGTTACAAATTCCATGTAAGTGTATCAAGATTGGTGAGGTTTCCCAGTACTGTTTTATTCCTATGTGTTGATGTTATAGTCTTTCAAGACTGGCAGAATTTTATTTTACTCCTTACTTCTTATAAATAACTAGCCATTTTCATTGGAGTTTTTGACTCATATAAATAACTTACACTACATTTTTATTTAAAGCTAAGATCCAGTAATTCTTTCCACTTTAGTTATTTATACTTTTCATTGAGGCAATACATTATTCTTGAGCTTAAAGTTTTCCTTACTTTGAATATGCTTTCTTAGCACACATGAATAGTGCACATCAATATTCTAAAAGACTTACTTAAAAAACAAAGGGCACTAGAACTGCAAATAATTTTTTTAAATAAGTTCTTTATTTTCATAGACTTTCTGCTGAATTTAAAAGGTGTTTGTTGTTGACTGTTCCTATGCTGTAGTGAATTCTCACATGGCGCATTAAGTTGGTCTGCTCTATGAATTTTAAAAGTTGTGGATTTCAATTAAAATATTTTGTATTCCTAATCATGGAAGCTAAAGCCCACAAGAGTTCCACAACTTTTCTAAGCCCAAGAAAATCAAGAATAAGTTTCCATTAAGATTCCTATTAAATATATTCAGAACAAGCACATCTCAAAACGAATATAATTTTCCAATAATTGCAGTTTGACTGAATGAAACACTTGAAACTGAATTTTATAACAAAATTCTATTTAATATCTTCTGGAGAAACTGTGGCTAATGGAATCTTTATAAAATATTAGAACCTTACATTTTAATGTGTTGTAAGGAAAACACCCACAAGTGCGAAGCCAGAGTCCTAGTCCCAGCATAGATCATAGCTCCCTTTGCTCGGGCCTAATAAGTCCTACAGTGTCCTCATACATGCTCTGGGAAGCCTATTTCCCCATTTTTTGAGCAACTACTCCTGACCCTTTTCTCAAGGACCCCGATTGACGCCCACCCTCTTACCCTCAGCAGATGATCTCATCTCCTCCTCTACAGAAAAACAGTGGTTATCAGGCAGGAATCTCCTCCAAGTTCCTGCACTCTCCCCTGTTCCTATGCCAGCTACGACTTATCTCTCTCAGCACTTGGCCTCGCCACTTCCCCCTATTGTCACAGGAAGAGGTATCTTATCTGCCATTCAGGGCTCCCCTTCCACCTGTGTTATCCAACCCCACCATCACACTCCATCCCCATCTATTATTATCGCCCTCCCCTCTCCCACGTCCTCCAGATTCCTCTTTCACTTCCTTCACTCTTCTTTTCATCAGAGCCAAGTTCCTGCAGACGTTTACACTTGCAGCGCCCACTCTCCGGACCTGTGTCCACTTTAAATATCTGCTACACAACTCCTGCCACACGGTGGCGCTGGCCCTGCTATTACAAAGGTCATTCAAACCAAATCGCCAAATCCAACGGGCACTTTGCTTGGCATACTTGATGCATCCAACTTCTTTTCTATTGACCCCTCAACTTCTTGAACTTCTCTCCTCCATGTGATAAGTGTCATCAAGTCTCTGATACTCCCACCAATTCTATCACTCTTTACTCTCGGTCTTCATTGCGGCTCCTCCGTATTTGCCTCGCTTCGAAATAAGGATGCTCCAAGGATTCTGTCATCAGCTCCGCTTCCAAGTCCTTAACAACTGTCCATTTCTGATAACTTCTTTTTCCTGCCTGTACTTTTTGGATCTCCAGACACAAATATCCAATTGCTTAATCGATATTTCAAAACTTTTCCCTTTCATGTAGAGTTTCAAACACACTGGCATGAAGTTTTTATTTTTAAAAACCTCGTCTCTGTATTGTTCCTGATATGATTTGTACTTTCTATCTGCTAGAAGTTTTCTATTTCAAAGAAACAACTTTGATTTTGCTTGTCTTTATGTTTTTATTTTGTTTTGTTTCTCTATTTTATTTTTGCTCTTACCTTTATTATTTTCTTCCTTTCCTTTCTTTGGTTTAACTGATGTTTTTCCAGTTTTTTGCAATGAATGCTAACCATTTGTAATTTTCTTACTTTTTCTTCATTGATGGAGTTAAGTATTGTGGTAGATATTTGTTATTGCTCTGGGGAGTCTAGCACCTGTCTCTCCTACTATTTTTAGGTTATTTCCCACCATATGAGTGTTGAAGGGAAGAAAAGCCTTCTTCCCACTATTCGAGCAAAAAGACTGTACATGAGCTGTCTCCACTTATCAAACTATGGAATTTTAAGTTGCCAAGTATTATCTCTCAACAGTTTAGCTTCTGACATATACTGTTGCTGAAAACATGTTTGATATCATCTAATTGCTATTTCTTTGCCTTTGCTCTTCATTTTCTGACACATTTTTAGGATTTTCTCTTTATTCTTGAGATCTTGTGGTTCAATTATAATGTGTTTAGGTATGAAATTATTTTTATTTATCTGCTTGGTACCAGGAGCATACTTTCAATGCAAGAACTCATGTCTTACTTCTCTTCTGGAAAATTCTCAGCCTTTACCTCTTAGAATATTGCTTTCAAATTCCATCAATTCTCTCCTTTTGGAATGTCTACTCAATGCACATTGGAGTCTCTTTATCTGCATATATATAAGTGTTTTTTTCATATTCATATTTTTATCTCTTTGTATTGGATTCTGGGTGAATTTCTTACTATTATCTTCAGTTTACTGTGTCCATCTAGAGTTTACCTCTTCTACTGAATTTTATAAGTTTTGATGAATACATTGTTCTGTTTCAAGATTTCTAATTTTCTTTTTCATCTTTACTTATTTTTATTTTATTTCTCTCTGTGTTTATTATAATATTTCATTCTATTATTATGACTGTGATTCCTACACTTATATTTTTAAGCATTCTAAACTACTTAGAGATTTTTTAAAAATTATCCCATTCATTAAATTTCATCTGGAATGAATTCTTGTTCTGAAGGTGATCTCGTTAGCTGTCTGTTTAGATTCTTCACTTCCCTGGAATAGAATTGTATATTCACACCTTTACTCTTGCCTCACGGTAGGGCGAGTATACTTCCTCACCTCTTGACTTTGGGCTAGTCCATATGATTTGCTTTGGCCATATTTGAAGTGACTTGGAATATACATACCTGTGCCATTGGACTTGACCTCCAGCTCTCTGATGGTCTGTCATGAGAAGAATATGAACAAGTAGCTGCTACCCCTCCAGCCTGGGCCCTGTAATGGGAATATGAAGCCAACCAACCACAAGCCCTTGGTAGCATTTGGTTCCAGAGGGATGAGAGAAACATGGACCAGACCTGAAACCAACCTGAAGCCTGGAGCTCTGGGGCTGGTTCCTGGAACCTGGAGTCCAACCAAGCCCAGCTGCCAAGTGACACCTGCCAATAGCCCCATGTACTTGAAAATAAATGACTATTTTAACCTACTGAGTTTTGTTGCTCAGTATGTTGTGGCAATAGCTGACGAACACATTATACTTTATTACATTAGTTTTTTCCATGTTTTGAGAGTTTGGTTTGCAGGCTTATTTTAAATGAGAGGGTTTCTGTCTGTTTTCCTTTCTTCTTCTTTGTGAGTATCACTACCTGTTTAGTAAATTTCAGGAGACTCCATGCAGACCTCCTGGGAAATATATTCAGAGCCAAGTCTTGTATTGATTCTTCAGGTCCTGTCCTGGAGTAATATTGGGAATAGTCATAGCTAGTCCTTGAGCCAGAGGGTGACCTGGTCCAGGCAATGATTGTAAGCTGTATTTACATCTTCGTATCTCTCTAGGTGTGAGTTTCACATAAGGTGAAGGCCTCAGTGGCAGGTGGTTGAAGCCTTTCTCAGTTTCCAATTATGTAGGAATAATTAAACCCAGCCCTGCTTTCTAGGAGTGAGGCTGGCTTGCTTTTTCTACCTTGCCTAGGGTTCTTTTCATTCTTATTACCTCATGGGTCACAAAGTCCATCTTCACCTAATTCCACAACCTGAGCCCAGCAGGCCCGCAATTCAGTCCTGCTTATCATTTTGTACTTCTCTTCTGTATTTGGTTCAATGTTATATTTACCTTGCTTTTGAGATAGCAATGTCATTTTAAATTTTTCTAGGTATATTTTCCCCATCATTGCTGTGAGTTTAGAGTGGGAAGGAAGTGGTTCAAAACATGAACTCGCAATGCTATCTTGACCAGAATGCTCCTGGACATTTCTCCTTGCATTTTCACCAAGCACTTATACTTCATACACTCAAAACATAGTTGAGATTCCACTCACCTCTTTCCCATAAAACCATTACTTTCTGTATTCCTTTTTCTGGCAAATTTACCATTATCCAACCATTTGCTCAAGTCAGAATCCTCATTCATTCTTTTTTCCTCATCTTCCATACGTATCTTCTTCCGGTCTGACTACCAATTCCTCCCCCATCCCAGTCCTTAATTCCATCTGTGAAATCAGCCCACTAAAAAACACATCTTACTCTATTACTCTATAACTGAATGTTCTCAGTTAGCTCAAGGATAAAATCTAAACTCCATAATACAGCATGGAGGGAAGGACAAGCATGATTCCCTGTCAGCCTCTAATCTAATCTAGTGACAGTTCCCTTATCCTCAACCTGTTTCATACCCTTTGCTCCAAAGGAAATTCCCTTGCCTAGACCATCAGACCAACCCATCACATCTTCCACTTCCCATTCCTCCTCTCCCCAGGCTCATCTGACAAATCCTCAAGATTTAAGAAACTTCTGTTCTGAAAATGACTTTTACAAACCCGTCACTCTCAGACTTGATTGATTCTTTCTTCATGCCCTCAAGAAATCTGATATTACAGCTCCATTATAGAACCTAACTGGCAATTGTTTACATATATTTGTTTTTCCAACTAGGCAATAATCTCTTCTTGAGCAAACATTTTATTTTTTTCAATATCTAACACCAAATCTGACATATAGCATGCACACAAACAATGCCTGTTGAATTGTTAGGATTAAATGCAGGTGAATCTTTTTCTACCAGGTCTTCTCTTTCTCATTGATAAATTAAGAAGTTAAACTGGATGACCTCTAAGACTTCTTCCAAGCTCATCAGTTTACCATTCTTACACCTCGAATGTATATTTTAACTATAATTCACACATAAATTACTATTTATAGATTACATCAGTAAATCTTTAAAGATTTCAGAACTCAAAATATGGTGGCAGTATAATTAATGGTCACTCTAATAAATGTTTCTAGTTTATCCTGGGTTGTTGTTTTAATCTAAAACCAAAAAAGATAAAAAGACTATCAGGTAAAAAATAAATTACTCTAAGTTTATATTGTACACATTACCTTAGATACTTTAATGTAGTATTTATATTTTTATTTACAATACCTGATTATAGTTTTATTCTAGGGAATCTTTTATTTGAAGTTGTTTAGATTTTACATTATTGTCTTAAAGATTTTAAAATCTGTTTAATAGAGACCTTATCTATTGGGGTACAATTGAACTATTTTGGAAATCAGAAAGTTCATTTCAATCTCTCTCTGGCTTGGCTACCAAAAACTTTTTAGGTTCATGTTGGAGATTTCAGGAACCTGTAAATAGCATAACATCTAAACAAAATGTAAGTTTGGGTCAAGTCACTCATGACCCATTAAAATTTGCTATTCACTTATTTTATTCATTCAGAAAACATTTATGCTTTATCTGTTAGAAATCAAGCACACAACAGCAACAAGATAGAGTGGGTTCTGCCTTAAGGATCTTAGCACTTGTCGGGGGCGGGGGAAAGAAGCAATTGTATAAGCAAGAAAAATAATATATGTAGTGTTGATGAAGGACCTATAATTTAGTAATCATGACTCAGAGAGTGCTAAGCAACAAAAAGCAAATTCATAGAAGAAATGAGGCCATCTTTTATGGAAAAAGCAAATCCCAAACCATTGATATTTTAAGTCAGTGAGGACAAACTAGACTTCACCAAGCCCATTCTTTCTCATACTCAGATCCAACCTAAACCGTGTCTATAGTTACCAGCAGCAAGCCACAGAGGGCTGCCAGAATTCATTCAATAAACCTACGCTCAGTCACTTCTCTGGGCAAGACACTCTGCTGAGTATGGAAAATACAAAGATGTGTGGAATATGCACCCCCCTAAGCTCACTCCTACCTTCTGGGAGTAATAAGGATAGCTAGCTAATATTTATTGGTCACATTAGGTGAGCAAACAATTTGCTGACTGCCTCGTGAGTATGGTTGTTACTATAATTCCTATTTTATAGATGAGGAAACTGAGGCTCTGAGAAGTTAAGTAGCTTGTTCAAGGTCCTACAGGTGATCAGGGTCAGAACTAGGACTCAAACTCATGGCTGTCTGACCTTGTGACCTTGGACGGTTTGCTTTTACCATTGCCCACACTGTTTGAGCCTCAGGACTGACTTGGGGGTTTGTGGAAAGCAGGTGCAGTGTGTCCTTAGATAGCAGTGCTCCATCTTCCTTGATGGGCAGGGGAAATGATGTGAACCAGAGAACTTTAGGTAGGTGGTGTGGATTACCAAAATGGATTGTTTTAATCATTTCTCTCAAAGGTGGTTGAAATCTGTTTGATTCTTCAAGGTGAATACTTTGATTTTCTTTTTCCAAAGAGTGATGTAAAAAACTGTGGTGTGTCTATGGCCATGTCACCCTGAACAAGCCGGATCCTGTCCAATCTCAGAAGCTAAGCAGGGTCGGGCCTGGTTAGTTCTTGGATGGGAGACCACCTAGGAAGACTAAGTACTGTAGGTGTAAAAAATAAATAAATAAATAAATAAATAAATAAATAAATAAATAAAGGGATTGTAAACTGACAAGGTCCTTGCAATCTGTGAGGTCAACCAAGGGTTGCCTTGCCTAAATAATAATAATAATAATAATAAATAATAAAAGAAAACTGTGGTGCTCTTTAGGAGTGCTTTATTGGTCTTTATATATGAATCGAGTTTCTTCTAAAAATAAAATTTAAATTCTGATGGCTTTTATCTTTAGCCTTGACTGCAATGCTAATTCTGTGTTAGCTATAAAATCATAGCTTACTAGAGTATACTCATTTAGTTTCACTAATTAAATATGCATTATTTCTAACCTTAACTCATATCCAAAAAAAGTGAAAATGTTTAAAAGAATCTATCTCTGTATGAGTGTGTGTAATAAAGAGACTTTCTCACTGAGATATCTTTAAGTCTGAAGGTTTTTCTGAATTGTTTTAAATACAAAACAGTCCTTTCTTCCTCTTCCTTTTCTTACTTGCGTTTTTTATAAATTAGTAAAATTTGTTGCTGCTAAATATCATTTGTAACATCTTTTCAGCCCCTTAAACAGTATTTTGTAATCTTTTTGATAAAGTGAAATTGCACTGGTTCTTAAGGAAACATACTGAGTAGGACTATCTCGAGAATGTGTAAATAATCTTATTTCCTCACCTCCTTAACAGAGTGGAGATTCATTTAGTCAAAATCCCCATAGACAACCATTTATGGAATTTCTGGATCTTCCATTATAGTGAATTGACTTTTTTGGTTGTTTGTAGCACACAAACTAGCTCTTGATTTTGTGTATTTGCTGAGCGCTTAAGAATATAGATTTGGGGACTGTACATTCAAAATGATTAGAGTGTAACTACTAGTATCTTCCTATTCTGTTGGCTATCTTTCATCAAAGTTACTATTTGAATAAAACTGTTTATTAGTCCAATCTTGTCTTCCAAAATGGTCAGGAAGCAAATCTCTCACAAACAAACCTGTCTTTTTTTGGTGTTGGGATAACAATAACATATGCGTCTTACTACAGCAAGTTCTACCTGCAAGATAGACTACTTCTGTCATACTGTGGACCCTAAGCTGTAGAGAACAATAAATTACACATGGATCAAAAGTCAGTGGCCCATTTGGAGGGAGCTGCTCAGCATCACTAGGTAATGGGTCAGAGTGTGAGCATTGGAGTCATACATGCCTTAATTTGAATCCCAATTGTCCCACTAATCAGCTGAGTGAATTTGGGCAAGTTGCTTAAACTTTCTGAATCTCACATTCCTTAAGTGTAAAATCAGAGAAATAACATAATGAGCTCTCAATAAGTGCCAGCTATTATCGGTTATCAGTCTTACAGATGCTTCTAAAAGTCCCTCATCTTGATGATCAATCGAATTGCTTATGTCTAGAATGATGGCTAATTCAATTATCTTTTCTCCACTGCTTCTGTTCTTATTTTAATGAATGTGCTCCCTAATAATTTGTAGTCCCTGGCTGTTTGTAGTTATTGGTGGTCTTGGTGTCTCCCACAAAGTCCTCACACCTCAGACTCAAGGGATGTGAACCCATAATTACCCAGAAAGACCAGGTCTGTCCTTTGCCACCCACGCTTCCTCAGGGGTTATGACTTCTCTAATTCCTAAAGGCCCAAGGCAGACCAAGGCCTAGACTTAGAACTTGTTCTTAGAGGTTGCTTTCTCCTGAAACAGATATCTTTTAGACAATCTCTTTTTGCACTTATTTCTTCAAACTTTATAACAAAGACTTGTTTAGATGCCAGTCAAACATACCTGAGGATGACTCTGTAGAACAGCGGTCCCAACCCCGAGGCTGTGGAGTGGTACCAGTCCGTGGCCTGTTAAGAACCAAGACAAACCAGTGAAGCTTCATCTGTACTTGTAGCTGCTACCCAGCGCTAGCATCACTGCCTCAGCTCTACCTCAGATCACCAGGCATTAAGTTCTCATAGGGGCACCGGTCCCTGGTGCCAAAAAGTTGGGGACTGCTGCTCTAGAACATTATTTCTGACACGTGCTATTTCGAGCTCAAAATTCTTTTTAACTCAACAGGCCTTGTGATGTGGTAGGAAAAAAAATGAATGGACTATGGGTCATGACTGTTGCTGGCCTCATTTTGAGTGAGTTGAGGGTTTTAGGTAAGTCACCCAACCCCTCTGGAGCTCTGAATCCTTGTTTGTAAAGTAAAAGTCCTCTTTAGCCCTGACATTTTGAGATCCTAGAAGCTGTTCTTCCAGAATCTCCAGCTCTTTCCATTGTAAAACTTGAAAGGGCACTTATACAATGACATGTTTTGTGAATTTAATTTTGGTACTTTATTTTCTTTCTCAGAACATGTGCCTAGAAAGGCACGGTGAAATAAAGTACTGAATTAACCATCAAGAATAATTCAGGCCAAAAATAAATGTTAATTAGACCATTTATTGCCTTTGCCTGGACGCACTGGTTTGTCTGACCTCCCTAACCAAGGAGTGCAGTCTCTTATTTCCTACTGTCCTCACCCTGTGAACACCCAGCTAGATGCAGTCAGGTCTTTTACTATCCACACACTAATCGTAACACTATGTTTCCGGCATCCACAAGGAGAAAATACAGACTTTGAAGCTAAATCCCAGAAGACAGAATCCTAATTGGGAACAGTAGGAAAAAATCTATTTCAGTAGAAAATTGTCCATAGTTCAGTGTGGATTTGTCTGTAATTATTCCCAAGAGGCTCTTCACTCATCAAAGCCACAGTATCTAAAATAGATACAAGTCATTTTTCTCTGAGAAACAAACTGAAAAAGCAAAGACCACACCGAAATCAGGTCTTGGCATGGCAGAGAAAGCTCTTGGTAGAGCTGAAGGTGGAGGGAAGTAAGTCTGATGGATTCACTCACAGCCAGAGCAGAGCTTCTCAAGGCATCGATATCTGTTCCGTAGGTGGGGTTCCTGTCTCCTCAGAACATGTAATCAGGGGTCTTCAATCCTGGGTGGTCTGTTTTTCCAATCTATGATGCCTATTGTATTATCTTATCACTCTTCCCGTTCCCAATTTCCTCTCCTACTTCCTTCCTTATCCTACTCTCCTTCTTCCTGTAGCTCCCTAACACCCCCTCCTTCACAAACACATTCTCTCTCACATATAGCCCATAAAGTCAAATTCAAGACTTAGTCTTTCATTATATGAAAAAACTAAAAATGACAGTGAAACATAAAAGTTATTTTCTAACATAAAAGAATTTTCATGTTGGAGGTATCGTTAGAAAGTACCCAGGCAAACTACATTTCTCTATGAGTCAATGAGCCTGAGTAGATAAAATGACTGTCTCCTGTTGTTATAACCAGAGCAGGGATTAGAAAACCCAAGTCTCCCACACTCAGATGTTTCTAGCCATCATCTGATTACAAGAACACCTTAGAAATTCATAAAGTTTTGTGCTTTACAAAGCACTGTCCTATATGGGAATCAGCCTGGAAATTAGACCAGGGGGCTATTTATAACCACTATTACTCCTTATACAAACAACAAGGCTAAAAGAGAAAGTATTCTCCACTGGGTCACAGGACTATTAAGTGGCAGGGACAGGACTCGAACTCCAGAATCTTAAACCATCTGTTTTTCCGACTGTCTTCCTATGCCCTCTCACACTTGCATTTTAGGGTCAATTTTGCATACACCCATTTATATATAATAACAGTAATGATCCGGTTTAAGTGATAAGCTCTTACGTGTGAGATCAGCACTATAAAATGATTGGGAAAAATCTAATTGCTCAGACAGTACTTTCTGGTTCAGCCTGTAAGTACCATGGCTAAACTGGATACATTCATTCGGTCTTCTCTTAAATGTAATACTCTGGATTTACAGCCTCATCTATCTTATCACCAATCTCACCCTAAAACTGAGGATTGAGGGAGCACAGGTACATTCTAGGGTAGGATCAACAATAAATACATGAAAAATATAAGTCAAAGCCAGCAGGTCTTGACGTCGGCCCAGTGAACCCACCTGCAGGCCTCTCCTCGGTGACATTCAAACGATATTAATGAGGCCTACATTTTAGCCTGATTTTTTCACTTAGTGTTTTATCATGAATGCTTTACATACTCACAAATATATTTCTATAACAGGAGTTGTAATCGCTGCACAGAATTCCACTTTATGTAGGTATTCTATTTTGTCTAGCCAACCCTAGGTTGTTGAATTAAGGTTACCTCCGATTTTTCATATTATTAACTAAAACTAACTAAAAAAACACCTAAATAATTTGTTATGATGCCTTTCTTATTTTAAGACAATATTAAAAAGTTCAAGTAGAGAAGCTCAGGTTGATACAGCTGGCAAACGAGCCAGTACGTCTTCTCCCGAAAGCTGTTCATCCAATGGTTTTTTGGTGCCATGTAAAGAGAATTGGTATTTATAAGAATAGGAGAAACTTATTAATATCTTTCTTGGGAGTAGCCATTCATTCATTCCGGTAGTCAGTCAGTTGTGAATATTTATTGCACATTTAGATATTCTAGGTACTGTGCTAGATGTGTACTAGACAAAGGTGACTTAAGACACATCTTGGTCAAAACTCACGGTCTGGCGGCATGAGGTGTTAGTGTATGCGTCAGTCTTCCCACCTAGAGAATGAGCTCCTTGAAGGCAATAAGGAAGTTGATCCCTTCTCTGTCCATGTGGCACTACCTCAGTGATTTTTGCCTAACAATCCACGGTAAACATTTACCAAGGGAGTGAACACATCTGACCTAAAATGAATAATTGGAACCACTGAACTTTCCAAAAATAAGGAGAGAACCCAGGGTTATGTAAAAGAAAGGCAATTTGAATTTTTTTTTGCATTAGAAGAATTTGAGATTTTTTTGGAAAATCATATAAATGCACCTTATCTTTCGCGCCGGCTTGCTTTTTTCCCTTTTTTACTGTTTGTTTTGGGTCTAATTCACTCAAGACTTTAGTTACTAGTAACCCAGTTTCTTGTTACTAATCACTGTTAAAATTAAATTTAATTAATACAAATCTTAATGTTAAATGATTATTAAGGTATTAACCAGACATGGTTAATAATAGAATGATCTATTTATTCTTGTTCCCAATAGCCTTAATATTCCCAATAGCTTTCATTTATCTATGAAGTTTGCCCAAAACCTTCTTAGAAGCTTAGAAGGTTCTTAGAAGGAAATTTTTATGAAAAGACTCCCTGGTTTTTGCTCAACTTTTAGAAAAAGGTTTTGAACAATCTTATATTCTGAAGCAATCTTATATAAGACATTTTAATTTTTATTTATAGTAAACAAACCTCAAGCTTTCTGAAAGTAATTTTGAGACGTTTAAATGACCTGAGTACAAATTAATTAGCACCCAATCAAGAAGAAAATTAGAATCATAGTATCTGAGAGCTAAGAAAGCTTAGAAATAAGCACCCAATAAAGACTTCATGTAGATTTTTGTTTGTGATAGAGTTCTGAGCACTAATAAAGTTGGATATTGATAAGGGAGGGAAAAAAGTCATGGTCCAATGATAATCAATACACAGTTTTCTAGTCACAGATGGGAAACAAGAATGAGTAGAACACAGTTCCTTTCATCTAGTTTAGAGAAGGAATTACACATGGAAGTTAATAAAGTGAGGGAGTGGCGTCAGAAGGGCTAGCTACATGATTTGCAAAGACCAGTGTCAAATAAAATGTGAAACCCACTTCAGAAATTATTAAACATTTCTAGACAGCAACAGCAGAGCATAAAATCAAGTACAATCTGCAAGCTCATGAAGTCAGCTTCGAATGCCCTATCCTACCAAGTACAGGTGCTGAGGCTTTTCCTTCCATACCAACACCACCTCCCCAAATGTTGACAAGTTAACCCTCTGTTTCCCAGTAGTTACAAGAATTTCAGGCTTTAAAAGGCCCATAAAAGGCTACATCCGCACCAGGCAGATGTCAAGACATGGGTGACCCAAAGCAGCATTAGGACAGTTTTGTGTAGTACTGCATACCACATAGAAGAGAAGTCTGCCTTTTATGCTTCTTTTCCTTGAGTGGTTTGCTGTGTTCATTTGAATAACAATAACCTCAAAGAATCTTAAGGCAATGGGAACAAAGCAATACTTTTTTTTTTTTTTTTTTGCCCCATCCCTCTCAGACCCTCCACAGCAAAATGTTTACATAGCATAGTAATTCTGGACCCTGCCTTAAAAGTCCCACTAGGCCCACCCACCCTCACAAACTTTGCCTTTACAATCCTCTCTCTGAAATGTTAAGCTAAAATCTTGTCCCCTTAAAGTGTCATAGAAAGAGGCATAGTGCACACCAGTGAATGGCTTTGTGGAGACCACTTTGGGAGGATAACTTGGTTTAGAATCTCTTGTTGTAGAATAAGGAGATCACATGCAGCATTTGAGCCAGGAGACAAACCACCCAAGATGATTGCACCCGGACTTTTACTATGCTCTGTGTCACTTGAAAAATGAAAATGGAACATATCCTCTGCTTTGCGCCAACACGTTCTGACACCAAATTGACAAGTAGTTGGGATGGGTGTGAATCAGTGGTGAATTGTACAGGGTGGTGAACTGGCATTGAACTAGAACCCAAGGTCCAACTTTCTTGATTTGATTCAGCCTCTTTCTGGCTGTATGAGTTTAGGTAAATCTCATAATTTCCGTGTGTCTCAATGACCTTGTCTCTTTAATGAGGAGTTTGGAATCTCTCAACTTTTGCATCTCTTCCTAAGAAAGAAGAGAAATTCTATGCACATTTTGTTGAAAAGGTATTGAGGGATGATAGGGCGAGGAAAGAGAAAAGAGTCTGTTTAAGGGACAAAGAGTTTGTTAATTGACATAAACAATGAAATACCCAGGGAGGGTGAATCATGTCCAGGAAACCAGAAAAGACAAGAGAAAGGACTAATATTTAGGAATTGAGATAATTAGCTACAGAGCATGTCAGGGTGGTGGGCCTGGGAAATGAAGTATGTTCAAGGGCAAGTTCTTGGCTTTGTGTAACATAAGAGGCGGGAAAAATAGCTGGATGGGATACAGATTTTAATTTCAAACTTCCAAGAGGTTATTATAAACAACTGGAAAGAAGGTTGTTTTAAATCGTGTTTAATGTGAGTATTCACTTGTTGGCAGTGATCAACATTTCCTATAAATTCCACCTACATCTTATGGAATGAAGCCGTAAAGTGTAACGTGTATGTGTAACGTGTAAGGAGAAGAGGTGAAGAAAGAGCAGTGAGGGAAACTTGGAGCCTGAGCACTTGGCATGAAAAATTGGGGAAATTGAACTCCCTTCTTTTATTCTTTTTGGAACTGATGGTGAACAATTGCCTTTTGAATGGCTGTGTTCTTATTAATATACATTTTTTTGCTTTGCTTTTGGGTATTAAGTGTGCTCTCCAGAGAATTGTTCAAAGCATTTAAAATAGCATTTGTCAATTTCTCCTTCTAATTAATACCAGTGGTTTCATTCAAACAGAAGTTTCAGGCTGATTCCACATAAGCAAAATTAACTGTAGAATTGAATTTCGGTGCCAGAATGACCTAGCTTCAGATCCCTGACCCATCGCTTCTTAGCTGCGTGACCTTAAAAAAATGATTTAACCTATCAGAAATTCAAATGCATCTTTTTTTTTTTAATAATGAGGATTGTTATGCTGATTAAATGAGACAAAATATGTAAAACATCTAACACAGTTCTTGACACACAGTAGAAACTCAACAAACAGAAACTATTCCTCTTTTCCCACCTGTGACTCTCTCTCCCCTAGAGAAGCATGTGATTTTGGTGGTCTGAGTTGTTTGTCCAGACACTTACATCGGTTACATTATCAAGATGACCACTTATCCGACTGGGTAAGTGCCTGCAGAGGAAGGCTTAGCTAAGGGACTCTGCTTCAAAACATCTTAGCTCCTTTTTTGACTCATGTGAATACCTCATGCATGGGCTCATGTAGTCGCACAAGCCTGCAATGCCATTCTGTCTTTTTCACCCAACCCTGCTTTCAGGCTCATCCCAGCAGGTAACTCATGCAGACACCTTCCCTGATCCCTTCAATTACAGGTCCTTTCACAGTACACTGGGCACACCAGGGTGAATTTCCCTCACCACTTTGTATTGCCATTATCTATTTATGTGTCCGGCTTCCCTCTGGTCTATGTGTTGCAAGGGCAAGGAACATAGCTCCCAGTTCATGATAGGCATGTAATATTTGTTGAATGAAAGAATAAAAATCATCATACCTAAAACTGTCTTTTCTCATAACGTTCCCATCATGGTTGATGCCATCTAATTCTTCCAGAAGTGCCCTCTGAAGACCCCAGGAAAACTTTCCTCACTTTTTATTACCCCAAATGGGCCCGTGTGACAATCCTTGACCAGGAATGTTGGCCAGAGGCTGAGATTATGTGATAAACCAGACCATACACTCAACAGTTCAATGCAAAGGTGTAATCTTTTCCCCTAAAGCACAAGCCTATATTTGGGTGGGTGGCTAATTTAAATAAAATTGGAATAGTTATCAAGAACAGGGGGAACGAATGTTGAGAAGATGCCACAATATTCAGAACATCAATGGATAGAGCCAGCGGGTGTCGATCCATTATTCATTTTGTTTTAGAATGTTGTTGCTGTCCTATTTCCTATTTTAATATAGTCTATTTATATAATTTTGTTTAGGTTCTGATTTACTAAAGCTGAAATTGGGGGAAACATGTATGGACCCAAGCAATGGCCTTGGCACCAAGATGTTGGGGGTACTTGGATTTGGTAGTGTTCATGTAGTGAACGTGGGAAGCCAAGTGCTCCCAAGAATAAATGTTACTGGATGACGCCTACAAAAGCATCTCCTAGCCGTTCTCTCCTGACAGAGAACACAATAGGAAAGGACAGGTTTGCCTCTCCTGTATCTTTTGACAATGGTCCTATGACTTTTCATGATGATGAGATAAACTGAGAGCAGATTTCATAATGTACATTTAGAAAATAAGATGACATTATATATGATGCTCTGTTAAAATGCACTTCTCAGAGTTAAACCTGGAGTGTTGTCTTGCCTCTGCCTAACTCCATGAAACCAATATAAAGTTTCCTGAGGTTCTTCATATCAGACTAGCCCTTCTCTCCTCAGCCTTAGAGGAGCCATTACCAGGACCCCATTCCTAGCAGTAGAAATACATTTCACTCCCCTACTCAAAACTCTACGATGGACCCCCAGGCTTAAGGGCAGCTACGTTCTGGTTCTATCAGTTATCAGACTTTTTCACACACCCCATGTTCCAGGAAACCTAGACATACGGGTATGCTGTTCTCAACATGCTATACCTCTTTATCAGCTCAACCCATGACTACCCAAACCATTTCTTCACCCTTGAATGTTCTCCTTCCACCATCCTTCCTTTCAAGTCCCATCTCACATAGTCCCTCCTCCCCAAAATTGTTTATCATCTCTCAGCCTGAAATGATCGGGTCTTTGCTTATATGTATCAAATGTATGAAACAGAAGGTAGGTCTGTGATTATAATATATTCCTTGCATTACTAAAAGTTACTGTTATCAGGAATTATCTCCACATGGGTAATAACAGTATGAAAATAGACATTTGTGAACCAGGGTAGTATTCAATCCATAAAAATACATTCATCGTAGAGAACAATTATTAAGATCTCAATTTATTTTGCATTTTCTTTTATGTCAACATTTTTTTTCTTTGCTTTTGTAGCAAGGCATACACTCTCAGTTGCAGCCCCAAATGTCAGTTTGTGGGGCACAGTGCAATTTTAGGAGTAAAAATTGAAGTGCTGATATGTATATCTTGATTAATTAGAAAACAGTTTCCCTTCCCTTCCCTTTTTCATGTACCTCCTTCTCTTTTTTCTATTTGAATTGGCATGTAGATGTGGTGGATCTGCCAAATGAGTAAGTTGAAATAAGAAAATTTATTTTTTCATCCAAAAGAGTGTCAGCATTGTTCTGGGGCGGGGGATGGGGGGTTGGGGGGTGGGGAAGGTGTTGATATGTGTCCTGGCAGACCCTATCCCAAGAAAAGCACAAAAAGTGTTTGAGGAAAATCCAGCATAAATCAATGGATTGTCTGGCAGTTTAAATAAGTATGCGTGCACTAAACTATCTAAAACTGGTTGTCTTTTAGAATGAAGTATGAGCAGGTCCAGATGCAAGACAATAGAATAATTCCAAGCCTGCTCTGATTCTAAATTTTAGTTGAACATATATACATAGCAACATGCACAGAAGTAGTCACCATTCTGACTCTGCAGTTTTCATGGGCTATTGCTAATGTGTTCCATAAGATGGTAGTGATAATGGCTTGTCACTATTTTGTCACATATATAGACAGCCAAAATCTTATATATAGGTCCCAGTAGGAGCTGTTCTACTTATATCGATTAATCAAAAACTTCTAGCAATTTTTGAATGCTTATCAACACTGACAGGAGGTGCTGATCCCAAGGGCAACTTCACTGAGCAAATTCTTACTGTATATCCTGACAGGTGCCTCAGGAACTGAGAGGCTTCTGCTATATATGCTTATGAAAAAATTAAGAAAATGAATGAACTCTTAGCAAGCTGTTTGGGCTGAGGGTTTGGGATACCAAGGGGTTAATGGGACCTGAGTGATTAATGGGACTGGTGATTGTGCCAGCTGGGAGAGAAGAAACACACTCAGGCCAGAGAAGCCTGCGACTCATCTCCCAATCCCCACTGCAGCTAGTGACAACTTCCCAAGGTGGATGAGGTGGGTCAGGCAGACCAAAAATCAGGCCCGGGCCATCACCCACTCCCAATGCCTTTCTGTGCCATCTAGAGCAGCAGTCCATTGGTGTGAGAAGAAAAAAAAATTAAGATCTCTGTCTATATTAAAATTCTGTTCTAAAAGTAAGAAAAATTAAGATTTCTTAATACTTAATATAAACTGCCACTGGAACCTGTATTCCAACAGTTTGTTAGGGTCACACATACTATGTTTACTAAGAAGAGAAGGGGACCTCATTTTATGTTCACTTTCTGTATATCTCAAGGTTTTAAAGATGTCTTTGCTGAGATTGATTTTATAAAAATGAGATTATAGTAAGATGGAAACTGACCAAGAAAGTCTCCCATTGATTATCTTGGGGCAAAGCATTTGAAAGAATAGTTGAATATAGAGATAAGTTATACATTTTTTACAAGACAGTTTCAAATTTACTGTCATGACAAATAGTGGTCAGTAGTTTACTACTCAACATAGTATTTTTTAAGTAAATACTCTTAGGTTGGACCTTTACCTTATATTATATACAAAATTTAACTCAAAATAAGTTGAAGACCTAAATGTAAGAGCCAGAACCATAAATTTTAGAAGAAAACATGGGAGAATGTTTTATGACATTAGATTTGGCAATGATTTCTTGGATATGACACTAAATTCATGAGAAAAAAAGGAAATATAAGTGAATTGTACTTCATCAAAATTTGAAACTTATATGCATCAATGAACACTACACCAGAGTGAAAAGGCAACCCACAGAATGAGGGTTGCTACCATATATCTGATAAGGAATGAATGTCAACAGACATTTTTTGTCATTTTTTGTTATTGAAAACTACAACTCAATAACAAAAATTCAAAAATGGGCAAAGAGCTTAAATAGACATTTGTTCAGAGAAGATATTCAGATAGTAATACACATATGAAAAGATGCTCAACATCACTAATCATTAGGGAAATGCAAATCAAAACCACAATGAAATACCACTTTATACCCATTAGGATGGCTATTATCACACACACACACACACACACACACACACACACACCACAGACAAAAATAAAAAAAGACAGATGGTGGTGAGAATGTGGAAAAATTAGTACCCTTGTACATTGCAGGTGGAAATGTAAAATGGTGCAGGTGCTATGGAAAACAGTTATGATTCTCAAAAAATTAAACATAGAATTATCACATAATCCAGCACTTCCACTTCTGGGTATATACCCAAAAGAACTGAAAGAAGGGACTCAAACAGATATTTGTACACCCATGTTCATAGCAGCATTATTCACAATAGCCAAACAATGAAAAACAACTCAAGTGTTTATTGACAGATGAAAAGATAAATAAAATGTGGTATATACAAACAATGGAGTATTATTCACTTTGAAAAAAAAAAAAGGAAATTCTGGCACATGCTACAACATGGATGAACCCTGAAGATATTATACTAAGTGAAATAAGTCAGACACGAAAGGACAAATATTATATAATTCCAATTATATGACATACCTAGAGTAGTCAAATTCATAGAGAAAGAAAGTAGAACAATGTTTGCTAGGTGGTTGTGGGGAGAGAAAAATGGGAAGTTGTTGTTTAATGAGTACAGATTTTTAGGTTTACAAGATGAAACATTCTGGAAGTGGATGGTGGTGGTTGCACAACAATGTGAATTTTACCACTCATTGCACACTTAAAAATGGTTAAAATGGTAACTTTTCTGTTATATGCATTTATCACAATAAAAAAATAAATAAATAAAAATAAACACTCTTACTCTGTTACTTCATGATAAAGGTGATCTGTTCACAACGAATGAGAAAGTAAATAGCATCTGAATGAAATTTGTGCTATGGAAAAAAAGCATGGTGATGCTTTTTTAGATGGCTGGAAAAACTCCCGTAATTACGGAATTCTATTACCAAAAAAACTATGTGTCATCTATAAAAACCTGGATATCTGCATTTTTAAAAAACTTGAAGAGAGAATTTATAGCTTCTTTTTAAGAATTCCAGTCAGTTTAGTCAGTTTTGAATCCACTTTTGAATGCACAATATAGAAATGCAGCACTTCAGTTTAAGAACCAACTGATTAACACCAGGGGGTATTTAGGTTTACCAGAGGAATATGAACAAAAGGCTTTGTATAACTGGTGGCTATAATTGAAAATTAGGTGTCGGGAGGAAAGGCTTACTTACAAATTAATACTGTAAGCATTCACTACTTAAGAACATACCTGTAAGCTATAGGAGTAAAATCTAGATGTTGAGACCTGTTTGCTCAAAAAAAGAAAGAGAGAGAGAAGAAGAAAGGGAAAGGAGGTAGGGAGGGTGGGAAGGAAGGAAGGAAGGAAGGAAGGAAGGAAGGAAGGAAGGAAGGAAGGAAGGAAGGAAGGAAGGAAGGAAGGAAGGAAGGAAAGAAGGTAGGAAGGAAGGAAGGAAAAAGAAAGAAAATTAGGTATCAAGTTTTAGAAAATTTTATCAATGATGTAATTCTTATTTTTGGGTCTATTTATCTCTGTAAGAAATCTTTTTCCATGTTGTCTGTTAAAAAGCAAGCAAGCATCATGTATGTAAAAATGAGTTAGTACACATATCTCTCTGTATGTATGTCCTAGTTCTATCTACTGGATGGACTTAGAAGAAATGAAACTCCAACAACAATGAGTACACAGTGGTTTCTAAATACCATTTTCTAATAAAAATAACTGGGTGGGCTCCATAGGAGAAATTTGTAATTTCAGGGCTGGGGCAGGGAAAATACAAGATAAACCTGGAGCATCTAGTAGTACTAGAAAGTAGAGGATTGCCACCCAACCAAAAGCATGGTGGCATGTAAAAGGGACAGAAAAGCCAACCTAAAAGAACTCCGAATAGCCAAAGCTGGAAAAATTTGATTGATAGATAGCATGATATTGGATTATAACCAACTATAAAATAAGTATCCACCAGTCAAGGCTGATATAAATAAATGGAAGAAAAAGAGACAAATCTTCCTCACAGAAGAATTACAAACAATATATGTAGATACTATCCCTCCAGAAGGTAGAGCTTAATTTCTAACCCATTTCCCCCTGCCATAAGGGTGGGCTGGACATAGTGACTTGTTTCCAAAGAATAGAGTAGGGAAAGGGAAAAACAGTAACTCTGCAGTGGAGAAACTTGGCAAACAGAGAAACTTGGCAAACACTGCCTTAACCAAGTGATGGCTAACCTTTCTGTCATGTCACATGGCCCTCATGCATCTCTGACATATAATGAGAAGTGCACCTTTGCATTTGTTCCAAAAAAATCACTCCACTCTTATCACGAGAAAAACATCAGACAAACACAGATCAAGGGGCCATTCTACAGGCTACTTGGCTGATACTACCAGAGACTCAAGGTCGTGAAAAACAAGAAAAGACCCAGAAGCTGTCACAGACCAGAGGGGACTGGGAGACACAACTACTAAATGCAATGTGGACCGTGGGTTGGATCCTGGGGCTGAAAGAGAACATCACAGTGGTGAATCCCAAGTAAGTCTAGAGTGTACTTAACAATAATATACCCGTGTCACTTTCTAAGTTTTGACAAATGTACCACAGTAATGTAAGATGTTAGTGGTGGGGGAATGGGTGAGCGGGACACACAACCCTACTATCTTAGCGACTTTTTGTAAATCTACAATTATTCCAAAATAAAGAGTACATTTTTAAAGCATCAAAATACATTGAATTGAGAACCGAACTTGAACATTGCTACCTCACAAAGCATTAAACCAAGATTTCCATAAATACTGAAACTTCGATAACACCTCCCTGAAAATTAACATTATTAATAGTTGTAGTCAGAGAAAATTTTGTTTTTGCTTAATAAATAAAATAAATTATTTTAAAAAACATTATTTTAGTTTTTGCCCTTTCCAAAAATGTCTGTGTTTTTTGTATGTTCTATAATATAATTAATTTATTAACATTGTCATACATTTTACAGTTTCTAGATAAGTTAACATCATATGTATGTTTAGAGTATATGTTCAAATATTTTCACAAGAATATGAGGCTAAAAAGAAGTTTGTCCATCAGTGGTTTAAGGATATAGCCAATATGTCATAATAGAAATCAAACCAGAACGTCTGGGTTCAGGTTCTGGCTCCACTGTACACCAGTTGAGTGATCGTAACTGATTCACCTTGCTTCTCTGAGCCTCAATTTTCTCATCCATGAAATGAGGATAATGATACTACCTATTTCTTGGGATTGTTATATTGGCCAAATGAGATTGTGAATGTGAAAGGCTTTACAAACAATAGTGTCCCATAAAGTGAGTGGTAAGTCACACCAAGAGGAAGTGGGGTGTTCATGGTACCAATGCTAAACGCTAAAATCCAAGGTCAGAAGAGACACAAAGTACAGTATTGATTGCAAACTGAGTAGCCTAGCCAGCTTTAAAATACGGACCCTTAGTCCTTCCCAAAGCGCAGGACATGGCTGGAGTCAGAGTTTTGCCTGGGACCCCTTCAGATCAGTTGGGGTCTTATAAACAGCTGAGGTCATGAGGTCATTGAGGCCTGGAGGCTGGGCCTCAGTTTTTTTCTTTTGGTTCAAAACCTTGCTCTAATCAGTTAATTCAGGGATGTTGGAATCTGGGGAATGAATTTCTACAGGAATCAAACTTGAGAAAATTGATTTATGAATGAGTAACACATTTCCCAATTTGATGGCAGATGCGCTTGCCATGGAGAGTGTCATACTTGGTCCGCCGACCAGGGCCCGCCTTTCTGGTTTCTTGTAAGTTTGCTTGGAGAATGGAATAAGGCAAAGAGTGAGATCATCTAGCTGGGTATTCTGCTCTGCTTCAGGAACAACTTGCCACATAAATCACAACTCCTTAGTGTGCTAAACAGAAGCTTCTTTTTCCAGGTCCCCTGATAACCATCTCTTTCTGTTGCCATGACAACACGCCTTCTCCATACTATCCAGTTTTTACTATAGCCGACAATCCAGGGACAAAGCATTACAGGGATGGTGCCTGCTCTTTCTGATATCTGTAGAGGCATGTTAATCTCATCAGTAACATCTCTAAACCCCACAGCAGGACCCTTTCATTCTGAGAGTGGTTCAAGCCGTTTGGACCTGTCTGGGTGCATTTCAATAGCTTCAATCGTGAAAACTATTGCTATTGTAATGGTCGTTATTTAAAAAAAGAAAAAAATGCTCAGAGGGTGGTATTTCTCTCACTTGATCATCGTCATATACTCCTCTTGACCTCCCATCCAGATGTGTCCCGTCTTAAATCTCAAGGTCTTTCTTGCATTTCCACCACCATGACTAAGATGTGCAGATTTTGTGTGTGTGTGCGCACATCCAGGCACTTCTGTTTCCCTTCTCACTGATCTTCGGAGATTTGAGCCTGAAACTTACTGCTGAGACTTCCTTCCCCAGTGACTCCCTGTGTAAACAAAAACAGCTTGGAAAGATCCAAACAAAAAACATACAAACATCTCCTTATGTAGCACAGTTATACCATTCATTCCTCTTGGAGAAAGACTCTATGTCTTATCCCAATAAGAAGCCGGGTGCCCCAATCTATGATTATTAAGATTCTTGTCACGTAAGGTTTTGAACAATGTTTGGCCTCATTAAAAAAAAAAAAAAAAAAAAGTTGTCTGGTGCTGCATAATACACAACCATTTCTTTCATCCAAGTGTTTTGAAAAAGAAAAGCTGCAGAAGTTATGGATTCCACCGTCAGAAGGAGACTCCTTTGATAAAGGAATGTTTTTAATTATTTAAATACTTTCACAGCAAGAGTTCACGGTAGGTTGATTTCTAAAAGTATTACAGAGTCTCACTGCAGGTAACCATGTAACTTTGTCAGAGGCACTGATTAAACAACTTGGCATGAGGTAAAGTATCTTGTAGGAGTGTGTCCCCCTACATATAAACGTGCAACGCTGAGTATTAGCAGCCATTTATTTACTAGGTTTTATTCACTTTCACTTCTCAGTGACTAGAAGTTTTACTGTATCATCTATCCCACCACAGACTTCCAGGGTTGAGGTGAGAGAAGCACAAACCTCTGCTGGCTTTTTTATCTTTTTAAAAAACAGTAAAAGAATAACATCAAAGACAAAGAAATATTTTCCAATTTATAGGCAATTAGAAGTAGTCTTGAAACTCTATGAAAATAGAATTCACTAGTTCTTCTATCCCTTGGGA
This sequence comes from Rousettus aegyptiacus, assembly GCF_014176215.1. Classification (NCBI taxonomy): domain Eukaryota; kingdom Metazoa; phylum Chordata; class Mammalia; order Chiroptera; family Pteropodidae; genus Rousettus; species Rousettus aegyptiacus. The sequence continues at coordinate 55,344,515 of NW_023416287.1, read as the reverse complement.
AAACATTTTCACATATAGAGAGGTAATTGCTATCCTGGGAATCTTTTTTGATTGCTTTCATTAAAAATAAGCATTGAAAAGATTGTAAATAAGGTCAAAGTTCAACTGGCCACAACTACTAAGCATTCCTTTTAACTGAGACATCAAGATAAGAACATACACAATTCTTCCTTCTCTCTTTTTCTCTTTCCCTTCTTTCCTGTTTTCTTTCTTTTCTTCTTTCCGAAAATATTTAGCACTTACTATGTGCAAGCATTACACTAGATGCTTGGGACACAAAGATAAATAAGTGGTCCCTCCCTTCAGATCACAGTTTATAGGGAAACCCAAACAATTAAATCCTTCCTTTTTCCCGTCCTTCTTTCCTTCCTTCCTTCCTTCCTTCCTTCCTTCCTTCCTTCCTTCCTTCCTTCCTTCCTTTCTACATACATTCACCCAACCATCCATTACCTGTAGAGTGCCTACTATATGTGCCCTGCATTGCAGTAACAATAAAATGCTTATTTACCTAGGGATGCAAGTGAATGCTTAAGCCACCTGGATTAAAAACAAAGGGGTGGTGGATGTTCATGTTCTCATTTTTTCTACCTGCTTGTGTGTTTGAAACATATAATAATAAATAAAAATAAACATTTTTAATGATCCATTATCTAGATTTTGACATAAAAAAATTACGGTTAGGATTAAATGTAATGAGATACCCATAAGGTAGTAAGAGGCATCAGCTGAACTGAAACTTAGTAAAATGTTTTACATCAAAGATAAACAGGGAATAGTCTCTGCAGAGTATGTTTAGAAATCTTTCCATCATTATGTAACTTTCTTGCTTAAAAGATGTGTTTCACCTCTTAGAACTCTTTTATCTTCCTATTTACATTGGAAAAAAGATTATTTCTTAACTTCCAAATGAAGACTCTCGGTGGTTTCCGAACCACTTGTCAAAAACAGAAAAGCAACACTTTCAGATCAAGGAAGACAGAAATTTTCTAACCAGATATTAACAAAAATCTTGCATAATTGGTACTTGGAACTAAAATAAAACAAACAAAAAAAATCCAGTATTTGCAAGTGCATCTGGAAGAATATATATATGTGTGTGTGTGTGTGTATATATATATATATAAAATACCATTTATATATATAATATATATAAATGGTATTCATATATTTTAGTGAGGTGTCTTTTTCAGCTATAAAAGTCATTAAAATCAAGTATAAAAATCAAGTGAACTTAGAACTAAATTTTCAAGTAGTTCTATCATAAGCTAGTAAACCAAAAATTTTAAATATGATAAAGTGTATTTGATGTCTCTGTAAAAGAGAGCAAAAATTGTTTAACATTAATAAATGTTTAAAATATTAATAATAATTATTATTAAACACTAAATATTCTAAAGGAGTATAGATCTTGACTGAAGATGGCAGAGTAGGTAAACACTGTTCTTGCCCCTCACAACCACCTCAAAATTACAACTAAACTACAGAACAACCATCATTAAGAATCACCTGAAGTCTAGCTGAACAAAAATCCTCTAAGGATATACAGTAAAACACATGGAGACTGGTAGGAGGATGTAGATGCTAACAGGCTGGTCCCATATCCTCATGTGGCAGTTATAAATTGGGAGGGATATCTTGGCTGCAGAGGTCCCACTGAGTGAGGGGTATCAGCCCCATACCAGGCTCCTCAGCCCAGGGTTTCACCGCTAGGAAGAGAAGTCTTCATAACTTCTGGCTGTGAAAACCAGCAGAAATTATAGCTGAATGCAATAAAAGGCAACTGAAGTCCCAGCTGCTTCTCTTAAAGGGTCCTCACGTGGAATTACTTGCTAATAGACTCACTCACTGGGAGCTCCAGAACTGAGGTATCAGCTTGAAAGGTGCCAGGGCCATATGTGGAGGAACTGAATTGTCTGGCGTCAGAGCAAGGGAGGGATGGGCAGCTTTCTTCCAGACACAAGCGCTGGCAGAAGCCATTGTTCCTTTGTTGAGCTCTCCCCAAAACTAGCATGTAGATGCAAGTGGCCACCATTTCTAAGTCTCCACCAACCTGGCTAAAACCCTTTGCTCTGCCCTGGTGATTCTTTGAGACTCCACTCCACCCAACTTACAGGCATACCTAAGTTGCTTCAAGTGGCTTTTCCATACAAATGGCCTCTCTTGACTCATGCTCAGACTTTCCAAAAATCTCTCAACGATTCAAAAATCCCAAATGAGCAGTATCTGGCCTCGGAGTGCCCTACACATCTTGCTGAGCAGTCTCAAATCCGGCACTAGCAGCAGCTGGCCTCAGTTCACTACTTAGCCTCTCTCAGGCACCTCCAAGCCCGGCACAAGGAACAATCATTTGCAGGTTACTTTGTAGCTTATACCAAGTGGCCCCTCGCAGGGAACAGGCAATAGCTGACCTTAGCCTGCAACAGAGCCCCTCCCAAGAGTCATCAGCACCAACGCACCTAATGGCCAACTTCAGACCACACTAGAGCACCACCCAACTACCTCCACAAATGATACACACAAAAGGGCAGACTCGCCAGGCACCAGAGCCCTGCTAAAGTGAATCCTCCTCCATAGGGTCAGCCCCGGCACAACAACTCCTCCACTGTAGTCACAGCCATTCCTCACAGCCAATCAACCTGGGAGTCAATCCCTCCCACTGATGTGCAAACAGCAACCAAGGCTCAACTACAGCAGGATGACACACACAACCCACACAACAGATACACCGTGAGCACCCGGCTCACGTGCCACTGAGTTCCCAAAGGACACCTACTACATAAGGCCACACTACTAAAACCGGGAGACAGAGCAGCCCTACCTAATATGTTAAAACAAAGAGAGGCAGCCAAAGTGGGGAGACAAAGAAAGATGTCTCAAATGAAAGAACAGAACAAAGCTCTAGAAAAAGAACTACAAATGGAGACGAGCAATCTATCGGAGTTCAAAACACTGATTATAAGGATGCTCAATTATCTCACTGAGAACTTCAACAAAGAGATAGGAAACATAAAAGTGAAAGTAGAAAACATAAAAAGAACCAGTCAGAAATGAAGAATGTGATAATTGAAATAAAGAATATATTAGAGAAAATCAAATGTAGATTAGATGAAGCAAAGAATCAAGTCAGCAATTTGGAAGATAAGGTAGCAGAAACCCAATCATAACAGCCGAAAAAAAGAGAGAGAGAGAGAGAGAATAATTTAAGGAACCTCTGGGACAACATCGAGTATACCAACATTTGCATCATAGGAGTACCAGAAGGAGAAGAAAGAAAGAGAGCAAGGAATTTAAAAACTATTTGAAGAAATAGTGACAGAAAACTTCCCTAACCATGTGAAGGAAACAGACATACAAACTCAGGAAACACAGACTACCAAACAAGATGAACCCAAAAGGCCAACACCATGTCCACCTCTCCAGGCACTGCTCCTCCATCCTCACTCTGCCATCGTTCCACCTCCTGACCTGTTCCATCTGAGCTCTCCAGCTGGTCCCCAATTGCCCCTCTCCCCTTCCTTGCTCTCTTCCTCCCTTCATCTCCTCAGCCACTCCCCTCCTAGTAGCCTCTCCTTCCTAACCTCTGTCTCCAAGCCTCCTAATCCTGCCCATCCCTACACTGGCTGATCCCTATGTCTCCCTCAGATCCCCTTCTCTCAGACAGTGCCAGGCCAGGGTGGGGCCGGGGCCAGGGTTGGGACTGAGCCCCGCAGCTGCCCCTCCTCACCTTTTTTGTATAATTTAATAAAGACATGGTCGCACTTCAAAGAGAGAGAGAGAGAGAGAGAGAGAGAGAGAGAGAGAGAGAGAGAGAGAGAAAATCTTTAAAGCAGCAAGAGAAAAGCAGTTAGTTATCTACAAGGGAATTCCTATAATACTGTTAGTTGATTTCTCAACAGAAACTTGCAAGCCAGAATGGATTGGAACAAAATATTTAAAGTGATGAAAAGTAAGGACCTACAACCAAGATGACTCTACCCGACAAAGCTGTCATTCAGAATTGAAAAACAGATAAAGAGCTTTTAAGATGAGAAAAAGCTGAAGAACTTCATCACCACCAAATCAGTATTACCAGAAATGTTAGAGGGACTTCTTTAAGAAGAAGAAAAAAATATATGAATAATAAAATGGCAATAACTATATATCTAGCAAAAATTAGTTTAAATTTAAATGGAGTAAATGCTCCAATCAAAAGACATAGGGTGGCTGAATGGATAAGAAAACAAGATCCTCTCATATGCTGCCTACAAGAGACTCATTTCAGATTGAAAGAAACACAGACTGAAGGGATGGAAAAAGATATTTCATGAAAATGGAAATGAAAAAAAAAATCTAGAGTAGCAATACTAATACTAGACAAAATAGACTTTTTTAGTAAAGCTATAACAAGAGACAAAGAAAGACCCAGTAATCTCACTTCTGAGTATTTATTCGAAGAAACCCAAAACACTATTTCTAAGGACATATGCGTCCATATGTTAATTTCAGCATTATTTACAATAGCCAAGATTCGGACGCAACCTAGGCGTTCATCAATGGAACGAATAGATAAAGAAGAGATGGTACATATATACAATGGAATATGATTGAGCCATAAAAAAAGAATGAAATCTTGCCATCTGGAACAACATGGATGGACCTAGAGGATATTGTGCTGAGTAGAGTAAGTCAGCTAGAAAGACAAATGCCATATGATTTCACTTATATGTGGAGTCTAAAGAACAAAAGAAATGAACAAACAAAACAGAAACAGACTCATAGATGCAGAGGACATTTTGATGGTTACCAGATGGGAAAGGGCCTTGAAGGACGGGTGGAAAAGGGGAAAGAATTAAAAAGTACAAATTGATAGTTACAAAATAGTTATGGGGATGTCAAGTATAGCATAAGGAATACAGTCAATAATATTGTAATAACCATGTATGATATCAGATGGGTACTAGATCTGTTGGGGTAATCACTTTGTAAATTATATAAATGTCTAATTGCTATGTTGTATACCTGAAACTAATAAAATATTGTATGTCAATGATAATTGAAAACTAAAAAACTATTTTTAAAAATATAGAAAGAAGAAACTAATAAAGATGACAGAAATTAATGGGGGGAAAGGCTATACTAAATAGGATCAGCAAAGACAATTATTTGAAATGACCAACAAGAATGCCAATCTCTTGCAAGACTGACCAAGAAACAAAGATAAGATAAAGCATTCATAAATAATATTTGGAACAGAAAAGGAGACTAACTATAGTTACAGAAGATATTTAAAATACTATATAATAATATTATGTACAACTTTGTGCCAATAAATTTCACAATGATAAGTGAACTATGTGAGTTATTAGAAATATTTAAATGATCAAAATTGGCTCAAGAAGAAATAAAAAATCACAGTAATTCTATATACATGAAAGAAATTGAATCATAAAAGAAGTCATTAAAGAAAATGAACTCATAAAATTGAAATAATTCAAAATCTTTTCTCAAAGAAAATAACAACCCTATTGTTTTACTATTGAGTCCTACCGAACATTCAAGGATTAAAAAAATTCTAAGCTTTACAATATTTTCAAGTTATAGAAAAAAGAGATTAATCCCAAAATCTATTATTATGCTAGCTTAATCTTAATACCAAAACTTAACCAGACCAATAAGAGAAAGTAAGAATATTGGCTAATCTCATTCATGAACATAGATGTAAAAATTCTAAACAAAATATTAGCAAACTGTATCCAGCAATGCTTGAAAAATATATTATAACTAAATTGGATGTATTCTAAGAATGTAGGTTTGACTCAATATCAAAAAGTCAAGTAAACAGTAAACAGTTTAAAAGAAGAAAACACATCTTCTTTAAATATGGAGAAAAAGAATTCAAGAAAAATCAGTTACTATTCAGAATTATAAAATAAACACCAAACACCTAAACAACAAGACACAGGAGAGAACATCTTTAATCTTACTAAAGTATCTAGACACACACACACACACACACACACACACACACACACAGGAAACATTATAATCATGACACATTAAAAGCAAAGCTTTTTAAATCATGAAAAAAGATAAGAATTCTCATGAATAACACTTGAAAGGCCATGCCAACATATTAGATATTTTTTAAAAAATCATGATGGTTGGAAAGGGGAAAAGAAAGTTTTCATCATTGTTTACATGAAAGACCCAAACTTATACCTTATTAGAATTAGAAAGAGATTTGTAAAACTACCAAATACGAAATTAATATACCAAGCTAACTGCATTTCTCTTCATTAGCTACTAATGCTTAGAATATTCAAATGAAAGAAAAATTACCATTAGCAACAAAAAAATTTAAGATACCGAGGAATAAGTCCATAGATGCATAGGAAATATGTAGAAAGTCATAAAACTTTAAAAATACATTAAATGATACTTTTTTAAAACCAAAGAGATAAGATGTTTATAGATAAAAAGACTCAATATTTAAATTCATAATTCCCCCTCTCAAATGGTTTATGGAGTCAATGCAAATCCAGTCAAAAATCTCAAAGATTTATTATGGAATTTAATAATATGATACTAAAATTTATAAAACCAAACAGCCAAGAATATAGCCAATAAAAGTAGCAATGAATATAATAAAGTAAATTGTTACTGGATGAACAAATGAATGAATAAATGAAAGAACAAAGAAAAGAAAGAATATATTTAGAATAACCTGATTAAGTATAATAAAAATGTTAAAAAATATATTACATAGCTAATGTTAAAAAATATATTACATAGCTAATGTATTTATGAAAAAAGAAAAGAATTTGTCCTACCAGAGATTAAGACATTGTACCGATACTAGTATACCAACAGACCAACAGAATCAAGGAGCCAGCCATAGACCAGCATACATGGGAAACTGATAAGCCCATCCAGTAGATGATGCTGAAACAATTATCTACATGGGGAATAAATGAAAGTGGATCTGTACTTTACCCCATTCAGATAGATTAAGTAACTTTAATGTGAAAGGCAAAAATTTAGAGCTATTAGTAGAAAATATAGTAACTTAAAGTAGGAACAGATTTCTCAAATAAGACATAAATAGCACTAATCATAAAAGAAAATATTGAAAAATTCAACTATAGTATAAGTTAAAACTTTCGATAATCAAAAGATATCATAAAGAGAGTAAAAAAGCCAGAAACTTGGAAGAGACTTTTAGAAACATATACAATAAACTATTTTTATTATCTATTGTGTAACAAACTACTCCAAAACTTGCTGGCTGGAAGCAGTTATTATATTGCCCATAATTCTGTGGGTCAGGAATTTGTGCTGAGCTCAGATGGGCAGTTCTTCTGCTTCCAGAGTCATTAACTGAGGTCACACGCGCATCCAGCTGGGAGCTTGGCTAGGGCTAGAACTTCCAAGACACTTTCACTCATATGCATAGCTTATGAGTTGAGGTGGTTGTAATGGCTAAGGTTTGCCTAGGCCTCTCTACACAGTCTCTCATTTTGGAAGGCCTCTCTCTCTCCACATGGCCTCTCTCTCCAGCAGGATAGCCAGAACTTTTCACATGGCAGCTGGCTACTAAGAGGGCGAAATGGATGTTGCAAGGCCTCTAGAAGGCTTAGGCCCTGAGGTCACACAGAATCACTTCTGCCACATTCTCCTTATCAGCTCAGATCCAAGAGGAAGAGAAGTAGACCCCAGGTCCTGATAAAGGTAGCCTATGCATTACAGGGATAGGAGGAATTGCTGGCAGCCCTCTTTGCAGGCATTTTATACATTAGTAAAGTTTCAGTATCCAAATATGTTAAGAACAACTATGAAAAATGAAGAAATAGATTAATAATAATAATAATAATATGCAAAAACACACATTCATAGAAGAGAAAACAAAAATGGCTGTAAACATATAAAATAATGCTTACTCTCATTATTAATCAGGGAAAACATTACATCTACCAAAAATGTAAAAGTCAGACAAGCCACAGTATTTGTAAAGAGATTAATAAGGACATAAAATGATATATTACATTAGAAACCAATTTTATGTTACCTGATAAAAATGAATATGCGCACATAAGCAATTTTACTCTTAGAAATTCTTGAATATATGCCTCAGGACCAGGGGGGTTGGTGAACACTAAAAACAACACAAATGTTAATCAATAATAGAATGGATAAATAATGGTAGATTTATATCATGAAGTACTATAATGCAGTGAAAATCAGTGATCTACAGATAGACCTGTATCAATATGAATGATTCTCAAAAAGATCATTTTGAGGTGGAAAAAGTCATAAAGGAATATTTCAGTGTGATTCTATGTATATGAAAAGTTCACAAACAGGCAAAAAAACCTGAACAATATATCATTTAGAGGTCCAAACCTACATATGGTAAACACACACATGCACACACACATGTGGGTGGGGGAAATGATTAGCCCAAATTTCAGGGGAAAAGGAGATGCTGGTAATCTCTCTCTCTCTCTCTCTCTCTCTCTCTCTCTCTCTCTCTCTCTCTCTCTCTCTCTCTCTGTAGCTCTATCATGGTTATATAGGTGTTTATTCTAATATTATGCTAATATTTTTAGTTCATATACTATTGGTTATAGAAACATTTTGCATATGTAATATATTTTTAATTGGCAAATGACCGTTCAACAAACCGCTGAGGACAAACAACCTGATGACAGGAACAGAAAAATAATACTTTTACATATGGCTGATGGGAGAACATCAGACTGGCATGGGAATCAAATCTTTCTTAATTCATACTGAAGTGTTTCCAGATGAAATGTCTAATATTAGCTTCCAGGAAACCTGGGAATGGGATAACGATGAAACAGTATTGACCGTGAGTTAGTAATTGTAGCTGAATGGGTGCATGGGGGTTCCTTTATATTATTCTCCCTATTATTACATCTATGTGAGGAGGAGGAGGAGGAGGAGGAGGAGGAGGAGGAGGAGGAGGAGGAGGAGGAGGAGGAGGAGGAGGAGGAGAAAAGAAGGTGGTGGAGAAATCTCACAGAAGAGAACTGAAACAAGTAAGGATATTTACTGATTATCCGACTGTTGAACATTCTCTGCTATAAAGAATAAAACATAGAGTTGATATAAAAATGGAATAAAATAAAGGGGAGTTTCCAGCTCCTTATATGCAGGGAAGAGTCTAATAGGCTGGAACACATAAAAGGTGCAGGTATGAAGACATGAGAGGTCCCTCTAGGTTGGCAGGGTAGGTGGAAGAGGATGTGAGATCGTAAAGGTTGGCCATGAATGATCGTATGAGCTGTATAAGAGGTCTTCCCTTTCTCCTGCTGCTGCCGAGGACCTTCATGGTTGTGCAGCAGACCAGAGCCTTTGGGCTGGAACACGAATAAGGCACTGTGGTCATCTTGGTGTGCTACACTGGCCATCAGCCAACTGACCTTGGTGGTCTACAACAAGGAAACCCACATCCCCACAGACCATCTCATTGCATGACTCTGACTTTCCAGGACTTCCATGGCTTATGCTTGCCACCCCAGTGCCTTCCATTCATGAGTATCTGGCAGAATTCCACAGGGCTCAGGCCATATCCTACTCCCCATCACAATGCCCCACCTTACCTTCATATGCATACATCCTATACTCAACCAGATGGCTGACTGGCAGCTCTGAACTTACTGTTTCTTTTCTTGTTTTTACTCTTTTCTTGTATTCCCTCTACCACCAAGTCTTCTGCTCTTTTCTCCTCCTAGACAATTCACCCACCAGACGGGCTGGAAGGGGACTTCCTAGAGCAGGTTCTCTCTGACCCACAGGGCGAGGGGAAACCTTCCTCCCTTGTTATATAGCTTCATACTCAGTGATACAATTATTTACAATCTTCCACTCTTTCCACCCTGATGAACTGTCACTCAGTTGAATATCCCAAAATTGTAGAAGACTCTTTTTTCGTGTCTCTATGACCATCATTATACATAGAAATATTGTCTTGAAAAAGCACACGTTTCCTATTTAAAAGATGGTAGAAGGGATCAGAGAGGAAGGTTATTATGTGCAGAAGGAAATGTAGGTTAGTCCTAGTTTTGTTCTTGACTTTCTGTAATTACATTTTGCTGTGATTTACATGGAGTTAGCCTAGAGAAGTTTCTGCTGAAATAAAGGACTGTGAGTGATGCTTTCTTCACCTGAGTATTTGCCCCTACTTTATAAGCGACCTCTCTCACCAGCCCCCACCATCTGCAAAGCCAGGCCAACCCCCAAGTGAGCCAGGCGTGGGGGAGATGGAGGCGGCAAAGGAGGTATGGGTTTTTAGAAAGTTATAATACCAGTGTCTTTCTTGAAATAAAATATTAAAGCATTTTTTTAAAAAGCAACCTGAACTACATCATGAAAACTATGCTAAAACAAAGCCGGATGCAGTTGAACTGAAGTTACTTTTTCTATTTCACTTCAGGACTCCCATGTTTATTAATCCTGGGAGAAGTACTGCCCTAACTGTAGCCAGACTTGGCAATTTAAACATCTGTCAGATCTGCAGTATCTGTTTTTATTTAGTAACGTTATATATTTTTATCCAGCACTGTTCTATTTCGCATGTGACATTTTAGTGCATGTGCAATGTTTTGGACCATATCTGTGATACAGAGGGCAGTCACTTTAATTTATGGGTGATCTCAATTGTCACTTCCCTCAAACAGCAATGGAATTTTTCAATATCCTCGGAATAAATCCCTCCTCTGGAGCAGTAAACACAATATGACAGTGTGTCAACCACGGATTTGTTTCTAGATTATTTACTTACAATTCAACAACACTGCTGGCCTACAGAGTGCCCTGTCAGCAAAAGCTGCATTGTTTGAAGTAGCTCAGGGAAACAGCCAGGGCTTCAGAATCCAAAGAATGTAGTTTTCCTAAATACCTCAGGATTACGAGATGCTATAGAACTAATAAATTTGCTCCTTAAAATAGTCCAGAAGGAATCCTTAACTATTCTTACATGTTTGAAAGTTTAGGTTATTGATGGGGAGAGAGAATGTAGTTTTGTCCTTTAAGCTCACATAGTAAGTATCATGAGTAATTCCCTCCACCCTATTTTCTCCTCATTATAATCACTTTTAAAAGGCTGAAACCCAAAGGTAGATAACCTTTTGGAAGAGAAGGAAATAATGATGAAATGAAGAAAGATTATCAGCAAGAACCCACCTGAGTGCAATCATTTAAGCAGCAAATGTTTACCCGATGCTTGTCACTATTTCCCAGGATGGGCTGGGAGAATTCATCCACCTATTGAGTGAAGTGGGTTGTGCCACAGGTAGATATATCTGTCTGGTAATATAGTAACAGAATGGAATGGAATATTTTGTCACTGGTTTATTGCTTATATTTAGGCAGTAACCAAATCTAACCTATATTTACATCATCCTTTATGTGTTTTAAAAGGTTTTGCTGTATGCAATCTCATTTTTATTTCAACCACCCAGAGAAAGAAATTATCACCATCACCATTGTACAAATTAGGAAATTTAGGCCCAGGAGACTTAAGCACCTTGCCTAAGTTCACATAGGAAATGAGTCGAAGAATGTACACAAAACCTCAGATCTCAGCCAGTGGTCAAAACTTCTGCTCTATCCATGATGTATTTGTGCAAATCCACATTTGTCTATCTAGAAGAAACGTGTACATGAATCATGTGCAGAGACTTCATCCACAGTAGTGGATTTTTAAACTGGGAGCATGGCCATCAAGAATAAAGAATTCTCTTCTCAGCCTCCCTTGCAGCTACATGTGGTTAATGGAAGCAGAAGGTGTGCAAGCAACTTCTAGTTCATAGAAGGTTTGTGTGCTCCTCTCTCTCAGCCTGGACTTCCCTGGGAGTAGAATCTGAATCTAAAGCTTAACTGAAAGTCTATTTAGGAAGGAGGGAGAGTCAATTCAAGAATGAGTTACTGAGTTCACCACTATTATAGGTGAATGATACTCAGTCCCACAGGACCTTCTAAAGTGGGGGGAGGGGGGGACAAAGGTGGAAATATCCACTGATATTCATATGTCACTGGTCAAGGTCATTGGTCAAAACTCTCCTACACCACTGGGTTATACTTGCTGTAATATCCACAAAGCCTCAGAACAGAAAGTGAGAGGTTTGGGGCCTAGGCCAAGGTGAAGCACAGCCAGCTTGCAACTGTACAACCTGGCAAAACACCTGTATAGCCCTAGGCATCATAGGAGTAGTTAGGTAGGCAGGGCGTAATACATCTCCTTTCTTGCTAGCTAAGATGCCTATGGTGGGAGCCATCTTAGCCCATATAATGGCAAATGGACTAGGAGGGCAGGAGCAATAATATTGAAGGATCTTGGTGCCCTGAGAATATCTGAGTAGCCAGATGAGCTTGTATTGTGCAAGAGAGAGAAGCAAATCTCTTATTTAAGCAACTGTTTGTAGAAACTAAGGTAAATCTGATAATTATAAGTTATAAGCATCAAACTTGAGATATTTATTCAGGGAATACAAATTTTAAGTGTCGGTAAATAGTTGACAAGACCACGGTCTACATGGCAGTCACATTGAAAATCTCACCACCGTGTGGCTCAGTCCATGACACCAAAGAATAGGCCTAACAACTTGGTACCAAATTATTGGATCCACACAGTGGTGTTGCCACTAAAACACGGCCCCTCCAAACACTTTATTAAATACACATATTCTTGCCTTGGAAAAGTGTATTTTAAGCTAAAGCAAAGGTAGTACTTTTTAAAGTACAAATATTATAATTTTATATCAGTGTATCACATCAATTCTTAAGGAGAACTGAAATAGCCTATAGAACACAAAACATACCCTCAAGGAATCATTAAACTTTGTAGCTAATAGGTAATATGTGACTAAGTTTGACAGAGCCTTAAATAGGATATTCCTTCAAACTGTAAATAGCGACCCAAAGGGAAGATTGTGCTGCATCGGGAAGGAGGAGATAGGTTCAGAGAAGTTGTGCACCAACGTAGCACAACCTGAAATGCCAGAGCTGGGATTTGAACCCAGATGTGTTTGGCTCAACGGCCCAGGCTCTACCTAGTTTACTAAATGTGACCGAATAGTTGTAAACATCAAACTTTGATACTCCCTGAAACTTTAGAAGGTCTAAAATAATGTCATCTGCCTTGTACTTAAAAGTGGGCACTATAAGGGAAGAGCACTGGAGCGGAGATCAGAGGACGGGGTGGGTCATTGCACTGCTGTTTGTGTGTGAACGGGAAAATTGCTGAGTCTCTAGTCTCAGGTGCTTCACTGATAAAATGGCAACAATGAAACACACACACAGTATAGGCTTTTTGAGTTGTGGAACAAGCTAGTGTTTGTCTGTAGACATGCTCTGCCAACCATAAAGCACTAAATTTACTAAGCATTTCCAGAGGGCCAGGCACAGTATTAAACTCTTTATGTGGATTATCTCATTTAAAGTTACCACTGCAATCCTATGAGCTAACCGCTTTTCCACCCCATTTTATAGGAATTTGAAACTTAGCTCGCCTGAGCTCATATAACTAGTAGTGGGTGGCGCTGGCATTCAAAGGCTCTATCTCAATCCCGCCACCACATTGGTGCCCTGCACACATGGGTCATATAGTCACAAACCTATAAATTTACATACCACGACATAATTTAAACAAAATGTACCCTATAAGCTACAATATTTTTGGTTTCTCCTTGTTGGAACTACCATAGGCTCTGGCAGAGGTAGAATGACCACAGTCAGAGGAAAAACCATGAACTGTGTTGAGGATGGGGAAATTTTCCCTTTCCTTCCTAGTTTTGGCTGGTACAATTATTAAAATGACATAAGGCAGATTAACGGGAGAAAATCAAGTTTTAATACATGTGCCTGGGGAATTCACATAAGCATGAAAATTCCAAAGACAGTAAGGCAAAATGACGTCTGTATGTCATTCTGGACCAAGAAGGGGAAAGCAGGGGTCCAGGACTTCAAAGGGAAGTAAGGAAAACTTACAAGAAGATGAAAAGAGTTAATGTTTAGTAAATAAAGTTTTGCTGGGCCTCCTTGAAACAATGGGACACAGGAGGGACTTAAATGGATTTTGCTAAGTTCCTCCCTGTCTACTATACCTAGTTCAAATTAAAGTATAGTTATCTATGATATCTCCCTTTCTGGAGCAGGCCCTCTATTTTAAATTCTTTTAGGCAGTAAAGGGAAGGTCAGATTATTTCAGCTCAAAATAATCTGCATGCCAGAGTAGTACATTTTGGAGATACTCATTTTGAACCCCCCATATCTGCTTTTTAGTAAGATAAAGAATACAATTCCTGAAAATGTTCTTAAGCTTATTCCATTTATTTAGACATTAATCCTAGCCTTGTAAATTTCTGGAATGTCCCCATGCTAAATTAAAATTTATTTGTTCTGTGCATTCTAAATTAATCCTTAATGAATCAGAAATTCTAAGGCACTCTTTCCTTTATTTCGAACAACATCTAAGCATAAAATATGTCGTTTGTGCTTTAGTCTCTAAAATTCAACTGTGTTGGAAAAAATTAGGATGTTCAGTTTTAAAGTAGAAAAGAGAGGCTCAATACTGCCTATCACTTTCTTAAGATTCACTAAATACTCACGATTTTGTTACGTCCACAAAGACAGGACTGTGGTGAGGTATGCGTCCCCCCGCCTTTTCAACCAAGCTTGGTAGATGAGTTAGAAGTGTGAGTTTATATCTGAGAGCTTACTTGCTTCCTCTCTCTTCCCTGGTCTCATTCCCATCTGTTATCCTTAAAGCATTATTTTTCAAAGGACCTGTATGAAATCTGTTCTTAGAGGATGTGGGGAACTCTAAAATTAATAAACCATGGGTTCACTCTAATTCAGTGGGGCCTGAAATCACCCTGGCAGGCAAACACTTTGTATGAGGTGTAATTGAAAACAATACTACAAGTAAATGACCCACTTTCCCATTCTAAGCTTTGTCTCATGCACAGCAGTCAGGGCAAAAGGAATCCTGATTGGTGCCAAAGGAAAAAAAAACAAAAGAACATGGATTTCAGATAAGAATGATCCAGAAACCAAAGGAATTTGGAAAGGGCTTTGTACATGCAAAGTAGCAAATGCAGAACATGACAGAAAGTGGGAGGGCCGGCAATTCTGGGTGCTGAACCCACTGAGTTTCAAAAGATGTTTAACCAACATCTAAATGAAAAACCTCCACGGGGATGGTCAACTGCCAACTAGAAAGGATGAGGGAGACCTCAGCTCCTCCTGCTCTAATTGCACCCCCTTTCTTATTTGGAGGCTCAGCAGGAGGGAGCTGTAATATGATTACTTGTTCATGAGGGGATTTCGAGTTGCTGCTTCAGAGGAGACTAACATGACCTATTCGTTTCCTTTGATGTTTTGTTTGCTGACACAACTGTTAAACTTTGAAATGCAGTAGAACTATACTTTAGTTCAGAAGCTTATTTTTAAATGTGCATTGCTGTCATGGAACTGATTTTTATTTGAAATCCACTTTTAGAATTTTTTTGTTAATACACGTCCTTTCTTCATAAAAAAAATATACATTACTATCACTTTCAATTGGTTTCCCCAATTCCCAGGGAGTTGGGGAGCAGACCTCTGAAAACACGGCTGTGGCAGCATATGTGGGAAAGAGTCACAGTCCCCAGCTAATCTGCTCCCTCGCTGTGTCATACACTAGACCTCAGGGTTAGTCCCCAGGGACTGTATCTGGATCAGCCCCACTGCCAATCAGAGGTGCCCTCTAGGCCCAAAGAGGTGCTGGTGAAAAGGACACAGGGACATGGTGGGCAGAGTGGGCCCCTCTCCATTCAAGCTGGTTCAGGGGAGAAAACCAAAGTAATTGCTATACCTGCAGTAGTTCACTGTGCCTTATGGGCTGGTCCTATGGCATGATCTATCCTTCAATAAGACATTTATGCTTTGCTAAAGCAACTTGACATGAATGGACTTTGGGCTAGAATTCAATTTTCCCTTTGGCTCTGTCTTTTTGTCTGAGAGGTGTCCTTACTACTTAAACCCCACCAGAAGTGGCCAATACAAGGACCAGATGAACAACACGCAGCCCATAGGCCAAATTCTGCCTGATCTGTTTTCTTGGGCCTGCACAGTTATTTTGTTTGTTTTGTTTTTTAATTTGACTTCCAATGACTTTTAAAAGGGCACAAACTCTCCAGGCCACTGCTAATCCCTAAATACACCCTTAGCATGCAGCCCACTTGGCTCATTTTGTGTTACTAACACCCCTGTGGGCTTTTGACCTTTCCTCTCCTAGAGAGCAGAAAATTCTCCTCAGTTGATAGAGGAGTCAGCTTTAGATGCTGAAATCTCCAGTCTCTTGGAGAGTGAAAGAAGGTGGATCAAAGAGTAAACCAACAGCTTAGTCTCTGAGATATTTTAAAAATCCAAGTAAGCCATTCCCAGGCCTCTTGGTTCTGCATTTTCTGTTACATGCCTGCACTCGATGGGCCCTCTGCAGATTTCTTACTGGGTGGTGAACTACTGGATCATAAATCCTGTGAGGTTCTGCTTTGAATTTATATCTGCATAGATTGTGTCTTTTCTCAGCTTTTTCCCATCAAAGTAATGCTTAAGTTGGGCTAATTTGGGCTCTGAGAAGAGTGGGCAGTCATTCTTTCCTTGAATGCATTTCATTTCACCCCAAACTCAGAATTCTCTAGAGTTTCATTTATCATCTTCTCTCTCCTCCTCACATGTCCTTTCTCCCTCTTCTTTGACTCACAAATCCAAATGATGTATAAGTGGAGAGGATCCTGGTTGGGAGTGGAGGAGGAGCATCATCAATTTTTATTTTTCTCCACATCAGATCTCACATCCACGTTTGCTAAAGCATAAAAAGTTCTACTAGCCTGGCCATGTCCTCTGGGTACACTTAAAGTCACAACATAAGCACAGTGCATTTTTTTGGAGGGAATCAAATTTGTTCGATGGCCCATCATTTAAAAACATAACAGAACCAGCAAACGTTCTGTTATGGAGCAAAACACTCATTTTTAAAGAAGATAAAACACAGAATTTCATGCTTGGTGTATGCTTTTTTCAAATGTTTCTCTGGGTCTCAAGGGAGTACTTTAAATCTCCTTCACCGTTAGGAGTATTTGGTGAAAGTTTGAGAAGCAACGTGAGATTTTGGTAAATTCCTTTCTAAAACACAGTCTGCTTTTCTATTTGAGTGGAGTATTTCTCTATTTCTGGGGTTCATGGAATGAGAAATTATGTAGCCCTTGGCTGGACACTTAAGTCTGTTCCTGGGTTTGCCAAAAAGGCCTGAGCTGAGTCACTGTGCTGGACTTCTTAGTCTCAAAGACCACCGGGATTGTAAAACTTGCTGCTCAGCTCATTTTTTGTAAACGGCTCCACATATTCGAAAATAAATAGTTTAGTGCTGTTATTTGTTGGTTTGGTTGTCACCCCTCCACCACTCTGCATGGTTGTCCTTACATAGAAGTGTCAACCATTTGTATTTTCTCTGTTCTGCGTATGTTGGAAAGTAAATAAGTAACAATAAAGAAACTTTATTATGCATGTTTTCTGCCTTGGGTGGTACCTGGAATTTGCTGAATTTGCTGACTGAAGCTTAAATTTTAAAAGGCTCCCAAGCCTCACTTTTTCATGCCATGCAAGTCAAATGGAAAACCAAATAATTAGAATAAGCAAGTTGTGTGGGTCCTTCCTCTTGGTCTCAACTGACCCCAGACCTTGTAGTGGAATTCCATCCCCTCTTTTTACCCACTTCCAGCTGTTAAGCTTCCGTGACTGGATTTAAACAACCGTCTCCTCTCCCTCTCTCAGATAATCAACAACTAATTTAGTATAGTACTTAGGTCATTCTGGTATGGAGAATTTTATGGGTAAGAACATAACAAGACAAAACTGCTCATGTCCATTGATTTTCCAGGACCTCTCATTTACTTTATGTAAATCTTATTGAACTTAAAAATTGATATTAAAGCAATAAAATTGATTTTCACAAGCACTATATAAACTCTAATGTCAATTAAAAGTACTTTACCCAGATTGCTTCCCACTAACTTGTACTTAGAGCTGAAAGCAGGAAATGGAGCGTAGCATAATTTAAAAAGAATAAATGTAAATATCAAGCATATTGCTCTTTCTCTCAATGAGTTGGTCCAGAATGGCACCCTTTCTGAGATCCTATAAAATCTTGTTAAATCTTCCTAAGCAAGATACTTAATAATTGTTAGGTTTAGGGAGGGAAATCAGTATCATATCTTTCAGCGATACTACTTTTTAGTAATAGTATCAACTTTTAGAGAAGGCAGTATGGTATAAATAAAGCTTAAGGATTGGACTCAGACAGGCCAAGGTTTAAATCCCAAAGCAACCATTTATTGGCTGTGTACCATTGGATACATTATAGACCTCTCCTGGGCCTCGTTTTTTTTTTTTCCATCTGCAAAATGGGAAATGATGGCAAGGATTAAATAAGACAGCAAATGCAAGGAGCCAAGTTCAATCCTAGGCACACGATCAATGTAAAAGTCCCCTTCTTTTCAAAATCAGATTACAGATTATGAACATAAAGTAACTCCCCACCAAGAGCTGACTCTGCTGAGAGCACTGTTTTCTATGAAGGAAGTTCTTGGTGGCCCTTAGCCATGACTGTTGATTGCATACATTTGGAAACCATAACAACCATTGTGCTTTGAGCTCAGTTTGGCCCAAATATAGCTCTGCCTAAGGCAGCTTCTCTACTTAAGTCTTTCCCAGCACATCATAGTATGGCTTGAATTTGGGCAGAGGAGTGGGTGTCAAGAGAAATGTACAATGTCCGGGAAGAATTCAGACTCAACTAACAATTATCCAGACCTGTATAGTCCCATTTGGGGACTGTCCCAGAAGGAACTCATTGAACAAAAGTCCTCTTGAGAACCTGTATTATTATGCCTACTTTGCAGATGCTTCAACTGAGTCTGTGAGGTTAAGTGACTTTCTCAATGTCACAGAGATAATAAAGCATGGGCTCAGGCTAAGATCTTAGGTTGTTTGACCTGATTAAGAAAGCAGGAGGAATTGCAGTGTTGGAAGATTGGCAGCAGCGGTATCTTCTTGCCAGTCCACTTTGCACGACACATTCTGTGACAAGTGCTTGACAAAATAAGTTTCATTGACCTTTAGAAACCCTGTGCCCAGGTCTTCTGTCCATTATGTCACATATAGACTGGGGCAAGTAGTGAGATATAACTAATTAAACATGTCAGGTAAACAATATCTGACCACTAATTTTAAAAAAGCAAAATGTGTAAAACACTCCTAGCATAATTTAATCCTTTGGGGTTTTTTTTTGTTTGTTTCATTTCAATGATTCAGAAGTATATTAAGACCAACATTAATTGTCATTTATTTATTCAACATATATTAGTCTACCTACTATGTGTTGAACACTTCTAGATTCCGGAGATACAAAAACTCTTCAATAAAAACTCTTAAAAATGCCCTCTCTTATGACAGATTGAGTAGCGAAAGTCAGTTTTTTTTTTAACTGTTAAAAAAAAGAGTTAAAGAAATACAGAGCAATTCTAAAGGTAATTCCTTTTTGAGCTTACCTGATGACTTTTTTTATTTTCTTTTTACCTGAAAAGCTTCCATTTTCCTCTTGTCCCTCTGTTTTCAGGAGGCAATTTTGAGTCCCAGCATGCTCTGTATCATCTGCCCAGGGCCACTGCCAGAGCAGGGCAATGAGAGTGTGGATTTCAGCACAGCTGTGATTGGATGATTAACAGTGAGAGTAATAGGCTGCTAGAGATTTTTTAAAATGCCAGAACACTGGAATGTAATGTTTCAACCTCCTTTTCTCCAAATCAAAAGCCTAGTGAATGAAATTATGACCGTTACTCAAGTGCAATTACCCTGAGTTTGTAAAATTGAAACACTGCAAGTAAATCATACATTTGGATATATTACATTTCATATTTCGGTGTATGCCAAATAAGCTAGTGAAGTTTTATTATTGTTGAGTATAATGTCAGGAGACAAACTTCCACAAATTTTATACATAACTTTTTCCATTTTATCTGTTTTCCATTTATGTCAGTTTGAACACATGGTGTGACTTTTAATATTCTCTCCTCCATCTTCCCCACATTTAATGCCAAGGGATCAAACTCGATCTTGATTATCCTAAATTTACCTTTAGGTAACCTCAGACCAAGAGGCTTTTTAAAATTAGTATGGAAGAAAGACGAAGAACCTCTAAATAACCCTATAAACCTGGAAAGACTAGCAAGTGTCAGTGCATTATAGAAGACAACTGTGGCTGCAGGCAGTTATTGCCAGAGTAGGTCTCAGCTCTTGGAAACCGGGTAATCACCGAGGGAGCTGTGGATTACAATGAAATAGGATCTTGCAGAAATGACGGGCTTTGTGAGCTGGGTCTCTCTAAAGAGGGCACAAGAAAAGGGTTTGAGAACGAATAAAGGGAGGCCCTGCGCATGCGCTCCGGAGGGGGGGAGGGGTTGACGCGAGCGTTGTGACCGCTGTGGCACCGTTAAAGGTACTAACCGCTGCAGAAGGATGGCTTCCAGCTTTAAGAAGTCAAACGTGCCCTCTACCAGCCAGAAGAGAAAGGTGGGTCCTAAGCCTGAACTCACTGAAGATCAGAAGCAAGAAGTTCGCGAAGCGTTTGACCTCTTCGATGCTGACGGAAGTGGGACCATCGACGTGAAGGAGCTGAAGGTGGCTATGAGAGCGCTGGGCTTTGAACCCAGAAAGGAAGAGATGAAGAAGATGATCTCCGAAGTGGACAAGGAAGGTACGGGGAAAATCAGCTTCAATGATTTCTTGGCTGTGATGACTCAGAAGATGGCCGAGAAAGACACCAAAGAAGAAATTCTAAAGGCTTTCAGGCTCTTCGATGACGATGAAACTGGGAAGATCTCCTTCAAAAACCTGAAGCGCGTGTCCCACGAGTTGGGGGAAAACCTCACTGATGAGGAGCTGCAGGAAATGATTGATGAAGCCGATCGGGATGGAGACGGCGAAGTGAACGAAGAAGAGTTTCTTCGCATCATGAAAAAGACCAACCTCTATTAAAATCGGTTTCTCCGGCAAGCATGTCGACAGTACCTGACTTTGCTGGATTCCCAGGTTCTGCTTCGTGAAACCTTGCACAGAGGACAGCTCTATCCTAACTCTTACCCCATTTGTCTAGATCCCTCTATTTCCAAATCTTTCGCTCAAGTATAGAATTTTAAAGATGCTTTTAATGTGAGTTTTGTTTTTTTAATTCTCAAGAGCAAATCTGGAGTATTTAGACTGAATTAAAAGGGGGGGGGGGAGGCTGAAGCTTCAGTCCACCCACGATTTGCCTTGCATTAGTGGACATACATTAAACTGAGCACAGCGAGGCTTCTTGGGACAAACAGCAATGCGGTTCCCTTGTCACTTCTTTGGTGGTCTTAAATTATCTTGCTTCAAAAATTATTCCTTAAATTCAAGTCACTATTCTAGCACGAGGTCGAATCAACAAGCAGAGGTATCCCAGCTATTGCTTCTCACTTAACTGAATACTGGTTTGAAGGAAAGCAGGGCAGCCATTTATCTGAGTTCAGGAAAGATACCGATATAAAGTATAGGCTTGCCTTTGGGTGGTGCTATGCTAAATTGTGTAACTTAGACTATTCTCTGACTTAATCACGTGCAAATGATTCTTCATTTGTGTGGAATAAATCATTTACTATGGATTATCCAGGGCCAGAATGTATACTTGAGCTATAGAATAAAAATAAAATTTAATATTGGCCCAAGCTAAGTATAATTTGCTTAAGAGATCAAGCTACTAATGATTTTAATAAACATTTACAAGTGTAAGATCTTAGTTTAGGGGATCCTAAAAAAATATAATGCATTTTAAGCTGTTTATCTGTCCTAAGAAAGATCAAGTGTTTTAGTTATTAGGCTACTATAATTTAACCATTGTCATTTACTGTTTTATTACTAAATAAAAGCCACTATCTACCTGCTAATTCTTAGAATATCTTGGTTCTGAGATGTTCTTGATACTTGATATTTTTCCCCCTCTGGTATATAGTTGATGCCAGAGTGTCTGTCATATAAATTGTTCTCTATTTTATCGCCCCAAGAAACTATTTTGCTGTGCCTTGTGTACGTGTTGATACTACTTGTTTTCTGTTAATAATTAAGCCTTTCTTGTTTTGAAAAGGCTACCCTTTTGAGTATCTACACATCTGAAGTTAGGGAAAATTTAAATAACATAATTATGGAAAGATAATCTATTTGCTGAGATGGAGGCCTAGACTAACTTTCAAAAATACACAACAAAACTATTAAACAGGCGAGATATTTTGGCCACAACTAAACCCAAATTAAATCTTCATACAAAGTCACATTGCAGAAAATTGCTGAAATTCTGGAACGTTTGTCACTTGCTTTGCCAGCAATTTTACTCCTCTGAGGGTGGTGGATCTAATTGGGGGAACTACTGCTTTGGGCTTAATTCTCATTAAGAGGAACTAACTTGTCAAAGCAGTAGTACTAGCTTAAGTGATGGGTATATGGGCATTCACTATGAAAAAGGATTTTTCTAAGGTGACTGGTACCAGGTAGGGAACTCACTCGGGCTGTAAATGCTAACAGTTCAGGTTCGAGGTCTTTGCAAGTGAGTTGTAGAGAATGCAGGTGCAATTTGGGCCAGCATCAGTGTGAAAGGCTTGCTGAGAGGAGTGTGGCATTCTGGGAAGCAAAGAGTTTCTGGTATCCTGTTGACCAGTCTTGACTTAAAGATCTACATTTGGATCAAGGTAGAAATATCAGAAAGAAAGAGAGTTGGCAGAAACTAAGAAAAAGAGTCAGAGCCTCAGCCAATTGAGCTGGACTGGCTCCTGGCCCATCAGAGGATAGAAGTGAAAACCAGAAACGTGGCCTTAAGCCCAGCAGTCTGTCTGCTCAAATACCATAGGGTCAACCATGGAGGCTGCAACCCACTACTTAAAAGATTTGCCCTTAGGGTGCAACCCATCCCACACAAAGGAAAGGGGCTCCAGAATATTTCTGAATTCCGCTCACAGCTAAGGAAGAACCTCTCAATTCACTATTATAGTCTTACTTCTCAGTTGGCTCATACTCTCGGGGATAGAAGGTAATGGGGAAAAGGGAGACAACTAGAGCAGGCCTAGACATTTGAATTTTAAGAGAAATTAATCATAACATGTCTGGCTGGGTCTTACATGTATCCAAGTCTTTACAAAAGTAGAACACAAAAGATTCAAAGAAAATATATAGATGCCTATATGCAGATGAGGAAACAGCTATAAAGTTTGGGAAAAACTGAAAAAGTAACTCACCGTATTATTACAATTGATCCCAATAAAGAAGCAAGAAGCATACCAAAGAAACCCATGTGACTGTGTAGAGACCTCACTGATAATCCCTTGCTTTCTAATGATAAATATAATAGATGAAAAGCAGAGCCTTGGGCCAAGGCTAAAAATATGACAGCATCAAAGTTGTATTAATATCTATAAAGTGAATGCCCAAAATGAGCAAGGAAAGCAAAAGAATTTTTTTTTCTTAAAGACATCTTAGTTATATTTAAGAAGATATAGGAAGAGATGGACCCAACTTTTGAGATTATTGCAGGTTGGTTTCTATGGGAAGCAGACTCTTGAGTCTGAGGTTTGTGTGCAAGAAGTGCCTTCTCCAGAACACGTGGGAAGGAAGAAACCAGGACTGGGCAGAGGGAGAAGTTGAACCATGACACAGTCATGACAAAGACCTCAACTCAGCTCATCCTATGGGGAGCTCTGGAGCAAGGATGACTCTATGGAGATGCCCAAATTGGAACAAAAACATTGAGCCTTTAAAGATTTTCATTGATTGACAATCACTGGACATGAGCTGTCCTCAGCAAGGGGGTATGACTTTGAGCAAGGTGGCCCTCCTCAGCTAAGGGTAATTACTGGGAAGGAGAATTCATTTGCAAACTGTTAGCTGTCAATACTCGCAGCACCTGTGGGGATGAGGATTTCAGCACTGAAGTGCAGGGCCAGAAGGGAGATCCGGGAAGTGTCCTCCAGCTTCCACTACAGTCCACCCTTCTATGACTTAGATCTTTGTGTAAGTTCTGGGAGATGCTAATTCAGGATTCTGATGGCCCTCTATTCGTGAGAGAAATTTATAAAAGCAAGATTAGAGAGATAAACAACAGCCCCTGCCACAGAAGCTAGTCTCAAGGCACAAATAATACTCATCTCCCTTCACTATCCAATCTAGATTCCCCACACCCTCAGCACCTCTGCTGATGTAGACGACTAACCAGGTGAAATGACCCCAATCCTCATCTTTGAGAAGTCCGAGCACTGCCCCCACTCCCTGCCCCAATCACCTGTTCTTGTCAGGCTGTGGCTGCTGCACTTATTCATTTACTTCAAAATTGAGTGAAAGAGCACCAAGAGACACTCAAGTACATTACCTGGTGCCAAACATGCTCTTTCCATATTCTTTCTGCAGCTCTACCTTCTCCTGATAACCAGGATCAGTTATTCATGGATAGTGTGTCCTTTCCTTGACTGTTGCTCTCTCAACATAAGGAATCCACTGTGATTGGGTGACACACATAATTCGAAATTCAATGGCTGTCTTGCTGTACCCACTGGTGGAAGTATTTTTCCCCTCCGGGAGCCCTCTGGGAGCCAAGATCTCTAAAAGCACATAGACCAAAATTGTGGGGATAAGAAGCATGAATTAAAGAACAGATGACTGAGAATTAAGGTAAGAACTACTTCCACCCTTGGCTTTCTGGACCCATGTGTTCTAAGAAAAACCACCTCATATAACGGTAATAATGCTGCATCCTGGAATATGGCACCACATCTTCACTGGTCATCATGTCCAAACTGGCCCCTCGGAGGCATCTTTAATGGCCTTTTCCATTGCTCCATCAGGCTGAAAGCTTCCGCGTGTTATAGGGCTCGTAGATTCTGTTGTCATATGCCCACTGCTGCACCTCCTTTCCTGTAAAGTGGGTCCCTTGGGCCAACGTAATATTATGTGAAATCCTGTCAGCAGAATAAATCCTCAAATATGGTGCTAGATAAAGCTCTGCAAGCAGGAAAGGCAAACCCATGACCAAAATATGTGTCAAAGCCAATCGAGATGAGCCACTTGTCTTTCCAAGATAGAAGGGATCCAATTGGACTATTTGACACCAAGAAGGCAGGTTATCTCCTTGATGGATGGTAGTGGTTTGCATTTGTCAGCAGCAGTAGCTATTTCATCCTTGATGACTGAAAGCCTTTGCTGTGGGGTCAGAGCCTTCAATTATGTCACAATGACTGCTTCATTCATGTGTCTATTATGCCAGCACTGGGGTGTTCAGTAAGAGAGGCAGATTGATGTTAACTGCCCAAGTCATTCTGTCTTCTTGGTGGTTTGGTGTCTGTAATAGGCACTCTCTGATAGGTGTTAATATGAATTACAAAGATCCTTACACTTTCCACCATTATCATAATTCCAAATATGTGCCTTTTTTCTCAGACCTTTTTTATCCCTGATGTTTCCTTTTCCATGGTCTTGAACAATCAGCCAACTGGCTTTTGGCCACTGTCTGAGTCCATATATATTGTAATCCCAGACCACTTCTCTTTCCGTACAAAGTGGATGACCAAGTCCACTACCAGAAATTCTGCCACCGGGAGGATTTCCCCTTCCACTGCTATCTTTCTGGTCCACCTCTACAGTCCATTATACCAATTGGACCTATCTTTGAACTAAGTTCAGCCTTTTTACTCCAACATCTGGTCATAAAGGACCCACTACTCCCATGTGGTCATAGGTTTGAGCTGAGGGAGAAGCAACTTCATGGATGACATGAGGAACCTCTTCTTTACACAGCTTACTTGGGCCCTCTGCCCATGTTTATGCCTGATCCTAGATATATCACTTCTTTTTCTAGTTTCCTAAGGTGACAGATTACATTATTTACTTTAGATATTTCTTCTTTTCTATATATACATTTAATGCTATGACTTTTCCTCTAAGCACTGCTTTTGTTGTATCCTGCACATTTTGACAGGTCATGTTTACATTTTTATTTAGTCCCAAATATGTTTGAATTTTTCTTAAGACTACTTTTACCCATGTGCTATGTGGAAGTATATTGCTTATCTCAAATATTTGCAATTTTCTAGCTATTCTTCTGTTATCTTTTCTAATTTAATTCCCTGTTGTCTGAGAACATACTTTATATGAGACCTATTCTTTTAAATGTGTTAAGGTGTGCTTTATGGCCCATAATGTGGTCTGTCTTGGTAAATGTTCCGCATGAGTTTGAGAAGAATGTGTAATCTGCTATTGTCAGATGAAGTATAATAGATGTCAGTTATATTCAGTAGATCGATGGTACTATTGAGTTCAACTATACCTGCTGGATCTGTCCTTTTCTGATAAAAAGCTGTTGAAGTTTCTAATTATAATAGTGGATTCCTGAGAGTGACTTAATTTCACCTCTCATTCCTGAAGGATCTCTTTGCTGGATATAGGAATCTGGGTTAACAGTTCTTTTTTTCTTTTGGTAGTTTAGTAAGTATGCAATTAGCTATCAAAATAAGAACTAAAATAAAATAAAAATAAATGTCTTTACAGGATTAATTCATGAAAGTACAATTCACTGAATGAGGAGGGAAATCTATTTCTATGATCTGGGGGACTGTGCTCACTTTCGGATATTACATATTAAAAGGAATTGAAGAAATTGAGGTCTGTTGAGAACAATGAGATAAATAGGATAAAGGGACATAAACCCATAATCTAAGAGAAATGATTTAAAAGAACGAAGGCTTTTTTCCTAAAAATAAAATACTCTGAAGTCATATGACCTCTAAAAAAAATAGAACTTGTTCCATAGGTCTCCAAAGTGTTTTAATGAGAAGGAATGATAAGGGGGAAAGATTTCAATTTAATGTCAGAAAGACTTCTAAACAATCAAACCTGCCCAGAGATGGACCATGCTGTCTAAGGATTATGTTCCTGTCATAAAGGTGGAGAGATATGGGTTAGATGAATATTTTGCTAAGGTGCCACAGATATTTCAGCCTATTGATGTTGAGATGCCATACCACGCATTTCCATTTTTTATATGGGTTTCTTAGATCTAAAATAAAATGGAATGTGTTTAGATAGAGATTTAGACTCACAGATTTCATTTTGATTTTTACAACCAAATAAAATTACTTTTCCAACATAAGAACATTTTATTACTACAGTTGTTGATGAATACTAATAGAAAATATTTCTATTTTCTATTGTTATTGTAATTGTTATTGATCTTGCCCTTATGTTTATAATTCAAGCTGATGCTATAAAGTGATATGTGTGATTTTAACAACAGTCAATACTTAAATAGCTTATTCCATACTACCCACTATTCTAAGAGCTTCTACATACTCGATTATTATCTCCATTTTATAAAAGAGGAAACTGAGTGATGGACAGATTAAGTAATTTGTGCACAGCTACATAGCTAGTAAGTGGTGAGGGAAGATAGAAACCAATTTGTCTGGCTCTTAACTCTAGACTCAAAACGTATACCTTATCCACTACTTTAACCCTTTTCTTATTTCAATCAGCTGGTCAAGAACAGTTCAATCCCCTTCAAAGGTCACACACTTAGTCGACAGTGTTTCTGGACTCAGAATATTTTTGGAACTCTTCGGTAGACAATCTAAAAATCTCCAGTATATTTTTCTGAACATTCTCAAGAGGCAAATATATTCCATTCAGACTGGGCTTAATTTTCAGAAATTACCTCGAGTTATTTATACTCAAATATGATGAACAGAGTGTCTGGAAAAGCTGGATATTATATTTTGAGGTTTAAAACAGTAATTGCCCCTGAAATGTTGAGACTAATGACTTTGCATGATTTGTAAATTCACTATAAAGATACTTCCAAAAGAAAAGCACTGAAAAGGTCGTAACTGACAACAGCATCGTTGGAATAAATCTCTAATTACCAAGGCAACATAGTGTTTTGAAAGAACAACACTCATTGAGATGTGTACATCTGGTGATATTTTCAAAGATGCATCAAAGAAGGCACCAAATAAGATATTTCCATGCATTAAGTGAATAATATAGGTGACATTAGGGAGAAAAGACAAAGCCTTTGTCATCTCAGGTAGAAGTAACAGAGTCATCATATCATCTTAGGGTAGCAACAGCTTCCTAGTGAGACAAACTTAGGTTTGAAGCTCAGCACATAGCCATTTCCTAGCTGGTGTGGGGGAAAAGTACTTGTCCAAGACTCAGAATCTTTATCTATAAAATACGGGGAATTATGTTGCTTTGTCGGTATGTTTTCAGAATTAGAAATCATTTATATAAAGTGATCTTACACATAGTAGATGGATAAAGGTAAGCTATTAAAATAATAGATGAAGTATACTAAAAAAGATAAAGTAGATAAATAAGTACATTCTTCTCACATATAAAGTGCCATAACCTCAGAAAAATACTGTCTAAACTAAACTTGCCTACCGATCCAAAATTCACCATCCATGACTACTGAGAGGCAGTTTAGGGAGGTAAGGATGGGAATATTTTTAAATGTCATGGCCCCTTATCAAGAGTAGACTTGCAGTTTGTGTTGGCTTTTCTGCTCTCTAGCTACTTTGTCCATCATCCAGAGTTTGTGAACTTGAGGCCCAGGGGCAGAATCTGGCTTATAGATTGGCAGCTACATGACTCACTTGGCAGCAACGTGAGGGCTGCCTGCAGCTGTGCAGGGTGTCCCTCCACAAAACGCCCAGCCAGCCAGCTAGTGGAGACTGAAACAGAGCCAGGACTTACTCATTAAGCCTCGTGCCTGGCACAGGGAGCAACTGCTCGGAGGTACCTCTGACTTGGCATGCTTTATCTGTCCAGAGAGGTGCTTTTTTCTAACTTGCACAGGTATTGTGTACATTACCCTTGGTCTACATCACAATGTTTTTTGTTTTCTTTTTTAACTGAGTTAGGTTGCCAGGTTTAAAAAGTAAAGAATGTCACTCAAGAATCAATATTTTAGCTTCTTTTGGAAAACTGGATGTTCTTTCCACAGTAGGCCCATAGTCCTGCTGACAATAATCAACTTTTAGTTGGAGCCGAATGACCTCTGCTCCCTTCGGACCTGGACACACTGGGTCTCCGCAGGCCCCTGAAAGCCAGTTAGGTTTCCCACCCTCTGTGCTAACTTTCAGCTAGCGGCATATGTGCCTCCAGAGGGCAGTACTCGGACGCATGTAAGTGATAGGTGAGAGCTAATAACCTTTAGGTCGAAGGCATGTCTCTCCTCACCATCCTGCTCACTTCTTCAGGGAGCCAGGGAAAGCCGCTCTCAGGTAAGGCAGGGCGAGCTCCGTGGATGTTCCGCCTCTTCCACATGGACAGAACAAAGTCACTCCTTGTTCTCGTCCAGAAAGGTAGAAACAACTGGTGGCTACTTCAGAGACTGCCAGCAAAGCTCAAGCAACCTCCACAGCTATTTCAATCCATTTCTTCTCTTCTTTAAAATAGCCAGGAGGAGAAAGGAGGTAGAGGAATGGAGACAACTGATCCCTACAAAACGACTGGCAAAAAAAAAAAAAAAAAAAAAAAAAGGCAGAAAAAGAATCACTGACATACGTATTAATGCTTGGGCATTTCACACATTGACAGTGCAACTTGCTAAGATCAGCATTGGAGGAAACCGTGACTTAGCCCAGTGATTTCAATCCACAGTCCTGACAGGCCCTGGTTAACTGTATTAATAAAACAAAGAGCTGCACACACTATTTACGGCTAGATTAAGCTGATTACTCTAGCTTGGCCTACTTTCAATCCACAGGTCTTATCAGTGGACAACAGAATGCTTTGTTATCTGTTTTTCTCCCCCTGGAACTTGTCCCTGGACATTAAAAACAGAAACCCTAACAAGACTATTTTTTACCTGTCTCATTTGAGAACAGAATTTTCAAACTCCTCCCTCAACATTGAAGAAACCCCTCAGTCCCTGACAGTGACTGGTGGAAGTTTGCAAAAATATGCAGCAGCAAAATTACTGAGAATAGATGAGATGTTGTTACCTAATAAAAATGCCATAAATATAGAAGGATGAACTACCAAGGGAAATGAATCAATAGAGAAGGACACATTGGAATGTGGGTTAGTAAAAATCACTTAAACTTTCCATGACCTTGAAGAAAGTCATGGCAATATATTTTTCCAGGTCCCTCAGATAGTGTGTTTCCCAAATCTTTCCATCCAATGAGCTGAATTTAAACCCTTTCTGAGCCTTCTTCCTCAACAGCCTGGAGTCTTTCTTGAGTCCAAAGAGTTACCTGAGTTCCGCCCTACACTCGGCATCCTTTAGGCAGGATCAGCTAACGAGACAATTAATTCCATAGAAGCATCTCGTTTGCAGCAGTGGGAACAGGGGTGCCTCTCTTTGATAATTTAGAGTAGCGGTGAGCAGAGGGTCAGATCTCCCTGGGGTGGTGTCGCAAACTGAAAAAGTGGCTGTGGCACTGCGCTCCTCCACAGTTTTCTACAGCTGTTCCAGATTTTCCATGGGCTCACCTTTAAATTAAAAGAATTTCTGCACTTTCAAGAATTTGAAAACAAAGCCATGTGTGAGGATATGAGATACACTCATATGCCCCTGCAAGAAATAGGTTGCATTCCTTTTTCTGCACTTAAAAAAGGTACCTTCTTTTTTTTTTAGGATGCCATATATGTAAATGAGCTCAAATTAATCTTTAGCATGTGCCCATGTTGTTTTGATTTACAAACTTTAAAAATATGCCCATTGTTCTCTTTTAATAGCTTTTGGCAACTTTTTCAGAAATTGAAATATATGACCAAATTAGCAAAATGAATAACATTAGCAAGTACCATTCAGCAAGCACTAAAGGTACAAATACCTCTACGATACAGAGAAAGCATCATTAGAAATCTTGTAACACTATGTAAGGTTTCTTATTTAACTCTACTCTTAATTAGCAAAATACAAATTTATAGAGAGAGAAGCAAAATACTAGTTACCAGGATACTATTTTTACATCTCTTTTAATTGATTTTGTTTCTGTTTTTAAGGTAATTATGTGATGTAGTAGAAGGAACAAAGAGATCTGGGTTAGATAGAATTTTGGTTCTCTAACAGTTTTGTGACATTGGGCAAATAAGTAAAACTAGAGTCTTAGTTTCTCTGATACTAGTTTTATTTATCAATGAAACAAAGTTGGTAATACCCATATCACAGGGTTGAAAGGATCAAATGAGATTCTATGTAAAATGCCTAACAGGGTGCCTGACTCAGTGTAAGATGCTCATTATTTGTAGTTTTCTCAGATGGTGGTGATTTTGGATACCAAAATTTTTACAAATTTTAAAAATAGTTGATTTTTAAAATTACTTAAATGATTTGTATTTAACACCAAAAATGTCAGTGACTGCCTTAATCATAGAAATTAATAATGATTTCTCATAGATACAGAGAATGAATTGATGGTTGCTAGATGGGAGGAGGTTTAGGGGAAAGGCTGAAAAAGAGGAAGGGATTAAGATGTACAAATTGCCAATTATAAAAACAGTCACAGAGTTGTAAAGTACAGCATAGGGAATATAGTCAATAATATTGTAATAACTATGTATGGTATCAGATTGGTACTAGACTTATTCAGGTGATCACTTCATAAGTTATATAAATGTCTAATCACTATGTTGTACACCTAAACTAACATAATATCGTATGTCGATAGTAATTGAAAAATTTTTTAAGAGATTATGATTTTAATCATAAGTATTATTAAACTATTTCCCTTACTATCACATCACATAGGTAAATCTTAATTTGGATGACTGGTTTATCTGTTCCTCTTATATACAAACTGTTGTTTGGCCTATTCGCTGCATGTTATTACCATACTCAGCAGTTGGATTTTTTAAAAAATTTGCTTTCCTACCAAGATTCAAAGCAATCCATTTACCATTTTTCCCCCTAAAATCTCTCATAAAATATGAATACAATATACTGGCTAAACACTTCTGTACTTACATAAAGGACACATAAATCACTATCTATATGATGCTTCTCACTAATAAAAAGAGTTTATCTGGTTCAAGAAACGGGTGGTTTTATTGCATATTTAGTTTCTATAGTTCAGCCAAAAGCTTGAGGATAAAGACTTGCTGCATGAGGTCTGAAATTGGCCTTGACCATTTTCTCACTTACCATGTACAGTGGTTCCCCCTTATCTGTGGGGGATACATTCCAAGAGCTTCACTGGGTGTCTTTGCTCTGTATATACTATGGTTTTTCTTATAAATACATACCTATGATAAAGTTTAATTTACAAATTAGGCACAGTAAGAGATTAACAGTAACTGATAAAATAAAACAATTATAACAATATACTATATTAGAAATTATGTGAATGTGATCTCTCTCTCTCTCCAAATATCTTATTGTACTGTAGTCACCTTCTTGTGAAGTCTTTCTGGAACTATTCCATAGAAAAGATGGCTGTTACCCACTCTTTCTGATTATGTTGCCCGGACTGTTTTTGTTTTGAGAGTTCTTGGTTTCTTTTGCTCTGTACACCATGCCTGGCTTTATCATGTGCCCTGCAGTATTGCCACATACTACCAAAGTTGATCTACCCTTCTGTGTTTTATGCCCTGGTGCCTCCTTTGCAGTTTTATGAATGTAGGTTCTATTGGAGCCTGGTTTCATCACAACCGAAGATTTGCTTTGGATGGTATCCTTTCTCCTTAATCAGCTTTTTCAATTCTGATGGAAATGTAGCAGGTGTGACTTCTCCAGTAATTTTTTTTTAATACACAACTTTTATTGCATCTTTAAAATATCACAAATAAGTCTGAGGAATCATCTGACATCTTGGTGTCTCTGTAGCTGGACAACTTAGATCTTATTCATCAGCCTGTTGAACTGCTTTTTCAGAAGCATAGATACCATCCAAATTTTTTCTGATATCCTTATTTTTAACTGCTGTGGCTTGTTGAATTTGATACACATTCAATGTCATTTCCTTCAAGAATTAACTCATCTTTCTGGTCTTGAGATACTGAATAAGCAACACTTGACCTCACCTGAACCCTGGAAATGTATTTTTCACCCAAGAATGTTCAGATTTCAATGAAAGAATCATTCTCCTGAACAATGATGTTGATGGGAAAGTGAGCATACACAGGCCCCATCTCACGACACAAGCCCAGTGTAACACCCTTGATCATGTTCTGTACACGACTACAAGTAGTGCGAACAGTAGCCAGTTTCTTTCTATTTCCTCACCATTTGTCAATCCAGATTCTTTTCTTTTTCTTTCTAAATAGACTGGATTCTACATTGATGTGATTGAAGCCCCTACGCAGGGTGCCTCTGGGGCCCTTCACAATGACTGTGTGTCCCTTCAGAGTGATGTCCACATTTTCTGAATGTCAACAGTCTGATTGCTGAGAATGGTCTTCATCCTCGCAGTAGATGCGTCAAAGAGAGCTCCATTAATTTTGTGGTCCAAACCTATTCCTGAATCTATGTAACCATCCCTTACTTGCAGTAAATGGCTTGGTGTTGTTATTTTCAGGGAATCCCTTGCTGAAGTCTTCATATAGGTTCAATGCTTTCTGATGCAATTCACTGCAATCAGTCAGAACATGTTTTCTGCTCATGTCTTCCAGACATAAATTTAATGCATTAACTAAATACTTCCATATACTGTGACTGTAACTTTTGCAGTTTGAGGTGCAACAGTAAAACTAGCACAAATTTCTTTTTCCTTCACAATCTCATGGATAGATTATGGATCATTTCACTTGTTTGCTCTGATGGTCTACATGCTTTAGCTTACTCAATAACAAAGTTCAGCAGTTATAAAGCCATTAACTCTCATGGGCCTTTACATTCCACAGGCCCAGATACAATACATCGCCTGGCAGTCTGCTTGCTTTGGCCACTGGATTGAAAGAGAGAGCAAAGTCTGGGATGATTCCCAAATGTCTGGATCTGGTGACAGGGAGACCATGGCAGGGTGAGCTTGAAGAGAAAAAGCTGCATTAGGAACTGTTGAATCTGAAAACCCTGTGGACTATGTGGTCAGAGAGACAGCCAGTACTGAAGGCTGTGCATGTCTGTGGTTCTAGGTCACATCAGCCAAGGGGGGTGCCTTGGCCTTGTCCCCAAGAACAAAACCCTGGAAAATATAAACATCTAAGAGTGGGACAGGAGAAGAGGGTTCAGGATAAGGACTTTGAAGGTGTCTAGTGTCTGGTAATTGCCTGGCACATAGCAGGCCCTCAGTAAATACTGTTAAAGAGATGAATATGTGACCAGGCCGTCAGGGCCCACATTGGGTTGGGTGGGCAAACAGGCTCAGCCCATTCTTACCGGCAGCTACTAAGAAATAGGCCTGGAACCCAAAGTCCCCTTGTCTGCTCTTCTCAGATCACCTTTTGGTAACTGTTACCAAAAGGTCTTCATCCTCGCAGTAGATGCGTCAAAGAGAGCTCTTTGTAGGTAACTAAGTCCGTGTCACATGACCTTGTCTCCTTCCTTCTTGATCTTCCTCACGCCTTCCTCTTCATTTCTCCGGGGTTCTGGCTCAGCTCACTCCACTGACCTAGGCCCACCTGCCTGCCTCATCATCCTCTTCAGAGTGGGGAGCACTTACAAGACAAACCTCTTTCTGCCAGTATAGATGGGCTCTCATGGCATTATTGTCCTAAAAGACGCTCTTCCTGCACAGGGGTTGGGATGGATAAGACAAAGGAGATTTAGAGGATGGCAGTCCCCAGTGAGAATGGGGGGTGGAATTAAAAGGATGAAAAGAGCAGACAGCTAGAAGAACCCCGAGAGAATGGCCTCATCAATACCAAAAGACTAGGTGCTTTAAAATACAGGTGCTAGTTTACTGTGTCAAATGCCACATGGAGGACAAGTAAGAGAGTGGTGAAAAGAAAGTGAGTTTGGCTGTCATCCCATTGGCAGTGGGAGTCTGTAGGACATGAGTGAGGGCAACATGCCCCGGGTTTTCTCATTTCGGAGAGTGGCATCAACATCTATCCTTAGCTCAAGCAAAAATCCAGGAGTAGTCCTTGATTTTACTCTTTCCCATACTTCACAATCCAGTCTTGCCTCCAAAAGAAACCCCAAATCTTGCCACTTCTCACTCTGTCCAAGGAGCCACTATTGTCTCTGTTATGGTGATTAAAACAGCTTCCTGGCTGGGTCCCTCTTACCTCACTGTCCTATAATCCATTCTTCATATGGTAGCCACAGTGGTCTTTCAAAACCAGTCAGTCCTCAACAATTACCCCATTTCTTACCCTGCCATACTGCACAATCTGTAGTTTTCTGTCTTTTCACCTAATATCATATTTTTCCTCTCACTGCACTCTACCACATTGGTCTCTTTTCTGTTCCTTAAACCTGTCAAATTTGTTCCTACCCTTGCACTTGTTACTCTGTCTCTCAGGTAGGGCCAGCTTCATGTGCATGCCACCTGTGCCCTATGCCCTGAATGACCCTGTAACTGGTTTAATGCTTTACTGTTGCCATCTTAAATTCTTAATAATTTTTGAACAAGGGGCTCTGCTTTTTCATTTTGCTCTAGATCCTACAAATTATGTAGCCAGACCTGCTTTCAGGGATGGTGTTAGCTAGAGGTCCCCTGCTCAGAGAGGCCTTCCTTGGCTGCCTACCCTTCCAAAGTAGACCCTCCTCCAACAAATTACTTCCCTCCCACTGGAATATAACATGAGCTCCCAGAGAGCAGTGTCTGTTCTGTTCCTGCCTTATCCTCAGTGTGTGGAACATAATAGGTGCCCAATGTACATTTGTTGAAAAAACTATTGGAAGTAAAGAGAAGTAGCCTGTTTGGTGTAATGAGAATTTTAGACTGTATTTGGTATTTATATACATCCTGATCAATAATTAAATTGATCTCCCTCAATTTATATAGATAAATTCTGACTCCGTGATGAAGTTAAGAGAGATATAATTTCCTCATATTGTATTCAAGCTACCTCTTTTTCATGAATGATTTTGAAGTCTAGATTTAACGCCTTCTTTTGCTTCCTATGTTATATGAGCCTAAAATAATAATTTTAGTTTAGTCTGAATTTTTAAAAGAGGTCGTTGGTCTACCTACCAACTAGAGTGTGCTCTATGGCTCAATAAAACATTTTCATTTGTATTAACTAAATGTGCCTGCTTGCAACTCTATAAATGAGGTAAGATAGCTATAATGCTTTATTTTACAGATCAATTCAACTCATTCATACACGCAAACTATGATGAAGCTTGGTGAGAATAAGTGAAAGATAGTTACAAAACTTTAGAACTGGGAGTAATAGTCGTGATTATTTCTTCCAATTATTCCCTATTTTTAGACAAGAATATAGAGAACCAGAGTGCACAGATTGGCAAGGATTTTGATAGAACCTGATCTCTTAAATAAGTAATCTTAATATATCACCATTGGTCCTCTATCAGTGAGTTAGCCAACTTTTGCCTGCAAAAGGGATAATTCTTAAAGGAGAATTGATACTCTACTGCTCAAATTTTGCTTTTTGATGTAAACCCTGTCCTTTAAAATTGTTAAATGAAAGGCTGAATAAATGAGGGTAAGAAATAAAATAAGAAAGAAAGAAGGAAGGAAGGCAGGGAGGAAGGGACGGAGGGAAATGAATCTAGTGAAATGAATTACTATTACAGTCTACATGAATGATTTAGTTGCATCTTTAAGCTTTGTCTTTTATTTTGCTTCTCTAATGAGATCCCTTCCTGATTTTTTTTTGTTTTTTTTTATTGGCGTTGAGTGGGGCGTGGGGAGTGATGGGGAATGCCTCCTCCTGCTGTGGAGGGACATCTACCAGGGCAGCCCTCTTGTCTCTTACCCTCCCAAGCAGAAGTTATTTGACTCATGGGAGAACATATTAGTCCATGGATCTCAACGGTAGTGGAGAATTCATTAGGTATTTCCTCGCTTTCCTTTCCTCTCCAACATTACTGGTACAAGACAGAAAATCCCAGCTTGTCTACAGGACACATGCAAGGCTCCTGGGCTGCTTAATTCCAGGGAACCACTGACCTTGTGCCTTAGAATTGGATGCCACATGGGAAACAGCACTAACAATGCAAGCTTCCTGCCAAGTAGGTGTCCCAACAGGAAGTCCAAATGTTGTCTGGCTACTCCAGTGCCAGAAGGGGTGGGTATAGAGGCAAATGTAATCTGGGGCAATTTATTAGCAAGTCCATTATGTCACATATCTAAGAAACTCTAGTCAAACCTGAACTTAGCAACTTAGCTTGACATTTTGTTGTCTATCTGTTTTACTCTATTTCTTGATCGATACCTAATACATCTTTTTAACTAAGATGACCTTGCTTCTAGGTATCCTTAGTTACCAACTAGATATTTATAATATTTTATAATCTACTTAAATCTTGAACATAATGATGTCATAATTACAAAAGTGACTGGATTTTTATGAAGTATTGCTTAATCTTAAGAACAAAATGGCAGCTGTGAAAACAGATGAAATAATTAGAGGAAGAAATTATTTCTTTTTGGAAGCTTCAAGATAGTTTAGGGATAATTGGTACTAGTTAGCAATAAAGTTCTCTTCTCAGAAATTGCACTTAAAGGGGGAACATGGGTTGCAGTAAAAACCTGTCTGCACTAGAGGATGAGCCACCGGACTTCCTAAACAACTGGTTCCATTCTCAACAAAATTTGGATTTGTTGAAAAAGAACGATGAGCCATGAATGACCTCAAATGGGCTCAAACTCGGACAACTGCCAACTACTGAGCAAGGGTTCTCAGGGTTGTAGTAGCGCTGGAGGATTTCCTATAACTGACATTTTCAGAACAGTGTTCTACTCTTCCTAAGAACCACACTTATTTCATATTGTTGCATATGTTTTCAATTAAAGAAATTTATTTGCCTGTATAAGAATATGCATATCATAAATTTCAAATTGAAAATATTTTTAAGGCTTTAATGAGTCCTATTAAAACATATTCGTGTAAAATAAAGTAACGAGGCCATTGTTCCTGATCATGTGCACAGCCCGCCCTCTAGCGTTTCTTTGTAAACCCTACCAAATGTTAAACCATACTCTTAATCTCAGAATATTAGGTTAATAGGATTAAGAACTGTGTCATCAAATTAATAGAACAAGGCCAAATCCCTGACACAGATGAAAACTAAATCAGAGAAAAGTGAAGATTCTTTCAGAAGAAGGTGGTAACCTCGCTGGAGAGATACTGCAAAGTTAGTGGTAAGTATATTTAAAGGTTTCATTTGGGAAACAGGGTCTTAATAAAAAAAAGAGTAGTTAGTCCAAATGATAGATATAGATGTGTGTAAAATGTGATAACTTTGTAACTACTAGTGCCAATATTATTTTATTATGTTACAAAGACATTCTGAATGTTGGTTAAATATTTTTTTTCCAAAATAGCAAATAGACATAATGCAGATAATTAACATTTTATAGATTTAACATTATTAAAGCATACAGCTGTTTTAATTCATTTAACTTTTCTTAGTGAAGTTTTAAACATTTGGAATATTTATAATTAACGTATATCAAATTAAATTTAAAAGGAAATCATTATCTGAAAAGAAAAAATTTAACTGTTCTCTGTTCACATAGCTTGATGGGTTTTATAAGAAGTACAAGAAAAATGTGTGAGGCTATTTTGCTTTCATAAAAAATACATTATAAAAAAATAAGTAGTTAGCCATCTAGGTGAACACTCCCTTGAGGATTCCAAATTGGAGGGGGGAAAAATCCTTTAGATATGTTTTAACTAATTCTGTGTTTGGGGATGTTGACAAGGAAATAAAACGAAGTTTAGATTTTATGTGGTTGTGAGCCATGCTATTCATTACCTTAAATTTCAAGGACTTCAGATGATTACTCTTATTTAACTGACATAAAGAATGTAAACAAAATAGAGACAATAGGGGCTTGGGTTGTCTTCTTCTTTTTTAAATTTATATTCCTTATGTCTCAGGCCTGTTAGCATGAATTGTCTAAAATCAAAAAGAAAAGCTGACAGAAAAATGCTTGGGATCACCATATGTTTTCAATTGCTGCAGACAGAACGTAACCTAATGGCAGGCATTTGATGCAGGTTTATTTTTCCTTTGCAGCAACAGCGGGAACATGAAGCTGCCACTCTTGGTGTTTACTGTGTATCTCCTGTGGTTGAAAGATTGTCACTGTGCACCTACTTGGAAAGACAAAACTGCTATCCATGGAAACCTGAAGGGTATGTTTAGTTTCTTTATCTGCGCTGTGTCTTGTTTGCATGTTTGCATGTCCCACTGGCACAGTGATTTACAGTTGAGAGATAACCGTGTTCATTATGGCCCTCTAGTTTTACGGTGAGACGTTCTCTAGGCACTTAAACCAAGTAGACGTGATGCCAAACATCTGGATAAAAATAGAAAATTCCAATCGAGTATCTGAGAACATTCACATGTCCAGATGTTTGCTGTCACACAGATAAAACTTGCCAACTTTTTGACTTCATTTCTTGGTTTCAGCCAGATGTTCAGTGTCGTCTAAGCACAGTTTTAATGAACAGTGAAATTCTTTTCTAACATTTGAAAAATTTAAACAATTAAAGTAGTCTGTGCAGTTATTCTTGAGATAGTTAAAGAATGGGTTATAATGACATTGAATCTGGTCGGCCTGTGCTCATTAACTTATGACCTTTGCTTGATAATATATGCTTAACACTTAGAAAAATAAGGTAAGTTAAAATGTTGCTTTGGGGGGTAGTCTATGATTAAATTTGAGGCAAGAATAAACTCCTTAGGAAGCCACATTGGCTATTGTAAAGAAAGAATGACAATGAATTTTACAGTCACTAAGGGCTTATAGGTGTGTAAGAGATGTTCACTAGGTCATTAAAGAATCTTGCATTATGTGAGATACTTTTTAGTTTTGATGCCTCCTGGGGAGGTTATTAAAGCTAAAAGAAAGGGAAATTGTTCATGGTGTTTGGGGTTCCCAGTTGGGCATTTAACATAAATTGAAGGGGAAAAAATCGAAATTTTTTCTAATATAAACACACTTGGGTTTTAAGTGAAAGAAAAAAATGGATAAATGAAAATGGGCCTTGAAAATGGCAAAAGCAAAGTTAAATGAACTCTGACTTGTCTAGGAGCTCAGCAGTGAGGAATAGAAGATATCGTCCATGTGGCAGCTGGGTCCATGTGGCAGCTGACAGCTAATTCATTATGATCTGCTTTCAGAGTTTGAGGCTATAAAAGAACAATTAAGCCTCTCTTTAGGAGACATGAAAAACTGGTGAACTCATTGTCTCCTGATGCAGATAGAGATACAGATACGTTGTAATCTCATCAGATCTCAAAGAAAATAACTGCACATATCGTTTAGGTTTTTCTGAGGCTGAGGAGATAGATCTAGATGAAGAGGTGAAGAAGGCTTTGATTGGTATGAAGCAGATGAAAATCTTGATGGAAAGGAGAGAGGAGGAACATACCAATCTAATGAAAACCGTGAAGAAATGCAGAGAAGAAAAGCAGGTATAGTAATTGAAAATAATATCTGTTCTTAAACATATCTGGACCATAAATATTGTACTTGTTAGGGCAATTGGCGAATTACTTATTTTCCCTAATACCAGATTTTTTGGAGAGAAGCTCTTATTGGAGGAAAAGTTTGAAGGTAATTTAAAATTTCTTCAAAGAACATATTCCTTGTAGAATAGGACTTTGCAGGACTCCAAACCCAGGAATTTCAGGGATTCATCTCTATTTGGAAAGTGCCACTTTCTTAAAAGTGCTTTACCCATAGATAGTTCCTTTCAGTTTAGGCTATTGAGTCGAAAGTGTTTAAGGAATTTTTGGTTAGACCAGTGGTCTCCAAAGTTTTTTGATCTCCTAACCCTATTACTAAATATATACATTTTAATTTATTTATAAGTTAGAAATATGAATTCTACCACCAATAGCTCAAGGCACAAAATACACTTAAGGCGAGGTTGGGTTCATGGTTAGCTAGGGTGGATGTAAGTTTATATTTCAAATAATCTAGATATTTTGAAATTTTTAGCCAACTTGCCAAGTCTAATTAGATCATCATATTTTACCTCTGTCATCTGGCTGGCTAATAAGGAGCTCAGAACAAAGGACTGTCAGCTCTACCATTAACTTCTTGTCTTCTTGAGCCAAAATTATTCGTATTTTTTTTAATCTACCAGCTTTTTCTTTTCAGGAATATTTTTATCCTCCTATTTATTTACCGAGGACTAGTTTAATCAAAACTAGATAATAAAAATAATCATTTAACTGAGTCATCTTAAACAGCAATTCATTACAATTGGCCGTAAGTGAACAGAGAGAGGGAGCCAGTGTCAGTGCTTGTGGAATGTGGAGGGCCCCTCGTCCCCAGGGTCCATGCGACGGTCTGACGTAAGCACAACAGAGCACCAGTGTTTGTGGAACAGGACATTAGCCTAATCACAGTTTTTATTCAAATACCTTTACTTAATAACTGTAGTTCAAACTATGTATCTTACCAATGGAGAATATGCATTACATTTGAACATCTATAGATGATGTTAAAAATTGTTTATGTGTTACAGTTATAAAACTCAATACATTTCTGAATTATAAACATTGCATGGCTCATAGTTTAACAGCACTGACCACTGACATAATACTCAAAACCATTTAAAAATTTTTAAATTATTTTCCAATATTACCCTTAAATCGAAGAAATGAAACTGTAAAAAAAAATGACTTGGAAAATATTTTAAATTTTAGCATTGAGAGTAAATTATTTTTAAAATTTGTTTTCATTAAAAAATGTTAATTGTAAATACACATAACATAAAATTCATCTCCTTAATCATTTTTTATGTGTACAGTTCACTGGTGTTAAATACATTCACATTGTTGGGCAACAAATCTCCAGAATTCTTTCCACATTGCAAAACTGAAATTCTATGCCCATTAAACAACTCCCCATTTTTCCTCCCCACAGTCAATTTTTAAATTAAAAAATACAAATAGAAGTTCTAGTATTTCCTCCCTACCCTACAAAGTTGGGGGCCACTGAGTTCCCGACAGCTACTGGAATTCTCTTCACTTCTCGGCACTGTCCTCTGGGTGTCCTATGGCATAGTGCTGTGTGTGGC
Organism: Rousettus aegyptiacus; assembly: GCF_014176215.1. Taxonomy (NCBI): domain Eukaryota; kingdom Metazoa; phylum Chordata; class Mammalia; order Chiroptera; family Pteropodidae; genus Rousettus; species Rousettus aegyptiacus. The sequence goes on along the minus strand of NW_023416287.1, from coordinate 55,302,293 downwards.
AGGCTGACTACAAAGCTGTAGTCAGCTTGTCCACAGACTGGTCGATGCTGTGGCCACACCTACATCCCACCTCGCTTAGGGTCCCTAGCAAGGAAAGTAAATTGCCTGACCAGCAGCTGAAAGCCCTCCTCCCTTTGGGAGCATTCAAAAGTCTTTCAGGAAATTAAAAATAACTCCTCATGAGGAAAATGTGGAAGTCCCTTGAGCTGGGTTCTTCTCTAGTGGGTTTGTGAGTCTGGCCACTGGGAATAATGACACTAGATATCATTTATAGGGCCTTTATAAACACATTGTCACATGGAATCTGGGTAAACCATTACTTTCATTTATAGCTAAGCAAACTGAGGCTCAAGATGTTAATTAACATGTTAACCCAACTCTGTAATGAATGACCAGGCAGAAAGTCAGTGGCTGCTGTGCCTGTTGGACCCAGCGACTTTCTGTTTTTCTCCCTTTCCCCAGCTTCCTAGCAAGCCGAAGGTGTAGTACTATGAAAAGAATGCTCCAGTTAGGGGTGGGGCAAGTAAGCAAGTGTTGCTTTCAGTTCTGGCCCTAAAGAATGTTAGGACTCATGGAATTTTATTCTTAAAAACCTACCGTTGACTTAAGAAATGTCCAAACTGGTAGAGTATCTTAATGAGTTTATCTGAGCCAAACTGACGACAATTGCCAGGAAGCGAAATCACAATAGATTAAGAAAACACTCCAGAGAATGGCAGTTTTGCAGTTTGTTTTACACACTAGAATCAAAGGAGGAGGTCTAAGAAGGGTTACGTGACAACCATTGGTGGTAGATTAAGGGTGTGGGAAAAAGCTAAGTAGGAAAATCTCTGGGACCGGATAAAAAGTAAAACAGAGAGACGCATTCTTCTTTTACATTGGTGAGTACACGAGTTAAAAATTAATGTTTATAGCACATAGAGATTATGTACAGTATTCAGGTGACAAGATAACAATTAGGGGTAATGTGACTGTGCTCTGGTGCAGTGGATGTGCCCTCAGGGGTCTAGACAAAAGGGATTACTCTGACATTCCAAGAGTGTGTTATCTTAGATGCAAAAAGACAATAGTTAGGCTCAGGTAAGGTAAAAATTGGCTTTTGTCAAGAAAGCTACAGGTTCAGAATGTAACTACTACTGGTCATAGGTGACCTCCTTTTAATTAGGAATTTTTATGTTCAGATCATCCTGTGTAGTTAATTATGGTCTCTGAATTTGTAGGGCCTGCCATGCTGGCCACCCTGAGCTTGTCAGATTAGTATGTGGCCTCTTTTTCATCCACAGTGTGATGGGTGGGCAATTTTCCAGTAAGCCAGTATTAAATATTTACTTCTGATTCTGTTAACCAGGGTGTGGTGATCTGATCAAAGAGATGCTAATGGCCAACTGTTAACCAGGGTGTGGTGATCTGCTCAGGGATGTGCTTGTGGCTATATAAATTGCCTCTTCTGGGAGCTTGGGGCTGATCTCTTCTAACCCTGCGTGGTAGAGAGTCATTCTCTGGCCGGCTAATAAAGGCTCACAATTCATCTCAATTGGCTCCGTGGGTCTTGGATTTGATCGCACCACAACAACAGTAGAAAAACTTATTGAATCATACTCTTCAGGTCTGGACACATAATTAAAAAGTTAATTTAAAAAATTAAAAAGCTGTTTAACACTAAGTCTCCTCTAAATTATTTTAAACCTAGAATAAAGGATACTTTAGACAAATTATGAATTGGAAAATATGGAGTTGGCACCCCCAATCTCCCAGTACAGAGCACTTCTCATCTTCAGTTGGCCCAGCGTCATCACAGTCCCTCTCCTCAGCCCCTTCTTATTAATACTTAATAATAGTATCTGAAACTTATTTTACTTAAATGGAAAACCCTAGAGCGGCTTAATGTGATTTGTCCCCAGTCCAGGTTTATATGGGACTTTGATAAGCTGTAAACTACAAGAATAGGTATAGACTCTGTCAGTGGGTGGGGCATTTAGGGGGATATGGAAGAGATGGACAAGGCATTCCTGAACTAGAGATCTACTTCCTCCATGGCAACACTTCACTACCAAAACTTGGGACATAGGACTTGGTAATTGGTTTTTGTTATACACTTGGAGACAAGCAGAAGGAAACCCGAGATACTAATAATAATGTGCTAGGTGCCTTGCTTGCTTGCTTATCTTCTTTAATACAAAACATTAAAAGGTAGATCCTATTGTTATTCCTTTTTGCTAAGGAGTAGACTAAGGCAAAGAGATGTTAGGTAATTTGCCCAAGGAAATATTGGGATTTAGGCTTATGTTGACAATGAACAGAAGATTTAAATCTAGGACTTGAGAATCTGGGTGGTATTGTTGCCTGCCAAGGAGAGGCAACCTTTCTTGAGAAGATGTTGGATTCCAGAATTGTTCTGCAAAGCCCAAGGAGACAATAAAATCCTGTCTGGGTCACAACATGCATTTGGCAGGCTGGGACCCTGCCAGTTTTCTTATGTGGGTCATAGCAACTGCCACCTGGCTTAGCCTCAGGATTCTGCCATGAGGGCAGCTGCACAATGCAAGCCCAGCAAAGGAGATGCAGAATACTGTTCAAGTGTTTCTTTGGGCTTAATATGCCAGAGAAGGGTGAGTTATCTTTCTTTTCCACTAGATGAGAATGCACACTAAATTGGTTTTAAGTACAGAAACTTTGCTCCTTTGTGTAGTTTTTACTGCAGGGGTGGCCATTAGCTTTGAAGCTGTTATCTTATGGATGGGTCTATTATATCCTGTAACTCCCCTGAACTACTTCTCAGGCATCAAGGGAGCCTGTCTTTAGAAGTCCACACTTGCAGTGAGGCCAGGAATCTAGGTAGGGGTGCCGGCATGGAGGGAGCTCAGGGGACAGGGCTGAAGTTCTTAGGGACGGGTATCACTTCTGCTGGGCTCCCTACCACCTAGAGTAGGACCTGGCCAAGTACAGGAAAGTACCACAAGGGGGAGTGCTCGGAATATGGACAAGAAGAATGAAGATGCTTAAATAGAGCATCTCTGTAATTAGAATTAACTCAATGGGAGGGTTTGATTTCATATACAAGAATCATGCTTTCTTGCAATATTAAACATATATAAAAATTAAAGGCTGTGTAAATTAAGTAAGTAAATAAATGTGTCAGCTTTCTATGCCTTAAAACTGCTTCCCACATCTCACAAGGACTAGATGTGAAGACAGACAAGTAAACAGGTTAATTACAGTTGTTTCCCAGAGTAGGAACTTCATTGTTGTTGGTTTGCCTACATCTAGGGTAATGTCTATCCCATAGCAAGCACTCAATAAATACCTAGTGAATGAGTAAATGAACAGATGGATAAGATTTGTAGTCTGCAATAAGGATCAATCAATTCTCTTTTCTTTGTAGTCTGCAGTAAGGATCAATCAATTCTCTTTTCTTAATCAGAGAGAAAGCTTTGGGGTAGATCTGTCAGCTGCCAGGGGCCTGAAGAAGGAATGAAGAAGTCATTTAGAATAAGCACATTTTTAAGGAGTGAATCAACTAAGGTATACGTAAAGTCATGAAATGGAAATAGGATTATTTGTTTCTACTTTCTAATTAGGAGGCCCTGAAACTTATGAATGAAGTTCAAGAACATCTAGAAGAGGAAGAAAAGCTATGTCAAGAGTCACTAACAGATTCCTGGGATGAATGCAAATCTTGCCTGGAAAGTGACTGCATGAGATTTTATACAACCTGTCAACCTAGTCGGTCTTCTATGAAAAATACGGTAAGGGGAAAATAGAGCTCAAGATTTCAAAGTTCTTAAGGTATCAGCTTCAGCTTACTTTTAAAAAATTAATTTATGTTAATGTTTAGACTAGAGATACCTGATCTCATATTGGCCTTTTGCAAGCTTATGTAAGATTCACCTGTGCATATACAATTTATAAGTTAGAACAGCTATTCAGTGTTTTTCCCTTCTTTAATGATGCTGTGTGTATCTCTTTGAAACACCCTAACTCTTTCTGCCTTGTATTTGTTATTCGTGAACACGTTCCCACTAGACTGTAAGCTCTTTGAAGCAAGGGACCATATCTTATTTCTTTTAATTAAAACATCACAGCTATTCAATAAATGTTTGCTGAATTGCATTCTGAATAATAGTATTATAGTCTCTGATTTCAATCAGCTTTGATTTGAAGACATTCTCGACCTCCTGAATTTCTCCTTCAACAGGCTTGCCCTCAGCATGCATGTGCATGTACACGTGCTCACACACATGTGCACACACACACATCCATAACCCCTTTAACCCTACCCATGCATGTCCTATAGGACTAGCATGTTTCCTTTTTTGTCCCCTTTAGCTATCTTCGGGACAGAGAGATCACAGAGGGAGGTGACCTGAATTGGATGAGCTCTGCCCCATAAAAGTCTCCTACTCTATTGGCCTGAATTTCCCTTCCCCTTCAAGAAATGAGCTGAATATGAAATGGAGTATTAGAGCATGCACTAATTAGAGTATGCTCCTGGCTTGGCAGTGCCATAACCAATTATAGAGGGAACAACCCTTAGGATGATTCATATGCCAAGTTAATTTGCCTCCACTGTTAATTGCATCTGCTCTATTTTTATAGCCACTGTCATTCTCGAATACACCAGAATATGGTGGAATAAGCACTGGAAGTCAGGAGGTTTGGGGACCATTCCTATCTATGTCAGTTGTGTGGCCTTATGAAAATTTTTTTGGGCTTTAAAGTTCTGTTTTTGTAAGTGGATTCAAGTTAACAGAAGCTGGCAGAGGATAAGGCAGAAGATCCATCCAGATTATTTTTTGAAGAAGGCATATGTCCTCTAAGAATTCCTGGTGAATTCTTTGAACAGCACTGCGGTCCTATAATAGTGATGGTCAGTAGTTGATATGTTCCTTATCATGCAACATAGCCAAAAGGACATGAGCTTAGGTGTCACATAGAAGAAATAGAGTGTGGTGTGACTGCTGGAAAATCTCCCAGGGAGTAGGGAATTCTATAATTAGAGCTCCATTCCTTTCACTATGACTAAGGAGAGCTTTAATCACTGCAAATAAGTAACTATCCCTAAGAAGCCTATTAGGCTGTATTAAGCATTTATAGTTCAGCACGCATATGTTGATGAGATAAGAAAGAGGAGGACATAAAGACACTAATAATATTTGACTGAAGCAAAAAAAAAAGGGGGGGGGAGAGAGAACTGAGACACTAAGAGGTGAAAGACAAGAGCCTTCTTTACACATTTTAGGCAATATACATGGTGCCCTTTAGACCATGGCATGCCAACCACCACTAGTACATCAGACCGTGGCTTGTCGACAATATTGAAAACTTGGCCTTTTTAGAACTTTGATAGGCAAACATAAACCAGAAGGAATTTTCAACCCTTTCTCCACAAAGTCAAAGCCAGTATGAGAATATTAATAAATAATTTTAAATTAAAGTTCTTTTTCTTAGTTTGCCCAGACTTTTTCTTGATCTGGAAAGACTGCTATAAGTTGACTTTAAAATTTACAATAAAAAAAGTAATCCAGAAAGAAAATTAATTTCTTATCCCATTTCTGTCCCCCACCCCACCCCACAGATTGAACAGTTTTTCAGGAAGATATATCAATTTCTGTTTTCTTTCCATGAAGATAATGAAAATGATCTCCCTGTCAATGAAAAGGTCATGGAAGAAGATGCACAGCTGGTCCAAATAGAGCATGTGTTCAGCCAGCTGACTGTGGATGTGAGAGTTCTCTTTAACAGGAGTTTTAACGTCTTCAAACAGATGCAGCAAGAATTTGACCAGGCTTTTCAGTCATATTTCGTGTCAGATACAGACTTAACTGAGCCTTACTTTTTTCCAGCTTTATTGAAAGAACCAACGAAAAAGGCAGATCTTATGCAAAGTTGGGATGTTCCCAGCTTCTTCCAGCTGTTTTGTAATATCAGTCTCTCCATTTATCAAAGCGTCAGTGAAACAATTACTGAGATGCTGAATGCAATGGAAGATTCACCAAAACAAGACAAAGGCGAGTATTAAAAGATTATTTTTACTTAGATATCTATACTAAAGTCAATTTTTATTTAGCTTTGGGAATGGTAGTTATTTCTAAGTCATCGTACATTGTTTCTGAGAGTGACGATGTATGGATAATCAAAGTTTCAGAGCCTCTTAGAAACTTCGAAGTCTGCTAGACACCATCCCTCTTCCATCATTGTCAAGAGCTCTGTGGGGCTGTTTTCTCAGTAAAGCAGACTATCAAAGCTAAAAAATAAAATGGTGGTAGAGATAAGAACTTGGAAAAAAAAACAAAACGTTGCCTCTTTGATGAAAACGCATGTAGGTGCTCAGCTCTATCCTGCTGGAACCTCATGGAGTTTCTTTCAAATCAGTCTAAGCTCCTCAACTCCCAGTTTGGTAAGAAGCCTAGTGTCATGTAAAACCAGGTCACTTTTAGTACCCTCCACAGCCTCCTCTGCATCACTACTGTAATTCCCTAAACCGTAACATTTATGCACAAAACCATAGAAAGTACTCACAGACAAACCCAAAACTACAGAAATAGGAATTTCTGTAAAAGATAAGAATTGCCTTCTACCAATACCACTCATGCCTATGCTCCAATATTTCATGTTGGAAAAACAATGCTGCTTTATGTTGTAAGGCAGGAAAAAGTTTCTTCAGGCTTCTGTGTAGTGGCTGGGACACAGTTCTCAGAAGTGAGAGCTGCCATGCGGGCCAATTATAGGATCTGTGTTTCCTTGGATTTATTTTCTATTGACCACTAGGCCAAGTAAAAGGCTGCTTTCCTCTGACAGAAAAATAAAATGAGCTCCTTCTAAAATCCTGTCATTGCGACAACACGAATGAATGTGAAAGAAGACATTATGCTAATGAAATAAGCCAGACACAGAAGGACAAATACTGTATGATCCCACTTCTAAGAGGAACCTAAAATCATCAAACTCATAAAAGCAGAGGGTGGAATGGTGATGGCCAGGCACGGTGGGGAGTGGGACATGAGGAAGTATTGGTCAGAGGGCACAGAATTTGAGTTACACAAGTGAATGAGTACAGCATAACTCCCATAGTTAACAACACTCTATGGGATGCTTTAAAATTTGCTAAGAAGGTAGATCTTATGTTTCAGTTCTTGTCAATGATAATAATAATAATAAATAAGAGGGCAGGAAGACATTTTTGGAGGTGAAGGATAGTTTTATGACATATAGATTGTGAAGATGATTTCATGGGTATATACTCATTTCCAAAGTCAACAAGTAGTATATACTAATTACATACAGATTTTTGCATGCAGATAAAAGGCCTCCTTCTAGCTGTTTTCCAGTTATATCAGCTGTAGTTGGCAACATCTGAATCAAATGCTCAAAATTGCCACAACATTGCGTAAGGAGCCTCTACATAGGAGGCGTCTACCTCACACTATCAGAAGCCAAAGCCAGGAAGCAGTGCAATACACCCTTCCTGTCCCATTGTTCCACGAGTGGAACAGCCGTTATTACTGGAATTGTCATTAGTTTCTATTTTAGGGTCTGGAGGACTTTTCTAGTAAGTCAGGTGTTTCGTCTGGTATTCCATTCTGAGGTTCCAAATTCACCAAATATTCAAGAAAAGATCAGGGTAGTAGACTAAAAATATCAATGCTGGGATGACGTTGAATAATTTTTGCCTGACGTTTTTTAAAAAGTATGAATTGCCTTAGAATAATATTCAGAATGTGTCATTAAAACAAAATGACATCTCATCCTATCTTTCACATTGTGTAGCAATCTGACACATAGGTTGCTACATTCAAATGTGCACAGAAGTGTTAGTGATTCAGACAATTGAAATTTAAATAATTTTCCAACCAGTACAACTCCCTCCCACCCCACCAACTCAGAAGGTGGGTTTCCATCACTCTGCTTGAGGTTCCTCCCCAGTTTACACAGGACCAGCCTCTGCTCTCATCTGGCTCATGGGTACCCTCTCCCTGCCCCATGCACCATCTTCACCCCACTGATAACTTGGAAATCCAGGGTCCTCTATAAATGCAAAAATTAAAAACAAAAACAAACATCAAACATAAAAGCTTGTGTTGCTCCTTTGCATACTTCTTTCTCCAGTATCTCTACCCTAACCAAACAGTATGCAGCAAGCTCCAAAAGAGGAGACATTCTCTTCCCAGATGAATACATGAGGACTATTTATCAAAAATAGGCAAGCAGGGGCAGGAGGGCATTTGCATGTGGTTTCCACCACTTTTCTGGATGGGTGGTAGGTGAGGAATAAACTTATTGCCTCTAGAAAATCCATCTAATGAGAAGATATTTTGAGCTTCGCCCCTTATGCTAGGCAGAATAATAGCTTTCCTAAAATGTCTACATCCAAATCCCCAGAACCTGTCAATATGTTAGGATACATAGCAAGGGGAGAGTAAGGTTGTAGATGGAACTGAGGTTACTAATGAAGTGACCTTAAAATAAGGAGTTTATTCTGGATTATACAGCTGGGTGAAATATAATCACAAGGGTTCTAAAAAGTAGAAAAGGAGGCAGAAATGAATTAATAGAGATTGCAGCATGAGGACTTGGCCCTATTTGACTGGCTTTGAAGAGAGAGGAAGGGGCCATGAGCCAAGGAATCCAGGCAGCCTCCAGAAACTAGAAAAGCATGGAAATGGATTCTCTTCTAGAGCCTCCAGGGAAAAAAAAGCCCTGATGACACCTTGATTTTAACCTAGTGAGACCCATTTCAGACTTCTGACCTCCAGAACTGTAATATAATTTGTGTTATTTCAAGCCACTAAATTTGTGATAATCTGTTACAAGAAAAATAGTAAACTATTACATGTCTCTTGTTGATTACAATAGCCAACATTTACTGAGTGAGTACTATGTATCTGGCAACCTTCAGGGATGGAATTTATTTGCCATAATCGTCCTGAGAGCAAAAATAGAAAAATAGCTAAAATCAAATAATGAATACTTTTAAAAGGAGGAAGGTGACAATAAGCATGAAATATTTTGTTTAATACAATTTTTTATTTTATTGAGTGTCTTTGCAATTTAGTCCCCACATGGAAGAATTTTTTTCCTACTTTGGTCTTTCTAGACCTCAATTCCTGAATCCGTTGAAAAAGAATAAAATAGCTGTCCTCACTTGCCTTATAAATCGCTGGAAAGAAAAGGTGAGATTCTGTTCACTGAAACTGTGATATAGTAGTTTGACACAGTGCTGGGAGATCTGGGTTCTAATCCTACCTTAGAGGGTGTTTGCTGACCTTAATTTTCCCTTGGTGGGGAAAACAGAAACAGGTGGGAGAGTAGATGATTTATATTAGCGATGGCACCAGAAATTGTTCCCTGGAAGGGCCCTGAGGCTCTGTCATTGAGACCGAAATGAGGTGATGGCTTATTGCCATAGATACAGGATGGGGAATTGGTGTCCTAAGGACCTAGAGTTTACGGCCCCTAATCTATATACCAGGTATTAATTTAGATGCTGGAAATAAGACAATAATATGACACAGCCCCTGACTTTTAGGAGCTCCATCCGGAAAAAAGAAAAACAGACAGGTCAGTGGACAACTACATTGCTATCTCATAAGGGAAATGACGGAAGAAGGTATTTCAGAGGAATGGCGAGATTAAGATAACAAGACCAAATTCCTTTCCTCACAGGGCTCAGCATCTAATAGAGAAGATAAAGCATACAGTACATAAGACAGAGATAAGTTTGACAGTAGAACCCCTCGCAGGAGTTCTTGGGAGCAAGAGGAGATGCCCGTAAGTCTAGAGCTGGAAGCTGGGAGGAAATGACTTTCTATTCGACAAAGGAAGTGGTTGCCTTACATACCATATGATCTAACGATTGCCTCATAGGTTTTTAAGCAATGAACTTCATAATTTATCTCAAAATGAAATGTTTCATTTTTAAATGTTGAGGATTAAATATAACAGAAAGTCATCAAGCTTTAAATTAATAATAAATTTTTTCTAATGTGAAACAGTTGGGAACTGTTAGTTTTCTGTTGGATAGACTTCTTTATATCATAATTTTTATATGAATAATTAATGCTACCAGAAAAAAAATAGTTTCTCAAAAATTGATCTGGTTTAAAGGTTTTTCTAAATCTTTGATCCTCTGTTCATAACATTAAGTATATGAAATGCAAAAAGAATAGTAATAAAGTAAATCTCTACTACCTAGTTTGAGAAACAGACATCTTTAATATCTTTGAAACTCCAATGTACTTCCCCCAATAATGGCTTTACAAATTAAAATAATCATTAGTATTTTTTAATACAAGTCCAAAGAGAAAAGTGGCTTACCATCCCCTATTTAGTTAACCACATTGACATCAGAAATAATAATGATAAAAATAAGACACACTAAATTTAAAATAATTCATATACACAAAGGAACAAAATTAATGAAAGCTGCCCTCTCCTACCCCATCAAGTCTCTCTCCAAAAAATAGCTACTATTAATAGTTTCTCATGATTCCTTCCATAAAATAAAATTATGTGCACTAACCTTTCTGGGGATGGGGAGAAGGGAGTGTACTAAAGTAATTAGTCAGAATAATAGTAATGAGATTGCTGGATTAAAGTACATATGCAACTTTTAATAGATGTCAAATTGTCCTTGCAAGTGGTTACACCAATATGCAGTCCTATGTTTGAATATAGGAAGAAGATTTTGAAGGCACAGGTAAGAAAAAAGAAATGACATTGTATGTAGTCCTTAAAGTGCTCTAATGGCACCAATGTGTAAACTCCGTTACCTGCAGATGCTGACCCTGGAGGCCTCAGTTCAAAGATGATGCCTGTGCAGGACAGAGTACTATGTGGAGAACTTCACCAGAATTTCTCGGAATGCTTCCAGTTTCATGCAAGATGCCAAAAATGTCAGGATTACCTGTGGGAAGGTAAATAATTATTGGTTTCTCAGGCCTTCAATAGTATTCTGGTCAGAGGTCAAAATCTCACTTTTACAAGCATCGTGGATTCATTTACTTCCCTTCGCTCACTTTTTTTGCAAACTCATTTCCATATAGGTGTGCTCAGTGTAGGTTTATGACTTATTATTCAAAAGTAGGTGAACTCACTTTTCGCCTTTTTAAAATTTCCTCTTCGTTCCTGTAAAAATATTTTATGGTTAAAGACCAAATAAACACTAATGTGGGCAGAAGAGAATTATGAACAAATTAGGGTAACACTTTCCTTCTTACTGCAAAGGAAAACCCACCAATGGAGGAAATCTTTCCATTGTGTAAGCAAATTTTAACCAAGGGAGTGTTTCCTTTTTTTTTTTTTTTTGAAAGTGACGTTAATTCTTTCTAGTTGATGGCTTAATTACTGACTGGTGTTTAAATATGAAAAGCGGATTCTTCTCAAAAGCCCCGAGCCCACTTTGCTCTCCCAGATCTAAGAGTGACCTTCCTGTTCCTTCCCCAGGTGAGAAATCCTTCTCTCCATCCACCTCTTCCCCCTTTCCTGCCTCCTTCCCCTCATCTTCCTGTAACTAAAGTTGCTTTTCCCAGCCAGCTAGGGTCTGAAAGCACAATTCCTTTCCTCACAGGGCTCAGCATCTAATAGAGAAGATAAAGCATACAGTACATAAGACAGAGATAAGTTTTACAAAAGCCAAAAAGAGGTTTGATTCTGGTGCTTCTGTTTTTCACCTTGATAAAGACTTAAAGGAAAAAAATTTTTTAAAGTGTGCCTAAGGGCTTGGAGTAGGAAATTGAATCTAAACTAGACCTTTCTGTCAGAGCCAATGAGGATCTTGTTTCTCCTGAATTGCTCACTGGGTGACTCTCTGCACCTCTGTTTCGTCATTTGGAATATGGCATTAATTTATCTACTTCATATAGGTATTTTGAGAACTAAATAAAATGTCTGAAATATTAATGATTCTCATAATTCAAGTGTTTTGTTTTTTAAGTCACAGTTGTAAGGTTGCATACAGAAACAAAGTTTTTATAAGAGAAAAATATACACTAATATACTAACTACTTACAAATAAAGGCCCACTCAGAATCTGAAAAACAAAATAAATAAAAAAAAAAAAAAAAACAGAAACAAACTCATAGACACAGAGAACATTTTGATAGTTGCCAGATGCTGTGGGGTCTGGGGAGATGGATGAGAAAGGGGAAGGGATTAAGATATAGAAAGTGCCAATTATTAAAAAAAAAGTCACAGGGATATAAAATATAGCATAGAGATTATAGTAAATAATTTTTTAATAAGTATATATGGTGTCAGGTGGGTATTAGACTTATCAGGAGATCACTTTGTAAAGTATATAAATGTCTAATCACTCTATTGTACACCCAAAACAAATATATATTGTATATCAACTGTAATTGAAAAATAAAAAAAGTTTAAAAAATAGTCCCACTCAAACACCTCATCATTAACTTCTTTTCATCCAGTTCAAAACTTTGATGAATAATCTCTCACTGATTATTGTAAAATAATACAGAAGATGAGGGGAGAGGGAATGGGAGAAAGATGGTCACAAGGTAAAAATTTCCAGTTATAAGATTAGTATTAGGGATTAATGTGCAGCATGGTGACTATAGCTAACGCTGCTGTATGGTACATATAAAAATTATTAAGAGAGTAAATCCTAGGAGTTCTCATCACAAGGAGGTTTTTTTCTTTTCTTTTTATTGTGTCTATGTGAGATGATGGATGTTAACTAAACTTACTGCAGGAATCATTTCATGATATGTGTAAATTGAGCACATGCTGTATACCTTAAACTTATACAATGATGTATGTCAATTATTTCTCAATAAATCTTGAAAAGATAATACAGGAGAAATCAGATAATACAGTATAAACACATCGTATAATCAGTATACATCAGATAATGCATCGGAGACAGTATCCAGCAGGTAACACAGTAATTAATGTGTTATGTAATGTAAATAGACTGCTTCACAAGTAAAACATAAAAGAAGGCATATTCTAATGTGTTCCCATACAATTTAAAACTTTCGTTGTAAAATGCATTTTAGCGTAAATATGTAAAGAACAAATAATAAAAACCCATGCGCCTATTGCCTAAATTAAGAAATAAAACATGACCAAAATAGGTGAAGTCCCCACTGCGCCCCTTCCACATCACATCCTCTTTATCCCTAAAAGGAAACTGCTGTTTTTGAATTTGGTGTTTATTATTTCCTTGCATTTCTCTATATTTTTATCATGTATGTTTACATATAACACACATTATACATAGCAGTGTTTTACATGTTTATTATTTTTATATTGTCAAAGTATAATGTTTAAGCTTAAAAATACGACTCATACAATTATAAAATGAGCACGTGTCAAGATTAATTTATTCATGAGGAAACAGCAGTGTTCAAGATGTTTCAGGAGAGTATAGGAGAGACTGCCTGAAGTATTTATTTATAGTCAAAGATAGACAGCATGCTGAAGTAAGATTGCGAAATTAGATTTAAAAAATTAGTTAATGTACTAAAGGGCAATAAAACTATAATTTTTGCAGTTATCTTTTCCATTAGACCAAAATAATTTACATCTCCACTGGACAAAAATCAGTTGTAATTTTCTAATCTATAATTTACATCTAACTGCATAGAGTCTGGCCCTAATCAACAGTAAATAGTAAATCCAACAAGGATCATTTCCTCAGGCCTTGCAGCGGTCCCCAACCTTTCTGGCATCAGGGACCCGTGCTCCTATGAGAACCTAATGCCTGAGGATCTGAGGTGGAGCTAAAGCGGTGATGCTCCCCTATGGCCCAGCGGCAAATACAGATGTAGCTTCGCTGGCTCGTCCAGTTCCTAACAGGCCATGGATAGGTACCAGTCCACAGCCTGGAGGTTGGGGACCCCTGCCTTAGGGAATTTAGTAGTCATTGGGTGGATCTCTTAACCAATGTTTTATATGACATTGCGAGGACATGCAGCTGTTCTCTTGCCTTATTTCCAAGTTTTGGATCATTTTTCTTAACAACATAAATTTTATTGCTTATGTATTCTTTTGCCACTTGGCTCTTTACGCAGTATAGTTTGTGAGATTAATCATGTGAACATATGCTGTTCTAATTCATTAATTCACTGTCATATGTTAGTCTATGTAAGCATACGACAATTTACTTATGCATTCTCCCACTGAAATATGTTTAAGTTGCTTCCGACGTTTTGCTATTACAGACAACTCTCATATATTTTGTCAAACAATGATTTGCCTCTACAATTACCATTTGATTCACCTTTTATTCTAAAACTAAGCACATAGCTATAATTATAATCTTATACTTGTTAAATATAAAATAAATGAAATATTTTCCAAAACATTATAAATCTTTTTTCCCCACTATTTATTATACATTTTTGGTCCCAGTTTTAAACAGATACAGTGTAAGTGGCTCTTTTCTTCTTTTCCCATACCAATTACTGGTACTGAATATACACACTCAAATTCAAAATAGTAATTTCCTTTTGCGACAATAAAGGGTTGTGATGTGAAGGGAGCACAGTGGGGGCTCCATCTATTTGGGTAATATTTTATTTTTTAATACAGGTTGTTGGCACATGTGATTAATACTGAGTAATTTCTGTCTCTGGCCTAGTTTCTATAAGACCATGTAATTATCAATTAAACTGAATCTCTTTTGAAAGTGATGTAGGCAATATTAATAATTACTCAGAACAACAGGTATAAACTGGGAATGCTCACAGACTAAAGGGCACATATATACAGTAGATGAAAAAAAAAAATGACCACAATATTCTGAAGTTCCTTCGATCAAGAGGTGGAATCTGTTTCACTGATCTCTGAATCTGGATTTGGCTATAAGTCTGTCCTTAGCCAACGAGATATTGGCAAACATGACCAAAGTGAAGCCTTGATACGTGCTTGTAATTTAAGGCTTGTCCTCTCTCGCTGTCAAGAAGCCAAGCTACCCTTCTGGAAGATGAGAAGGCTTGGCCATACCAGCTGAGGACCCCAAATATGAATGAGGCCATCCTAGACCATCTGGCCCCAATGGAGCTGGCTCAGACATAAGAATAGTCCAACCAATGCACAAAAACAGGAGAAATAATAAATATTTGCTGTTTGATGTGCAGCTAAAGCTAATGGAATACATATTGTCACACTTTATAAAAGACAACGCCAAATATGGGCTTTCTTTCTTCCTTCTCTGGAGACATTCGTTCTTACATCTATGTGGTGACTAAAACATGCCTTAAGGTGCTCTGGGTCCCGCTGATCATATGAGAGTCTTTTTTAAAATAACAGCTTTATTGAGATACGCTTGATATAGCATAAAGCTCACCCTTTTAAAGTGTACAATTTAGTGGTTTTTAATGTATTCACAAAGTTGTATAATGATCACCATTATCTAATTCCAGAATAGTTTCACCCCAGAAGAAACTCCATACCCATTAGCTGTTACTTCCCCTCTTCCCGCCCCCTCTCCTACCCAGCGGCCTCTGGCAACCACACTGATTTACACCTGTGTTTTCTTCTAAGGGTTTTATAAATTTAGTTTTTGCATTTAAGTTTGATACATTTTGATTTAGTGTTTGTATATGTGTGAAGTAGGGGTCCAGTTTCTTTCTTTTGCAATTGGATATCCAGTTATCTTAGTTCCACTTATTGAAGACTTTTTTCTCCCATAGAATTGTCTTGGCACTCTTGTTAAAAATCCATTGACAACAAATGTAAGGGCTTATTTCTGGGCTCTCAGTTCTTTTCTTTATTTTAATTTTTATATTTTATTTTTTCAATTATAGTTGACATACAATACTATATTAGTTTCAAGTATACAACACAGTGATTAGACATTTACATAACTTCCAGAGTAATCACCCCAGTAAGTCCGCATATAGTTATTACAATACTTTTCACTATATTCCCCATGCTATACTCTACATCCACATGACTATTTTGTAACTATCAATTTGTATCTCTTAATCCCTCCCCCCTTCATCAATCTCCCTGCTCCTCAATCCAGCAACCATCAAAATGCTCTCTGAGCTTGTTTCTGTTGTTTCTTTGTTTATCTTGTTCTCTAGATTCCACAAATAAGTTAAATCACATGACATTTGTCTTTCTCTGTCTCAGCACAATACCTTTAAAGTCCATCTATGTTATTGCAGATGGAAAGATTTCATTCTTTTTTATGGCTGAGTACTAATCCATTGTCTATATACACCATTTCTTCTTTATCCATTCATCTAGAGATAAACACCCAGGTTGCCTCCATATCTTGGCTGTTGTAAATAATTTTACAATGAACATATGAATGCACATGAAATAGTGTTTGGGGTTTCTTTGGATAAATACCCAGAAGAGGGGGGTTACTGGGTCCCTCTTTGTCTTTTGTTATAGCCTTTCTAAAAATGTCTATTTTATCTGGTATAAGTATTGCTACTTCAGATTTTTTTTCATTCCCATATTCATGAAATATCTTTTCCCATCTCTTTACTTTCAGATTTGTATGTCTTTTGATCTGAAGTGAGTCTCTTATAAGCAGCATATTAAAGATCTTGATTCCTTATCCATTCAGACACCCTATGTCTTTTGATTGGAACATTTACTCCATTTACATTTAAACTAATTGTTGCTAGATGTGTAGTTATTTTCATTTTTTAATTCATATTTTATATATTTTTTTCTTCTTCTTAAAGAAGTCCCTTTAACATTTCTTGGCATACTGGTTTGGTGTTGACGAACTCCTTTAGCTTTTTCTTGACTGGGAAGCTCTTTATCTGTCCTTGGATTCTAAATGATAGTTTTGTTGGGTAGAGTCATCTTGGTTGTAGGTCCTTGCTTTTCATCATTTTGAATATTTTCTGCCAATCATTTCTGGCCTGCAAAGTTTCTGTTGAGAAATCAGCTGATAGTCATATGGAAGCTCCTTTATAAGTAATTAACTGCTTTTCTCTTGCTGCTTTTAAGGTTGTTTCTTTGTCTTTAAGATTTGGCATTTTAATTATAATATACCTTGGTGTGTGTCTCTTTGGGTTCTTCTTGTTTGAGGCTCTCTGTGCTTCCTGAGTTTGTATGTCTTCATTCTTCACCAGGTTAGGGAAGTTATCAGTCATTATTTCTTAAATAGGTTTTCAATTCCTTACTCTCTCTCTTCTCCTGCTGTCCCTATGATGTGAATTTTGGTATGCTTGGTATTGTCTCAGAGGCCCCTTAAACTATTCTCATTTTCTTAGACTCTTTTTTCTTGTTGCTATTCTGATTGGATGTTTTCTGCTGCCTTATCTTTCATGTCGCTGATTTGATATCTGTGCGTCATCTTATTTACTGTCTATTCCCTCTTAATGTATTCTTCATTTCTGACTAGTTCTTTTTTATGTTTTCTATTTCCCTTTTATGTTTCCTATCTCTTTGATGAACTTTTCAGTGAGATCACTGAGCATCCTTATAACCAGTGTTTTGAACTCTGTGTCTGGTACATTGCTTGTCTCCATTTTGTTTAGTTCTTTTCCTGGAGCTTTGTTCTGTTCTTTCATTGGGGCATGTTTTTTTGTCTTCCCATTTTGGCTGCCTCCTTGGGTTTGTTTCTATGTATTAGGTAGGACTGCTCTGTCTCCCAGTGTTAGTCGAGTAGTAGATGTCCTATGCGGCCCAGTGGTGCAGTCTCCCTAGTCACCTGAGCTGGGTGCTCCAGATATCTTCTTTCTTCCTTTGTGAGGGTTGCGTGTGCCCTTCTGTTGTAGTTGGAGCCTTGGCTGTTTTTGGTATTGACCCTCTGGTCAATTGGTTGTGAGGGCTGGCTGTTACTACAGAGGAGAAGCTTTTGTGCAGGGGATGACCATACAGAATAGGATTCACTTTAGCAGGGGTCTAGTGCCTGTCCATTCTGCTCTTTTGGTGTGTTGTTTGTGGAGGTGGCCAGGTGGTGCTCTGGCTAGGCTCGGTCTGAGATGGTCACTGGGCCTGCTGGTCCAGGGCCTCCTGGGAAGAGCCCTGCCACAAGCCAAGTTTCAGCCACCTCTATCTGTGATCTTCCTGGGGTCACCTGGCATGAGCCACAAAGTGATCCACAGATGTCTTCCACCCTCACTGGGCTTGGAGGTGCCTAGGAAAGGCTCAACTGCGAACTGCCGAGCTTGGGGCTACTTAGCAAGAGGTACAGAACACACTGAGGTCAGACGTTCCTTATTCGGGGTTTGTAAACCCTTGAAAGATTTTAGGAAAGTCTGTAGCCTGAGCCAAGACAGGTTGTTTGTTTGTATGGAAAAGCCACTGGAAGCTGTTTGGGTGGACCCACAAGTTGTGTGAGGTGGGGTCTCAGGGAATCACCAGAGCAGGGCGAATGGTGTTAGCCAGGTGGTTGGAAACTCAGGTATGGTGTCTGCCAAAGTCTGTATGCTGGAATGGTGGAGGACTCAACAAAGGAACAATGCCCTCTGCCAGCACTTCTGTCTGGGAGAAAGCTGCCCCTCCAGCCCTTACCCTGAAGCCAGATAATCATATGTCCCCAAAGCTTTTGGAGCTGCTTCCCCAGCACTAGAGCTCAGAGCGAGTGAGTTCATCAGTAAGTCTGTTCGTGAGGCCTTTAAGAGGAATGCCTGGGACTCCTACAGCCTTCTGTCTCATTCAGCCACAAACTCCACTTGTTTTCACAGCCAGAAGTTGTGGGGACTTCTCTTCCCAGCTGGTACTCTGGGCTAAGCAGCCCGATGTGGGGCTGGGATCCCTCATTCCTTTGGGGAGAGCTCTGCAGCCAGAGATATCCCTCAGATTCTCAACTGCCACACGTCGGTATGGAACCAGCCCATCTCGTGTCTCTACCCCTATCACCAGTCTCCACATGGCTTCTTCTCTTTGTCCTTAGCTGTAGGACTTCTGTTCAGCCAGACTTCAGGCGATTCTCAAAAATGGTTGTTCTGTAGGTGTTCTGTTGATTTGATGTAGTCATGAGATGAGGCCAGCACAGCATTTACCTACTCTGCCATCTTGACTGAACTCATCTCTGGACTCTCAATTCTAGTCCATCGATCCATATGTCTGTCCTATGCCAATCCCGTCTTTCTTGTATTTAGTAGGTTTTGAAATTAGGAAGTGAGTACTCCAACTTTGTTCTTTGTTTTCAAGATTATTTTGGCTATTTTGGGTCCCTTGTGTTTCCATGAATTTTGGGATCGGCTTATCAATTTCTGCAGAAAGAGCAGCTGGGATTTTAGCAAGGATTGCATTAAACCTGTAGCACAATTTGTGGAGTATTAACAATATTAAGTCTTTCAACCCATAAACATAGATGTTTCTCCATTTAAATCATCTTTAATTTCTTTCAAAGATCTTTTTTAGTTTTCATTGTACAAGTTTTGCACTTTTAAAAACTTTGTTCACAAGCATTTTGCTCTTTTTGATGCTATTTTGAGTGGAACTGTTTTCTTAATTTTATTTTGGTTTGTTCACTGTTATTGTATAGAAATAAAATCAATTTTTATATATTGATCATGTGTTTTGCAACCTTGATGAATTATTAGTTTTAATAGGGTTATTTTTTTCTGTGTGTGTATGTATTCTGTATACAATAGCATGTCATCTGTGAATAGCTTACTTTTTCCTTTCCCATATGATTGTGTTTTGCATGAAGGTTTACCTTTCTTCTTGAGAAATCTTTTTCCTGGATGGCACTTTCAAAAAGAGCAAATGAGTGTCCTTGTAGAATTCCACTTGCCTAAGATCATGAGGAAAATCACTATCTCTTCCCCCCATAATTAAAAAAAAATCTTTATATTACTATTCTAAAAGTTAACAACTATAAATTTGTAATTGAAGACATTTTAAAAGAATATCTGTATCTCCTTTCATATATATACTGTATCTTGTTTACTATTACTCCCTTTGTTTTCAAAGTGTTTTCTTGAATTACATTTCAAACATACACAATTGCAAATTTGTTTACTTGCAAGTACAAAGGTCTTTCTCTCCTGAAGATTCCAAAACAATTTCTGCAAGAATGTGAGGCACCAGAGAACCTTGTATTATATCCATGTGTCAAAAGAACAAATAAATGATGTTTAAAACCTAAGATGAAATAGTCACCTGGCTTCTGGTTGGTGGATTCTCCCCCATTCCTATCTTGCTGAAGATGTAGCTTTCAGTAAACAGCAAGACATAGTTTAGAGAGTCTCTGGTCTTCTTCCATAATGATCTCATTATCCTGGATGCTCTAACACATAAACACTTCCATAGTCTACAGATAATATTTATACTATATCGAGCTGCTCATTAGCACAGCTATAAGTTCCTACAACCCTGTTTCAGTTTAGACAGGCTTTGTGCAATAATAACAAAGTACCACAGACTCTTAGTGGCTTGGAAACACAAAGGTTTATTTCTCAACCTGTCAGTTACAGTTTGAGCAAGAGCTCTGCTACACATCTCCTCACTCAGGATGATGCGACTCCACCACATGGAGCAAAACTAGTTCCACCTTCATAGGGAAGGGAGCATGATAAATCCCAAACTGTTCTTAAAGTCTTCCTCCAGAAGTGAGATACACAGCTTTGAATAAGGTTGTGCTCAGGTTCGAGGTGGCAGGGAAGTGTAATCCCCCATGTGTCCTGATCAGAATATCAGTGAATAGCCCTGAGGACCTTCGGAGACACCATAGAAAGGAGAAAAAGGAAGGAAATGGAAAAGGGACATTTCCTAACCTGTAATGCATGCTGCCCTGTGATCGGGTACTTTATGTTATTTCATTCATTCATATTTTACCTAGTTAAAAACTTACTCAAAATCAAAAGACTGGAAATAAAAAGCTTATGGGCTAGGACAGGGGTCCCCAAACTCCAGGCCGTGGACTGGTACCGGTCCATGACTTAGGAATCAGGCTGCACAGCAGGAGGTGAATAGCAGGCAAGTGAGCAAAGCTTCTTCATCTGTATTTGCAGCCGCTCCCCAGAATCACCACCTCAGCTCCACCTCAGATCATCAGGCATTAAATTCTCATAGGAGCACCAGTCCCTGGTGCCAAAAAGGTTGGGAACCACTGGGCTAGGACTTAAACCCACATCGCCCAACTCCAAATTCCGTGGACCTTTTTCTTTATTATATTACTTTCTTCTTCGTTAGACTGTCCTGATGTACCTGAACTACACGCAAAAGTAGATGAGGCCCTTAAATTGGTCAACATATCCAATCAGCAATATGGCCAGATTCTCCAGGTGATACAACATCACTTGGAGGACACTACATATTTGATGGAGAAGATGAGAGAGCAATTTAGCTGGGTGACTGAACTGGCAAATCAGACTACAGGAACTGAGAACATCTTCAATTCCATAAAGGTAATGGAAAGACTCAAGAACAGATATGAAGATTACATGTGCATACAGTGATTTTTCTGTTAATTTACTTAATAATTACACCTGAATTTGAAAATCAGCTATAGGAGGATATTCATATTTCCATTGTGATTGTATTCAGGCTGACTTGATATAATGGAGTGCATGGCCTTTAGAAAACAAAAAACTCTATAAAGAAAATCAATTTAAAACACAAAATACTTTGTAATTCAGAGATAGCTAATTCTGTTGAGAGCGATAGGGCTATAACTAATATAGGTAATCTTGAAGAAACCTGATCAATGTAGTTTTTAAGAGAGAAGACTTTCAGGTAAAGTAACTTGAGTTCAAAACCTGACTCTGAAACTTACCAGCTGAATATGTTTGGGAAAGTTCCTTAACTTTTCTAGGCTTCAGTTTTTTTCCTGGAAAATAGAAATAATAATAGCTACTTTAACATGTATTTCTATAAAATGATTAGTATAGGTCCCATATACAAAGCAAGAGCTCTGTAAATCATAGCTCTTATTAGTTTTTGACACAAGCTGCTAACTTACCTTGAGAATTAAACATATTTATATATTAATCTTTACATAAAAGCATATTGTCATCTTAAGTTGGACTTAAACCATGTCTCTCTCATTCAATTAATAACACCTTTATGTAACATATAACAAACAGTGACTGAATTTCTTTCCTGACTCAATCCTCACCCCACACACATTACATCAATATACAAATGTGCCAGGCTAGTGATTTCTGATGAGATTAGTATTGGTGATACAAAATACCTGGATACAAAAATCACTGGGCAGAACAATTGAAGATGTAATAATATTGGTGGCCTCCCCTGATCTTTGGGTATCCCACAACCATCTCTAACTGCTGCTACTGCTAACTGCTCAGACCTGCAACCTTCTCCACAGGGCTGTCCTTGGGTCCACTTATGCTTCAGAGGCCCTGCAAGATCAGGCTGAAGCTAGATGTCACCTGAAGCCACAGTATCAACTGGCTTCTCCCTCTTCTCTGTCTGGCTTGCCACATGCCCTAAAAGTTTCCCTGAAGGCACTTCAGTGAATCATTCATGTCTGGATCTCAAGCTTTTCTTCTAGGAAATTGACCTATGACATCCTGTAACCTAGTGTTTCACTCTCTCTCAGACTGTAGAGTTGTAGCCCGTGTATGGTTTGACAAATACATTTAAAGAGTCATAACCAGCACATTAAAACAACAATAGCAACAAAAGCAGAATAGAACAGACTACAAGAGAAAATATTAGAGTGCATTACATTTAATGTCATATGCACATGTCATGGAATTTTCATTTCCATTATGTGTACATTTATGTGTGTATATACATATACATAGACATATGTATGTTTGGAGTCATGATGTAAAATATATTTGTTACTGTAGACCACAGTCAAAGGTTTTGAAAGTCACTGCTTCAATCCACACTAACTCTAATTCTATTACTCCATTAGATTATACTCAAAGAGCTCAAAATAATTCAATATATTTGATCACCCTTTTAATATAATGAAGAAAAATTCTTCTCTTGAAAAATAAAATTTTAAGAAAAACATTAACAGTGATTTCACTCTTTAGGAAGGCATAGTCAATATTTAACTGTTTTTTTTTTTTTTTTTTTTTTTTTACTGTAGTCAGTATTTCCCATTCTATGCTTCAATCTGCTTTCTTTCTAGGGTCTCTCAGTAACACTGACATATTTATCTAAAATTCTTTATACTGATAACAAAGGCACTTCTGTATAAAAACCTTCATATAAAATAACATTATGGTTTTCAATGATACATTTTTATAATAATCCATCACGAAAGAGCACTTACTATGTGTCAGGCAATGTTCTAAGAACGTTTTTTTATAAGGTAGGTATTATTGTTTTCCAAATATTTCAGATGAGGCACAGAGAAGTTAAACAACTTGTCTGAGTTCACGCAGCTGGTAAATAATAGAACTGGTATTCAACCCAAGCAATATTTCTGCAGAATGAATGGCTTACCCACTTTGTTGAACTTCCTATAAGTTACTTTTCTCAAAACAGCTCTCATTTCATCGTGAAAAGGAAAGTGCAAAGCCATAAAACAGCAAGTACTGAAGAGGAACCTTGTGTAAAAAATATACAAATCCCAACAGGTGAAAAAAGTTATGCTCTTTTGGTTGTAGTTGCATGGGTATTAGCTATACTTAGTTAGCTGTATTTAGTTTAATAATTATTTATTAAACTAAACATAAATGATTTTTGCAGTTTTTATATGTGCTATATTCACCAAAAGGAAAGGGGGAAAAGTTATGTTAGTTATTCCTTTATAATCTAGAATTTAGAAATTACCAGTTTTTGTCTTAACATTTTGTTTTAGTTTTTTGATAGGGAATTTATTTGAAACATTTTCAAAATAGTTCTCTTAAAGTTACATGAAGCTGCATGTCAGTGGTTTCATTGAAATTATTAAAATCAAAGTATATGCACTTGAAAATTCATTAAGAGAGTCACATGTGATTCAGATAACTGGTTATTATAAAAATCACACAAAAAACCCATAAATTATAAATCTCCTGGGAAAACTCAGCATAAAACTTGGTGTGTCACATTAACATTTGTGGCATAGACGGCAGCACTCACCAGCTATTCCATCTGCTCACTCCCATTTTCCAGTTCCTCTTGCAGTTAAGTGGTGCCATGTGGCAAGTTCTGGCCAACAAAATGTGAACAAAAATGGCAAGGGTTATTTCTATACTGAGATAGTGAAGAGTCCATGTGTGGTTGTCCACTTTCTTTCCTACCGAAGACACAAAGAAAGCCATTTGTTCCATATGCTACAGCCATAAGATGATGTGCCTCTGTCAACAAGGGTCCTGAATGTCTAAGTGGTATAGAGCTCTTAATGGACATGTAACATGACTGAGAAATAAGTTTCTGTGGAAGGAAACCGCTGGAATGTTCGAGCAAATTTGTTACCTCAGTGTAACCTAGCCTATCCTGACTAATGCGCTATTAAATTAATCCTGACTGTGCACTGGGATTTAGTCATCATTTACAGTATAATTCTTCTTCTTAGGTAGTCCCAGGTGTTCTTGAAGGAAATTTTTCCAAGGAAGATGAAATGATGATAGACTTAAGCATTCTGCCTTCCTCCAATTTCACCTTCAAGATCCCTCTTGAAGAAGGTGCTGAGAGTTCTAACTTCATTAGCTACATATTGTCAAAAGCTGTACAACATTTCAAGGAACATTTTAAGATTTGGTAAGCAGAGTACCCAATTAGGTATGCTTTGTTGGCAAATATAGATATAATTCGATTATGGGAAAAAACACAAACACTAGTTTTAAAATACCTGGAAAATATGTTCAACCTCATTAATAATCAAAGACATGAGAACTAAGACAAGATAGCATTTTTTTGCAAATCAAATTTGCAAATTAGAAAAAAATACAAAATCCCGATAGGAGTATGATGAAATGGGAATTCTTATAAGAAGTGGAGTGTCTGGTACTAGGGATATTGAGAAGTCCTATTAAACTCATCTCTCCCGGTAGGGGCCTTTGACCTTCTCTCTGTTCAGGAACATCTTACCTGCATGAGTCTGAGTTCTTTCTTTAGTTGTAGAGACCAAGGCAGCTAAAATGGAAGGCTAATGTCTGATGAACAAAATCAAAGGGGAAACCAGATAACCATCCCTGAAGCTCAAACTCTATAGGTTTGAGACAGTAAGATACTATAGGTTTTTGAGAAGGAAACTATGTGCTACTGCTCAAATAGATATTGACTATACATTATCTCCAAATAAAAATATTTTCAATAAAATCATCTGTTCACAGATTTTGAAGTGGTGAGGGTGCAGTGACAATGGAAATGAGATATTGAGAAACTGAGATTTTGAGCAAATTATTTGCTAACAAGGATTGTAAGATGATCTTTCACAAAGGCAGTATGAATTTTTACTTTTTAATTTATAGTTGTTAAATTCTAAAATCATAAATTTCACAGAAATTAGAAGGCAAAAATTATCCACAATCTCACCAATTTAACAATATCACTATTATCATCTTACTATTTTTTATTAACATTTTTTCATTTATTTTCTTAAATAGATTCCAAGTAGAGTGATTTGTTTAAAGGTTAACCTTCAATTGTTTTTCATATATATTTGATAGCAGTAATATCTGAAGTACCTCATATCCTAACTAATATTTCAATTTTTAAAACTTTACTAATAAATGAAAAATTTTATCTCACTGTTGTAGCTTTTATGTTTTTGGCTATTCAACAGAATGAACATTTTCCAAGTTTGCTTAACTGAATTTGTTCTTTCATGCATCCTATTCAATACAGTGTTTAAGATTTTGTCAGTGTTCTGGTCAGGTCAATACATCAAGGTCTCAAACCTGCAAACAGTGAAAGAGAAACATACTAAGGAAAATAACAAGGAAAAGGGCGGGGGTTGGAAATCAACCCAGTCATTTCTGATCACGTGAATATTTGTTAAGTGCCCTAGCTGCAAATATGTAGCTCGCTAAAATACGAATTCCAGTTTTATAGAGTGGAACATATATCTAGGGTCCTTTTCTGGAAATCTCATCTAGTAATCTAGCTTCCTGAGTGCCTGACTTCCCTGACTGTTTGTGGAAGTGTTTTATATCCTTATTCCAAACTTTCACAGCTGTCAGGCCTTGGATCAGGCTATAACAGAATACCTTGCACAACCCAAGTACTCAGCAAAATGTCACTGCCACCAATCCAGTGCCAACTGGAGTTCCTGGTCTAGCGTGAGGTAAAAGGAGAAACTTTATTCAGGTGAATGGTTTGCAAATAAGAGAAATGCAGCCACCTATTAAAACCAAAAGTGCACTCCTCCAAAACAAAGGGAAGGCCTGCTTATATTAGATAGAGAAAGTACCCACCCTGGTCTCTGATTGGTCCATTTTTATGCAAACGAAGAATCCAAATTTGCACAGTTTGATTGGTCCAAATAGCACTGATTGGCAGTAAAGATGCAAATGAGGCTATAGCTGCTTAGTACTGATTGCTGGAGAGGATCTCAGCCCATTGGTTGAAATATATGATCCAGGAACTCTTTTATAAGAGTCAGCTCAGCCTGCAGAAACAATGCAGGAAGTTTGGCATCTCAGTCTGTGGCTTTTCTCTGATAAGCAGTGTACATGAAACTCTGGTTAGGAATTTGGGCCCAGTTAGCCACAGGGAGTCTTTCTGGATGGATGTATTCCTTCTCAGGGTCAACAGTTATAAGCAACAGAAGTTTACTGAGCAAACGCTGTGTGTTTGTGAGGTACAGAGTAAAGACTCATGTCAGAAGCAGAGTCCATCATAGAATTTCATCAAACAAGGGGATGTGTGATGATGCTTTTAAATAGTGCTATTAAAAACATCCATACATATGGGTTTTCTATTATTTTGCTATGTGTTAATTTTTTCAAAAGCCAAGAGTATTTATTCTATTACTCATTCTGGACTTTTAGTCCAAGAAAAAAGACTCTGTTCATAAATAATATATTAATATTTTGATTATTGCTGCTTTTTTAAAAGGTAAGAAGATCTAATGCATCCTATATCCAGCGAATAGAATTACTTCTTCAGCTGAGACCTGAAATTCCTGCAATATATAGGGTAATACAATAATCATAGTTGCAGAAATGTTTGTCAGTTATGTATTATGAAGTACTATTTTCTTATGTTGAGGGGCAGTTGACTAGCTATTCAAATTGAATTACAATAAAAATTCCTTTTAAAAAAATCAAATATGCATATTAATGTACTATGGTACATTAATAGTTCTTTATATATGTTTATATATTAAATAAATATTAAATCACTGAAGTATCTGTGTTCTATCACTTCTGCTATACACATTCCACTTCCTAATTAACAAAAAATTATTTTTTCAATTTACTTTTGAATTTAATATATAATAATTGACTTTTTGGGAAAATATCCCTAATTCATTCCTTTATTTGGTAAAGACCTATACCTTCCTGCATAAGTTTTTTGTTTTTTTGGTTTTTGGGTGTGTGTGTATGTGTGTGTGTGTGTGTGTGTGTGGTAAAATATAACAAAAATTACTGCTTTAACTATTTTTAAATGTAGAGTTTGGTATGTTCATAGTGTTGTATAGCTGTAGACACCATCCATTTCCAGAACTTTGTTATCTTCCTGAACTGAAACTCTGTATCCATTAAACAATAATTCTTCATTTCTCCCTTTTCCCAGCCCTTTGCAACCACCATTCTACTTTCTGTCTCTATAAATTTGACTATTGTAAGTACCTCATATAAGTGGAATCATATAGTATTTGTCCTTTTGTGACTGGCTTATTTCACTTAGCATAATATCCTCAAGGATCATCCATGTGGTCACATGTGTCAGCCTTCCCTTTCTTTTTAAGGCTGAATGCTATTCCATGGTATGTGTGTCTTGCATTTTGTTTATTCATTTCATCCCTTGATGGATACTTCAATTGCTTTTATCTTTTGGCCATTGTAAATAATGCTGTTATAAACTGCATAGTTTCTTTTTAAATTAATAGAACAGTGTTCTCTTTTAACAAGTCCATACATATTTTATGAAAACACAAGATGTTTTTGGCTGACACTTACATAACCTCATAATTTGGACCTTGGTACAACAATAGGAGAGCCACTTGCCAGTATATATCACTAAAGTTTACACCAGGGATATATTTAGTTAGTCTTTCCTATTACAAAAAGAAATAGAATTAAAGAGTGGACTCAAAATATTTAGAACATTTTATACCCAGTCCTGAGGTATTTGATAGAAAGATTTGTCAGAAGAATTTAGAGCTCACAGGCAGCTCATTGAATATAATAAACTCTAAATGACGATAAGGTCTTTCCTAACATAACTGAAAGCTATATTAAAAAAAAAAACCTAGGAAACTATTGATAGAATCCTGGATTTAATATACAGTAAATTTCAAATAAATAAGCCTATTCAAACATACATTTCATATGTTTGTTAGAGAAGAAGCCAAAAAATAAGTTTAAAAGGGAATCTGACTATTGTATAGTCAACGAGCTATCAAAAACTTGTAGACTGAAGAGAGGAAAAGGAGAGATCGGGCTTAAAGCAGCTGGGCAGTGAAAAACCTTTGCATTCAGGCTGAGCTGGATTCAGGCTGCTATATTTTCTAGGTATGTAATTTTAAGCAAAATCCTAATTTCTCTAAACCTCAGTGTCTTGATAAAAGGAATAGTTTTTGTTTTATAGAGTAGTGAAAACTACAGTTAATAATCCATAATAAACATCAGTAAATGATAGCTTTGACTATATAAAGAATACTATTATCATGTACCTGACTCATAGTTGGCTCTCAAAAATGTTAGTTTCCTGCTTTCCTTTCCCTAATTGTACCAATATTTTTGAGTTTGTTGTGTAAAGGGGAACATTTCTCTAGATCAGTAATAGTCACATGTTTTTGCCCTGATATTCCCTAAAAGGAACCGGAAAAAGTTACATACACTCTTGTACATCATTTTTCAATGTAAGTTGAAAGAATAGAAAATTTTAATTTTCCTGTGTATTGTAAATACTAGCAATTTAAAAATAAAACTATTTCATTCCTCTTTAAAATGTACTCAATGGAATCTAAATATGGCAATTTGGTACCCAACATCATCCATTTAAACAAATATACAATTTTTTATTTAAGACTAAGCAATTTTATCTCATTTCATTTTCTCCTTAAACTCTTACTTTCAAAAAAATGAACTCTTATTTTCATTCTACTTTCTTCAGAGAATTTTATCTTAATTTAATATATTCTTATGCTTAAACATCTTTTACTGATCAATAAAATGGAAATATTTAAAAATATTTTAAATTAAAAATTTCCTAAGACACAAAAATCCAGTTATCAAATATTTATTCGATATTATTATTATAATTATCACTTATAATTTATAAAATACATAAATATATTATAAATTTCTATAACTATTAAACATAAAAATTAAATTAACATAATAGACCTTTTAATAAGAAAGGCTTTTTTCCTCTCAATAAATTAATGGATTTATTAATAATTATTATTTCTTCCTAGAATAAGATAGCATAAATACCGTCCTTATTTTTCATTTTTAGAGATGCAAGTGCTGGGAAACCTGCTGGCACAATGCACTTGAGATTGGAATGCTTTTTCTCCAGCTCTTCCCCTGATGATGTCTTCTATTATTCAGGACTCAGCTCAAAGGTGACATCCTCAGGAAGCCCTTGTCTGATGATGGCATCTAAAGTAGTCTCTCTGTACCCTCTGTAGCCCTCTACCCAGCTATGTGATCATCATAGCACTTGCAGGTATCTTGTCTGGGTACTTATGCATTGTCTCTCTCTGCTAGAATGAATATCAGTTCTGTGAAATCAAGGACCTTATCTCCTCCTTGTTGACAGGTGGTAGGCACTTGATATAAATCCTTGTTGGACGAATGAATGAATGAATGAATGGTATACTTGCCTAAAATGATCATTCATTTTAATCTACATTTACGCTGCAGCCACTGGGAAAAGAACTATTCTCTTTATTATTATCAAATCAAGATCCTCCAAGTGCCACAGCAGAAGAAGAATCTCCATGCGGGCAGGGGAGGGGAGTCTATCCCTGTCTTGAGATTCATGTTGTGGTACAACTGATATTCCGCCGGAACAATTAAACTTAGCTCAAAATAACAAGAAAATAAACACGGAAGGTACCTTGTAAGTGGATAATGTGGGATATTTTCAGCCTGGGATCCTCTCATGATTGGAAATGTGTGGAGACACTTTTCAGTAGGTGTGGGATTGGCTTTCTCAGAGGCATGCTGAAACCCTGAAATAATATGCAGGACAATCTCACTCCACCCTCTCCCCAGCAAAGACTCTGCAGTTCCTGGCCCGCCCAGGACTGCACCTCCATGCAGCATTTTAGCTTCTCGCACTCAGGGGCGCTCTTAAGCTACCAAAATGTGAGTCTCCCATTCCTGTCTAAAGCCTGCTTTCTGAGTTTGGTTTCCCGACAGAACAAGCATCTGGAGACAGCCCACTGCCATCCACCTTATCTGAACAGTACAACACAATATAGAAGGACCATCATTCCCAAAGGAGATACAGTGACTTTTTAAAACTATTATTACACTGATATGGGGGCGGGGTGGGGAAGGTGCAGGCCATGGGGAAGAACGAATCTATGTTGACCTAGGAAAGGCCAGCCTAGTATTGTCATGGATTAAATAGATTTAAAATATCTGATATCAGTAACCCAATGTACTTCAATGTAGTGGGGCCTTTGTGAGCATTCATACAACCAAGCACCATGAACATGGACTTTCCAAGTATGACGTTTGTGCAATGTTCCCTGAAACCCTTCCTTAGTCTGTTCTTAGGGGTTTCCCGCCATCCAATTAACCCAAATAGCCAGCTATTTTGTAAATTATCTTTGATTCAACTTATTTTGTATAGGCTTTGTGCCATATAAAGACATGCAACATTATTTTTGCTGAAATCAGGCAGATCAGCAGATGAAAGATATTACCAGAATCTGTTTTCCTGTTACCAAAACGTTAACCCTGAGTTAAAGAGGTACACATTAGCAGAAAGAATCCACAACCTTGCAGAGAATAAACTTGAGGTAACCAGGGGGAAAAAAGTTTATTGAATGGCAAGAAATAATGTTTATGTTCCCAAGAGAGCCCACATCTTACTCTTCATAATTCCAGATGTAGCAACAAAATATTTATTGACCATCTCTTATGTCTTCAATAAACAGTTGTTGATTCAAAAGATTGCTTACTGCATGTAGGTGTATTGGTACATTTTAAACTTATTATCAAATAGTTCCATCCACCGGTTGTTTATATTACCAACATTTCACTAAAATTTAAATTTTTGCTATTAAAAGTTTGAAAACGTCTGGTTGTCATGTAAAAAAGCTGCCTTTCCCCCCTGCTCCAGCTGCAGGCTTTCAGTGAGGATGAGAGAAAATGAAAATGTAAATCACTTGTTAGCACGCCCCCAGAGGCCGTAGGAAAACATAGCTCAACTAACAAGGTTTTCTTTGTTTTTAATTTTTCGAACAAGTGGAGATGTCCCAAGCTTCACTGCATCAGCATGAAGAAGTGGCGCCCGAAATTTCCCAACTAGAGCGGTCTTTCTCAGCCAATGCCCCAAGATACAGGCTTTAGAATTACTGTCTAGGACAAAGGTTCTTAACTTTTAAAATGTGATAAAGGCGACCGGATTCTGGAGGCTTGTGCGGGGCGCAGGGGACGTGGTGAGGTACGGGACACTGCCACCCCGCGCGCGGCTTCGCGCGCTCCTGGGACGCGAGGAGGCGTGAGACCGGGTGGGTTCGGGTGGGCTCGGGGGCGGACCCGACATCGCTCAGCAGGAAGAGGCGGAGTCGTCTAGGCGGCGGGAAAAATTGGCGCTCGAAGCGGCTAGGCTGCATTCCCGCAGTTGTCTGTCCCAGCGGTCGCGTCCGCGCCATGCCTGCCTCCGGTTCCGAGCTCCAGCGCCTGCCGCAGGAGCGGGACGCGAAGTCGCGGCCCCACGGGGAGCTGCAGTACCTGGAGCAGATCGAGCACATCCTGCGTTGCGGCTTCCAGAAGGCTGACCGCACCGGCACGGGCACCCTGTCGATATTCGGCTTGCAGGCGCGCTACAGCCTGAGAGGTGACGGCGGCCGCACCAGGGGCGGGGGAGGGCGCCCGCCGGGTGGGCTCGGAGCTGCAGCCGAGGAAAGCGCGCGCGAGAGGCTGGGCGCACGGTTAACGTTTAGTCCTAACCTCAATCCCGAGAGGCTGGGGAAGCATCCTTATCCTCACTTTACGGACGCCAAAGCCGCAGCTCGGAGTAGAGAGCTGATTTGTGTAGGGTCACACGAACAGGAGTGACAGCTGGGAAGTAAAACCACGCAGGTCCTTGTGGCTCCAGGACCTGTGCCCTTAATCATCCCGTTATGCTGCCTCTCCCAAAGCGGGCACGACCAGCAGTGTTTGCCTCGTACTAGAGTGGGAGAGAAGTGCCCGGACTTGAGCTGCGGTGTGGCTACAGGTCCCGGTGGTCGCCCTTCCCCTCCCTGTGTTGCCCTTTCCGCTTCGCAAATTCAAAATTGGAGATTATGTGGGCGGAGCAACGACGGCGGGAAGAGAGCTAACCGAGAGGCAGGGTGGGAACTTGTGGTTCGTGACAGTTTTCCCATCTGGTCTCCCAAACCATCTTTTCTCTTAAACCTTGAAACAAGAACTCCAGAGTCCGAGTAGAAATTCTTGTCTTTTCCATTAAAATAGGATGGCTCCTGGGAAGAAGTGTCTATTGGGGGTTGGTGGGGTCAGTCAGAGTCAGGCTTTCAGGGCGAAGCAGGTTCATTGTGGTCTGGGGAGAAACCATCTCTGCACGCCACACTTATTCTGAAGACTGGAAAATACCCCACTGCAGTAGCTGAACTACCTAGAACAACTTGGGGAATTCAGTTGAGCGGAGGACCCCCCTTCCCGCAACTCTAAATGTAGTGGCCTCCAATGAGCCACAGACCTAGTTTTTACTCCCACCCCTCTGTTTAGACCTTGTTACTTAATCTCTATGATCTTCAGCTTTCCAATGTGCTCAAAATGGAGGAAATAATGCTCAGTCAATACTGATAAAAGTAGGCACTTGAAAAATCTGTCCTTGTTACATGAATTTCAACCATACAACTGAATAGGTACTGAATTTAGAGGTAGGCTTTTACATTTATCTCTGTCGTTTGATGCAAAACTCTGTCTTCTGCCGTGGTGCCTGTCCATAAAGGTGCCTCATGGAGGCTTGTATTGAGGATTAAATAGCATCAGGCATATAAAGTGTTTCAACAGTTAGCGTTTTGGGGACGCATAAAACATAGGTTAATTTGCTTTGCACATCTTTAAAAACTATTCTGTAGTTTGGGCTAGTGTGGCATATACTATCCCTGAGTCCAGAAGAAGTTTCTCCTGGCAGAATAATCATGGAATAGCTCTGGGAACCTTCAGACTTTGCCTGATGGCACACTTTGTATGCTGTCTTTACACCTCTGCAAAGGAGTCACATCGACAGAGTAGTGGATGGTCTCTCTTTCCCTGTCCTCACAGGCACCAGTGGATGAAGGGCTCCGGAGGGTGGTCTCTGTCTGAATTGTGTCACTGACTTGCACTGTAGCCTGGAAGCTCCACCCTGATCTAGAGCACCCACTAGGCAGGAGACGAAATTTTCCAGTTCCTGTGTTCACTCCAGGGCCTAATATTTCTGGGGCAGTTTTATTTTACATGGAAAGTTGGATGGCATGTTTTATTTTCCATCTTGAAATTATATGGCATACTGTTTTTCAGATGAATTTCCTCTGCTGACAACCAAACGTGTATTCTGGAAGGGAGTTTTGGAGGAGTTGCTGTGGTTTATCAAGGTAAAGAATGATGTTAGAGGACAGTCACAGAGCCCAGGTTGTGTTGCACCATAGCCTTGCTTGTAACTATTACAGCCTATCATACCTGAAGGCACCAAAGGCTGACAGGGGTCTGTCCTTGACCTGGACTCACAATTAGGAAACAGGTTAAGATAACAGGGGCCAAATCTAATAAGACAGAATAGAAGATAAACATGAGGCTTCTTGTACTTGGCAAAAATGAAAACAAACCAGTAACACCTTAACTGTGCAAGTACAGGTTGGGGTAAACATAACTTGATAGCGGTACATATAAGATATGTGACAGATTCATTTGCCAGAAAAGCTAGTGCTGATAAGGCCATCTTGTAGAAGTATTCTATACACCATCTCTAAGGTACACCAAACAGGTTGCATGTGAGGCATTAAATTCACTCTAGGTATCACACTTGGACACAGAACACATTTGGTTAAGAAACACAAAACCACTAATGGGGTTGGGAATAATTAAAGGACTTGGAGGTGTTTAGTATAGAAAATTTAGATGAGGGGAACAAGAAAAAAGACTTGAGAGGGTGGTTCCAAAGAAGGGATCACTGTCCTGACGGCCCTCCAATTTTGGGCTGGGACCACCATGCTTAAAGATGGGATGGCCCGTGCAGGGAAGTGTTGGAGGCTGTCACAGGTCTATCAGCACAGAACAGAGGCCAGCTTGTTGGAGGCTGTTGGGGGTTGAGTCCTGATGACTCAGAAATCTCCTGGATGAGGGAATTCACCTGCTCTACTTCCATCTCTTCCAGGGATGCACAAATGCTAAAGAATTGTCGTCCAAGGGAGTGAGAATCTGGGATGCCAATGGGTCCCGTGACTTCCTAAATGGCCTGGGATTCACCTGCAGAAAAGAAGGGGATTTGGGCCCAGTTTATGGCTTTCAGTGGAGGCACTTTGGGGCAGAATACCAAGATATGGATTCAGGTGAGGAAACAGTGCTGCCTCAGATTCCTGAGCATCCATTGTGGTGAGTTTGCCCCACGGTTTCAAGTGAAGTATCTGGGTTGCTGATGTATAACTTTGACCTTGTGAGAGATTGTTTCAGATTCAGGAGCCACAACTATACCTTGTAGAGGTCAGATCACTCATGGTTATTAGCATTATTGGGTGCTTAGCACTTTCTGTACCTTGTTTCATTAAGAGTTGGTGACACGGTTAATCGCTGTATTGGGGAATAAGGAAGGAAGTTCATCTGGGAGGTTAGATCTCCCTTTTCTTTTCAAGACCTAGCCACCAGTAGGTGGCACTGCTGTGATAGTACAGTTCTCAGGTCACCCTCTCCTCACCCCGCTGGGTGGAAGAAGATAAAACATCTTACTCTTAGATGTCCACCTTCCACTGTAACGATTTGCTGAGTGTCACAGAATCCAGCTCTGGTTTTTTGACTCTTCCTGTCAGGGATTACAAAAACAAAATTGTACCCTGGGGTGGGCGGACGCACATGCACAGGAAGTAACAGTTTGCTGGCTGGGCAGAGACCAGTAACCTGGGAAGCATGAGTCTTATCTAATGGGTATAGACACATCTTACATCTAGTGAGCTAGAGAGATATGGGCCTGATATTGTCAGAATTCTTTAATAAAAGCCTAAACCCTGCATTTTATGTGCAATCAACTTTTTTTGAATGTTGGCAATTTTGATTAAGTTTTAAAATCGTGTGCGGATAGAAAGTAGAATGGTGGTTGCTGGAGTTGGGCAGAGGGGTAATGGGGAGTCGTTTAATGAGTAGAGAGTTTCAGTTTAGGAAGATGGAAAAGATCTGAAGATAGATGGTGGTGGCAGTCGTACAACATTAGGAGTGTGCTTAATGCCAATGATTTCACACTTGAAAATGCTTAAAATGGTAAATTTAATATTAATAAAAACTTTACCGTAATCTTTTTAAAAATGCTGTGTAGTCCATACTGTTTCTGCATGTAAATGGTGTTGGTTATTAGTGTGCAGTCTTTGTTTTAGGACATCCTCAGGGTGTGAGGCTACTCCCCTGTCTTAAATCCCACCTAGTGTTTATTCTTGCTCAAAGTGCTTAATTAAATCATGTCCTAGTCTAAAGTTGTATGACTACTCAGCTGTTGGACTTCAATAGGAGAGATTGTCATTCTTGTTTATTTTTAAATTTTAACCTTTAAATAATTATAGGTTCACCAAAAGTTGCAAAAAAAAAGAAAAAAGTACAGAGGTCCTTATACCCTTCACCCGGTTTCCCCCAAAGGTAACACGCTGTATAAATTGATGTTGACAAAATCCACAGCTTATCAGATTTCTCCAGTTTTATGTGTCTTCATTAGCATGTGTGTATGCAATTTTAGCACATTTATAGATGTATGTAACCACTACCACAATGAAGACACAGACTGTTCCACCACAGTTCATCCTTTTTAAATCTCGCATATTGCCTTTTTTTTTTGGAACTGATTGTGACAAAACTTTCCTCCAAAAAATTTAAGAACTGTTAGACTGGAACATAGTCTGGTACCAATAAGTGGAAATTTAATCAGAGGAGAAACATGAAGCTCCGCACTTCCCAGTTTCTAGTTTCATTTTAGAAGGAGGCAAATTAAAGTCCAAAATTCAGAAATGGGAGAAAAGTACAAATGGTATAATAATTATAGAGGTTTCCTGATATTTACAAACTAATAGGTGTTTATGTTGGAATGTCAGAAGAATAGTGTCATGGTTGTAGAAAACTCACAATCCTCTGTTGTGCATATGGAAGGCTATATTCTATTTAAGACCTAGTACTTTCTGTGGGACAGGAGTAAACTAGATCATACCAGTGAAGTGTGATAAAAATGGTTGATGGATATAGAGACTTAAGTCTTTTGGGGACCACTGGGAGAAACAAATTGTTGAGATTGGGGAGAGGGAGGAGGTGACACCATGACCAACCAAATATTTAAAGGATTCTTATGTAGAAAATAGACTTCGTTATGGCTCCACAGGACAGACCTAGGAGCCTAGACTAGGCCTTGAATTCAACATAACCCAATGAGATTTGTGGAGTGCATTGGATATCTTGTAACCATGGGCCAAGGTGGGTTATGGAAGGACAATGTGATGACCTCTAAGGCCTCTATGATTATGTGCACATGTTCTCTCTTTCTGATAATTCTACAGATTATTCAGGTCAAGGAGTAGACCAACTGCAAAAGGTGATTGACATGATCAAAACCAACCCTGATGACAGAAGAATAATCCTGTGCTCTTGGAATCCAAAAGGTTGAAAGCATCCCAGTCATCTTCTTGTGTTCTAACTGTAGCCCAAAGGGAAGCACTGTGGTCTTGCGCATGGGAGGCAGGCCCTGGGAACTGCCCCTAGCCACATGTCTGGTTGGGAGACCCTGGGCAAGTCACACTTGGCCCTATTTTCACCTTTGGAGGATGGGATTTGTATACTTATTCTTACTCTAAATGGGTTTTAAGTTGCCTATGAAAATATATACAAGATTTTAACATTTTAAATTGAGGCAGGAGTTTCAGATTGCTACCATTTCTGTTAACAACTGTATTGTAAAATTGAACTTTACTAAGGTGTAGTAAATACCCAGAGTGGAATGTTTGCATCTATAATAGAGGCTTTGGATACAGAAAGGTGTGCCTGAGACACTAGTTTTCTGTGGCCCCTGCAAATGAATGAATTCCTCCTGTACTTGTAGTTTGGTGCTATGAAGGTAGCACAAGTAAGTAATTTCAGCTGGGGCGGGACAGCGTTGCTTCTGTTGTAAGCATATATCACAGGTCTCTGTTGGCTTCGTGCCATCCCTGGGATTAGAATGGTCTGCTTTTGTCATGAGGGGAAGGCGTGGGTCATGACAAAAGATGTGGCCCAGTGGTTCTTTCTCATGGTACTTCGCTTGTGAGTTGACTTCTATTTCTCTCCTGTTTTACTTTGCCTAAATAGTATTCTTTAAAACTACTACCCATCTTGATTTTCCTCTGTGCTGGTTCCTCAGATCTTCCTCTCATGGCCCTACCTCCGTGCCATGCCCTTTGCCAGTTCTATGTGGTGAATGGTGAGCTGTCCTGCCAGCTGTACCAGAGGTCAGCAGACATGGGCCTTGGTGTGCCCTTCAACATCGCCAGCTACGCCCTGCTCACCTACATGATCGCACACATCACAGACCTGAAGGTGGGATGCTCTTGGGAAGGAACGATTGTTGCTACCATAAAGCGCTGGACTCTTAGATTCTTTAACATAAAAAAAATTGCAGAGAATTCTGATTAGTTTTAAATATGAGCTGGTTTACTATGGAACTTTCTTGTCCTTGTGTTTTGTATAAACAGGTTTATATAGGTTGTTTATAATATAAGCTAACTTATGAATTAACTTTTCTTAAAAGGAACACTTGTTAAGTTATTTTCTGAAGAGCTTTGAGATATCTACATGCTTATATAATGTGTTTTTAAATAGTGCATTTTAAAGGGATTGAAATTAAAATACTGTTTTGCTTCCATGTAATTTAGCCAGGTGACTTTATACACACTTTGGGAGATGCACACATTTACCTGAATCACATTGAGCCGCTGAAAATGCAGGTAAGAATTCCATCTCACACTTTGTAGTTTGGTCCCTTCTCTCGATAAGTTGATTTATGGAATATCCCTCCTGTACTAGGCATTCTTCTTGGTCCTATGAAGGAGATAATATGACCTGTTCCACCTGCGAGGCTTAGGTTTAGGAATGGGGGGTGGGCAGGGACAAGGCAGACACATGCCTCAACAACCACGGGCACCTAATGTGACAGGTGCTATGGGGTACTAAGTACCAATACCAGAAAGTGAGCCACATCCAGACGAGGGAATTTGGGACCTTCCCAGAGGTAGCATTTCAACTCGTAGTCTTATTTGAAGGAGAATTTAAATGCAAATGTTTTCGCTTAATTTTATGCTAAATACAATACTTAGGTTTGAATTTTCAAAAGTTTGTTCAAAGTCATAAGTTAGAGCAGCCAACAATGATTCTTTGAAAAGGCAATAAAAATAAGAGTGTCTGCATAAAGTGCCCTAAGAATAAAAATTTCAAACCAAAAGCCTTATAGGCCCTTCCAGATTAGGTACAGGTTTGGGAAGTTTCTTTTTTGAAGAAGAGTGTGACTTCAGGGCTTGTCCAGATGCTTCTCTCTGGCTATCCGCTCTGGTTGTGCTGGACAGAATAATGTGAGGTCGTGAACAATATTCACATCCTCATTGACACTGTTTGTTCATCCTAGGAGTTCTGGCTTGCATCCATCCCTATGTGTTTAATTTGTCAACAGATGTCATCTCTCTTTGCCCTTTCTGCCGAGAACAATAGGGATGGGGATTTTGGTACTCACATAGCCATTCTGAGTGCCTACTATGAGTTGCAGATACAAAAGTAAAAACTGTGGCCTGTCTTTAATAAATTTACCAAGAGCACTCAATTATTAAAACTTATCAGGAGCCACCAGACTCCCAATACCACGTGATTCCACAAAATACCCTTCACCATGTTTGTGAGAGTTGGTTATACTCCATCAGTGTTATATAACTAAGGGCAAGGTATTTACAGTGGTACACCCCTGTAAAATAATACTTTGTTGAGAAAAATACTGTGTTCTTGTTTCATTAAGGGACATTAGAGCAGAATTAAAATAGGTTGTACAGATACAGCAAAATAATGGTCCTATGTTGTTTTTAGCTTCAGCGAGAACCAAGGCCTTTCCCAAAGCTCAAAATCCTTCGAAAAGTTGAGACAATTGATGACTTCAAGGCTGAAGACTTTCAGATTGAAGGGTATAATCCTCACCCAACTATTAAAATGGAAATGGCTGTTTAGAGTCCTTTTAAAGGGGTTGTTTAAAGGATACTGTCTTTAGGGGTTGCACTGGATGCTCAGGTGAAAGTTCTTTTTGCTCTAAAGCAGAAGGATCTAGGTCAACTGTTAGGTTGGTGACCTATCAATCATTATTCATTAACTTTAATTTTTTAAATTAGAGTTGTCTTTCAGTATTGTTTCATCAGTTGCGGGTATACAGCATAGTGGCTAGACATTTACACAAGCTATGAAGTGATCCCCCGATTAGTCTAGAATCCACCTGGCACTATACACGGTTCTTACAGTACTGTTGACTAATCCCTATGCTGTACTTCACATCTCTGTGATTTTTGTTTCCTGCAGCCTCTTAACTTTCTAAAGCTCCTTGTTTTCCAGCCACCTATTTCTTTTCATCAGCTTCAGTCTTATAAAAACAACTTGCTGGTTTCTCTTTGAGGTGCTACAGCTTTATCTCCTCAGTGAGTCCTTTTCAAACATGGCCTTTTCTGCCCTGAAAGCTTTTCCCTCCAGCTGCTTTCCCCTAGCTTTCTTTCCTCCCAGGTGAAGTTTGATGCCTACCCTCTGGCACTGTTGTCCCGGCCTTGTGTTAACACAAGCCCAGACACTGGAAGGCTGTTCTGTATTTGTCCTGCCTTCAAGCCTGCACAAGCTGCATAGGGCTCGTCAGTCCTGGGCGCCCTGATGAGGACCCCACAGAATCAGAGCTCACGAAGTTGACCGCAGACTCTGCCAGATGGAACTTTACTTTTTCATTTTTTGTAAAAACGTTAATCTCCTAAATGTCTTTTCTTTTAGCCTGGCATTCAATATCCAGAATAACCTGACGTTGGATAAATTTTCTAGCACTACCTTCCACTAACCAACCCTCTTTGTGAAATCTTAAGGTCAATATGTCTGAGATATTCGTTCCTCTTCACACTTTGGTTTTTTTATTGTTTTTTCATCTATTTATGTATTGATTGGTTGATATATATCTTGGTACTTTTGCTTACCTTTTCCCACCTTCCACCTGTTGGTAATCCTATTCATTCCACAAATGTCACCTCTCCTGAGATGTCTTCCCTGGTTTTCCTTATTAGCACTCACTAGTCACTCCTGGGCTCCATGACTCTGTTTATGGAAGTGATTACTGCTTGCCCAGGTGTTGTGTGTGTGCTCATCTGTCCTACCAGGTTCTGGGGGCCTGACTTTATCCACAATCTCAGCGTTTTTGTACATCCTCAGAGTTAACCAAACCCTACGCCTTTTATTACTAAGAGAACCAGCACAGATAATCTGCCAGTGGCAACAGCCTTAAGAGTTAATGAATACCGGTCAAGATGGCAGGTGTACCAAGCCCTTTCATGCTGGAGACACACAAACATGGTACAACAACAGCCCTTGTCCCCACGAGAATAAAAATTTATGTATTCCTAACAAAAACATGTACATGCATTTCAGTCTTGTGTTTTTATGAAGGTTAGTGATTTTCAAGAATTAAGTAAGCTGTTCCCCAAATTTAGAGCTGAATAACATCAGTCATAATGATAATGTATAGTTTGTGTGGTTATGAACATTTAAAATTGTATTTGTTTTATATATGACTATAATAAAGTATTCTACATTCATCAGGTTTTTTGTTTTTAATTTTTTATTGCCATTCTGCATGGTTCCTACCCAAAATAGATGAACTCTCCTAAACATGCTATATTCTTGTTTGGATGCTACTGAAAAGGGTAGAGTATATTTTAGAATTGCTGGCTATGCTATATTTTCCCTGTTTCCCTATGATTCATCTAATTCTAGCTGTATTTTAGCTATAAAATATAATTATTTAGGAAAAGAGTATTTTTTAAAAGGTTATAAAAGATACTGATAGCATTTTGTCCTCATCAGTTTCAGCTTGGTATGAATTCTGTAATGTGCTTAGACTGATCAGGAAAAGTGCTAAACCATTTCAGAGCTAATCAGCGGAATCTTTTTATCTTTGTTGCACACCAGATACCCCATGGTGCTGCATAACTATTTTTATTCTGCTAATTTATGACGAGTGTTAAATAGAATAAGGAATTGTTCCAACAAATTATACAACATGCTGCTTATTTTCAAAGTACAGCTGAATGTCTGGGTACCAGCACTTGATAGAAATTTTAACATCTTCCTGGACTTTAGTTAAATCTAAATTTGTTTAAGGATTAAGTAGGAGAATGTGTGTTTATCAGCTATAAGAATTAGTGGTTACTGGGCTGATCCCTAAAGTTAATATGACTTTCAGCTGAATTTGTTTTGATTGGTAGGATGATTTTTTCCCCCATATTTTTGTAAAACCATGCCCAAGAAATTTTAAGCCTTTTCACTTAAAAAAGAAAAGAGTGTTAGGGCTGAACACTTAATTCCCCTGAGCAGCGAGGAATTTCTTCCAGACTTCACCATCTGGATATTGGTGTTTCTTTACAGATTCCTCCTTCATTTCTGTGGAATAACCAACATCCTATCAGAGACCAAAAAATGGAGCAGTGTTAGTTAACACCTGGAACAAAAACATTAATGTATTTCTGCTGTTCCTAGAATGCTTTTAAATCTAAAATTCAGAAGCAACTGAATTAATATTAAGTTTTCAGGTTGTTTGAAGTGGGGTAGAGGGACACACTGTTGGCTACTTCCCAG
Source organism: Rousettus aegyptiacus (assembly GCF_014176215.1). NCBI lineage: Eukaryota > Metazoa > Chordata > Mammalia > Chiroptera > Pteropodidae > Rousettus > Rousettus aegyptiacus. The sequence goes on along the minus strand of NW_023416287.1, from coordinate 55,260,084 downwards.
GATTAGTTAACTAATCAAGCCTTCAATAGCTCAACCTCTGTTCATGAAAATGAGCTCTGACCTCTTGAACATGATGAGGATAAATGGCCCAGATAACACAATTGTAGTCAAAACTTGTAAGTTAACTAACCTGCGAGATGGTGCCAGGTTTGGTTTGGTTTTTGCATAAGGAGTACCTGTTTTAAAGTCTCAGCTAGTGAGGAAAGGCTGGCATTCAAGAAGACTTGTCTGCAGTTTTACCCCTAAACGCCAACCTCCAGGCCCTGGGAATTTGCTGTGGGATAACTAAAGAGTCATTTGTTTCTAGATATAAAAATAAACTCTAAGGAGTCAAACTCTGCTCACAGCAGTTCTCAACCCTTTGACACCAGGGACTGGGTGCTTCTATGAGAATCTAATGCCTGATCTGAGGTGGAGCTGAGATGGTGATGCTAGCAGCGGAGAGTGGCTGCAAATACAGATGAAACTTCACCTGTCACTCACCTCCTGCTGTGCAGCTTGGTTCCTAACAGACCATGGACCAGTACTGATCCACGGCCTGGGAGTTGGGGACCCCTGCCTAGGGTCTAGCTCACAAGAATGAGCATAGTGGGGGCTGGCACACCTGCTCCAGGAGGCCTCCCTAGCCAAGCTCACCTGAAGAGGCATGTAGGAAGCATTCTTGATTATCACAGGATACTTGAAATGTTCATACAGGTGGTTGACATATTCACATATCCTTGGAGGAAGGAATCAGGGGGGCAATGATGCCTTAAGTTCAATCATTCTTGTGGTGCTGTTAAAGCAGAAGGGATACCTCTACGAAGAAAGGGTGCCTCAATCAAGTCTTGACTGATAACACCTGTTTGCAAATCCCCTGACCTCTACGCCACATCTATAAAAACAAGGTGGGGCTTTGGTGAAATTAACTATGAAATGTCTTATCCAAGGGTTTTGTGATCCCTAAAGCATCAGCTTAGGCTCCATAAGTATCTTGGATTAACTTTAGCCAAAAGTTGGGTAAATTAAAATCACCAAGTGAGGTCCACTGCAACCACACACGATTTAGAAGAGCACAGGGTGGGAAATAGCGTAGATGACAGAGGCTCTGTTCATCCCCCTGGCGACCAAATCAAAGTTGTGACAGAAACAAGGAGCAAACAGCAAGGAAAAATTGCCTGGGAGCTAGATGAACAAGCCATATGACTAAGGAGAAATCTAAGAAATCACCCTGCGACAGCAGAAGGTAGGACAGGGCTAGGACAGTCCCAAGCGGCTCAGTGGGACAGAGGCTGCAGAAGCGGCAGCTGCAGATGCCTCTTAAAGGGGCCGTGTCCGCGAGCAAACTTCTGCGGTGACAGACCTGCTTGCTCTGAGCACCAGTGCTGGGTTGGCTGCACAGGGACTTACAGGGTGACACTGAGTTGTCACAGTGAGGGCCATGGTAAGGCTCTCTCCCTGGCAGAAGTGCCGGCGGTATCCATTGTTCCTCAGTTGCACTCTTCCTCCTCCCAGGGCAAGGACTCCACAGCCATAGCAGAGACTCATCAAGCTAGATAACAGAGGGCGCTCCGCCCAGAGGATTCCCTGAAAACCTGCCTCCCCCAGCTCACGGCCCCACCCAAGCTACAACCGGATGTATCTTCAGTGAGTCAGGTGCCCCTTGCTGAGCAGTGCCTAGACACACACTGGTGGCAGCTGGCCTCGGTTTCTGGTGTGGCCTTTTGAGGCAACTATAAGCTCAGCATCTGTGGATTGCTTGCTGAATCTTAACAGGTGGGCTTAGAGGGGCACAGGCTTGGGCTAAATTTGGCCTGCGGCTGAACCCCTCTCAGGACTATGCCATTGGACACCTATTTCACAAAGCCTCACTAATAAGACCAGGAGACATAAAAGCTTTGCTTAGTACATAGAAACAGACATAGAAAGGCAGCTAAAATGGAAAGACAAAGAAGCAGAAACCATGTGAGAGAACAGAACAGAGATCCAGAAATAATGGAGTCAAGCAATCTAACACTGGTTATAAAGATGCTCAATGAATTTATGGGAAGGGAAGATGAATTTAGAACTTCGACAAAGAGGTAAAAAAAAACATAAAAATGGAAATGAAAACTATAAAAGAGAACCAGTCAGAAATGAAGAACACATCTGAGATGAGAAGTATATTAAATGGAAAAAACAAAGTGAATAAAGAAGAGGATCAAATGACCTATATAGAGGATGGGAAAGCCGAGGACATTCAATCAGAATGGAAAAAAAAAAAAAAGGAAACCAAAACTATAACAATAATTTAAGGAGTCTATGGAACACTATTAAAGGTAAAAATACCCATGCCATCGGGGTACCAGAGGGTAAACAGATGTTGAACAGCAGCTATTTGAAGAAATAATAATGGAAAACTTCCCTAACCTGGAGAAAGAAATAACCGTAAAACACCAGGATGCTCAAAGAGTCCCAAAAACCAGGAACCCAAAGAGACCCACACAAGATACATCATAATTAAAATGCCAAAGTTTAAATACAAAGAGAGACTCTTAAAAGCAGCAAAAGATAAGCAGATAGTTACCTACAAGGGAGCACCCATGAGACTGGCAGCTGATTTCTCCAAAGAAATTATGCAGGACAGAGGGCTTGGCACAAAATATTCAATGTGATGAAAACCCAGGATCTACAACCAAGAATACTTTACCCAGCAAAGCTATCATTTAGTGTTGAAGGACAGATATAAAGAGCTTCCCAGACAAAAATAAGCTAAAGGAATATATCACCACCAAGCCAGTATTACAGGAAATGTTGGAGGGACTTCTTTAAGAAGGAAAAACAGCTATCAAAAATAGGAATAAAGAATGGTAATAATTACATTCCTATCAACAAATACCTCAAACGGAAAAGAATTAAGTCCTCCAACCAAAAGATAGAGTGGCTAAATGGATAAGAAAAGAAGACCCCTCCATATCCTGCCTACAAGAGACTCACTTCAGATTAAAAGACACACGCACACTAAAAGAAAGGGGATGGAAAAAGATATTGCCTTGATGGATCTAGAGGGTATTATGTTGAATGAAATGGCCCAGAAAGACAAATATCGCATGATTTCACATACATGTGGAATCTAAAGAACAAAATCAACAACAACAAAAGTGGAAATAAATTCATAGATACAGAGAATATTTTGAGGGATACTAGATGGGAGGGGTGTTGGGGGGAAAAGAAGGCAAAGAGATTGAGAGGTGCAGGTGGGTGGTTGCAAAGTAGACATGGAGATGTAGAGTACAGCCTGGGGAAGATGGTTAATAATATTGAAATGGTTGTTGGGGGGAGAAGGGGTGCTAGATTTAATGGGGTGAGTGCTTTGCCAGTTGTGTAGATCTCTGATCAATATGCTGGACAGCTAAGGCTGTGTTGTATGCCGACTATAATTGAAAAAAAAAACTCATTGAATTGTACAATGTAAATGCAAGCAACTAGTTGTCTATTACATTTCAATAAAGACCAAAAAAAGGAAGCTATAAAAATAAAATATTAAAAAAAAAAAACCAGTACAGAGGGGCTGTGAAATCATCAACTTGCCTGCCCTGTCCCACCACCCCAACAGCCTGGTAGAGGTAACAGAGACACCTCAGAAACACAGTAGGGCCACTGACCATTAGTGAAAACAAGGTCGTGCTGGGAGCTCAGAAAAACTAGTCTCTACCACCTGCCACATACCTCCACCGCAGTGGTAGTGCCCTGTATCCGAGGTGAGCTGGTCACAGGGTACACCCCCTATCTCAGTGGATACGCAGCCTTTTCCTTAACTAAAGATGCTGCTCCACTGTGATCCCAGAGGTGCAAATAGGTAAGAGAAAACAAAAACCTGCACTACAATGCCATGTACTGGAAAACAAAAAAGTACCCAGCCTAGCAACTTCTGAATTGTAGAGAGCAGAGCAGTATCTAAACAAGAAAAGAGCTTACTACCTCAGATGTGCAGGCGGAACAACCAAGGTAACATGGGAGCACTAAACTTATGGACCTTGGTCTCAGAGGAATTATTGTGAACTTGACCCCAAAGGCAAAGGAAGGAAAAGCAAACACAAATGAATGGGACTACATCAAACTAGAAAGCTTCTGCAGAGCAAAAACAAACAAAAACCATCAACAAAACAAAAATACAGCCAACAAAATGGGAGAAGATATTTGCAAACAATACCCCCAATAAAGGGCTAATATCCAAAATATATAAAGAACTCATAGAACTCAACAAAACAAACAATCTGATAAAATAATGGTCAGAGGTCCTGAACAGATATTTTTTTAAAGAAGACATTCAGGTGGCCAACAGATAGATGAAAAAAATGCTCAACATAACTAGTTATAAGGAACATCCAAATCAATACCACAATGAAATACTACCTCATATCTGTTAAGAATTATCAATAAGATGAGCAAAAACATGTGTTGGAGAGGATGTGAAGAAAAGGGAACCCTCGTGCACTACTAGTGGGAACGTTAACTGGTGCAGCCACTGTGGAAAAAAGTATGGAGTTTCCTCAAAAAATTAATAGAGCTGCCATAAGACCTAGCGATCCCTCTTCTAGGCATCCAGCCCCCAAATTTTGAAAGCACCCATAAAGATATATGTACCCCTATATTCACAGCAGCATTATTCGCAATAGCCAAGACATGGGAACAACCTAAGTGTTCTCCGATGGGTGATCGGATAAAGAAGATGTGGTACATATTAACAGTGGAATGCTACTCTGCCATAAAAAAAGAAATATTGTCATTTGCAACAATATAGATGGATCTTGAGAGTATTATGCTAAGTGAAATAAGTCAGATGGAAAAGGACAAGAACTATATGATTTTACTCATATGCAGGATGTAAAACAAAAAGCAACAAATGAATGAACAAAATGAACATACAAATAAGCAAAAAAAAAAAAAATCCTCAGAGACACACACAACAGGAGGGTAAAGGGGGTTGAATAGATTGGTGATGGAGGTAGACTAGACTTCAGGTGGTGGGCACAAAATAGGGTATACAGATGTTGCATCACAAAGTCATACAGCTGAAATTCATACGATGTCATTACCCAATGTTATCCCCAATAAGTTTAATCAAAATTTATATATATAATTTATATAATTATATGCTCACATGCTGTTATTAACCAGTGTTACCCCCAGTAAATTTAATCAAAAGGTATATATAGTTACATATAAATATATATAAAAACAAAATATTAAACATGCATGATATGGTAAAAAAAAAAAAAAAAAGAAGAGCACAGGTTTTAGGATCAGACCAACCTGAGTTCAAATCTGTGTCAGCCACTTTTTTTTTTTCCTAAGAGGTGGACAGCTGAATGGTGAGGACATTAAACAGAGATCAGTGAGGAAACGCCAGGAAGGTTTCTGAGGTGAGAGGCCAAACCGAATGTTTTGTGATAGGGCTGTGAGTGCAGGTAATGAGATCCCTCACATTGTCCACTCACTAATGAATTTTTTTTTCCTTTTGGCCAATTCCTTTTTTAAGAAATGATCCCCAGGTATATGGTTTTCAAAACAGAAAAAAAAATCCTATGGAATAATTTTCTTCTTAAGACATTTTTCATGACAGAAATTACCCTTTATAGATATCATATCGTAAGATGGGACTAGCATCTGATTGAAGGGTCTAATGCCACTGGGTATGTATTCTTTTTTTTTGTTTAATTCTACATATAAGTGAAATCATATGGCATTTGTCTTTCTCTGTCTGACTTACTCAACACAATACCCTCGAGGTTCAACCTTGTTGCAGATGGCAAGGTTTCATCCTTTTTTATGGCTGAGTAGTATTCCATTGTATATATGTACCATCTTGTCCATTCATTCACTGAGACACCCAGGTTAGTTCCATATTTTGGCTATTGTAAGTAGTAAATGCTGCAATGAACGTATGGATTCACATGCCCCTTGGAAGTAGTGTTAGGATTTCTTTGGATAAATACTCAGGAGTGGGATTACTGGGTTCATCTCTGTCTTGTTATAGCCTTTGTTTTAAAGTCTATTTTGTCTGGTATATGTATTGCTACCCTAGCTTTTTTGTTTCTATTTTCATGAAATATCTTCCCATCTCTTTCAGTGCGTGACTTTAGATCTGAAGTAGGTCTCTTGTAGGGAGCATATGTAAGGGTCTTATTTTCTTATCTATTCAGCTACCCTATTTGTCAATTGGAGCATTTAATCCATTTACATCTAAAGTAATTGTTGATAGATATATAGTTATTGCCATTTTATTCATATTATCTTTTTTCTTCTTAAAGAAGTCTCTCTAACATTTCTTATAATACTGGTTTGGTGTTGAACTCCTTTTAGCTTTTTCTTGTCTGGGAAGCTCTTTATCTGTCCTTTGATTCTAAATGAAAGCTTTGCTGGGCAATCATGGTTGCTTTTCACCACTTTCTAATTTTGTAACCTGAGACAAGTGACCTAACTGCTGCCTTACTTTAGTCATGGCTAATGAACAGCTGCTTTGAGGGGCAGGCCATGTAACCCCCTGCTAGGGATACAGAAAGGAACTGGCAGAAGGGGGCCTCACGGTTTCAGATACTCAGTGGACATAGATACTCAGTCATCGACTATAATGTGGTGCTATGTATAACCTAGAAAGAACAGATGAAGTACCAGCCCCATGGGAGGTGGCAGTTGGGCCATGAAAAATGAACAGAGAACAGGCATTCCATGCAGACAGAATTACAGAGCAGAGGCAGCGTGTCTGGTGGCTTTCTACTTGCACAGTGGCATTCCTGAGCAGTGAGGTCTGCTTTCAGGAGAGTGGCATGAGGCACTTTTATCCACTTCTGGGTGGTCATAGTGCACAGTGGGTCAGGGCTGACCCTCTTTTTTTCATCCTTCAAGACCTGCAGGACCTTTTAAGGTCGTTTGGAAGTCCCCATGGTCCTGCCTTCAGGAACTGAAATGAGAGGGACAGAAGCAGAAAAACCTAGGAATGTTTATTTTTTAGAGTTTAAAATATTTCAGGCATATTAAAGGGCAGCATGTGCCTACTCACTAACCAGCTTAAGAAACCAGTACTTTATATCCCCTTACATGTTGTATTCTCTCTCACAATCCTAAATTTGGTATTTACCTTTCCCATGCATGTTTTTATGCTTCCACTATATACTTCTAGTGATCTTTCTGCAGTATCACATTTAATTCCAGGAGGATAGAAAGCATAATAAAGCTGTATGTGCGCAAACAACTAGGAGGAGACTATCTTGATTTAAAGCTCACCTTGGGCTTGTTGAGAAATAAGATGGAACTAAACAGTTATGATGTGGCCAGATCAGGGAGGACTCCACTGTTAGGAAGAGAATATACCCATGATGGAAGCAGGGCTTTAGAGAGTCAGAAACAGGTGCTGGATGAGGAAGGAGTTCTGGTTTCCATCTGGTTGAAAACTCACACTCCCACAGACACCCTCACACTTAACAAAACAAAGTGAGTCAGCTACCGAGAACCTACCCCTCTAAAAGAAAAGGGACTATTCACTGCTGGGTCTCCTCATCACTGCCCCATGTGGAGAAGCACAAGCAAAACCAACTCAGCCTTTAAGTTACAGGATGTGCCAACAGACAGGGTTCTTTGTGCCTCTGGACATGAGAGCAGAATGAAAAGACATGGCCTGAACTGAGGGACACAATTGAAGTTAATGCCATATTACTCACCTGTTTTTAAGGCTTGCAGAGACTGATATAAAGTCAAATATAATCAGATGCTGCACCAATTCACAAAGGCCAACTCCACCAGCATGGGGCAAACAGGAACTGAAAATGAAGACATTTCTATTGAAGGTCAAGAGTAGGGCAGAGGGCAGGAATGGTGAGAGAACATGTGGTTTTTCTTATTATTTGTAGGTGATTAAGTTATGCATTCATGGGATGAGATTCCGGGAGGAAAATCATCAAAAGATTCCCTGATTAGGCCAAAAAGAGTTAGAAAAAAATCAAAACGGCAAATTACAGAAGGAACCACAGATGTCTGACGGGCAGAGAAATGGAGGTTTGATCTGCAGGCCGCTGTGCCCTTACTTTCAAACTTTTTAGCCATCAGCAACACTGAAAGGTTCTCATTGACACTTCCCAGCCTGCAGCTGTCAATCTGGAGAAACTGCAGGGCTTTCACCTGTAGGAGCTGCTTAAATATCACTCTATTGTGGCACTGAAAATAGAATTAAAACCAACGGAAGAGTTAGCGATGGCTTTCAAGATCTCTAAACCTGACAATGTGCCAATTCCAAGTCACTCATCAGAGGTCTTCAGGAATCCTGGACTATATTCTTTGTTCTCACTTGGTATGAGGCAAGGCCTGATAGTCCAGGCAGGGACCTCCCGCTCACTCTTTTCAAATCTGCTGGTGGAACAATGTGAGTCATGCAAAATCACACTGCTTGCCATTTATTAAGAAGTAACCGTCATAGCGAAGCAAAGCATCAGGATAAAATACGGTGATGGCAATGAGCAGATGGCACGGACAACAAAACAGTACCATGGCAGATCAGCATTGCTCCTTTTGCTGGGAAAACCGAGAATCTGTTCCTTCTCACTGTTCTGCTCGTGGGCTGACTGCCGCAGGCTTTGGCAGGCACTTGCGCTTCGTTTGTAAGCACAAAAAGTGAACGCAGTAATGTTTACTCAATTTGGAAGCTGGCTTTCTTAAAACCACACAGTGTATTTTATGCCCCTGCAATGGCAACTTTAATTGCTGCCCTATAAATTTCCATTAGACACTGACAAAAATTAATGATGTTAGTCATATAAATTGTAGAAAAAATGCATAAACTGGACTATATCTGATTGCAGACCCTAATGAAGTGCTGTAAAATGGCCCAATTTCTAGGACTAGGAAGACTTTCCAACTCAAAATACAACAGGTGATGTAGCCTAACATATGATGATGTCCTCAGTCAGTGTGGCCACTATATGCTGACCCCAAGGAGGTGTTACTTACCTGTTCTCCTGTGGCAATGCCAATTCCTAGTGGGACCAATGGCTATAAAATATAAGGCAACCTGATGTTATTTTGCTAAGTTTTTGTACTGAAACTCCTACCATTGAAAAATTCAGAGCTTAACCACTTAATGTTTAAGTGTTTAGAGCTGAAGGAAGACATCCCTGCCACAGAGTCCTATGAAGTTTAAGGAGTGGCAGAAGGTGGTCAGGGGATATGTGTGTCTGCAGAGGAGAAAGCCAGTGCTTGTTCACAAGCTGCCATTAGTTTCCTTCCTGGCTATTACTACAGCTTCTGTCTGTATTTCCCAGATGAGAAAAGGTGCATGGGGCAAGCAACTGACCCGCGTCACAAAGCTAGAAAGGAGTGAAACTGGGCTTGAAATTAGGCTGACTCCAGAGCCAGAGGAGGCATCTGAATCACTAGATAGGCCAACTCCCCTAAAGAAAACGCTTTAATTTAGGATCCAGGGGCCCCTATGTCCACTATGTGTCCTGCCTCTAATAGGATGCATGGACTTGGGAGAGTCATTGACCACCTGAAGCTCTGCCTTCTCGCCTGCAGGTCAGGAGTTAGAGTGGATGGTCGCCGAGGCACCATCTACTGCTAACAACTTATGCTTCCTAAAACTTCTAATTTAAGTATGCTGAGTTCTTTATCTCAAAAGAAAATAGGGGTAGGGGGAAGGAGGACTGGGGAGGGGAAAAGCCATTTGACTTACTCATTCTACCATTTTACAGCATATAAGTTTCTGGCATGTAATAGGTACCAAATTTTATTTTCTCCTTTTGAATACTTCCTGAATCTGCCCTACTCCAGCTGCCCTCTACCTTCCTTTCCAACCCTTTAATGCGAAAGTCTCCTAGCTTCTATCTCAGTCTCCATCTCCTTCTCATTCCACACCTTTGCTATGTCCAATGTGAATCCCTCCTACAAGTGTCTACCAGTCAAAGACCTACAGTGGCTCACTGAGTTCAGCTGCATCTTCTGAGCAGGTGGGCCCATAACCTGGCCTCAGGTGCCTACCTTCTCCACGAGCCCCACCTTGCACTGGCATTCCATCAGGTACCTCCATGGCTCCACTGTGCTGTCTTTCTCAGCTTCCCCTGCCTTGGTTCCTCTGTCCCTTCTTCCTTAGATGCCTCCTGAGGGGATGGCCTTTCCAACGTAAACAAAATCTCAGAGGGTTGAAGCCCAGCAGAGCTGCCGGGGAGACTCTCCAGGTGGGCAGAGGTTGAGGTCCCTGTTTGGACAAGTTGGCAGCCACTAGACATGGCTACACTACAAGCACACAAGACAAAATGTCTTGTTTAACCATGGCCCCTCACCAGATTCTCATTTTGGAAGGATTTCTTGGAAGGTTTCCATTGTGTTTAAATACAGGCTATGGTCATTCCACAGCTCCTGCTCACATCTCCCTCACCTGCAGTTCAGCTTTCCTTATGGAGTCAGCTCTGTCCCAGCCCAGAGCCACCTTTCCCTTCAGTGACCTTCTTTCTACTGCCCTCAGCACTCAGGGCCCCGACCCAGTGTTCCACATGCCTGTTTCACACATCTTTTTTCTCTATAGCCAGGCTGTACAGTGGGGAGAGTGGAGGCCATTTCTTAAACACAGGCTTTAGTATAGTGTCCGACATAAGGAGATCATATGCTGATTTACTGAGATAAATGGACCCCACAGCACAGTAGGACCTGTGACTTCATGTAAGGCACATGAAGGTGTCCCTCCTAGAACTTGAGACTAAGACTGTTCTCAGAAGGAAAATTTTAAGAGCAACACATAACTGGGGAGAGTAGAGAAAAGCCAAGTTGCCTCAAGGAGAAAAATCAGTTCCTAGGCTCCTTGGCAGGTGAGACTTGCCTCTAAGCCAAATGAAGGTGCCAACCCAACTGCACAGTGTGGTGGTAAAGGGTTATCTGATGAAAACATAAAAGGAGGGTCACAGGCATGTGTTGGTACGACCTCTGCAAACACTGCCGGGGGAAGATGAGGCTTAAGACTCGACATGGCTAGGGTCAGAAGTAAGTATATCTGTGCCGCAGAGGTGAATGCGTTGGGCCATCTTAGTCTGACACTATCACATATTCAGATCCTATAACCAGTTCCTGCTCTGATTCCTCACTCATCCAGCAGCCTTTGGTTGAATATAGCTACTCATGGAGCTTGCTCTAGTCAGAAGATACAAAAATCTAGCTCTCCCAGAAGTTAAGGTTATCCTAAATGAACCAGTTGGCATTCTGATGTTATACATCCGTGCTATAAACTGGCCTATTGGGAGACTCTCCCTGAGAAATAGGGTGTTCTGGCAGATTATGTTCTTGCTAAACCTGAAAAGGACAGAGGTTGGCCCTCATTTAGGGTGGATTTGCAAAAGAGCCCTGGTTCCAGGGAAACAGACAGGCAGCCTTCTCTTGGGGAGGCCTCACCTCGACATTAGCTAAGCAAGTGTTTTCTTTTGAGTTACCCAGAGGAATCTATACTTTTTGTTTAATTCTAGGCTAGTAAAATATTTTAATATCAGTCAGATTTCTTATGTTCTTACAAAACATAAGGACCACGTCTATTAACCTTTGGATGGTTTGTAGCCATTCAGCTTTTAGCCATTTACTTTCTCTCAAATAAACAGAAATAACGGCAGTAGATAAGCTGAAGTGAACAAATGGATGTCAGGTCTGGAATCTAGTACTTGTTACAAGGTACAATTATTTCAGCTACTTCATCAGAAAATGTGAAGAAGAATAAGCAAAGGAATTCTAGGGTCTGCTGCAACCACTCTGGAAAACGAAACAAAAAGTATATGGTAGTGGCAGCCGCAACAACAGCAGCTTTTCTACCTTGGAGATGGTGGTGTGTCTCAGAATGTCATCAGGGGAAGTTGGCTCCTCAGTCCACAGTGGCTTGAACTCAGCCAGCTTTGACATCCACTCCACTGCCTCGGGCACATCCCAGCACTGGTTGGCATTCTTCATCTGTATGGAGAGACCCTTGGCAGTGAGGTCTGCCTGCTGCTGAACTTGCTGCATAGCTGTGACTCCGAGGGAGGAAAAGGCTGTCATGTCACTTACTGCTACCCACTGCTGAGCAAGACTCCCAGCGGGAGCCTGACATTTCTTTGGAAGCCCAGCATGCAGCCATAACAAAGGGGGCCAAAGAGCAACCACTTTCGCTCCAGATACAGCAAGTACTCGGTGTCATTTCATTAGAACGTTGATGAGTTGCCATAGGAACTTAACTCTCGTTTATATCAATTAGCCTATGGCAAAACAGGTTTCTTTATACATTGTTTTGCTTAAAGCTGCAGAACCGACTGATGATGTTATATGAGGATTTATTGTACTGTCTTGGGAGGAGTTGGGAATCATGGAGCTGCTGTGATGTCCAGGAGTGTCCTGGGCTAAGCCCATGACTAGTGCTCACTGCCCCAAGAGCTCTGGCTCAACATGCATTTAGATGCCACCCAAATACATTTGTGTTGCAGTGTTCATTGTTTATAGGAACTGTTTTATCACATCCTGAATCATGCACAGACAATACTGAGTCTGTTCAATGGTCATTTACTGATATTGCCTACTATGTACCTGACACAATAATGAATAAGCCAAACTCTACCATTAATTAAGCACCCATGCCACTAGGCATTTTATGTATTTTGTCCAATTAATATTTATAATAACTCTGAGGCAATTCATATCAACCCATTTTACAGAAAGAAAACTGACACACAGAGAAGTTAAGTAACTTTGCCATAAATAATAAGTCAAGTAAATGGTGAATTCAAGTCCAGGCCTCTCACTCCAAGGCCCTGGCTCTCTGCATGCAGTGATCTTGCCTGGAAGCCAAGTGCTGGGTGTGCAGAAATGAACAAAGAGCCCCTCCATCCCAACATTATTATTCTTCAGGAAGACAGACACAGAGACGGCTATCTCTAGTAGAATGTGCTAAATGGTAGGAGTGCCCTTACAGGATGCTATGAGAACCAGATGACAGTACACCCCGAATCAATTACTATCATAAATAATTTCGATGAGGATGACCTCATAAGATAAAAGTAGCATTAATTCATGTATAAATAATGAGATATCTGATCCTAGGTCGAGGACTCAAAACTTCTATTTTAACGTAGGAAACAGTCTCTAAAACTTTACCAAAAAATGTTATTACTTTCTTTTATGAAAATACTTTACACATAATAAGAAATGATTTCAAAACTACATAGTAACGACTGATCCTTTCGTTTACCTCAGAGTTCTAGCATTTCTGCAGCAATGGCTCCCTGAGACCCATCTATGTGATGGGCTGTGGGTGGGGGATGGAGGGGGATGGTATCAAACTTAATAAGAAGGAAGATTAAATGACTGACACACCAAGGCCTCAGTGGGAGACCTGTTTGCTCAGGTGCATCTATATTAAGAAAACAGAACAATTCCTAATCCTGATCTTAACTAGTTCTGCAGAATAAAAACGTTCAAAACTATAAGCCCCCTTAGTTTTTTTTAAGAGTTGGCCCACTACAAGACCACAAAGCTGTCCTTCCTCTAAAATTCAGTTTAAAAATTCCCAATGTTCTTTAATCCTTGCTTGAAATAAATTGTAGACTGGCTCTGGACAAAGGCTCCCTGCAAGGCTGCTTATTTCTCCGTGGGAGGAGAGGACATCTACCAAAGTCTTCTCAGGTCCAATCATATTTCTGATGAGTCGGCATCTATGGAGATCAGCACTGACTTTTACCTTAAACCTATAAAACCAATTTAGTCTGATAGTTCAGATCTGTCCCCTGACTTGGCAAAGATACTGAATCTTCTGCAGAAGTGATCATCTCTGTGAATAATTCACAGATCACACTTTCTAGTAATTTTGTGCTCTTTCCCAATCAATCTTCAGAGAAGTCACTTGAAAATACCCTGCAAATGGTATCTCTTTACTCACAAGCGGGGCGATTGCCCGCTGACCTGAAGTTAAAGAACTGGAGAAAGCAGTTAGATCTCTAATAACATTAAATGAGTTTTTACTATGCCATGAAAAGGAATTAAGAATGAAAAAGCTACAGACTTGAAGAGGAGAGTGGGGTTTGGAGGGGCAGCTGAGTGAGCTGTTCTGTTATACCCTGAATGAAAGTGTACGGTTGATAAAATACCCATATCTGCGTGGTCCTTTATAAGAGGGCTTTGTCCTAAATCAGCGAGAGGTCAGCCACAGGGACCTCGTGGTGCAGGGGCCTGAGGTTTAGGGATTAAAATGACTTGGTCACATAACTAAAGAGCAGCAGAGGCTCCCTTTACATCACAGCTAGCCACTTGCGGGGAGCTCCCTTAATCTGCTTTGGTACCCAATTGTTCTCCAGAGCCACACGTCTACATTGTCCCCGGTGACTCTGCTGAAGCTGTTTTTTCCTTGTCAAGAGGTGTGGTTGGCCTGAGCATGACACTGCCACGAGGAGGAGGAGACACCATGCCACTGTGGGTGAGGCTGGCATCCTTTCCCTTGCTCACTAGCCTCTCTGCACACTGGACGTTGAGGTCGCCACTCAAGACAGAGTCTGAGGTCCTTCCTCTACTCTCCACAATGCCCACCCTCTGTGCCAACAAAAAGCCCACTGCAGAATGCTACATACACTCAGGCATCCACTGCTGTTCTCGCCCCTCTGCTCAGTGCTAAACATACTAAAGAAGACATTATTATCCCAGATGGGAGCTTCAGCTTCCAGATGCTGGACTTCCTGTGCTGGGAGGCCTATGCAATCTCTCCCTGGCCTTCTCTGACTCACCAGTTATGACTGCTCCAGGCTTTCCTGCAGAGAGGGAAGCCGTCAGCATTTACTGGGCACCTGCTAAATGAATCCTGACTATGCTGGTCCTTTTTAGATATGGCAACTTTGAGGAGAACCAGGACTTAATATTATTCCCATTTTACAGAGAGAGAAAAGGAAGTTCGAACAGCAAGTATTTGCAGAGGATGAGGGAAAAGGGAAACATTCGATTCCGATTCCATCACATCCCTAAGCATCTTCCCACAGCTTCATGTTGCCTCTTCCAAGTTCTCGCTCCTCCACCCTTTCTTTAGCTTAGAAGTTCACAAGAATTCAACCCATTTAGAAGTGAATGGCCACACCCTTTACCCAAGGGTTGTGTTAAAACGCAGATTACAATGCAGCAGGTCTGGGAAGAGGTGTTGCTCCACAGACCACGCTTTGAGTAGAGTCATATAGAAAGCCTGATGACATATACCAGGCAAATGTGTCATCTTGAACTGTGCTGATGGACTCACAGTGACCAAATCAAGAGATGATGGTCCCTGTTTCCTCCACTGCATCAGGATTTAGGGCCAGTGACAACTAGTTTATTCAAAGGAAGACTCTAGATGCCCCGGGGTCTATAACCATGCTGGACAGAGATGTGCAGATGTTGAGTCTGGTGAGTTGATGGCCCAGAGGAAGGGAGGGGCTGTCATTTGAGTGGAGGAGGAGGAGCCTGGCTCTTGGGAACTCTGAAAAAAAAATAGGACCGGTGGCCAGAAGTAATGTGGAAACAAAGGGTTCACGACACTGAAGCTCTTTTTTACACCTGGAGCCCTCCAACAATGCAAAAGTGCCTTACAAAGTTAAGCTGCTGCCTCTGGAGATTTTCAAGCGGAAGCCGAATCAATGCTTGTTACCAATAGTAAAGAGTGGATTTCTAGTCTAGCTTGGTGATTGAAACTGATGATCTTCACCATTTCATCCAACGCTGATGTTCCAGGATTCTAGTTTGAACTTATATCTTCTTTGGGAAAAGAGCCTGGCCTAAACTGAAACTTATCTTATGTGACCCTACACACCAGACTGCTCCTGGACAAATCCTAAATCCCTTTGTGCCTTTTGATCCGGCTCCCCTCCATTGCCCAGCCTCTCATTTGCTAACTGGGAGAGTCAAGTTAATTCTCACACAGATGAGTTACCTGGTCCAGCCGTCCTTCAGCGCCTCTGTGCAAAGCTGTGGGGAGAGGAGCACGTCTATCATCTTACACTGAAAAGCTCTCTTTGGTCTGAGAGCACCTCAGTCACTTCTGATCTGATTCCACAAATACTGTCGTTTTAGCAGGAACCAGAAGAACAGCCATGTGTTGTTGAAATTCAGAGCAGAAACAGCTTAGCCAACAAATATAACTCTTTGTACTTGTAGGGCAACTTTCTTTCCTTGTCTCTATGGCAACCATTTCTTTAATTGTCACAACACTCCTGGAGGGGGAATGGAGCGTTTATATCCCTCTTTTTTTAAAGCAGGATATTATGTGGCATCCACGGAACTAATGGATGTAAGCGTAATAAACAGAATCTAGTCTCTCTCTCACTCTTAGCTGTAGGTTGAGTATAATATGATGGGCGTCATAAGTCAGCCGTGAACTGACGGCACATCATGTACCAAGCACTGTGTTGAGAGTTTACCTAACTTATGGCATTTCTATGAATCCTCAAAACCACCCACAAGATAGAGATTATTTCCCTAGTTTCGGTGAAGAAACTGAGGCTCAGTATGGTTATGTGTAACACTGTACAATGTTACACTGCTGCTTCTGCCTAGGAATCAAATCCTAGGCTGTCACCTTCCAGAACCCAAGGTAGGAACCACTGGTCGCAGAGCTCTGTGTCTACAATGTGTGAACAGCGTCGCCTTCACTCGAATATAAGTACTTCTAAAGCGAGGCCTTGGAGCCATAATGACTTACAGAAGAAAATAGTAAGTCTCTTCTAGAAAGCCAGGAATTTAAAACCTGTCTACAAAACCAAGTTCGAATGCCCACCTGCTTCAGTGCGTCGTCTAAGCACCCCAGCCAGGCGCATGATATAGTGTGGGCAGGGTAGCCATGTGTCAGCATTTGCCCTCCTGTGGAAACACAACGCCCATAACATTTTGTGTTTTCCAGGGACCTTTAGAATTAGAATTGCCTGTAGCTAAACTGCTGCCCCACAGAGAATCTCCTCCTGATCCTGCCCTTCACGTGCACCCAGCCCTGCAACTGTGCAAATTCTGAGGCTGTCAAATGGAGGTAGGAGAGGGTCAGGATGCCCTCTAGGACTGTACCGCTAACCAAGGGCCTTCCTGCAAAGTTACACCCAGGAGACTCACCTGGTTGTCACGAAGGACAATGTGAACCCCCAAAGGACAGGGATTTTTGAAAGAGGGCAATGGTAGCAAAAATAGTGAAGGAAGTTTCCTCATAACCCACCTTTCTCTTTTTTACCAACTCGACCTTTCTGTAATATTTCTGGGGGAAAAAAATTAAAAGCATCATCACTCTTAGACAACAAAGCACACCATTCACTACGTTATTTGCGCGTCAGCATGTACCAGAAAACTTCCAGCTCCATCACTTGAGAATGACTCACCGTAGGCTTCCTCCTGTCAGGACGTCAGTGATGTACCTGAAATCTATGCAATATAACAGCATCCTGGGGTCCTGGCAGGATGACAGGAAGGGAGAAAGGCCCAAATCAATTCACAAGATGATTATGTTTCTAAGAATCTGCTTACCCTGATACATGGAGCTTACCCTTTCCGGGAAAGGGCCTTTGGGATTTGTTTTACATTGTTTGATTCTTTCATTCCTCAGTATAGAGTCCTTCAGAGGGTCATTGCTGTCTCCTGGTAAAGTCCTCAGGCCCTCCCTCAAATCCTAGGCTCCCCATTCCAGGCTTCTGGAAGGAGAACCTGGTGTGTGGCAAGCACTCAGCATGAGTTAAATGGGTAGATGAGTGCCTGGTTTCACTCTGTACAACACTGCTCCACACTGCAGGGCTGACCATGATCCTGGAGCAGCTGAGCAGGAGAGGAAGGAAGGCTGGTCTCAGAGCTGGGCTGCTCAAGGTCGACCCTATGCCTGATGTTTATTAGCAGCATAGCCTTGGGCAATTTGTCTCCTGTCAGATAGGGACAATTCACTTCACTGACAGGAACAGAGTGTATTAAACTGAGAGTGCCCAGCATGCAGAGTCCCTGGATCATCACTGGCTGTACTCTCCCCACCGCTTCCCACCCCATGCTCAGTACTCCACCCACACTGGGGAAGGCAAACATGCAGTCAGGCCCCTGGCAGAGACCTCTCCCCACCTCACGCTAACAGTCACTTGGGAAGCAACTGGTAGCTCCATTCCCACGCAGCTTTTACTGTGACAATTATACTCCACTATAACTTAAAAATTGTAAAAGCTCTTTCAATGCTGAGATTCTGCTTCTTTTAAGAGTACTGGCATTGAAACACGGAACAGGATTTGAAAGAATTAGAAGTCCATGGGTGGCATTTCCAGCACTTTCCTAGTGACCCTCAGGATCATTCAGTTTTGGGGGCCACCCCCTGAACCCTTCTGAAAGGCTAACCTTGAGCCAAGAGGTCCATGTTCTTCTCCTTCAGACGGCACCCGTATGCCACTTATAACTATCAGAGAGATGCTGTGATATCCTACTGTCTTCAGTAGCCAACAGTCTTCAAGGCCAAATGATGCCAAATGATAACAAGGGCCTTCATTTGTTGATCACCAGAATTTTAATGCCCATCCAAGGCATTGCCCTGAGCCAGCTGACTTTCAGAGAGGTTAAGTGACATTCCCCAGGTTACCCAGCCAATAGGTGGTAGAGCCCAGAGTCAAAGCCAGGTCTGCCTGAGTCTGAAGTTCACTGCCCTTAACTTGCCCAGAGTTTTCCTCCTCAACTGCCAGGTGTTCACCCCTGCTATAAACATGTCAAGGAGAAAGGAGACAGCAAGATGCATATCTTTAGAATTGTACTTAGCTCCTTTCCTTCTGGAATGGTACAATCTGATCCATCACTTGCTTTCGGAGTCAAAGTAACCATATTATATCTTAATAATAACATCTTGCTCTTCAGAGTTTGTGAAGCACTTTCCTCCTTTGGTCTTTAAACCAACTCTATGAGATTTCTGGAGAAGTTATGAGCCTCTACTTTTCAGTTAGGCAACTAGAGGCTCTGAGAATTTGCATTATGTGTGAAAGCTCCACATTGGGGGAGGAGCAACCACCCTGCCTGCGGGAGCACAACTATCTGCGACTTAGAATGTCAGACAAGGGGTTTCAGATTCTGCTGGTGTTCTGCTTTATCATCACTACAGTGATCCCTAGACAGTCCTGAGGATATTGACTGATTATCAAAAGACAAGTAATTCATGAAATCCATTTCATTTACGGAAACAGTTATGATGTTAAAGAATTTACTTACCATGTCAACAAGTAACTTCCGAAGAGGCTTGAAAAAGAAAAAACTTTTAAAAACATATGTGTAAAGTATGAAAGTAAATGCAAACCCCCCTTCAAACAGCTGCCCACCTGCCAATCTGTCTCCAACACTGCCTCCTAAACCCTCACCTTTGCTGCTCCCCCCTTTATTCTCAATCCTTTCTAACCTTCTCCTACAATTTCCTAACTACCGCCAGTATCTCTAAAGGGAGAAAAAAATCAAACGACTGCCTACATTTCCTTTGGGGAGCCTGTTATGTATTTGTCTTTCAGGCTGCTCTTAGGGGAGCTGTTTATTCCTCTGCATGTGTTGCATTGTCCCACAGCGCTCCGGAGTGACCGACCTTTCCTGCTTGGCCTGCTTGGCCCACAGGTCCCACACAGCACTGAGGATGGCTGCTGTAGCCAGATGCACAACACCAATCTGGACCAATCTGGTTAGGAAACAAAACGCACTTGCTCTTCTTAGAAATGCAAAAGATACTCAGGTCTCCTAGCCACGGTCACATTTCAAGAATAAAGGCAGCAATGTAAACTCACTTAAAGGCTAAGTTTTTTTTTTTTTAATAGTTTCTAATCTACAGAATTGTTGCATGAATACTACACAAAATAAATCCTATATGTAAATCCTATATGTAAATATAGGATTTATTTTCGATCTCTCTCCCTCTCTGTCTCTGTCTATAAATTTTTATGAAAGTAAAAGTAAATACAAACTCCTCCTATCAAACACCTGCCCACCTGCTGAACGGTCTCTAACACTGTCTCCCAACCCCTCAACTTTGTTGCCCACCTGCTTCTTCCTCAGCCCTTTCTAATCTACTTTAAAATTTCCTAACTGCTGTCAATATCTCTAAGGGAGACAAAAAAAATAAATAAATAAAACAATTTCTTTTGGGAAATATTTTTTTGGGGGAAACTGCTGTGTCTTTATATAAAATATAATATAGAATAAACAAATAAAATTTATTTTACTGAACTATTTGAGAGTAGATTGCAGGTATCACGTCCCTTTAATCCTAAATACCTCAGTGAGCAGTTCCTAAAGCAAAGGACATTTCTCTTATATAACCATAGTACAATGATCCAATTCTGAGACCTGAACATTGATAGAATTCTATTAGCTAAAAGACAGTTCATAATCAAACTTCACAAACTGTCCCAATATTGTACTTTATTTTATTCACACATTGCATTTAGTTGTCACATCTTTTTAGTCTCTTTTATCTGGAACAATTTTTATTTTTTTAAAAAAAGTGATGTTGACATTTTTTAAGTGTTCAGGCCAGTTGACTTGTACAGTGTCCCTCAGTTTGGGTTGATCTGGAGTTCCATCATGACTGGATTCAGGTTAGATATCTTTTGCATGAATTCTATGTAAGCGATGTAATTTGTTTTTTTATTAGGGCTTTTAACTTTTAGTGCTTGGGTAAGTTAATGTCTATTAGACTGCTGCACTGTGAGGTTGCCATTTTCCTTGTCTAAGCAAAGCGATTACATGGCTCCCAAATTTTAGCATCTACAATTATAGTTGCGATAATTACAATAGGGTGATTGCCTGATGTTATCATTCCTTTTATATCAGTTTGTCCTCTATTGTAATGACAATCTTTCTCTGTTGTTTGTTTACTATCTGAATAAACTCATGGATTCTCATGTTATTCAATGAATTATAAGCCATCACTACCATATTTACTTTGATGCTTGTATTGTCCCAGATTTGGCTACTGGGAGCTTCTGAAAGAGGATGACTTTAAGAGCAAATTTAACTCGCTTTGCAGGAGTTAAGAATGAAATCTGAGGCAGTGTGGAAAGGGGGTTCCCTCATGTCTTTCTCTGTGAAGGGACGGGAGACTGAGGGGAGTTAGGAAAGACAAAGCCATGTCAGAGACAAGGGCAAGGCCTGGTTATTGGAACGATTTGAAGTGACAGAACCCTTTCTCTAGAATCTCACTTTTTTCACACCTCGAACTTAGGGTTCAAATAATATCTATACACATAAGAGGTGCTCTGGTCTATCTTCTTAATTTTGCCCTTCTCTTATGTTTCTGCCCTTAATCCAAAACTACTCTCATTCTCTCTCCTCACCAAAAGGTTGCCCATTCAGCACTTAATCATCGAGAGAATTTAGACGTGGGTCTTTCTATTTAGGGGCTGGAGATGAGGTCCAAAAGGGTAGAGACAGTCTCAAGATTCAAATATGTCTAGATTTAAGTCTTACCAAAAGGAACCGTTTACCTCAAAACACTGATTCTATAAATAGTTCAAGTCCTAACTTATCTGAATAAAATGTTTTACTTCAGAATTGTAAAATCGTCTCTATTTTCACATTTGTTGTAATCAAAGGACAACTCAGACCTTAGTAACATTATTTATAGAAGCATTTTACGAAAGAGACCCCTTGCCCATCTGAGCTGCCCATCACTCGTGAGCTGCCTATAGAAGCCTCTGAAGTCACCAACAATGTCCTTAAGATCCTTGTTAAGCACAAGGGGCCAGGGCATTCACAGCACAGACAACTGTTAAAAGAGGATTTAAGTCTAGTGTATGTCTGGGTTTGAAGTCAATAAATTAAGACATGCAAGCACTACAAACTAATGTTGATGTTTTATGAAAGTAATTTTAAATACAAAAGTATATGTTTTTAAAACTTGCCCCAGATATATCTTCTGTGGTTGTCATAGTATCTGAGAAGTAGAACAGCTGTTAATCCATATACTGAGCTTAATTTCTGAGCCAAGCAAACACATTTTGACTGGTTGCCATGTGAAAAACAGACTACAGATCCAAAAATTTAAATTATGTTCCCAAATTATTTTCTTGTTCACTTTGTAAAAGTGTCCAGACAGTCAGATTCAAAACCAAACTTTGCTAGTTCATTGTTCCAAAGGAATAAGAAGACTAATTTATAGAAGTAAAAAAAGAAGTGCCTATTCATTATTTTCCAGTAGGGGAAAATATCTTGAATTCACAACATAACACACTATTAAAGATGAAATGAATTTGCAATTAGCCTAATACAGGTCAGCTGTTAAAGTACATGAAAACACTAGTTATAACATTAAGTTGCTTACTATTGACTTATAATATACTACATTTTTCATGCATAATTTGAAGATTAAATTTAATTTGGGTCAGCATTACAATGAATTATTTATTTTTGGTGTTTTATTTAAAAAGGCTTTATTATGTTATTTCAGACGATGAATAAGTAGCAAATCAAATGGGAATTTCTATTTCTTCTATTCTTTGCTCGGTCTATAAAACACTTAGTCTATATGTAAATGGCTGAAATAATCAAATCACCAACTTAGTCCCAAAGCAATTCATTTATTAGAAAAAATTCTGATAAACTTATTTGGTATTGTCATTGCTTCGATATTAAAATTTTCAGGTCATTTAATAGGATAGTTGTAGAGATACAATTTTACTATCAGTCATATCCTAGGAAGAAGACCTTTGAAAGTATTTGAAACATGCTCTTAGAAACATGTCTGGCCTCTGGGTGAACAGCTCTCAGAGGATTACGCATCTGTTCTGACATGGAGCGTTTAAGGCTGAACCAACTATCCTGTGTTAATGGGCTACAGAATCATTCCAGTTCAGATATTCATACCCTCGAGTTGTGAGAAGACAGAATCCTCACTCCTTGATGGGTGATGCTCTTCGATTACAGCCATCTAAAGTCAGCAACTCAGAAAGAGGCAAATTGTTATCGATGTCAAACCTCCACCTCATTGATGAGATGGTTGCTGGAAACCACTGACTGAAGCACATCTCTCTTTTGTGACACAAGGGCAATGTATTTAACAAAAGTTAAGGATGACCTCGTTTTTTACAGTTCTAAAAGATGCACAAGCAACACTAACATTTCTTCTATAGTATGTGGATTTTCCTTGCTCAAACTGAGGCCGCTTGTTGCAAGCAGTTAACTAAATTTGATGCATCCGATAGAAATTTGGGTTGCGGTCATCTGACTCCAGCACAAAGAAAAGTCCACTTCAGGTTTTCATGTTTGATACATTATGTGAGAAATTTATCTGGAAAATACTGGTCTGTGAAGGTAGCTTCTTGCTGATTAAACTGAAAAGTTCTCTCTCCTACTACATCTGTCTGGGACTCAATTCTGGGACCTTCCAGCACAGGAAGGACAAATGAGTAAAGCATATGGATGACCACGGGTGTCTGAGCCTGAGAGCTGGCATGAATTCTTTAGGTATATTGGTCTATTCTATATATTAAAAAAAACCAAAAGTAACCTACCCTCCCTCTCCTCTCTCTTTTTATCTTTTAATCTCTCTCTCTTTCTCTCTCTCTCTCTCTCTCTCTCTTTCTCTCTCTCTCTCTCTCTCTCTCTCTCTCTCACACACACACACACACACACACACACACACACACACACACATGCACTCAAGCATTTTCTTTACGGTAATGAAGAAAGACTATTGACTATTTTCTTTCTTTTTTTGTTTGCATCATAAAAGAATGATTAGGTAAGTAATTTGATAAAGGCTACAGGAGAACAGCAAGGAGTTAATGGGATTTTTTTCATCTTTAATGTGAATGCCATGTAACACATTCAGCAAGACTGCAGTGAGTCACTTGATGATATATGTAGCAAGGTTAAAGTTAAAATGGATTCTGTCATGCTGTGGTTTGAAGAGGCAGATGCCAACAATATCACCACAGAAGAACCATTTATTAAAGCCATAAAGAACTGAAAATTGATCTAGCCCTGTCTGAGATGTCCATCTGAACAGCTGGATAGGATGAAAATGGAGGAAGGGAGGGACTGTGAAGACCCTAAAGCACTGAACTCAGCAACCAGCCCAGAAGAGCCTGATATCTGGCTTAGTGGCATGCAGCATGCACAGGGTCCCTCCACTGTGTGGAAGTCAACAAAGTCCAAAGTCTTGGCCGTTAATAGAAAGTGGTTCCAATGGCCTGTCCCATAACATATTTTGTAACCCTTGCTGAGTTTTAAACAACCTTTGGGGGCCACTTGCATGGTTTGCAGTATGGAGAAAGCAGATTCGTAAAGTACTCAACTCAGACCAGAGACAAGTAAAGTCACAGAAGCTACAACACAGCTCAAAAACCTATCACAATCAGCGGGCACTGCTTTGGGGTAAATGGTAACAGTAAATGCTTGACAATGAAGAGGGGACTGGGAAATCATAGCCAAGTCTCCTCCTGCCTGGCAAATTCCAAGTTACCCTTGAGACTCACTTCGAAGCCTTATCTCTGCTTTGAGGCCATCCTGGCCCTCTCGGGCAGTGAACTAACTGTTCTTCTGTGTAACTTGTAGCCAATTTAGAAAATAGTCTTTTTCACACTGCACTAGTATTTCTTTTATGTTTGTCTCCCTGAGTTTATGCATTCCCTTTTCCTAGTATGTAGGACTGTCTCCTTTTTTTTTTTTTTTTAAATTATCTCCACTAACTGGCAAAGTGCTTCATACACATGAGCACTCAAGGGAAATTTGTTGAAGGACTAGCCGATGGCATGACTGAACACCAGTCCTGTGGCAAGCTGGATCAGTAATGACCTTGGTGATATCCACTTAAAATTCAAGAAAAGTTCACTTGGCTTACACAAACACACACACACACACACACACACATTCTTTTATCTACTCAACAAGATTTTGATTCTACAACTGAGAGATAGCTGACAGTATACATATCTACCGAAGAAGTATCACATCACCACTAAAGTTAGAGAATCTGTGTCTTCCCTGCCCAACCCCTCCCTCTTGAGCCTGTCATAATTTGGCTTTGGCCCTAATGATCCATTGGAATTGATCTGGCAAAGGTCATCTTTTTGCATTTCATGAATTTTGTGCCCTGTGCATGGATTATTCATTTTAAAAAAAATTTGTATTGAAATGTTCTGGAGAGGCTGCTTCAGGCAGTCAGGGCATTCTGCAAGACCCGTTGAGCAGCTGTTTGGGCCTCAGTTTCCTTATCTCTAAAAAATGAGGAGCTTAAGACCAGCACTAAGCTCTGGTCCAGCTCTGAGAGAAGAACAACTAACTCATGGATCAATGTGCATCCTACATGATCTGCCTTTCCTAGATGAAGGCTCTGAAACTGGGCAAGTCCAAAGGCGTAAGGCATGAAGAGCAGTGACCTTGAAACCAATTCAGTGTGAAGCATTTTGAAAAGTGAGTAGACACACTGTGTACATCACGACAAGCCTTGCTATGTGAGTGCAGGTCTGCCCCGCTCATGTTCCTCAGTCACTTGCCTAGTTCCAGTCCTCAAAGCTCTACAGAGAAATGGACCAAGATTAAAAGATTTTCCCACAGGCTATAGATAACTACAAGGGGAGAAGCTAAATTCTGCCACTTTTTAAATTTCTCCCAATGAAATAAATAACGATGAAAGGTTGTTTTTACTTACTCTGGGCTGTAAATATAGAAAAAGACAGGTCAGAGTGAAATTTAAGCATTCTGGATCCTTAAGAGAATGTTCAACTCACCAACTTCAGTGCCTTTTCCCAGAGTGAAGGTAATTCCATACCCCTCGAGTCTATCTTCTGCATCGGTCTCTAAGACAACATAGGCAGCCGAGTAGTCAGGGTCTGTGTTCTGCAGGGAAAATTTCCCCACCCAAACAACACACACATGAGAGATCCAAAAATATACTTGACAATGATAACACTAAGAATAGAAATTGCAACAGGAGATATACAAGAAAAGCTCCAACCTGATGGAACCCTGCATGTACCCCAAAGAAAATATATACACTCTTAATGAACAAAAGGGATGTCCTCCTGAAGGATTCAAACTATTTTAACAAGTGCAATGTGTACATTTTTAATACCAGTTTGTAATTATGTTTCCTTTGATGTTCAGCTCAATTTTAAACCCAGGAGTCCACAGCTTTCTCTGTCAACTCTTTGAACAGAGTTACATTCACAAACAGTTTCAAATTGCACAAGCCAAGCTTTCATAAAATTCTCACATAAAATTAAATTTATCTTCATTATGGCCATTTAGAGCAGAGCCTAAAAGACAACGGCATAAATTCAGAGTTGATCACTGAGAGGGAGAGGGGGAGTGAATGAATAATTAAAACTTCAAGACAAATTAAGCTATTTTCTGTTTTGTTCTTTTTTGAAAACTTCTTACTATCAAATAGTATTTTGATAATAAACATTTACTGATGGACTATTATGAAACTCAACATTACTTGTTGACATGCTCCCATGTTAGAAGTGAAAAAAACACAAATCTATCTCTAGAAATTTCTCATAGAGTGGGGAGAAAAAGCCAACACGCAAGAACCAGGTGAGAACAACTGGTAAGACAGTACAAATCATACGCTGATGTGTGGTTAGTTAAAAGTAACATAAAATTTCAAGGAGGAAGAGCAAAGAGGAAATAAGGGACCAGGCCATTTGGATGGACAAAGGGGCAGGTGAAGGCATGCAGGCAAGAGAGTGATATAAGAAACTGAGGTCTCCTGAGATAGAGAAATAAAAGGCCCATGAGGGCACTGTTTTGCAAGTGAATGAAGACAAGATTGGATGGGTGGTGTAGGGGCAGGTAATGGAGACCCCGAAAAGTCAGGCAAAAGATCTCAATGGATTAATAAGAAATGCAGGATGCAAATCCTGAAAAGTTTTGCATAGGGCTATGACAATTTATTACCATTGTTGTTGTTGTATAATATTTATTATTCCAGGCAGTCTATTTTAAGAGCTTTACATGATTTAATTTAATCCTTACAACAATATTATAAAGAAGGTGCTATTATCCTTATCTTACAGATGAGGAAACTGAGTTTAAAGAGACAGAATTTAAATCCCTGTGTTCAAGGACGGGGAGGATGTGCACATAATGGACAGGAGGCCTTTCCCTGGCATTGAAGCCCAGGGGAGGGCATTTGATGTGATATGTCGCCAAGCACGACCTGCATTGCAGAGATCATGCAGGTTGCTGAGGGGCACAGATATGTCCGCCCTTGAGAAAGTTCCAGTTTGGAAGCCATAGTTATAGAAAGTCTGATACTATGAGCCAAAACATGGTAAGTCTCTGAGAAAGACGCAAATGATGAAAGCCAGAAAGAGAACACTATTAGCTATATGCACCTGAAGCTGGGGTAGCATTAGGATGAAAGCAGAATCTGAACTGGTCAGTTGAGGATGGGGAGCTGTGCAGCAATGTGGAAGGGGCATAAAGGATCTGGGAAGGAAGAATCTCTCAGGCCAGGTGAAGGCAGTAAACGGACAGAAAACGGAAAGACTAGAGTGTTTTTAAGGGTCGGTAACCATCCTGGTTTTGGTGGTTCCTGAGGGAGAGGCTGGAACATAAGACTCAGAGAGAGACTTCAGGAATTAAAGACCCATGGATGAATCTGGCCTACATGGAGAAGAAGCAATAGAAAAGAGAATCCTTTCACTGAAGCCTTCTGTGAGGGTCAAAGGAGGAGATGAGCTGAGAGTGATTTGAAGTTTTTGAGTCCTTAGGACTGGCAGAATGATCCCAAAAGGATCAGGATGGAGTGTGGGTCAGATTATGGAAGACAATAAGTTCAGATTTTGACGGATGGTGTTTAGCATAAAGGTGAAAAATCCACCACAAAGTGCCGAGGTGGCAGCTGGACTTGAGGTGAGAGGGAAGATCCGGAAATGGGGTCTGGGTGTCTTTGGCATTAAAGTGGCACTGAAACTGTGAACATGGAGGGGTCTTAATCAGAGTGTGCAATGAGATGGGAAAGGCTTGAGGCTCGAGCCTTGGAAGAAGGGGGTCAGTATAGGAAGAAGGATCAGTCAGAAAGGCGGGAGGCCAGCAGGGCAGAGATGGCAGAAAAAGGGGTAGCAGAGAGTGTGAATAAGGGACACTAAAAGCAGAAATAATAAGGGGACTCAAGGAGAAGAAAGGAGACAGAAGGCAACTTCGGATTAAGGAGAAATCAGATGTAAAGGATGAGGCAACAGGCATGGAATAGTAATTTAGTGTTTGGTGGGGAAGGGGCAGAAACAGAAGGGCGCAGAGAGGTATGAGGGTCAAGTAAAGACTATTCTACAAGTGAGAAGCCCTGTCCAAGTAGGATGGAAACAGGATCATTGGAAAAGGAAAGCCTGAAGATAAAAATGCTAGAGATAGAGGGGATGAGAATGGGAGACTGGAGGTCAAGAAGGGTGAAATGGGAATAAAGGAGAATAGTTTGGGAGAAAACACAACTTACAGAAAAAAAGGAAAGAGGAGAAGGATGGTTTGGAGACTGACGTGCAGAGATAAGGCCAAGGATTCATTTGTCTTCAGCATCGTCTAGAATGCAGTGGGCAACATCTTCTCACTGTTGGAGGTGCAGGACTAGGGGACCAGAGGACAGAGAATGGTCTGGAACAGCTGATCCAGCAGACAATAGGAAAAGGAGAGAATAACAAATCATAACTGGAACCCTCTGCTTGAACAGATTTTGGGGACAGTTTCAGGGGTCCTTCAAGAAAACATCCTGCTTATGATCAGGAAGGCTCACCCTGCAGCTATGCAGCTAAGTGCTGAACATAGCTGAATTGCCAAGTCCAGTATGTCGCGAGGGCATGGGAAGCAATCAGGAGGGTAATGGCAGCACCACTAAGAACTGCTAAGTAGCATATTCTATTAAAGAGGCACTTGAGAATCAGCATACAACATACACCATATCTCTGGAGATAAATACTTAAGTATTTATGAGCTTGTAATACAGGTATCAGATAATATCTCCTGATCCAGAGGTTATAAAACACTCAGGCCTAGAGACAAATTCCATTTCTTATTCTACAGCAAATCAGGCTACTTTAACTCATCATAAATTCAAAGTGGAGGAAAGTCTAAGTCAGGGCCCTTCAGCTTCGGTTTCCTTATATATAAATAGTAATCATAGCAACCCTTACTGATGGCTCTCACTGTGTCAGGGCTCTTCACAGGTATCTCATTTACAAGTATGAAGTGGACAGCATTAGACCCATTCTACAGATGAGAATACCTACGCTTAGAGAGATTGAGTGGTTTCCCCATAGCTGCTGTGGCAGGCTGACTCTGCCTGGCCCCTTCCTGCTCCAAGGAGTTCATTCCTGACTGCCCTTCCTCCACCTCAAGGGCTCTTCAGCTAACATCAGTTTTTCCATAGCTTGCCAAACATTTAATGTTCTTCCTTATATCTAACTGTGTAGGAATGACAAGACTGTATAAAACTGCCTGTTATGTTACAATCGGGGCTCAGCTTTTGGATAAGAATCTGCTGAGTCTGTGTTGGCATCAATAAACGCTGCTTCCTGCTTATAGCCTCGGTGAGCAGTCTCTCCGTTGGTGAATCCCACAACACTGCTACACCTCAGAGAGGCAAAGGAAGTTGCACTAGATCAGGTATTTTACAAGCCAGTAAAATTTCAAACATTTATTTGGAAATCCCCAAAGGATTGTCAACTGGGTGTTTTTTTGTCCTTTACCATAATTCCATATAAGGAAGATACATAAGGATATTAAAAAGCCAGAAGACCTAACTTTAGAATAAAGGAGATTCTTTTAAATGTAATAACTGTTTCGTTAGCATTTTTGAACAAGAGGTCTATTTTTATAAAATATTTAGGGTACACAAAGAGCATAGGTAAGGTAATAAACATTAAACGTGCCCTCTACCCACTTAAGAAGCACATTATGGTGCAAATTAGCATCCTCTAGGACCCATTCTTTTCTCTCTCCACAGGTGACAGGTCACCATTATCCTAACATGAGCATTTCTTACTTTCCAGCATGTGTTCACATTCACGGCATACTCATGCAATTGTGTTTTTCTAATGTGGCCATATCGTGGGTGGATGGAGGAGGGCAGTGAGGATCCAATGGGTGACAGGCCTCGAGGAGACCCTGCACAGAGCTCATATATTTGGGAATCATTGCACTAGATGGTGGTGGTAGGGGTGGGTATCCCTCTAACACTCTCAGTAAGCAAAACGGCATTTACTATTTAGGTAGGAGTTAAAGTCCGTGCCTTTAATGCATCTCCAAAGACTGATACTTGCATAATTCTTTACAGTGACAAGTCCTTTCTAACTACATTTTCAGGTAATTTCATGAGAGCTTCCTCTCATGTGACCTAGAGTTACTAAGAGCTTGTTTGTCTCATTTCCCATCCATACTGTGATTCCTTCATTTCATAGATGAGACCAAGAGGCCCAGAGAGTTTAGGTAGGGTATTCTCCAGGTCATACAGCAAGTTATGGCATGGCCAGGATCAACACCCAAAACACCCAGTCCCGGCTTCCTGATCTCCAACAAAGAGAACCCCATCAAGTTC
Source organism: Rousettus aegyptiacus (assembly GCF_014176215.1). NCBI lineage: Eukaryota > Metazoa > Chordata > Mammalia > Chiroptera > Pteropodidae > Rousettus > Rousettus aegyptiacus. Next base: position 55,229,609 of record NW_023416287.1, on the reverse strand, counting down.
TCAGTACAGAAGTCTGTGCTGTGTTCTAGGTTTTCACTGGTCGGGTGCCCAGCAAAAAGCATTTTGCTGTTGTTGCATATCATGCATCCTACCATTTCCAGCAAAATACGAATCATAAATGTAAAAACATAAAATATTAAAGGCCAGCAAGATAAATAAATAAAAGAAAAAAGAAAAAAACCCCAAGAGGGTGGAAAGTGTCTGGATATTTTTGTTCTCCTTCCCAGCCTCTTCTTTTACAAGTCTGCAAAGCTGGTAAACTGCCCAGGTCTTGCCCAGCTCCCTACGCCTAAGCTGGCGGAGCACCAGCGAGGCGGGAGGGCACCCGGAGGTCGGACAGCGCTTACCATGGCGTCAGAGCCGTGTCCCCCGAGCGACGTGGGGAAGCGTCTGTCGCGGACCGACAGCCGAGAGATCCTGCCACGCACCAGAGCGTCGTGCGCCCGGAAGCCGCACTAGTCCCCGACTTTGGTGGGGACCCGGTGCTCGCAGCGAGCGGGAGGCGAGAGCGGGCCGAGTGCGGTGCGGCGGGCTCGGATTGGCCGCGCGGTCGCGCACGTCAATTCGGCGGGACCCGAGCTGCTGGCCGTGCCCGGGCTCCCCCGACCCACCCGCATTCCCGCCGCGTTTCCGCCCGCACTAGCCTGCGCTTCCCCGCGCGGGTCGCTCAGGGTCGCGGAACTCGGGAGCAAGGAGGAGGTCCCGCGTCCGCGCCCCCGCAGGACCTTCTCCGCCCGGGACTGTTAACTAAAGAAGTGACCTTCCCCAGAGCGGCGCCCAGGACCGGAGAGCAGGAGCTGACGCGAGCGCGATCGCCTGGAAGCAGATTCGGGTGTTGGGCTCCGCTCCAGGGTCTGCAGGTCGAGGTCCGCGCAGCCAGGAGAGCCGCGGGATAGAAAATCCTGAGGGTCTACAAGTACCTTTAGCCTCAGTTTGCCATCTGATGAATTAAGAGGCGGTTTACCATTTAACACACCCCCGCTAATACAAAGTGCTTTAAATACATTACCTCTTATTTGACCAACCCTGCAATGTAGGTAGGTCGTTTTTCTTTTATTGGTGAAGAGATGGGAATTCAGAGAGATTAAATGACTTGCCCGAGGCCATACAGCTAAACAGCAAAATATTTTGACTGCAACCCTGGGCTGTCCTCTGGATTGCAGGGACTATTTTCAGAGCTATAGGATCCCTCTCAGAACAAGGTGAAAGCTATGGACACGCTCCCCTGGACCCATCCCCAAAGTTTGCACACGCATTGTGTTTATACCACTTTAAGGGTTTACTGATCCTTTGCCTTGCAGCACAGCACACAGCCTTTCAGTTCTTATCTCTGGGGAATGCTTTGAAGGTTAAACGTTTGAGAAGCAATGCTATAAATATATTATTTTGTTAATATGTGTTTCTGTGGGTATAGCAGGGATATTTTCAGGGACACTCAAGTCACCTCTGCTGTTCCAGGATGCCAGTAACCCTGTTGGATGAAATTGTTTTAAGGCCGAGATGGTCAACCCAAATGCCTACAGAGCCTGGGCAGGCACCAGGAAGCAAAAGAGTGAAGGCAGCTGTGACTGTGGCTAAGGGCCTTTGCTCTTTGAAAAGGGTAGCCAGTTGACTTCAGCTGATTGTGGTCCTGTGGAAATTAGAGCCCTGGGTTGCTGTATCTTCTTCTTCCAAGAGAAGTCTGAAATTTAACATGAAATTTCCTTTCTTTTCCCCTGTCCTGCACAACCCACTTTGCAGTACATATATAGAGATATTTTACATATGGATCAATATAAACACTTAATTTTAAACTTTACTCACTTGCTAGTTCACCATTATTTTTTGCTTTCTTGAATTTTTGGGGTGTTATGTGTGGCTGAAATATATGCTCTAATCATCTCTCCAGAATGGGTCTATGGCCTTGTTGCTATATTCTGAGTACTTTGTGTTCCAAAGATGTCTGTTTTCTTTCAGATTTAAATGCCGGTTTTGTTGTATAGAATTCTAAGTTCAAATTAATATTTTTTAGTGTTAAGTTTCATTCTTTAAAGAATAAACTGGCTTTTTTCTCTCTCTGGGAAATGTTTGGTTTTCTCTTTACTTTTATAATTTTGAGATATTACCAATATGTGTTTAGGATTTATTTTAAAATTAATCCTATTCAATAATTGATGGATCCCTTCAACCAGAAACAATATATTTCTCTGGAAAATGTTCTCCACTATTTCTTTCATTGGGTTTTCCTCTTTACTGTTTCCTTCTTCTGTAATTTAATGTTGAATTGGTAGTGAACCTCTAAAATTATCATTCATGCTTTATCTTAAAAAAAAGTTTTTTTGATTTTTCTTTTATGCTGAGTTCTGAGCATTTCCGTTTCCTTACTCTGGTCACTGATTTAATCTCCAACTCTGTCCATTTTTTTATTCACCCAAATTGTTAAATTTTTGTTTGGTGTTATTTTAAATTTCCAAGTTTTCTTTTCATCGTTCCGTCACCCCTTTAGAACAAATGGATAACACATCATCTCAAAACAAAGTCTTCATTTGTTTCTTCCATTAAGTTTGGTTCCTCAAATGTTAGTTCTTAGTTGAGTTTTTTTCCTTCATGGAGCTAGTTTTCTTCACATTAGTGTTCATGTCTGTTCATCATTATTGGGAATCACATTTTCCCTTTCTGTCAAATTTAGATTTTGAAAACCTGTTTCTGGTGATTGTGAAGGAGGGGGTGGGACACGTGGCTGCACAGGTATGTTGGGATCTTTTCTTCTAGGTGGGGTGGCTTGTGTCTCTTCTGAGTTTTCATTTCGGAGTCATTTTCGGGACCCTAGAGGAAAATGTCAGAATAAACTCCATTTTGTTTTCCTTGTGGTGATCAGGATTTACTTTAGGATCGACTCTGCTTTCATCAACAGCCCCCAGATTCCATCTAGGAATCTCCCAAGGCAAACCGAAAATTGTTAGTACTGTTACAACTCAGTATAAGACAACTTGATGTGAAAATATGGGTAAAAGATTTTAATAGACATCTACCAGAGGATACATCAATTTCAAATAAGTTTATGAAAATACTTTTAACATCAGTCACTAGGGAAATGCATACTAAAACCTTAATGAGATACTACTACAGGCCACTAGAATGGCTACAATTAAAATAACAATTAAAACACCAAGTATTGGCAAGGATGTGAAGCAACTGGAACGCTCATACATTGCTTCTTTGGAAAATAGGTTGTCAGTTTCTTCGAAAGTTAAATATACATGTACTATAGAACTTGGTAATCCTACTCCTAGGTATTTTTTCTAAGAGAATTTAAAGGCTGCATTCACACTAAAACTTGTACTTAAATGTTCATAGCAGCTTTATTCATGAGAGCCCCAAACTGCAAACAGCCTGAATGTTCATCAGCTGCTAAATGGACAAAACCAAGTAGTGGTACATCCATCCATACAATGGAAAATTTTGAGCTGTAAAAAGATAAATTTCAAAAGCATTGTGCTAAGGACAAGACACCAGACACAAGTGACTATGTACTCCATGACTCTGTTTATATGCAATTCTAGAAATGTGAAACTATAGTGACAGCATTGTTTGCCTGGGTCAGGAATGAAGGGAGTGCACTGACTGTAAAGGGACATGAGAGAACTTTTTGGAATGATGGAAAAGTTCTGTTAAACAAAAACCTTTGAGACCAGAAGTTGTCCAGAAAGGAAGAGTTTATTGAGCTATAAGCTAGCCAGAGGAAGGACCGGGTTCTGGGGCATGCAATCTAAACCAGCAGCAGGGACAGATAGAAACAAACATGCCAGCTCATCAGAGGTTAAAAGGACTCTTTCATACAATGAGTTTGAGGAAAAATGATGTAACTTGTTTTGAAAGAATTTACATTGGCTATAGATAAGAATGGGGAGGGGAAGGGATGTGGAGAGGTGGTAGGTGAACCGTTAAAAGTTCTAGGATAGGTGAATAGCCTGTAAGGAAGCAGTTGCTGCTTCTGGATTGATTGTGGGCAACACTCCAGGAAGTTCATGCATTAGCAAAATGCGGTTGATGTCTGGTGGTCAGCTATTCTTTTTAGATAATTGCTGACATAGATGCCTGGAAATTAACTCCGTTTTAATATATAGTCAGGACTGTGGACAACCTTTTTGTTGGTTTCAGGGTGTCTAATTAACTTCCCTTGTCTCTTCCTTCCACCCTCTGGCTTGCTGGAATTTAATTAGGACATCTCAGGATTTTGTTCCCTTGTCAGTTCTATGTCATGATTTTGGTAGTGGTTTCATGACTGTATACATTTGTCAAAATGCATCTAATTGTATACTTAAAATGGTAAATATTATTGTACATAAATTATACCTAAATAAAACAAAATATATTGCTTTGGGTCTCCTTCATCTTTGTATTACACTGAGTTTGAATTCTCTGGAATTGCACTAAAAAAACTCTCCAAGAATTTTCTGTTGTATTTGTTTTGGAATGGGTTTCTTAAGGGTCCCCGAGTTTCTTAAAATTTCTGCTAGACTGAGGCCACCCTTTCTAATTTTCTAGCAATAGTAAAGATTACAAAAACAAACTTAACAACGGAGTCGTCTGATCCTTTTGGGGAGGGGAGGTGTTGGAATAGGAGACATAAAAGCATGCATTTAGCTTACAGTCTAATTCTACAGTAAATTCTCAGTTTTAGGGGATCAAGGCTTTTCTTGAAAATAGTGCAATTATACAGTTAAAAGGAATTTGATAACCTTGAGACACACCACTTTAAATAATTCAGTTTTCTATTAGAATGTCAATCCTTTTGGCCAACTGCAGTTTTGCTTTTTATTATACTCACCCCTATTACCACTTAGGCTGGAGGCAATTTTTAACTTTGGATTCTGAGAGTCCTCCAGCTTGCTTATAACTTGACCTTTAAGATGTAAGTGAAGCTAGATTGACAACCCTGTGTGAGGGAAATCTGGTGTCCCTCCCAGGATCTCTGGAAGTGCTTAGCAGATTTATTTTTCTTCCACTCACCCAGTTTAGTTTCTCTAAAATCCACCCTTTCTTTTGTACCTTATCAACCCTTCGGACATTACCCTAATCCTTTCACTTCTCTAAATGCCACTGACCCAAGGGTGTGTAAAGCAGATTTGAAGGAAGTTTTGTGATAACAGAGGAGAGCTGAGAAACCATCTTGAAATTTAGAAACCTAGGCAAGTTTCTTAAAGGGCTGTGTGCCATTCCTGCTACCAGGGATTTTTCCCATTGTCTAATTTAGCTCCCATTGTTTTACTAATTTTCTGAATGCTCCTTTTTCTTCCACTTCCTCTTTTTCTTAGCTCAACACAGCCCAAACCCTCATTCCTATTCATTTTTTAATCCAATTCGTGAATTGAATGATTCATTCAATTTTTGAACTGGGGTGTTACCACTCATCATTGTTTAATGGTTTAATCACATATGGTTTACCTATTTTTGAAAAATAGAAACTTAACTGAAAAACTTGATTAGTTTTGAAATTAGTGTTTTGAATATTCTCAAAATTTGCTGTTCTCTCCAGGTTATAAGGTCTTATGGTCATTTTACATTTAGTATGATATTGCATATTGCTATTATACCAAATATTTTACTATTTTGTATAAACTGTCACTTTGATGTAATGATGTAAGTTTCCTATTTTCTGCTGATGCAGATATTATTGGTAGTATGATAAATGTCAGGGTCCCAACTGGAAACACTCAAATTAAGATAAAGGATATTTTACAAAGGGGCTGACAGGATAGGGGAACCACAAGAATGCAGTAACCAGTTTGTAGAAGCACCCCTAAGGCATAAAAGTTAATGGGAGCTGTTATCAGGCCCCATAGGGACAGAGGCTATATTAAGAGGAACCTTTGATTGAAGGACACAGCCAGCCCAACTTCACGGGGAGGGAACCAGGAGGATAAATACCTTGACCTCTTTTTCGGATTTCCTCTCATTTTCTGCTTGAGCTCCTCATTGACTTCATCCAGCAGAAATCCCGAGAGTGAGGAAACACAGACAAGCAGAGGTCAGCCTTCTAGCAGAGTATGGCTGTGGAGGGCCTAATGGATGATACAGGGCACGCGCTGCTTATTTTAATGCACGTGCTGCTTATTTCAATCGTAAGTATCCTTAACATTAGAAAGGTCTGTATTCACAATTTGAATGTTATTCAGGACTCTGGTTGTTGAAAGAAACTCAATTTGATGTTATTAAACAAAAAAGGAGAAAATGGATAAAGGGCAGGGGAGGAGCTGAATCTAAGGAAATAAATGCTACTGGGGCACACACACACACACATACTTCCTCAGCTCTGCACGTTGGTTTGTTTTGTAACAGTGGGGACCTGGTCTCCAGCAGCACTGGGATGGGCATCTTTAGAGCAGTATCATCAGATAAGGTATAAGGCTCATCTTCCAACTCCATAGAGAAAAGTCTTAGAGAAGTTTACTAAGAGTAGTAAATGAAGATTTGTATAAATAAAAGGGGTGGGAAGACAGATTAGAAAGATGTTAATACATACCAAATTAACATACAAGCTGAATGTAATCCTAAAAAATCTCACTTGAATTTTTTTGGAATATAAAAAATAAAGTCTAAACTTCACCGAGAAATCTGTGGGAATACCAAGGTTAAAAAAAAGTAATACCAAAGGCAACTTGCTTATTAAAATTCATTATCAAGTGATTAGTAATTAAAAGTGTTATGGTAATGGAATGGCAAATTAATTGGACAAAACAGGTATGTGTAGACATATGCCTAAATAAAAGAAAGGATCCAAACCAATGGGTGGGGATGAATTAACCAATACATGGTGCTGGGAAAATTAACAATATAGGGAAAAAAAATTCATGCTAGACCCTTAAGTCACATTTTATACCCAAATAACTTCCAAATGAATTCAAGAGAAATGTAGGAAAAGAGCATAAAATATAACAGATGAGATGAATATTGAATCTTGGGATGCAAAGGACCTTTTAAGCATAAAAAGATTTGATAACATACAAATGTACAACTTAAACGTCAAAAAATTACATGCAAAAATTAAAAGGCAACTAGCATACTAGGAAACTACTGAGGAACTACTACTATATTGTATACAATTTTTAAATAAATGTTTACTAAATTATGTGTTTGATTAAATGTCACTCTTCTAAAATCATTAGGGAAAAAACAAAGCTAATCATTTTAGATATAGTAAAAGGTAATTAATACTAATAATACCTTTTTGAAAATAACAAATGCTTTCAATTGGCCGTTCATGATTTAGTATAACTTTATTTTCATTATATTTAATAGAAGTTAAAACACACACAGAAATAAGGCTCATGTATTTTTCATTTTTAGAAAATTAAATCCCTCATGATCAAGAGTGGTTATTCTATTTTAAATTCTTCAACACAGATTCTCTAAGAATAGCTTAACGCAAATCACTTAGATTTCTCTGTACAATACATTAACTATAGTTGCTGGTATAATTAAAAAAGAAAACTTATAAAAATGTCATTCACCTGACATGGAAAATTAAACATACAGAATGAGTTCAATGATGTTTTGAAATTAATAAAGAATTGTTTTAACTCTGTTCGAGAGTTATAACTGAACTTTTTTTTCTAATGGAAGAACAAATTCAGAATATATTTTGCTTTAAATATCAATTTTAAAAAAATGAATGAGAGTATAAATATTGGCTAAAAAGATAAATGGGTATAGTCAATGAGAATTATTTCAATTATCCATAAAATGATATTATAATACGTTATAAAAATATTAAATTTTAGGCTACCATTATTCATTTAAAAAAGTGTGCTAGAAGGTTTTTTTGCCAACTTTTTTTTGGTAAGGGTTAAATTCCACATTAAGATATTGAAGACAAAAAGCTGTTGGAAAAAAATCTTCAAATGTACAAAGTTGTTTATTTTTTTTGGCAATTTAAAAATACATAACCATTTAAACTGAATACACATTGAGTTAGTGTTATTTCCTCACTATACAATTCATATTATAAGGAACAGCTCCATTCAGTTAAAACCTAATACCATCAACTTTTCCTGGCTTATTTTTCTGAATAGAATTAGTACATAAACATATAATTTTGTTATCCTTTATTAAATGCTAGAAGAATTATATCATAGTTCACATGAAGCCCTTTAAAAATCTGATATCACAGGTTGCAGATGTTAAGGATAAATGATGACGGCAGTCTTCATAGGAAGATCCTCTTGAAAGAGAGATTCAATACTATGCAGGTTATGTAAACATAAGAAACCACCACAATTTTTAGTACCAGAACTGTTGCCAGCTACATGAAGTTCATCTGTCACATTTTAAAATGATTTGAATTTCAACATAGATCCTATGGCACAGAATTTTAAATTTGATGATTAAATCAGTTAACTTATAATAGTTAAAAACTATATTTCTAAAATATGGGGATCTGATGTATTGCTTTATTTCAAGTATGACTATAAAAGAGTATTGAAAAACATAAATACCAGATTTTTGTCAGATTCAGTTCCTCTGCTAGATCCTTAAGCCAGTAATGCTGCTATTCAAATTCCTATTTTGGAATTTCTTTCTGAGTTAATCATAAAAATCTGTCTTTTTTGTATGTTTCACTTCTGCACTTTAGATGGATAAAAACTGTGTCCCCCAACTCTACTTTTACCACTGTTCTTATTCTGAATAAGTTTTCCTCTCCAAATCGACTAAATTCTAAAAGGGAAAAATTCATCACAATTAAGTATATTTAAAACTGAATGTAGATTCGAACATAGATTTGAACACTGTACTTTTAAAAATGTTTTGCATAAAAGCTGTATCATTGGAATTAGTGGGAAGCCTTAACTTAGTTATTTTGAGATGATCATTTATTTAGTGTTTATCGTAAGATTAATCTTATAGACATACCTTATAACTCTTAAAATCTCACAAAAAAAGTGAGAAGCTTTGAGTGCCAGCAAAGCCATTTTGTCATTCCATAACATCAACATTAAACATAACATTCCCTCTATCTGTAAAACTTTCACATTTCATTTTCTCATATTTCTTTTAAATACATTTTCCTCTCTGTTAGTCTATATGCAATAAGAGCAAAAGTGCATTCAAGTCCCTGACCTAGTGATATTTTATATTTGTGGCACCTATCACTATAAGCACATATTTAGCAACATCTCATATTACCAGTCTATTTTTTTAAAGGATTAAATGCTGGGACTTTTTCCCCCTTGGATTGGACAACAATTTCAATTACAGATTGCCTTTAAAAAAATCAATGCAACCTTATAAAAGATTAACTCTCTAGTTCCTTCATTATTCTAAACTGAGCTATTTAGAAAATGATTAAAGTGAAAAATTTCTTCCTCTACTTTCCAGTTCCATGAGTTTGACTGTTAACACAGTGCATTATACTTTCAAATCCCACCGCTGTCATTTAACATTGAATCAAGTTTAGATGTTGTTTATATTCCTATTTGCTTCTAAAAACCTCACTCATTTCCATGCAAAGGAGGTATATACTAAGATTGCATGTTAACTGTTCAACTTATAAAAAACTTTTGAAAATAATGAATACAAGAAAATTTTAGAAATGGAATGGAATTTTTGGTCCCATGAAGTTACCTGATTTTAGATTTTACTACGGTGTAACAGTTTTTATCTCCCGAGTTTTGTCTATAGTGAGAAATAATTTTCTCTTAATAATTCTGAGTTTGGGGATTAAAAGAAATAAAGTGATTTATAAACAGTAGCTTTGTTGCTCTTCATTGTCATATGCTATCACTCACACTGTCATCAATATCTTAGCTATACTTTCTTTGGACCCTGAAATAAGTTGGAAAATTCATCATTGGTACTTTAGAGTTTAACATTTGGGGAAAAAAAGTGGTGTTGTGCAACCATATCTGGAATTCCAGTTTACCATTAAAAACATGCAGAGTGAAGATTTTCTTCTTTTGATTCCTGTAAGTAAGTGAGGAAGTCTACATAAGTTTTTTACATTTTGGCAGTTTTGTGCATATAAGGTAGGCTACTTGAATTATAAATTTTCTCCCGGCTGATACTGTGGCTCTGTAGCAGTGAAGTAGTCTTCTAAGAAGGACTGGATATATTCAAATGTTGGTCTTTCATCAGGATCTTTCTTCCAACAAAGATTCATCAATTCATGCAGGGATTCAGGACAGCCCTGAGGGCAAGGCATCCTGTATCCCCGTTCCACCTGTTCCAGCACTTCACGGTTTACCATACCTAACATACAATATCAAACATAGCATACAATGAACCTATTGCAATCATTTCACAATATATGTAAATTAAACCATCATGCTGTACACCTTAAACTTATAGTGATGCAAGTCAATCATTTTTCAATAAATTAAAAAAAAAAAGAAAAAAAAAAAGAACAAATCCCCTAGCCATGAACTGATTTAAAGTACAGTAGGTTTACTTAGTGAGATTATTTTAACAAATTAATAAATTTTCAATGTCAAAGTATATCAAAAAGAGCTTAAAAAATGAGATCTAACCTGTTCTAACATATCTATTTTTTTTCCCTACCAACCCTGCTTTTAACACTAATCCTTGCTCAGTCCTTGCTTTTAACACTAATACGTTCAAAAGCCAATCCCACTTGATTAATGAAAATTTAGGGTGCTACTTTGAGGTACTGGTACTTTCTGACATTAACAGTTATTAATGACCAAACTTAGGCTAATGAGGAACAATGGCAAACACCTTCAATTACTTGTAAGACAGGGGTTATGGTAAGGGTAAGATGGATGACCCAGGATATTTAAGATGTGTTTATTATCTGAGAGTATAGTACAGATAAATAGCCCTTTTGGAAATGCCCTTAGGGAAAAAGCTAAGGATGAATGCACGGCACACCTCCTGTGTATACCCTAACTCAAAGATTATGACTCTCACAGGTTACTGTCCATCCAATGCCAAAAAAAAGAAAAGAAAAAAAAAAAGGGAGGGTGGGAAGAAAAGAGACAGAGAAATAAAATATAAAGTTCTTTTCCCCTCTTTACATTTCTGCTCCTAATAAGCTCCAGTTAAAGTCACTGATAGAATAACCAAGAGCTAATGAAATGCAAGCTTTACCTGGATATGGCACTCTGCCCTTTGTTACCAGTTCTGTCTGTAGAATTCCAAATGACCACACATCAGACTTTATTGTAAATCGACCATATAGTGCAGCCTCAGGAGCTGTCCATTTGATTGGAAATTTTGCCCCTAAAACAGTATTGACAATCTTAAGTAAATTGTTCCTAAAAATCTATTTGTGTAAATATGGCATAGGGAGGGCTAATTTTTTGTCAGTGTCCGTATATCTGTCATCAGTGTTAAGAACTTCAAAAGTATATGATACATGGGAAAATTTTTTAATATTTAAAATTTGTATTAAAATAAATCACATTTCTTCCTTATAAGATATTCAATGACATAAAAAATGAGTACTGTTGGTGGGGACAGAAAACCATTCAAGAAAATAGAGGTAGAAACTCTACTAAGAAGCAACCAAAAATGTGGATTATAGAATCTACAACTTTTAAGTCTATCACCTAGTAACTGTATAGCTAACTGTTGTTGGTTAAAGAGGGCAATATTCTGTTGGATTCTAATACCTATTGGTTTTTAACCACAATCTCTTTTACTTTATGATATTTCTCTGGAAAATTTTATTGTACTATCATTTCTAAAAGCCTATATTATTCAAATATTTAGTTTATGCTTTTTAAGCACAAGACTTCATGCTAATTGCCATGGGGAACAAAACATAGCCTTTCTGAAGCTTATATACTCATGGTGGCGATTACAGGTGTCTTAAATACTTCAAGTTATTTCTATATGTATGTACATCGTGTTGTAAAATAGTTCTTTAGATGTCCAAACAGAAGATCAATTTTCGCTAGCATAATCACAAAAGGTTTTATTAGAAAAGGGTTAGTTAAATTAAACCTTAAAGAACATTTAGAATTTTTACAGGTAAAGATTTTAGAATAGGAAAATATTCCAGCTGGAGGGAATTGCACAAAGGTGTGGAGGTTGGAAAGAAAGCCTTGTGCTGAAGGTAGGGTTTCTCAGCCTGGCACTACTGGCATTTGGGGCAAGATAATTTTTGTTTGGTAGAGGACTAGTTTTTATGTTGCAGGATGTTCAGCGGTTATGTCTGGCCTCTACCCATCAGATGCCAGTAGCAGCCTCTCAGTGGTATCAACCAAAAAGTCTCAAGATATTGATATTACTAAATGTTCTCTAGGGGACAAAACCACTTCTGACTGAGAAACTATGGTTTAAGATAGTAGTTCCCAATGATTTGTGTATCAATGTGGTCACTGATAAAAAGTCAGTCTGATCAAGAGAAAAAAGGATTATGTATCAATTCACAAATCTAAAATTATTAATTCACAGGTATGTCCTCTATTCTGAGATTGCATCTTTCCTACGTGTATAGTATTAAAATGTTCTTTAACGAAATGGTACTAGATGGTAACAGATAGCTGAAAAACAATTTTTTTTTGGTGTGTCTACTATTTAAACCTTCACTATCCTTTTTACTGGGCTTACCCAATTGGACTGAAAGAGTTTACAATTAGGTCTCAGGCATTAGTGAGCTCCTTGACAGTAGAAACTGTGCCCTCTTAACAGCTGTGCCCTCCCGCCTAGCACAAGCAGGGACTCCAATATCTGTTACAGGAAAAGTGGAGCTAGAGTAGGAGACAGTGAATGACAAGGCATCTTTTTTCTGTAGGTGTGAGGGTGGGTGGGTCACTGAGAGTTTCATGTAGGATGAGCAACCTATGCGGTGATGTGTATTGGACCTTACTCAATCTCTGCCTGTCAAGGTTACATTCTTTCTTCAAGGCCCCGCTCTCAAGCCATCACCTCTGTGAAGTCTTTCTTGTTCTGCTTTTCCACAGTTTTCCATATACTTTTGACATTAATCACACATAGCTTCCTTTATAGTTATTTATATGTTCTACCTTGCCCATTAAAATGTAAGCTCTAATATACACTGAGCATCTACCATGTTAAGTAATGTTGGGCACTATATATCTATTATCTATAAGTTGAGGAGATTGAGGCTCAGTCAAAGAGGTTTGATAACTTAGCTGAAATCCTAGGTCTAATAAAAGATGGAATTGGGATTAAAAAACCCATACTCTTTCCATATGCATGTATTATGTATTCATTAAGTATGTACTAAATGAGAGTTTAGAGAGATGCCAAACAGAAGAATCAGTCTATATTAATTTCCACAAGTTCCCTTCTCTTACTCTTTACAGCATCAATCTTCTAAATGTTTTTATTTATCACAGTTTTATATGTTATAAAGAATTACTGTAAATCTGGCATAGAAATGGTTTCCAAAGCCTTTATAAAACTGTATGCTATTTATTACTATATTAGCTTCAAATATACCTTTTCTCATCCTTAGTGTAGTAAAATCTGGAAGGTTCTCATGTTTTTTACAAAAGGAATTTTAAAACGTTTATTTGTTGGCATGCCACAAGAAGCATACAGAGGAAGGTAAAGGGAATGTAAATGGAGCTATATTTATAATGCAAAGAATACCAGTTAAGTTCTTCCTTGGGGGAATTAACTACCAGAAAGCCGTGATACCATGTATTACATATAATTTTATGAATAAAATCAATGTTTCTTTGACTCTTCTGAGAAGATCTAGAGCTATTCTTTTCTGCAAACCCTGTATATTCAAAGGAATGGTAAAAAAAATCTGTTGAACATTAGGTTACAAGCATTTATTAAAATGTAATTTTACCTTGTCTTGCCGTATATTCATTGTCTTCAATTAACCTTGCTAAACCAAAATCTGCTATTTTGCACACAAGATTTTCTCCTACGAGAATATTGGCAGCCCGAAGATCTCGGTGAATATAGTTCATTCTTTCAATATATGCCATACCATCAGCAATCTTATAAAGAAAAAAAAAAGACATGATACGAAGGGAAAGAGGGAGAAGACAATTTAGGTTAATGTTAAGTCAAATTACTGAAAACTCATCTCTCTCGAAAGGAGATGATGGTAACAGATGGTAATAGTCTAGCGGATAATAGAAAACACCAATAGAAGAGGAAGAGAGGCAGGGAGAATGAGAGGGAGGGAAGAGGAGAGTGAGAGGAAGAAAAGAAGCAAGAGGAACAATCACAGAGATGTATGTGGCCCACAAAGCCTAAAACACTGTTCTGGCCCTTTATGTTGGTGCCAACTCCTACTACTCAGTGCTTACGACCCTTGAACTCAGGAGTATGGACTAGGCTTGGCATATGCTAGAGTCTCACATGTAGTTTCTTGGTATAAAATTTCTCTAAATTTCAGCACATACTGTAGATTTCCAATACTATTTTCTTTGGAATAGCAATCATTCATTGTTTTACAATTTATCTGTTAAAATATACATTTAAATTTTATATTTGTGGATACATATGTTTCTGGAAGACTACATGGTAAGGACAGAATTGTGATGGGCATTACATGCTTGGTTCTAATACTAATGTTATATGAATTTTAGATACCTCTAGTCATCAGATATTACATTATCTATAGTATAAGAAGATGAGATTATCTCTAACGTTCCTTCCAGCTCTAAAATTTCAAGACTTCATTATATAAACAATAGTATTCTACTAAAATTATTTTACATTTTTAATGTAAACTTTCAATTCAAATTGATAGATGTATAAACACACAAGTACCTGAGCAGCCATATCAACCAGCTGTGGGAGCTTCAAATACTTCCCATCACCCTCCTTCAGGAAATCTAGCAAGCTCCCTGTAAGAGATGGCGAGACATTCATGGAAAATTAGCAGATCATAAACTAGGATTGAAAAGACATTCCCCCACCTCTGAAATCACCACACCAAGATACAAAACTTCAGCTTCTTATTCTTTATTAATTTTTGCAGCTTTGGAATTTCTGAATAACTATTTTTAAGATTCTAGAAGAGGGTCCTAAACTAAAATTTTATGAACTTCTCCCAATAACATATGAAAAAAGGAGAAATGCAATAATCTCACCAGATCACAGGCATTTCTTCCATGCTTTGATCAAATTCAATGGTCTCAATTTTGATTCAAAAAGCAATATTAGATATGTATATATTTTGAAGTCAATCTGAAATCGAGAGCTTAGAAAAATGGAAATATTTTGGGGTACTTAAAACTAAATCTAGGTGGTTGAGTTGACATGGAAGTGTAAGTCCAACTAACTTCTCTCAATTTTAGCAGAAGATACCATGGAACATTAAAGTACTATGAACAACAGCAGAGAAAGGCTAGAAAGCAAAAGTCTAGTTGCTATTCCTCTATTACTGGTTAAAGATTTACCATGTTCCTGAATTTAATCAGGAGAAAATATCACACAAGCCCAAGTTAAGACACATCTTATAAAACAAAGATAGTGTTCCCTTCGAAAATAACATGTAATGAAAGACAAGAAAGGCTGCAGGACTGCTCCAAATTAAAGGAGACCAAAAAGAAATTACAACTAAAAGAAATCCATGACCATGGACTGGATACTGGATCAGGAAAAATTGGTATAATTAAGGACATCACCAAGCTGACTGGTTTGAAATCTGAATATGAGCTGACAGGTTGTAGGTAAGAGAAACAGATCAATGTTTTATTTCCTCATTTACATCCTTATGCTGATTATCTAAGACAGTGTCCCTGTCTATAGGAGACAAATGCTCAAGTATTTTGAGGTAAAGGGAACATAATGTTTACAATGAACTCTCAAATGGTTCAGGAGAAAACCTTTATATTTTATATATTGATAGATATATCTAGTTAACAATTGATAAATCTGGCTGAAATACATATGGGACTTCTTTGTATTGTTTTTGCAACTTTTCTATAAGATTCTCATTTATAGAGATTCAGAGTCAGAGAATATATATATTTCTTCTGGTCTGTCTACTGCAGAGGGAACATGTTACTGTGCTTGTCCATTCATCTGTCCACTCAAATATTTGCTGAGGGTCATGTTAGGCAATGTAAAAGGTATAGAAAATACAAAGATAAAGAAGTCATGGTCTCTGCCCTTGAAAAGATTTTGATCTAATCTTATAGATCTAGAACCTATAAAATATATGCAAGCATAAATATTGTCCAGTAGGTATTATAAAAGTTTTTGTAGAAACTACAATGGATACAGTTAATTAATTCATCAGAAAAGCTTCACGGAGGGAGTGCATTTAAAGGAATAATAAGGACAAACAGGGAATTCCAGGAAGAGGGTAACAAGTACAAAGGCTGTAATGCATAAAACAGCACAGTTTAGGGACTGAAAACAGTCCCTCCTATTGGCTCCAGTTCCCGTGCCTCCGCACCACCCCCTGGCCTCTCACACCCACCAAATTTGATGTGACTCCAAGTCCCATGCAGTGACAGCCCCTCTCACTGTCCAGCCCACATGCCTCCAACGACCACCCTGTCACGCACCCTGGGGACGCACGGGCTCACTGCACCCTTTCGCATCTCCTGCGCCCCTTCCCACCTCCTCCAAGGGCGGAGACCTCCTTGCCCTTCCTGTTCCCTTCCACTCCCCACCCCCCTCCCCCTTCCCCCCCCCCCGCCCCTGTACCATGAGCAAAAATATTTTTTTTGGGGTGGGGGGGATAAAAAACAGTCCCTCATATATAAGAACACAGAGCACAAAGATGGGAACTAACAAGAAGGCTGCAGAAGAGAACACAGAAAGCAATGCATCGACGGACTTTATCTCTTTTATATGAAGTTTTATGCTGAGAAATATGATCAGATTTATGTTGAAAAAGTAATATGAAGAATGAAATTGGGCCAAACTGCATAAAAGGATTAAGTTTAAATTTCCTGTAATCATCTAGGAAAGAGAAACCATTATGTTAAAATCTAGCAATGATAGTGGGAACAGCAAGAAGGGGGAAATTTCCACAGATTTAATAAATGAGATCGAGAGCAGTCAATAAACTATTCCTACAAAGGGGGTGGGGAAGTGAAGGTTCCTGGGCCCCATCCTGAATCTGCATTTCTAAGGAGTTTCCAGGTGATGCTAAGGCTGCTGCTATCCAATGCACCAAGGCCTCTTGCACATGTGCAAAAGGAGGCAAGTACGAAGATATTCACTGCACATTGTAACAGCGAGGAACTAAAGGCAACCTAAATGTTCACTGGGAAATGAATGAACAGTGGTATATTCATGTAGAATCTCATGCAATAGTTAAGAGTATCTGAAGTAGATCTTCCCTTATCCACATGAATAAATCTTAACAGTGGATGTTGAAAAAACTATCAACAAAACAAAAAGACAATCTATTGAATGGGAGAAGACACTGGCCAATGATACATCTGACAAGGGGTTAATATCCAAAATTTATAAAGAACTCATGCAACTCAACACCAAAAAAAAATCCAATTAAAAAATGGGCAGAGGATCTAAATAGACATTTCTCCAAAGAGGACATGCTGATGGACAATAGACACATAAAAGATTGCTCAATGTCATGAATCATCAGAGAAATGCATCTATCATCAATAAATCAAAAAAAAAAAAAAAACAACAGCAAGTGTGACAAGAACGTAGAGAAATAGGAATCCTCATGCACTGTTGGTAGGATTGCAAATTGGTGCAGCCACTATGGAAAACAGTATGGAGGTTCCTCAAAAAATTAAAACTAAAATTACCTTATGACCCAACAATTCCACCTCTGGGTATTTATCTGAAGAAAACCCAAACAATAATTCATAAAGATTTATGCATCCCTATGTTCACTGCAGCACTATTTACCATAGCCAAGATATGGAAGCAACCTAAGTGCCCATCAACAGATGATTAGATAAATATGTGGTACAGATATGCGATCAACTATTAGTTGACCATAAAAAGAATGAAATTTTACCATTTACAACACGGATGGATGTAGAGGGTATTATGCTAAGAGAAATAAGTCAGAGAAAGACAAATACCATGATCTCACTTATATACAGAATCTGAAGAAAATAAACACACAAAACAGAAACAGATTCATAAATATAGAGAATAAACTGATGGCTGCATGATGGGAGGGGAGTTGAGGCGCTGGGTGAAGAAAATAAAGGGATTAAAAAGTACTAATTGGTAGTTACAAGAGTCACAGGGATGTGAAGTACAGCAAAGGGGATAGTCAATAACATGGTAATAACTATGTACAATGCTAGGTGGGTACGATTCTAATTGGGGGAACCCTTCGTAAATTATATAAATGTCTAACCACTATGCTGTACACCTGAAACTAATATTGGATGTCAACTGTAACTGAAAAAAAATATGTTGAATGAACTAAAGCTAGTTAGATCTTTGTAAAAAAAAACATACAAATATTGTTAATAAGTAAATATATATTAGTAAAAGCAAATTGACATTAAAAATGCAGATGGGAAAGGTAAACACCAACTTCAAAATTGAGGTTACCTCTGAGGGGAAATGGGCCCAAATGGCCCTGAAAGATGAGCTAAAAGGAAAATGAGTCTCAAGGAGGGGGTAAAAACAAGGATTCAATTAGATAGTTAAATGTATTGTTTCCTTAGAATGACCTGAAGCAAATGTGGCAAAATGTAAACATTAGTTAAATACAGATGGTAAAGATGTGGGTGTTATGGTATTTGTATGTTTCAAATACTCCAATTAAAAAAAAATTACTCTCTAAAAACTGTTGATATTAAGTAAACTTGAACAGCTTTCAAAAAAGACTAAATGGCTGGTTAGGAAGTGAAGACTGAGAGTACTGCCTGTTCTTTAAAAAATCTTGGCTATGAAGGGAAGCAAAAAGGTAGAGCAGTAGGTGAAAACCAGATGCTAGGACCAAGAGAGGGTTTCCTTTTTCAACGTAAGGATAAAGAATGCACTAAAGGACCTGTCCTTAAACAGAGGAAGGAACACTTCTTTTTCTTGGCCTGCAGGACAGACTAAGGTTTTAGAAATACTCTACATTTATACACTCAATATAAAATGCAGAGTGTATATAAAAAGCAAAAGATACAGTTCTTTAATCAATACGACACTTAGAACACTGTTCAGTGCAACAATAGGTGAAGTGCTAAAATTGCGCAAAGACTACAGAGCATAGAAATCCAGAATTAGAATGTGTCATTTTGACAATTCCTCTTCTGATTTTTAACCAATCACAACAAATACCACTTCCCCTTAAATATTTCTTATATCCATTTATTATAGAATGTTTTCTGCTTATCATTGTTCCTTAACCATTTTTTGGTTCATATGTTGAGAATCTGATGAAAACTATGAACACTCTTTCCAGAAAACATACGTAAGCATGAAAAAACTAACGCATAACTTCAAAGTAAGTTCATAAACCCTCTGAAGCTCATTTATGACCCTCGCAGAGGGTAAGTACTCAATAAATAGTAGTGGAACCAATTCAAAGCAGTCTTTAAATTTGTCTCATATACCTCCCTGGCCTTATTTCCTAGTTTCTTCTACTACGTCTGTACTTCCCATTAGCCATTGTTTTGTCAGCCATTTCCTCAATCCTTTTGGCTCTGCAAAAATACCCATTCCCTTCACTTTACCCATCCATATCCTCCATAACTTTAAAGTGTAGTTCAAGACTTTTTTCTAATTTTTCTCAATTTATTCCAGCCTGTGATCTCTTCCTCAATTCCTATTATCCTTATCGAATGTATCAAACACTTAGAAATTCATTATATTTTGGCCTGTAGCTTAGTTTGTTTATAGTGAATCGTCGTTTACTTTAATACTGAATAGTAACTCTTCGGGAGTTTACGTCTTTTATCTCCAAATTTAATGTAAGTTATTTGGGTGGCTTTATTTCTTTGACATCTTTTAATAACGAGCAGAGTGTGTTGTATGTTAGAAGCATTCAATACATTTTGGTTGTTAATAATTTCTAGAGTAGTCTGACTATAAAGATTTCAAAGACCATAATGCTTATGACAGATGGGGATATTAGTGGAAGGCTTCTAATACCTGACTTAAGTACAATGTGAAGGGCGTATAGTTGACAGACTGGTCAAAAGATAGGGAAACCAAATTCCAGGTGAAGGAAATAACACAAACAAACTCATGGAAACATGGAGCAACAAAATTACCTACTTGGCCAGAAAAGTGGGTTTATGTGAAAGCACTTGAGGCAACGAGATGGGTTCTATAGGGCCAACTGCTAAGTACCTAATTAACAAGATGAGGAATTAGTTTTGAAACTAGAAGGGACAATTGTGATCTTGCATTCTAAATTTCCCATTTAGAAATAATCCTAACCCAGCAACCTGACACCATACTTTTCCCATGCTCTCCCAATTAAGTTAATTCTTAAAATCAATATACAAAGCTAATGGACCATTATATTTTTATGCTATCAATATCTTGATTTACTTTTTCTTTTTTTATCCTATATCTTGACTTAAACTTCCTCTTTATTGTTCCTTTCCTTCCTTTTACAGTTCATCCAATGCACTCTGAAATGTGATATTTGGCGGTGGTTCGCAGAAGATTCCTTCCAAAAACTACAATGTGCTTTGGGGCGTTAGGTATGTTTGGCTATCAATTAGTAGGCTATGTCAATTCTTAACCTTTTATTTTTCCTCTTTGTTTTGGGGTGGGGGGAGGGCAGGGATTTTTCCTATAGCAAATGTGGAGCTTGTAGTTGGCCCTGTCACCACTAGATGGAACTAAATTGATGGCCAAGATGGACTGCTGGAGAGCGATGACAATCAGTGTTAGCTATGGATAGTGACTTGTTAAGAGTAAAAAAACGTGGATAAAACTCAAGAGGGTAAAAAGCAAGTCTATCAGCACATTTTATGACTTACTGGTTCCTCTTCTAAAACATCATTAGCAAAGGGAAAAAGAGGGAAGAGCAATCTTTCCTTTTCTTTATCCTAGCCCTAATCATTCCTGTTACTTAAAATCCCACTTTGGAGTCTGAGGTTTAGGAGAATGGAGACATTTCAGTTGATAATAGAAACATAGAAAAAAGTTTCTAGGCATCCATCCCAATTATGGAGAGGGAGAGTATGCTTATATTAAAACGAGATAAAGTTAATTTACTTAACTTTGCTTAATTTCTTTGCTTTAGTACTAAAGATGCATCTTTCTGACTGCATTGTTTTAATTCAATTTGTACAAGCACTTTTTTTTCTTTTTCATTTTCTTAGCTATTCTGCTTCCTTGAATCAAACAGAATGAAGGACTATTCACTTTCAAAATAAATTTGGCCTGCCTTATTTTCCTTTTGAATTTTGTATCTTGGAATAACGGGAGTGAATCACTATTCTGTTAAACAAAATGTAAGATTTTTCTCTTTTCAAATGTCTACAGAAAAATCTTAGAAAACACTGTATGATAAAAATCTGTATGCATAAAAATAAAAACGAAGACTTGCTTTTTAAAAATTTATTAACATGTATACCCTAAGAGATACTAATAATAGACACATACCTTTTGACATAAATTCAGTGACAATGTAAATTGGCTCTTCAGAAACAACAGCATATAGTGGGACAAGTTTGTCATGTCTTAATTTTTTCATTATCTGAGCCTCTTGAAGAAAAGCGTCTGGCATCATTGTACCTGGTTTTAGTGTTTTGATCGCAACTTTTGTGGTTCCGTTCCATGTTCCTAAAAAAACAATACTTTTACTGTTTTAATCTATATTTGAAAAGAATTTACATCAAACTTTAATGAGTAGCATTATCTTAAATATTTCAACATATCTTATAATTAATTGTGGCATTTTAATCTACAGCTAAACATTGACAAAAAAAACCTGAAAGTTCAGGCTTCTTACCCATCCATACTTCACCGAAACATCCTTGTCCTAGCTTAACTTCTAGTCGCAAAGATTCTCGAGGGATTTCCCAAGCATCTTTTGCTAGACCTTGAGTCTGGGGTTTCACAGTTGGACACACAGTTGTTAACTTATGACATAAACCATCAGCGTGTTCTAGATAAATGAATAAACTACACTGTAAAATAAATTACTCAGAAAAATTAAGGTACATGTACTATCAATATTTTTAAAAACTTAAATTATAGAAAATGAAAACAAAAAAGTGTTCTACCAGTTTTTTTATGAAAGCACAAACACAAGGGAGTTGTACAAAGGCAAAACATATAAGAAATAAAATATTTTGTTACATTTTAAAAGTTATTATTTATTAAATACTTATTATGTTCCAGCTATTGTACTAATTGAGCACTTTAGGGATCTCAGTCGAGTCTTGGAAAATTAATCAACTTTCTCAAGCTCACTTGGTGATCAAGATGGGATTCAAACCCTAGGTCTAGCTGCCTCCAAAGTTCTGCTTTTGACCACTGTGCTTTATTTCTTCCCAAAGAGAATACTACCATTAATTGTTATTTCTAGTAACCACCAATATAAGGGGTATACCAAAAATCAAAGAAAAATTTCTTTATTTAGGGGACTGAATTTTAAATAAGGGAGACACAAAAACAGGGAATCTTAAATTCATAAGAGTTTGATTTGTGAATCCTGCTTATACAATCTTATTGTAAATAAGACATGTTCTTTCCCATTCTCAGCAAGTTACCTCACAAACCCACATTCTAACAAGTGCAATTACGACTGATGCCACTGCTTGGCAACATGTTTGATCACTGTCAACACTGGCAGTTGATTTGATAGATTCAGTTTGCAGCTAGCCATCACTGAAGAAGAAATTGCTATGGAAACTTCCCCTTCCCTAGTATTAATTATTTAAAGAATTTCAAATGCATTCATATATCAAATTGGCAAAGAAAATTTTTGAGACAGAAGACTAAGACTGCACCTTTCAAAGGCCCTTGAAAGACTGAGGAATATCTATAGTTGCTCAGGTTAATTTTCCAGGAAAAGAAACATGCATCTTCATTGGATTTATTTTACTTAATAAATAAATCTCAACGAATTTATCCTTTAAGAAGTCTCATATAGTCCAGCCCATGCAGAGGAAGGTAAACCAAAAGGATATCTGATATAGCTTTTTCATAGCTTTACCTACTTAACAAGTGTCCTTAAATAAAATACTTGTTTTATTTATTCCCACAATCTAGCTTGTTATTTAGCTGTTATAACATGGAACTCCAATGTAAACATAATGCCAGTAAGATATTAAGACTCAAATGATGATAATCTGATTTTAACACATCCAAAAATACAATTCAGGTATAAGTATTCACAGTTCCTCATTTAAAAACTAAAATACAACAGATATTTAGTGAGCACATATTGTGTGTAAAGTAGCATGCTAAACCTTAAGAGATAAGAAACATGAATTCTGTCCTCATAAAATAGAACATGAGGAATAATTTTCACCTTTCAAATATTTACATACCTGTGTAATGTTTTACCAATTTCTGCAGAGTATCGAATTGTGCTCTGGTTGTGATATAGTATCCACCATTGTCAAGTTTCCTAATTTTGTAGTGTTTCACATTGTCACCTCTTACTTCATCCCAATCACGAATAGAGAGGGAAAAAGCACCTGTGGGGTGGGGGTGGGGGGATAAGGGGGAATAAAATCTTTATCTTTCTCAAAATACTGCCTAAGAATATTTTTATACTTACATTAACATAACATTCATACCTTTAGTAGTTTCACTCTCTCGTACTAAGAAAATACCTCGTTGATTCCCAGGATTCAGAAGTAATCTTTCAGCATCTTTTCTCCCCATTTTGCCAAAATACCATCTGCAGAAAAATTAATAGTGTTCTGAGTTAGAAAGGTGTATGGATAAGAAAAATTATACATAAGTATTAACAAGAATGGAGTGGGATTTAAAGGATGACAAAGAATAGCTATTGAATATATCATAAAAATACAGTAAAACACGATGAAAGCTATTTATTAAATAGGAATATTACAAATATTACTGTCAGAATATACTCTGGCATAGTATTTCCATGTATTGACTATTCAACATGTCTCTCAAATTCCACCTAGCAGTCATAAAAAGGGTAGTAAATGGAGAAGGAAAGGCAACAAGAGACAGAGCCCTTCAATCGGTGACAGATGGAAATACTAAGACTACAGTAGGAAGAATAAAAGTGATTCTCTGGTAACAGTGTGATCATCCATATTTAGTAGGATGCAAGTAAACCATATCCAAATTCTTAGGAATTCTAATTTGTGTAAATTTAATACAGTTTTAAAAATGACAGTTATGGAGACAAATTAAATATTATTAGTAAAAGCAAACAGTGATATGCAGTGATATGCAAGGCACCGTGTTAAATGTTATGATATGAAAATAAAATAGCATTTATGGATCCCAGATAAACTTAGTTCGACTTGAAAGTAATGTCATTAAAGGTGAACTTTAACTTCTTAAAAGTTGCAAGACTAGTAGACAGAACTCTCATATACCCTCCACCCAGGTTTCCCAACTGTTAACAATTTGCTTTGTCATAGTCTCTCCCTGACTGTGTATAGGTGTGTATATTTTTTTCTGAACTGATTGAGAGTAAGTTACAAACAAGCTGAACCGTTATTCCTAAAATACTGCAGTGTGTTACTTCCTTAAAGACAAGGATACTCTCTCTCCTAAAAAGGTGCAAACACCTAAGTCAAGAAAATAACATGGATATAACACTCCCAACAGAGGGTAAATTTTTAAAGTGAGACAGTACACAGAATACAAAAAGGGTTAACATAATTTTTTAAAGTAAAAGAGTAAAGGCATAACACAGCACTATAAATGTAGATTCGTTTATGATCCTGCTGTAAGTGAATACTATTGCATTAATTATTAATTTTCGAGTAACATCCCCTATTAATATGATACATTAGCTATATTAAGACTGATACGTAATTGTGTGTGTAAAGTTGTGGCTAAGTAGAATGTGCATTAAAACATTTTAAAAATCAAAACAATTAATAAAATATAAAGTAGCACCATACTCTTCTGCCTGAATGGAATCTGCAGGGGCTACATAATTGCTAGGAATATAGCCATTCTTTCCTGTAGCAATTGATCTTGCTTCCCACCAGTCTCCTTCCCTGCAACACAGAAAACAACAGTTACCACAAGGTATACTATTGTTCAAGGCATGATCTATTGCAGGATCTGAAGAAGACAAGAGATATTACTTTCGTTTTGTATTTATGCATTCATTTGATCAAGAATCAAACTCAAAGAATACTACTAAAAATAGGTTTTATGAATTAAGAGAATAAGCAAAAGCACAGCTGCATTTCTGCTCCAAACCAAATTAAAATATCACAGTTTAATTTTAGCTATAAGATCACTTTTTTACAAACTCCTTCAACCTGGGACAATCAACCACACTGAATAAAACAATCTCAGAGGTATATCTTTCAAATTACTCAGTTTCAATTGTTTTCTTTTTAAAAGCTTTATTGAGGTGTAATTTGCATATCATAAAATCCTCCCATTTAAGATTTAGTAGATTTAAATATATTCAGAGTTGTGCAACTATTACCACAATCAATTTTAAAACCTTTCCATCACCCCGCAAAGAAACCCATATCCATTAACAGTCACTCTCCACTCCCCTCCCCTCCTGCCCCCACCATTACCAATCACTAATCTGCTTTTTGTGGTTCTTAATCTATGGATATATCTACTGTGGACATTTCATATAAATAGAATCATACAATATATGGTCTTTTTGACTGGCTTCTAATTTTTTCAAGGTTCATTTATATTTCTGCATGTACCAGTAGTTCATTCTTTTTCTTTTTCTTTGTCAAATGCTTTTCTTTTAATAGGCCATAAAATTATAGTTCCTTTTTAGTCACTTTAGGAAAAAAATCAAGATGCCCTAGAACTCCTGTAGCCAAAATACTGTCAATGGGCAATAACAATAAAAATTTAATTATTGGAATAAAGTATATACAAAAATATTATCTTAAATATCCAAATAAAACTAAAAGCAATTTAGAACATGAGAACTATATACAGTTTATACTACATAAGTCTTGACTCTTCCAAAATTAATGTGAAAGTAGTAAATATTATCAGTCTCTAATGAGGAATATATATGGGTTCTACTACTGAAGATTAAAAGTTATGTTTTGCTTACCAGAGAAAAGTACTGAAAATAGTTTATCTAAGCTGAAATTTCATAAATGCTTAAGGTGCATTTGCTTTCTAGAAAATGAAATGAAAATAATCCTTTGGTGATCAAATATTTACAAACTCATACTTGATTTGTAGCTTCCTAGTATATATTCTATACTTTCAGACATACAAACTGAAAACTTTATATTTAATCCTGCCAATCATTCATTAATTCATTCAAACATTTACTGAATATCTTTTAAATTTTATAAAAAGCTGTGCTAGAAAAAGGAGAAAAAAAAAAGTCCTTACCCTCAAGAAATGTACAGTCTAGAGCAGAATCTCTCAACCTTGGCACTATTGACACTTTGGGCCAAATAACTCCGTTGTGGAGGGCAGTCTTGTGCATTGCAAGATGCTGAGCAATATCCCTAGCCTCTATCCACTAGATGACAGTAACATCACCCTGAATTTAACAACCAAAAATGTCTCCAGAGATTGCCAAATATCCCCCTGGGAAATTTTGTCCTAGGCCAAGAACCCTTGTTTAAAGAGTAAGTAAGTGATAAATTATAATTCAAAATTGGGATGGCAGCTATGCTTAAGGTTTGCATATGTTGCTATGTGAATATGTAAGAAAGGCACTTAATCCAGCAGGAGGTGGGGACTGGGCCGCCAGGGAGTGGAAGAATGTCAAGAAAGGCTTCCTTGAGAAAGGATGTCGGAATATACATTCTGAAGGATGTGTTCAGTTGGCCAGATAAAGGGGAAAAAAATGGAGAGATAAAATGTGATATTACAGAAAAAATAAATCATATGTATGAAAGCGTGGAGCAGGTGAGAAACCACAGTGTATTCAGAAAATTCAAGTAATTCAACATGGTTAAGCAGTGGAGTGAGAAACGGGAAGAAGCTTAATGAGTGATGCCTACTATTCCTGTTACTTTTCTTTCTGGTGATGGCAACTGGTAGCTATTGAAGAGTTTTAAAGCAGAGAGACATGAACCTATTTTATGTTCTGGAACAATAACTGGTAGTAAATGGGAATAAGAATGGACTGAAACATGACCGGAAGCAAAGAGACCATAAATACATATATTGAGAAGATACAAAGTGGTTGCTACACCTGCTAACAAAATTATGGCATCTATTTTCCATAGCTGGAACTATTTTCCATAGCTGGAATTTCTGTAGTGGGCTACTAACTGACAACAAGTTTAAGAATCACTTAGGAAAAAAGCAACTTACTTTGGGCAGTTTGGAATTATAGAAGTTCCTTACCTAGCCTTTTTCCTTTTTTTTTTAGAAACTGATCTCTAAATCACCTAGTACTTAAATAGAATTATAAAATTCTTTTTATAAAGATATTTTTTAAGTAATGTTTTTTGAAAGTAATATTACTTGTTTACATATGCTCGCTCGACCTTCATTCTTAAATCTCTACGTTTCATGGCAGAACCACAACAGCACAATTTGTAGATGTAACTTCTGGCTACATGAGTATTTTACCATGTGTCTAATGAAACCAAAGGCATCATCCAACCCAGTGGGCAGAGACCTATGCCTACTACTCTCATCTCTGAATGGTCAGCTAGGTGAGTCGTTTCAGTTGAAAGCAGGTAACAGTCAGTATTTTTCATTCACAACACTTACGTATTGTTAATTATTTGAAATCTTTCACCCTTCTTAAATGAAAGGTCTTCTGTAGTTCTAGCTTCATAATCATATAAGGCCACAAATATAGTAACACCACCTAATGAAGGAAAAAAGACCAAGGTAAATTATATAGGCAAATTAACAAAAAAGAAAAAAAAAAACACTGCCAGCAAAAAAGTTTAAGCATAGTTTTTTTTCATAGTCTCCAGAATCTATTTTTAAAATTTGGAAATATGGGCAGGTGGCATTTTCAAGTTACTAAGATGCTCTCTTAAGACCTTTTATGAAAGTTCTGTACTTCACAAATTCTAAAATTCTACAGACCCAGAGAAACAAATTTAATTTTGATTCATAGTAGCAACATCTCTAGCTTGAAAGACAGTCAATATTCAAATCAGTTATCTGGCAGAAAAAGCATTAACAAGTACTATAAACTACTGTTACTGATGGTCTAAACTTCTTATGAACTATGAGTGAACATTTTGATCTTTGAGACTAATCATTAACAGTAATAACTAGGGTTTTAGTAAGATAATTTATTATATTAACATTCAAATATAAAAACAGCATTTTTTTTCTTAGTAATTAAATTTTATGGCTAATATGAATTACAAATGCCAAAAATAACTGTGTCATACATATACAGCAGCAGTCCCTAATCTTTCTGACACCAGGGACGGGTGCTCCTATGAGAAACTAATGCCTGATTATCTGAGGTGGAGCTGAGCTGCTGGGGAGCGGCTGCAAATACAGATGAAGTTTCACTTGCTTGCCTGCTGCTCACCTCCTGCTGTTCAGCCCAGTTCCTAACAGGCCACTGACTGGTACTGGTCTGTGACCCAGGGGTTGGGGACCCCTGCCTGATATATACCATTGTGTGCTAAAGATTAGCACACTTAAACAGTCAAACTATTATCTACAAACAAAAGAATAAAACAAATTACCTCATTTATTGGGCTCCCCTCCCCCTGCCCCCCTGTTCCAGTCCTATATTAACTACCTATTTGACATCTCTACTTGACTGGTCTAACAAGCTTTTAAAATATATTATAAGTACAAAACAAAGGTGATGATTTTCCTCTTCTAAACTGCTACCCAAATCTTCCCTACCTAAGCAAATGGTACTACTAACCAATTAGGTACTCAACTCAAGCCAAGCGCATGACCAGCACAGTCAGTGCTACCTCTAAAATATCTTGTCTACTTTCTTTTCCATTTCTACTGCTGCAACCTTAATCCAAGTCCTTATTATCTTTCACTGGGACTGCACGGTCTACTGAGAGTAGTAGCCTCCTAATCTGCTTCTGTATCTGCTTCCCTACATATTCTCCACATAGCTGCCAGAATGTTTTTTAAAAAGGAAATTCAATCATGCAAATTTTTTACTGAATTTCCTTCCACAGTCTCTTTCTGGCTTTAAATAAACCCCAAACTTCTTACCAGAATCTACGAGGTCCTGAGTAATCCTGACTCCTTAATCCCACATCATACAATCTTACTACCTTTCCATACTGATCTCCTCACTAGTCCTTAAAAACTGCCAAGTCCAACTTACCTCCTAAACTCTGCATTCGTTATTCTCTCTCTATTAAGCTCTTATCCTAGTTCTGCATATATTTGGGTCATTCTAATTAACCAAATTTCAGCTCAAATGATTTTTTCTCAAGATGCCTTTCCTTGATCATTCAAAGGGCCCTTCACCAAGTTTCTGGTTAGTTCTTTCATAGCATTTAAGAACTATTAATCATACTGTTTAGTTGTTTGTATAATTATTATCCAACCTTCCACTATAATGTAAATTCCATTAGGGCAAAAACTTTGTTTCTCTTGCTTACAACTTTCTATACTTGGCATACAGACACTCCATATTTATTAATAAATGAACACCCACGAACTTACTATTTCACATAAATAAACTGCTTTAGGTAGCTAAAGTATGCCTTTAAGTTTAATATTTACTTTAATCATTTTGGGTTACTATCTTTCCCAAAGAATCCTGAAAATATTTTAAACTTTAGCTGATGACTGAGAAATACCATCACGGCCATTTATTACTAAAGTATTTAGAGTTAGGAAGTTGGAATTAAGATTGTAACTGACTCTGAGGTCTATAACTCCCCAAAGGAACAGTCTAATAGCATCAGTGCATGGCATTGCTCTGGCCTATTCTTGGTCTAGAGGCAAGCAAACTGAAGGGACAAATTTATAGTCCATGCTTATAGAAAAGATTCTTCTTTTGTCCTCATTGATTGTCAATAAGGACATATGTTGCTTAATTTGATGCTGACAACTGTTTGTCAGGTCTAAAGATAAAGTGGACACTCCAAGGGCTATAGGAGAAAGAGTAAAGAAACATGAGTTGTTGATGACATCAAGGAACTACTGAATCAATGAATCCTAGAGCTCATGCTACCCTTTTAAATCAGATGTATTTTGTTATTCAAGGGAAATGCTTCTAGACATCAGATCTTTCTAAAAGAACTCTCTCTTTAAAATTTCTGACTGTTTTTTAAGAGTATTTCTGGCTCCATTAAAAGTTGTCAGCTGTCACTTCTTGCTGTTCTCTGAAAGAATATTATTATATAAATAATAAATGAAGTTCTGGAATAGGCATTAAATCTGGGCTCCCCTGCATATTATCTGTGACTCTGAAAAAAAAATCATTTAAACTTTGACCTTCAATTTTTTTAAAGCAGTAGTACTTAATAGAAAAACTGTATTATCACCACACTGCCATTTAATTAACATTTATTAAGTAATTATTAAAATATTTTAATAGCAGATAGTATTTTACAATCCTAAGAGTAACATTCTTGAGGGTGAGGTATATTTTTTAAAATTTATTTTTCAATTACAGTTGACATACACTATTATATTAGTTTCAGGTGTAAAACAGACATTTATATAGCTCATGAAATGATCACTCTAATAAGTCTAGTACCCATCTGACACCATACATAATTATTACAATATTACTGACTATATTCCCTATGCTGTACTTTATATTATGGTTTAATCTTTATATCCCCAGTACTGGCCACATAATGGGCACTCAATAATTATTTGACAAATGAATTAATGAAATAATTAATGATGTAACTCAATGCATAATTACCATCAGATTATCACCAAATTTCCCAGAACATCCATGTATATGACTTTAATTTTTATTTTAGAGACTTTAATTTTCACATAAACTTATTTTAAGTTGCCCAGTAAGTTATTTCTCTTACAGAAGGCAAACCTTATGTATGTATTGCCCAAGGTCATGTTCTCAAACTGACAACAGAACTGTCCATTTAATCTCACCTGTTAAACCAGCAGGAAATGAACTTGGCACCACTGAGAATGAGGAAGATGCTCCTCCAAAAGGTGTGACCCCTGAGGATCCTCCAAATGGTGTCATGGAGAGACTGTTAAAATTAACAGATGTTCCCTTTGCTGCGGATGTCGGCGTCGTGGCAGTGTGTTCTGCTCCATAATGGGTGAGGCTTGTACTGACAGGTTCTGTAGTGTTTTCTGTCCTATGTTTAATGGCTGGACTTTTGTTCTCTTTACTTTTAATGCAGCCCATTATCAAATCTACAAAAGTAACAAGGCAAATACTTTGAGAAGCAGTTAACATAAAGGACATGTCAAAGGGTGTAATTCAAAAGTTGACTTTAAACATGGCATTTTTCTCCTGAAAAAAAGAAGTAACATTAAACAAAATAAAGGCAAAAAAATCAGACAGCTGAAAATGAAGCTCATTTGTCTTTATTACAATTCTGCTAAAGCATCATTCCAATCATGTCATTCTCTACCTCAACCACTTTAATGGCCCAATGACCACATGCCACAGTGTCTAGGGCCAATCAAGGGCTGTGAAGCCAGAGATCTAAGTTTGAATTTTGGCTTTCTATTTACTAGTGGAGTGGTTCAAGTATGTTGCTGAACCTCTCTGTATCTCAGTTACTTGAAAAGAAGAATAATATCACCTACTTCATAATGTTTTTTATGAGGATTAAGTTCTAGACAAAATCTGGCACGTAGTAGGTACTAGCAAATACTGACTGTAATCCTATGTATACCAGCACTGTGTAACAGAAATATAATCTGAGCCACAATTTAAAATTTTTTAGTAGCCACATTAAAATTAATTTTAGTAATATATTTCATTTAACCCAATACATCTAAAATATTATTTCAACACAGCAATATAAAAGTTTTTAATGAGGTGCTTTATACTGTTTTTTTTTTTTTTTTTTGTATTCTTAAAAATCTGGTACGTATTTAAACTTAAAATATACCTCAATTTGGGCCAGGCACATTTCAAGTATTCCAGAGCTATATGGCTGGTGGCTACCATATGGGACAGTGTAGTTCCACATCTTTTCCCTTACCCTCTAATAGACACATCTCCCCACTGCTTACCAAATACGACGCCAATTCGACTTCTCAACTTCATCTCCTATTATATCCTCAAACTTTTCTCATGTGTGCAAGAAAATAAAAATCCTATTTCCCCAATACCTATACCCTGTATTTTCTTATTTTTGTGGGTTTTTTTTTCCCTCATAAAAGTGCCTCTGTCCACAATACTCTCCTCACATCTCTGCTTGCTAAAATTTATCCACTCACTGATGAGAATCACAAAATACTTTTCCTTTTAGGTTCTCCACATAATTGGTAAAATATATTTTTCCTTAAAACTTGCAGTGTACTTTTGGGAAAATTTTTATATGAGACTCTTATCTTTTTTTTTTTTTTTTTTTTTTTGCTTACTAGCCTAATTCTCGAGCTACCCCCAAATTACAGGCAATGTTATTTCTTAACAGAGTTACTCATCTCTTATACACTGTACAGCCTACCAACATGACATTCATATGTTTACTAACATTACAATATTACTAATAGTACTAATATTGCATTAGCCTATTCACTTTCTGAAGAAGCACTAATGGAGATTTCATGAATTCACTTACTTTTAAAGGTCATTCTCATTTTACAGTTTTTCTTATATGGCATTCAAAAGGAAGAAGGTAAATAATGACTGCCTCAAATTCTAAAAGACTGAATGTTTATAACCTTGGTTGTATAATATTAATTTAAACTGTGGCTGTAAATATTAAAATAGAAACAGTCTCAGAATCTCAGAGTTGGAAAGTTTCCATATCATTCTTAAATGAGGATATTCTCAAGATGTGACGGTTAAGGCCAGCACTGAAACATGACTGGGCTGAAAATCTAAATATCTACTGAAAAAAACACCATGAGACTTAAAAGACAAATGCATAAAAGCTTCTAAAAGTGAAAGAAGAAACAAAATATAAGTTGTTTCACAATCTAGTGTTGGGAAAGTCTTTTAAAGCAGGACTGCCCAACCCCCAGAGCTGGAAACTGCTACTGCACAGCAAGCAGGAGGTGAGTGGTGGGTGAGCCAGCAAAGTTTCATCTGTATTTGCAGCTGCTCCCCAGCACCAGCATCACCACCTCAGTTCCACCACAGGTCATTAGGCATTAGATTCTCATAGGAGCACTGGTCCCTGGTGCCCAAAAGGATGGGGACCACTGTTTTTAAAGCATAATATAAAAGTAGAAATCTTAAAGGAAAAGACTAACAGACACATGATTATTGAACTTCCATGGGGGCAGGGGTAGAGACAAAAACTCTTAAGTGAAGCTAAAGATATGAGAAATGGGGAGGATATCTTTGTACTTGCTCATGCTCTTACTTCCCCTCTCAACACACACAAATGTACACATATGAAAACTGGGTGGCATTCTTAATATATACAACTCTTACACATAAAAAAAAAAGATAGCCCCTCAGAAAAATAGGAACACCTATCAAGAGGCATTTCACAGATAAAATACGAAAGGCCAATTAGTATATGAAGACATGTCCAACCTTCCCACTCTTCTAATAAATGTAAACTTTAAAAGGTACCTTTTTGTTTACCAGATTGGCAAATTCTGACTCAATACTCAAGGTTGAAGAGTGACTTTTAACTAATAATCAAGATATATATCCACAAAACATGTTAAATGCACAAATGTTTTTAAATCCATACGATCTTCAAAATACCTATATCCAAAGTCTAAATATTAATAAAACATTAACAATTACATAGACTTTGAAAGAATAGCAGTTGTATGATGGAGAAAAAATTATGAAAGCCAGTAAGGGTAATTTACTTTAAATTTCATTATAGGCTGATTGAAATATATCAATGCATAACAGGGATTCCTATATTTATTCAGCCTCCCCCCTATTTTCATTCCTAGCTTCTTTAATTCCTCATTTGCATCATTTTCTCCATCCAGGACCCTTGCTTAGGTCTTTTCTCCCTGTAAGACATCACTTCTAACCCTTCCCTTCCTTTAAAAGTCACACCTTTTTTTTTCTTGCCCTATCAGTTTTCCATTACTACTATTCTCTTAACCTGTCCTCCATCTTCTTTTTCTTTATCCAGAGTCTTTAGTCCAACTTTTCACATCCACCCACTTACCCCTTCTAACAGCTCCAGGATAGACCAACATTTTCAGTCCAGTTCCACTAGCACCCCATTATCAACACACAGAAGGCAACATCACTGCTGCCTATATCCTTCAGAAACATTATAAATGTAGGACATGATCACGATTTAAAGTAAACTTCAGGTGCAACGAGTTCAACAGACTTTTATGGGTTGTCTTAGAAACTAACGTCATTTAAAACATTTACATGCAGAAGTCTCTTTTAAGTTCCAAGCTACTAACACAAATATATAGTTACTAACAACATATATTTATTAAGACACTATAAAGGGAACTGAAAATAGCAAGAAATGGTCCCTTTTCTTTAAATAAGGTTATAAATAAGGTTAGGAAACAGGTATAGTATTGTAAAATGTGACTAACAGAAGATATGAGTTTTAGAATAACTATGGTAGTAGGAATTACAGACTGGAAAGAAATAATGGTGGCAGTAAGCAGAGCTGTAAAACTACTGCAATGACCTATGTGAGGAAGGAAAAAAGTAGGAACATTGTGGGGCCAAGATGAAGGGAAAATGAGAGGTACATATTAAATAGAATAATCAAGTTATGATATCAATTGAATATGAGTAGAGGAGATAATGAAGAAAAAGCAATCATTTACTCACTCCCCAGGACTTTACTGAACACTTTAAAAGTAGTTACTATGTGTTAAGGGCTGGATAACCCCAAACTTTCTAGTTTCAATTGAGTGGAACACCATAACTGAGGAAGAGAAGAAACAGGTTTTTCTGGCCCACTGAGTTTAGTTTCAGATGTTAGTTTTAGATGCCTGTGGGGTATCTTGTTAAGTCTAGTAGGGGACTGATGATAAGTCTAAAGCTCAAAAAAAAAAAAAAAAAAAATGAAAACCAGAAAAAGATTAAAACATAAATATTTTCACGGTTTAACCACACCTGTTGGAGATAATAAAACTCACCCAAGGCACAGGTTTGGAGGGGTGTGAAGAATTAACAGAATGTTGCAGCACACCTACATATAAGGGATAGACAAGCAAAGAAATTAGGAAGCAGTAATTCCAGCTGGGAGTACTTTTATAAATATAAAAACACGGTTGGAAAAGATAACCATAAATTTAAAGATAGTGGAATGGGTTACGGAAGAATTCCAACTATATATGTGGCATCTTTTTTTTTCTTAAAAGAAACATGAAGCAAATAGAGCAAAATGTTAATGTGTTAAATGTGAGTAATGACAATTATTTTAGTTTGAAGTATTTTATAATTTAATACACATTTAATAAGAAATAAAACAACACACTGGAAGTAAAGATACAGACTTTCAGGAAGAAAATGGCTAATAAGGCTAAATACCAAAATAAAGTCAAGTGCATTTATATTGATTTATAAGGCAAGCTGATCAGTAATAGGAGCTCACTGATAACTTTAGCAACAGCATTTCTTAGAGTCCTGAAAATAAAAGCTAGATCGCATTAAGTTGAATAATAAATTAATGACTAGAACATGAAAATGTGGAGAATTTTTGGAATGCAATATGTTCACAAATTGGCAACGCACACCTTTTATTAAGACATTTTCTCATTTCTTAGTCTAATTCACTGATCGTCTCCTTCAGTCTTTGTATAATCTAATACAGTAGATGCTTGGTTACTCAATAGTTGTTGCTCTCTCCCTGCTCTGATAAAAGAACCCTGATTTTGTTCACCCTCCTCCCATCTGCCAAGTCCTCCATACAGCCCTAGATAGTATAGTAAGCAATGACAGAATTAAGTCACTCACATGGTCTTATTCCTTTTGTCTATTAACTGTGTAAGCCATCAGCATGGGTTTCTAGGAAGTTTTTCTCACTTGTAAAAAGAAATGCAAGACAGGAATATTCCTATTCTTTCTTAGATGTTATCTGTGATGCCTAAGTCTGAGAGAGCCACTCGAACACTACAAAGCACTCATCTGAAAAGAGAACACCAACATACTGAGAATGGCAGGACTGAGAGTTGAAATCAACTTGGGTTCTTGATGATGTTGCTCAGATATTAACTTATACAACCCTATAATAACCCTAGAACACACTTTGCCTCAGAAATCTTATTATGTGAGATAACAAATACCTACTGTACATAAGCTACTTTTAGTTTGGTTCTCTGTTAATTGCAGCTGAAAAGATTTTAAATAAACTACTTAAATCACATGACAATGGTTATTAAATCCCTTCTCGACATATCAGGATTTGACAGCTTAACAAAAATACAATCTTGCATTGCATAATATTTTAGTCAACAATGAACCACATATGAGACAGTGATCCCATAAGATTATAATGGAGCTGAAAAATTCTGATTACCTAGTGATGTCATAATGTTTTAGCATAATGCATTACTGATGTGTCTGTGGTGATGCTGGTATAAACAAACCTACTGTGCTATCAGTCACATAAAAGTGTAGCACATACAATAAAGTACAGTATATCATAGTTGATAATGATAATAAAGGACTATGTTACTACTGGTTTATGCATTTACTATACTGTACTTTTTATCATTATTTTTGAGAGTACTGTTTCTACTTATTAAAAAAAAAGTTTGCTGTATATAACAGTACATTGTGCTACAGCACATCTTGTATTTATCTTGTCTCTTGAATGCATCACTTTCTCTTGTGCTTACTTTAATCTTGTGTTGTTTTGTACAGTAATATGCTATACAGGTCTATAGTCTAGGACCAATAGGCTACATCACACAGCCTAGGTGTGTGGTGGGGTATACCATCGAGGTGTGCGTAAGTCACTCTACGATGTTTGCAAAACTATAAAATCACATAATGATGAATTTCTCAGAATGTTTCCCTGCCGATTAGTGCTTGACTGTAAATCTCAAATTTCCCTCAATTTATATAACTCTGAGATAGTCATAATATTGTAAAACATACAGCCTATAAAGGTAAAATTAAAATTTTCGGCAAACTATTTCATACTGATATTTGGTGGAACATAATACGCATGAAAATATGCTGACAAGGCTTTAAACTCAATTTGAATATTCCTGCTGCTTTAAGATTTTTTGAGAAATATGAATTTATTTAAAATTAAGAAATATTCTTGCACACTATCAGAAATACTTTCCTACAATGATTTTTTAAACAAAATCAACTATGAGGTATAATTTACATAAAAAACAAAAAAATGCACCCATTTAAAGTGTATGTTTTAATGAGTTTTGGCAAATATCTGTAACTGTGCAACCGATACTATAATCACAATACCGAATATTTTGATCACACCCAAAAGGTATTATTGTAACCTTTTCTCAATGGATCCCAACCCCAGGCCTAGACAACCATTGATCAGTTTTCTGTAACTAAAGATGTATCTTTTCTAAAGTTTCATATAAGTGGAATCATATGTAGTCTTGTGTGTGTGTGTGTGTGTGTGTGTGTGTGTGTGTGTGTGTGTTTTGGCTAAGCAATGTGTATCTGAGACACTTTCATGCTGTTGTATAAACAGATAATTAATTCTTATTGCTAAGTAGAATTCCATCATATGAATATACCATAATTTATTTACTCATTTACTTGTTGACGGCTATCTGGGTTCTTCTAATTTGGGGCTATTATAAATAAAGCAGTTATAAATATTCCTGTACAAGTCTTTGGGTGAGCAGATGTGTGTCTCTCCCACCCCGCAATATCTAGGACTGGAACTGCGTGGTTATATAAAATTAAGTATACCCTTACCATAAGAAGCTGCTAAACTTTTCCATGGTAGCCGTACCATTTTGCATCTCCGCCAGCAATGAATATGAATTGCTGTTGCTCCACATTTTCCACAACAGTTCTAAGTCTTTCTTTTCCCTCTCAGAAACCCATCATATATTTACTTGAGTTTGGGTGCCACCTAAATATGCAGACAACTCTTTTAGGTTTTATTCTTTCTAAAAAAGCTTTCACAACTGCAATCTATCGATATTAAAAGGTAGCTCACAATATAAAATACATATGGCTGACTGGATGTTATACGTATTTATAACATGAGTATAATCAAAATCATTAGAATTGCAAATTAACCACTGATTTCTAGTTCACTGACAGAAATAATGATCAGGAACTAGGTAATTGCCAAACATCTTTATCACTATTTAATTTGTTCAGAAGCTATCAAAAGCATTTCAACAAGCCTGTCCTCTTAAACCCCAAATTATTTCTATACTTAGGTTAGAGTCCATGACAATTTAAGTAAGAGTGCATAGTTACTAAGACACCGTGATGATTCTTTCATGTTTGTAATGTTTCACTTGATCAGTTTCTCACTTGTAAAATCCCATTTAAAAAATTAAGGCATAAATATGCAAAATTCATCCTTATTAGTGCCCAGGTCTGCAAGTTTTGACAAATACAAACAGCTGTGCAACTGCCACTTCGATGAAGATAAAGAACAGTCCCATCACCCCCCAGTGACGTGTCTGTCCATGCACTTTTATAGTCAACCTCTACCCCCAAGCCCAGGCAACCACTTACCTTGTTTTCTGTTCTTATAGTTTCACCAGACACCATACAGTATGTAGCTTTTTGATTTTGGCTTTTTTTCACTAAACATAATGCATCTGAGATCCACCCATGTTTTTACAGGTATTGGTTAATTCCTTCTTCCTCTAAGTAGTATTCTACTATATGCATACACTGCTATTCATTCATTCCTTCCTTCCTTCATTCATTCATTTCCCAGATGAAAGACATGAGTTGTTCTTGGTTTTTGAAAATCACAAATACAGCCACTATGAACTCATACATACAGGTTTTTCTGTGAAGGAAAGTTTTTGTTTCACTTAAATAAATACCCGGGAGTGAAACTGCTGGGTTGTATGAGAAGTATAGGTAGAACTTTATAAGAAACTGCAAAACTTTTCCACAGCAGCTTTAATATTTTACATTCTCATCCAAATCAGAGTTCCAGTTGCTCCACATCTTCAGTTTTTCTTTGTGTGTAGTGGTACTGCTGTGGTTTTAATTTTCATTTCCCTAATGACTAAGCACCTAATATTAAGAATCTTTTCATGTGTTATTTGCTCCCCACATTCACTATGGCAAAGTATACGTTCAAGTCCATTTTTCAATTGAGTTGTTCTATTTATATTCCGGAAACAAGAATACTTACTACTATAATACTATCATGCTCTTTATATATTCTAGAATCAAGTTATCTTTCAGATATATGTATTGTAATATTTTCTCTGTCTAGTGGTTTCCTTTGCATTTTTATAACAGTATCCTTAGACATGATTTTTCATTTTGATGTTCAATCAAGAATATTTTGTTTTATGGTTTGTGCTGTAAATGCCCTATTTCAGAATTCTTCACCAAAGTAGTTTCTCCTATGCTTTCATCTAGAAGATTTAGCGCTTTACATCAGGCCTACTGAGACATTTTAAGTAAATTTTTATATATGTTACAAAATCCAAGGTACAATATTTTCAAACTGGATATACAGTTTAAAAGACTGTCCATCTCTCATTGAATTATCATGGTACCTTTGTCAAAAATCAAGTAATTATATAGTTATAGGCCTATTTCCATACTATTAGTCCTATTGCTGTGTATGTCTATGTTTATGTCAATTATCGCAATGCCTTCATTGCTATAGCTTTACAATAAGTCTTGAAAATTGATAAGTTCTCCAGTCTTTTCATCTTTTTCAAAATTGCTTTGGATACTCTAGAGCAGGAGATCAACAATTTTTTTTCTGGAAAGGGCCAGAGAGTAAACATTTTAAGTTTTGCAGAACAAATAATCTGTCACAAGTACTTGACTCTGCCATTTTAGTGTGAAAGCAGCCAGAAACAATACATAAATGTGTACGTGTGGCACTGTTGCAATAAAACTATTTCCAAAAAAAGGGGGTAGGCCAGATTTGGCAAGTTGTAGTTTGTCAAACCATGCACTAAGGTTTCTGCATTTTCAAATTTTAGACACAATCTATCAATCTCTACACCGAAAAACCTGCTGGGATTTTGACTGGGATGATACTGAATCTATAGATCAATTTGGGAAGAACTGACATCTTGAAAAATATTATCTCCTGATTCATGCATTTAGTACTCCATTTATCTAAGACTTTAAAATTTTCTCTCAGCAATATTTTGTAGTTTTCAGTGTGTAAGTCTTGTTCAATTTTTGTTAAATTTATCTCTAGGTATTGTTTTTTTGAAGCTACTATAAATGGTATTACTTTATTTCTGTTTCCATGTTCATCACTTACATAATATTAATAATGTGTGTGTGTGTGTAACCTGACACTTATACCTTCTTATCTTATGACCCTACTAAATTCACATTTTTAGTTCTAGTAGCTATTCTGTAGGTTCTGCAGGATTTTCTACATTCAAAATCATGTGTACAAATAACAGTTTTACTCTTTCCTTTCAAGTTGAATGTCTCTCTCCACCTTGCCTCACTGCACTGGCTAGCACCTCTAGTACAATGCGGAACAGAAATGATGAAAGAGGACATCTTTGCCTTGTTCCTGTTCTTAAGAAGGGGATACATTCGGTCTATCACCAGTAAGTATACTAGCTATAAGATTTTTTTGTAGCTGACTTTCATCAGGCTAAGAACATTCTCTGTTTGCTGAGAATTTTTATCACCGATGGGTATTAAATTTTGTCAAATACTTTTCTATATCTACTTATATGATCACGAGCTTTTTCCTTCATTCAATTGATATGGCAAATTATACTAATTGATTTTTTTCTTTTTTTCTGGCCTTATGAAAATTAGCTGCTCAAATTTACATTGTACCATTCAATGAGTTTTTTGTTTCAATTATAGTTGGTATACAGTAATGTATGTTTCAGTTTTACAGCACTGATATCTATATAACATACAAGTGACCACTCCACTAAATCTAGTATCCCTCTTCCTCCTTACATATTTATTACATTATTAACTGTTTTCCTTATGCTACACTTCATATCTCCATGTCTATTTTGTAACTATCCATTTACTCTTCTTAATCCCCTTTTCACCATTCCCTCCACCTCCGTCCCATCTACTAGCCCTCAAAATATTCTCTGTATCTATGAGTTTGTTTTGTTATTGTTATTTTGTTCTTTAGATTCTACATGTACATGAAATTATGTGATACGTCTTTCTCTATCCGACCCATTTCATTCAGCACAATACCCTCTAGGTCCATCAAAGCAACCTTTTTCATCTCTTTCCTTTTAGTGTGTGTCTTTTAATCTGAAGTGAGTCTCCTGTAGGCAGCATACGTAGGGGGCTTATTTTCTAATCCATTCAGCCACTATATCTTTTGGTTGGAGCACTCAATTCTTTTTCATTTAGGTACTTGTTGATAGGAATATAGTTATTACCATTCTTTATTCTTGTTTTTGATACATGTTTTC
The DNA here is from genome assembly GCF_014176215.1 of Rousettus aegyptiacus. NCBI lineage: Eukaryota > Metazoa > Chordata > Mammalia > Chiroptera > Pteropodidae > Rousettus > Rousettus aegyptiacus. The sequence goes on along the minus strand of NW_023416287.1, from coordinate 55,188,053 downwards.
TCTTCTTACAGAAGTCTCTCCAACAATTCCTATAATACTGGATTGGTGCTAATAAATTCCTTTAGCTTATTTTTGTCTGGGAAGCTCTTTATCTGTCCTTTGACTCTGATAGCTTTGCTGGATAATTTATTTTTGGTTGTAGATCTTGGGTTTTCATCACATCGAATAATTTGTGTCAAACCCTTCTGTCCTGCATACTTTCTTTTGCAAAATCAGTTGCCCGTCTTATGGGTCTTCCCTTGTAGGTAAAATTAACTGCTTTTCTCTTGCTGCTTTTTGCCTCTCTTTGTATTTAACCTTTGGCATTTTAATGATGATGTGTCTTGGTGTGGGCCTCTTTGGGTTCCTCTTTCTTAGGACTTTCTTGAGCTTCCTGGGGTTGTATGTCTATTTTCTTCACCAGGTGAGGGAAGTTTTCCATCATTATTTCTTCAAATACCTCTTCGACTTTTTTTCCTTCAGGTACCCCTATGACATGAATATTTTTATGTTTAATTGTGTCCCAAAGGCTCCTTAATTATTATAGTCTTGGCTTCTTTTTTCTTGCCATTCTGATTGAGTATCCTTGGCTTTTCCATCCTCTATGTCAGTGGTTCAATCACCTTATCTATTGTGTGGACTCCCTCTAATATACTCTTCATCTCAGATAATGTGTTCTTCGTTTCTGACTGGTTCCCTTTTATAATTTTCACTTCCATTTTTATGTTTCTTTTTTTTATCTCTTCGCTAAAGTTCTGAGTTCATCTACACTTCCCCTATGTTCACTGAGCATCTTTACAATCAGTGGTTTGAACTCTGCATCTGTTAGATTGCTTGACTCCATTATTCCTGGATCTCTGTCCTGTTCTCTCATATGGTTTCTGCTTTGTCTTCCCATTTTGGCTGCCTTTCTGTGTCTGTTTCTATGTACTAAGCAAAGCTTATAAGTCTCCCAGCCTTAGTAGTGTGGCTTTGCGTAGTAGGTGTCCAGTGGTACAGTCCTGAGAGGGGTTCAGCTGCAGGCCAAGTTTAGCCCCAGCCTTAACCACATGTTAAGATTCAGCAAGCAATCCACAGATGCTGTGCATATAGTTGCCTCAAGAGGCCATGTCAAAAAGCAAGGTCAGCTGCCACCAGTGAGAGTCCTGGCACTACTCAGTAAGGAACACCAGACTCGTGGAAGACAGAACTCAATGTGGCTTGGGTGGGGCCATGAATTGGGGGAGGTGGTTTCGGGGAATCCTTTGGGTGGAGTGAGCTCTGCTATGGAGGCACTGAGTCCACACACTGGGAGGGGAGAGGGCTCAACAGAGGAAGAATGGATACTGCCAGCACATTTGCCAGGGAGAGAGCCTTGCCTCTGTCCCTCACTCTGACAACTCAGTGTTCCCCTGTAAGTCCTGGGTGCCCCCCATGCAGCCGACTTGGCACTGGTGCTCAGAGTGAGCAGGTCCGTCACCACAAAAGTTGGCTGGCAGACATGGCCCCTTTAAGAGGCATCTACGGCTGCTGCTGTCATAGCCTCTACCCCACTCAGGTGATGGGGACTGGGCAGCCTTGTGTCTTCTCCCCTTCCTCCCTTTTACCATTGCAGGGTGACTTCTTATTTCTCACCCTAGTTGTAGTGCTTCTGTTCATGTAGATCCCAGGTGACTTTGCTTGCTGTCTGCTCCGTGTTTTGTTACAACTTTGTTGTGGTGGCAAGAGGGATGAACAAAGCTCCTATCATCTCTGCCTGAATAATAACCCCACTATGGCACCTTTATTTTCTTGGAATAAAACCCACTTTGTCATGGTTTATTACCCTTTTTATATATTCCTGAAAGCTAATATTTTGTTTGATATTTTTATGTCTATGGTCAACAGGCATTTTGCTCTTCAATTCTCTTGTAATTTCTTTGTCTGCTTTTGGCATCAGAGTAATTTTGGCCTCATGAAATAAACTGGGAAATGTGCCCTTCCTCCTCTATTGTTTTAGAGTTTAAGACTTGTATTACTTCTTACTTAAATGCTCGAAAGAATTTACCAGTGAAGTTATCGGAGTCCAGAGTTTTCAATTATAAATTTAACATCTTTAACATACAGGGCAACTTATGTTCATATTTTTTATATTACTTTAGTAATTTGTATCTTTCAAGATTTGTCTAATTTGTCCAAATTATTTAATTTATATTAGCATAAATTTGTTCTTAATATTCCTTTATTAATCTAGTTCAGCACCATGACCCTTCAGGGGTTTCTATTAAAAGTCCTGAGTAATCAACTAAAATTTTTCTCTCTAGCTACAAAAAACTCAAATGCCTCCCAGCCCTGTGTGACCTCTCAGGGCCATCAGCTCACATCAACCTGGCTTCTCTTTCCCTAGCTTTATAGTTTCATTCTATTTCCGTACATTCTAGAATACTGCTCTCCCCCAATCCCCGCTTCCAAACAAAACAAAACAAAACAAAAACAAAAGCCAAAAACAAAAACAAAAAAACAAAAAAAAAAAACCCACCTCAAGAGACACTCCTATATAGACTTCTGGCATTATTATTCTACATAGTGTCCTGCTGGAACTTTGTCTTGTAACTTGCTGCAGCTTCCTTAGCCTCCAGGAATTCTGACCTCTGACTCCTCAACTTGTTGAAACCACTGTCCTTTGCTCAAGCTCCCTGTCCCCCTCTCTGCAATTCAAACTGCCTCTAGGCAGAGGCTGGAGTGATTAGGTTGCCATTCAGCTCACCTTCTATGTTTCCCATCTTTCAGGGATCACAGTCCTCCATTTCTGTTGTTCAATAGCTGAAAACAGTTTTCATATATTTTATCCAGATTTTCAGTTTGGGGTTTTTTTTGTTGTGTTAGTTGGTTGGTTGTTTTTGGATGATGTGGGGTGGAGATGGTGAATCCATTATGGCCACTTAAAATGTTCTTAGAAGTTAATCCCTAGAAAAACATTTCATCCCTTGTTTTTTGTTTGATTTTTTTAGAGTCAAAAGGAAAGTTTCTTAGAAAAGGAGTAACACTCCGCACACAGAGTGTGGTCTCCTCTCAGAGGCAGAGAGTGAGAGAGCCTTGGTGGTAATATAAAGTACAGAGGATGTTAACTTCTACATAAATTTATAATTTGGTTGATATAACAGAAAAAGGATGTATTCCTTAATGATCACTTTTAAACAAATTAACATTTCAAGAGTTTTACTGTATGTAATCAGTTAAAGTACTCTATGGCATTTTTAATTTCAAGAAAAAAATTTTAAAAAAGAAAATAATTTTTAAAGTATTATTTTCAGGAGGTCCAAGATGGCAGTGGCATTGGAGGATGCTGAATTCCCCCACTCCCATGAGCAAACTTAAATACACATGTATATGGAAAGCAACCACTCCTGCAAGACAAATGAAGACTGAAGGAACAGCTTCTGAACAAGAAACAGGTAAAATAGCCTCAACGGAGAAGGCTGGGAAACCACGGGAGCTCTCTAGGAGTTGCAGGAACTAACTGGGCCAGAGAAGCAGGTAAGCCCCATTGTTTACGATTCCCTTCACTTCCATAAGGCAGGTGAGAGAGCTTTATCCTGATGCTTTCGGCCTACCTGCAAGATCACCTCAGCATTCCCAGCTACACTGCTGGAGCCTTTTGCCTCCTGACAAAGGGAGCAAACAGGAACAATGGGGGTGGCACCTGACCTCCTTGTTAGGGACCACTCCAGTCCCACAGGCCAGTGCCATAGGTACCATAAGCACCTGCCCTGCCCCATATGGCTTCCCAAAACTACACAGCACTCAAAGCCTACACACAGGTTGCTTCAACATAAGACCACCTTCTGTACAAAAGAGACTATATAAAGACTAGGGAGCCAGGAGAACTCTCCAGGGACCAAAAGAATTCTCCAGGGTTGGGGTGCTTGTGAGCACCATTGTTTACATCCCCTTCCACTGCCAAAGGGTGGACGGAGGCTCTATCCAATTGCTCTGGCTTACTTGCAAGGTGGCTGGCAGTATGTTCCCAGACACATGGCCTGAGTCCATTTCAGTTCAAAACAAAAGGAGCAAGCAGGATCAACAGAGAATTACTACATATACCTTGCCTTCCTACCTGGAGCCACCCCGGGTGGGTAAATCAGTGTCCCAGGAAGCCTCACTCAATTCCTATTGACCTGCCAAAACCACTTGGCATATACAGCCTGCACAGAGGCCACTTCTACATAAGGCCATTTTCTCAAGACTGGGAGAGATACTTATTTTACCTAATTCATAAAAACAAACACAGAAAGTTAAACAAAATGAATATCTCTCAAATGAAGGAATACAAATATCTCCAGAAAAAAAAAAAACCCTAAAGAAACAAAGATAAGTAATTTGCCTAATAAAGAATTCAAAGTAAAGGTCATTAAGAATGCTCACTAAACTTCAGAGTGGAACAGAGAAACTTAGGGAGAACTTCAACAAAGAGTTATAAAGTATAATAATAATAATAATAATAATAATAATAATAATAATAAAAACACCAAGCAGACATGAAGAATACAACTGAAACAGGAAGCACGTTAGAAGGAATCACCATCAGATTAGCTAATAAAGAAGAATGGAAGACTAACTAGTGTAAATCAACCAGTAAGAACAGAAAAAATAAATAAATTTTAATAAACAAGGATAGTTTAAGGCCGGGGTCCACAACCTCCGGGATGTGGACTGGTACCAGTCCATGGTCTGTTAGGAACCAGGTTGTACAGCAGGAGGTGAGTGGTGGGCAGGAGGGCAAGCGAAGCTTCATCTGTGTTTGTAGTTGCTCCCCAGCGCTAGCATCACCGCCTCAGCTCCATCTCAGATCATTGGGCATTAGATTCTCATAGGAGCACTGGGTCCCTGGTACCAAAAAGATCGGGGAACCACTGGTAAGGAACCTCTGGGATAACATCAAGCACTCAAACATTCATATTATAGGGATCCCAAAAGGAGAAGAAAGAGAGAAAGAAACAGAAACTTTATAAGGTGAACCCAAAGAGACCCACACCAAGGCACGATGTAACTAAAATGGCAAAGGTTAAACAATCTTGAAGGAAGCAAGGGGAAAAATGAACTGCATACAAGAGAATTCCATATGACTATCAGCTGATTTCTCGGCAGCAACTTAATATGCCAGAAACTGCAGAATACACATTTTTTCAAGTGTACATGGAACACCCAGGATAGATCACATATTGGTCACAAAACAAGCCTCAATAAATTCAAGAAGATTAAAATCATATCAAGCATCTTTTCTGGCCACAATGTCACGAAACTAGAAATCAACTATAGGAAAAAACACAAACACATGGAGACTAAACAATACGCTACTGAACCACCAGTAGAAAAGAGGAAATCAAAAAGGAAATCAAAATCTATCCTGAAACAAATGAAAACGAAAGGACAACTTTTCAAAATACGGGATGCAGCAAAAGCAGTTCTAAGCGGGACATTCATAGCTATACACAACTACCTCAAGAAACAGGAAAAATCCCTAATAAACAATCTTACTCTACAACTAAAGAAACTATAAAAAGAACAAACAATACCCAAAGTAAAGAGAAAAAAGGATATAACCAAGATAAGAGTGGAAATAAACAAAACAGAAATTAAGAAAACAAAAGAAAAGGACGTGGTTCCATAGTGTAGCGGTCAGCATGTCTGCTTTACATGCAGAAGGTCCTGGCTTCACACTCCAGTGGAACCATGGTCCATGGTCTACAGCCATGCCACCCTGAACAAGCCCCATGTCTGATCTCAGAAGCTAAGCAGGGCTGCGCCTGTTAGTACTTGGATGGGAGACCACCTAGGAAGACCAGGTGCTGTAGGCATAAATAATAACAACAACAATAATAATAAACAGAAAAGATCACTAAAACTAAGAGCTGATTCTTTGAAAAGATAAAAATGACAAACCTTTAGCCAAACTCATCAAGAAAAAACAGAGCCTAAATAAATAAAATTGTCAATGAAAGAGAAGTTATAACCAACACCACAGAAATACAAAGTAATACTATGAACAATTATATGCCAACAAATTTGACAATCTAGGAGAAACAGATAAATTTCTAGAAGTATATAACCATCAGACTGAATCAGGAAGGAATACAAAATCTAAACAAATCAATTACTAGCAATGAAATTAAAGCAGTAATCAAACTCCCAAGAAACAAAGTCTGGGATCAGATGGCTTCACAGGTGAATTCTACCAAACAAAGAATTAATAACTATTCTTTTCAAACTATTTCGAAAAAATTAAAGAGGAAAGAATGCTGCCAAAGTCGTTCTATGAAGCCAGAATTATCCTGATATCAGAATCACACACAGACATTACAAGAAAAGAAAATTACAGGCCAATATCCTTGATGAACATAGATGTAAACTATCTCAATGAAATATTAACAAACCAGATTCAATAACACATTAAAAGTATTATACACCATGACCAAGTGGGATTCACCCCAAGGATGGAAGGATGGTTCAACATCCCTAAATCAGTGTGAAACATCACATTAACAAAATAAATAAAAGCCATATGACCATCTTAATAGATGCAGAAAAAGCATGACAAAATTCAACATCCTTTTATGATTAAAACTCACAACCAAGGATATAAAGTACAGCATAGAGAATATAGTCAATAATGTAGTAACTATATAATGTCAGGTAGGTACTAGACTAATCAGGGGGATCACTCTGTAAATTATATAAATGTCTAACCACTATTCTGTACACCTGAAACTAATATAAAATAATATTCGATGTCAACTCTAATTGAAAAAAAAACTCACAATGAAGTAGGTACAGAAAGAACATTATCTTAACATAATATAGGTTATATAAGAAAAACCCAGGACTAATATCAAAATGGTGAAAAGCTGCCAGCTTGTTCTCTAAGATCAGGGACAAGACAAAAATGCTTGCTATCACCACTTCTATTCAACGTAGTATTGGAAGTCCTAGCCATAGCAATCAGACAGCCCCCTCCCTCGCCAAAAAAAAAAAAAAAAAAAAAAAAAAAAGACAAAGAAATAAAAGGCATCCAGATCAGAGAGGAATAAGTAAAACTAAAACTATCATTATTTGCATATGACAAGATACTATGCATAAGAAACCCTAAAGACGCCACCAAAAAACTATTACAATCAATAAACAAATTCAGTAAAGTTGCAAGATACGGAATCAATATATAGAAAAATCTGTTGTTTCTAATACATCAACAGCAAATGATCAGAAAAGTTAAGGAAAAAAATCCCATTTACAATGGTATCAGAAAGCAAAAAATACCTAGGAATAAATTTAACCAGAGAGGTGAAAGACCTGTACTCTGAAAACTGTAACATACTGAAGACACAAATAAATGGAATACTTTGCACATGAATTGGAAGACTACATTTTTAAAAAATGTCCTAATACCTAAAACAATATACAAATTCAATGCAAACTCTATTAAAATACCAACGGCAATCTTCTTAAGAGTTAGAATCACTTTTAAGAATAATCCTAAAATTTATATGGAACCACAAAAGACACTGAACAGCCAAAAAAGTTTTGAGAAAGAATATGCTTCCTGTTATCAAACTATACTATAAAACTACAGTAAACACAACAGTATGGTACTGACATAAAAACATATATAAACCAATGGAATAAAACAGCACCCAAATAAACCCTCGCTTATACATAGTCAATCTACAACAAAGGAGGCAAGGATGTAAAATCAGGAAAAGATAGTCCCTTTCGGTAAGTGGTGTCGGAAAACTAGATAGATACATACTTACCAAAAAAGAAAAAGAAACTAGACTATTTTCTTACACCATATGCAAAAATAAACTTAAAATAAAGATATATATAAGACCTGAAACCATAAAACACCTAGAAGAAAACAGAGGCAGTAAACTCTGACACTGATGTTAGTAGTATTTTTTTCTGATATATCACCTTGTGCAAGGGAAACAAAAGAAAAAATAAAGAAATAGAACTACATCAAACAAAAAAGTGTTTGCACTGCCAAAGAAACCAACAAAACAAAAAGCCAATCTATTGAATGGGAAAAGATAACCAGTAATGATATATTCAATAAGGGGTTACTATTCAAAATAAAGAACTCATACAAGTTCTCACACACACACACACACACACACACACACCTAATTAATCTGAATAAACATTTCTCCAAGGATATACAAATAGCCAACAGATATATGAAAAGATGCTCAACATCACTAGTCATCAGGGAACTGCAAATTAAAACCATAATGAGATTATCACCTCACACAGGTCAGGATGGCGATCATCAATAAATCAACAAATAACAATTGCTGGCAAGGATGTGAACAAAAAGGAACCCTCACACACTGTTGGTGGGATTGCACATTAGTGCAGCCACGTATGGAAAACAGTATGGAGATCCTCTGAAAAAATAAAAATTGAGTTCCCATATGACCCAGCAATTCTTCTGGTATTTATCTGAAGAAAACAAAATTATTAATTTGAAAAGACATATTTACCCCTATGTTCACTGCATTACTAGTAACAGCCAAGACACAGAAGCAACTTAGATGTCCATCAATAGACGAATGGATAGAGATGAATATTATGCAGCAATAAAAAAGAATGAAATATTTACATTTGCAACAACATGGATGAATCTAAACTCTAGAGGATATTATGCTAAGTGAAATAAATCAGATAAAAGACAAATATTATATGATTTCACTTATAAGTGGAATCTTAAAAAACAAACGATTAAAACAAGCTAATGGTTGCCAGAGGGGAGGAGCTGTGGGGATAGGAAAAAAGGTAAATAAAAAATAAAGTTATCGAGTTGGCTTCATAGTGTAGCGCTTAGCACATCTGCTTTACACACAGAAGGTCCTGGGTTTGCACCCCAGGTGGTGCCACGAACCATACTCCAGGGACGCCGGGCTCCCAGGCTCTGGGTGCACCAGATCCCAGGTGCAAGCTGTGAGCATGTGGGAGGAGATGCCCTGCCTTCAGAGATCCAGTTCTTAAGGGGAAACGGCAGCATCCATTGGTCAGGGGTGGAGGGGAATTAAAGAGGAGGAAATAAACAATAAAGTATCATTTCTTTATGTACCTGCTTGGTTAAGTATAAAATTTATACTCAGCATTAGTTAGGCCATGTTGGACTCAAGAAGGGGTTTTATTCTAATGATAAAAATGGTAATAGGGAAGAGGCAAGAATACTCTAAAAATCAAAAACTACAGAACAATCTGATCATACAGATTAATCCCAAAAAAGGTGATATTTAAATTTGAATGTGGGTCTTGATACTAGGTAATTATTGCTTTATTGCTAGGAGTTTATTGGTTCCTCACTATAATGTGGATTCAGTATCTCTATTTCTGTACTGGTCTTGATGATTTAACCAGTTACTCACTACTGGGATGGTTCTTTCTGACCTCATAACTTCTACTTATTTATAATTTTGATTTACTTATGTTCTATTCCAGTTTACTTCAATCTCCCACAGCCACTACTTGATTCATCTATTTCTGAGTTTGCACTGGCATGGACAAGAATAAAAAGCAAAAGAATATAAATTGCTATCTAACTGCTCTAACTTGCTCACCAGTTATGGTTTGGCCATCAGGTGTTCATCCCATGGTCTCCTTAAGAGACTATGGGCCTACAAGGTACCATGCTAACTAGTCTGTTTAGCATTAGCTCTTGCTTTAATAGCTAGTGTAGATAATACACACTTTAGCAAAATGTACTAAAAATGAAAAGCTTTCAAATTGAAACAAATTTCTCTATTAGATTTTTTTAATTCTATGAGTCAAGAGATTGAGATTAAATTTTAGTGCTGATCTAGCCCCACTCAGTCACCTGCCATTACCAGAGGGTAGAGTCAGGTTAATACATGCAAAGTTTAACTTTGATTCCTCATCACACCTGAACTACTTTTTCACTTTTACTGGATAATGAGCAAGAGAAGGTAGAGTGGAACTAAAAATATCAACAGAGCTTTGCTGATGGGGCAACGAGTCCTCAGGAGCAGAGAAGTAAAATGGCCCCATCACTATTTCTTACATGGTTGTCTTGTTACCCCGCAAAAGAACGTAAATTATTGTACTTGAAAACCTAGACCATTACATTTGCTTTTCTTTCAAAATCTTGTAAGAAATAAAGGAGTAATAAGGTAGTGACAAGAAGAATATCAGGTATTTAAGACAGGCATTCTCTTTTCAAACCTCTGGCCTTTCATAATCCTGTCTATTTCATCTTTCCTATTTCTTTTTCTACATATCATACTTTACAAAAATTTATTCCAACTTTCCTATGTTTCTCATATTTGCCTATAATCTCAATTTTGATTTTTCATCTTGCTTCCTGCTTCTATTACATTAAAAGTGCCCATTATGATCCCCAAATTAGTTCCAAATGCTAAGTCCAATAGTCAATTTTCAGCCTTCATCTTACTTGACCTGTCAGCCACATTCAACACAGGGATCAATCCTTTTTCCTTAAAATGCTTTCTCTACCTGGTTCTAGAACATACTCTATTAGTTTTCCCCATCTTACTGGCTGCTCCCTTCCCAGTCTCCTTTGCTAGTTTCTCCTCACCTCATTGACAAATAAAAACAGTGCTGTAGGAAGGACTTCTTCATCTACACTCATTCCTTTGTATCACCCAGGCTTATTACCTTTAAATACCATTTATACAACAATGATTACCAAATTTATATCTTTATGAACTTCTAGCCTTCTCACCTGAATTCTAGATTAGTTTTTTAAAAATGTCTTCAATACACACACACTTAGATGACTCATAGTACTGAATTATTTCAGTAGCCGAAATGGTCTCCCTTGTTCCTGCCTTTGCACCCCTTACTGGCTTTTCTCAAAATATCAGTTATCCTTTTAAAACATAAATCATTTCATAATTTGCCCAAAGATTTCCTGCTGCACTCACAGCACTTACAATGGTCTTCAAGATCCTGCTATGTAGCCCCTATTATTTCTCTAATCTCATTTCCTACTACTGTGTCCTTATTTGCCCCACTTTTGCCAAACGGCCTTCTTATTAGCCTTCAGACAAGCCAAGCATACTCCCATCTCTGGCCACTACATGTTCTTCTCTCTGCCTAGAAAGCTCTTCTGTCAGATACCTGCATGGCTCATCCTCCCAGCTTCTTTAGATCTTTGTGCTACTATATCATTTTCTCAATGAGACCTTCTCTGACCACCCTGCATAAAGCAGCAATACAACATTCCAAGAGCACTGCCTATTCCCCTTGAATCTTCTTTGACTTTTCTTGATATATTTATCATTATATAAAACATAAGGAATGAGAGCACAGACTGTTTTGTTATGTTTACCCGATGTACAACATGGTGGTTAAGAACACAGACTTTAGAGACAATGTCTGGATTCAAAGTCTGTATCAATCACTTAAGAGCTGCATGAGCTTTGTCAACTTACTCAACCTTTGTGTGCCTGTTTCCTCAACTGGTAAATGGTACTAAAAGTAAGATTCAAAAGAGTTATCATGAGACTTGAAATAAAATAAAATTTTAAAAAAGCTGTTGTGAGAATTAAATGAGTTAATATATGTAATATACTTAAAACAGTGCCTAGCATATGTTAATCCCTAATGTTTGCTATGATGGTAATGACTTGGATGATAGTGATGGCTCTTCTTTCCAGAATGTAAAAATGGGCAAGGTATTATTTTCCAATTTTATTAAAGTGTAACACATAAGCAGAAAAGTAAATGTAACAAATGTACAGCTCAACAAACTAGCACAAAGTGAACAACAATGTACTCATCACCCAGATCAAGAAACAAACTCCCAGCAACCATTCCACTGGAAATATACCCTGCAGTAGATTGGGGGCTCACACGGTATGCACCAGTAAATAATTTTTCAGGGAGGCTGTGCTAGTTTATACTCCCATAAAAGAGTATGAGAATTACCACTGCTTCGTATCTTCACCAATAGCTGGAATTTTCCATCTTTTTAAATTTATCTGTTCTGGTGGATATATGGTAGTCTCTCATTGTGATTTCAATTTTATGTTCATAATTACTAATGAAGTGAGCACCTTTACACATTTACTAGCTATTCTCTTTTGTAAAATGTCTGTTCAAGATACTTATTCATTTTTTTCAAAGGGCTGCTTGTCTCTTTCTCATTAATCTATAATGCATTTTCTCTACTTTCTAAATGTCGGAGTAGGATTTTCACCCCTCTCAATCCTGTATCCCCAGAACCAAGAACAGAACTTGGAACATAATAAGCTTCAATAACTACTTTTTAAATAAATGAATGCTTTCTCTGTTTTTCTTCTGATCCTACAATTCTGCCTCATAACCTGACAACATATGTGATTCTCAGTCTCCAATCCAATCCAAGGAGGTTCTAACATGTTGACGTCCTAATAATCTTTATAAAGTAGAACTCTTGTCTATAATACTCTCCAGGGTAAATCTTCCAATGGCTTCCTACTACTAAGAGAATAAAATCCCAATTTCTTAACTTGGCATTTTAGGTTAACGTCCCCAACTTATTTTCCCAGCCTGCTTTCCCTCTTACCTGCTAATCTTCTATAATAGCAGTCCTCAACCTTTTTGGCACCAGGGACCAGTGCTCCTATGAGAATCTAATGCCTGATGATCTGAGGTGGGGGCTGAAGACGGTGATGCTAGTGCTGGGGAGTGGCTACAAATATAGATGAAGCTTTACGTGCTTACCCACCCTGCCACTCACCTCCTGCTGTACAGCCTGGCTCCTAACAGGCCACAGACCAGTACCAGTACTTTAGAACAAGGGCTGGGGACCCCTGTTGTAAAATACAAATTTGGGGTTGGGGAAGACAAGCCAATTAGACACTAACTACACAAATCAGGGGACAGAGATTGTCTCTTAGGCAGAGATAATAGGATGTTCAAAAGCCCAGACAGGCAAGAGCAAGATGGGCTTTTAAACCACAAGTATTCTGCATTAAAGTACAACATGAAAGAGTAAGAAGAGGAAATATGAGGCTAGAATAGATAGAAACAGAGAACAGAGCCTATGCCATAAGGATCTTATATCTCCTCCTATTTAACACAAATTGCTATAGTTGTACGGCATTCATTTAATTTTTGTTGAAAGAATAAATCGCTGAATTGTAACTTGATTCTAACTAATACTGTCCAACAACATGCCTAACATTTTTTATCTCCCCGAAGGGCCAAGCATAGCAAAAGTTCTAGAAATATGTGTAGGTTTTCCGACCATCTCCTAAATTATCAATTCCTTAAGCAGATAAAAGTTTTTCAACTTTATATCACATGGTCATATCAGATTTACCGTATACAGTATCAGGACCTGCTTTGTATATTTAGTAGAACTGGAACAAATTTGAAATAATTTTTTAAATGCAACTGGCTCAATCATTAACAGATACTTTACATTGTACAGTGTGTTAGAGGTATTTTGTTTTAAGAATATTCTATACTTTGACGGTGCTTGGTTTCCAAAGTACTTTATTATTTAATTTGATCCCAAAATAATCTTAATGTTAGCAGAAAAAGAATAGGGATAATGTCTACATAGTAAAGAATCTGAAGCCTGGGGAAGTTAAGACACTTGCTCAAGGAGATGAGGCTAAAAGTGAGCACAACTAAGGAGCTAGGTCTTCTGAGCTCTATGCTGCATTATTTCCATGATCCTTAGAGTCTGTACGGAAGAACTGTGTGTAACAATTTTTGTTCTTTGATAAGTTACTAAATATTAAGCCTTCAGAAAATGTTACAACATAACATTATTGGCAGCTGGCTTCACTGCTCTACCTACAACACAAACCTAACTGAAAACAGTATTCCATCCCTTCTCCACCCTGACCATGTTGCCTTATCAGTACAGTGATTCAAAATTCTCAGATGATTTAACATACTTTTGAACTCTTAAAAAAAGCATGTAAATGTACATTATTTCTATAAACTAACTAGCAAGCTAATTAATTATGACATTATATGCTGTATCCAGCAGGGGAGAAAAGGCCCGAGTTTGGCCATCTTGCCCAGATGGCTCCAACTTAGAACTAAGAATTTTAAATCTTTAAGAAATTATAGAGAAATATATTCATAGACTTAATATCATAAGATATGAAATGATCAGTCTTCATAGGTCATGGTACTTTACAGCCGATTCGTCTCTCATTTTAATTTTTAAATCCCCTCCCTTTAGCATAAAGCACAAAGGACAGGCAGGACTATGAGAGAATAGAAAATACAGAGCAGAGAGGAGGAAACCACAGACTACTAAAGGGCGTGCACTTTGTCTTATAAAAGCAAACAAAGAACTTAATTTTCCAAGAGTCAGAGGAGAATAGAAAATATGAGCAATGGAAAAGGGAGCTTGCAGGGCTCACTGGTAGTAATTTTCTGCCATCGTTTTCTCCCTCTCTCCCTCTCTCCCTTCCTCCTTTTCTCTTGCATTTTCAATAAACAAGCAATTGACCTTGAAAAAGTAAGCCAACTCATTCTAAATCCCTGGCGGTTCCTCACGGTTTTTTCAATGAAATCTGGCCATTGAAGAACCTAATGTAAAAAATATACAAAGAATTATAAAGAATACTTAAAGTTTATTGTTAGGAATTATAATTTTAAAAAATCACTTACAGACTAATATAAAACCCAATGACTTTAAAAAATATTAAATTCAACATAGGACAGTTCTGAATTATGAAGATCCCAGGTAAAAGTTAATCATGTGTGGCCATTTTGGGCAATTATTAAAAACAGTTTGTTGATAGGAAGGCACTTATAAAATATTAGGCCTCTAAGAATTCAGTCAACTCAAAAAAATAAACTGATTTTATACCTACCTTAAGAATTTTTGTCCTCAGATTTTCACAATTTATCAAGATTTTTGAGCTGAAAATTGTTGTAATTACTTTCAAGTCCTTATGTCAATTAAATGTTCCTCTGACACTGTATAGGTTCTTTTATAGTTGGAGTTTCATACCTTAAAACATACCATGCACGTACTTCTACAATAATGGAAATATCCCTTGTTTTTTTTTTTTTATTTTTATCTCTTTAAGACTAAAAAGCAGGAAAAAAAGATATATACACATTTTTAGAAACTTCAGTTTATAAAACTGACGTGAAGCTCTTTGATTTTTCCCAAATTCTTGTGGTATTTACTTTATTTCCACCATGCTTTTGCTGTTACAATACCTTGAGTTTCAATATAAGTTTTAGTCAATAGATATAAAAGTTTAATTGGTATATGTCAAATACACAACTGTAAACATGAAATTAATGCAGAACATCTGGGGAGAGGGAGCTTTGGCAATAGGAGCAACATGCAAGAAACAGGTGTGTTTCAAAAACCAAAATAAGTCATATGATGGGAAGCATGGCTAGAAATGAGTTTAGGGAAGCAAGGCAAGAAGTAAATCAGTTTAATCTGTTACAGCTCATAGAGACTAGCAACCATTTTGATCTCTGATACATTCCAGTGCAGGTATTGCATTGTTAAACTACTAGCCTTTTCTCAGGAATCAGCAGCTGTATCCTTGCCTCTCATACTGAAGCTAGTTTAGTTATAGCAGTAAAAAATAAGTTTTGATTGCTATCCAAAAATTTAATTGTAACTTATGCATATTATATCTAAAATCTATTTTTTTCAGTTATGAAAAATTTTATTTTGAAATAATTTTAGATGTACAAAAGAGTTATAACCACTCTCTTTTTATAAACACTGGTTATTTTGCTGCCTAATATCTTTTCTCAAGCAAGATGTTATATTATTACGTGAAGTAAATAGCTGATTTTGGTTGTTAGTTTAATGGTTTTAAAATGGCTGCTTCGAAATGTTAATTGACAAATATGTCAAAAGATATTTTAATTTTTAAGAAAATTGTGTCCTGACATCAATAATAAAAAAGCTATGGTTTTGGCATACATTAGCTACTTAAATGTTTATTATTCAATTTTCTTAGCTTTTGTGTCATTTAAAATCAATGCCAATATAATTCTCTGGATATCCACTATGTAAAAAGACATATTAAGTATCAATTTTGCCTGTAAATAGGCCTATTTTTCTTCTAAAAATAAGTCTACAGAATAATGGTAATGATACAACAAATGGCAAAGACAAAGCAATACTTTCTAGCAATTTATTGGAAAAAAGCACGATTTTATTTTAAATTAATGGAAAAAGTCTCTCTGATCTAAAATATCAACTTATTAGATATCTACAGGCTTTCTCTTCCAGATACAAAGTGTGAAAATGAAAGATAAGTTCTTGTTTTGTCAAAATATCCACTCACTACAGGAAGCTCTTTTAGTGGGTACAGTTATCTACAGGGCATTCAGTGGAACACTTTATAGGAATCTCAAATTTACCATGTCCAAAAGGGGACATTGTCATCCTTCCCATCAAAATCTACTCTTCCTTCTCTGTCACCCATGTCTCAGTGAATGGTAGGTAAGTACAGTGCTTCCCACCCACCCTGCTGCCTTAATCAGAAACCTAAGAGTCATTCTTAATTCACACCTCTCCCATGTCCCATATATTTAGTCACCAAGACCTGATCATACTACCCTGTAATCTCCAAAATCTTTCCACTTCTTTCTCTACTAATTACTACCTCCCTTAGCTACTAATCATTTATTGCCTGTATTACAAAAAAAATAGTAATAAAAAATAAAAAAATTTTCTTAACTGACCTCTACACAGCTATTGCTACAGTTTCTCCAGTCTTTCCTGGCTGTAGTGTGAAGAATGTTGTGCTTTTTAAAAAGAAAATCTGATTAGGAGCCTTCAATGGCCCAGCCCCCTCTTGCTCCCAATATTAAGTCCAAACTCTTTTAATATGAAATAGAAGGCCCTGCATAATTTGTTTTATTTCCCTCTTGGTTCGTTTCTTTCCATTGATCTCCTTGCATACTATGCTCCCTGCATACTGAATTTCTTTTAGATGCTCAAATGCATCACGTTCTTTACATAGTTAGCCCGGAAGACATTCTGTAACATTCACAACTATAAGAATATCATTAATAACCCTCCTTATCATGATTTGGTATTTTCAAATTAGTCTGCTTGCTAAGATTTATTTGTAACCTCCCAAATCAATACTCACACCATTTTTGCAGTTGCCAGACCCACACATTTCCAGCTCAGGTCAAACAAGTCTCTCATACTGTAAACAAGTGTCCTTTCACAATCAATCTAGTGCCTTTTTCTTTTTTTGCATTTTTGTGCCTTTTTATTGATGGTGTCACTGTTAAAAATGGTCCCCAGGTATTAGTGCTAAAGGGCTGTCTAGGGTTCCTAAGGCCTTTCAGAGAATATACATGTTAGATTAGACAAGCTCTATTCAGACATGAGTTATAGTGTTAACTCAGTATTAATGAGTTAACAATATAAATTAAATAAGGCGTCTTTAAATAGAAGCACACATAAAACAAGATTATGTATTAGTCAACAAAAATGTAACCAGAGGCTCGCAGAAACATAATTTTGTCATTTCTCTAGGAGCAATAGCACAGTATTCACTAATTCAGTGTTCATGGTGACTTTCTAGAACATAACTACTGTAAATAATGAGGATCAACTGTCTATGACTATTTCGATAATATATTTTTCTAAGTCAAAAGTGTGCTTTTTAAAAATTGTGATACATAATGTCGAACTTCCCTCTAATAATGAATTTTTAAAGAAAAAATCTAAAACGTACTTATTAAATGTTTTTTAGACTAGCCTTTTTATTTTAAAATTAAATCTTTAAATGAATTAATAAAGTCCCTGACGATTTCTATACCACTTTTGCATTTTAAGTGAATTAAAATTCATTCAAATGAATTGTTAAATGATATTGTATTGCCCCAGATGGAAAGTCCTGAATTTGCTAACCAGGTACTTAATTATTACTAAAACAAAAATCAATAATGTGAGCAAATTTAGAACATGCAGTTATGACATTCATATTTTCTGTATCTAATATTGTACACATTCACTATATTTCAAAATGTTTTGATGAATTAGTAAAGCAAATAACTAAACACAAGGTAATATGCCAACAAGCAGTCTGATTAAGCATGTAGGGTAAAATAAGTAATGAACTGAGTTATAATCTAGTAAAAATAATACATTTCCTTAATTAGATGATGATAACTAAAGAAACAACAGCTAACACTTACTGAACAGTTACAATGGTATAGCCACTGTATTTTAGCGCTTAAAACAGATTATCTCATTTAATTTTCAAAAAATTCTAAAAAGCAATTACTGTTACTGTCCTCATTACAGGCATAGAACCTGATACACAGAAGGTTAAGTAACTTGTTCAAGGTCATACAATGAGGGAAGCAGTTAAGACTCCAGAGCGCCAATGGTTTACTACTGTGTCCAACTGAACATATTTAAAGTTTCAAGGTATTTATTAAAAATGAAGATTCCTGGCTCTAAGTCCAAGTTTACTGAATTAGAATTTCTGGAGGTAGAACTTAGGAGACTATATTTTAATAGACATCCCAGGTGATGAGCAGTCACAATGAACTTTAAGAGCCCCCACTTTAAGTATATGATTGACCCCTTATTCCTATGCTCAAAGCACACCTACTGACTATAACTGGAAAGCATCTTGCCTTCTCCATCTTTTCTGTGTCTTTGTTCATATTATCAGCTCCCTCTGGAATGTCCATTTATCCTACAAACCCTACTCAAATTCCACCTCAGTCCTTTCCTGTATGTGTATTTTTCTCTCTTCTCTTGATCTGCCAATGAACTTTAAACCTCGAATACAATATATCTCTTAGGCTATCTAAAGAAGCAGTACACTTAATTGAAAAGCAGGAGACTACAGTTTACTTTTTATTTCCTAAAAAGCTTAATTAACATGGTGCCTTGCCTGGAGTAGATGTGATTTTTTTTTTTTAAAGTTGAATTAAAGAATTGCATTACAGATCCTTTTCTCCATCAATGTTTAGGACTTGACACAAAAGACAAATATTAGTTAACAAATTAATGTACGAATCTGGCTTCTTTAACTGAATGGAGTGGAGATAAAAAGACTATGTAAAAATCATTTAATTCATAATAAATTAACATATATCAGAATAATTTACTAGTTATCTACATTTCCTTTAAGCTGTGAAGACATGATAATACTTATGATTTCAATAACTGTTCTAGCATATGTATAAGGGGAGCAGATGACAAGGAAACAGCAACTACAAGAAAGGCAAAATGCATGATGACCATTTCTAGACATTTCTGACATCATATCAATTCGGAGTGGAAACAGCAATTGAAACGACCAGTTTTGCACATTACTTGTTATTTAGTAACCGCTATGTTTCCACTTAGAAAGAGTTAGGAACCTATAAACACTTGAATTAATGAAAATTTATGGGAAAAAAGGATATGGTACATATCAAATTTTTACACAGTTGAGCTGCAAGAACTATATCTATATCATAAAATCAAATATATCTGCATGATATATGTTCTGAAGAATTTCATTCCATTTATAACTTCAATCTCTGAAAAATAAGAATTTCCTGCTTTGGCTTTTTGGAATAAAAAATTATGTGGAAACATTGTGAATGGTTTTATTCTAGTCCAATGAAGCTGTCATATTAAAGAGACATGAAGCTTTTTTGTCAAAATTGATGTTTTCTCTCTTTTCACCTTCAAATTACACGAGGACAATTTTACTTAGTCTCTACTTCCTTAATATGACCTACAAATTAAAGCCAGAACCTTGGGACAATATTTCAGTCCTGAAATAATTTTAAAAATATATGTATATAATACGTGAATTATAAGCCAAGATTTAAAAGCATTATTAAAAAATTAAAAGAATACACTTGATTAGTATTTATCAGATAAAGGAGTGAAAGTTTCCAATGAGAGCCACAAAATATCCTGTGGAAAACTATTAGAATTCAAAAGGTTAAGAATTTTTATAATCCTGACACCATTCTGACACCAGTATATTAACAGCAGTATTAGTAGTATTTGCTCGTTCAGAGCCAAATATATAAAAAAAGTCTGTTGAACTGAACTATATCAACATTTGTCATGTATTAAGGTCCACATTTTATAATAGTATCTATTTAAGGAATGGGTATTTAAAATTCCATGAAGTTACCTATACATGGATAAACTACTGCTTATTGGAAAGAATTTTTTCAAGTTATCATTTATTTGGTACTGACAACAGAATATATGCTATAAAACCTAAAGAAATGGTACACAAGAGTGTTTTTTAAAAAAATTTTTCCTAATAAGATGAATACATGGATTTCCATGATCTAATATGTGTCAAAAAAGAAACGCAAACTGAAATTATAAAATACAATAATTTTCTAAAACATCAATGAGCTACAGGAAAGGCTGTGTTCAGAGCAAAATTAATAGCTTTATATATACATCTTGCTAAAAAGGAAATAATACAAAAAAAAAAAAGAAAACAAAGAAATCTAAAAAGAGGATTTTCACTTGTAAATCCTATTTTTCTATTTTTTCTAATTCATTAATTTTTTTAATTTTCTCTTATTTCGTTAAAACCGAAAAAAAATCCAATATGATTTAAAAGCAAAAGTTTATGAAATACATAGGTCACTAGATTTAATCTTAAGAGACAAAAAGGGAAAGCGCATGGTATTAGGTGTGAGAAGAGTGCTGGAGCCACTGAGACTCTGAAAAGACTATAAATAGGAACTTTGAATAACTCTCTGATAATAAAGTGTTAACAGCTAGATAGATGGAAAGAATAACTACTGAGACAATCAGAAATTAATAAAATTAACTCAGTTAAAGGACAGGAAATCTAAATAAATCAATAAGCATGAAAACAGTTCAAACTATGTCAAAATATCCATCGAAAAAGCATAAGTGTAATATATTTCACAGGTAAATTATCTGACACAGAATAAATTAGTTCTATGCCTATTAATCTCTCCCAAGGCAGACAGGAAAATGTTTCTTATTTTTTGCTGACAGCCAAATCTGACAGTTAGTTTGGGGTCTCTATGGAGCTAAGAAGTTGGGAAAACAAGGGAAATAGCTAGAAGAGACTCTGAGTCGGGTAAATTGTTCTTTCCACACTCAAGAATTCCTGTGTGGACTGCTAGCAAGTATCAGCACTACTCAGTAACTCGCTAATTACAGTTTTTCTGGGGAAGTAACTGTACTAATATATCATAACTACCAAGGACCAGAAGTAGTATCCTCTCCTCACCCACCACCAGATCAATGACTATAGTATTTTTTTTTCAGATTTAGAGAATTTTTATTGACAGCTCTGAAATGCAGCGTTAAAGAAGAAACAAACGGCCTAAAATGGAGTCACTCATGCTAAGCCCCACCAAAGCTTAATATCTAGCCTGAGAGCATTTTCAGCATCCCCCAGGAGTGGAATTTTATATAAACTGGTCTGGAATTTCCTGGTGAGCACTAGTGAAGAAACCTGCCTAACTCCCTGACTTCTACTAAGGGAAAATGACCGTTCCTGAAATAATTCACTTTTAACTTTCTTGTCCTGTCTATCTATAAAAGCCTTCCATTTTGTATAGCTCCTCGGAATACCTTTCTAATTACTAGATAGAATACTACCAAATTCATGAATCATTCAATAAAGCCATTTAGATCTTTAAATTTAAGTTGAATTTTTGTTAACAAGTGCAAATAATAAAACAAGGTATGTTTTTCTGCTTCTAAATCTCAAAACCTATCTAAAGTGTCTTTTGACTTTTCTAATCTTTTGATATAGGGATTTATCCTGAGAGAAATCCAGGTCATTTGTTTTTTAGGGATTGCAGTTTTCTTGTTCATAGAACATTCCGGGTTATCGAGAGACTTCCTTCCCAGCTATTGCCTAGGTAACCCAGAAATTCTCTAGTCATTCATTTATTTATTCCGAAAAAATTTTACTTAGCCTAAAAAGTAGAGATACAGAAGTGAACAAAATCCCAGCCCTCATGCAGTTTGCACTCTTACGGGGAATAACAGACAACTGTAAGTGCTACCAGATAACATATATCAAGTACTATTCTACATACTCTTTCTTGAACATATTAACCCACTTAAATCCTTACAACAACCCTATGAATCAAGGGCGACTTTAACTCTTTCTTTAAAGAGGAAGAAACTGAAGCATAGATCACAAATACTTGTCCAAGATCTTAAGTACTTCTAGGCAGCCTGGCTCAAAGCAGTGTTGTCTAATAGAAAAATAATGTGAATCACACGTATAACTTTAAATTTCCTAGTAGCCAAATTAAAAAGGTTAAAAAAAAAACAAACTGGTGAGACTGATTTTAACATATCTTTTTAACTAAACATATCCAAAATATTACCATTTCAACATGTAATCAATATAAAAAGTTGAATTATTTTACATTCTTTTTATCATACAAAGTCTTCAAAATCTGGTGTGTATCTTACACTACAGCACACCTCATTTTGTACTAGCCACATTTCAAGTGCATCATGAGAGATCATACAGCATTATCACTAGCCAGGAAAAGATCTATTGTTTTCATACCATCATAAAGTCCAAAAAATCTTAAATGGAATCATCTTAGGTTAGGAACCCTCTTATATTTGGTCTTTGCCCCTATTCCTAAAATTTCCTAAATAAGAGCAATAAAAGTGAAAGGAATACCTTTTGTTAATCACAAGTCCCTTTCAACCATACCTGAGTTTATGTTAATGTAGTGATTTTTGGAACACCCCTAAGTGTGGGAGGCTGGTTGCCAGGAACCACCCACATTATTAGGTGGTTGGGACTTTGAGCCCCACCACACACTCTCATCTGAAGAAAAGCTAGAGGTTGAGCTAATCACCAAAGGTCAATAATTTAATCAGTCATGCCCATGTAAAGAAGCCTCCATAAAAACCCTAACTGAAGGGTTTAGAGACCTTTCAGGCTGGTGAATATGTGGAGGTGCTGAGAGGGTGGCTTACCCAGAAGCCTCAGGCTCCTTCTCACATATCTTGCACTATTCATCTATTCCATATGGCTGTACCTGAGCTGTATCCTTTTATAATAAACCAGTAATCTGGTAACTGTTTTTCTGAGTTCTGTTAGCCATTTCTAGAAAATCATTAAATCTGAGAAAGGGGTTTGGGGAACTCGCAATTTATAGCCCTGTTGGACAGAAGTTGTGGGTAACCTGAGGATCCACTATATGCAACTGGCACCTGGTGGAGGAGGGGCAGTCTTGTGGGACTAAGCCCTTAATCTGTGGAAACTAAAGCTAACTCCGAGTAAATACCATCAAAATTTAATTGAAGGACATCCAGCTGGTGTTGCTCGTTTGGTGACCAGAGTGTTCTGTAGGTAGTGACAGAGGAAAGTTTTCCTTTAGTTGGTGTAGTTTTTTTTCCCTTTTCACTACTATGCTAGACAGTGCTTATAACCATTGTTCCATACTTCACAACTAAAAAAATATATAGTTTATTCTCAGAATATAAAAAGCTTTGTATTAAGAAGTCTATTAATATTAATTTATGCTAAAAATATGGAGGAAAGCCAAGAAAAAAAAATTTTGAAACCAGCATCCACCCCTACCTAATAAAACCCCTCCATGAAATAGAAAAAGAAGAATCCTCCCGTAAGATTATATATCTAGAGCTAAAGCTCAAATAAACTCTGGTGGCATCCTGCCTTAATGGCAAACATTAGAAATTGTCTTATTAAAGTTCGTAACTATATTTTAACCTGTTCTGAAAGTACTAACCAAAATGGAATTAGGCAACAGGACAAAATAAGATGGATAAGTACTGGAAACGAAATGGTATTATAATGATCATTTCTGCATAATAATCACATAGAAAAATCTAAGAGAATTAAATGAAAACCCATTAAAATAAGAGACTTCTATAGAGCAGCTACAAAATATATAGAAAAATAAGTAGCTTTTCTTAATATACCAAAAATAGCCAGTTATAAAATATAATTTAAAAATGAACCATTCAAAACCACACACACACCTGCTAAAAGGAACCAGTGCTCCTTGGATAAGTGGCAGATTCCAAAGCTAGAGCAAGGTAAGTACAAGAGGAGTCTAGAACATCTCACACCAAAAAAATGAAGTAGTACTTAAAAAATGATGAGGATATATAAAGAGTACACAGAAGCCATCTTGCTGGTGAAAAATAGGATAAATGTGAGTATAAAAATAAAGTGATACTAATGAATTACTGCATCAATAATCCTTAAGTAGTTTTATTTCCCTAACATAATTTTACAATTTACGCCAATACCTCTTATATAGTATTCCTGCTCTAAAGTCATAATCTGAATCATGAGGAAACATCAAACACATCTGCAATGAGATACACTGTACAAAACAAGCAGTCTTACTTTTCAAAAATATCAACATCATGAAAGATAAAGGCTCACTGTATAAAGTACAGCATATGGAAAATGTAGTCAATAATATTGTAATAACTATACATGGTGCCAGATGGGTAACGGACTTACTAGGGTGATCCTTCATAAGGTAGATAAATGTCTAATTACTATGCTGTACACTTGAAACTAATATAATGTACATCAGCTGTAATTGAAAAATAAAGTTTTTAAAAAGAAAGATAAAAGCTTAAGAACTGGTCAAGTTAAAGGAAACTAAAGAGAAATGACAACTAAGTGCAGTGAACTGGATTCTGGATTTTTGTTATAAAAGAAATTACTAGGATAATTAGGAAAAATTAATTATGGACTGCTGCATTAGTTTCTTAAAGTCTGCTGTAAAAACGTGGCTTACAACAACAAATACATTCTTTCATCGTTCTGGAGGTTTTAAGTCCAAAATCAAGGTGTCATTAAGGCAATGCTTCCTCTGAAACTCTGCACAGAACCTTTCCTTGCCTCCTTCTAGCTTCTGATTGTGGCTGGCAATCCTTGAGCTTCCTTGGCTTGCAGCTGCCTGTTGTCACACGGCATTCTCCTCTAATAAAGAACAGTCATATTGGGTTAAGGCCCGGTTCAGTATGACCTCATCTTAACTTAATTACATCTGCAAAGACCCTATTTCCAAATAAGGTCACATTCACAGGTACTAGGGGTGAAGACTTAAACCATCTTTTGGGGAGAACACAATTCAATCCACAACAACTGTGTGTTAGATAACTACATTATAGCAATGTTAAACCTCCTGAATCTGATAACTGTACTGTGGCAGTTTAAGAAAAATGTCCTTGCTTTTATGAAATACACATGAAAGTACTTAAGGATAAGGAAATACAATGCTTGCAACTAACTTTCAAGTGGTGGTGTATATGTACAGGGAGGGAAAGATAAAATCAAATGTGGCAAAATGTTAACGACTAGTAAATCTAGGCTAGGGCAATCTAAGAGTTCTACTACTCTTACAACTCTTCGGTAACTTTGAAATTATTTACAAGTAAGTTTTGTTGTTGTTGTTGTTTAATCACACAGGAAATAATATCTATGAATAAGCTCAACAAAAAATGTTCCAAGTCTATATTAAGAAAACTCTGTGGGATATGAAGAACTTCAATAAATCAAAATGTATCACTTAAGTTTAGTTAAGATCCATTACTATAAAGATGTCCATTCTTCCTAAATAAATCTAAATAATTAATATTATTTAAATCAAAATCACAATGAAATTCATATGGAAAACTAATGCATAAAAATAGTCAAGAAATGTTTGAAAAAGAAAAATGAGATCGTCCTACTAGTAATCACAATCTCATTGTTAAAGAGTACAGGCTCCGGAGTTAAGGAGCTGGTTACAACCCTAGTTTGTAACCTGAATAAATGTAACTTCTCAAAGGCTATTTCTTCATCTGTAAAAATAAAGATATTAAGAATAAGAATATCTAACTCAGAGCTTATTTAGGCAGGTAGCACATATATTAAAATTGGAAAGATACAGAGATTAAATAGTATAGCCCCTGCACAACAAGGATGGCATGCAAATTTGTGAAGTGTTCGATTTTTTTAAAAAAAATTTCATTAAATAAAATGGCTACATGTCAAATTATTTAAGCCAGATTTTCAAAAGAAAAATACCTGACTCAGAGGGTTTTTGGAGAAATGAATTAGTTAAAATATGTTAAAATATTTATCACTGTGACTAGCAAGCAGGCAAATACTCAATATACATCAGCTGCTGCTCTTTCTATTGTTATGGTCATGATCTTCATCATCACACAGCACCTATGTGGTACTGACACAGGAACAAACAAGTAAATATCTAGAAAAGAGAGGCCAGAAACAGGCCTAAGAGTAAAAGAGTCTGTAAATGCCAAAAGTGGGAAAAGGATACTTAATAGCATTGGTGAGCTATATCATCTGAAGAAAAAATAAAGAATTGGATTTTTATCTTGCAATATATACATAAATATAAATTCCAGAGTAAAGAGCTAAATTATTTACAAAACACTGATAAAAACAGATATCACACTAGATCTTTGCCAAAAGGCCAAGAAGCAATATAAAACAAAAAAAACCTGTGAAGAGAATTTTAAAAATGACCATCAGCTGTGAAAAATATTCTTAAAACAAAAAATCCAGAAATTATAAAAGGAAAATGACTTTTAATGTTTAAGAGAAAATATTAAAGACAAGTAGAGATACAGAGAAAATGTTTGCAACATAAAAACAAAGGATTAATATCCATACTGTAGGAAGACTCCCTAAAAATCTATAAGACAAAGACAAATAACCTAAGCAAAATTGTCAGTGGTTATGAACAAGGAGCTCACCACATGGAAAAATGCACAGTAACCTTCAATTGAAACAGAAACAGAAATAACTTAAAGGTATCTTTATTGCATATATAACAAAAATAAAACAATGTTCTCATATGGGATAAACAGGCATGCGTATATATTCCAGTTCAATCTTCCTTTTTAAAAAATCTGAAAATACATTTAAAAAGCTAACCTGTTAATATTCCTGGATCTGAATATGATCAAAAAGATAAAGCATTGTCTGCTGTGCCATTAGAAGATTCAATTACAGAAAGAAGAAAAAAAGGAGACAATACAGAAGTAATCACTGACCCTTGTTAGAAGGAAACTAAGCTTATCAGGTCCACCACTCACCCACAAGAAAATATCACTGACAAATAATCTAGATCTAGCATTAACTCAAACTCCACAGGCAGGTAGTTCGATGATTTAATAAGGCACTGCTGGACTATTGAAAATTACTTCTTTATAATCTTCCAATTGTTTATAAGTGGTAACTGATTAATAAACTGTTGGAATCAAAGGAAAATTTTCAGTGTCTGCATTTATTAAAATTTATCTTCTCAGGCATCATTTAATCAATTTTATTTGAGATGTCTACTGTGTCCATGATTTATCTATTACTTGTGGGGCCCTGGGAATATCAGAAATGTCTTCCAGAACCTTCAGATAGAATTCTTCTGTACCCAGAAGCTTAAAATCAGTTAAAGCTAGATGCCCTCTTACTATATACTATTATCTACTTTCTTAATCGTTTTTTCTAGCTTTTCTAACTTAAAGAGCATCCTGTTATACAGAAGTTAGGAGATAAAAAGACATGTTAGTTGTTCTCTGTTTTCTATTTCAAGTTTCCTAAGTTGTGGATTTATGGCTTCTTACTTCTAGATGTAAATTTATCTCTAAGAATCACCTATGTCATCATTAGTTTTTTTTTCTAAGCGTCAATCATTCTAAAAATCCCATTCATCCCCTGACAATATTCTAAGAGGTTCTTGACCTCTCTTCTACTTGACCTTTATCACAAGTTCCTCCTTCTGACTTTAGTTTGTCTTTTTTTTTTTTTTTAATTCAAAAATAAAAACTAAGCCCCAGTTGGGGTGGCTAAGTAAGTGTGGGGGGAAGAGGAGGTGTCATGTGAGATGGGGGAAGAGAGCTTTCAGCTCCCATAATTTCCATCTGTCACTATCCCCATCAAATTCTTTCATATGGCTAATTACTGTCTTTTCTCAATCACTAAAAGTGCTATATAAATGCTAATACAACAATCCCCATTCTACTCTGATACCCTCCCCACCGAAGTGCTTCCCAAGCTTTTCATATACAAAGTCTGGGGGCATCTTTAGACTTTTTATTCCTTTAGGTGGTATAGTGCCCATTAGGATCTTAAACCATGGGCTCTGACTGGTTTTCTAATGTTTCCTGAAGTCTAGGACGTATATTTCCTTAAAGTCCAGAGTTATCTTTGATGTTACTTTTAATACAAACCCAAGACAAACACAGTCCCTATCTCCAAAAGTTCTTTCTAGAATTTACATATCACTTTTTTTTCCTATGGGTCCTAATTAAGTTCAAAATAGCAAATATTTTGTTGTTGGTTTTCTTTTATTATAGTTAACATATAATGTCATACTAGTTTCAAGTATATAACACAGTGCCTCCATATCAATATACCTTACAAAGTGATCACAAGTCTAGTAACCTTCTGTCACCAGAGTTATTACAATATTATTGGCTATATTCCCTATGCTGTATATCACATCCCTTTAACTTATTAGTACAGTTTTATAACTGTACTACAGTGCTTATTAGTACTATAATTTGTACCTCTTAAGTCCTTTTCCTTTTCTGCCCATCCCTCCAAACCCCTCCACCCTGGCAAACACCACTTGTTCCATTTTTATGAGTTTGTTTTGTTCTGCTGGCTCACTTGCTTTGTCCTTCAGATTCCACATATAAGTGAAAACATACAGTATTTGTCTTTTTCTGACTTATTTCACTTGGCATAATACCCTCTAGATCCAGCCAAACTGTCACAAAGGGGAACATTTCATTTTTTTTTTTTTTATGGCTGAGTAACATTCCATATTGTGTGTGTTATATGTATACATACACACATCTTCTTTATCCACTCACCTGTCGATGAAAACCTAGGTTGCTTCCATATCTTGGCTTTTGTAAATAATACTGCAATGAACACTGGAGTGCATGTCTTTTTGAATTAGTGTTTTTTATTTCTTTGGTTATATACTTCAGAGTGGAACTGCTGGGTCATATGCTTGTCCTATTTTTAATTTTTTGAGGAACTTCCATACTGTTTTCCATAGTTGCTGCACCAATTTATAATCACACCAACAATGTACAAGAGTTCCCTTTACCCCATATCCTCACACTACTTGTTTATTTCTTGTCTTTTTGACAATAGTCATTTTAACAGGTGTGAAGTGGTAGTATCTCATTGTGGTTTTGATTTGCATTTCCCTAATGATTAATGATGTTGAACATCTTTTCATGTGTCTGTTGGCCACTTGTATGTCTTCTTTGGAGAAATCTCTATTCATGTAAAACAGCAAGTATCTTTATAGCTTCCTTCACTACCTAAAACATGAAATTAAAATTTTCCAGATACCTTGTTTATAAAAAGGAAACTTCCAAAAATGTGTTGAAATTTTTGACATTTTCCATAACCGGTTTCTGTACTAGTAGTATTGCCTTAAATTCAGAAGATACCATCTATAGCCATACCTTTCAAATAAATATTCTAAGCATGTTTATACAACCAAATAGTGTATTTCCATATAAATGTCTAACTTGTTTAACTATTAGGTTACTTCCTCTCCCCTTCTGTGGCAGAGACAGCTGCTACTTTTCCACCAAAAATTCATCCTGTCCCCTGCCAAGGACTATTTTTCCCAGCTCTACTTACAACCAGATATATGCATTTGACTCATTTACATCAATGTAACATAAGAACTGATGTGTGCCAGAGTTAAGAAGCTCAGTTGCTAGAGATACATTTGAAGAATAAGATAAAAAGAAAAAAGGATACTTTTCTTACTGCTCTTTAAGATTTACAAGTCACTACCAAATCAAACCTCAGCATCTCTATTAAAGTAGAAAGTTTATTTGAATTCATCCTGAGGTTAATGCCACTAGTTTAACACTAAGCCTACTACTCCAAGGAGTCTTGAGTAAAAACCATGTGTGGTTACTGCATGAGCTTTTAGTGAGGAGCTAGCTATTTACTGACAGTCCTTTCTCCAATGCCCATGGTAGGCAAATATTGCCAGCGGACTGTTGCACTTTCCTACATTTAGAAATATTTTTAAAGTATCTACTATGTGCTACTACTGTTCTAATGCTTGGACTAACTTCCTTAACCAAAGCAAAGATCCTTTCCTTCATGGAACTTACATTCTGGTGGCAGCCACTCTCATCATTTAGACTTGGCACAACAGCTTAAAACATATCTACCAATCCTTATGCAGACTTAATAAATATGGGCAATGATAGAACTGTTCGAGTGATATATGGAGTTGTACTGTAGATACTGTATGTGGGATAATAACGCTATAAAATCAAGCTAGTATTCCCACTAGAAAACAATGCTCTAGCTTATTAGGGAGGACAAAGGGCACATTCTTAGATACAACTGAAAAAATAAAAGGAAGCCAAAGAAGACAAGGCTTCTAAGGTGGTGAAGGAAATCACTGTCAATGGAACGTGACATAGCGGCAAAAGTAGCAAACAAAATTCCCATTTGGAGCTTCAGATGAGACTCTTCATCCACAGAGTGAGGAATTCATGTAACAATAAGATTTATAAAACAAGGCAGTATGGAAGAACCCTACTGTTTCCTCCAGAAGGAAGTGACGCTTTGAATAGTTGGTGAGTCTGTACCAGGTGTAGGAAATTCCATCCTACTGACAGGCCAAATTAGAAAGTATGCTCTCTTTCTGCGACATGTGTCTGAAATGTGATGGAGGGCCATTTAGAAAATGCAGAACTTCCATCTATTTCTAACACATGTAGGAATAAGTGATAAAATTAGTAGGAATGAAGGAAATGTTGTACAATAAAAGTCTGAGCAAACCTTTGAGTCAGAAGACTCAATCTGAACATGAAAGAAAGAGAAAGGTGAGGAAGAGGAAGAGGGGAGGGGAAGGGAGGAAGGTAAAAGGGAAGCAGGAGAGAGAGGAGCTGAGTATATATAGACTACATATATACTTTATAAACCCAAACTTACAAAAGGCCAGCCTTTGCTACAGTTTAGTGTAATAACCCACCTTTTGCATGAAGCTTCCTTATTCTTTCAATGAATTAAATTTAGACAGAAAAAAAGAAACCTGATTGGAAAAAAATCTGAACACTGTCTGTTAATCTGGGATTAACATCTTATTAAAAAATAATGTTTTGGAATTAGTATATCAATTTTCCATTACAAACCCAAATCTACAAAAGGAAAGCACTTGCCACACTTTAGAAGTGTAATAACTCCTCTTTTTCATATAGTTGACCTTGACATCTATTAAGAAATATGCACCAGGAAGCTATTTCCACTAAAAAAAAAAATTTTTTTTAAGTATAAGTGGCTGAAAATTCTCAGCCCTGATAAAAATGTACAGTTTAAGGGAGGAGGAAAAAGATAAGAAATTCTTTCTCCATCGTTGCTCCTTATTCCCAAGGAAACAGTTTGGCTGTCAGTTAGCTTTAGATTCAAAGCCAGTTCTACCCAATCACTGGTCATGTGACCTTGGCAAATTATATATACTTTCTGATCTCAGTTTCTTCATGTATAATATTTCATCCATGATTTTTGTATATTTTGCAAAGGCATTTCAAAGATTTAAGTTAATGGTAATGCATATGAATGTATAGCATAGCACCTGTCATCAAACAGGCTTTCCTCCTTACCCAGGGCCTAAGACGAGTGAACGGATGGGAAACAGAACAAAGGACACAAAAGGGA
Source organism: Rousettus aegyptiacus (assembly GCF_014176215.1). Classification (NCBI taxonomy): domain Eukaryota; kingdom Metazoa; phylum Chordata; class Mammalia; order Chiroptera; family Pteropodidae; genus Rousettus; species Rousettus aegyptiacus. The sequence continues at coordinate 55,156,419 of NW_023416287.1, read as the reverse complement.
AAATTACAAACTCCATTTTACGTCCACTCTTCATTTTCCCAGTCCCTTTTCTACTTTGCTCATTTTTGTTTCTCATTCGCAATCTTTTGAAGCTTTTCTAGTCTTCACACTGTCCTATAGAGTTAGACAGGCTTCACAATGCCTAGCAAGCAGGTGTGAGAAACTAGAGAAGCTTCTGTACTTACATTCAGCTTAACAGTAAGGCCTCTCTGAAAGAGTCCAAGCATCCTAATATAGAACTCATAGTGATTTTTAAGTAGTGAGGAGCAGGGCAAATGGGGTGGAAATATGACTGGGAAGGTTATGGGTTCATTCACTCTATAATCAAAGTGTCTGTCTAGTAGGTTGAATATTTCATCTGTCCAAGAGTTCAGCAGGTTTTAAAAAACCTGAAAAGCAATTAGAACATTTACAACTGAAATACTGTTATACTTTTTAGATTTTTACAGGTAAACTCTAATGGTCTGCTAGAAATCGAACTAAAAGGCTAACGTTAACAGAAAAGATTTTCTCTGGGAAAAGATTTTGATTTTCAAAGAAATGGTTGACAAACTTTGGGAACACAATCTATAATTTTAGGGTTTGTTTGTTTTTACAAAATCTATTTTGAAAATCTTAAAAAGCTAACCATTTTCAAATGCCCATGCTCACTTTGTTCTAAATATTAACTAGATATGCTAAAGAAAAATCCCCAGAACAATTACCTTGCGCTTTTGTCAATTAAAAAAATTAAATGTTTAATGTTAGTGGCTATTTTCCTGATACAATGTGGCAAATCTGTTATGGAAATAGTCATGACTACTATTAAGTGACATCACAACTATCTGCTTCAATGAATAAGTCCTTACTTTTCTAATTTTACTGCAAATGAAATCTGAAAAAAATGTAAAAGTCTAGCTTTCAAATGTCTCCTCTTATTGTAAAACTTCTATATAGGTATTGTGGAGCCTGTGTGTGTCACAAATACCTGTAATAAACTAACATCTAGAAAACATCAAATAACATCTTCCTGCCTAGAAAACTGAATCAATTTACCTGAGGCTAAATCTATCTAGTGCAGAGAGATTTAGTAAAGTTTCAGAGGCATCACAAACTAAAATCATCAAAAATCAGAGTACTGTAATGGATTATCACACTAAAAATATTTATTAACCTACAAAATTTATAACAACCTCATAATCATGGCCAGTTCCACCCAACTGTGAATTCCTAAAAGGCAGCAGTCATGCTGTGATCATTTTCATATCAAATTAGCATAGTATTTGTCACACCACATGTTTAATAAATGTCCACTTAATGGAATAACACTGTATTTACTTGAGAAAGTTCAGTGCCAAGTCTATGGGTCAGTTTTTTACTATAACCTTTACTTACCTGATATCTAATTTTATTTCAAATTATCCTGAAACATTTCTGTAAATTTTTATCAATATGAAAACTTCAATTGTAGTAGAACCACCTATTTATTTATGCAAGGCTGAAAGGATATTAGAAACCATCTGGCCCAACTACCTCCTGTTTCAAATGGTAAAACTGAGGCCTAAGAGGTTTACTGAACTGAGGAAGGCGACATAGCTCTCCATTGTCAGAAGTGGAATTAAAATACAGATGGTCTTCTACCTTTTAGTTTTTCCTTATTATACCATATTGCTTCTCTGCTTCTTTTCAAATGCCTGGCTGTTATTATTTTAAAAGTATCCTTACTCGTAAAATACTAACTGCATCAGAATAAAAGTTGGAAATCAATACAATTGCCATGGAACAATTATAAGTATTAACTTATGCAGCAAAAGCCACCGACTTTTTCGACCCTACTCCAATTTCCACTGAATGCTAAAAAACTGAAAATTACTTTAAAAAATCAGATAACTGATATCCTCCAAAATTAGTTTAGGAAAACCTAGAGTATACATATTGCAAGGAACAGTCGCTGAAACCAGATAATCTTTAAGTTTCAGTGGTCAGGCCTTTTCTCACAGTACTTCCTGTCTCCAACCCCCACTCCCATTAACCAGCAGACATATCCTATAAATTATGCATTCTTTTACACACATTACGTCAAGAAAATCAAGACTTTTTTGTCCTTGAACTATACAAACATAAATCATAATTATAATATTTATTGTTATGAATAATGATAGAATGCCAAATGTACTTCATTCAGAAAAACCTAGGTTTTCCATAGCTTTCTACAGTCACTAAAATAGTAAAAACATTTTAAAATAATAAACCTTATTAGAGACTGGTTTAACAAAGAGTTTCCAGTTCACGTTAGAAATAGTAAAATGATCTTTAAATTCACATTTGCAAGTGTTTAAACAGTTCTATAAAATCATTTTCTAGAACAAAACTTTGAAAGAAAAAATATAAAGAATATGTTTTAACATTAGCTTGTGAAGAAGCACACTAAGCTAGCTTTAGAAAATTTTAGTAGAGGTGTTGTTTGGAAGAAGTCTATATATATAAAGTCATGTGAATATATGCAGATCATGTCCCTGAATACAATTCAAAATGTATTAAGCATTTATTCTACTTGGAACTGTTCTCAAAGATTCATGTAAAAGAGTTCCCTGACACCCTGAGCACCAGATCAAGTATATCTCAGTCATGGAAAGGAATAATTATAATACAAGGAGAAATGTGCTCTTATACCAGTTTTGTGAGAACATAACAGAAGTCAATATACCAGTGTCTTGCTAAATATGTGCCGCAATGACTATATGCCTGTTAATGTTCCAAAGTACAGTCTTCTGCACCTCTTCCTTCCTTCTCATTGTTCAATTCTGAGTGCTTCTCCCAATACTCTCTATCCCCCATTCAAAATTAGCCAAACCATGAACCACCAGTAATGAGAATCATCTCTGCAGAATTTCAGACAGTAGTGGTAAAAGAGAGGACAAGATGCTGTTGCTCTTCACTTGGCATGTTTATAAACAGCAACATTTCAGAAGCAGCAAAAATTGCATATGGCATCTTCCAGTCTGGGGCTTGCCATATTTAGATGATACTGTATCTGTGATGTCCACATTCTCATACCCCCAGGAATAAAGGAAGAACAGGAAAAAGAATCTAGAGTTCCTGCTTGTAAAATTCAAGCAGCCACAAAGGATATGCCATGTGCAGCTAGTTCTAGATACACTCCCTCTCGAAAGTCCTCCACTTCCTGGGAAAAAGTAGGGAGTCCAAAGAACCTGCTTATAAGCTCTCCTGGCATTCCCAATCAACAGTAACAGCAGCAGCACATCTAAAAGACACAGCTTAAAGCACCATGAAGTATATGGTATTTGCTTCCTTGAATGTGAAGTAACATACACACACTCAAACAAGGGAACTGAAGGGTACTGCTATCTGGAGCACAGAGGATTGATTATCACAGTCCCAAAGCACCTTATCGGTACATTATCCTGTACCCTGTCTAAAGTTACAGGATTCTCTCTTTCCTGAAGTGAGCTTTAAGATCTTAAAGAGTGATACCACCAGGTAAATCCAATCGAAACCAGGGTACGTTGCCATCAAGTCTGCTAGTTCCAAGACAACAGTAGTGCTGCTGCAGCCAACGATTCCTTGGCGTACAGACATGTTAAAATGATACTGGCAGCAGCACGAGCTCTTCTCTCTCACCCTCTGCTGTTACTATAGCTCCTTTTGCTAAATCTGCCTCTGAGTTTAGACAGGAGCTGGATGGTTCATAATCACCCAGCAGCTGCAGCTGAGCAATACTCAGCCTAATTGTGGAGCTGGAGCAGCTGAGAGGAAGAAAAGAGATAATACATACCCTGCCACAGCCACACACAAACTGCCGTACACACTACCAATAAGATAACCAAGATACTTTGATTGGAACAGATTATTTCCTTTAAAGAAAGGCAGTTGTACCTCACTACAGGAACTTGTATTTGTATTACAGACCTGTTTAAATGTGAACTGAAGGTGATCTAAGCCATGTAGGGTTCTGAACAATTGAAGATCTTAACTAAAACTTCCTGTAAATATTCACATAACAAAGCCAGCACCACAAACATCACCTTTATAACATGATTGAAAGTTCCTGTGATATAAGAATTTGGCACTGATGTGATCTCTTCTTCAACTCTACATTACAAAAATGCAAAGCAACCAGCATTTTGAAGTCTTTTGAAAGCCCATTGTCATTTGTGTTCTTTTGAAACAAAACACACTCTTCCTTTATGACACATCTTCATAAAACTTAAGTAAACAAAAACTTATGCTGAGAATTTCATGACATCCTTAAGGACAGCAAAGCTAAGGCTGAAATTACTGATCTAAAGTACTATTCCAGAAAACTGAAAGTGACTAAAAGTCAAGACTTATTACTTCTTTACAATGGTTAATTTTGAGTTTTAACTGTCTTATTACTTTTCTGAAAAATACATACTTCATCAAGAATAGTATCCATTAGTTTAATAAGCATATTTTGATTACCTATTTGTCACAATATAAATGCTAAACAGGATTTAAAGTTAGTAAAATCTACTGTTTTCCCTCAAAATATTAACATAATTAACATGTGATTTATATGTCAGAGTAGTTACACACACTAGCTGGTATATGATAATTATGATGTAGTAAGCCTAATCCTGTTAGCAAAGAACAACCAGGCAGTATTCCAATGTTGGTCACCAAATTGTAAGTTCTTTATCTAAGCACTTTATGTAGTACATTACACACAGGCTTCTTTAAAAATGAAAAAGTGTTATGTAAATTAAAACAGATACAGAAAAGCACACAAAACAAATGTATAACTTAATGATTTATACTAAGGCCAACACCCTTGCAACCACCACCACGTTAAAAGAACTTTGCCAACACTTCAGCAGCTGGATCCCAATCACAACTTCCTCCCTCCTCCCATATCTTTATTTTTGTAGAAAGCACTTCCTTGCAGGTTTTTCTTTAAATACAGTTTTATCACCCAAGTTCCTAGACACAAGAGCTTAGTATTGCTCTTTTAAATTTTTTGATATTAAGCTTCTTTTTAATGTAATGCTGATAGGAACTAATAAATGATGCCTATACTGAACACCAGATCGAGAGTTAAATATATGTATAAAGGAAAAATACATTAATAAATTATTTGCTGCCTAAAAAGATGCAAAGTTGAACTTTGTAGAAACAATTCTTACACCATGGGTAGGTAATATTTCACTTACACTGGATCATTGCTACTCTTAGAATATTTATTCTTTTAACATTACATACCATAAAGATTTATTTGCATGGACCCTGATTTTGCAGCTTGAGAATTTCATGAATTAAAAAACTACTTAAACCATGTATTAATATTATACTTCAGCCACAAGACAAATTCCACCTATCCCAGGAAGGTAAGTCAAAGATGTAATTTCACTTTCGATTGAACAGAAAGGAGTCAATTTTGTGGTTTATGAAGTCAGCAAAAACATACTGCAAAATTAAAGCTATTATAACATTACGGTGGTTATGGCAGAATACATATTTTAAGAGCCCTTTTACATTCTGGAAACACAGATATAAACTGTCTTGTATTCAGATTCAGATCAAAGGCCGGGTTTTTTTTGTTGTTTTTTTGTTGTTTTTAACATTTGGGACCCTATGAATTGTCCACCAGCGTTAAAAATCTCCATTGAGGTTTAATGTCCAAAACTTAAAATATAATTAAACTTTCTTGTGTTAATGTCAACTATGGCAGGGGTCTCCTACATTAGTAAAATAAATGTATTGTTTAGAAAATACAACTTTTCTTCAGAATATATGAAAATCATATATAGTGTATACAACATCCTTGGCTTTTTATACAAGACATTCCTTCATTACCTACCCATTCAAAATGTTTCTTGTCCACTGTGAGCCAAGCACTCCTCTAGTTAAGATATTAGATTTACCACATACCTTGCCTTAAATGCAGTCACATGTACACATTTAGAATATCTTCCTTAGTGTGTAATTTAACTTCAGAAATTTAACAAGATGGTTTAAATACACTTAGAATTAACAAGATACTTTTTGCACTGTGATCCTACAATTACACTGTACAAATATGCTATGATCAGGTATATGTGCATGTGAAATCACCTATGTGAAAACGCATATCAGGGGAACATATATACATAATAACCAGCATGAACAAAAAATTGTGATTCCACTAGAGACTTGACTTTAATAACTTACAAAATTTTAATGTGAGTCCATGCTTGTTTAATCAATTACACAGAAAATAATTCAACCCAATCCGAACTATGTTGCCCCCCACTCACTACAAAATTAAAGCAGTCCCTACATCGGACTTGATTTTCGAAGAGCTTCTTAAAAGAACGCTACCCCGTGCCCAGTATAGCAATAGCTGAAAGCAATTATCAAGAAGGAAAACACACTTTAAAACAAAATTTTCTGTAACACATGTGGGCATAGAACCGAACCAACTGGGAGGCGGAGTGGTAATAATACTGTAAGAGTGGATGCTGAATGGCATATTTCCCAACCCCCAACACAAAACAAAGGAAAACTTTAACATGTTGTGGTTTTCAATCAAACGAAGAGAAGGGAGAGGCTCATCCACTCGCCCCCTACACACACTCTCCACCGCTCTCGCCGCACAGCAGCCACTTGGCAGTTGCAAGCCGAGTAAGTCAACACAGACCCCCGACCTCTGCGACAGAAAAGGGCCGCTGCCCTCGCCGCTTACGTCGGGGTGCGAGCCAAAATAAACCTCGCCCCTTCCTCGCTGGGTGGCCCACACGACCTTTAAAGACGCGGGTGGTGGGTGTCCCAACGATCCTAGGACCTTCAGTCGGACTTCGGCGGAACCGGGAAGGACTGGACGGGGCGGAGACCGAGTCAGGGGGCGAGCAGGTAGTGCTGGGAAGAAGACACGCCCGCCGGCGAGTCGGGCCGGGGGATGGGAGAACTTTCTCCCCAACTTCCCGACTCGGAGCCGGAGGGGGCGGGGAGCGGCGGCGCCTCCGGGCGCCGGGGCCTAACGCTGCCTGGCCGGGGTCGGCCGCCTCCGCCCGCGGGGCCCCGCCGGGTCGTTACCTGCCCTCCAGTCGCGCACGCATGGGTCGCTGCTGCTGCGGCTCGGGGTGGCGGGGAGGGGGTCGCGGTGGGAGGCGAGGCCCGCGGGGCCCTCTCCCTCCTTCCACCACCTCGTCCCGGGCGTCTGGCGGCAGCGACGACTACACTGCCGGCCCCGGACGCGTTACTTCAGGAGGAGGGAATTCCCGGGCGCCCCCACCCCTCGACCTCGCTCTCCACCTCCCCTGTGCGCGGCGCCCGCCCTCACTCCTGGCTCCGCCCCTCCGCCCGGGGGCGGGGGCTGCGGCTACCTGCGCGCGCGGCCGGCCCGCTCACCGGAACCGACGCCGCGCCCACCCGGGCTCCAGCCGCCCCGCGCTCCAGCGCCCCCCGCCTTCCGGCGCCGGCGCGCGCTGCCCGAAGCTGCGGGCCTCCTCTGCCGCCGTCCCCCTAGGTGGCGAGTCCGAGCCACTTATCCCGACCCAACATGGCGGCGGGGTCCGGGGCGGATTCCCGAGGCGGCGCAGGCTGAGGGGGCGTGAAGAGGAGGCTCTTCTGCACGCGGAGAGCCGGCCCACAGCGCCCCTCCCAGCCCTGCGGACCCTGCGGCCGCAGACCGGGCCCCCGCGGCAGATGTAGCTAGGGTCGCGGATTCTGCCCCCTGTGCTGTTCACCTTTCCCTTCGACCCGCTCTCTGTCGTGCCGAGGGCTTTGGGGCTTTGATTGTTTTTGTGAGGGAGGACAGGGTTGAGTTTTTTTGGTTGGCTGTTTGCTTCTCAGTACTATGCTTCCGCACCCATTGTCGTTGATAGTAAAATCTCAGCCCAGCCGCGTGAGCCGGGGTGGGTGGAGGGGGGGGGGCGTTACTAACACCCTCATCACCAGCCTGATCATCGTCCAAAAACACTCACGTCTGGCCTTCTTCCGAATCTGTCCCGGCCCCAGGAGCTTCCTGTTGACAGTAGATCGAACCAGCCTTGTCGGTAGAGGGAACCGAAGCCGAGTTTTGTTGGCGACTCTCCCAGTGATGGTGGCTTTGGCTTATCTTGGGACAGCGTATTTTTACACATCCCTGTAAAATCCCAGGGAAATCTTATCCTGTTTGACAGCTATGTAAACTGAGGCTGAGACCCTGAAAGTGGAGCAGCCACAACTAGAATCCTGCTCATCTGAATCCAGGCACCTTTCCTAGTTGCCTTGGCCAGTCGCTGGAGAAGGGAGAGGATCCAGAAAGAACTGGGTTAAAGATGATTGTCAAGATCGGAACGGGTTGAATATTGAGGGTTTTCTGCTGAAATCACTTCTGCCCTGTCACACTCATATTAACTTCCTCTTTGTATTTATTTCCTCTGGCAGAGTTATCAGAACTATTAATGTGGGACTCTTGGTTTCCTTTGTGGTTTTTGGCGAAATTCAATCATCCACAGATATGAAATAGTAATCATACGTGTCAGTATTCTGGTATTCTAGGAACTCAGGAAATGCATATAAGGGTTTGAGGAATTTTTTCTTCAACTCACTAAATGAACTAAAGGTTGGCATAGGCATTCACCATTAACAAAAACATACCCATAACGGAACGGCACTTTATTTGATTTAACTACTATAACTTAATTTGCCATTGACTGTCTTAGGTGTTAAATTTTCGTGTAGATTTATATTCAGCTTTTTTTTTTTTACACTAGAAAATTCTTTGGACTATTTCTTCTAAATTTATAAGTAAAATAGAGGTAATATTGTTGTGGTTATAAACTTTCAGCCTCAAAAAAATCAACTCTAAAATACTAATTTACCCCAGTTAAGGGGTGAAGTAGCTTTGAAGATGCTCTGTGTCTCGTTTGAAAGGTAGGAGAAGGTTATATTAACTCCTCATTGGGTTTTCTTCTGTCCACCCTCATTTTGATTTTTTAAAATTACCTCATTCCTTGTTTTCTTTTTTGGTATATTCATTATACAATCCCAAGCTTTAGTCTGTAAATAACCTGGAGACTTCAGACTTAGGCTCAATGGCTCACTTATTTCCAGGGATGTTTAAAACACCAAAAAGCAAAACAAAACAAAAAAAGAAGAGAGAGAATCTGTAGTCTCGCTTAATTTGATAGAATAGAAATTGTTTTTAAGTAAAAATGTGCTCATGAAATGGACAAAAGAAGCACATCTGTGACCCTCACATACCATAGAGTGATGTGTGTGTGAAAGAGTGATAAGGTACTCAAGTCTTCGAATCCCTGGAGAGTCTGCTAGGTGAAAAAGCTAGGGGAAAGCTTGAAACAAACAATGAAAAATGTTAAGTCCCTACAAAAGTGAAATGCATCATTTAAGTTTATTAATGCTTACAATTTTTTGAAAAATTTGGAGTTTAGCTGGAACATACTTGCTCTCACCCTAGAACGTGTGATTTTGCCAGGAAATGTTTGTGTTTAGGATAAACCTCTCCTACCTGCTGTCAGTAATATGCTGCTGCTACATCCCTCGCTGAAGCTGTGATGATTCTTTCTGACATCTAGAAAACCGCCAGTCCTATGCAGGGTGCGTGCACTGGTCTCTGCTCTCTATAACTATCCCACTACCCCATCCTATCCCCAACACATCTTCCACTGGACTTGTGCTAACCACTCAAAGCCAAAAATTATCTGTACCACCCTAGGCTTGCCTCCTCTACCTGGCCAAAACTGCTTATAGTCCCAGTTAGGAAGAATGTGAGGACCCCACGTAAGCAAAGATTTGGAGGATGAGGCAAAAGAAAAATATTCATCCTTAAATGTTAGGCTCATTGTGCTAAGTTTAGTGGAGAGATATATAGTAAGCCATCAATTTCTGAATGTTCCTGATGCCTTCATTGCCTCAAGGGCTGGTGCTTGTATATTACAGATTTTACTTCCCCTCAACTGGGTAAGTGCTGTCTTAAGAGATTCAATTCATTGGATGTATAAGGACATATCCTACAATGAATAGATGTAAGAAATGGCAGTCTTACATGAGCTTCAGCAATTCCAGCCCTTTTTTTTTTTTTTAAATCTCTTTTGCCACACTCTCCCGCTTCTAACTCATGGCTACCTTGTCTACAATCTGAGAATTCCACCTGTGTTTGGTGTGCCTCCCTAATTCCAGGACTATTTTTTGGAAGTCTTTGCTGTTGGAATCTACTTTGGGGTCATCTCTTTGTTTACTTCTGACTTTAGTTCTTTCTGGTTTTCCCTCAATTTGGTCCCATGCTGGTTATATTTAGCAAAGTCCCTGATTTCAGCTCCAGCTCTTCAAGGTAACTATTTGCCTATTCCTAGGTAGCCTTATCCATAACTTCAAACTTTCATACTCTCAACTTGACTCCTCACTCTGTTCTGGGACAGAAGTTTCCAAGCTGAATGGTACTTGACATCTCACATGCCCTTTACCTAGCAGAATATAGCATGCCATGGACACCTTTTGAGGGGGTATGTTTAACCCAAGTTCCTCCTCTCTGAGAAACAATCCTCTAACAGTAGCTGGATCATAGCCCTATGATCTGAGTACTGCTACTCCCAGAAATTTTGAATTTTAAGGGAGTGTCACAAAAGTGACTCATTATTAATGGTGGTTGTGGTGGAGCTGAGAGACCAGTGGCAGTCAGCAACAAGTGTTCTGTCTGCGTTGATAGTCTAAGCAGACCATCCCTATAGCAGAACTTGGACTCTGCCTCTCCTTCCTTGGTTCTTGCCTGAGCCTACCTCACCAATCGTCCTGTCCATTCCCTGAACTTCCTCCATTAAATTGTTTTTCAGCTTGAATTTAGTAGACTGTCTCCATTCTTTGCAAATGAGAACCACTAAGTCTCTGCTACTTATTTGTACTGTGGACAGTAAACTCAAGTGATGTAAGGGCAGCATCTCCTGCCTCATGCACAGGGTCAGGGTTGGTATGGGTTGGGGGAAGCCAGTTTTCAGAGAGAGAGAATGAAGCAGATGTACAGCAAGAAACAGGGGTATGAGATGGCGGGACCCTGACAGTGAGACTCCAATTGTCTTGAGTCACATTTAAGACCCCAAACCTAGAAGAGAGCAAGTTAGTCCCTCCTCGCCTTCCCAGGGCAGTCATTGCTTTTAGATTGCAGCATAATATAGTTTCTCTCAGACCACTAACTTAATCCTCAAAATTCTCAACACAATGACTCAGGCAGCAACTACCTAAAATTGGTGTTAGATATTGAAACCCATTTGATGTCTCTGCCCTATAGCCTTGTAATTTCCTCTGAAGACATATATTTGTAATTCTTTAGCCATTACCAAATGTTTGGCCTTTACTTTTCTGATATATTAAGCTGATATGTGGTCATAATATGTCAGCATCTCTGATATTGAGTGTAAACACCACTAAAATTGCTACCAGATTGCCACTTTCTGGAAATCTTTACAACTAGGTTATGAAAAGTAGAACATAACTTTGCTTGAAGGCAAGAAGTTAGAATGTTTACCTACATCAAAAGTTTAGAAAAGCACTAAGTCAATCATGCTCTTACCTTTAAAGTTGACTGACATCAGATCATGAAGCAAACAGTTGGTATTCAAGAACTTTTTAATTAGATATTTTGGAAGCTAACATTGTGGCTGGAGTTTAAAGAAATGTGTTAAGAACAAATTATGATATTGAAAACCTGTTTAATTATTTTTCAAGCTAAACCTTCTATATTTTCAGTAGTATAGATCATTATTTTTCACATTTGTGTCTGAACAAATTAAAATCTGACCAGATCTCATATGGCGTAAACCATAGTGCATTTAATCCTTTAGTGAAGTGTATTTATACTTCTTCAATTTGTATATGAACAGATATTTTGATTGCTTAAAATAGCTACCTACTTTTTCTTCTTTCTAAGGGAATAACACGCAACACATATTTAAAATAAGATCCATGCTTTGACAAAATGTTTTCAGTAATCTGAATGAATTCATGAGACTGGCCATACAAATACTAGGATTGATAACAATAAAGGCTGTCTTTTCTTGAGCCCTCACCATATCCCAGGTGCTTTACCTACATCATTCACTGAATCCTCATAATACCCTATTTACAAATTGGATTCCTCAGGGATTGGGAGGTTAAATACTGAAAGTCATTGTGATTATAGAAAATAAATTATTTTTAAATATTATTTCAATGGGCATGTAAAACATTTGTCAAAATTCTGGAATAATTACCTTTGATAAATTGTCTATAATCAGAAATATATAAATAAATGTGGAATTCTATAAATTTATAGAAAATTATTTTACTATCTAAAAAAGATGTATAAGACTAGACTGAGAATGAATTCAATTCAGAAAAAACAGCAAGTATTAAATATAACACATGACATCTATCAAGTCAGTCTTCCAATGACACCTCCCCTAAACCATGGTCTTTAGGCAAATAACCAAATTTCTGAGAAATGACTATATGTGCAGCATTAATACTTACCTTGCCAAATACAAAATATCTAGGTTAAGTCCATGTTAAGGTTTACATTTTAATCTGCCATAGCTAGGTAATAGTAGTTGAGACTTCCATGGTAACCATAAATTAGTTAATAATAAACAGTTAATAATAATCCAACACTAAGTAGGTTTTTTTTAATGTTTTTAAAATTGGCGTATTTATTCATTCATAAAACATTTATAGAATGTCCCCTGATATATTTTAGTTTTTATTGTATTGAAAGAGATGACTTTATTAACTGGATATCTGGAAATTAATGACAGAATACTTTCTTTGTATTGAAATCCAAGGGGTATAAATATTAATAGATTTTCAAAGATCTTATTTTGATTTCCTTTTCAGAAAAAAGGAATTACTATCCTACCAAATTAATGTTAACATATGTTGTTTTGGAAATTTTAATTATAGAGACTAATACAATCAATTGTTATAGCTTATACTTTGTTTATTTACTTACTTTTTTTTTGTTTTGCTGAAAAGAACTAGCCGCTGTCTTTAAAAAATTATCTTTCAGCTTTATTATCATTACCATCATTTCCATTTCTTTCATTAGTTGACTAGTCTACAACCATTTCAAGTGATTTGAGACCTAAGTTCTGGTCATTAATATGCTTGGGTCTATGTCCTTATGAATCCTTGAAACCATATTTACTAAAGAATCAACAACCATGCACTGAAGAATCAAAAGTGCAAACAATGACTCACACTTTAGTGGATGCTATTTAACCAATCCAAATGTGACTAACTTTATAGTAGAGATTTTTCTTTTGGAAACCTGGTAATTTTGGCATAAATAAAAAAAGTTGGCACTCATGTTCATTTTATGTAAAATTAATTCCAACAAGCTAAAAGAGAAACAAAGCTAGAGACCAGGGAATGGATATTTTGAAAACCAAAGACTGGAAAATTTGGTTTATGATATGGCGATGAACTTTTAAAATGTATTTGAACTCCCATTCAGGAAAGTATTTAGGTTCTCCTTAGATATCTTAAGGACATATTGTCTAGTTGTGGATTTTATTTGAAAACCTTGAAATAGAATTTTTTCTTCCTTTTGTAAAACTCTCCAGAATAAATAAATTCTTTGAACTTTTTTCTAAAATCTCATGTATTCTCTGTAAAAAATTATTAGTATCATTTCCTTTGAGATGATGAACTACATATCCAAGGAAGAGAACATTTCCTGAGTCTGTTGAGAGTATACAGGTTCCTAAGTGTTTTCCGTGTACCACCAAGAATCCTGTAGATATTAAAAAAAACAAAGAATACAGAAATTTGTAAAAAATCTTGAGATGGTTAACAGCACAGAATTATTCAAAGTACTCACAAATGTTTGATAAATTTGATCATTTAGACATATAAACACTTGGTGAACTTTGCTTACCTTAAGGTAATCAGATTGAAAATCTATATAAAACTATGATGGTGGAAAAATCTTTGGATTAGGAGTAAATATTAATTCTGATCCTATTGCTAGTGGGTATGGGTTTTCTTTTGGGGGCAATGAAAGTATTCTGGAATTAGATAGTGGTGATAGTTGTACAACTTTGTTGAGTATACTAAAAACCACTGAATTGTATACTTTAAAGGGTGAATTTTATGGTATGTAAACTATATCATGATTAAAAGAAAATTCTGGTCCCATAGTTTTACGCCCTTATGTAGCTATGTAATCTTTTTCTTTCTACTGATGTATAACATTGTGCAAGTTAAAAGCGATAATTTTACATATGTATTTATTGTGAAATAATTCCCACAATAAAATTAGTTAGCATATCCATCACCTCACATACTTGAATTCTTTTCATGTGGTGGGAACATTTAAGACCTACTCTCTTAGCAATTTTCAAGTATCATTAACTATGCTTAATATTAATATTAGATCATCAGAACTTATTCGTCTAGCAACTGGAACTTTGTACTGTTTGACCAATATCTTATTTTTCTCAGCCTCTAGCTCATGGCATCACCATTCTATTCTCTATTTCTATGAGTTGGGCTATTAATTTTTCTTTTATTTTTTTAGATTCCACATGTAAGATCATACAGTATTTGTCTTTCTTGCCTGACTTATTTCACTTAGCATAATACCCTTGTGGTCCATCATGTTGTGACAGTTGCCAAGATTTTATTCCTTTTAATGGCTGAAAAACATTCTATTGTATATAGAAACCACATATCCATTCATCTGTCAATAGACATTTAGGTTGTTTCCATGTTTTAGCTATTGTGAATAATAATGCAATGAATTTGAAGGTACAGATAACTCTTTAAGTGATTTAATTTTTTTCAGATATTTACCCAGTGGAATTGCTGCATCATATGATAGCTCTATTTTTAATTTTTTGTGGAACCTCCATACTGTTTTCTATAGCAGCTGCACCAATTTACATTCCCACTAACAGTGCATAAGAGTTCCCTTTTCTCCACATCCTTGTAACATTTGTTATCTCCTGTCTTCTTGATGAAAGCCATTCTAACAGGTGTGAAGTATAGCTCATTGTTGTTTTGATTTTCATTTCCCCATTGGTTAGGGATGTTAAATATCTTTTCAGGTATCTGACAGCCATCTGTATGTCTTCTTTGGAACTCTGTCTATTAATTTCTTGGGCCCATTTTTTAAATCAAATTATTATTTTTTTGCTATGGAGTTGTTAGAATTATTTATATATTTTTAATAACAACATCTTATATAATATATGGTTTGCAAATATTTTCTCCTATTCCACAGGCTGTCTTTTCACTTTGTTGATTATTTCCTTTGCTGTGCAGAAGGTTTTTAGTCCCACTTTTTTGTTTTTACTTTTGTTGTCTTTGCTTTGGTGTCATATTCAGAAACCATTGCCAAGACCAATGTCATAGAGCTTTTTCTCTATGTTTTCTTCTAGGAGTTTTATAGTTCTAGGTCTAACGTTTAAGTACTTAATCCATTTCAAGTTAACTTTTGTAAGTGGTGTAAGATAGGAGTCCAATTTCACTCTTTTGCATGTGAGTATCCAGTTTTCCTAACAACATTTATTGGAAAGACTTTTTTTCCCCATTTGATATTCTGAGCTCAAATATTAGTTGACTTGTATATACATAGTTTATTTTTAAGTTCTCTATTCTATTTCATTGACCTATGTATCTGTTTTTACGCTAGTACCATACTGTTTTGATTAGTATAATTTTGTAGTTTGGTTTGAAATCAGAAAGTGTGTTGCCTTTAGCTATGTTCTTCTTTCTCAAGATTGCTTTGGTTATGTGGCTCCATGCAAATTTTATGATTATTTTTTCTGTTTCTGTGGAAAATGCCATTGAAATTTTGATAGTGATTGCATTAAATCTACAGAGGCCATTGGATAGTATGACACTGTAACAATATTAATTCTTATTTAAGAACACGAAACAGTCATTTGAATTTTCTTCAGTTTCTTTCATCAAAGCCTTATATTTTTCAGTGAATAGATGGTTCACCTCCTTGGTTAAATTTATTCCTAAATATTTAATTATTATTTTTTAATGCTATTTTAAAGGAGATTATTTTCTCATTTTTGTTTTAGATATTTTGCTGTTAGTGTATAGAAATGCAACTAATTTTTATGTTGATTTTGTCTTGTGCAACTTTATTCAATTCATTTATTAGTTCAACAGTTTTTTGATGGATTTTTAGGGTTTCCTATGTATAAGATCGTGTCATCTGCAAACAGACCATTTTACTTTTTCCTTATAGATTTGGATACCTTTTCTTTTTCTTTCTTGCCTAATCACTCTGTCTAGGACCTCTAGTACTATGTTGGATAGTAGTTAAATGTAGGCATTCTTGTTCCTGATTTTAGAGGAAAAGCTTTCAGCTTCTCACCATTAAGTATGATGTTAGCTGTGGGTTTGTCATATATAGCCTTTATTATTTTGAGGTACTTTCCTTCTATACTCAATTTGCTGAGTACTTTTATCATGAAAGGGTGTTGAATTTTGTCAAATGCTATTCTGCATCTATTGAGAGGACCATACAATTTTTATCCTTCATCCTATTAATGT
This sequence comes from Rousettus aegyptiacus, assembly GCF_014176215.1. Taxonomy (NCBI): domain Eukaryota; kingdom Metazoa; phylum Chordata; class Mammalia; order Chiroptera; family Pteropodidae; genus Rousettus; species Rousettus aegyptiacus. The sequence goes on along the minus strand of NW_023416287.1, from coordinate 55,139,937 downwards.
GGTATACCACATTTTCTAACTATGTAATTTTAAGTAAGTTTCCAATTTCTGAGACATCAGTTTTCTCCACTTTAAAGCGAAGGAATTTTATTAGATCAATGTTTTTTACACTGTGGGTTGCAATTCCTTAGTGAGTGGCAAAATCAATTTAGTGAATGGCAACCAGCATCTTTCTAAAAAATATTAGAGTGTACTGCATATAATAAATATTATTTTTCCAAACTCTCATTTCCTTTATATGTGTGTATATCTGAGTCATGATGTAAAATATTTTTTCCACTGTTACAATAAAAAAAAGTTTGAAACCCAGTGTATTACTTGATTTGCAATGTTTCTCCTTCTATAAAATTCTGTCAATTTACAGTATTTAATTTGGTAGTAGTAATTTTCTTTGAAAACTTGCTGTTTGTCAAAGGCTTTTCTGAACTCTGTGTATTAACTTATTCCTTACCACCAACTATGAAGCAGTACATATGTTATAGTCCTTCCCATTTTATAGGCACACAAGGGAAAGAGAGGTTAATAACTAAAACAAAAACATATAGCTAGTGAATCTGGAAATTGAACACAAGTAATTAATTTTAGAGCCATTACTCTCAACCATTATTTCATTATCTCTAAAATTTTGGCAATATATTTTTTAAAGTGTTAAATCAACCTACAATCTCATAGTCTTTCTCCGCTTAATAATATTATAAAATTGTGTATTTAGATGTAAATATTGATTTAAAAAAATCAGACGAGTTTCCTTGATATTATAAACCATATTTGAGAAAGCATTAAAAGAGGTAGAGGAGGGTAGTCAAAGGGTCAGTTCAGACCATCAGCTCTCTTCCCAGTGCCTTCTGTAGGCATCAAGGCTGAGTAGCAAAAAATTGTAATTTTAAAAGAAAAAAAAAAAGATCTTTTGCAATCTTCCCTTAAGAAAAAGTAAAACAACTGTAATTCCTTTGTTCCATTCTAGTAATGTAAAGATTTTTTTCAACTTTAGTCCACTTGGATTTGGCCACAGAAATGTCTGTTTTTCCTCAGATCACAATTGTTCTCATTAGCTTCCAAAGAAGACAAATGATAATGATAAGCATAAGAAATGAGAAACAATTTAGATGAATTGCTGAAGTCAATGCAATTACAAATATAACAACAAAAAAAAATGCCCAAATCTCTGTCTTTCTATCTTTTTTCTCTTTGATGATAGCTGTATTCTGTAGTACACACACATACTGACTCTTCTACTAATTCGACTAACACAAAAATTATTTTGACATGGTCCTTGCTTCTAAAGGATCTTCCAACTTGGCAGTAAGAATTCTAAACTATTATTTGTAGAGAGTTTGTTCTTAACCAGGCATTTGCCCTGGTTAATATATCAATTAATTTAAATTAGTCTTCACTGCAATCTTTGAGGTTATCCACCACCACTCTTTTTTTTTTTTTTTTTTTTTTTACTGTGAGTACACTAAAACTCAGTTAAAATATTTTGTTATTAAGAGATCCAGCTTGAGTTAAGCCCCAGTTTCTCTGAGCCAAGACTTGTATTTTTCCCCACTGTATAGTTCTGTGTATGGAGGTGTGTGTATTTAGTATGTTTTCCAGTGTTGCCATTATTTGAAATAAATGACATATATCTACCAAGCCATTTTAATTCTTTAGCTTCCATCAGTTCTGGGATTTATTTTACGATTATAGAACATTTAGAAGATTTAGTTTAACCACAAAGACTTTTATTTCTTTTACCTTCGATTCAGCTCAAATCTTGACTGTTTCCTTTATATTTAACAATCACATATAAAAGTTTTACATTCTCTTTTTAATGCTTCACTATAGATTGTAAATTTAAAGCCTGCTGATAATGCAGGCTTTAATGGGCCAAGAACAATGTAGCTATTTAGATAGAATTTTGCAAATTAATCATGGAATTTAAATAGGAATAGAAACCCCTGGTTGAGTAGGGTTTTTTTTTTTCTCTCTCTCTCTAAATATAATCCCATCCCTGGAGCTTGAGATAATGATTCACACAAAGAATGTAATGATACAAAGAAAAAGCATTTGTAGAATGCACAAAATAAGAGATGAACTTCTAACCTGTAAAACCCATTTTGGAAAAATCAGATTATAAACTAATTCAAGACAAAGGAAGAACACCTGTAACAGAGATTTTAGCTAAGTAGGAATAATGCAGAACTAGAGTGAAGAACTTAGTGTGACAAGCCACATACAAACTTTCTGGCTATTTGTTTTCTAAGGCAGGTACCATTTATTTTACAATTACTAAGTTTCAGGCAAATTATTAGCACTTTACATCATTATAATACATTTAATCCATCATGACAATCTTATAAATTTAGTTAAATGAAATTAAAATCTCCTGAGAGTCAGAAATGTTCTTTTGTGGTGAATATCCTTTTCAATTTATACCAAATAAAAAGATAGAGAATACAATTCTAATTTGTGAATTTTCAAGATGAAGAAATTGAGACTTAGCAAGGCAAATATGTCCAAATTTGTGCAGTTATAACAGGTGGTATCATGATTTTAATCCAGGTCTGATTCATAATCACTTTCCTCTTCTGCCTCCACAAATTAGAAAGGTACTCCCAGCCCTGCCCTTTTTCTTAGAGAGCTCAGTTCCTTAACCACATATTAATAAATTTCAACTGCATACAGCTTAGGCATTTTTCAAAAGTTAGAATTTAATTATTGATTATAGATTAGAATCCTTGCCGTTGACGTAAGAAACATCCAAATCCGTAGAGAATTTTTATGAATTTATTTGAGCCAAACTGATGACAATTGCCAGAAAGCAAAATCTCAATGAACTGAGGAAATGCTGTGGAGAATGGCAGTTCTGCAGGTTACTTTATACATTAGAATAAAAGGAGGAGAAGTAAGGGGGGTTACATCAAACCTGTAGGTGGTAGATTATGGGGCTGGAGAAAGCAAAATGGGGAAATCTCTGGGACTGGATAAAAAGGTAAACTGGAGAGAAATTACTCCTTTTATATTGGTGGGTACAGGATAGTTAATAATTAACATTTACAGCACAAAGAGATGATATGACGAGAGCAAGATAACAATGAAGAGTTCTGCAGTCTTTTGTTCTGGTTGTGGGTGTGTCCTGAGGGTTCTGGAAAAGGAGATTACACTGACATTTCAAAGGTATGTTATCTTAGACGCAAAAAGAGAATAGACAGGCTCACTTAAGGTAAAGATTGACCTTTGTCAAAGAAACTACAGGCCTAGGACCTGACTACCAGCTAGGACTCGCTTTTAGTTAGGAATTTTTATGTTCAGGCTATCCTATGTGGTTACTTTTGGTCCACATTACATAATGAAGTACTTTTAGATACTTATCATGAACAGAAAATATTTAATCTCAGTAATAGACATTGATTAATTTCCTCATAATGACATTATAAACAAATAATGTCAACCTCATAGTGACATTCTAAACACATTATTATATTTGTAACTTATTCGGTCTTATTTTACCACTTGGAAAACAAAAATATTTTACGCAAAGTTTCCATTATCGAGTATTTTCTTCATTGTGTCGCTTATAAAAAATCAGAACATTGAAATTGAGAAAAGAATGAAGAAACAGAATGGGGTCACCATAGCTGAGCTAACAAAATTACTTAAATCAAAATGGGCTGAAACATGAGGTATAGATTTTTACTTTAAATAGTCTGAGGACCTAAACTTTTTAACTTTTTTGTTGTCCATTAATGCTTGAAGATATTTATAAATCCTACAGATAGCTCTCTGAAGAACTTAGGAAAGAATATTCACATATGTAGAGCACCTGACATCTGGAAGATCACCATCTCAGACCAATCCGGAAGCCAAGAATGCAGGACTGAGTCTTCTCAAGAATGTACTTTTTACTATCAGATCTCTCCACTTTTCTCTTTTCTTCAGAACAGTCTGGGTTTTACCTGGTAGTGTTGACAGATTTGCGAATCTTAAGATCCTTGAATAAACCTTTGTCATTTAATTCTAGGGAAGCCTCCTGATTCATTTATGCTTGGGCAACAAAAGGAAGTGATTTCTCACTTTCTCTTGCTGAATCAACAGTAGAAAATTATATTGTTAATCAAGAAATGCTTACTGTACTGAGCAAGACAAAGAAATGTAAGAAGGCATCCTACTTTTAGAAGGTTAAGAACTAGAATATTATATACAAGGATGAATAACAGCTCATATTTGACACATTTTAATAAAAAGCATATAAGTAAAATATTTGGGAATTTCGATTAGAAGGGGACTTAGTAGGCAGTTGAAAAGAGCTTTGAAAAGGTAGTAGGACATAATTGGGAAAGACAATTCCATAAAGGCATTGTTAAAGGGAAGAAGGGCTCAAACAGTTTCAGAGCCCAAATATCCCTGAAGATAGAATATTAAAAAATGCTAGAAGTAGAGGGTTTGTGCTGGGGTAGAGTAGGAGATAAAGATGCCTGATAATTCAACATTTACAACTCTAGAGAACATGAATTATCCTATCACAAGCCTCCAGCTCTCACTCTACTGAACTATGAAAGGCGGGTTCTTTATCTTATCTACCCTAATATTTTCGAGGCCTCACATCGTGCTTTCAGGGTGTGGCACAAAAAATGCACTCTGTAAGTATGAGATGAATGGATAAATGAATGAATGAACGAATAAGTCTCAGATGGATTAAGTGAATTACTCAAGATCAAACAACTAGTAAGTGATAGAGTTATGACTGGAACAAACCATTTGTTTTTATCCCATTCAGACATGAACTATAAAATATTATAAAATCATTATTTCTCCATCTCCTTAGCTTTCTATTCAGGCCTTCAACTGATTGGATGAGGCCCAGACACATAGGGAGAGCAATCGTCTTTACTCAGTCTACTCATCCAGAAACACCCTCATAGATTCACCCATACATAAAATTAACCATCACAAAGCTTTACCATTTACTAGTGTGACCAAATCTATTCTATTAAAATATTATAGTCTACATATTTAGTTCTAAGCATGTATTTACACAAGTTCCTTTTGTTGAGGTAGTACAGCCTGGTGGAGAAGTGTATCTCTGTTGGGGTTCAAATTCCAGTTATCAGATGTATGAACCTGATGTTACTTCTCTCAGCGTCCATTTCTTTATAAATTGGGAATAATTTGCTACTATTTATAAAAAATAATATAAACAGAGCAACTTTAAAATGGAGTCGGAGCTGCCATCCCGGAAGAACTGCCTTGCACATCTTATGCCTCCAACCTTTGGAATGTTAAAATAGTGGAAAATAGCCTTTTGGACTGGGCCTAAAACAACACTCCCAAAGAGCTGTTTACAAGGATAGCAAGAAAGCAGATATGACTACTGGACTGCTGACTATGGGACTGAAAATTAAAAACACTGTTTAGAATTAATATCACGATGTTAGTTTATCTGCACCAATAGAAATGCTTCATTCAAATGCATTGTGTAATTGTTCCCCTTCCCTTTCTCATAGATACTCCTTGCCTTTGTCTCCTAATCTGAACACCATTGGGATTGCTGCCTGAATCAGTGCTTCCCTACTAGCTATTCTTTTCTTTTCTTTTCTTTTTAAATCTCAAATAAATGCCTGTTGCCTCTCACTTTGGGTTACTCTTGGGTTCATATCCAATAAGAATTATTAATATAAATTTAATGAATGTGGTATATCACTACTATTTCTTTGATTCTATCATATAAGTATTCATTTAAAGTATCAAATTATGTTTTTAATTTTAAACACTCAAGTATAATAATACTCTTCCATGGCAGGCACCTTTCATTTTATTTATATTTCTACCTTTTAATTCCTAGCATAGTGCTTGATACATAGTAAGCACATGATAAAAAATTAAGAATAGTTACTATTGTATCAGAAAAAATATAATTTAGGGTATTTTAATTCTGTAACCCTAAAAATATATAAATTTGAAAATTAGTATTTTTTTCTTATGCAAAAAATATTGATTTGAAATGAAAGATTTGGAGAAGTTATAATAGCATGGGCAGATCTTTTCATTTACTTAATATTTGTTAATTATGTTGTCTTGTAAGCCTGTAAGTCTAAAACAGTTTCCACAACTATAACTGAAAAACAAAAGATTATTTAAAAAATAAAAAATAAAAGTTTCCGTAAACAACTAAACTTTTAGTTGATTCGGTCAATAAAGTATATAATTTGTTTGGATCACAACATCTTTGAATCTCAATGGCATGGATATAATGATAATGCCTTCTATGAATAATACCTTTTTCCCCCCAAATTATTTGAGTATACTATCACATTTGATTCTTACAACAATCTTGAAGAGTGCATAAGTAGATGTCACTATTCCCATTTTACAAGTGAGGAAACTGAGGAATGAGAGATTCCAATTAGTATGCCAAATGCCAAGCATCAAATTAATGACTGAGCTAGAAACCGTTAACTTAGTATGCTTTCTTATACACAAAATCTCATCAGACTGAATTCTAAACTTCAAAGTAAAAAATATCAGCAAAGTTTACAGTTAAGAAGTGATTTTCCTTCAATACACATGATTATTAGGTAGTATTTATCCCATAATAAAATCCAAAAATTTTACATCGATAGGAATGCAAAGTGGACCTTGTATATACCACATTAATACCAGGAAATTATAATCACAGTAACTAATTAACTAATTTTATACTCTTGAGTTTGGCTCATTAAATAATATCATATACTCTAGATGAAAGCTTTTCTCATATTAAAGTTAGAATCTTGGCTTTGACACAACTGCCTTTTTCTATGTTACTCTAACAAAATTTCCATGATGACGTGATATTGTTTATTGTCTTAAACTCACTTAAATTTTTTTTTTTTTAGTAGGAGGGTGGTGAGCAGTAGAAATAAGAATAGTTTTTGTAAGTTGGTGTAGGATTCATATCCTTAATGCCAATTTAAGACTCAAATCTTTCTATTTATTGAAGTTATAATCTTGACAAGATGGTGAAATAATTAGAATTACATCAAGTCTGCCACTCTGATGGTGTAATTATTTGGTATCACTGCATAATTTTCTCCTGCTATTTCATCCCTTCAGTTTCTAAAGAAGAGTAAATTCCAGTTGGTTTCCCAAAGCCCCAACTTGAATGGCTTCCTGGTAATTTTGAGTTTAAGGATCATGTCTTTCACTTCTTTCATGCCCCCTCTTATATTACCCAGAACAATGCCATGCCTGCAGAAGATGCTTAATATGTTCTAGAGCAATGAATATGTATGTACATGAAGTTGGTTTGGAAGAGACCCGGGGAAGTCTGGGATAGAGGAATGGGAATACTCTCTTTATTTGAAGTACAGATGAATAGATATTTCAAACACTGGGACATCAAAAATGACAATCCTGTGTAGCACTTGGTGAGAAGAAGCAAGGTATAAGGGGAAAATAAAGTAGAGGGAGACACAGAGGCAGTCCAAGGCAATGAAGGCAAACTTTGACCATGAGACAAGGGTGATTTAGGGAAGAGAATGATGTCATCAGAACAACAATAGAGGAAGACAGTTTTGGCAGCAGCTTTTGAATAGACTTTGAAGAAAAAAAATTAGAGAGAGGGGAAAAAGGAAACAGGAAAGGGAAGTCTGCTCAGAACTCAGTGTGACATTCGGAATGGGTGGGGAGCTTCCTGTCGCAGCTTGATGTTTGGAACATCTGGTCACCTTTTATAATGAGACCTTAGAAACTTCAGCTTTCTCAAGTGATCGGGTTATAATATCTATGGATTCCATGGCCTAACAGTCACTGCCAGTAGACAGGCATATCTGAAGAAAGAAAAAAATACAGATGGGAAACGAACTCTTCCCTTACACTGAGAACACTCCCACAAGTTTTCCCATGTAAATATTCATATTTGTAAATATACACACATATTTCATGTGTCTTTGGAATTTGTTGGTTTTGTATTAAAATTAAAGTAATTAAAGTATTGTAAATTCTTTTTAAATTAAATTATCTCAAATGGCGAAATGCGCTAACAGACTTACAAAGTTCCACACCTTGCTTCATTTACAATATTGGCCAAGTTTTCCACAACGCAATTGTGCCCTCTAGCGGTTTTAGTATTTAATAAAAACTACTTTGGCATTAAAATGTGGTCAGAGGTAGAAATGACTCTACCAAAGAGTAAGGCAGCTAGTAATGATTCCCATTTATCATCTATAAGCTACTTGCTGCCATGTTATGATAGCAAATCCCAAATTTTAGTGGCTTAAAAAACAAAAGTTTATTTCTCAGAAAGTCCAAGTGTAGGCTGGCAGGGTCTGTCTATAAGCAGCAACTTGGGGATCCAGGCTTTCTTCATCTTGTGGCCTCTATGACTTCCTCAACTGCTAAAGTCACCTGGACAAGGAAATAGATAGAGGAGGCACACTACTTCAGGCCAGAAGTGACACATGTCACCCTGCTACTTTCTTACTGGCCAGAACTAGTTACACGACCCCAGCCCAGTAGCAAGGGAGCCTGGATGTAGAGAAGCACAAGGATGTTCTGGGAACACTACCTCTGCTAATGCTTCTACAAGAGCAGTTGGGCGTGAACACAATAAACATTCTCGCTTTATTTTTTTTTTTATTTGAAGTTTTGCAATAAGAAGTAGTCAACAAGAATCCAGTAGCAATTTTAATATGCATAATTCTTCATTTTTTTGGTATGACACTTAAAATTAAGTATCCTGTTTGTATAATGGCGGACATGTGAGGACAGATATTTATATTCAAATTTCTGTTCTGACTTTTGTATGAAATGAAGTGTCCCTTATTTCCATTTTCTTTAAGATAACTATCCTCCTCCTCCTGCATCTATTCCTCGGATGCAAATTTTAATTTTAATATTTATTTTCAATTTTAATTTGGATATAGTTGAAAGCTGTTTCTCAAACTGTTCTTACTGATACTCCATCCTGGAGAAATATATTTATTTATGAAATTTTACACATTACCTCCATCAATAGGGAAACATGTATTTAAGGGAACTTTATAATTATCTATTAGCTATTGACATTAATGGCTCTTATTTTGATTTTTCATTGTGGTAAAACATACATACTATAAAATTTACAACTTTAACCATTTTTAAGTGTACAGCTCAGTGGCATGAAATACATGAACATCATCGTGCAATCATCACCATTATCCATGTCTGTCCAAAACTTTTTTATCTTCTGGAACTAAAACTCTACCCATTAAACACTAACTGCCATTGTCCTCTCTCCCCAGCCCCTTATGACCACCATTCTACTTTCTATCTCTATGAATTTGACTACCCTACGTACTTCACAGAGTTGGAATCATGCAATATTTGGCTTTTCATGACTGGCTTATTTCACTTAGCATAATGTTTATAAGGTTCATCCATGTAGTAGCATGTGCCAGAATTTTATTCCCTTTTAAGGTTGAATAATAAAATATTTCATTGTATATATACATCACATTTTGTTTCTCAATTCATAATGGCTCATCTTTGAGGATATTACATTTAGTTTAGTCAATTAACCCTTAATACATATTTTGAAAGTCTTCTATAGTCTAAACCACATCTTTATTAGAGAGCCATCAAATTGTTTAATCCTTGGTTGTTTGTGTCCTCTTAGTCTGCACATCTGATATATCTTACTATTTCTATCTTTCGTTAAGCTTCCTGGCAAAGCTCCATTTTTCTAAGGAACTTCTTTTCACTGTACCTAGTGGTGCTTTGGTAATTAGCCATTACAGTATTTGGCCTTTAGTTACATATTAATGTTTCCTTGTTCTATCTTGGTAGTCTAAGAACAGATTTTTTAAAAAATATCTTAAATATGGAGATGCTGATATTTAAGTTATCTTAAATACAGAATGGTAGGCTCTTCATTACCCCTCTAACCATATCGCTAAATGAGTTTTGGACACTTTGGGTTTGAGGTACCTGAAGAAAGCGGGTGTCTTGCGGAGGACAGCTAGCAGAAGATGAGAATTTGAGTCAGAATTCAGGAGCACTGCCAGGGCTGGAGGTAGATTAGGAATGAATAGTATGTAGGTAATAGCTGCAGCTGTGGAGCAAATGCGCTTGCTAAGAGAGAGAGAGAATGCAGCGTCTACTTAGCCTGGCACCAGCCCTGAGCTGAGCCTGAGAGATGAGTAGGAGTTAACCAGGGAAGAAGGCAAGGAAAGACAGTGCAGGTGGAGGGAACAGTGTTGACACGGAGCCTGCAAGGTGCCTGGCAACTCCCGTTCTACTTTCTGTCTCCATGAATTTGATTATCTGGGTATCTTGTATTCGTGGAATCATGCATATTTACCTGCATGGCTTATTGAGAGCAGGGGTTCTTACCCTGGCTGTGCAGCCAAATCACCTGAGGAGCTTTGAAAAACCACTGATGTCTGGGCCCCGGAGCAAGAGATTCTGAGTCACCGGGTCTGAGGTAGGGGTAAAAATTCTGTATTGAAAAAACCAAGTGAGAACATTTGTTGTGGAAGGAAAAGGCCAGAGGAAGAGAACCTCGTGAAAGCCAAATGAGGTTGAGGGTGAGGTGAATGGCCAACAGGGAGGGGACCCTGGGGCAGCCACTGGGTTTGGCAAACAGGTTTTTATCAAAAGTTTTAGTAGAGGGATAAGGAAATGATTGGCAGAGCAAATCCTTTGGGACACTGGAAAAATTAGGATCAAAATTATGGGTAGAAAGGGGAAAGATTCAAGGACGAGTGGAGATACAGATAAATTATTTGATAGAAGGGATGGAAATGGAGTGACCAGAGGCCTACTAGTTGCAATTGCCTAAGGCCAACTAGGTGAAGTTGCTGGCACGCTTATGGGAAGCCACAGCATAGAGGATTAAGAGCACAAGCTTTGAAGCCAGACTGCCGGGATTCAAATTCTGGCTCTGCCATTTCCCCGCTCTGTGGTCTCCGTGCCTCAGATTTCTGTCAATAGGATCTTCAAATACTATTTTTCTGTCCTGTGGGGCTGTTGTGACAGTTAAAATGAGTTAATACATGTAATGTTCGCCCTGACGTGTAGTGAGGACTCAGGTTTGTTAACAACCATAGAGGGAAGGGTTGGGCTTGTTGGCTGGGCTGCCTCTGAGGGGAATGGAAAAAGAGGCCAATTGGAAAAATATGCCAACTGGAGCTGAAAATGGTTGTGGGTCAGTTATCGTTTGATTTCCTTGGCAGAATTCAGCAGTAGGAAGAGGCAAAGGCAGAACGTCGACAAGTGGCAGGGTGGAAGTCCAGGGGCCCAGAACTACAAGTGCTACTATGACAGTGGAGAAGTGGTTAGACTTTGGCCCAGGTTGGGCTGCTATACTAGCAGATTAGGAGGACTTTGGGCGTGTGAAGGTCCAAGAAGTGTGAAGGAGGAGAAAATGCAGCAGGAGAGAAAGTTATGATTCGAGAGAGAAATTCAATACAACAATCACGTTTTAGGGCTCCTACTTCAAAGTTTATTCCATCTCATCAATAATTTTCAAACTCAACTGAGGAGCCAGGTTCTTTAAAGATGCCTCACGGACAATTCTTTCAATCAGAGAGAATTCATTTTCATTTGTCTAGATAAGTGGAGGTGTAAGGTGGCTGAGGTTGTGGGAGGTGGGGGTATAGGGGGTGTAGAGTGTGGGGCGGTGGGGGGTGTGGTGGAGTGAGAAGGATGTGGGGGGTGGGGAGGGTGTGGAGGGCTGGAAGAAGTATGCACTCTTTGCAAAATTTCTTTGGAAAAAGGGGTGTTTCTGTAGTTTGCTTGTTTTTATTAGGAAACCACTGACCTTTGGTGGAATGAATTTTGGGACTGACAGTGTGGAGACATGGACTTTGATCTGGCCTCCGTCAAAGCAGCAGGGTGGTTTGGGCTGGGTCGCTTACCTTCCTTGAGTCTCAGTTGTAAAACGATTGGGCTGCACTGATGATCCTTTCTGCTTTAACACCGCCTCCTTCGGGCTCGCTGAGGGCTGGGATTCAGCGGCACAGCTGCGTAGCGCCTTGCGGGGTTTGCGGCCGCCACCTTGTGGTAGAAACTGATGGTGCTGTCAACAGGCTCAGCGAGACGGAAGACCTGGGGACCCACGAACCTTTTTAGGCGGACTTCATACACAGAAAAATCTCTCCAGAGACAGGAGCTTTATTTACATACAGAAAAATCTCTCCATAGAGAAGGGATCCTATCTGGGGTAAGAGCACTCTCTTGTTAGAATAAATTAAAGATGAGCACAGTAGCCAGAATCTCATCATGGCAATCAGAATAACCAATCAACACATGAAGATAATTTATGACATGCTCAGTCTGTTGTAGAGAGAAGGTCAATAACATTAACCAAAACTTACTTGGAATCCACTTACTTCAATTCTATTTTTCTTTATTAAAAATGACCTTGAAAATGATTCCATCTTCATATTCAGGCCTATCTCATGAGTTTCCCAGTATGGTTATAAAACTACTCTCTGTGTGTGCTTTTTATATCAAGGTCACTCTACAATGAGTTACATCAGCCTTCTTTTTTTCTAAAGGATTTTTTTTAAATGACTGATAAGTGATATTGGAGAGCCAGGTATATGATTCAGAGAAGTTATTGGAACAAAAGCTTCTGGGATTGGCCTTGGATTATGAATTTCATACCCATGGCCAGAGACAGTATCTGCAACAAAGCCTGTCAGGAAACAAATACAATATAATGATAATGGAGCAGAAGCTGAGGGAGTTTTTCTATCATTGTGCTAATCCTTGGACCCTTGAGGGATGAGGTCCATGACCCCAGTTTTAAACTGCACACATCTACTCCCTACATTTAACCTCATTTCCCCCCCCCCCGCCCCCGCCCCCAGCAAAGCTTTATACAAAAATTTTACTCTCCAAGGAGCTAGTTTCAAAAATTGCTTGGAAGAGTTTCTGTTCCTTTATATTTAGGATCATTTTATTTACTCTATGAAGAAATTTATGTGTTAAAAACTATAGTATACAAAATTTATTATAGGCTGATATTACATCAATCATTTACTTTTATAATTTTATAGATCAATCCTGTAATTCTACCCTTGAACTTCTTGCCCGACAATCACAGATCTTACTTCTCAGAGCAATATAGTACAGTACACCATGAGAAATGTAGACTCTTTACTCTCATCGTTAAAAGTTGATGACATTTTAGTCATTTATATTTTCTTCTTATTTTACAGCAAAAGGTATGCACCTTCCATTTGTGTTCTGGGTCCTACGACTTCTTGCCTCTTATCTTATATACCAATTATCAACCCCTTCTGTATTTCCAACATTTCCTCCTGAGCATATAATCATGTATAAGCAATTTACATCTTGAAACAAAAAGCAAACTTGATGCTATTCTCCACTTTAGTGACTATTTTGAGTCTCCTCTTCCAATCCGAGCCAAACCCCTAATGAGCAGGTATATTCTGTATCTCCATTCCCATATCTTATAATAATTCCTCAAATGCTATTAATAAGGCTTCCAACTCAACTATGCTACTGAAACCACCCCTCCAGAGTCACTGCTGCCAGATTCGATGGATGCTTTTCAGACCACTCTTATGTACTTGTATGTAATAATGATGCCAAAACAACCAGACCCACATGTTGTGCTTTTCTTTCCTGAATACACTGAGATCACTCTCTCTGGTAATTATATGTCTCAAAGAGGTGATCTGATATATCTAATAACATCTCCTTAATTAAGGTCAGAGGGTCAAATGTTAAATTACTGGGCTTGCCATCGAAATGTAGAATTTAGCTTACAAAAGACCAATCCCACAAAGACTTCTCTGTGGTGTTTAATATCATGGACAACCTTCAGCTTTTAACTCTCTCCTCAACCAGTTTCAGTGACACCACTCTCACAGACTCTTTTCTTTCTTCTTTAGGAATTCCCTCTCAGTTCCTTTTTTTAGGCATGTGTGTGCATGAGTGTGTACATGCACATTTAGAATTTATTGAGCCCCTACTAAGTGCCAGACACCGTAATAGTTTGCACGCATTATTTCATTTAATTCTCAAGCAACCTTATGAGGTAGGTATTTTTAATTCTCATTTTATATGAAAAACCCAGAACTCAAAGAGGATTAGTAATTCCCTGAGTAACAGATCACATCCAAGGTCATCTGTCTTCAGAGGCCAAGCTCATATCACTGATGTTATAGTGCTTATTTTTCATCATGAGTTTTATTTTATTTTATTTTTTAACTTATTTTTTTTTTTATGGTGACATTGGTTAATGAAATCCAATAAGTTTCAGTTGTACACTTTAACAATAAGGCATATATACATTTACACTGTGTGTTCACCTCCCATAGTTAGATTTCTTTCTGTCACCACATATTTGACCCCATCTCTCCCACCCTCTACCTTCTGGTAACCACTAGTCTATAGTCCTTGTCCACGAGTCTCTGGTTATCCTGTTCATTTGTTGCTTTTAGGTTTATATTCCACAAACCATTTGATTTTCAACTTTTTCTGTCTGGCTTATTTCACTGAGCATGATTATCTTGAGGTCCATCCATGTTGTTGCAAATGGCAGTATTTCATCTTTTCTTATAGCTGAGTAATAATATTCCATTGTATATATGTACCACAGCTTCTTTAGCTAATCATCCATCGTAGGACACTTTGGTTGCTTCCATGCCCTGGCCACTGTGAATAATGCTGCTACATCAGTTGTGCAAATATCTTTCTAGATATGGGTTTTCAAGTCTTTGGGGGTAAATACCCAGTAGAGGGATTGCTGGATCATATGGTAGGTCAATTCTTAGTTTTTTGAGGCAACTCCATACTATTTTCCATAGTGGCTGTACCACTTTGCAGTTCCACCAGCAGCGTATGAAGGTTCTTTTTCTCCACATCCTCTCCAACATTTATTACTTGTCCTGTTGATTACAGTTATTTTAACAGGTGTGAGATGGTATCTCATTGTGAGTTTGATTTGCATTTCCCTAATAGCTAGTGATGTTGAACATCTTTTCATACATTTTTTGGCCATTTGTATGCCCTCTAGGGAGAAGTTTCTGTTCAAATCTGCTCATTTTTTGATTGTATCATTTGATTTTTTTGTTGTTATTGAGTTGTATGATTTCTTTGTATATTTTGGATATTAGGCCTTTATCAGAGACGTTGCTTGCAAATATATTTTCCCATTCGAATGGTTATCTCTTTACCTTGTTGACGGTTTCTTTTTTGAGCAGAAGCTTTTTAGTTGGCCGTAGTCCCATTCATTTATTTTAGCTTTTACTTCCTTTGCTTTTGAGGTCAAATTCATAAAATCCTTTTTAAGTCCAAGGTCCTTTAGTTTCATTCCTATGTTTTCTACTACACATTTTATTATTGTTTCAGGTCTTATATTCAGGTCCTTAATCCATTTTGAGTTAATTTTGGTGTGTGGTGGTATACAACAATCTAGTTTCATTCTTTTGCAGGTGGCCTTTCAGTTTTCCCAGTGCCATTTATTAAAGAGGCTTTTCTTTCTCCACTGTGTTTTTGTCTTTTTTTTTAATCGAAAATTATTTGCCCATATAAATATGGGTTTACTTCTGGACTCTCAATTCTGTTCCACTGGTCAGTGTGTCTGTTTTGCTGCCAATACTATGCCATTTTGATTACTGTTGCTTTGTAGTATAATTTAAAGTCGGGCAGAGTGATGCCTCCAGCCTTGTTCTTTTTTCTCAGGATGGCTTTGGCAATTCGGGGTCTTCTGTGTTTCCATACAAATCTGATGATTTTTTGTTCTGTTTCTTTAAAAAATGCCAAAGGGATTTTGATGGGGATTGCATTAAATCTGTATAATGCTTTAGGTAATATGGTCATTTTAACTATGTTGATTCTTCCAATCCAAGAATGTGGCATATCTTTCCATTTCTTTGTATCTTCTTTGATTTCTTTTAATAGAGTCTTGTAGTTTTCATTATATAGGTCTTTCAAATGTTTGGTTAGATTTATTCCTAGATATTTTACTCTTTTTGCTGCAATTGCAAACCGAACTACTTTTTCTACTTCTTTTTCTGAAACTTCATCATTAGAGTATAGAAATGCTATGAATTTTTGAACATTGATTTTGTATCCAGACACTTTACTGCATTTGCTTATTGTTTATATTAGTGTTCTTCTGGAGTCTTTAGGGTTTTCTGTATTGAGAATCATGTCATCTGCAAATAGTGACAGTTTGACTTCTTTGTTTCCTATTTGGATGCCTTTTATATCTTTCTCTTGCCTAATTGCACTCACTAGGACCTCCAATGTTATATTGAATAAGAGTGGCAATAGTGGACAGCCTTGCCTTGTTCCTGATCTTAGAGGAAAGGTTTTTAGCTTTTCACCACTAGGTATAATGTTGGCTGAGGGTTCGTCATATATGGCCTTTGTTATGTTAAGTTATCCTTCTATATAAATTTTGTTAAGTGTTTTGATCATAAGTGGATGCTGTATTTTGTTGAAGGCTTTTTTGCATCTATTGATATGATCATATGATTCTTATTTTTTAATTCATTTATGTGGTATATTACATTAATTGATTTTTGTATATTGAACCATCCCTGTGGCTTTTTTTTTAATCGAAAATTATTTGCCCATATAAATATGGGTTTACTTCTGGACTCTCAATTCTGTTCCACTGGTCCATGTGTCTGTTTTGCTGCCAATACTATGCCATTTTGATTACTGTTGCTTTGTAGTATAATTCGATTATACACTACAATCAAGTGGGCTTCATCCCTGTGCCTCTGGGATGAAGCCCACTTGATTGTAATGTATAATCTTTGTAATCCGTTGCTGTATTTGGTTTACTAGTATCTTATTTAGGATTTTTGTATCTGTGATTTGCATCATAAGAGATATTGGTCTGTAGTTTTCTTGTGTGTGTGTTATCTTTACCAGGTTTTGGTACTAGGATAATGCCCTTGTAAAATGAGTTGGGAAGAATAGGTATTAAATCTTTGAATGTTTGGTAGAATTCACTGGTGAAGCCATCTAGTCCTGGACTTTTACTTTTTGGTAGATTTTTGATAATTGTTTCAATTTCCATAATGCTGATCGGTCTATTTAGATTCTCCAGTTCTTGATTCAGTCTAGGAAGGTTGTATTTTTCTAAGTACTGATCCATTTCCTCTAGGTTATTAAATTTGGTGTTATGTACTTTTTCATGGCATTCTTGTTTGATCCTTTGTATTTCTGTGATGTCAGTCATAATTTCCCCTCTTTCATCCCTGATTTTGTTTATTTGTGTCCTTTCTCTTTTTTCTTAAGTGAGTCTAGCAAGGGGTTTGTCAATTTTATTAACCTTCTCCAAGAACCAGCTCTTTGTTACATTTATTTTTTTATTTTTTATTTTTGTTTTCAATTTCATTTATTTATGCTCTAATTTTGATGATTTCGTTCCTTCTGCTGACTTTAGGCTTCATTTGTTTTTCCTTTTCTAGTTTTTTAAGATGAAGCATTAGGTTGTTTATTTTGGCTCATTCTTGTTTTGGAGATAGGACTGTAATTATATGAACTGTCCTCTTATGAACACTTTGCCATGTCCAAAGTTTTGATATGTTGTACTATCATTACCATTCATTTCTATGTGTCTTTTGATCTCTCTTTTTATTTCTTCTCTGACCCAGTTATTCTTCAGTAGCATGTTGTTTAATCTCCATGTATTTTTGGTTCTTCTTGATTTCTTTCTGCAGTTGATCTCTAGTTTCAAAGAATTATGATCAGAGAATATGGTTAGAATTATTTCAACTTTTTTATATTTGTCGAGGCTATCTCTGTGTCCCAGTATGTGGTCAGTCCTTGAGAATGTTCCATGTTCACTAGAGAAGAATGTATAAGCAGCTGTTTTGGGATGCAAGGCTCTGTAAGTGTCAATTATGTCCAGTTGATCTAATACATCATTTAAGGATGCGATTTCCTTATTGATTTTCTGTTTGGATGATCTGTCCATATCTAACAATGGGGTATATAGGTCCCCTACTATGATAGTGTTTTGGTTTGTTACCCCCTTTAGTTCTATTAGTAATTGCTTGGGGCTCCCTCATTGGGAGCATAGATATTAATAAGTGTTATGTCTTCTTGGTGCATGATTCCCTTTATCATTATGAAGTGCCCCTCAGTACCTTTCTTTACCTTTTTTATTTTGAAGTCTATTTCATCTGATATTAGTACCACTATTCCAGCTTTTCTCTGAATGCCATTTGCTTGAAATATCATTTTCCACCCTTTTATTTTGAGTCTATATTTGTCTTTGGAGCTGAGCTGTGTCTCCTGGAGGTAGCATATGGTTGGGTTTTGTTTTCGATCCATTCTGCAACACTGTGCCTTTATTAGTTAGTTCAGTCCATTAACATTTAGAGTGATTATTGAAATATGAGGTCTTCTTATAGCCATTTTATATTTCGCTTTCTAGTAGCTCAGTATTTCCATTGCTTCCTTGTCCTTGTGTTTCTTTTTTTTTTTTTTTTTTTAATTTTGGTTGGCTTTTGTGAGTTTTCCCTCTGATTCTTCTTGTTTTATGTTATGTACTTCAGTTCTGAATCTTTGGTGTGTGGTTACCATTACAAATATGTAAAGGATAGTTATACATATGTACAGTCGTCCATTTTCTTCTGCACGTGCCTTACCTCTATTCCCCTTTGAGAATTTGGATCTTTGAATCCTCCCCTTTTCAGTCATTGTTGTCTCAGTTTGTCCCTGTGTATGCTGAACTTTCATTACCATCTTGCTATAGCAATTCTCTTCTTATTGTTTAAGCTTATAATGCCCTGTTGCATTCCCCTGATTCTATTTTCCTGATAGTCACATTACTCCTAATTATGTATTTTTTTTTTTTTTTGCATTTTGATTTAGGTGAGCTGACCCCCTTTCAGTATTTCCTATAGTGCAGTCCTTGTAGTGAAGAATTCCCTCATTTTTTGTATGTCTGGAAAGGTCTTTATTTCTCCTTCATATCTAAAGGAGAGCTTAGCTAGATACATTATTCTAGGCTGGTAATTCCTTTCACGCAATAGTTTAAAAATTTGATTCCACTCCTTTCTGGCTTGTAAGGTTTGTACTGAGAAGTCCAAGGATAATCTAATGCGTTTTCTTTATAAGTTACCATTTTCTTCTCTCTGGCTGCTCTGAGAATTCTGTTTTTGTCATTGATTTTTGCTAATTTTAATACGATGTGTCTTGGTGAAGGTCTTTTGGGGTTGAGGTCATTGGGTGTTCTGTTGACTTTTAATTCCAAGCTCCAGCTCATTCCTTAGATTTGGGAAATTCTCGTTAACTATTTGTCTGAAAATGCTTTCTAGTTCCTGTTCCTTTTCCTTGCCTTCAATAATGCCCATTATTCTTATGTTTCCTCTCCTGATGCAATCAGCTAGTTCTTGTATTTCTCTTTGATTATTTTTTATCCTTCAGTTTCTCTCTTCTTCCTTCTGATTTATTTCTAGATTTCTGTCTTTGATATCACTGACCCTTTCCTCCATTTGGTTGACTCTATTTCCCAAGCTCGCTATTTCATTTCATTTTTCAACTCTTGCAGTGTATATTTATTTATTTTTTATCTCCAGAAGATCTATTCTGTTCTTTTTTTTGAGAGTTTCGATTTCCTTGCTAAAGAACTCATTCTGCTCATTTAGTTATTGATATGACTTATTTCGGAACTGACTGATTTTTTTCAGAAGTACTATCCTGAATTCCCTGTCATTTAAATTGCATATTTCTATGTCTATAAGCTTATTTTCTAAAGATTTTTCTTTTTCTTTCTGAGATGCCTTGTCATCTTGGTTGTTCATGGTGTTTAATGGACTATTTCTCTGCCTGGGTATTAATGAAAGTGTATTCTGCTGTTTTTCCAGAAAGAAGATTTATTATTTAAAGGTCCCTCTTTAGCTTGTTGCAAAGAAGGTGCTTTTCTTTTGTTTTCCAGTAGGTGGCATCGAAGCTTCTTGGATCTCTGCTTTATATAATGCCTTAATAAAGCTTTTTATTCTCTTATAGATATTTAATCATGCTTGCTACCTTCAGTATCAGCCCTGTCAGTGTCAGCAACAGTTTTGGTAGTGTTCACTCAGATTTCCCTGGGCTCCATGGTTTATCTGTCTCGGAGGAAATGGAGCGAGTCTCCTCTGGGTTGGAGGTTGAGGGCTGCAGCTCAGCCTCAGGTTTGCAACCATGGCCAGTAAAAATCAATGTTGTTTCTCTGCCATCCTGCTTCTCTTCTTTCTGCCCTGATGACTGGGCCCTGCTATCAGCTGTGTGGAGCTCATAGCTTTCCCAGGCAGGGCTGTTCGCATAATTTTCTGCACCTTCTCCCCTCCCCCTCCTCCGCAGGAAGCTCCAGCCGCTGAGAGAGGTAGCTCCTTTATTTCTCCCAGCCCACTTCCTGATACCTGGGGTTCCGACCTGTGGTAGCTCTTATGTGCAGATTCAATGCTCAGACATGCTGGTGTGCAGATTGGGTGTTTTTTTGTTGCATTTTAGATGTTCAGTTTATTGTTGTTTCAAGGGGAGAGATCCGGGGATATGTCTCACTTTACCATGTTTCTTCCACATATATCATGTCATGAGTTTTAAAGTTTAACATGCCTGAAGGTGCTGTCCACTGTTCTCTTACTTTCCCCACGGAGTATCATTCCCACACTTGGATTCAATAACTATTTTTTATGCTCATGTGTGTGAAGCAACTTTTTGTACTGTCATTTTACATAAGTCATTGCCCTCTAGGTATATCTAAATCCATGTCTCACAACCCTCTTAATTTCAATTTGTTTAAAGATTTTTTGAAATTGTTGAAAGAACACTTACCATGAAACCACGAGAATAACCTCAACGAAATTTTAATTTTATGTTTTATGTCAATTATATCTCAATAAATCTGGGGGGGGAGAGAAATGCCACACACATGCTCGCGCGCACACACACACACACAGATGTGTGCGTATGTATATATGTATACATATACATATATACACATCTCTCTCTCTATATATACATGTATATATATTTTTACTGGCACCTACTGTAGTGCCTGGCATGTAGTAGATGGTCAATAAATATTTATTGACTAGACGACTGAATAAATGGATGAATCAGTAAAAAATTAATTTAAGTGTACAATATGATATTGTTGACTACAGTATATTATCAAAGCCCACAGAGTCCTATGGGTGGGGACCTTTCCACACCCAACCTCATTGCATCCTGCTCTTCTACTCACTCATGGCATTCTAGCCACACCAGCCTACTTTCTGTTCTTCAAATAAACCAAACTCATTTCTGCTTCAAGGCCATTGCACATGTTTTTCTCTTTTACTGCAATGCTCTTACTGTGGCTTACTTCGCAGTTTTTATACTTCATGTCTCATCTTATTTACCATTTTCTCAGAGAAACCCTCCTAATCACCTTATTTATAGAACTCTTTCTTCAGTTTTTTTTTTGAACACATCATCCTTTAAGTTATCTTGTATTTGCCTGGTTATTGTCTGTCTGCTCCCACTAAATCATAATCCTTTTGAAGTCAATTCACTTGTCCAGGGCCAGTATAAACATTAGTACAGGTTGTATGCTATCTATGGGGCGTAGCTGAGGTGGTAAGTGGGCTAAAATCTAGTCTGCCTCTACTTACCTCCCAGAAGGGCTGTCTTAAACAAAATTGTACAAAGATATCAAATTCAGGCATGGAGTGGACATGATGTGGTCTGTTCTGTTCAACAGTTTATTTCCAGAGCCTAGAATAGTGACTCTACATATTACATTCTCATGAAATATTTATCGAAATTAACAGAAGGGAGCTATGTATCTTCAGGGCAGGCTTATACTAAAAAAATAACCAACAAATCTTTAACATTTAAAAGTCTTCTGATAGGTTCCATTATGTGCAGAGTTAAATCAGAATTCATTACCTGGCCCATTGGGTCTGGCATGCCCTGCCTCCAGCTTGTATCTACAGCCTCATTTCATAACCACCCTCCTCCCTCTTGATGGCTATGATAAATTGCAATAGTTCTCACCCATTTCACAAAAGACAACCCCCCTCCCCAGATATCTTTTGCTAATCAAACTCTGATTATAAGTTCAGAGCCCACGAAACACAAGAAATGCTATTTCTTGCTATGTCTCAACTTAACGGAAAGGGATAGTTAGTATTTCAGGACTCGGTGGAGGATGCCTTGAACACTTGCATTTTCCCCACACCATAGGATGGCTTTTGATGACACTCAACCAAAATTCTTCCTAGTAACATCAGTTCCTCCAGCTCATATGAGCCCAAATTTCCCCGAGTGTTTTCTTGTCAATTTTTTTTTTGAATACCCACTTAAGTGGGAATTCTGGACCAATTCTGAAATTCCTTTGACATGCTCTTTGATAGTTATCTCTAATCACTTGGTGTCTTAAAGTAATTCCTCCTTAGATTTCTGCCTTAGCTTTCTCTTTGTGAATAACCCAGCTCTCCTACTAGATTCCCACCCTCACCTAATTCCATTTCACCTGTAGTAAAACCCTCTGTTTCCGGCTGACTCCTCTCTCCTCTCCATTTTTATAAGTGGTGGCCATCAGTCCAGGGGAGGCCTCTGATCCTGGTTGTAATAGTAATATAACAGCTGCAGAATCATTTTCTTTCAAGCTCCCTGGGTAAATGATGCGTTTTCTTTCTGGTTATGAGGATAATTGGGAATTCATTTCCTAATGACTCGACTTCCTTTTTGTGATGTGAGAGGAGGGGAAGCAAAGGCAAAGACCTGGACCTCCAAAATCCCTCTTGGGCTTTAATAAGATGTTCGAAAGGGAACTATTTCAGAACATTAGACCAAACCAAACAAAATCCCAAGGCCAAAGTTAAATTTTTCCTTATTCACTCATCAGGAAAAGTGGTGGTAATAGTGGGGATGGCCAAAACAACATCAAGAATATGTGATTTCTCCAAGTCCATAGTTCTGGTTAGGCCAAGTTGGCCTGCTTTATCATGCACATGTTCTTACTGCTGTGCATCTAGTACCCTCAGATCTCTGGAACAAATGTGAAGATCTTCTAAACTCCCATTAGCTTGCTTGATAATTTTGGGAAACTTGGGCACTGAGATTGGCACTGGAGCACTCCAAGCTTCAACCACAGGAAGCCTAGTGTGGAGAGATGTGTTCCTCTGAGCAATTTCTCTGAGGATACTTGCCTGAACCAAACGGAAACCACCTGGCCAAGTGAATTTATTGTCTTGAGATAATAACACTGTATATTTACATGAAGACTTAAAGGGCTAGGTTTTTTGGGGGGGGGGGCAGGGAAGACATTTTAATCAATTAGCCATTCTTATTTCAGTTTGGGGTAGATATTTTAGATCAAATTAAAAGTGATCATTTTCCTTTTGAAATACTTTCTGCCGCTCAATATTCTCACTTTTTAAAACTGCATCTGGCCATCCTTAATTCAAAGAGTAAGAAGATAACGATGATACAAGTGTTAATAAAAATTACGCATCTTTCCAATTATATGAATAATTTTCCACCTAAAGTGATTTTGGCAGAGGATTTCATTATATATAGTAACACATTTTAGACAGTCTGGAAGCAACCTAGATTACTTGACATAATAATTATCAGTTATTAAGCACAGAACATATGCCCTGCTAAATATATACACTAAGCACTTCTTATAAACACTTTCCCTCCTCTCACATCACTGTATCTCATTTAATCTCTAAATTGTAAATAGTGTAATTATTGCTTTTATTTTACAGATAAAGGAACTAAAATCCAGAGGAACTAAGTAACTTGCCCAAGGCATGATGGGTACAAAGCAGCAAACTGGGACCCGAACTCAGGTCTGTCTGAAGCCAGGCACATAGTCTGCGAACTATGTACCATGTAGGTAAGGGTGCTTGTTTCCTTTCTTAACTCAAAACCTCCAGGGATTTAAAATAAACCCTAAACTTGTGAAATCATTCCTCAAATAGAACTTAAAGTCAAACACAAGCTTATTAAGTTCTAATTCTTTTGAAAACAAATTACTATTATGGAAAATTTGGTTTATAATGAGAAGATTTGGGCTTAGTTGTCAAGGATAATACTATTTAGGCAACTGTTACTCATAGCCAGGCCTATCCAAGAGAAACTTTAGAAATACAAATTTTTGTTCACTTTAGAGTCCTTCTACTCCTTTGGCTATCTCTCTGTATTTGGTAGTTTTTAGGGTTCTTCTTAGTAGCATTCAGAAAATCTATCAGCTTAAAAATACCAATCAATTAAAACAAAATAAGACACAAAATCCATTGAAAAAGTTCCCTTCAGCCAAAATTGTTTCAATTATAGTTTATATTAGTCTGGACTCTTCAGTTTTCGTGACAGATACCCAACTCAAATCAGCTTAAAGAAAATGATAATTTTCAGGCTCAGGCAGCTGGGAAGGATTCTGGAATAAAAGGTAGAGCTGCAGGAACTAGGACTTTGGGCTCTGGAACTGGGACTCTCTCCTCATGGCTGTCTGTCTTCCATTTCTGCCATCTCTGCTTGGCTTCCTTGTACAGACAGGCGCTCGCCACAGGATGAGAAAGGGGTTCACTGGAAGCCTCAGCTTCCCTCCCAGATTAGAAACCCCAGAGAAAGGTCCTGATCTGCCCCTTATATATTTCTCCCCATTGCTGTGTGTGGGTACTGAGATTGGCCTGACTTGTGGAACATGCCAGCACCTGGGTCAAGGGATGGGGTCAAGATCAGTTACCTGAAAGAGCAATGGGGCAAAATACGTTGGGCAGCCAAAAGCAAAAGCAACTACAGCTCACTGTATGCCCTGTGTGGTGTACCATGTTCCTTATCGAACTAATTAATTTAGCCAATCAGATATAATTCCTTCAGAATGGAATCTATCTACTTTTGTACCAGTTAGGTTACATTAAATGATGTTCCAAAATAAATAACTCTGAGATCTCAGAAGCTCATGACATTGAATTATTCGTCACATTATATGTTGGTGAGGTTCAGCTCTGTGTCTCCTATTGTGTTTCACCTGCAACTGGCTGTACTGTCATATATTTCTAATACTTACTACCCAGAGTCAGGATCAGACTCCACAAGTTAAGGGATCAATTCTCTGTAAGACTGTTCTTAAATCAGACACTGGACACACTACTGAAGTCCCAAGGCCACCTACACTTCTGACCAACTGGCTGTCAGTTTGGGGGTTTCCACAACTCTCAGGTTTGATAATTTGCTAGAATGACTCACAGAACTCAAGGAAGTGCTATATTTATGATTACAGTTCTACTATAAAGTGTACACATAGATGAGGTCTGGGAGGGCATGCAGAACTTCCTATTCTCTCTCTTTGTGGAGTCAGTTCTTGTCACTCTCTTGGTACTTCACTGTGTTCAGCAACCAGGAAGCTCTACTAAGCCTTGATGCTCAGCATTTTTATTAAGGTTTTATTATATAGTCATGATTGATTAAATCATTGGCCACATAATTCAACTCAATATCCAGACTCCCTCCACTCCCCAGAAGTCAGGCTGCCCATAGTTCTAACTCTCTAATCACATGGTTGATCTTTCTGATCACTAGGCCCCATCCCAAGCCATGTGGGGGCCTCCCACAGTCACATCTTAGTATGACAAAGACACTCCTGTCATCCAGCAAGTTCCAAGGGCTTTAGAAACTCTGTGCCAGAAATGCTGGACAAAACCCAGACAATTCTTTATTATACCAAGTCTTCACTTGAGATCTCAGCCTAAAAGAGCAGCCCCTTTCCAAGACGGTGAGGGAAGGAAGAATCATAGTGGAAACTTGTGTTGACTGTTGAAGCTTCAGCTTGCAAATGGAGTAATTTACTTCTATCCATGTACCCTTGGTTCACATAAGTCATGCAGCCAAGTCTGACATCACTGAGGTGAGGAGATATAATCCTCCCACAATGAAAGGCAGCAAGTTTTTTAAACAGATAATACAATATACCACAACTTCTTTTACAGAAACATAAATATATATCAATAAAATAAAATTTTGTTAGTTTGATAAATCTTTTCGAAGCTCTCTACAAGTTTTCTCTTGGGTAGGAAATCAGAACTTATACTAAGTGCTTACATTATGGAGGTGCTGTCTATGTGCTGTATTATATAATTATCTACTGATTATATAAGGTGTGTATTATGACCATTTTGGCAGATATGGAAACTGAGTCTGAAAGATAACATCACATAATTATTGCTTGAATCAGGTGCAAATCCAGATCTGTCAGATTCTAAAACCTCTTCCTGGGAGCTTGTTAGATATAGAACCTCAGAGGCCCTTCTCCCACCCTCACCTGCCTAATCAGAATTGCATTTTAACAACATTCCCAGATAATTTGTATATGCGTTAATGTTTGGAATTAGATTACACAGAGATTTCAGAAGCTATCTGAGGTTTTTTTTTTGTCCCCTTCACCCCCGCCCACCATATTTTCTCTCTAATCTGTTAAAATAATCTAGGAAAAAATATCTGTTTAGCTGCAATCACTCACCAATACTTCACAAACACAGACTCATTTAAGCCTCATAACAACCTCATAGTGTCAGTACTATCATTCCTGCTCTGCAGATAAGGAAATTGAGTCCTAGGGTGGGGGTGGGGGATCAGAGTACTAATGTAGGAATTGGAAAAGATAAAAACAGTTCCTTTCAGGTGATGTTTAAGTTCAAAATGGTATAAAATATTGCTGCTTTTGACCTTTTTGACTAATGTTTAATAATCAAACAAAGCAGATATTGGTAGTAATAAAATTATAGCTATTTGTCAAGTGCTCACAATTTGCTAAGCACTATACTAAGTGATTTACCCATCTAAATGTGTCAAACAATTATTATATAAATGAATTTTATTCTCTCTGATAATAACAGGTAGCAAGTGTCGACAGTGTGTAAATGAATGAAGAGGCTTTGCTAGAATGAAATGACAAAGTTTTATTCAAATGGCTTAAGGTTTGCAAAACAGAAAACACTACCAGATGACACCCAGAGTGACCCAAAGAAAAGAGACAAGTTGGGAGCTCTTAAAGTAAAAATTACATCCTTGAGAAGATTCAGTCCTGCATTCTTAGCCTTTGGATTGGTTTGAGATGGTGATCTTCTAGAGATATCTGCAGAGAAGGGGAGCTGGGGAGAGAGGCTCAAAAGAGAGGTTTCTGAGAGAGGTGGTCTGGAAGGGCCGGACCTTGAGCATGTTCAGCAGCAGCAGGAGCTGCCATCTGTGAAGCGCTTACGCTGTGCTGTGCACTTTATTTACATTACTTTCTTTACTCAAAACAACTCTAAGAGAGGTGTTATCCCTGAAGCGGAAGCAGAAACTTTCAGACATTAGTAACTTGTCCAAGGCTACTTAATTAGTAGATACTAGAGTTGGAATTAAAATAGTTTTCTGGACTCTAGTTATACTCTCTCTGTCTGTATGTATGTCTATCTGTCTGCCTGTCTGTCTGTCTCTTTCTCTCTATAACAGACATTTATACTTTTAGTTAAACAACCTCCACTCACAAAATAGATGGTTTAAGATTTTTTAGTGAACAGGAATTTAGGTCTTAAGAGGTTTTATGAGTCTGCTACATGTTTTCTGGAAATCATTTGACGGAGCCTTTTAAGACCCCTGAAGAAAATAGAAAAATTGGTTCAAGGAAACTGGCAATTAGATTTTGGAATCAAACTACCTATTCTTAAGTCAGCAAACCCAGATTTGGGAATTAGGGCAATTCCTCTTCTGTATTTTCTGCATACTCTAATTTACCCCAGAAAACAAAAGTTGAGTCTACTGCAAGATGCAAGGCAAACAGAATGCTGTGGTATGCTTTAACACTAAGCTGAACACAATCAAAAGCCTGGAAAGTTTGTGGAATGATAAGAATTTTGAGGGTAGTTTGAGCAGGGATGAGAAAAATAATTAAACAATGCGTGAAGCAAGATCAGAAACCATGAATCTGTACCAACACCCACTTCATGACTTTTCTTAGCAGCCTTATGGGAATAATGGATAAAGTGAGTTGACCCAAGATAACTTCTAAGACTGGACTAAGCAATGAAGCACTTTTAAAGAAAGTCAACCATATTTTTTCCTCTAAGAATATGGTGGCTAGAGGGTTCGTAATGGTCACAAATTAATACTACAACAAACCTTAAGACTAATAATTCTCATCTTATTTACCTTATGTTCAATTTCCATCAGTTTCAATATACACTAGTGTAATTACTAACTTTGCATGAAATTCAGTATTTTACAGCTCCCGTGGAGTCACAGGATTAGAGCAGGAGGCTTCTGCTTTTGTGAAATTCAGTAGTTCTGTGGAGACCAAACCAATTTTGTTTAGGTTAATCAGAATTTGTTCTATTTTCCTAGCAATGGTGGCATTCTTTTAAACTTTTCTTCTTTCAGAAGCAGCAGTTATATAAATAGAATATTAGCTTAAATCTAAAAATGAGGGCCCCCTAGTCAACTTTCATTTTTTCGCATATGGTCATGTGAACAGATTAGGATGCCCTTCACATTTCTAAGCAAAATTCAATTAAAAATATTTGTCCTTGCCAAACTCAGAAAACAAACAAACAAACAAACAAACAAACCCCCAAAACAAAAACAAACCCCAGCCCCTTGAGAGTAAACCAGCAATGGGTTTACATTACATTACCCCACTAATGCTGTAGGTTTCACCACATGTGCCAATAAATCTACACGGCTAGTTCTATATTCCTTTTCCACAGAATTTATTTACATCTACTATACCAAACAACATTTTAAACACTGACATGTAAACTCCCTAAAAATATAAAGCAAAGATAAATGCATTTATAAGAAGCAAGATACATTACCACTTATAGCCTTCAAACATTATGACATTCTAACTTTCACAATTTGATAATGAATTCATGAAACAACCTGAAGAAAACTAGTTTTAACAGACAAATTAAAGAACACTTAAAAAAACAATTTATTTATTTTAATTAGTTTAAAGTATATATACAGTACATTGGTTAAAAATCTATATAGTTCATAAAATAATACTCAGTTGCTGGAGACTGGGCAGCCTCGTGTCCTCGCCCCATCCTATCTTCTGCTGTTGCAGGGTGATTTCTTGGATTTCTCCCTAGTTGTATGGCTTGTTTATCCAGATCCCAGGCAATTTTTCCTTGCCACTGCTTCTTGTTTCTGTCACAACTTTGATTTGGTTGCCAGAGGGATGAACAGAGCCTCTATCATCTATGCCATTTTGGTTGTCTCTAAAGAACACTTTTAAGCAGACATGACTGTCCTAAATTGTTTATTAGGTAAGAACTTCACAAACATTACTTATGTTAGCGGTAATGGTGAAGCTGGAGAGTATTACGCCTTCTTCAACCTGTACAGTGAGAACCACCAGTAGTGTGGTGGAACTCGTGGCCCTTTCTGAGGCCACAGCTCTTGCGGCCTGCAGACCTCACCCCTCGTGCTCGTGGACTGGTTTGGTGCTCCAATGGGTGTCTGGATTCCATCTGGTAGCTTTATGGAATGGATCAATGAAGATAACTTTTGCAGGGTTAACTCAGAACAGAGCCCCTCCACTTAGAAGACTGATAGCTTCCCGGCCAGCAGCCAAGAAAAGCAATACACAAAAAGCTTTCAGCAATGCCTATTCCTAAGGATGTTTTCTGCTGCTACCATTGATGTTATCTGCTCCTGTAACCAAGCAGCACATCTTGCTCCAATCTGAGAAGGTGGCTGCTCCCCTAATGAGATAACCTTTCACTCTGGCTTGTTTGCATAACAAAAACTCTGCTTGCTCTTGGTCAGCAGCTTTATACCTGCAGCTTTGACCAGCCACTGCTAAAGCTTCCCTGCCTCATGAGTAATAAATGGCATTTTTCACCTCTCTGGTCCTCCTGGTGGTTCTTCCAGAATAACCAATACCAGGTGCAAATTTCAGGCCTGGGGCTCCTATGTTATTACCTCAAAGAATTTGTTTGGGGAACTTTTACCAACGCAGTAAATATTCAGGACTCTCAGAGGCCCTCAGAGCGCCCAGCTTGCTCCTTGGTAACAGACAGCATGAAGGCTTCCAGCAAATTTTAGCTGGTTAACACCATGCTAGACAGGCTTGCTGTAGGTCACACCCTTAAGAAATGGGTGCCTGTGGCCACCAAGGGCTCACGTACATCTGTTATATGACGTAACCTTGCTTGGCCTCTATCCTAGCCTGTGCTCTTTATCTGCTGAGGGAGTGGGGTGCTATGAAGTGCAGAGAGCAGGTGGTACTGCCAGCAGGCCCCCCTGAGAAGAAAGCATGTTACATTGGACCGCTTCTTTCTCCATAGCTCCTGAATGTACTTGTAACCATCCATCTTGTCTGATGGCTTCGGCTGGACGGAAAGGCCAAATATTATACTTTAAACATTTTAAAAGACAAAGCAATTTCTTTCATGTTTTATGATACAGATAGATCAACGAAGCACTTTTTTTTTTTTTTGAGTTTATGAGTAGTTCCAAAACTGTTTTTTGAGAAAAAATAGTGTGGTT
This sequence comes from Rousettus aegyptiacus, assembly GCF_014176215.1. Lineage (NCBI taxonomy): Eukaryota > Metazoa > Chordata > Mammalia > Chiroptera > Pteropodidae > Rousettus > Rousettus aegyptiacus. The sequence continues at coordinate 55,109,484 of NW_023416287.1, read as the reverse complement.
CTGGTAGCTTCCCTGAGAAAGTAGGATATGCTGTCTCTGGCAAGAATATAAATCAGGTTCCTAAATTTCCCCAACACTTTCAACAGTGCCATCTGCATGTCTGAGATCAAAACATATGTATTTCCCTCCCCTCAACAACACAGAAGACTGGCATTTTAGTCTTTTGTCACTAAGAATTGATTGCAATTCAGCACTTGCCAGAAGTTTGCTTGTGACATCTAATAAAAGAGAGAGAGAAAAGAAGAATGAGAAAAAAGATTCATGGCATTTATGTTTATTTGTTTCTCCAGGGTGTCTAAGGTATTTGACTGAATTATATTAGGTGATCAGAAAATAATAGTATGTGTGTGTGCGCACGCGTGTGCGTGTGTGTGTGCGTGCATGTGCATGTTCATAGTTCCCTTAGAACTATCTATGTAGCAAAGTAATGCCATTGGGCTAATCTGTCATTTTACTAATTTCTAGGGCTGCTTTAATTAAACTTAAAGAAATGTTGGATGTCTCTTTCTTTTCATACTATTTAGGGTCTGTTTCATAAAATTAGATGTTTGATGGAAGAAGACTTTCTTTTCAGATGCAGAAGGCTGGTTCTTCAATCAAGGTATACCAATGTCCAGGTTTTCATACTTGTCAGAATAATTACCTACTCCATTATTCAATGTATTTATATAAGCATCTCTGTGAGAAATTCTTGCTGGACCTAGTTTACCTTTATGGAAGAATTTATGTGCCCTTTTCTATTTGGAAGTGAGATCTCTTACTAAATGTCTTTGCTTTATGGTTTTGGTTACCAGAAAAATCATGGGAAAACGAGGGCTCGATTGCACTGCTTAATTCATTCTTGATGCTAAGTATACATATTGTTCTTTAAAATATTACATTTAAAATTTTAATTGTCATCTTGAGTTTTAATATTTTGTAAGTTAGCTAGAACACTCCTTCTCACTTTTTTTATGCATAGAATTTCCCCATGATTACTTTCTGTCAAAGGCAAAGTACCTTTAAAAAATGGGTAGATCTGACTTTCACCACCCAACATAGTGATCAATTCTAATATTACTAATAGTAGAATGATCAGATATTATGTACCTCTTAATGTATATAATATGATGTTCATGTTATCACTTTCCAAAATATTAACCTGAATGTAATCAAATCTTTAGGTCTTACTTCTAGTTCCTGGAAATATAAAGGATAGAGCAACAAGTTAAACAACATCATAAAGAACAAAATTAAATTTAGAATGTGGGCGATTGTACAATGCAATTGGCAAGATCTTTTAAAAGACTGAATTTCATGAAAATAATTGAGGAGACGAACTCTGTTCTAAATTAAAAGAGGTGGGAGGAGGTATAGAAACTAGATCAATAGTCATTAACAGCAGGCATGTAAATAGTACAGCTATTTTGGAAAACAGTTAATAAAGTAAATGTAAATTTACTATGTAATCCAGCAATTCCATTGCTAGGTATCTATTTACCCAAGAAAAAATATATGTCCACATAAGGACTTGTATATGAATGTTCATTGTAGTATTATTTATAATGGACCTAAACTGGAAATAATCAAAATGTCTACCAACTGGTGAATAGGTAAACAAAATGTGATCTGTCCATACAATGGAATATTTCTCAGCCATAAAAAGGAACAAACTACTGATACATGTTACAACATGGATGAATGTCAAAAACATTATACTAAGTAAAAGAAGCCAGATGCCAAAGACCACATATTATATGTATTCCATTAATATGAAATGTCCAAAAAGGCAAATCTATAGTGATAGTAAGTAAATTAACTGTCTTAAGGGGCTGGAGGTAGAAATGGAGATTTACTACAAATATCATGGGGAATATTTTTTGAGGTAAAAAAAAAAGTTCTGAAACCAGATTATGGTGATAGTTGCACGACTCTGTGATTTTATTAAAAATCATTGAGTTGTACACTTAAAACAATTGAGTTTTATAATATGTAAATTATATATCGATAAAACCAATTTCAAAGAGAATATGGCAGAAGTGATGGTCTTTGAGCCTAGACCTCAAGAGGCCTTGCAGCTTTCACCATGTCCCTGCTGAAACCTGCCCTAAGCTGTCATGGAGGAGAACTGAGGCATCCAGCTAAGAGCCCACAGTAACCACTACAGCTGGAGCATGTCCATCTTGAACCTTCCAGCCCAGTCGACCCTCTAGGTGACTGCAACCACAGGAGTGAGCCCAGGTGAGACAAGCAGAAGAAATACCCAGCCAATCCGTGAATTACGAGGTGTAATAAATTTTTATGCTGCTAAAATTTTATGTATAATTAAATAAAAATATATATTGGTGATGTGGTATGGCAAAGGGTTAATAATTGTATTTCAGTGGTGGATAGATGCTTATTTATATGCTATTTCTATTTTCTGTGTGCTTAAAAATTTTTTAATGAAAAGTTAAAATAGGCACATAGGAGAAATCATGCCTGGAAAGGGAAGTAGTTATTTGGAGTGGTTATAAATCCTTTCCTAAATTCGTGTCTGCACTTCCGCTGATGCCATTCTTAGATATTTGAGACAAGTGTTGAGTGAGTAGTCACTGAGGGAGAAGCAGAAGGAATTCTAATCAGAGGAGAGAGCAAAGGCATAGAGTAGAAACAGGACAGGGCTTGGTTCATTTGGGGCTCGCTTACTCATTTATTCAACAAAAATAATTGGCATCTACTGTGTGCTTGGCACTGATAAAGGTACTGGGGATTTGGTAGTGAACAAATTGGCCAAAATTCCTGCCTACTTGGAGTTTACATTCTAGTGAAAGAAGACTAATAATAATAAACAAGTGAATAGTATATATGGAATACCATATAAACAGGAGTGGATGCAAGTTTGAGTTCTGGAGCTTATATGAACTCGGAGCATTCATTAAGGGAAAAAAAAGATCTTTTTTGGTGAATTTCACAAAAACATATGATTACGTGAATACATTTCTAGGACACTTCCCAGGGCGGTAAAGGGGCCTGTGTATGTGAGCGGTCTGATGCCAATGACTTGTTAGCTTTGTAGCAAATCTGCTAATGTATTTTCATTCAGATTTTACACAAGAGGAACTGGGATGAAGATTTGAGTATAAGTGGTTGATATGGGCAATAATTCCAGAAAATACTGGTAGGAGTGGGAATGTGAGACAGAGGAGAAAAATAAGAAAAATAAAAATAAGCACGACGAATGTGCTTACGCCTACTCAGGGAACTAGGAAACAGTATAAAATATGAAGCTTAAACTTATCTCGCTTGAAGGTCAAAGAGGTTGGGTATAGTTGTCTACGCTGTCGCCTGTCAGCTGCTGGAAGCTTGCTCCCAGAGGCACTATTTCTGGGGCACTTCTGGCAGTGGGACCGAGTGTGTGCCTGCAGTTGGAAGTGGGACACTGAAGTGTCAAGAGGAAGGAGATATGGGCACTGGATCAGGGGCATCCCTATAGTCCACCACTTGCACATCTCTGATCCCTGCCCTAAGTTCACGGCATTCCGCCACCGATTTTTCTAGGATGGCCAATTAAAATTGCTAAAATCTAGCTTTACAACAGGTGATTGGAAGCTCATGCTACAGATTTCTCTGCTGCAGTTGGTCTCCAAACTGTAACTAATATTCACCATCTTCCTCCTCTGCCATCCATTCTAGATTCTCCTCACCCTTGGTTCATCTTTCTGCTGCTCTAGGTTGAGAAACCCAGGCCCTTTCGTGGAGGAATCTGAGCCCTTAATTCCTGTGCACAGCAACAGGTGTGGTTGCTGTGTATGAAAATGACAAATGGTAAGCTGATGGATCCCTAAGTTCCAGACAGATTTTCCCCTGCCTCCACTATGTAGCAGCAATTTTCTTTCCTCAGACAATATCTAGGTCAATTACTCCCACTAGTACAGTGTCTCCACTGTGTTTTCTGGTCCACTAGCATGAGAAGCCCCAAATGGCTGTTACGGCTTTAGGTTCAGTGGACATCATGCTTGGTCCCTTATTAGAAGTGTACCCTGTGGTCAAGGAAAGCCTAAAATTTCAGGGACAGGAACTGCTTCCATTCTATGGTTCTGAGACCTGTGAACTCTGCCTCACAGAGACATGGCTTCACAGCAATTTTACCCTTTCAACAGGGATAGAAAAGAAATACTGCAAAAGACCATGCAGATAAAAATGGGTTGCTTAAAAAGGACAATCCATAGGCTTTAGGAACTCCATGTCAGGAACTGAGATCAAAACCCAAATATTAGAACAAAATATGTGTCTAGTGTTCTTATCACTTAGGAAATCATAAGGGTGTTAGGAGCTCTGTGCCAGGAACCAGGGACAGGGATGAACACACATATTTTCTATGATTGCTGAGTCCTGTTTTTTTTTTTTTTTTTTTTTTTTTTGTGGGGGTGGGTTCTTGTTTCTGCTGGGCCCTGTGCTTAAGGTCTCATGAGGCTGAAATCAAGCTTTTTGTTAGGGTTGCAATATCCTCTGGAGATTGGGATCTTCTTCTAAGTCCATGAGCTGTTGGCAGAATTCAATTCCTTATGGTTACAGGACAGAGGTTCTTACTTCCTTGCTGTTGGCCAAGAGGGGACACTTCTCATACCCTAGATACTGTCTGCCTTCCCTGTCACATGGTCTTTTCCCTAGCATGGCAATATGTCCCTGTGAGGCAAGCAGGAGAATCTTTCTTATCCTCTGAATCTCTTCCTTCGGGAGAAACCCAGGGACTTTTATGAGGTCATCTGATTAGGTCAGGCCTACCCAGGATGGTTTCCCTGTTGATTAGCTCAAAGTCAACTGATGAGCAATCTTAATTCCATCTGTAAAATACCTTCTTCATGTGATGTAATATAATCATGGAAATAACTATCCCATCAGAGTCACAAGTCACACCCACACTCAAGGGGAGTGGATTGTACAGAGCGAGTACAATAGGGACAGGGATCTTGGAGGCCATCTCAGAATTGTTCCTATCATGACATTTCTTCTCACATCAGGTTTTCTGGCTATTCCATAAACACATTTGTATTTAGAACTTGAGGAACTTCATAGCAAGTTTTCTTAACTTTTATTGTCTGGGACTGTTAGGAAAGAGCACTATTGAACAGAATGGAGTAAAAATATTTAGGAAGTATTTCCTCCCTTGTCATGAAGTGAGAAGGATCAGAGTAAAGACTAGGAGCTCTGTGTCTTGTGTTTAGGGTGGGACCGACAGCTGGAGCCAGTGACACAGCATGTGTCAGCCATTCGACTGCCCTATTAATTGCACAGATGAATAGCTTTTCATTAGGTTTCCACGTTCAAATTTGAATATGTTTTTAATCTCTTTAGGATCTTCTGAAAATTAGGTTCTTGAGTTATTTTATAAAAATTTAAGTTAGTTATTTTTAATGATGACTGGAAGAAGGAAGAGAAATTATTATAGAATTTTTAACAGGAAAAGTAATTTCAGTATTCTTTTGGGGAAGCGGTTTCAAGCATAAGTTATCCATAGAGTTTCCATGATTATTACTTCAATTATGAACCTGAGTTAAAAGAAGAAAGACTTGCTGATTTTTGTTTTAGATTTATGTACCGGAGGCACAGGGAATATTTGATTTATTTGTAATGCAATAAATTATGCATTAGATTAACATTTTTTGGTGATTCGCTTTCTCACTTATTAATATAATGAACACAGTTTTTCAAAGTGAGGTTTAATATTGTGAGTAATGCAGTAATTAAGGATGAGGCAGGCCTGTTCATCCTGGGTTAAATGAGAACACCTTTATTTTCATAACTTAGAGCATTATCCCATTTGTAGAGAGACTGAACTAAATACCATGCTTCCTGTATTTGCCCAGAGAGCTTATCAGGATGGTTTTTTAACAAGGAAACATTTCGTGTTTGGCTGAAAGTAGCAATTTACAAAAAATCTCAGGAAAATTTTAGGGACTAAATTACTCCTACGCTGTTAGGAATTATAAATTAAGTAGCTGTGGAAACAAAAAATGGTTATAAAGGTTATTTCTTAATAGGAAATACTATGCACTAGTATCATTAAGAACTTAGAAACCAGTTTTGATGATATATGTGGTATATATGAAATAATAAACTAATATTCTATCTTTTATCCTAAGTGATTATAAGTATAGAAGCCACTGTAAAAAAAAAACATATATAGCTCACAGTGAAGCCATGAATTGCTGGACTTTATGAAAAATGAAATTCATCAATAAGCTTGAAAAGGGAAAATAAGCTCAACATCAGATCCTATGAGATAATAACATTACCCAATGTGCATGTTGAAAATGCAATTGTTAACTAGCATTCCATCTTAAAAACAAATCATGGAGGATTCATTTCTGAGGAGAGTAAACATAATTTGAATAGATTTTTACCTCAACATGTCAAGCAGATGTGGATACTTCCAGGTGGAATGACTTTATTGAAAAGTTTGAAAAATTTAGTCTGTTTTAGTTCTTGGTAGCCACAGCTCTGTCAGGCTACCGCTCACCACAAATGATCACCACAAGTTTAGTTAACATCAATCACCTTACATAATCACAGAATTGTTTTCCTCGTGACGAAAACTTTTAAGATTTATTCCCTTAGCAAATTTTAAACATGCAATACAGTATTGTTAACTCTAGTCACCAAGGTGTGCGTGACATCCCCAAGACTTATTTAGTTTGTGCATTATGACCCCCTTCACCCATTTCACCTACGCCAACCTCTGCCTCTGGCAACTACTAATCTATTCTTTGTATTTTTTTTTTTTTTTGGTTCTCTATATAACTGAGATCATACAGTATTTGTCTTTCTCTGTCTGACTTATTCACTTAGTATAATGTCCTCTAGGTCTTCCCATGTTGTAAATGGTAGGACTTCCTTTTTATGGGTGAATAATATTCCATTGTATATATATCACATTTCTTTATCCATTTATCTGTTGATAGACACTTAAGTTGCTTCTGTGTCTTGGCTATTGTAATTAATGTTGCAGTGGACCTGCGGGTGCCAATATCTTTTCAAGACAGTGATTGTTTCCTTTAGGTATGTATCTCAAAGTAGAATTAGTGGGTCTAATAGTAGTTCTATTTTTAATTTTTAAAGAATCCTCCATACTGTTTTTCATAGTGGCTGCACCAATTTATAATCCCACCTACAGTACACAGGGGTTCCCTTTTCTCCACATCCTCCTCAGCACTTTTTATCTCTTGTCTTTTTGATAATAACCCTTCTAACAGGTGTGAGGTGATACTTCATTGATGTTTTGATTTACACTTCCCTAATGATTAGTGATCCCGAGCATCTTTTCATATATCTGTTGTCCATGTGGACACCTTTTCAGATCTTCTTTTTTGATAGAAGTTAGAAATCTTGGCTCTGTTTTGTATGAGATCTTCCAAGTTTTAAATGTTGGCTCAATTTTTATTAAGGGTGCCATTTGGCCCAAAGGAAACCTGCATGTGGCCCACTGGGGAGAGAGCTCTCAATATCAATGTGGGGCATTGATATCAATGTGGGGCATTGATATCGATGTGAAATAGAAAGAGGGTGGATTCAGGGCTGCTGTACTCCTCATCTACCTGGCTCCTTAGGGAAACCTCTTTATCTCCCAAACTTTAGCTTCTATTTATACACGAGGGGACCAGCAGATTTGTGGTTCCCAGAGGCTGAGTGTGGGGAGGTTGGGAATTAGATGAAGGTGGTGAAAAGGTACAAACTTCCGGTTACAAGATAAATAAGTCCTAGAGATGTAATGTACACAGTGTACAAATTCTAAAAATTCTAGCACTAGCTGTACTACTTCTAGTTTTGCAGAATTTGATTTTTATTAAGATTGATTTCCTAGATTCTTGGAATTATTTTTGAACAATCTGGGCTGTTACACCGTCTAAAAGCATTATACCATTTAAAAAACAACACTCAGGTGTAAAAGAAACACTAAGAAAAAGGCAGCCTCATTGTAAAATTCTATTCAGCGTCCCTAACCTTTTGTCGAGGTCTCTCTACTTTACATATTTGTTGTGAAAAGGTATCCTTAGCAACCAAGATCACTGGTTCATTGTATAAAAGAGACCCCAAACCAGTCTTCAAACATCTAAAGACTCATCTGCTTGATTCTGGGTTTGCTTTTTCTTCCCAGTGATAATAAGCACACAGATGATAAGCCCTGGCAGCAAGAGCACACAGGCCAAAGCATTCGAATAAAAAGTGGGATGTGCTTTGGGCCATGAGCATGGTGGCCTCCCCTTCTCCTCACTTTCTTCTTGTCTTTCAACAGTCTCTTCTAGCAAGTCCGCCCCACAAAAGGAACTCTGGCATTTCATCATGGCGCTAGAGAAAGGAAGGAGAAATAAAATGCTTAGAGAGCATTTTAAAAATCAAAATGAAAATGGTCATATCAAGTTCCACCTGAAAGCAAAATGTTTATTCTTACACATTGTCATTATTGAAAGAAGAATGAGAATGAGACCCAAGGATGATCATACTTGGGCATACTTGAGAAATAATAACATGGAGGCTTTCTCATTTTGATTCAGAAATTGGTGATTTAGTCAATCGGTGCTTCTATGGCGGTCCTTTTTTCATAAACTAGGTTGGGAAAGTTTTCCAAAAAAAGGCTATTATTGTCAAAATTTCTTTGAGATACTAAATGTCCTTCTTTTCTCCTGAAGGAAACTGCAGTAAATGTCTCAATACGAGGCCATGAAAGAAGCATGGTCACTCTGACTAAAGACAGCTTTGACACTAGTGAATTACCAACAGGTCGGAGCTATCTAGAAATTTCATAAATAAGAAAAGTGGGAGAGGGAGATCAATGATAAACAAACAAAACCCTTTCTCCTTTGGTCCTCCTGTTTTGGAACGCCATTTCCTGCCTCTGTTTTGGTTCTCTTTAGTTCCTTTTTAACTACAGAAATGTTTCCAAGAATTGGTCAGTCACACTTATATTACAAACCTTAGTGCTGACAAGTTCTTTAAGATTTTTTTTTTTTTCACTTTTTCTTGGCTGATTGACTGTTAAGTGAAATTTACAATTCAGGCAATGCTTTCTGTTTCTGACCTACCACTCTCCAGGTGGAATAAGGACAAGCAGTTTGGGGATTCTCATTTTGAACAAGGACAGCCAAGCTCTCAGGGAACACTGTATTTCTTCATAAAATGTAGAAATAAGAAAATATTCCAGGATGTGCAAGGGACCGTCTCAGAACTTCTCCTCTTGTAGAATTCAGATCCGGTTTCATAATCTTCCAGTTTCTGAAAACCCAAGGTGACTTTTAACATGAGGCATCAGGGCATGCTCAAATAATCATTGCCTGAAGGAGACGTGCACCGGGAAAGAGGGGTCCCTTGACAGTGCTGTTCGTACCCACGAATTTTGGGTTTTAAACCTGGACACTACTTACTGGGTTTCTTTCTTATTAACGAGTTCCCCTTAAGGTACTAGCTCAGACTGTTCTATTACTTTTTTGTCTGAAATGACCAAATTCACTCTTACATTAGCCAAGTAAAAGGTTGTTACAAGTCACTTTTATGGTTTTTCTCATGTGGAAATTACCCTTTAGAGAATGGTGAACTTCTTTTATTTGGAATAGAACGCATACACTACTCAGAAGATAAAGTGTGTAAAGCAAAGAAGCTTAGTTGTCCGCTTGGGATCAAGCATCCCATGAAGGTTTCTTCAGGATTGGTCCTTTAACAATCCGTCCTGAAGGGCAAGGAAATTCACTTTCTTAAAACGTTATTTTGCTTTACATCAAAAGAATGAGCTTAAGTAAACACACAGCACAAGAGTAAGTGCTCAAGTTTACTGTCAGCATGCCCTCAACAGCCAAGTAAACCTGGAAAAAAATATGATTTTCTCTCTTTCCTAACTATATTTAAAGATAATCAAGTGCCTCCTTGCGGCTCAAGATACTAACTTTGGTAAATACGTAAATGTTATATATTCCTATTCCATTTTTGTATTCTTTTTTTCTGTCTCATTGGGGGTTTCTGTGAAATGGTGCACTTCAAATCGCTGCTATCAATTTCAATGTTTTTGCCTCCTTTTACTTAGGTAGCAGTGCGGGGTGGGAGAGTGTAATTTAAATAATTGAGATATTTATTTAAAGTGAAAGATATGAAGACTGGGGTTCCTACTCACTAATATAAATTGTTTCTGGTCTCAGCTGGCTTTATGATAGATGATGGTTCCTATTTGCTAGGTGGATTTTAATCCGTGAATCAAACGATTTCATGTGATAAGTAGAAATAAGTTTCAGGACCGCTATCCCGGAAAGGCCAAGGGCTATGATTTTGGTAGCGAGAAAGTCCTTCAAATGGGCCACTAGATGGCAGTGCTGCACTGTAAGTGCTAGGACGCCGCACGCCCTCTGCAATTCCAGGGCTGAAAATATTCTGGTGGAGAGAACTCTCTGTCACTGATGCTTGTGCCCAGGAGGAGTTAGGGTGGCCCAAACAGGTGTGGGTTTTTTTATGTTATATATTGGCAACCGAATTCCCTGTTAAACTTTTGTTGAGTCAACAAACCATCGTTAAACAACATTGGAAAGGAGGTTAAGGAGAAAATTTAGCATTTGTCGAGGTTATAAGTACAATTTTATTTTTTATATTAATTTATGTTTTCCATTGGGTGATTAAAATCTTCCCAAGACTGAGGAGTTTTGAAGACTGAATGGACAAATAAAGAACTGGTAGCTGGAGTGACATCAGGTGGCAGGAGCCTTGGAGCTGGAAGGTCACCAGGAAAGGCACCTATTTGCTGGGTCTGTTCTCAGGACCAATGTGAGAGATTTGCACAGAGATTTCTGACGTCCTTTCTAATTCTAAGAATCTATAATTACCTGATTTTGAGCAGTTGCAAAATGTAGAGCTCTTGAAAGCCATTTAATTTGATTCCAGTTTACTGTTAAGGCATATAGATGTTCATGATAAGGTATATACCTAAATAATGCTCTTGTTTGATGTCAGAAGTCATGTCCTTTCCTGGAATTCCAAGATACAGAATGAAAACTTTGAAGGTTTAGTTAAAGAGATAATGGAATTGTCTATTATAATATTATTTTAGCGCTTTATCTTTGCTATAAATGATTTTGAAATGACTGGCCTTTTATTTGCTACATTTAAAATCACATTAGAAAGTCAGACAGAAAGACAAATACTGTAGATTCTAACCCATATGTAGACCCTAAAAAAAAATAAACTCAAAGAAATAGAGAGTAAAATGGTGGTTACCAGAGACTGAGGTGGAGAAAGTGGAGAGATGTTGGTTAAAGGGTACAAATTTCCAGCTCTAAGGTGAATAAATTCTGGGGATCTAATATATAGTATGGTGACTATAGCAAATAATACTGTATTATACACTTGAAATTTGTTAAGGGGGTAGGTCTTAAAAATTATCACCACACACACATAAAAGGTAATTATGTAAGGGGATGGAGGTATTAACTAACCTTATTGAGGTAATCATTTCAAAATATGTACATGTATCAAATCATCACCTCATATACCTTAAACTTACATATGTTATATGCCATTAATATTTCAATAAAGCTGAAAAAACAAAAATTACATTAGAAACTGAATCAAAAAATCTGAAATTAAAGAATCATAAAAATTTCTCTTAGGAACATGGTATATTTTGCACGTTATATATATTCCCTTTGAATTAACTTATTAATTTTCTTTTAAATACTTTATTCATTTATTGAGGGAACCGGTAATGGGCTCTGCCTTCAAGGAGATTACATTTTTCTGGTTAATCATTTGGGCAAACAATTACAAGAATGTGTGGTAAGTAATCCAACTTGATAGAGAGCTCTTCTGAGGAAACATAGCCGTAAAGATGAATATTACTATCTATAGCAACTTCATAAGGAAAAATTGAATCTTAGCTTAGATTGTACAGGGATGTATATAGAAAAATTAACCCCTCAACAGAAGAAATGGAAAAAAGCAATGTGCATCTGTGTTAAATATTTTTTCTTTATGAAATCTGAAAACATATGTAAATTTTTTTCAACATTTTGATCATAGATATTACAGAAAAGCTACAGAAATAATTAGAAAGGAAATATTTTTCTCTTAGTTTTCAAGTCACATAAATGGTTGTATCTGGAAAAAATTTTAAATATCAGTAGTTTTTCCATTCTGTGTGAAACTTCTTTTTTTCCCTGTTGCTCATGCCCTTTCTTTGGGAGAATTATAAACCCCTAATTAGAACTGCATAGTTACCCCAAACTTGAAATAAGGAAGCAACAGTTTGCATTTGCAATATAGAGAATTTCAGATTAATGACAACTTTTACTTATACGAGAAATAAATATACTGAAATCTATCATTCATACTGTGAACAAAAGAAAGAGAAAATACTCATAGAACTGTGATTCATAGTTATTTTTGTTTGGGTGAAAAACCATCTTTCGAGAAGGACAGTGGTTCAATGAACAAATGCCATAGTGCTTGGGATGACACAGCTATACTCACAGCTGAATGGAAGAGGAAAAACGTTTTTTTCTGCAAGGCCAGTTTTGATGCAACTGAGACATTATGTTTATAAGATCCTAGTCATCGTTGATGAATAATCTGATTTTAAGGGCAATCCTTTGTTTGAGATACATATATTCTGACAACGAACTTCTCCTATTTCTACCTCCTAAATAGAATGTTTGAAGTTTAATACATTCTCTATTCATGTTTTCTGCACTGCTTACACAACTTAGGCTCCTTCTAAGTGACACACACAATTCTAGCAACCAGAATGCATTATGACCCTTTCTGTCAGGGACAGTTTTCAGGGAGTTTGTATTGAATCAGAGAATGTTAGGAGTGGACATGGCTTTAAAGATCATCTAATCCCTTATATGGTAGGTTGTGGAACTCTCACTAGAATTCGGAGAAGAGGATAAAGTATGACAGAATTTGTATTTATGAAGAATTTATTGTGAAAGCCATGGAACATACCTTACTTAATTGTAGTCCTTAAGACTAGAAAAGTAAGAGATACCAGTCTAAATCTGAGTTTGCTAGCTTTTTACTCTCACTCACTCACCTCACATACTCACACATTAGAGGCTCTCTGTGCCAGGCACTCTTTTGGGGATACAAGGGTATACAAACACAGATGTACTCCAATATCAAGTTGTTTATAGTTTGCCTGCAGAGACAGACATTAATTAATCACACAAAAATGTAAAATTACACTGACGAAGGTTGTGCAGGATATGACAAGTGTTTCGCATCACATCATGATATAAAAACAGAGTAGAACAGTTTCCTGTGAGTGTGGTCCTTATAGAGTCTTAACTAACTAAGTGCCAACCCCTTGCAGAGCGAGTTTTGGGGATAGGCTGGACCAGTTAGTAGGATGAAAACAGATAGACAAGGTGCCACCCTTCGACTAATTTCTCTGGGGCCTCATGGTCTTGCTTTCACAGATTTTCTCTAGTGATTTTTCTGTCATAGTTTTAACAATAGCTGTATCAATATATTTTTCTTTTTAAATTAAATTTATTGGGGGTGACATTGGTTAATAAAATTATATCGGTTTCAAGTATACAATTCTATAATTCATCATCAATATATTTTTCTTGAAAAATTGTAGAAAAGGTTTCGCTTTGTGAAATGTGCTCAAAAGTGTGACAGCTTGCTTTGCTCTCTCCCAACCACACTTCTGAGTTTTAGTAAAACTCCATGGAAATGGACTGTGACATTGACAGTGACTTTGCTCTCCTAAGAACTATGATCCTAAAAAGTTAAGACTGCTTGCCTATCTATGAGTGAATGTTTGTCCTCCTTCCCTTCCTTCCTTCCTTCCTTCCTTCCTTCCTTCCTTCCTTCCTTCCTTCCTTCCTTCCTTCCTTCCATCCATTCATCCATTCATTTCCATTAGTGGTTTTCTTTTGTTTCTGACACAATTCAAGTCTAAGAAAGATTTTGCCATTGGTTATGATGACTCTGCAAATTTTGTTAGCTTATAAGACAAATCAAAGAAAATATAGAAAATGAAATAATTTTGTTTTGACAAAATAGTGAAACCCTACATGAGTGTTGCCCTTTTCATTTCTACTGTTGTCATTATAAATTTTGTGCAATATAATTTTTTTCTCTCTTTTGGTGACATCTTTCCAGATGTATTTCTTTGCAAACATATGCATATACTTATTCATTTTTTATGAAAATGAAATCATACTTTCAAAAATTTTTTGTGGCCATTTTTCCTTTTAGCACTATATCACAAATATCTTAAGTTCAATTAAAATAGCTCTTAATAATAGTTTCAATGGCTGCAGGGCATCCCATTATAAGAATGTGCCATAATATATTTAATTAATCTCTTTTTGTTGGATACAGTTTGGAATTTCTTCATTCTCATCAATTTTGCTGCAATGGATATTTTTGCATATTTACCTTTGTGCACTTGTCTATTAATTTCCTTCTGATAGGTTTCCAGAAGTAGAATCAATTTACTAAAGCTGCCAAATTGTATTTCACAAGATATATCCATTTATACTCCCACCAACGTGTGAGATATCTGTCTCTCCTCTGATTGCCTGCTGTAGTAACATTAAATAATGCCAGCGAACATTATTATTTGTTTATTTAATTTTTAGCTTTGGAAACTTTCCCATCTACTATTGACTAGTTGCTTTTCTTATTTTGTGAATTGCCTGTCTATATCATTTGGCCAATTTTCTACTAGTTGTTCAGCTTTTTGTTTTGGTAAGGTGTCTTTATATAGAAAAGACAGTTTTTGAGCTTGTCATTTACATATTGACTTAGATAATGATATTTTTTTACAAAATTATTTGATATAGTCAACTTTATTTAATTCTTTCTTTGTGGTTATTGTATCTGCTGCCATATTGAGGAAAGACTTTCATGCTCCAAGTTTATATAAGTATTCTACATTTTTGTTCCAGTACTTTATTTTAAAATATTTATTTATGCCTAGAATCTATTTTGAAATATATTGTGTATGAAGAATAATCTTTTGTTCGAAAATAGATAGTAGGTTGTTAAAGACCAGTAATAGACTATTTTATTTCCTCTCTGACTTGAAATGTCATCTTTGTCATTTATTAAATTTGAAAATATACATGGATCTGTTTCTTGGCTTTCTGTACTGGGCATTTCTGTGCAGATGAAGACACCAATATTACATTGTTCAGATTAATACAGGGTTGGGTTTTATTTTTTGTTATTTTTAACTGTTATTTTATGTCATGTAAAATACACATAATATTACCATTTTAACCATTTTAAGTGTACAATTCAAGGGTATTAGCTACATTCATAATGTTGTACAACCATCGTCACTATCCATTTCCAGATGTTTTCATTATCCCAAACAGGACCTTTGTATTCGTTAAACAGTAACTCCTCATTCCCCATCCCTCCAGCCCCTGGTAATCTATTTTACTTTCAGTTTCTATAAATATGACTATTTTAGGTCCTAATATAATTGGAATCATGCAATATTTGGCCTCCTGTGTCTGACTTATTTCACACAGCATAATGTTTTCAAGGTTTACCTATATTGCAGCATACATCAAAACTTCATTCTTTTTTCTGTGACTGAATAATACTCTGTTGCATGTATATATTACATTTTGTTTATTCATCCATCTATTGATGGATATTTGGGTTGTTTCTTCTTTTCAACTATTGTGAATAATACTTCCATGAACACTGGTATATGAATATCTGTTTGAAACGTAGTTTTATAATACTCTTAAATATTTGCTAGTGTATTTTCCCTTCATTATTCTTTTCCTTTTTTTCCCCTAAATATTCCTGCATGTTTGTCCTTTCTGCTAAATCTGAAAATAATTTGGTTGATTTCTCCTCTCTAATTTCAAATACTTTTGGAATTTTCTTTGTAGTATATTACATTTAAACGTTAATTTTGGCAGAATTATATTTAGACTTCCCATTTATTATGGCTTGCTTCTCTATTATTTACGTTTAAATAATTGTGTCCCCAGTAAAGTTTTGAGCATATTAGTATAGCTCCTCTGTGTTTTTTAAGACTACTTTTAGGTATTTTATAAGTTTTATGGTTATTTTTAGTGAGATAGTTTCCATTTTATTTTCTACTGCTTATTGTTGATATATATGAAGGCTATTAATTCTTGTGTATTAATTTCCGTTACCAAGTACAAACAGGAATAATGTGTATATGATAAGCTTTAATCTGTTAGTTAATATTTTAAATCAATAGTGTGCTTGGGATTCTTTTTGCATGGATTGCTTTTGCATTTATTAGATACATATTTAAAGGGAAGAAATTTTGCTTTAAAAGACAAAATTTTTGCTGCAAGTCCATGTTATAGGGAATAATAGCATTTCTCTTAAAGGGAGACAGCTCTTTTTTTTTTCTTTTAGGCTAAAACTTAGTGAGTATTTTGATTATGGAGGTCCTAGATGGGTAAAGGTTGAAAAAAGGAAAATGAAGCTGTTTTGTCAGGTAAACTAACAGAAACATTCATAAATTCCTCTGCTATCTAAAGAAGAGGGTATGGAAACATCAAGGTGAGAAGAGAACAAACTATGGGGAGTAATGGCCTCAGTGGGGAGCAGAGTCTCATGAAAATATGGCTTCTAAGAAATTCCTTGTCAGACTGGCTAAGGGACAGTGAGGTTTAATTAATTGTAAGTTGATTCCTGTTCTGTGTGCCCGATTATGATATATTCTATAATATAGCATATTGATAGAAAAAATTGAGGTATAGTGAGCCCAATAGATTAGCAAATGATTGCCATTGAAAAGATAGTTTGTTATTCACAGTTCCCAAGAAAGTAGGCATGCTATGCCACCTGGAGCCACATTAGGAAGCACCAGGTTGGCCATGAAACAGAGGAAGAGGGAGGAAATGTGGGCAAGAATTTACTGTGCTTTTTTTTTTTTTCAGGAAACAACAGTTGAGGCAGGGTAAACAGGCTTAGATTGCTAGTTTAAATAATTTTAGCAGGCTCTAGGACATAGGGGCTGTCCCTAGTTGTCTGGAGTGATTAGGGCGGGTGGATAATGGCCAAGAGTATGAGAGTCCCCTAAAGAGGTGGCTGAGAGTGTAGATTCTGTATTGGCTGGTTTGCATTTGAAAAACATGTCCCCCAGAGGAGGACTCCTCTTGAGGGAGCAGGGGTGATGAGGGAGGCTGGACGTCAAAGTAAAGTGACTCATGCATATTATTGGGTTGTCCAGAACAAGGCATATCCAACATATGCATGTAGGGCAGATATTAAAGCATTAAGTTTACAGAAGCTAGAAACATGACTAATACATGATCCTTCTCAGATTTGCTAAACCTTCAGTAAAGTTCTGTTATATGCAACTGTTTTATATTTATGGTACTTGGGGAATAAAGGAAACAGGGCTATTTTCCATGCAGACATTGAAACAGGAAGTGAATAAAGTAGGAAATCAGAGTGAGAGGCAATTAGAGGAGAGATGTAAGCTCTCCACACCAAGAATTCTCAGAAACACTGGGAAGGGCTATGAACATTATGTGGGATGGAGGCTTATGTCAGCTTATTTGGAAAATAAATGCTTTAGGAAGGCTGGAGGAGTTGGAAGGACCCAATGGAAAGCCTTTGTGTTATGATGGTAGGAATTACAAATTTTGGAGGCATTAGGGAGTGGCTTGAGGACTGGTTTGTTTCTAGAGAAGGGTTCCCTTACAAAAGTCCTTCTTAGGGCTTTTAAGTTTCATGGTCATAGATTTTGGGAATCTGATGAAAACATGTATTCTTTTTCCATAAAAGAATGCACACACATATATATCACTTCAGGAGCTTAACATAAGCCTTAGAGCACATCTATAGATGCTGGTCCATGAACCTTGGGTGAGATATCTCTGCCTCAGAAGTCATAGTAAAAATAAACACTGTATGTTCTCCTTATATTGGTCATGACACACTCTGTCCAATTATGCACCTTTGATAACCCCACATGTAAATCGAGAGAACTTTTTCTTTAATCAATTCTAATGCTTAAGTCCTTACCTATCATGTAGTATAAAATCAGGTAAATTTAGAATGATGCAGATAAGATTTTTATCATAAATGCCAGGACAGTTTTTTTAGTATTTATTATTAACACAAATGATTTCTCTCTACAACTAGTCCAGTTAAGAATTCATTTTTATACCCCGTTGCTATTTAGGAATGTGGGTCAAATCAGGAAATCTAATTCTTTTTGGTTCTGAGTACAAGTGAACAAACATGATTACCAAAAGGGAGAGTTTACCTTCAAATTATTGAAAAGTTTTCTCAGTAGTTCATTGAGATAATAATAATGACATAATGGAATAATGATATTTTTCTTAAAATTTAATAAGAGGTAATTTGATAACTTACTGCTGGCTAATACATGCCTTGGGGCTATGAATTAGAAATAATTTCACTGGTAAAATGATACCTAGAGGGACTAAAGCATGGCAATCTCTAAGGGTTTCATAAGGCGCACTTCAAGAGTCTCTATCTGCTTATCTGTCTTAAGTTGCAGTAGGAGGTATTGTGTAATAAAGAATTTGTCTGGTCTTTGCCTTAGGTTCCTAGGATGGAGATTTTAATCCCTTGTATTTTCACAGTGATAGAAGTGACTATTATTCATGGAGGGCCCTTCAGACTACACCTAAGTTTATGCTAATGAGATGACTCACGGCCAGCCTCTAGATGGTTTCAGGATGGGGGCCGGCCATGCAGGGAAGACCAACCACATGATTAGATGGTTGCAACTTTGAGCCAGGTGATATAAGCCCAACCTCTGGGGAGAAAAGTAGGGCTGGAGATAGAATTTAATCACATGGCCAGTGACTCAATCGGTCATGCCTACTTAATAAAACTCCAATAAAATCTCTGAACACCAAGCTCAGGTGCACTTCCCAATTGATGATGTGTCATAATTCCACAGGGAGAGAACATAGAAGTTCCATGTTTGTGAACTTCCTAGATCTCATCCTGCAGGTTTACTCTTTTGTCTGGTCTTGATTTGCATACTTTATAATAAAACTATAATCATAAATATAGCAATTTCCTGAGTCCTACAAGTCTTTCTATTAAATTATCAAACCTGGAAGGAGCAGTGCAGACCAGAGGTTTAGCTAGTTGGGCTGGAGCATCAGTGGCCTGGGAACTCTAGGGCTGTGGCTGGTGTATGAAGTGAGGGGGCTTTTGTGGAGGATTTCTCTCATGAACTGCGAAGTCTGTGCTAACTTGGCAGTTGTATAGTCAACATCTAAATTATTTTTCAGAGTTCAGGTGAACATAAATAGAACTTCCTTTGGTTAGGTAAATTAGACATTGGACCTGGCTATACACTGAATAGGTGATCATCTGTCTTGTTCAAATTGTTATCTTGGCTAGATCTAAGAGATATGGACTAAATAAATAGACTGTCATAAAGTTTTACCAAACTGTTGGCTAACACAGTTAAGGATTTACCTTTTTCTGTTGATAATTAAGGATTTTTATAAAGGTTCAGTATCTAAAATTGATAACAAATTTATGCAATTATGTTAAATGAACACCTAAAGTTCTCTATAATAGAAAAAGTTCTCTATAGTAATTCTGAAAGGACCAGAAAGGTTGATGAAACACTTGTTAAAAAATACTATGTGATGGAGTAGAAATAGGATTCCTATTCTTAAATATGACAAAGCTGTCACAAATTTTCTGCTATTTACACACCATTTCTTTGGTATTTGTCAGTAGTTCTTATAATGAAAAAGTTTCTTTTTACACGTATAGACACTCTAATGAAAAAGAATTTGAGAAAATCTTGGGATTTGAGTACTTGGGCATTTGATTAGGAAAACAAATATCCAGTTATTTTAGACCCTCCAAAAAGAACTGAAGAGCAACTGTATTCATTTCACCCTTGGTAATATTTTATCTACCTAACAAATAGAAATAATGATATTACCAAAGATGTTTTCTAACTCTTGAACTCCTAATGCTGTGCTACAAGTCATCGCAAAAGTTCCAACACAAAGTATTTGTTTAGTATGCTTAAGTAGCGAATAAATACAAAGCAACAGAAACCACAAAGCTAACAGAATATGTAGAGATTGCCATGAGTGCAAAGCCAGCTCTAGACAAATACATGAAGTAAAATTTGTCTTCAGTGCCATTTTGGGATCCAGTGCTCCCTTAAAGCACCTTTCTACCTCTTTTCAGTTTCCCAATAATATCATGCTATCCAGGTAGACCAGGGCCTCCATTGTGTATCGATTTGAAATGATTTCACATCCACTTATTTATGACAGAGATGAAGTTGTTTTTACGAGTAAGGTTTTTGTTTTTTGTTTTTTGTTTTTGATATGACAGTGAAGTAAGTTGGGTCAGAGCATCATCATCTCATCACTTGCTGAGTATAAGTAAATATTAGCTAAGCTGCTGATGGGACTCATCAAATAAAACATGTGAGAGGACAGTTATAAATACCGACAGTTCATGAGGACTAACCAAGAGTGTTTTGTCTGGGTAATGCTACCCTTTGCTGATCTAAATAGCTATCCGAAGACCTTTGGGCATTAGTTTCTGCTGTGGAAATGTAACTATTTTACCATGCAGCAGCCCTGCGAAGGAGAATGTATTGCCTGTCAACACCAGCACCATCATTCTTTACAATGTGCTCCAGCAACAAGAGATTTACTTTTGTACAGGTAGCTGGATGTCAGCTCTCATTGGCTAAGCTGTCTCTCCAGAGTACCAACTCATATAAAGTTACTCCTTGACTAAATTTGGACTTTATTCCTTTCATCTCCTCTTGTCTGGAACAATAGTGCGAATAATCTGTCATTGGCTTAGAGTATGTTATTTCTTTACTGGCTTAATAAAGAGACATTATTCTGTATGCTACTGGTTTGTGAAATTATTATAATTACTATAATCTTCCAGTGAACTTGTGTCGAATAAACTATTGGTGAGGACCTTTGGAAACATGGTGGAGTAAGAGATGTCCCCAGACCTCTCCCCTTGAAACAATAAGCTGAACATCTAAAACTCAACAAAAAAACACTCAAACTGCACACCAGCATGTGTGAGTGTGGAATCTGTGCATAAAAGCTACCACAGGTCAGAACCCTGGGTGTCGGGCAGTGAACTGGGAGAAATAAAGAAGCTGCCTCTTGCAACTGCTAGAGCTACCTGCAGAAGAAGGGGGAGGGGAGAAGGAATGGCACGTTCTCTGAGCAGCCCTGCTTGGGAAAAAGCTGTGAGCTCCCTGTGGCCAGCTGGCAGCAGGGCCCAGTCATCAGGGCAGAAGGCAGAGAAGTGGGACAGGACTGCAGAGAAACATCAGTTGATTTTTATCAGCCACAGATGCAAAATTGAGTGAGCTGCGGCCCCCAACCCTTAACTCAGAATGCCTCTTCCCCCATACTCTCCGAGACCTAACACAGCGAAGCCCAGGGGAATCTGAGCAAATGCTACCAAAACTGTGGCTAACACTGACAGGGACTGAAACTGAGGGTAGCGAATGTGATTAAACATCTATTAGAAAATAAAAAAGGCATTTTTAAGGCTTTATATAAAGCAGGGATCCAAGAGGCTTCGATGCCCCCTACTGGAAACCAAAACAAAAGTGCCTTCTTTGCAGCAAGCTAAAGAGAGACCTTTAAATAATAAATCTTACTGGAAAGAAAAGCAGAATACATTTTCTTTAATGCCCAGGCAGAGAAATAGTCCATTAAACACCATGAACAACCAAGATGACAAGGCATCTCAGAAAGAAAGAGAAAAATCTCCAGAAAATAAACTTACAGACATAGAAATATGCGACTTAAATGACAGAGAATTCAGGATGGTACTTCTGAAAAAACTCAGTGAGTTCTGAAACGAATTATATAAACAATTTCAGGAACTGGAAAAACACCTAGGTGAGCAGAGCATGGACATCGAAACCCTCAAAAAGAACCAAATAGAACTTCTGGAGATGAAGAACACACTGCAAGAGTTGAAAAATAAAATGGCAAGCTTGGAAAATAGAGTCAACCAAATGGAGGAAAGGATCAGTGATATCAAAGACAGAAATCTAGAAATAAATCAGATGGAAGAAGAGAGAAACCGAAGAATGAAAAATAATGAAAGAGAAATTCAAGAACTAGTTGATACCGTCAGGAGAGGAAACATAAGAATAATGGGCATTATTGAAGGCAAGGAAAAGGAACAGGAACTAGAAAGCATTTTCAGACAAATAGTTAACGAGAATTTCCCAAATCTAAGGAATGAGCTGGAGCTTGAAATTAAAAGTCAACAGAACATCCAATGACCTCAACCCCAAAAGGCCTTCACCAAGACACATTGTATTAAAATTATCAAAAATCAATGACAAAGACAGAATTCTCAGAGCAGCCAGGGAGAAGAAAATGGTAATTTATAAAGGAAAATGCATTAGATTATCCTCGGACTTCTCAGTGCAAACCTTCAAGCCAGAAGAAATGGAATCAAATATTTAAACTATTGAGTGAAAGGAATTACCAGCCTAGAATAATGTATCCAGCTAAGCGCTCCTTTAGATATAAAGGAGAAATTAGGACCTTTCCAGACATACAAAAATGAAGGAATTCTTTACAACGAGGCCTGCATTACAGGAAATACTGAAAGGGGTCAACTCACCTAAAACAAAATGACAAAAAAATAATAATAATTAGGACTAATGTGACTATCAGACAAATAGAAGCAGAGGAGTGCAACCCTTACATAGAACAAGGCATTATAAGCTTAAACGATATGAAGAAAATTGTTATAGCAGACATGGGAACAAACTGAGATAACAATGACTAAAAAAGGGAGAATTCAAAGATTCACATTCTCAAAGGGGAATGGAGATAAGGCATGAGCAGAAGAAAATGGACGATTGTGTGTGTGTGTGTGTGTGTGTGTGTGTGTGTGTGTGTGTGTGATATATATGTATATATATAACTATCCTTTACATTATCATAATGGTAACCACACACAGAAAATTCAGAACTGAAGTATATAACATAAAACAAGAAGAGACAGTGGGAAAACCCACAAAAGCCAACCAAAATAAAAAAAACCAGAAACACAAAGACAAGGAAGCAATGGAAACACCGAGCTACCAGAAAGCAAAAGATAAAATGACTATAAGAGGACCTTATACTTCAATAATCATCCTAAATGTTAATGGACTGAACTCATCAATAAAAGGCATAGAGTTGCAGAATGGATCACAAAACAAAATCCAATCATATGCTGCCTCCAGGAGGCACATCTCAGCTCTAAAGACAAATATAGACTCAAAGTGAGAGGGTAGAAAATGATATTTTAAGCAAATAGCATTCAGAGAAAAGTGAGAGTAGCAGTTCTACTATCAGACGAAATAGACTTCTAAATAAAAAAGGTAAAGAAAGATACTGAGGGACACTTCATAATGATAAAGGGAATCATGCACCAAAAAGACATAACACTTATTAATACATATGCTCCCAATCAGGGAGCCCCGAAATATGTCAAGCAATAACTAACAGAACTAAAGGGAGAAACAGACCAAAACACTATCATAGTAGGGGACCTATATACCCCACTGTTGGATATGGACAGATCATCCAAACAGAAAATCAATAAGGAAATAACGACCTTAAATGATGTATTAGACCAACTGGACGTAATTGACATTTACAGAGCCTTGCATCCCAAAACAGCTGCTTATACATTCTTCTCTAGTGCACAAGGAACATTCTCAAGGACTGACCACATACTGGAGATAGCCTCGACAAATATAAAAAAGTTGAAATAATTCTAACCATATTCTCTGATCATAATTCTTTGAAACTAGAGATCAACTGCAGAAAGAAATCAAGAAGAACCAAAAATACATGGAGATTAAACAACATGCTACTGAAGAATAACTAGGTCAGAGAAGAAATAAAAAGAGAGATCAAGAGATACATAAAAATGAATGATAATGGTAGTACAACATATCAAAACTTTGGGACACACCAAAAGTAGTCACAAGAGGAAAGTTCATATCTTTACAGGCCTATCTCCAAAAACAAGAATGAGCCAAAATAAACAAACTAATGCTTCATCTTAAAAAACTAGAAAAGGAATAGCAAATAAAGTCTAAAGTCCGCAGAAGGGAAGAAATCATCAAAATTAGAGCAGAAATAAATGATACTGAAAACAAAAATAAAAAATAAAAAAAATAAATGTAACAAAGAGCTGGTTCTTTGAGAAGGTTAATAAAATTGACAAACCCCTGGCTAGACTCACTTAAGAAAAAAGAGAAAGGACACAAATAAACAAAATCAGGGATGAAAGAGGGGAAATTATGACTGACATCACAGAAATACAAAGGATCATACAAGAATACTATGAAAAAGTACATAACACCAAATTTAATAACCTAGAGGAAATGGATCAGTACTTAGAAAAATACAACCTTCCTAGACTGAATCAAGAACTAGAGAATCTAAAAGGATGGATTAGCAGTATGGAAATTGAAACGATCATCAAAAACCTCCCAAAAAGTTGTAAAAGTCCAGGACCAGATGGCTTCACCAGTGAATTCTATCAAACATTCAAAGAAGCCTTAGTACCTATTCTCCTCAAACTCTTCCAAAAAATCGAAGAGGAGGCAATACTTCCCAACTCATTTTATGAGGCCAATATTACTCCGATACCAAAACCTGGTAAACATAACACAAAAAAAGAAAACTACAGACCAATATCTCTCATGGACACAGATGCAAAATCCTAAATAAGATACTAGTGAACCAAATACAGCAACATATTACAAAGATTACCCACTACAATCAAGTAGTCTTCATCCCAGAGGCACAGGGATAGTTCAATATACGCAAATCGATTAATGGAATACACCACATAAACAAATTAAAAAATAAGAATCATATGATCATATCAATAGATGCAGAAAAAGCTTTCAACAAAATGTAGCATCCATTTATGATCAAAACACTTAATAAAATCAGTATAGAAGGAAAGTACCTTAATATAATAAAGGCCATATATGACAAATCCTCAGCCAACATTATGCCCAATGACGAAAAACTAAAAATCCTCCCTCTAAGATCAGGAACAAGGCAAGGCTGTCCACTATCACCACTCTTCTTCAATATATCATTGGATGTCCCAGCGAGTGCAATCAGACAAGAGAAAGATATAAAAGGCGTACAAATAGGAAACAAAGAAGTCAAACTGTCACTATTTGCAGATGACATGATTCTCTATACAGAAAACCCTAAAGACTCCAGAAGAACACTAATATAATCAATAAGCAAGTGCAGTAAAGTGTCTGAGTACGAAATCAACATTCAAAAATCCATAGTATTTCTATGCTCTAATAATGAAGTGTCAGAAAAAGAAGTTGAAAGAATAATTCCTTTTGCAATTGCAACAAAAAGAACAAATACCTAGGAAGAAATCTAATGAAACATGTGAAAGACCTATAGAATGAAAACTATAAGACCCTATTAAAAGAAATTAAAGAAGATGCAAAGAAATGGAAGATATTCCACGTTCTTGGATTGGAAGAATCAACATAGTTAAAATAACCATATTACCTAAAGCATTAATCAGATTAAATGCAATCCCCATCAAAATCCCATTGGCATTTTTTTTAAAGAAATAGATCAAAAAATCATCAGATTTGTATGAAAACACAAAAGACCCCGAATTGCTAAAGCCATCCTGAGGAAAAAGAATGAGGCTGGAGACGTCACTCTGCTCTATTTCAAATATACTACAAAGTGACAGTAATCAAAATGGCATAGTATTGGCAACAAAACAGACACACTGACCAGTAGAAGAGAATCGAGAGTCCAGAAGTACACCCATATTTATATGGGCAAATAGTTTTCAACAAAAAAGCCAAAAAAATAGAGTGGAGAAAGGAAAGTCTCTTCAATAAAAGGTGCTGAGAATCTGGAAAGCCACCTGCAAAAGGATGAAACTAGACTTTGTCTATCACCACACACCAAAATTAACTCAAAATGGATTAAGGACAAGAATATGACCTGAAACAATAAAATGCATAGAGAAAAGCATAGGAACTAAACTCAAGGACCTTGGATTTAAAGAAGAATTTATTAATTTGACCTCAGAAGCAAGGGAAGTAAAAGCTAAAATAAATAAATGGGACTCCATCCAACTAAAAAGCTTCTGCTCAGCAAAAGAAACCACCAATGAGGTAAAAAGACAACCATTCGAATGGGAAAATATATTTGCAAGCAATGCCTCCAATAAGGACCTAATATCCAAAATATGCAAAGAACTCATATTACTCAATAACAACAAGAAAAAAAAAAACTCAACGATCCAGTTGAAAAATGGGCGGAGGACCTAAACAGACACTTCTCCCTAGGGGACATACAGATGGCCAACAAATATTTGAAAAGATGCTCAACATTGCTAGCTATTAAGGAAATGCAAATCAAACCACAATGAGATATCATCTCACATCTGTTAGAATAGTTATAATCAACAGGACAAGTAATAAAGGTTGGAGAGGATGTGGAGAAAAAGGAACCCTCATCCATTACTGGTGGGACCGCAAATTGATACAGCCGCTATGGAAAACAGTATGGAGTTTCCTCAAAAAACTAAGAATTAATCTACCATATGATCTAGCAATCCTTCTACTGGATATTTACTCCAAAGACTTGAAAACTCATATCCAAAAAGATATTTTCACACTGATGTTCATAGCAGTATTATTCATGGTGGCCAGGACATGGAAGTAACCAAAATGTCCTACAATAATTGGCTTAAGAAGCTGTGGCACATATATACAATAGAATATTACTCAGTCATAAGAAGAGATGAAATACTGCCATTTGCAACAACATGGATGGCTCTTGAGATAATCATGTAAAGTGAAATAAGCCAGAGAGAAAAAGTTAAAAGTTACATGATATCATTTATATGTGGGATATAACCTAAAAACAACAACAAATGAACAGAAGAAACAAACAGAGACTCATGGACAAGGACTATAGACTAGTGGTTACCAGAGGGTAGCAGGTAGGGGAGTAGCAGGGAGGTAGACAGGGTAAAGAGGGTCAGATACAGGGGGGTAAAGGGAGGGTGAAGTGGGTAAAGGGATCAAATATATGGTAGCTGAAGGAAACTGGACTTTGAGTGGTAAACAATAGAATATACAAATATCAAATTACAATGTACACCTGAGAATTATAAAATTTTATTAATCAATGTTACTCCAATAAACTTAATAACAAAATATTCTTAAAAAAAGGAAAAAATAAAAAAAAAATAGAAACCATTGGCAAAACTAATCTGTTTCTGAGCATAATTTGGCACAAAACAAAACAGCCTCTCGCTCAGACTACCTTCTCAACTCTAGAATGCTTTCTTCCACTTCTCCCAGCAAGAGTGTTCTCAGTCATTACATTGAGAAGATCTGATAAACTTACTCTTTCTCAGCTGTTACTCACTGATAAGTGTGAAATGTTATTCCTCCATGAGAGTGTTTTCCTGGTCTCTTACATGGTGTGAGTTGAGCTGTGACAGGAAATGTGTCCTTTTTCCCTACCTGATAAGGTTCCACAATCCCACCTTAATCTAATTCCTGGACTTTGAATATTTTTGATCTTTAATTGACCTTTATTAAAATATATTTCAAAACTCTATCAGCCAAAGTTAGCTAGTTGAAGGGGTCGAAATTGAGTATGGGGATAAAGGCTGGAGGTTGGGGTGTGAAGTGATTATCAGAAAGTGGGTTTCTGTTTGACTGTAGTGTCTTGGAAGAACTCTGGAAAAAGAGGTGAGAAGCTGTCTTGTTAAATTGAATCAATTTATAAAACTCTAATTTTAGGGCTTAAATGTAGCTACGTGAAAGAAGACCTGGAGAAAAATATACACACAACTGTGTGACTGCTTTATCCACCTAGACGAAGGTGATTTTAGTCAAAGTTCTGGAAATGGAAAAGCGGATCAAGTCAGTGTGTAGTTCAGGAAACAATGAAACACAGTGGAAAAGTCTGGGCAGTTTCTAGTTTCACTTTTGCCATGGGACAATTGTATAAACTTGGTCCAGTCATTTAATCTTCCTAGGTCAGCATCTTTAAGGATATATATGAGGTCAGACTAAATGACTGATTTCTAAAGCATCTTCTGGCTCTAACATTCTCATCTAGAACCCTACTTTCTGATAATCTCGAATGTGTTCAATGTGATTTGCTTATTTGTGAGAAGTAAGAAAAAAATAAACAACATGTAGGTTTCGAATTCTTTCTCCAGTGAAATGCCCATTAAAAAAAATCCCATAATATTGCCTTCCATTGTCAATCACATCCTTTTCAAGGGTCACCATACTTAGTGTATATCATCTTTCTCTTCTACTTTGATAATAATCTTTTTTTCTTTTCTTAAAACTTTCAAACTCCTCTTTTTGATTTTGGGTTTGAATTGAGGAGTACAGCTTTCATGGGTCTTTGATTTTAGGTCATCTCCCAAGGTAGGGAGACTGTGGGCAACAGTGGATCCTGGAAACAAGGTTGGAAGCAAGATGGTTATAGCAGGGATGAGTCTGGTTTAGCTTGAGAATAGATCAAATGATAATCTCATTTTAGAGATGAAGAGCAAGTACCAAGTTAGGAGCAAGGATAGATCAAGGAAACTCCAAACTACAGAAAACTTCTTATATAATCCCAGATACAAAAGGACCCAGTGTTTGCCTTTTCCAGGGTATGGCCGAGCTAATACATAAATGGTGCTTCTCTGTAGAAACTCACTTTTGGGCAGATTTTGCTCTACTGGACTTGCAGTAGAATTATAGAGCAGATATAATGGACATGTGTTTGTGTGGGAAAGGACAGGGAGTAGTGAATGATTGGCCGAAGAGGTCAATTAGTCCTGAATACTTAGATATTAAAATATCTAAAATTATCCTGGATAGGTGATTATTTCATCATGACAATCTTACTATTTAATCTACAAAGAAATTTATCTTATATACAACAGTTTATGTTGAGATTGTGTCAATTGGGACTTTCACATTTTGCCTAATTGGACTAGGGCACCAACATTATCCCTTTAACTTTCACAATAACTTCAGAGGTAGGTATGGGGAATTAGGAAATGAATATCAGAAAGGTTAAGTAACTTGTCCAGGACCAATTAGAGAGAATTTAGTGGACCTGGGATATGAATATAAACCTGTCAGACCTCCTAAAACCCAAGGAAGTTTTGCTACTATATGTACCATGGTCAACGTGAAATAATAATGGTTTCTCTGTTACAATATTGTAACTATAGTGGCATGAAAGGCTAAATCAAGTTTCCTACCACTTTAATTTTTTGCCAAAATTCTAGGCTTTTTTATATCAGTGGAATTTTGGTACTTTTGGCAAAGGATGATATAACCAAAGTAAAAATAATGTTATAAAAAAATATTCTTAGGGTTTCCCTTACACTGAAAATATGTAGGCCAGAAAAGTCTTTGAATACTGAGGCACAGGTCTGTTCACATACTGCTCCCCACCCACTACCATTCAAGAGGATCAGCTAGTGAGAAAAATGAGTTTTTTAGTGATAGTGTTATGGGTGGACAATTTTCCAGTAGGCCAGTATTAAATATTTACTTCTAATTCTGTTAACCAGGGTGTGTTAATCTGATCGAGGATTCTGTTAACCAGGGTAATCTGAACAAGGAGATGCTGTTAACCAGGCTAATCTGATCAAGGATATGCTAACGACCAACTGGTAAACAAACCAGGGGTGTGGTGATCTGCTCAGGGATGTGCTGGTGGCTATATAAACTGCCTCTTCTGGGAGCTCGGGGCTGATCTCTTCTAACCCTGCGTGGTAGAGAGTCAGTTGCCGGCTGGCTAATAAAGGCTCACAATTCTTCTCAATTGGCTCCGTGGGTCTTGGATGGATTCGATCGCACCACAATAGCCAATAGTAGAGTTAACCTCTGGTGAAAATGGTCCCAGTGTCCTGTCACCCCTCTCTGCACTGTGTGTGTGTGTGCGCGCGCGCGCGCGCGCGTGGGTGTGTCTGAGCATAAGGCATAATGACATTATACTCCAGGTAGGCTAGGGGTGCATGAGTACTTTCCTTTTCAAGTTAGACCTGGGGGAAAAAATCCAACCTTTGCAGAGAAGCCCCATCCCAAAGTATGGTTTGGCAGTGGCAATGCCGGCAGGGGAAGTCTGAGGCTGCCCCTTGAGTAACCTGTGGACCCAGAGGAGAGCAGAAGGCATTAGAAGTTTCCATGCTCTCATGAGAAGGGTAAGATTGGCTGAGAGAAGGCTGATGGATTAGAAATGGCCTCCAGTCATGAATGAAGGGAAGTCATGATGAAGGGAAGCATAGATGCTGCATAGACCATTTGAATGAGAAACCACAGCTGGAAAAGATGCCTACCATTAAAGACCCAACAAGAAGAATTACATCTTTGTGGATACCTGTGGAAGACAAAACCACCAAGAACTAGACACCTCACCCACTCAAACACAGGCATTTATGCCCTTGTGTAAAAATAGAACAAGGGGGTCTCTGGATTTTACTGGTTAAAAAAATTGCTGAATTGACTAAAAAATGGAGTGATTGAGTAATCATTGATTTGACTGAGTTTACCTAGAAATGATTAAACTTTCTGCTATTAGGCAGTAATAGAAGCTCAGGGCAGAAATTAAATTGTTATGGAAAAATGAAATATAGTTTTACATATTTGAGTTTATGACTATAAAAATCTATTTCATTCAATGTAATAATAAAAAATAAATCAGAGTATTTCCCATCTGCCCCCATGTTTTTTCAGAGTTTTCCATTGATTTTGCTCTTATTTCCTCCCACACAGGCTGAATTGCTAGGCTATCCCTGTCAGCTTTCTCAGATTTAGATGCCAAAAGATGTCAGATTGTTAGTTATTATTATAATAACTGTTCAGTTAAATAAAAGCCCTATGAATTTTAATATTGAAAATACAGCTTTGTTCATTTTGCAATAAAAACTTTCTATTCAATTATTAATTTGACTTATTTCTGGCAATTCTTGGCTATAAATAAGTTGTTTTCAAAATATTATCCACAAACCACTAAGGGTTTCTTCCTAGTGGTAGAGCTGTTATGTATGAAATTGTTGATTGTAAGTAGTATTTAATCATAAAAGAACATTGGTAATGTAAATTAAATTTAAATGATAGTTTATTATTTTGGAAGGACTGGGAACATAAAACAATTTAGACAAAACTTGTGATATCTTATTGTGACTAAAGGGATTCTGCTATAACTTGGGTAGGCTATGATACCCAGTTATCCAATCAAACATTAAGTCTTGCTGTGAAAGTATTTTATAAATGTGGTTAACATCTACAATTAGTTCACATAAAGTAAAGAAGATTATGTTGGTAATGTGGGTAAGCCTCATTCAATAAGTTGATGGGCTTTAAGAATAAAGCAATTTTCCCTGAGGAAGAAATTCTGTCTCAAGATTGTAGCATCAGTTCCTGCCTGAGAGCTCCCAGCCTACTAGCCACCCTACTGATTGCCAGCCCCGCAATCTTGTCAGCTCATTCTTTGAAATTTCTGTCTCTCTGTCTCTTTCATATATATATATATAGAATACTAAAACCTCTAGAACCACTCTCAGTACCAAAATCTGTATCAGTCATATAGTGCTAAACTGTGGATCTCAACTCTGTTGCTTTATGTGCAGCTATTTGTAGTATTACTATGTTTAGATTTTTATATAATTCTGGGTTTCTTTAGCTCAAGAGTTGGAATGTTTGCTTCACCTTTTGGGGTGGGGAGCTTACTCCTAAATGTAAAAGTTTGCTAGCTGTAGGCTACAGTAAAAGAGAACAGGTAAATATTGTTCCAGCTCTAAAACATGTGTTTATCCCTATAGCAGAGACATTTGGGATAAAAGAGCAAAGCTGACCTTATAGAGTACTATGTTTCACTGAATCCAGAACCTATGTATCTCAAGGTACTCTGGGGCTCTAACTGAAAGGTCCTGTGGCCTCCTTCTTTTGTTCCCTGACTATTACCTTGAGTCATGCAGTTTTCCTAAAGATATTGTATTTATTTAACAAAACATTTGCCTTCCTGAAACAGCCTTATTTATGAGGTGTCTGTTGTGTGAACCTCTAGGGAATGGCCATCATATACTTCTGCCCTAGTCTACGTAAATCATACAGACAGCTCTACAGAGATTGCTCTGTCTGCACACCATGCAATGAATGAGTTGGGACAGTAGCTTGTTATTTTAACACACCAGTGAAGCATCACAAGATTGCAAGACATTTAAAAAGCATTAGATAGAGTTAACAATTGCCTTAATCTCTTAGGGCCCATAGCTTTTCAGCACGTGTTATTACAGCTGTTGCTTTACCTGGTTCTGTTGTATTTATGTACTCCCTTCCTTTCGAAGTGCTTCCCAATATGCTTTAAGTATTAATTCTGTTCAGTAATCCTGTGAGGGAGACAAGAGTTTGACCCCAATTTGAAGATAAAAATAATGGCAAAATGAAAGCTGAAGGTGAGGCTGTGTATATAAAATAGGCAGAAGTTCTGTCTGCACATGCAGATAGAAGCAGATCCTTAATTCTTTATAACTAGCTTTACAGCAATGCATTAGAGGGCTTTTCAGTATTTCCAAGCATCCCTAAGGAATTACCTGAACTCTTTTTTAGAGAGGGTGGTTATACCACTTGTGTGAGTTTCCTAGGGCTCCTATAACAAACTATGATAAGCTAAGTAGTTCAGATCAACAGAAATTTATTGTCTTATAGTTCTTGAGGTTAGAAGCTTAAATCAGATGTTGGCAAGGCCATCTTCCCACTGAAACCTGTAGGGGAAGGAGCCTTCCCTGCCTCTACCAGCTTCTGGTATCCCTATACATTTCTTGGCTTATAATAGTATCACTACAATCTTCACATGGCATTCTCCTTTTCTCTTCACATAATCTTCTCTTTGTGCATATCCGCGTCTGTGTCCAAATATCCTCGTATAAGAACACCAGTTATATTAGATTAGGGTCCACCCTAATGACCTCATCTTAACTTGACTATATCTGCAAAAACTTAACTTTCAAATAAGTTTGTATTCTGAGGTACTGAGGGGTTAGGACTTCAACATATATTTCTTGAAGGACACAATTCAACCCCTAACACCACTTCTTGAAAATTCTGTCTAATGGCCTCAAATGCGGCAGCTGACCAAGCCTGTTTGATAGATGTTGTTCAGCCCTAATAACAACTAGCCCTGAAGCCTGGCACAAAAAGGATGTTCTTCATGGAGAAGAGGTGGGGGTTGGGAGACACTAATCAGATGTCTTGACCTCCCTGATCTCACAGAATGTGACAGCAGACATGGATGACAAAGGAGCCAAATTTTGTATAAACTACAAGTGAGTTGATCTACCTCTGAATAATGTAGGAGAGAATCCACTTTCAAGATACAGCTTAGTTTCATTCAGCATAAATTTGATTTAAAACATTCAATTAATCTTATCAGTAATGGCTTACACACATGAGGATTCACTAGATACACTGGAAATGGCCACTCTTGATGGCTGTATTGCTTAGCTCTCTCCTCTGTGTTTCTTCTCACATTTGCCTTTGCTAAACTTCCTTCCTGGATGTGTTGCCTTGGTTCTATTCTTTCTTCTGTCCCAGTTTGCCTTTAGCTTTCCTTCCAAGTGAAGGTCATAGATCAGCATCTTGAGAAAAATCAAATAGATACTTACCTCAGTGTAAGACAACAAAAAAAATTAATAAAGAAGTACATAGTTATTGAAAATGTGATAAAGAAAAACCATGTATTATATTTAAAAATAAATCTTACACTTTTTCTTATTATAAAAATATATATTCTTTAAGAAAAAACTTTAAGAAAAAAATAGCTAAGCATAAAAAGACAATAAAAAGAGTTCATGATCTTCTCCATAATTCCAATACTGGCGATAAACATTGTTAATGTTTTGGTATATGTCTTTCCAAATACACATGCATAAAATTTTTGGTTTTACAAAATTGGTATTGTATTGTACGAGAGGGTTTATAATCTGTTGTCTTTACTTTTCAACAACATATTACAAGAATGTTCTCATTAAAGATTTTTTACAGCATCATTTCATTTCATTATTCTACAATAGAAATAATGTTTCATTGCAGAGATGTACTAAAAGAAATTTAATCAGTGCCCTAGTATAGGATATTTCATGGCTATTTTTAAATGTTCCTTATAATAATCATTGGCACTATGAATAGGGGTCGTAGATAATCTTTGGATATATCCATGCTTATTTGCTTAGCATAAATTCATAGATGCAAAATCAATGGGTCAAATTAATGCATAATTTACAAACTGCTGTCTAGAAAAGTCAGATCAATTTATACTCCTGCCAGCAGTGCTTGAGAGCATACGTTTCCTGGCGTATTTGACATTACAACATAGTAGAATATAAAAAATTATTTCAATTTGGTAAATTAATAAAACATTTTAAGTTGCATTTATATGACAATTTTTTTAATGTAGTATTCATGAAAGAAATCAACAACAACAACAACGAATCATGAATAGAAGGAAATAGACACTGTTATGTAGTTTCCAATGGAAAGGATAAGATACTGAGACAACCAACTACCCATCTGGAAAAAAAAATTTTGTGCAAACTTATTTGCTATTTATATTTCTAATTTTGTAAATTGCCTGTTTATGTCCTTTACCAACTTTGCATTTAGGTGTGATTATCTATCCTTTATGAATTTGTAAGTGTTCTTTATATTTTGAAAATATGAATTCTTTATTTTTCATTAGTGATGGTAACACTTCCCCCAAGTTTTCATGTGCCATTAACTTTATTTGTGGATTTTTTTTTAATACAGAGAAATTTTTTTAAAAAATCAAATTATCTCTTTTTTTTTTTTTTTGGTTTCTTTTAAATCATCAGTCTTAAATTTTCCTTTCCAATCTTCAAATTATTTATATATATTTTTTAGTACTTTTGTCATTTTCTTTTACATTAACATTTTTTAAATGCCAGTTTATTTTTTTCATACTATATATACATAATTTTTTTTAACACTTTATTTTTTTATTTTCCTCCTCCCTCCTCCCCACTCCCTTCCAGTAACCACTAGTTCATTCTCCATGTCCATGAGTCTCTGTGTTTTTGTCCTGTTCATTTGTTTCTTTTAGGTTTATATCTCACATATGTGATATCTTGTGATTTTCAACCTTTTCTGTCTGGCTTATTTTGCTTAGTATGATTATTTCAAGGTCCATCCATGTTGTTGCAAATGGCAAAATTTCATCTTTTAGGGCTGAGTAATATTCCATACATTAACATTTTTAATCTACTTGAATATGCTTGATGTTGTTATAGGATATGAAATAATCATCTAATTATGTTTCTTTTTTTCCCAAATGGATAGTCAGTTGTCTCATTATTCTATTCTTTCCTTGGAAATTACAAAGTGTTTCTTTATATTTATATACTTGATTTATTTTATTCCTTTGATTTATTATTTCACCAGCATCACACTGTTTTAATTGCAGCAACTTTATCACATTTTTAACCTGTGAGTGCAATCTTATTCATTACTTATCTCTTTTTAAGTGTTCTTAAAAATAATACTTACATGTAAGCTCTTCACTTATTTTTAAATGTCAAGAAAAAGCTATAAGAATTGTTCATATTATTGCCTTAGACTCATGTTTTCAAACTTATAGAAAAAGAGATTTGATTTGTGGTTACCAGAGGTTGGGTGGGGAGAGGAGAAATTAGGCAAAGGTGGTCAAAATGTACAAACTTCTAGTTATAAGATAAGGGTAATTTGTAACATGATGTCAAGTTAACCCTTCTGTATGGTATATATGAAAGTCATTAAGAG
This sequence comes from Rousettus aegyptiacus, assembly GCF_014176215.1. Taxonomy (NCBI): domain Eukaryota; kingdom Metazoa; phylum Chordata; class Mammalia; order Chiroptera; family Pteropodidae; genus Rousettus; species Rousettus aegyptiacus. The sequence continues at coordinate 55,073,654 of NW_023416287.1, read as the reverse complement.
AGTAGATCCTAAGAGTTCTCATCAGAAGAGGATATATATATATATATATATATATATATATATTCGTTTTTTGTATATATGTGAGATGATGGTTATTAACTAAACTCGTTATCATTTGACAATATATGTAAGTCAAATCATTATACTGTACACCTTAAACTTATACAGTGCTATATGTCAATTATATCTCAATAAAACTAGAAAAAAACTCTCATGTTTTGTTAAATAATTATGTGCTTTTATGAAAGCTGATGTTTCTTTCACCTTTCATAATAATGGTAATTATGCAGCAGTAACAAGGAGGCCAAATGGAAGGAGAAAGCACAGTAACTTTGGAAATAGCCAGTTTTAGGTTTGAAACCTGACTTTATTTGTTAGTTGTGTGCTTTGGGCAAGTTAATTCACCTTTAAGAATCTCAATTTTTCTATCAGTAAAAATAGGCATAATAGTACCATATCTACCTTCCAGAGCAATACGAGGATTAAATGGGACATTGTTTGTTAACAAAATATGTTATTGATATCTAAGGAGGAGCTCAGTAAATGTTAATTTCTCTTCCCTTATACTTGTCTAGAATCTATTGTTTATAAAACCTTTTTATATACATCATCTCTTTGACTCACAAAAGTCTTGATTCATTGGCAAGCGTATGGTTTCTGTGGTATTGAATTACATGATGATTTGATAAGATATGATGATCACGTAATGGCTATTAAATGATTATCTTAGAAAATAATGGGTTTTTTTTACATAAACACATCACTGAAACTTTTGCTACATTCTTATCTATGAAATCATTTTTTAAAATGAGATGGCAATATTTTAGAAAACTTTTTGACAATTTGATATATGTAAATAAGAATATATGCACTATTAATGCACTTATTTTTAGAAGCATATCTATTTTATAAAACAAAGCTCATAAGTATGTGATATGTTTGTAGTCTAACTTAACCAGTTTCTAGTGTAATAATAGCATTACCATTACATACACTTAATTTTTAATTTAAAAATTAATAAAAGAAACCTATTTTCTCAGTTGATCAGATCATAGATTAAAGCTCACATTAAATTAGTAATCTGTATTTATAACAACTCTAGAGAAAATAAATATGTAAACCAGTATAATATACTATGGTTTTTAAGACTGGCTTGAGTCACTGAGACTTGAATTTGAATCTCTGCATTACAATGTAGCAGCTATGTGCTTTGGGAAAGATGCCTAACCACTATGAGCCTCAATTTTTATCTGTAAAATGGAATAATAATAGTATCTAGAAAGAAGATAGGTAAAAGAAATAACTCTAGTCAAGCATTTAACATAGTAAGTGCTTAGTAAATAGTTATTATTACAGTTATTGACTGGGGAGTAGTGAAATTATGCAGCCGTACTGGAAGGAAGAACTTAAGAGAATTTAAAGAAATAATAATTGAAATTTTCAAGTAGTGAACTCATGGCAAATATAAGTGTATTGCAAGCAGATGATGGCTTTTTTTAAAAAATCATACTTGTGTATATTTGGGTAGAGAAAAAGATTAGTTAGAAAGTATTTGCAGAGCTATTATTATTATTACCATGAAGTGCTAGTAATAAAATACAAAAACTCAGAAATTATTACAAATAGACCTATATTCACAGATAATAAGGCAAAGTCTGAATCCAGAGGACAGAAGTTTGGAATGCTATGTAGAGCAATATTCTTCTTTGATTTTCACATTAAAACTTTGTTTCATTGTGCACATGGATCTTCCAACATTTTTGGAAGCTGTCACAAAAACTTATTTAGAATATTGGGTTTCCTAGATCCTCTCCAAACTTTTCTTCCTGCATTTAAGCCTTTTATTCACAGAGGATTTACACTGAATTAGAAAAATGACTTTCTTCTCTTTAGCTTTTAAGAGAACAAAATCTCAAGAGAATTTGACAAATACCTCAGAGTAAGATCTGGGGTATACTTTTTTGGTACCCAAAATATTGCCAGGAACGCAGCCTTGAAAAAGCCATATATGTAAAATAGTTGAAATCACCCAGACCTACAGCAAAGGTTAGATTCCAGTTTTTGCTTCTTGAGTGTCTGCTTTGTCTCAAAACAACTGACAAAATCTCTTGGCTCTTGAACATGCAATTCTGTGCTTGAATTAGAGATGCTTTTGCTCATGTGGTTTGGAAAGGCTTCCTTTGCTGGTTGTTTTTAGAGAATGTGAAGCACTAAATTCTGAAGGTCAGAGAAGTAAGTCATGACACATTATGGGTAAACTCATCAGCTTCTTACTTCACAGTGAGTTCAGAAGGGCGTGATGCAGGCAGTCCAGTAAGTGATGGTCATGATGTTCTGCTGCAGAACATTTGGGTTTCCCTACAGGTGTAATCAGTAGGAAGTGAGTCATTAGTCATCACTTTTTATGGAAGAGTCAGGAACGAAAAAGTTTAGAGTGAAATTGAAAACAGTGTTATAATTTAGTTTTGTCACTCATATGAAAAGATGATGTTTTGCCTCAAGCTTGAAAGTGTTTACTATAGCCTGGTTCTTATGCTAGACACTGAGTAGAAATGAACAGAATGAGAATATATAACTTTTCCAATATGATTTAGTATTATTTGTACCAGGAATGTATGAATATGTGTGTCCATACTCATACGGGATGTTTTTTCATATGGTAAAATAATAATCAATGGGGGTAGGGGGTGGAGGTGGTGGTGGTACAGGCAATGGGGAGAGCAATAAAGCCAAAGAAAGGAAAAGTGAACACATGGAAACTATATGTAGGGTGAGTAGCTAGGTCAGAAGGAAAGAAGTAGAAATCTCCTTACCCTAGGGAACTGAGTCTTGTCTATACTAGGTATTTGCTAATGTTGGAAAGCCATCTGTAAGTTCAAACTCTCGGTGAAAATACTAGACATGTTCTTCTTGTATGAATACAAAAATCCATTTTTTTCCCCCCAAGGACTAAAGAGTTTAAATCAAATGTTGATTGAAAGTTCAAAACTTGAAACTTCAAGGAAGACAGAAGCGTCACTGACCAGGAAAAACAATACAATGCTAGGCTTTTAGGTGGCATTCACTATTTCTGAAAAAAATTTATGTAGTCATATCTTCAGGACAATCAGGTTAAAAAGTAGTTGATATATTAGGAGTTTGAAATTCAGGGTCTTTATCATTTCCAACAAATATTTCCAAACAGTCTCTTTTGCGTAGGTCACTCCTCACCCATGAGACCTTTTACTCTGAAGATTTCCGTGGTTCCACCAACTTTTTGAAACTGAAAATGATTCCAGTTACATGCCAATCTTCCCTGCTATAGCCTGGAAAGAAACTTTGCTGCCTGGGAATTCTACTTCGTCTGACGAACGTTGGGGAGAGGGATGGGGACTTGAAATTCCTTTGCTGTTATCTGTAAATAGGAAGTTCTAACTCTTCGGTCAGTTCCCTTCATCCCCTCCCTCTTTTCTCCCATGTTATTTTCTCCCATCATATATAGGAGAGCTGAGGGCTTCTTTCTCTATCTTAACCTCAGTCACCTTAGGATGATGTAAAAGTCTCTCAGGGAGAGAAAGCCGGGTGAGAACAGGATAAAATTGGAAGGTATCACCCTCCCTCCCCGCCCCCGTTCTGCCCCTCCCAATCATCTCTCGCTTTCCCTCCCCTTCTCCCTTCTTCTCCCACAAAGGGCTCATAAGTTGAGGTCCTTCGGGTCCTCACCCCCCAGGCCCCATTCCTCACCCTAAGCCAGGTTGGCGCCTGCATTTGTGATGAACCAGTCCATACCCGACCATCCAGGTTGGCGCCTGCATTTGTAATGAACCAGTCCATACCCGACCATCTCAGTGCGCGCCAGGGTGCTTCCCCGCCTCTGCAGCCTGGCATTTCAGTCTGATGCGTCCTTCTCCCCGCCGCTCCCGAAAGCTCCCAGATACGTTATGCTTTCAAGGTTCCTTGGAAGCAGCATTAATGTTTCGAGCTGGAACGCTCCCCCCAGATTAGAAGCAAATTCCCACTTTCGAGGGACACTTGTGTAGTTTTGGTCTTTGAGACTTCAATCGCCCCATATTCCCCTCCACTGCACAGAAAGCAGAAAGGCTTGAGCTCACGCCTGAGCGTTTGGAGAGGCGGGTGTGCACCCGAGGCTCCCAAAAGTCTCCGATCCCTCTGTCCGGTCCTTAAACTTCTAGTTCCCTCCTCTGTCTTCCCGACTTCCCCCGGTCCAGGACTTTCAAGGACAGGAAAGCTTCTTTGCCTAGGGGACACCAAATTCGTCTAATCAAGAGACAGTTAATGCCACCAAAGATCTGCGGGACGATCCTGTCTGGGGTTCGGTTCCCCGAAGCAGCTGACTGTCCGGGCGCGACGGGTGTTTAGATTGTGCTGAACATGAATGAGTCTCGAAAGTTAGATTTTTCTGGAGTTTAGTGACCAAGAACCTCAAATTAAACTATCCATTTAGTTTTTAACTTAATTGATTGGGTTCACACCTCGAGGCTGGTAATTTTACAGTGCAGGGCCCCGAGTTCTGCGCCGAGAGTGCTTTCGCCACGAAGGTGGGAAGTAGCAGAGCTTTTTTTGTAAGCCAGAGGCTCAGTTCAGAGTCTTGCGAGCTTGTGAGCCAGTAGTTCCACAATGTTCCCCGCGAAGTTAATTGTTTGTGGTTTTCCCCCTGTAATAGGCCATGAAGTCAACAAACTCCCCACATGGTGGCTCCCTTTACTTAAGTTGAGTAGGGAATTTGTACACGGAGTCTTGGAAAATTTCAAGTATTTCTACAGATTCAACTCATTTCAGAATTCGCGTGGGAGGAAAGAGTAAGGATTTTAATCGGGTTCACCTTTGACGTGAAGCAAGGCGGAAGGCAGGAAAGCCAGAGTCAGTAATAGCTTTGGGCCGTCTAGTAAGGATGACTGCCTCTGCTTGATTATCCGGTCGTGTTCACCGCGGGCTCTCTGTGTGGGAGCTTACTCTAGAGGCAGAGCTGAACACGGAACACATGCATGTTAACACTCCAACATAACTCAGAGAATATATGCAGTAAAGACAAAGAGGTACATTCCATGTAGATGTGGTTCGAAGCTTTATTGCTGGCAAGCAATCTGGAGCATCCCCAAGAATAAAGTAAGAGGAAGTGTGCAGTTTCTTGTGATTCATGGTCAGGAATAAGCAAAACTGTCTTCTTGGAGGAAGTAATAAATATCAAATAAGAGAGCGGGAAAGGCATTGAAATGAGCATTATAATTTTGTCTTAGAAAAAGGATGCAGAACTAATATAGCTTATTTAGATATTAGATCTAAATCATAGTAACAGGAAACTCACTAAATTGCCATTTCCTCTAATTTTTAAGATCCAATCCAAATAATTAACATGTGCACACTAATGGTTATTGAGGCTCTATTTCCTTTTTGAAAAAAATAAATCTGAGTTCTTTTTTTGGAGTAGAAATTTACAAATCTTAAATTACCCAGGGACTTGGAAGCCTCTGGTGGATGTGGTCTTCCCTTATTGCTTTCCACTTACCACGTCATTTTCAGTTAAAAAAAAATATCATTTCCAACTGAGGGATTTGTTAGAAACCCTCAGCAAGTGAACTTGTATTGGAGATCCTTGTGCTTTCCCATTCTGCCTGTATTTCCCTAAACAAAACTCAAGTTGTAAATAAAGGAGAAAAGCATAATTCTTACTCCAAAATTCTTAAAGCTTCAATTTTTCTGGAAGGCACAATTTCAGTTTCAATTCCTCAGATCAGTATGAGACATAGAAAGTGTGAGGGTGTCCAAAAAGGCCATCTAGAGTACCCAAAATCCAAGACTAGCGGGAGACACAGAAGGCTCTTTATTAAAATCTAGACAGGTTGGACCATTCTCAGCTTTAAAGGCATTTGTGAACACTCAATCTGACAGTGGGGTGACTTGGGTAATGAAATGCCACATTAATGGCCCCACTGCCAAATCCTCAGATTTAGAAGCTCTGGTGAAAAATTGAATCAGGGGCAATTTTCAATGTTCGTGTCATCAGCACTCAGAGTCTGGACAGCTCCACAGGCCACACTCTGGACGCAGCTTTAACTGTAATCAATCTACTCATAGCCAGACTGTCAACGACAGCCAGACTCATTAGCAATTTACCGAAAATCTTCCAAGACTTCCCTTTAAAGACAAAACGACTTCCACATTTAATTGTCTATCTGAAAGAACATACGCAAGAAATTAGGAAATCTAAATTAAATTTATTAATAGGAGAGCTTGATGGTGCTTAATTCCAGAGATTAGAGCTCTGATTGCTGGGGCTTGATGAAAAGTAAAGAGAAATAGTAAGGACATAGTTAAAAGCATGACCTTTATGATGCTCAAAATTCTATGAATTCTTTACCGACTTTGAGAAATGGGTAAAACTGTAAACCATCAAAATAATTGGACTTCTTAAAAATTGGACTGTATGAGTGAAAGGTGTTTATGAGAAGTGGATGACTCCAGATCTTATCATCCAACAGGACAGCACAGAATAGTTAATATGTTCCTTGAGGGACTAGGATGCTGACGTCTTTTTCTGATACCCGATCATTACGTGACTGAAAAAAAAAAAAGGAAGTCATTTCATGAATAAAAATCGGAGCGCAACAGTGCAACAAAATATTCTGTACTTAAAGGCCACAGGCAGATAGATATTGGCAAAGAAGTCTCTTCTAAAACCATGTTCTGATAGATTTCTGCTAACTGAACATATAAATAGGAGCAGAGGGCCGTCACCTCTGTAACCACCGGCAGCAGCAGCAGAAGCCGCAGCTCAGACACAACGAGAGGAAACTCAGAGAAGAGAAGCCGCTGCCGACTCGCAGCTGCCTGACCTGGCAGCTCCCACAGATTTCAGCTGCACCTTGGTCCTCTCTCTTTCCTTCCTTTTCTTCAACTATTCCTTTTTTTCTTTAATCACTTACTTCTTTCTCCCGGTGGACCTAGGCCACTTTGTCCTCCACCCCCACTTTAGCTCGTTGCCTCCTCTTTCTTCCTTCTTCTTCATCTGTCTCCTCGCCCCCTTTTCTCAGTGTCACGCTCCCTCCTAGTTCTGTGCGTCTACAAACTTTTGAACAGAATCCTGTCCTCAGCAAACAAGTCCTCCAGCTCCTCCTGCTCGTTCCTGCGGCTTCTCCTCAGATACTAACGCCAGATGGTGATGTCTCTTGGGTTGTGACTCCAGCGCAGAAACTTGGAGGAGCCCTTTGCCCGCCGTCCTACTTGGCAGCAAACCCTCTCCTAGCGGCGGTAAGAGTTGAATGGTAAGGGGGGAAAATCTTCCCACACCAAACTGCTCACTTAACTGCTAATTCTTTCGCTGGCATGAGGGTACGAGTTAGCTTTCCTTCTCACCAGGTCTGGAGAGTTATTGGGTGCTGGTATATAGATACATATTTTTTCTAACTACGCATAGTGAGAAGGAAATGGCAGGGTGCGCGTAGTCTGTCACTAAGCCGTATTCAACACCGGGAGCCACGGTTTTTCTCCCTCCCTCCCCCAGCTCCTAGAGTTTCTTTGGGGTGGAGGGTGGAAAGTCAGGGGCGTTCTGACAGCTGTGTGTCCTCTTTCCTGTCCTGCACAGAATGACCATGTGTAGCGGAGCAAGACTAGCCCTGCTGGTCTATGGGATAATAATGCACAGCAGCGTCTACTGCTCACCTCCCGCCGCTGGACTCCGGTTTCCTGGGGTCAGGTAGGTGCTGGCCGCCTGGGTTGAATTGAAGCTGGGGCTTCCTTTCCTCCGACACCTTCTCATGGTCGCCCTCTTGCATTTCCTCAGTCTCAGCTACGACCCCATGCGCCCCTGAGTGCCGCAGCCAGCCTGGGTCGGGCTGCAAGTCCCTGGCTCCGGCTCAGCTCTAGGGCCGGGCAGGCTCCACTTCGGCTCGGTGCCCCTCTCTCAGCCCACTGCAGTCTAGGGGCCCGGGTGGAGCGAGCGCGCTTCAGAGGGCTGGAGAAACCTACCCTCCTCCAGCCCCGCCCGCGGGAGGGGGGCAGGGCAGGGCAGGGCAGGGCCGGGAGGTTGACATCTTTTCCCCATTCTCGCCCGGAGTTAGAACTTCCGCTCCCAGAGCCAGGTTGCTGAGTTGAGCGTTCTGCTCCCAGGCACTTTGCTTTGTTACATCTCGTTCCGGACTATCGCGGAGGGGTTTCCCTCACCTCAGTCAGAATTCTTTCCCCTCTAAGAGCTTTCTCTTAAGTGATACGTTTTGCAACTGCATTTTGAGTCTCAGGCTGTCTTGGGGAGGGGGAGTGTTGGCTGAGTATGATTGAGGAAAGCGATTTGAGAGAAGAGAAAAACAAGAATGAGTCTGAGAGGGAGGGGGAGAAACGGCTGCAACGGATGCAAGGAAGGAAGAAAAGAAAGCAAGCAGGCAAGCAGGACAAGGACGGCCGCGGCCGCCCTAGGTGGCTTTTTTCTTAATCCTGGTTTCGAATCGGTAGGGTTCCCCGCCTCAGCCCAGAGTCCCCGGCAGGTCAGCGGGAAATCGGAAGCCACTTTGCAGCGCTGAGTCCGCGCGCCGCGGTGTATCCGGCTCCTGACAGCAAGGAGCGCGAGTTTCGCCTGCAAAGCTGCTTCTCCGAGCGATGCCCAAGAACACGCCTTCGGGGCCGCTCAGCATTGATTTGGTCCAAGAGATGCGTTCTGGCTTCAGTATTAGGACGCCAGCAATTGGGTACAGGGCAGGGGTGGAAGAAGCCAGACAGACCCACGGACTCCAGGAAGCCGGGACAGGGCAGAGGCGCGTCGCCTGGGAAAGGCTGTGTGCGGGGTGGGTGAAGGGATTGCCTGCCTTGCCTTAACCTTTCCAGGGATGGAGGAAAGAAGAGCTCTCTAACCCTTCCTAGAGGGCGCGACTTGCCCCGGCCGCTTTGCGAGTCTCTCCAGGGGCCCAAAGCAAGGAGTTTTTGTTTTAATGCATCTCTCCCGTCCTGCATCTAGTATAGAGGTGGTAGGCAAGGGCAACTGCGAGGCTGTTGTACTCCTGCTGGCTCTGCCCCCTGTTGACCCTTTTCCTGGTTCCCGGGGTCTCATCGTCACGCCATCGCTAACGGATTAGCGGGAATTATTTCTGTACTGGATTTAAAAGCCCTATTTCACCCTCGTCTATTTTTAAAGTCCCGTGTGTCTGGCCCTTTCCCCGGACAAGAAACAACGGAGGGCGCGGACAAGTCACAGAATGAGCCACCGCCGAACCGACTAAGTTTAGGGGCATCTATTATTCATGTTCCTGCCAGATTCTCTCTGGCCCAAAATAGAAGCTGGAGGTTCTCCGTGACCTACATCTGCTGGGAAGGGCTCCCCTGGGCTCAGAGGCTGGGTGGGGGTGGCTGCCAGAGTTGGCTGCTGCACACCCGAACCATCCACCTTCTCTGTTTCGCTCCTGGCTTCCCCCATTGGGTCTTGGGGTTGGCCATCGCCCAACGGTCTTTCTCGTCCCCGCCCGTTGCTGTTTGTGCGGGTAGGCTCAGGCGCCAGGCCGGGAGGAAAGGTTATTTTCCGCAGCCAGGTGTGCGTGGTCGGCCGAGACACTTCGGCTTCCTAGTGCCGGCTGAAACTGCGGCCCTGCTGGGCGACCGGTCACCCGCGAGAGGAGGGGTGGGAGAGCCGGCCGCCTCGCAGGGTGGGAATTTCATTTGGGTGTAGTTTCCTTCTCCTTACCTCTACCTCCCACCCCTGTCCCGGAAGAAGAGGCAGTTCTTCATTGGGATGCCTTTAGGAAGAAGGAAAATCAGTAGGAGCCCATTTCTTTGGGTCCTCGCAGAGCCAGGGAGGTACTTGCACTGACCATTCCTTCTACCCCCGGCTACTCCTGCAGGCCGGAGGACGAAGCCTACGACGAAGACGGAAACCCGCTGCAGGACTTCTATGACTCTGATCCGCCTCGCGTAGGGAGCCCCGCCTCCGCGCTGCGCGACGCCTATGCGCTCTACTACCCGGTGGAGACGAGGTACTAAATGCTGGGTCTCCAAGCGGCCCCGGGAGTGAGGTGGTGGGAGAGGCAAGGCGGTAGCCCATCCAGAAGGCTCTTTTTTCATACGGGCCATCAAGGCTCTTTCCTCCCTGGCTGGTTCCCACCGCAGCAAGTTAGTAGCGGACCGGTCTGTACGGAGGGCCGCGCGGTGACCGAAAGGTCCGTGGTCAAGGAGTGGCAGTGAGTGCCTGTCCCGGCTGGGTGGGACGCCCAGACTCCACACCTGCCACCCTGGAGTTGCAGGAGGAAGTTCCGTTCCTGGCATTCACTCACGGAAACATCCCAAGAGAGTTATTCGCGAGTTCTGGGCCTCAGGGGGTTTCCTGTCAGCCTACTGGAGCCGAGGGGCGAGCATGGCAACCGGAGGGCCTGGGGAGGCCCCTTTGGGACAGACAGTGACCCTGGGCGCCCTTTGCCTCCTCATTAGAGATGTCGCCCACGGGATCCTTAACAAGGCCTACCACAAATTGCTGGACCAGCTGTCCGCCAGGAAATACCTGCAGACGCTCGTAGCCAAGGGCATGGGGTAAGAGTTCACGAAAGAGTTAACCCGCGCGTGATGCCGTGCGCGCGCCGGGGTGGGTGTTAGTGCTGAGCATGCGGGGCGTGCGGCGCGGCTTTTACGTCCGTGCGTGCACGTGGGGCCGAGGGTGCGTTTGCGCCCCGGGGTCTACGGGGCCAGCTCCCGGCCGCGGGTGAAGACTTCGGGGCGCATCCGAAGTTTGGCAAAAGCTTGGAATCCGGGAGAGGAAGAGAGAGGGAACGAAAACTGGGCGTGTGATCTATTTTGAATAAGAAAAAGAAACCAAACAAACCCCTCTGTCATTCAAAACCTACAAGCTTCGCGGGATGGTTTGCTATAATTTCCTCTAAGCTTGACTTTATTTTTTTAAAAAACATTACTGTAAATTTAAATTGAAACCAATAAATCCTCAAATTTGGACATTAGGGAAACACTTTCTGCTTGTGCCAGACGAACCCAGAGCACAGCTTGCGTGGAGCATCTCTCAGTAGAAGGCAACATTTTAATAAAGCCCATGGGAATATAGATAACATTTTCCGCAATGAATAATTCATATGATGAAAAATATTGCTTACAGCCTGTCGACTTGTATTATTATCACGTTTTTCAACTTAGCGTGCAGAAGGAGAGCGCTTCGCGTCTGGCGAGGAATTGCGGGATCGATGTAAACTCCATAGCTGCAGCATTTAGGGTTCTTTGGTTATTTTTCTGTGCAAGTGGGGGATGAGAGGAACAGTTAGGACGATTCAGCGCAAACGCACGAGTGGGAGACAGATAAGGCTTAAATCGCTCGCCCTTGGCCTAGACCTCTTCCCTGGCCCCTTCCGTAAGGATTTAGTGCCAGGAAATCCTCAATGGGGAGGGAGGAGTGAGGGGTTTTCGTCGCCGCTCTTCCTCCAGCTCTCACTGGCAGAGGAAGGCAGCGCGGTGAGCACTGAGGGCCTCTGCCCTCTCTGCAGGCTTCCATGTAGGGTGGGGTCCGCTTGGCCCCTGCAGCTGTTGAATCTGTGTCTTCCGCCCCACAACCCTCTTCCTGACCCCTTTCCTTGTAGTGGGAACCTAGGCGACGGCGCGGAGGACGACTCGGAGCCGCTCTCCAAGCGCCATTCAGACGGAATCTTCACGGACAGCTACAGCCGCTACCGGAAACAAATGGCTGTCAAGAAATACTTGGCGGCGGTCCTAGGGAAAAGGTATAAACAAAGGGTTAAAAACAAAGGACGCCGAATAGCGTATTTGTAGCGAGTTAGTTACCAGCTACCCTGTGTATACAACCCTGACACAATGAAAAGTCATTTTCCCAACTAACTGAACAGTCATCGCTCATGTGTTCTATCCAAACGTGTATTTATGTATGAAGTAAAGCCATTAAATGAATATTTTGATAATAATATTGTTTTTCTTTTTACAAAGCACTAGAGAATGCACAGGTATACTTTGTGGGTCAATTATTGATATATATTATAAATATATATATTTAAGAATATATATAAGTATAATAGAGAGCAGTTCATATAAAGTGTGCACAAGGATTGAAAATTTCCCTGAGCTGTTTATGTTTTTATATAAAATAAATAGAAAAATAGACAATCATTGTTTTGAATATTACTCCTATTTTTGTAAACAAGAATTAAAAGGATAGTATTTTTATCCACAACAGGCCTGAAGATATTAATACTGACCATTTGCTACTGTACATAAACAATGATTCCCTGCTCCAGGGAGATTTCAAGGTAATGGTTTGGGAGAATTGTTGTAGGACATTCTTTTCCAGTGAGTCTCTGGGGCAGGCTCCTTCAATCCCAGCCCAACTCAAGTAGGCACTGTCCCCCTCATTGGGTGACAATTCTAATACTTCTGCTTTATTTGATTCTACTTTTATGTGTATTTGTCTCTCTTCAGATTCTCAGCCCAGAAGGAAATTCTCCTGATATAGCAACAGCTCGATCTAAATTGTGCTTCTCCCCGGAATTCACACCACTCCCTGGGGGAAGAGTTGGGAGAATGTACAGAGAAGGGAGACTTGGATGGGAAGTTCCCTTGTCTGTACTTCTCGGAAACCGAACATCCCAAGATTAGGGCAGTTGGAACAAAGTGAAAGGAATACAGGTATATGGGAAGAGGCAGAGTATAGGCAGTAGGAGAACCCTGGAGAGGGGCTAGTTTGGGACTGCCCCAGGTCTGGGATCCTGGGTGTAAGCCAAGTCCCCACCTTAGGTCCCCAGCCTGACTGACTTTGGGCGCTGGGTCTTGGAAATGGAAGCAAAGTACAATGTGTTTTTCTCCAGTGCTGTCCATGCTTCTCATCTTGTGATGGCCAGGATCCTCCCCTTTGAACCCTGCTCTGTAGAAGCCACCCTTTTCTTTTGTGGTTTTTCTGAAGATCCCTCCTTTCCACCCTTTTGCACTGTTTAAGTATTGTTTACCATTTTTCATTCACTTCTCTTAAACTTGTTAACGTGTCTTCTTTTGTTGTTGTTTGATGCAAGAACTTATTGTAAATTTTAGGAACCCCTGTGTAGTTACCACTAAGTAATTATGCACTAAATATGAACCTTTTGTTTCTTGTTTATTGAGTTTGTAGGTAAAATGTATTTTTCTACATTATGGCTTATTGCTTAGTAAAATTTATTTCATAAAACCAACCTTTGTCATATTAGAATGTGTAGTGTTCACATGTTGCTCAGTTTTACTAACTGATAAATCATTTACACCTCTTCTTGATATGTATGAGTACTATCTTATATTTGTGGTCAAGAGTAAGGTAAGCAAGCTCCAAAAGATCCTGAGAATCTCCCCTTGTATCCTTTCTTGGTTACAGAAAGCATGTCTGTCTGTTTCCTATCAATTCCTTGAAATACAAGTAATCTTTATAAACAAAAGAACCTTCACCCAGCAACCAGATCAAGCAACAATAGGCAAACCAGCCAAACTCCCAAATTTCAGGCATAAATTCTTTTGGAGAAAAAAAAAAAAGAACAAGAAAAGATTAAACATTAGCTTGTAAAGTTTAAACGACCTTTCTTTTTCCTTTACGGATTTGATCAGTATGAAGTCATAAATCAAAGAAAACAGAATTGGATTTGCATTCCCAGGCGGGATGGATGCTGCCAGGAGATCACATTGCAAACAGAGAAAGCACAGAGGTATTCGATCTATGCCTGAGTCCTGTGTGTGGGATCAATCTTTCTTTAATTCTGCAGTCTCCTCAGGCAATGTGACGTGGGACGCAGTTTGCAGCTTTAGTGCCTTTCTTCGCCTTTTAAATCGCCACGAATCACAGATGGCTATTTAGTGGCCCTACAATGCTGCAACACATCGGCTTGCATTTTAGTCTTAATTATTTGTTTCTTGGATAATGGGCAGAGTTTTCTGTATTTGTGTCAGCTGTTAGTGGTGAAATAGGACTCTAGTTAACCCTTTATTTATGAAATCTAATTTAGTGTTCCCGTGGCTAGTTGCAAGCATTTACAGTGATCACCCAGTTTAATCTTTTGTATACTTTTTAGAAATGCCAAGAGCCTTACTAACCTGGAGCAGATTTATGATATAGTGATAATTTAGGTACATGTTAGTCTTGAAGCTCTTATTTTGTGTGCAACTGATTATAAAAACATCTTAACCAAGTATTATTACACACATGATATCTATAACTAGGACTTTGATAACTGTTATATAAAGTGTGTAAAATTTGTATGAATAAATTTTTGTAAACAATGCAACTTCGTCTAATGTTTGGAGAAAAAAGACAAGGAAATAACTAAAAATCTCAAAGTATTATATTTTCTTTAGCAACCTTAAGAATTTTCATGTCTGGAATATATCTCTATCCAAGCATCTATGTATTTTCATAAATGTACTTTAATATCTGCTTGATGGGTTACTGATTCAACCAAAAATTTAAAGTAGCTACTTAGAGATGCCTGAGAAGATACTAAGCTCATAAATAGGCATGGGTGTTGGAACGTTGATTGGACTCACAATTTAGATGAATTTCTGTCCCTTAGTGTGTATATACATTGTTCAGTATTCAGAAAGTTACTATCTCGTGGTGGGACAGAGTACCTGGGTACTAGTTACATTTCTAAAATATCAATCTAACATTGTCCTTTTACAACTGCAGACTAAACTGGTCTCAATAAAATGCTGTATAAAAATGACTTAAACAATCAGTTTTGGAGGTTTTAAAATATGTTTAGAGATCTAAAGACAACTATCTTTGATTAAAATGCTTTGGGTAAAAGGAAAAAGAACGCAAGTAAGCAAAGAGTTAAATAAATACCTTTAAAGGAAAATATTCTTTGAAGCCTAGGACAAAATTTGAAAACTCATTTGTGAATTATCTGTTTTATTAATTAATATTAACAAATTTTAAAGCAAAGCCTTCATATGAAATTTCCATACATTTCTCAGTGGTGTTTGTTTTTGATGCCCTTTGATGATTTCTGTGTTAAAAAAAATGTTTTGAAAGTCACTTATAATAAGTCATATACCATTTTAAATTGCCAGGTTTTCATCTTAGAATTAATGAAGCCAATTAATAAATTAATAAATATGACACAATAGTACTAAAGGACCAGCAAAGATGAAAAGATCAGGAAGGATTTATAAACTATCTTTAGAACTTAGCTCAGTATTTAAGTCCCAGAATCATATAGATAGTGGCTTATGATCTAGAGATCCCATTTATAGTAAATTAAAAAAAAAGGATACAGTACCATTCATATTTACATTGGATTTTATTGGGTAAGGAGGTTTTTTTTTTCATCTTTAAACACCCACTCCCCCTTGTAGAGAGAGTATGCATAGATATAGATATAGTGTGATAGTGTGGTAAATGGAAAAATGGAGAGAGATAAAGATAATTTTCTTGGTTGTCATTAAAGACTTGTCCAGAAATTAGAAATGAAGTTCATGTATATAGCAACTTCATGTAGAAGTAAAGTTCATGTATATAGCAAGTTGCTATTCTGTTATGTGGGATAACTCGAATGCTTTTCTCTGAAAGATGGTATATTTAGGTATCCAAGAAATTATCATATGTGTCTTATTGCTGTCAGGGCTGAGAATACATTGATTTAATACAATATATATTTCTTGAAAACCTAAAATCAGCAAAGCACAATGATTGAGAGAGCTTAACTAACACCTGGGAGTTAAGGTAGCACTTTTCCAAAGAATATTTGTCTGCAACAGAATTGCCTGGAAGACTTGTTAATAATGCAGTTTACAGGGCTCCACCAGAGCATTTTAAACACAAAACTCTAGATTAACAGGCACTAAAGTTTGAGACCACCTAGATTTAGAATTTGGTGACATGTAGGCACATATGTGTGTTGGGACTGGGTGTTTTTTGTTTGTTTGTTTTTCTTTGTTTTTTTTTTTTGTTTTTCGTTTTTTACATAAGCAACAGGTCATGCTACCTGCACACAGTAATAAATACACCAATACACCAAAACCAATAAGCTCTGTTCTCCTTGGTTGGACATTAGGTTCTTTGACAATTGCAATGCTTCCTTTAGATTACTAAGGCCATAGTTAGCATCATTTTACTACACATTCTCGTTGAATCTCTGTTAAAAAAGCTTCTGGAAGGAAAGCAGTCCTATAAGTAGAGTTCAAAAAATTCAATCATGTTTTTAAGAGATTAATGAAATAACAGAACTGTGCAGTTAACTGACAGTAATTTTGCAGATCCAGAAGTCCACTTCTAATTGCATTATATCCAAATTTGGCTTGAGTGTGTCCCCCCAGCTGTTTACAAGATGATTTCAGTTGGCACTCCACTATGACCTCAAACTGAACCCTCTTTACAAGATTGGGAACCTTTATCAAGTCTGAGCTCTTCTGTTTCATTTTAACTTTTCTTTGAAGAACGAAGATGCCCACTTCTTGTGCTGCTGCTCATGACCTTACCGCTGTCTTCCTACATTGGTTCGAAACTGGTCAGCCTGCCCTTGGTCATTCTCCCTTCAACCAGGGGGATTTTAGCTCCTTATCATATCCCTCTCAGCGGATGTTCCAGTTAGCCTCCACTGTCACAGGGTTCAAAATTTTTCATGCTCTGGACCTGCTTTGTAGCTAGTTTCACCCCCCAACTGTTTCCCAGTATAGATCCTCCTTTAGAAGGAGAACCTCTTACCAGTCTTTCAAACTCAACTGCTTCTTTTCATCTTTTGTCTCTCAGCAGCCCCTCCATGCCCAGAATGTCCAATCTAAATATTTTGTAAGGTTCAACTCAAGCCCTCCTTTTTTTAGGGGGTCTTCCTCAGCCTCTCAGAGTAACCACATCTTCATTCCCTCATCATCATCTTCACACTCTTTTCCTGTAGAAAAGAGTGCAGAGACCCCATTTATGGAGACTCTTACTCTCCATAGCGCTGCATGTGATAATTCCATGCTGCTCTGGTCTGTTCCTTAACTATGAAAGCACAAGATTCATCTCCCCAACTAGATAGCCTCCTGAAGGGCATAGATGATGCATACTTTAATGTCCCACACACTTCGGGGAACATAATATCCCTTTTGAGTGATTGAAATAACCAAAGGACTTACAGAATTCACTGCGATATTTCCTCCTTTATTCTGATAGGACAGCTACAAAGCATATATAGGAAGTAAAATTAACTTATTTATTAGATGTTCATAAACCAATCTAGATCTCCCTCTAATATAATTAGGTGTGTTTCTGCCATAAAATAAAATGAACTTTAAATTCACATATAGGCAAAGGCTGCAACAGATTCGAGCCAGTAGGCCTTTATTTTTTTCATTATGATAAAGGATTGTATTTTCAAACTAAAGAGAATTCACCTTATACCTCAAGATAGTAATACCTTCTTCTAGAATAAAGGAAAAGGGATTTCTTGAGATGCAGACTGGGAGTTAGACTGCCCTCAAAGTGATAATTTACAGAGCAGTTATCTGCAGCTGCCAAAGAAACTTCTCCCATCAACAGAAATGTAATTTGAAACATGAGTTCATAGACAGGAAAAAGGACATAATGAAAAATATTTTTTAACAACAGTGGAACATTATAGTAGGTGATGTCATCTGGTCTGTTTATTTTCTTCTTAGCTATATCTTTGCTATATATTACAGAATCCTAATTCAGGAAGGAATGTTACCTATAAACCTAAAAGAAGGTAGCATATTGTGTATCTGTACATATTTCCCTTCTCTTGTTTAAATATCCTGATTTTTGTTCTTGACCATATGTATCATGCAGAACATGGGTTTTATGGGACACTAACTCTACTTCTAGATATAGCTAATCAGGATAATTGCAAATGCCTGACCATGGTTCAGGCTTGCATGTGTTCCATTTATGATAGTGGGATTAGAGAAGATATTTTTTTCTTTTTTCTGGAAGCTTCTGGGAAAGTTCTTTCTTTCCTTCTGAGTGGTGTGATATATAATGTAACACACCAGATAAGAAGCCAGCCTCATGGTGGAACTGACTCCATAAAGGACAGGGTCAACAGGAAGAAACATGTCTTTAACAACATCAGCAAGCCCTTGAGTCAAACAAACCCTGAAGCCTGAACTTCTGTCTGACTTTCCCGTTAAATAAGCCAATAAATCCCCTTCATTGCTTAAGCCAGTTTCTGTGTTTGTGGTTTGTAATATTGGTTAGCATCTGTGTTGCAAGTAATGGAAAACCCAACTCAAACTGGTTATGTATCTTTTCTTCAGAACACGGAAGAGAATGTTAGGATTTATCTGCAGAGGTTCCAGCGCAAAGAGAGTGTTACAAGTTCCAGTGCTCCAATGTTCCAAAGATCACATCCTCTGCTAACATTTTACTTTAATGTTTTAGTATTTAAATGTTACAAAACATCTAGAAGTGAACCCTATAACTGTTTTCAACTATAGTAAGAAATGTCCTTTGAGGAGCCCTGTCTTTTGCCATCAATTATGATATTCTTTGAACCATTGGTGGCTTAAAATTGCTCAGCTCTGAATTTTTTTTTTTTTTAATTTTGCCCTTCTCTACACAAATGGAACTTGTGATAAAAATCAGTAGAGAGATACACTGGAAGACAGTTTGCTTGTTGCTTACTGAACTAAACATCATCTTATCATATGATCCAGCAATCAGGATCCTTGGACTTTATTTGAAGGAGTTGAAAACTTACGTTCACACAAAAACAGGCACACCATTATTTAGAGTGGCTTTATTCATAATTCCCAAAACTTGAGAGCAACCAAGATGTCCTTCAGTAGGTAAAAGGATATATAAACTGTGATACATCAAGACAAATATTATTCAGTGTTAAAAAGAAATGAGTTATTAAGCCATGAAAATACATGAAGGACACTTAAATGTATATTGCTATCAAACTATTAACTATCGAAGCTACATACTATATTACTCCAATTATACGATATTCTAGAAAAGGCAAAACTAGGCAGACAGTGAAAAGATCAGTGATTGGCAGGGGTGGGGAGTGAAGAGGGAGAAGGGGAGAATTGAACAGGCAGAGCATAGGGGAACTTAGGGCAGTTGAATACTCTATATGTTATAATAATGGGTATATTATTATACTTTTGTTCAAGCCCATATACAGTTGACCCTTGGAAAACACAGGTTTGAACTATGTGGGTCCGCTTATATGTGGATTTTTTTTTTTTTTGATAAATACAGTTGGCCCTTTGTATAGGCAAGAATTGCATTTGTGGGGTTAACCAACCTCCACCTCAAAATGATATTTTACAACCTTGGATTCCCAACCAAGAATTGAGGATTGAAAATACTGTTTTTGTTGTTTTCTTCCCCAGTTTCTGTCCTTATAACTTTGCTTTTTTTTTTTCACTTCAAGTTTCCATTTCAATTTCTTGCTATCTGTATTTCCTCTAAAATTTTATTGAAATTTCTTTCTATTCAATTGTTCCATATTTTTTTAAAGCCATTATCATTACATAGGATGGAGACATCCTATGGTATCTCTCTTTTTCTTAAATTTTTCAATTAGGGTTGACATTCAATATTATATTAGTTTCAGGAGTATAGCATAGTGGTTAGACATTTATATAATTTATGAAGTCATCCCCCTGGTAAGTCTAGTACTCACTTGGCACCTTACACAGTTATTACAATGTTATTGACTATATTCTCTATGCTGTATTTTATATCCCCATGAGTATTTTATAACTACCAATTTATACTTCTTAATTCCTTCCCCTTTTTCACTCAGCCCATGAATCCCTCTCCCATCTAGCAACTAAAAGTTTGTTCTCTGTATCTATGAATCTGTTCCTGTTTTCTTTGTTTATTTTGTTCTTTAGATTCCACGTATAAGTGAAATCATATAATATTTGTCTTTCTCTGTTTGACTTATTTCACTTAGAATAATACCCTCTAGGTCTATCCATGTGGTCACAAATGGTAAGATTTCATTTTTTTTTATGGTTGAGTAATATTCCATTGTATATATGTACCACTTCTTTATCCAGTTATCTATTCATGGGCACTTAGGTTGCTTGCATATCTTGGCTATTGTAAATAATGCTGCAATGAACATAGTGAATATATCTTTTTGATTTAGTGTTTTGGATTTATTCAGATAAATAGTCAGAAGTGGAATTGCTGGACAACAGATAGTTCTATTTTTAATTTTTTGAGAAACCTCCACACTTTTCCATAGTGGTTGCACAAATTGCAATCCCACCAACAGTCCATGAGAGTTTTCTCCACATACTCACCAACACTTATTTGTTGATTTCTTGATGACATTCTGACAGGTGTAAGGTGAGATCTCATTGCAGTTTTAATTTGCATTTCTCTGATAATTGAACATCTTTTCATATGTCTATTGACCATCTGTATGTTCTCTTTGGAGAAATGTCTATTCAGGTCTTTTGGTCATTTTTTGATTGGACTGCTTTTTTTGGTGTTGAGTCGTATGAGTTCTTTATATATTTTGGATATTACCCCTTTATTGAATGTATCATTGGCAAATATCTTCTCCCATTCAGTAGGTTGTCTTTTTGTTTTGTTGATGGTTTCCTTCACTGTGCAAAAACTTTTGTTTGATGTAGTCCCATTTGTTTATTTTTTCTTTTGTCTCCCTTGCCCAAGGTGACATGTCAGGAAAAATATTACCGATATGAACAATGTTAGAGAGTTTACTACCTATGTTTTCTTCTAGGAATTTTATGGTTTTGAGTTTTACATTTAAGTCTTTAATCCATTTTGAGTTTATTTTTGTTTATGATATAAGAAGGGGATCCAGTTTCATTTTATTTTTATATGTATCTGTCCAATTTTCCCAACACCATTTGTTGATTAGTTTGTCTTTACCCCATTGTATATTTTTTGCCTTCTTTGTCATAGATTAGTTGACAATATAGGTGTAGATTTATTTTCGAGGTCTTTTGTTCCATTGATATAGGTGTCTGTTTTTATGCCAGTACCATGCCATCTTAATTACTATGGCCTTGTAGTATAGTTTGATACCTGGTAGCATACCTCCAACTTTGTTCTTTCTCAAGGTTGCTGTGACTATTTGGGGTCTTTAGTGATTCCATATAAATTTTAAGTTTATTTGTTCTAGTGTATGAAAAATGCCATTGGTATTTTGGTAGGGATTGCATTGACTCTATAGACTGATTTGGGTAGTATGGAGATTTAACAATGTTAATTCTTTCTATTTATGAGCATGATATATGCTTCCATTTATTTGTACCTTCTTTAATTTCTTTCTTCAATGTCTTACATTTTTCCAAGTATAGATCTTTTAACTCTTTGGTTAAACTTATTCCTAATTTTTTTTTTTTAATGCAATTGTAAATGGGATTGTTTTCTTAATTTCTCTTTCTGATAATTCATTATTGGCTATAAAAATGCAAATGATTTCTGAATAATAATTCTGTGTCCCCCTACTTCACCGAATTCATTGATCAATTTTAGTATTTTTTGATGAAATCTTAAGCGGTTCTCTTTTTACATAGTTACATGTCATCTGCAAATAATGACAGTTTTACTTTTTCCTTTCTGATTTGTATGCTTTTATTTCTTATTCTCGTCTGATTGCTGTGGCTAGGATTTCCAATAGTATGTTGAATAAAAGTGGTGAAAGTAGACATCTTTGTCTTCTTCCTGATCTTAAGGAAAACTCTTTTAGCTTTTCCCCATTGAATATGATGTAGGTTTGCATTATATTGCCTTTATTATGATGAGGTATGTTACCTCTATTCTCACTTTGTTGAGAGTTTTTATCATAAATGGATGCTGAATTTTGTCAAATGCTTTTTTTTTTTATCTACTGATATGATCATATGATTTTTGTCCTTCGTTTTGTTTATGTAGTGTAGCAATTAATTTATCTGCAGATATCGAACCAACTTTGCTTCCTAGGAATAAAGCCCACTTGATCACGGTGTATGATCTTTTTAATATATTGCTGAATTTGATTTGCTAATATTTTGTTGAGGATTTTTGCATCTATGTTCATCAAGGATATAGGCCCATAATATATTTTTTTGTAATGTTTTGTCTGGTTTAAAATCAGGATAATAGCGGCCGTATAAAACGACGTTGGGAGCCTTCCCTCCTGTTGAAATTTTCAGAAATAGTGGGAGAAGGATAGGTATTAATTCTTCTTTGAATATTTGCTAAAATTCACCTGTGAAGCCATTTGGTCCAGGACTTTTGTTTGTTAGGAGGTTTTTGACTACTGAATTGATTTTGTTAGTAGTGATCAATCTGTTAAGATTTTCTATTTCTTCTTGATTCAGTCTTGGAAGATTGTTTTTAGTAATTTTTCCATTTCTTCCAGATTGTCCAATTTGTTGGCCTATAATTGTTCATAGTATTTTCTTATAATTCTTTGTATTCTGTGGTTTCAGTTGTCACTTCTTATTTTGTTTATTTGGGTCCTCTCTCTTTTTTTTAAATGAGTCTGATTAAAAGTTTATCAATTTTGTTTATCTTTTAAAAAATAAGCTCTTGATTTCATTGATCTTTTGTATTTTTTTAGAATCTATTTTGTTTACTTCCACCATGATTTTTATTATTTCCTTCTTTCTAGTCACTTTGGCCTTGTTTGCTGTTTTTTTTCTAGCTCCTTTAAGAGCAAGGTTAGATTGTCTCTTTGAGATTTTTCTTGTTTCTTGAGGTAGGCCTGTATTGCTGTGAATTTCCTTCTTAGGACCACTTTCACTGTATCCCATAGATTTTAGGTCATTGTGTTTTCATTGTCTCAAGATACCTTTTGATTTCTTTCTTGATCTTATTGTTAACCCATTCATTGTTTAGTAATATGTTATTTTGCCTCCATGTGTTTGTGTGTTTTTCAGTTTTTTTCCTTGTAATCGATTTCTACTTTTATACTTTTGTGGTCAGAGAAGACACTCAATGTGATTTAAATATTCTTAAATTTACTGAGACTTGTTTTGTGGAATAACATGTGGTCTATATTAGAAAATGTGTTATGTGCACTGGAGAAGAATATATATTCTGCAGCTTTGGGGTGAAATGCTCTAAAAATATCAATAAAATCCATCTGGTCTAATGCATCATTTAAAGCCACTGGTTTTTTTTTGTTATTTTCTGTCTGGAATATCTGTCTGTTGACGTCATTGGAGTGTTAAAGTCCCTTACTATGACTGCATTGCTGTTAATTTCTCTCTTTACATTGGTTAATATTTGTATTATGTATGTACACAATACATAATACATAATATTTGTATTATGTATTTAGATGTGTTGAATACATAAATGTTTACAAGGGTTATAGTCTCTTGTTGGATTGATCTCTTTAGTATTATGTAATGTCCTTCTTTGTCTCTTCTTATAGCCTTAAAGTCTGTTTTGTCTGATATAAGTATTGCTATCCCAGCTTTTTTTTTTTCATGAAATATCTTTTTCCATCTCTTTACTTTCAGTCCATTTGTGTCTTTCAACCTGAAGTACATCTCTTGTGGACAGCAATGTATGGATCTTATCTTCTTATCCATTTGGCTACCTTATGCTTTTTGATTGTAGCATTTAGTTCATTTACATTTAAAGTGATTATTGATGGGTATATAGTTATTGCCATTTTATTATTCATATTTATGTTCTCCTTCCCACCCCTTCTTCTTAAAGAAGTCCCTTTACATTTCTTGTAACATTGGTTTGGTGTGATGAACTCCTGTAGCTTTTTCTTGTCTGGGAAGTTCTTTATCCGTTCTTTGATTCTAAATGATAGCCTTGTTGGGTAGAGTAGTCTTGGTTGCAGGTCCTTGCTTTTCATCACTTTGAAAATTTGATGCCAGTCCCTTTTGGCTTGAAATTTTCCGTTGAGAAATCAGCTGACAGTTTTATGGGAGCTGCTTTACTTTTGCTGCTTTTAGGATTCTCTCTTTGTTTAACTTTTGGAATTTTAATTATGTGTCTTGGTATATGCCTCTTTGGCCATTTTGGCTGCCTTTCTGCATTTTTATGTATGAGGTAGATTTGCTATGTCTCTCAGTCTTGGCAGGATGGCCTTATGTAGATAGTAGGTATCCTGTGGGGCCCAGTGGCACAATCTTACAGGTCACCTGAGCCAGATTTCCAGGAGTGTTTCTTGTGTAGGTTGTGTGTATTTTTCTATTGTAGTTGGGCCTTAATTGCTATTGGCACATCAGTGGGTGGGATTGACCCTCAAGGTGACTGGCTCTGAGGACTGGCCATAACCACAGCCTCTAAGCTGCTGTGCAGGAACTGATCCCAAAGAGTGTGATTTGCCCCAGTGGGTTCATGAGTCTATTGAGACCACCCTTTGGGTATATTACTTGTGGGGCTAATCAAATACTGCTCTGTTGTGGTTTGAAGGTGGCTTCTGTTGTATTGCTTCTGTGATCCCTTGGGAAGGGCTCTAGTGCAGGCCCAGGTCAGCCATTGCCTATGACTGGCCCAAGGCTACCTGGTAGTTGCTATAAAGCTACCTGCATTGGTTGCTGCTGGACCTAGATGGGTGTTAGAGAAGCCATGCTACAACCTGAGGCTGGCTGCCACTCATATAAGTCCTGGGGCAGTGCAGGAAAAGGCTCAGGGCAGCCTGGGGACTGCCATCACCTGCTGATTGCTTTTAAGGCTTAGTTGTAAAAGAGCGCAGGGCAGTACTCAAGCTTGGTGTGCAGGGTCTCAGGTTATCACCAGGGTAGGGCAAGCGGTATTCACCAGTTTAATGCAGATTCACATTTGGCCATGTTAGCGGTGGGTGCTTAACAAAGGAAAGATTTGGCCATGTGTGGGAGGCTGGGACATAGGGACACTGGAGGCTATCCTTCCAGCCCTCACCTTGAAGCCACAGAACTCAGTGTTTCTCTGTATGTCTCTGGCACCTCTTGAGCTGCTGTTTCTCATCCAGAGCCTAGGGTGAGTGCCTGCATGTGAGTGAGTCTGTGCGTGGGCCCTTTAAGAGGATATTTAGGTTTTGAGGCACTTTCTGTCTCATCCAGGCAGATGGAATACCTGCTGACTTTCGCAGCCAGATGTTGTAGGGGCTCCTGTTCTTGACACTGGTGCTCTGGTTTGAAGAGCCTGATGTGGGTTGGGGACCCTTTGCTTTCCAGGGAAACCTCTGCAGCCAAGATATTCCTCCTGATTCTCAACTAACACGCGGGAGTGTGGGGCCAGCCTGTTTTGAATCTCCTTCCCTTCTACTAGTTTTATGTAACTTCCTTACATCCTTAGTTATAGGACTTCTGTTATGCTAGTCTTCAGATGGTTTTCCAAGTTGGCTATTCTATGATTTAGTTGTGATTTCGATATGGTCATGGGAGGAGGCAAGCATAGCATTTACCTACTTGACTATCTTGACCTGAACTACCTTATGGTATCTTTTAATAGCATCTCTTTCGTTCCTAAAATTTTCTTTTCACTTGGTTGCAGGGACTTGACTCTCCTGTTTTTCTTCTTTTTAATACCTATCTCTTTTTCCAGTCTTCCATATTGCCATTGCCTATTCTTCCTTCTTAGATGTGGATGGCCTCATGTTCTGTTCTTCCTCCTTTCTCCTAAGCTATACTTTTACCTTAGATGATCTCATCTATGATGATCTGATGACTCTCAATCCTACAGTTCTTGTGAAGAGTTCAAATGTCCAACTGACATATTCACTTGGATGTCTAAGCTCCTCAAGCACCTCAAGCTCAATATGTTCCCAAATGAAATCATTATCCATATTTATTCCTTCTTTCCACTTTTGGCATTGCTATCCACCATGCTACCCAATCTAAATATTTCAGAGTATACTTCCCTTTCTTTTTTACTCCATTGATTTAATTGGTCACTAAATCTTATAGTTTTTTCAATCTTATTTTCTTTCAGAACTCCACATTTACATAATCTTTTGCTGTTTTTACAATAGACTCCTAACACGTTGGCTCTAGTTACTCCCTCCTAGTCATCTCCTTTGCCTCTAGAATGCTCCGTTTGTCAGACACAAATGCTCTTGTTATGTTACCTCAACTATGCTGGCTTAAAAAGTTTTTGATTTCCTCTGCCAATTGAATGAAGTCCAAAGTCTTTAGCGTGTCTTAATTTCCCTCAAATCTACCTTTCTCTTCTCATCTATTGCCTTCTATTTGTGGCTCCATTTTTCTAGAATGCTCTTCTATCTCCACCCCCCCCCCCACCCAGGTGAAATGCCGCTAATTTTTTGAGGAAGGACAAGGTCCTTTGTTTTCCTGTTGCATTTCTTCATACTACTATTTTAATATTTACTTTCATACATGTTTTTGCTACTAGGTTGAGAACCTAAGGAGCATAATTATTCAACTTCTAAGCCTTAGGGTCTATAGTTTCTGGCACATAATGGGCACTCAATCACTCAATTTGTTGAATTGAAATTAATTGCATGAAAGTTGGTAAACAATTTTTCTTCATATAGACACTAGGAAAAATAATTTCAAGTATAACATGAAGGATTTTGTTCAGATATTAGGAAAGATTTGGGCAGCAATAAATACCTTATGAATGACTGAGTCAAAGCTTATTTCTTTGAATACTTTTATGTGCTGAGGTTATCTGAGTATTGGAGGATTGTTTTCCTCTCTGTTTTATTATTCTCTTTTAATACACACAGGTGATAAATTTTATGCTTTTAGGTGACAGATAGGAATAGTAACATAGAACTTACACATACCAGGTGTTCACTAAAAGTTGTAGATTGACTAAATGAATTTGTGTTCTAAGAAAACACAGGTCACAAATTTAGAGCCCAAATTCCTCAGAGTTGCTCAAAGTCCCCAAGTATATTTGACCTTGTGCATTGACTTGTGTGTTTTTAAAATTTAAGCTTTGGTGAGAAATGAAAAAAAGAAGGCATTTGAACAATTGACACAAGACTTTCTTGAGTGGTTAGGAATTTTCCATCTCACTTGTAGATGTGGATGTTCTTGGATGATCTTCCACTAAGATCTCTTCTGCCTTTTCTGCTTTGAGTGTAAATTTGGATCATTAGGCAAAGGCAGTCTGACTTCTTTATTGTCATATACTCTTTTGTCTGTAGAAACCAGATGCTCAGTCCTACAGTGAACTGGGGAAATAAATGATGCTCTTAGCATTAATTAGATGGAAACTATCTTAGGATTGTTATTTTACAGAGGGCATATCTTGCTCATGTAACTTTTATAATTATGTAAGGAACTATTTGCAGATTCTGTCTTCTGATCATGAAATTATTTATTGTGTTTTAGTTAGAGAGAGGGAAGGAGAAGAAAGAAAAATGTGAACCAGTTCAATTTGCTGATTGCTAGGCATCCTTTGGAAAGGCTGGTGAAAAAGGATATAGAAACTGCCAAAGCAAGACCTCTAGATTTCCCATAAATCTAATCAGTGCATGCTTCTCTCTATTAGTAGTAATGGAGAGAGTATCTTGTCTGTTCTTACTGGCATATTTGTTTGAGATGTAGTAAGGTTAACTCCTGTTTGTTTGTTTGTTTGTTTTTAAATAGTTTAAAGCTAATAATTAGTCTATCTTAATGAGTAGCTTATATCCCTGACATTATTTATAATGTCAGGGATAAAATCGACAGATTTATGGAGTAAAGATTTATCCTATTAAATCTTGAAATAAATTTTAGTCATTTTTAATAAATTATCTTTGTGTAGACAAAAGTCATTTAGACTTTAGGCTTAGTTTTGTTTTCATTCAAGTATCTAAAAACTATGGCAACTTCCCTACCTGATTGTTATAAAGATACTAAACTCAAGTGTTTGTTAAGTAGCTTTTTGTTTTTGCTGTTGTTCTTTTAGATGACCCTGAAGAAATCCTTCAGAGAACCAAGCCGGAGGCTTGGTTAAAATGAGTGCTTGGACACCTAGATATTCTAGAAGTTTTCATTATTGTCATAAACACAAAGGATCTTTTTTAAGCAAAGAATATCAGAAGATATCAAGCTTAAGGAGGTTTGCCTACCCAGTGGTAGGTCAAGTCAGGTAGAGGAAAGCCCTAAGTAAGAGATTTCCAAATCTCTTTTGTCCCAAACTACAATGCCCCAACTCCCAGCTTAACTACTTTATTTGGTTACAACAACTGCCTTTAGCAAGCTGCCTGTGTCTAACATGCTGATAAATATATATTTTTACAACCTTTGCCATACTGTGCACAGATTATTTAAAAGGATTGGATACCACCAATTTATAGTCACAAAGAACAAATAATATAAGGATGACCAATCTGTGAACAGATGCAAATAGACTAGATACATAATTTGTGAGGCCCAGTGCAAAATGAAAATTCAAGACCTTTTAAAAAAATGCTTAGAAATTTCTAGACAACAACGGCAAAGTATTAAACCAAGTGCAGTCCAGGTTGTATGGCCATGAAGGTGGCCCTGGTTCTAGATCTAAGAGTGCTGAGTATAGCAGGCTTTGCCATAGCCTACCTCAGATCCCAACTTTATTTGTTTTTAAATGCTCTCTCCTTAGTGTATGTGTGTTTGATGTGAACGTAATTTTATTGTCAACTCAGTTTGCCAGTTGCAGTTAAATGGAGAATATATATGTATTCATTTATTTATTGTGTTAAAAAACACATAACATGAGATCTACCCTCAAATTTTTAAGTGTACAGGACAGTACAGTTTACTATAAGTACAATGTTGTACAGCAGATCTCTAGAACTTTTTCATCTTGCATGACTGAAACTTTATACTCATTGAACAGTGACTCTTGATCTGCCCCTTCTACCAGCCCCTGGCAACCACCATTCTACTTACTCCCTGCTTCTGTGAGTTTGACTTCTTTAGATACTTCACATAAATGGAATACAATATTTGTCCTTCTGTGATTGGTTTATTCACTTAGTATAATGTCAAGGTTCATCTGTATTGCAGCATATTACAATATTTTACATTTTTATAGCAGAATAATATTCCATTGTATGTATATACCACATTTTCTTTACCTGTTTGTCTGTCAGTATGAATTTAGATTGTTTCCACCTCTTGGCTATTTTGAAAAACCCTGCACTGAACATTTTCATTGTGTTTTAATCAGTCTAAATATTACTAATAAATAACTGTATATTCTTTTGGAAATAGACATGGTACAATTGTTAAATGAATAAATGGAATCATTTTACTGGTTTTGCAATTTTTTCTCTTACTGAAATGACCACCTTAGGTTACCCAACTGGCAATGCAGGCAATAAGCTAGCATTCCAGATAACTAAACTCATTCTGGGAGAATGTGAGATGGCCCAGGCTCCATGCTGGATGCTCTGGGTTGGTCAGTGGCACATGATGCTACTTCACCAGCCTCCACAGGGCTGTATTCCATCAGCAGAATAAAGAAAAATATCACTTTGGAAAGGATGCTCTGAGACTGCGTAAATATTTGTCAGCAGGGCCTTGGCCCCTTCAGGCAGAGAGGCCTGCGGCATTCAGCTGTGAGGACTTCTCTATTAAGAGCTAAGGATTGAGTTACTTGTGTTAGCAATGCTGCTAGCAACATCAGCAGGCTCTGCTCATTCTGGAATCTATTATCTTGTTTGCCTAAATCTTAGTTGTTGGGGGTTTAGTTCTCATTCTTAATTAGAACATTTCTGGGGCTTTTACTTACATAATCTTGTTTTGCTTCAGGGAGAAAAATGGGAAAGTTCAGGTTGCAGCAGTTTTCCTTTGTGAGAAGCAAATAGCTTGGTTTAATATGCAGATAGAAAGGGAAAACGGAGAAACCAGCTAAGTGGTTGCTGGCTCTGCCATGACACGTTTTCTAACAAGCTCCAGGTACGCTGGCTTTCTCACTTTTGGTCTCTTTGCTGATCAAACTCGCGCACTGGTGAATGTGCATAGTGCTTCCTTTGCTATAGACAGACCTAAGAGTATAAATCATCTACAAATGTTCTTAGACTATTTGTACCTATAGAAGCTTCATTGAGCACTGATATGTATTTTTTCCTATTGTGGTGCTAGATGGAACATTCCTTTTGTTCTAAAATTCCGTGACTCTCCAGTCATCTGTGATAATGAGAAGTGGCTACTCTTACCATATTTTAAATGTGTGAGCTGCTTTGGTGCTCTCCTCCCCAGAGGCGCTGCTCAGAAAGCACCAGGGTAGGATTATGTGCAGGAGCCCTCAATGTGGATTGCAGGGATACAGCTGAGGGAGGACAGGGCACCAAGGAAGCGACGTGAACAGAGCCCTCGTCTGATGAATCAGCAAGGCAATGCTGTGATTTATTAGTGATATTTGGGCATGAACATGACCCTGGCTTTTATTGTGTGATCTTTTTTTAGGAGCTAAGAAACCAGCCTTTTATTGGTCTGTTCCTTAGAGTATTGCCTCTAAGGTACTGTGTTTTGGTCTTCACATCTTAAGTTGCATGTGGTAAAATTAGAAAGGGACCACAGATGAGCAATGGAATTGATTGAAGGCATGAAAAATAGGACTTCAGCCTTACGAGGAGGTCTCAAAGGAATTGTGGCTACTTTACTGGAGAAGAAATATTGAAGAGATATTAGTAGGCTTTAAAATATTAAATATATTATTTAAATGGCATTGGTTATCTCTTCTTGAACAGATTTAAGAAAGCTAATGGAAAACATTGAATTTAGATACAAAAGAGCACACTTTTCATAGGAAAGATAACTGAACATGGGAATGGGTCTCTTAAGGAAATTGAATAATGCTTCCTTTTCACTATTTATGGACAGGCTAGATGACCACATTGGTTGGATAGCCAAGGTGTGGGCTCACACCCTCAAGGCCTCTCCCGGAACATATATTCTGTGGTTTCAGACCTATCTTTTACCCAGAGGATTGTGTATTTTCCTGATTTAGTTGGGATTCCTTCCTTACCTATCTGAATATTTGTCTCCCTCTTAAGTTTCTCTTTTAGCTATTTGACCTATGTTTTAGAGTGTATATACTGGTTCCCCTGATATGAGCAGGCAGTTGACTATTGCTAGGAAGCTTGGGTCAGTTCTGGCCACAGTAAATAGAAACCCAGTAGTGGGGCTTAACCACATTTGTGTGTATTGGGACAGAATCATTTGGCATAACCACTACTTAGGCAGAAGAGTGTAACAAGAAGACTTGCTGAATTTTGATGACTAAGGTGTGCAGACCAGTTCTGCCATTTACTAGCTGAGTAACCTTAGGTGAGCCATTCAGATTTTCTGAATCTTACATTCTTCCTCTATAAAATGAGGATAAAAATAACAATATCTAAATCATGGGTGTTTTATGAGATTCAAATGAGATGAGAGAGTTCTCTGTAAACCATATATTTCCATGCAGGGATCAGTCTTGGTCTCTGGCCACAGTTAACCTTTTGCTCATACTTACCTGGCTTCTGGTGTCCCTGTTACTGTCCTCTGCTATTTGCTCCCTGTGCCTAGACCTTGGTGGGGCTGCTAGACTGTCCAGGATTCTGATTTTCTCCTCCCAAGCAAGATTCAGGGCTTCTCAAGTATCTCTGTATGTAGCTTTCCTTTTCCTCATGCTGTCAGGATCCTAATCTCATATGAGGTTACAATAAGTGGGCGGTGGTGGATTGATCAGATAAACTAATCTCTCCAGTCACTCTGATTTTAAATGAACATCCTTTGCAAGATAAAATAGTGTACTGATCCAGGTAAAATGCATGACCTTTTTAAGAAGGCCTTTAAAAAATGAAATAATGCCAGTGATGCCTGGAACCCCAGGCTTCTCTGAGAAGCCTGTGGGGGAATATTTTTGGTAGTGAGACCCCCATCAGTCCCCAAGTTATACCATGTGGCATCTGTCTTGTGTGGCTATGTGCGAATGGCACTGTCTGAGGAGAAGCCAGGGAAAGGGGGTCAGGCCTTCTTGTCTTCCCCACAACGTTCACTTACATGCTCATACACAGCTTCTCTGAGGAGAACAGTCAATTCATAGAGATTAGACTGGGGGCAAGCGGGAGAGCTAAATTCTGAACATTTGTCAGTAAAACTGCCTCTTAAAATAGCTCAAGGATGTTTCTGTGCAGGGTGTTTCTGTGGATATTTGCATATATATTAATACATATATATGTGTATATATATATATAAATCTATGTGTATGCAGAAGGTATATCTTCAGCTACAGCATGTATAAAAACACATAGCACATGCCCTAATATAAGTCATGAGACAAAAATGATTGAACTCACATAAGTTACAATATTTATGTCCTAAGGATAGCTAAACTTAGCTACAACATCTAATTTGCAGTGACGTCTTTCTTTAACAAGTTTTATAAGAGGGATGATTTAAGTCAAGGAAGAGCAGTGACTCATTCACATGGTGGGCCAGCGGCTGAGCTAAGTTTAGAATAGAAGGGATGCTGGGATCTTCTAGGGCTTAGAAGTTTACCATGAAGTCATTTTGCTTTCACACTTTTTTTTTTTAATCTTTCATTTAGGTAAAACCAGGAACTTGTAATGCAATAGCAAAATTCTCATTTTCTTTATTTAATTAGTTCACTTAATATAGCTCTCTGTTTTAGGTTCTATTTTGAGACACCATTCAAATAGTTTGGGCTTAGAGTGATTGTTTTGCAGTTTATGATATGAGATTTTACCAAGTTGATTTTTACCTTTAAATTATGACAAAGGTAAAGGCCTCCAACAATTAGGTGGAAATAGAGATGGAAATGGAGAGACAATTGGGAAGAGTAAGAAATTCTTTTGCCTCAAATGGAGGAGTCAATTATCTGAATAATACACTGTTCAATATTCATTAAAAAAAACCCTTTCATTTAATAACAGCTAGGTACTAGGGCTGGGAGGTGAAATTTAGAAAGCATTAGGGAGGAGTAAATGTGGCTCTATGGAGGTCACTGTCAGGGATGGCCGTTCCGGGCACTCACCAATACCTGCAAAGGCTTAGAAACATGGTATATGTGGAGCAACAGGTCTTAGCGGGTCTTTTTTTTAAAAAAAATTATTGAGATAACACTGATAAATAAAATTAAATAGGTTTTAAGTACACAGTAATACATCATATATAATACATTGTGTGTTCACCACCCAAAGTTAAACTTTCTTCTATCACCAAAGATTTGACCACTCTTACCCCTATCTACTTTCCCTTCTTTTGGATTTTTGTAGCTGGGGCTGTTTAAATGCAGAAAATTTGTTTCCAACTGGAATTGCTCCAAGGGAGGCTGTGTGGATATTACAGAGGGAGGGTGTCTGGAATCCATGACCTTTTAAGAGTCTTTAAATTCCTCTCTGATTTTTAACATTCTCCAAAGATGAGGATTCAGATACTCTGGCTTCTGGCAAGGTGAGGAGTAGGTCAAGACTTGTGACCTGCACACCTTTTCACATGCCTCATGCACCATGGTGTAGGGCAATGGATTGCAATCTTAACTGCACTTTTTCAAACTGTAATGCCCAGACTGTGATCTAGACCAATTGATCAGAATGTCAGGGTTGGGGAGAACCCAGACATCATTTTTAAAGCTCTTCCAGTGATTTCAGTGTACAGCCAAAATTTAGCATTTATGGTCTAGGGCAAAGTGTGGTTCCTGGACCAGCAGCATTAGCATCATTTGAAACTTAGAATTGCAAAATCCTCATCCCACCTGAGACCTACTGAATCAGAACTTTTGGAAATGGGGCCTCACCATCTGTGTTTTCACAAGCTCTTAGGTGAGCATGCTAAATTTGAGAATCATTGGTCTGAGGAGACCATTTGTTCCAGGAACTTCACTTTCCTAATTGATTCAGCAATTCCAACCTTCACTAACTTTCTACCTGGGACTACTGCTACCGTTCATTACCCCACCTGGCCATGAAAAGGCTCTTCTTGTCTTCTAGTCCATACAATTTCTTACTTGTTCCAGCCTGGTCAGATTGGAATTTTCTGAAGGACGTTTACTGAGGGAAAGCAAAAAAAGAAGAAATGATATCCTAAAGCATAAAAATCATTGACTGTTTAGTATATAGATAATTAAAAGTTAACTGAAGTCCATTTACTTATTTAACAAATTTGCATTGAATATCAGAGACACAAAGATAAATTAGAAATGTCTCTAATGTGAAGGGACTCAAGATTTTAGGGAAAGACATATGAAAATAAATGTGTGTAATGAGGTATGAGAGGTGCAACCATATCAATAAGGTCTTCACAGAACTCATCGACAAAGGTGGGGCCAGGTTTTGCAGGACCCGAAGCTCATACGTTTTTAGGGAACCAATTTAAATAAAAGAATACAAAAATATAAAAAAAAAATATTCGGCACAGACCTTGAAACACAGTCTGAAGCTGCAGCTTCCTTAGCCTACTGGTAAATGTACCTTTCCTTATCATAGTTTAGGAGGTAGCCTATAGGGCAGTGCCTGTGTCAATCTTTCTCATTGATATATCCTCTGGAAAGCAGTGCCTGGCACTTAGTAGGGGCTCAATAACTATTCGATGAAAGAAAGAATGAACTTATGTAGATTAAGAAGGAAGCACAAGCTAGTTGTCTTTAGCAGACTGAGAAAACTCCAACTGCAATAACTTTGTTTGACCACGGTCCTATAGGAGGCCTAGGGAGATCTCTTTCATTCAGAGCCCACTCTTCCCTAGCGGAGTGGGGTTCCTGTGAAACCAGGACTGTCTATACTGATATTATTATTACCTGGTTTTCTCCTTTCCCCTGAAGACTGGACTGGTGGATGAGAACGGTCTACCCCATCCTACCTTCAAGAGCCCTACTGTGAGTATTAGGTTTGTTTGTTGGTATATTATTGATTTATTTTTCATCTATCAGGAAGCTGCTTTGACCTGTCCTCTGAAACTATTCCACTTATTCTTGATCTGTATCTCAGGGTCATACTTAATTTAGCTGTACTTATTCATGAACCAGACGGCAACAGCAGGTTATGCCAATTGGTTGAGCTTGGCCTTCTCATTAGCATTTTGGCTGTAATCTGGTTTGATGTTAATGTTCACTGTATGATTCAAAATGGTGGACTCCATCTTTGCTCAGGATGGAGGGCACATTTCTATATTTTTCATCCTCAGTCAGACTGCCACCTATATCTGTTAGATTAAGGAGCATATCAATTTTTACCTCATTTGCATAACCATGAGGCATGATGTGACTAGGTTGAAATCTTACTCAGTGTCTTTGCTGCTGTGATTCTCCCAGGCATTCCTCATGAAGGCAGCTTGGCACAATTTCCCATTGCCTTGGTCACACCTCCAGTATTACAGCTCTTGCAAGTTTGTGACTGTGGTCTATGGGGATATTTATATTTATTGCTTTGTCGTGTTGCCTTTGGGATTTCTTAATAGCTTTGCTTAAATTGCTTAATATTTTCTGTTTTCCTATCTAAAATTTTTCTCTATTGTTGGACATTAATTTGTTTCTACTTTAAAAAGCTATTACATTCTGGTCTGCTTCTTTATTTGGGCGATGGTTAAATGGGTGGGTTCAGTTTGTGAAAATTTATTGAACTGTACATGTCTCTGTATGTTATACTTTAATAAAAATAGAAAACTTATTAAATGTAATCAAAATATGCACATTTGTATACAAAGTTTTTATTTGTTTCAGTTTTATAGACATAAAGCTACTGAATTGTGAAACTTTTAAAAGTTCTTGCTAAATTGCTTTCAAAGGGGTATATGAGTTTACATTTCCATCATTAGAAATGTCCTATTGCTAAAAAGAATACTATGACAAGATATAAGCAAAACTGTTTTATTATTCTAATTTAAATTGTTTAAGTGTCCATACAGTTGAACATGGTCCAATTTAGAAATTTCAAATTATAAAAAGAATCTCTCTCTTCATGTATTTATAGATACATACATATGTATATAAATAAAGTACACATAGATAACATCCATATATACACATATGTAAATATATATATTATATATAGTCATTGTGAATAAGCTGGAAATGTAGAACACTGGAAAGAAAAAATCTAGCTGGTATCTAAACTCTGAATGCTATGACCATAATATCAGAAATTTCATATCTACTGTCATACAGCAAAAGTCACAGTAAAGGAGGTTAATCTCAAAAATCACTTCTAATTAGGTTGCCCTGTTTTTTATTCTCAGATAAAAGCCTAGGCACATTTTGATCTAATTGAAAGCCACCCTGAAATAATTGTTGCAGGTTTCCAAGTTGTATTTACCACAAATAATTAGGCTCTAAGGATAAAGAGATTCTCTTAGATGGAATTCCATTAAACATTTAAATGATAAATATTTCACTCCTACTTAATTGTATTTCACTTAAAAAATTACAATCACTTTGCAATTTTGAGTGCCTAAGAAAGTCTTGCTCGTTCTGGCACATTCTGAATTTTGTTTAGGAAACATTTCACTTGGGAACAAGCAACAATGGAAAATCTGATGACCCTAACTTGGGAGTGATTGCTGCCCAGAAGGTGCATCTTGTTCCAAAATGCATCACTGTGTTTACACTTCTCAGTTCAAATAGCCTTTTATCTTTCATAATGAAGGACTTTCTTAAATTCTCAGAGAATTGGAAAGTTTGCGTGTCATGCCTCGCTAAGAAGAAAACATTTCTCACTAAGTATTTTATTTCAAACCATGATTTTAAAGTAAGCGCTTGGGCCAGTTAATACTCACCGTTTAGATGGGTCAAGGCTATTCCCAGGGGCCATGAGTTTGGGTTCAGACAGCTGGAGGGCAGGCCACCAGAAGAGAGAAACAACCGCTGGCAGTTGGGAATGAACATACAGCAGTGAGCATGAAAATGGTGAAGGAATTTGAGGACATGAGAGCAGGTCATTGACAGCCTTTGCTACACCATCACTTATAAAACAGGTGAAGGAAAGGATTTGGGCCATCTAGGCAGAGGAGGAATACTTTCTCATTCAGTCAAATCGCTACTCTATTGCATAATTTTATAATCTCTAGAAGCCACTATTTTCTGTGGCCATTGCAGGCAACATCTGGGAAGACTTTTGGGTGTGGGTGGGAGAAAAATAATGACAGTTGAGAAAACTCAAATTCATGTTATATACCAGGTTCAGCTATATGCTTTACATGTATCTGCATTTGGCGAGGCCCATAGAATTTTAAGTTGCTTGTCCCAGGTCACATAATTAGGTCGTAGTAGAGCTGGGCCTTAAATGGTGGACTGAGGGCAGTTCATGCTCTTGGTCACTGTGTAAAGCTGTGTACATTATCTGAGGTCTGTGGATCAAGGCTCTGCCTTTGCTTTGTTAAGGAGAAGGCTCCAAAAGGTAGACTTTTTCATAAGGATGAGGATATAATTCTTTCTTAGGGGAGCATTTTCTTAACAACATTTATCATGACTTATAATTATATATCATTTTATTTGTCTATGATCTGAATGCATCAATGTATAAGCTACATGGGAGCAAGGACCAAGCTGTTGGTTCACTAGTAATTAGTGCATGGTGACTCAAGGAGTGGCCTACTCATCTTTCCCCCACTCCCTGCACCATGGCAGACCATAGGGTGGGCTCCTCCTTTTTCCTAAGTGAATTTGAAAGTTAGATGGCTATGTGAACCTGGACACATTATTTAACCTCTTTGAGAATTGTTTTTTTCTGGTAAAAAGTGGGGATAATTGTACCTACTTTAAAAGGATGTTGAGATGACTAGATTTAGTAATTATAAGGAGTATCTAGCATACAACAGAACTCAAAAATATTGAATAGGGCCCAATGTAAAATATAACTGCTGCAAAGGTGGCTGGGAGAGGAGCTTTGTTATTTTCTCTTTGAGTTACAACCAGGGATTCAGACTCAACAGAGGGTTCTTCACTTTGTCTTCAACAAGCCTTGACTATGGGCATGTCTAAGGTAAACTGCACATGTCTGAGCCCATGCAGAACCACAAGCCTTGTGTGTCCTGGCTGCTGTTGAAAGTTGACAGAGGGCTCCCTGCAAGCCCCACCTGCTGCCTTTCATCAGGTAGGATTGGATTGAATGTGTTGTTCCTTAGCCACATGGCTTACTTAGATCCTGGAAACAATCAGGTTCCTGAAGGCATTTCTATTAACCACTTAATATGCTTAGGAGCCAGTAATACTGGAAGCATCACACTATCGACAATAAAGTATTTCTCAAGTAGGTTGAAACACGTTTCTTTCTCTATCCTTCTTGTCCATTCAGAGCAGAGGCTTGTTGTCGTGGTAACAGAAACAAGAGCAAGTAAGAGTTTTTGAGTGCCCTACATGCTTTTGTACAGGAAGAAGGGTGAGGTTGAACTGAAATGTGGACTGAAAATGGAATACTTTCATCTCTCTCTACAGATGGTAGATATCATGATTGTGCCTCAATCTATTCCCCAAAAGTAAGCATATTCAGTCAGTGCATTTAAGGATGCAAGAAAAGAGAGAAAGGGAGATGGAGGGAAAAGAGAGTCTCCTCTTGTCCCCTTGCTCCTTCCCAAATGATTTCATCCAATGACATGGTTCTGGAAACATTTCGTCTCTTTCGTGGACTCATGAACTATAACCCAAACACATATCAGTTTTGAGGAAATTTGTAACTGCCCCCCGATCTCTATATTTCAAAAACATATAGGTTAGGTTCTATTTTTTTAAACATAAATTTGATTTACCTAAGCACACAAACAGAGTGGATTTGGTTTGGAGTTTAGTAAAGAAAAGTGAATTTTGCTAATTTTTATGTTTGACCCAAACTGTGGTCCCTGCTCCTGAGACCAGCCTTCAGTTTAAATGCATTTTTTCTCTGCTTCAGCCCAATAGTGGCCTCTAGAGATCACACATTCTCAGTTCTGCTTTTTTCTGTCCCTTCCTTTGCAAGGTGCAGGAGATTCTCACAGCACACCCTTGGCACCAGGTTGCTTTGTATTGCCCCACGTTCCTACTTACCACCTTCCCTTGGGAATCTCCATAACTTAGCTCTGGTTCCCTCATGCCTTTACAGGGCATAGGGTACCCTCACTTCAAAGTATCTTTCCTTTTCTGTGCATGTGTTGAAAAGCATCAGTCCCCCAAACTGTTTAACATAATAAGCAATTTTAACTAGAAACCTGAGGTTGGAGACCTGAGGCCTGGGTAGGCAAAGGAAAGATGAGAGAGCATAAAGAAGAGAGGATGCAGAGACAGAGAGAACTGTGATACTGGAAGGAAAGGAATAAGTGGCAGAGAGTGGTACTCTGTAGGCTGCCAAGCCCAGGCTCCCCAGGGCGTTGTCTTTTCTGGCTGTGGAAAGTTGGACATGTTGTTGAACTTCTCTACATCTTAGTTTTCTCATCTGTAAAATAAAAATATTAGTACTTACTTTAGAGTTTTGAGGATTGAATGGAATAATGTATGCAAATTACTTGATGCTGTACCTAGCATATGCTAAACGCTTGATAAACTTTATTATTATTTGTGAATATTATTTCCACCAGAGATGAGCTTTGTTGATATTCATAGCTTGCCTCAGAAGAACCGATTCATCTGGACCAAACACCTCCAGTGGTAAGTTTGAGGACATACGGAATCTCAGAGGTTTAAATGGCAGGTTCACATTTGTGTTACTTCATTAAATGTATTCACTATATTCAGATTCTTGAAGTTCAAGAAAAGAATTCGAGGAAAATACTCCTAACATTTGCAAAGCCAGAGGCACAAGATTAAATAAAGATCTACAAACCATATGTCTAAATTCTGAAAAGTTGTACATCCAGCTACCAAACTGTCATTACTTTCCATCTCGACATGTATACCTTTATGGTAACCTAGAAAGCAGCTCTTTTTTTTTTTTTTAAACATGATTTAAAAATAACATTTATTGCTCATGTTTCTAGTTACAAAGTTAATACATGTGCATAAACATAATTGTAGTCATAATTATTTTATTGAGCATTTTTCCCGTGTCAGGTACTATGCTTCAAGCTTTCTGTACATTGTCTCATTTAGTCTATTACAATTCGATGAGTGATGTCTTATTATTATCTCCACTTTATAGACATGGAAACTGAAGCCCCCCCCCAAAAAATCAAAACTCAGAAAAAAATCACTTGCAATTCTACTCTCCAAATTTAACCGACATCTTGATGCATGTTTTTCCAATTATTTTGGAAGGTGGCTTTGAATTTAAAATTCTTGGCCTCCTTGGTGGTCTATGTTGGAAAATGGTGGCATGAGGAGACAAGCCCTGGTCCTTAGCCTGAGGCCATGCCCCTTTGTCCCCATCCCTGGCTTTTTCCTGTATGCACTTATGTGAACCTCCCTTCCTATTGTGTACACCACCCACCCTGTCCCCAGCTGAGGGGTAAACTCTCTAGCTGCGGTTGAGCTTCTGGTGGAGGGACCCTGAGAGGCTGTGTTACACAGATTCTGGAAGTAGGCTTGAGGCTGTTTGATCTAGGAACCCTGGGATCCTAGATACTTAGAGTGTGGTATAAAAGAGGGAGCATGGGCTTTAGGTGTGCACGTTCCTTTGGTCCTATAGACTCCCCCATGGGCACAGGTTGGAGGCACAGCCTGATAAGTGCCATAGAGAGGATTCAGGAGAAGTTCTCTCTTGCCTGGGTCTAGGGGAAATACTTCCTTACTGCTACTGAAGAAAAAGAAATCTGGTAGCTTAAACATTTTAAAATTCCTGCACAACTTAATGAAGGGCTGATTAAGGCATAATAACAGTCTGTGTTTAACAAATAAGTCTAGTAATGCATTACTATAATTATATTCTGGTAGCAGAATTACCTTTGTAGTATCAGTATCTCAGTACTTGCTTGTAGTTTAATAGAACACATTTAGAATCAATACCATATGTTGCTGAATTAATTAAGAACACCATTTGTATTTTTTCTAACTAAAATGAGTCACAGATTTCAACACTTCATTTGTTCATGCAACAAATATTTATAAATGCCCACTCAATAGATAGTTGCTAGGTACTGTATTAGGCACTCTAGGTACTATTAATAATTACATAAAGAATGACAGGAGCTGCATGTTGTAAACAATTGACACAAGGCAATAAATTTGAGATCCAGGTTCAGGGGGAAAGTCTAGGAATTTTCTGGGGAGAACGGGGGTGAGTGTGGTTAGAAAATATTTCTCAATTCATAATATGCTTTTGTTTCTCTAGCACCATCACTTGATTTCCACTTGCTTAAAAAAGGTAAATTATGGAATTTAAAAGCATTTCTCTTAAAAAATGGCTCTTCTCCATGAATACTGAATCCTGTCCATCTTCATGTATCTTATATTCTGGATTTATGTTCTAAGTATATAGACATAGGTTGACCCTCCTATTTGTTCCGTGACCAGGCTATATGATGCTGGAGTCCAAGGGAGACTACATAATGATGGCCTGATCAAAGGCATTTAGGTGAATGCCAGCATCTTCTTCAGGGGTGAAAGAACTGGGATATGGCAGTAATTCTGAGGGTGGACCTCAATGACAGACATTTAATAGATACCTAATAAAAATTTGTTAGATATTGCAATCCCACTCTGTGCCAGAGATTCAATCATCACGATTTAGACCCCTATTAACAGCAGCACCAGACCACAGATGTTCTAATGACCATAAATTTAGTTTCTGCTTTGTTTTTACTTTGTGGTTATATATGTCTATATGAAGCAATGGAAATGGAAAGCAAGAAGTAGCCTTAAGAAGAATGAGTATGTGGATCTGGGATGACTGTGAATAACAGACTCTTATTTAGAGATTATGACCTTATATTCTAGCTAAGTTAGAATTTTTTCACCATTTACTTGAATATCAGTTTCTGGGCAGCATTTTGGTGTGACATATGAAATTTTATTTGCATAATATACACCTATAATTTATTGAAATCTTGTCAATCTAGAGATAGGGCAAAAGGCATGGTGGTCAAACCATTCAGGGATCAAGGAGCATGACTCCTCCATTATCTTTACAGCATCTTTTAGATGCTTTGAGGAGTCAAATGGCGAAGCTCCTTGCATCATGGGAAATAGCCACCTTCTTTAAGAAGGGACAGCATCCCTCTTTTCCCATGGTACTGTAATTCTTTCATTTCCTTGGGCACACAGGCTGAAATTCATATTTCTTCTAGGACGAATTCATGTGGATAATAAGCTCTACTTTAAAATAGTACTACCTTGGAAACTGATCTGAGAATGGATAATTTTAATCCTATTGCTTTCCTTCTAGTACCTCCCTGAAATCAGCCATACTGGATTTGGTGGGAGGAAGAGAGGAACATTGCCCCTCTTGGAGAGAGGAGAGCTGGCCTGGGAAGTCCTGAGTGCAGGCTTCTGGGAGAGACCAAGACAGCTTCGAGTAGAGAGAGAGAGGGGAGAAAAAGGGATAGGAGGAGGGCACTAACATTTTTCATTTTATCTCAGCCCAAATTATCTAAAGGGGTTTAAATGTACTTAATACTTTTTTTTCCCCTGGTAGAGGACACGCATGAATAAAATAGAAGAATGTTATATGTTGTTTGAAGCAATCACACAACTGAGCTTGTGTATGTGTTCAACTTTTTCTGGCTGTATGTTGCAGTGGTCTTATTCATTTATTTTTTTTTTCTAGCTTTATTAAGATATAACTGACATACATCATTGTGGAATTTTAAGATATACAGTCTGATGATTTGAAACACATATATATTGTGAAATAATTACCACAACAGTGTTAGTTACCATCCATCATCTCATGTAATTACCTCTTTGTGTGTATGTGTGGTGAAAACATTTGAGATCTACTGTCTTAGCAACTTTCAAATGTATAATACTGTATTTTAATTCTAGTCCCCATGCTGTACACGAGATCCTCAGAACTTATAGTATTATAACTAGAAGGTCGTACTCTTTGACCAGCATCTCCCCATTTCTCCCACTTCCCTCCCCCATCCCAGTCCCAGGCAACCACTATTCTCTGTTTCCATGAATTCGTTTTTTATTTAGATTTCATATTTAATGAGATCATACAGTATTTGACTTGCTTATTTCACTTAGCATAATGCCCTTAAGGTTTACCCATGTTCAAATAAATGGAAGGATTTCTTTCTTTCTCACGGCTGAACGATATTCTATGGCATGTATATATCATATCTTTACCTAGTCATCCATTAATGGACTCTTAGATTGTTTTCTTATTTTGGCTATGGTAAATAATGCTGTGATGTAATAGGGGTGCAGAGATATTTTCGATATCCTGTTTTCATTTTCTTTGGATATATACCCAGAAGTGGAATTGCCGGATCATATAGTAACCCCATTTTTAACTTTCTGAGGACCTACCATACTGTTTTACAAGTGAGTGTACCAATTTACATTCTCACCAGCAATGCACAAGGGTTCCCTTTTCTCCACTTCCTCACCAATACTTGTTATTTCTTGTCTTTTTGATAATAGCCGTTATAACAGTTCTGAGATATAGTGCGTTGGGGTTTTGATTTGCATTTCTTTGATGATTGGTGATGTTGAGCATTTTTTCATGTACCTGTTGGCCATTTGTATGTCTTTTTTGGAAAAATGTTTATTTAGGTACTTTGCCCATTTTAAATATATATGTATATATATATTTTGCTATTGAGTTGTATGAATTTCTTATATATTTTGGATATTAACCCCTTATCAGATAGATGATTTGAAAATATTTTCTCCCATCCTGTAGGTTGCCTTTTCATTTTGTTGACTGCTTCTTTCTTTGCCATTTAAGTAGGGTTTCCTGGAATGAGCAAGGTCAGGGTTTGTGTCTTGTGCATATGTTTAGGCAGTGGCTAACGTACTCTCTTATGGTTGAAGAGGATCCTTCAGATACTGAGAGTTATTTTAAATCTTTGAGAGAGAATCGTTCATAAGAAGAGATTTTATTTTCAAACACATCATGTGATAAGCCAAGATGGGCCATATACAGAGTTCTATCCCCTACTAAATGAGTAACTTCTAGTAACTGCTGCAAATGTTTAACCTTAAAGAGGGTTTTGAATTTTGGGAAAGTAATTTTTTAGCTTTTCAAAACTGTTTTGTGTGTAAGACCTCAGGATGAAAGGTTTTTTATAAACCCCAAATGGCAGTGATTTGCAGCAAGATATAATGGAAAGAGCATTACGGACCTCT
This sequence comes from Rousettus aegyptiacus, assembly GCF_014176215.1. NCBI lineage: Eukaryota > Metazoa > Chordata > Mammalia > Chiroptera > Pteropodidae > Rousettus > Rousettus aegyptiacus. Next base: position 55,029,706 of record NW_023416287.1, on the reverse strand, counting down.
GCAGACAGACCTGGGTTTTGTTGTTTTCTTGCTGCATTAGCTTAGGCAAGTCTCTTATACTCTCTGACCCACATTTGTAAATGGAGATGGTAATTGCTATCTTACAGTCCTGTTTTAAAAGTAGAGATGAGGTATGTGTAATGGACTACATGTTTGTTGGCCCCCACCTCCAAATTTATATGTTGAAATTCTAACCAAGGTGATGGTATCAAGTGGCACCTTTGATGAGGGTGGAACCCTTTGAATGGATTAAAGTCCTTTAAAGGGACCCCAGAGAGCTCTTGCCCCTTCTTTCTGCCAATACAACAGAATTTGGCAGTCTGCAACCCAGAAGAAGGCTCACAAGAACCCTGTCATACAGATACCCCGATGTTGGACTTCTAGCCTCTAAAACTGTGAGAAATTTTTGTTGTGTGTAAGCCACCTAGTGTATGGTATTCTGTTATAGCAGCCTGAGCTCACCAAGGCAGAGATGTAATTTACATTGCAAAGTGCCTGGCACATAGTAAGTGCTCAATAAGTGTTCACCCACTCACCTCTCTTTCTTCTCTTTCTCTAGGCTGAGTAGCACAGAGTAAGAGGGAGAATTTGAAATTATTTCATGAATTTGATAACTGCATTATAAATTTGAACCACTGTACATTTTTAAAAACAACTTGGTAATGAGGCATACCATATATGAAGAAAAGTATACAAACTGTAAGTGTACAAATTTGTGAATTATCACCAAATATTTACACTCATTTAGCCAGTGCCAAGATGATGAAATTACCAGTACCCCAGAGGCCTTCTCACACTACCTTCTTGCAAAGGTAGCACTATGTGACTTCTAACAAGATAGATTACTTTGTCTTTGTTTTCCTTTTGTTTGTTTGTTTCAATATAAATAGGTTCACACAGAATGACCTCATTTGTGTCTGGTTTCTGTGGGGGTTCAGAAAATAACTTCCATCCCACCTTTCTATGTTCTTCTGGCTGGGACACTAATCATATTAGTATGAGACAGATTAACAGGAGAAAAAAATCACATTTAATACATACATACATGTGGGGTACCATAAAAATATGATACCTGCAGACACATCGGACAGTTGAAGCTTATATCTCATTCTGAAGCTAAGGAGAAAGAATGGGGCTAGAAGTTGTGGTTTGAGACTTCAAAAGCAAGTCACGTGGAGACAGAAATGCAAATGTTTGGTAAGTAAATGTTTGCTGGGTCATCTTTAATAATGGATCACAGAGAGGACATTGATCAAATGGGCCCTGCTAGGTTCCTCCCTGTCTGTCATACACTACTTTATATTAAACCATAAGTATCTATAATGATAGCTCCCTTCCTGGAGCAGGTCCTCTATATAAATTCCTTTTAAATAGTTAGGGAGTAAAATCTGTTGACATAAGAAACGTCCGAGCTTGTAGAGAATTTTAATGAGTTTATTTGAGCCAAACTGACGACAATTGCCAGGAAGCAAAATTGCAACAGATTAAGAAAATGCTCTGTAGAATGGCAATTTTGCAGCTTATTTTATATATTAGAATCAAAGGAGGAGGTCTAAAAAGGATTACGTGACAACCACTGGTGGTAGATTAAGAGAGTGGGAGAAAGCAAAGTTGGGAAATCTCTGGGATTAGATAAGAAATAAAATGAAGAGACACATACTTCTTTTACATTGGTGGATACAAACAAGATAGTTAATAATTAACATTTTATAACACATAGAGATGGTATTCAAGGAACAGGATAACAAAGAGGGGTTTTATAATCTTACACACTGAGGGGTCTGAAAAATGGAATTACTCTGACATTCCAAGGGTATGTTATCTTAGATACAACGAGACAATAGATAGGCTTACTTAAGATAAAGACTGACCTTTTGTCAAAAAAGCTACAAGTTCAGGATGTGACTACCACCATGACCTGCTTTTATTGGGCATTTTTATGTTCAGACCATTCTATGTGGTTAATTTCGGTCTATGAGTTTGTAGAGTCTGTCATGCTGGCCTCACCTGAGGCTATCAGGTTTACTATGTGGTTCCTTTTTTGCCCACTTCCACTTAGTCATAAATCAATTCAAAAGATGCATTGATGACCAACCTCTTGGTTGGATAATGTGGTCCCACGGTGCTAGGAAGGCTCATTCCTAGGAAGTATTAGTATCATCGTTTGTCTTGCTGAAATGGCGGACCATTAGAGATGGGGCAAGATTGTAATTTTGGATGGCAGCAAGGCCACATATTTTTTTTCAAAAGGAAAGCCGGGTAAATTGGATGTGGTCAGGTCTTATGCGCCTTCATTAAGAATGAAAACACTGGATCATTTCTAACCTACAAACTATCATGATCCAAGTTTTGCTGTCTTTCTTACTTTTCTGTGTCTTGCATCTAATATAACACTTACTTGTAGTTTGCAGGTACATCATACACCTCTTCAGTTTCTATTTACTAGTGTTGTTCTTATTATTATTTTAATATAACCCATCTACTTCTTATTGGAAGCAAAGTGTCATTCATTATAAGTCTGATTCCTGCTAGTTGTGCAAATGGGAACTATAAGGTTTAATTGGGGCCAAGTTTGTAAGAACACAGCAGTGTAAATTACAATTACCATTTAAAAATTTCTAGAAGCTAGAGGGACAATAAGAGTTTCCCTGTGCCTCAGCAGCCATTACAGAGGGCCATTTTTTTTTTTTAAATAACCACTTCAGCTTCCAACTGAATTAATATAATAAATAGTCTTTGCTGGGTTAGGAGGTAAACATGTTTCCATCATTGGGCTTTTGCATTTATACATAAAATCCCTTTCTCAGCATTCCTTTTCCACTAATGTTCTACAACTTCCCTGTTCTCAGTTTGTTTCCTTTTACTCATTTAGAAATAACCAACTTACTAGGACAAACTACTTCCTTTTACCTTCTCTCAAAAACACATGCACATCCCTTTCCTTTCTTCTGCAATAACATTCCTTCTAAATTTTAAAAGAGAAACCGTAAAATGAGTATTATTGATAATATAAAGTTACTTTATACACCTTCGACAATTATTAACAGTTGGGCTATAGAAGTTGAGAAAAGCCCAAAGAACAAGTATAACTATTATTATAGCTAATATTATTAGCAGACAGTTAAAGACAATCAAACAATTACTATTAATTTTTTAAGTTCAACACCAGTTATGTAGGCATACAGGCCTTCTTGATGTCTTGGGGCATCTGTTTACTTCTGATGTTGGCAGCTTCTTAAACTTGAGGAATCTTTGATGTTTGCTGATAAGGCGCCTTCCAATGAGATTGGAGAGTCTTTGATTGACATCTTTTTCAGGGGACAAAATCTCCTGGTTATAAGTCATGGTCTTTGAAATCTTCATCTCCTAGGAACATTGAAGTAAATAAGTTACTAATTTATCGATTTCTTTAAGTTGGTTAATAAGTACTTGATAATAATGCAGAATTTCTTTTAGTAAGGTTAGTTCATATGTCCCTTCATCCAAATGCATAGGATGACCAGTGACTATTTAATGAGGAGAAAGGCTACGTTTACCAAAAGGAGTAGGTCTCAGGTAAGAAGCACTGTAGGGAGAACTTTTGGCCAAGGGAGATTAAAAGCTTCTGAAAATTTACCTAGTTGAATTTTAATTGTACCATTTGTATATTCCACCCATTCAGAGGACTGGAATGATAAGCTGAATATTACAAATGGATTACATTATTTGCCAGGTAAAATGAGTTCCTCAGTCACTATGTAACTCAGAGGGAATTCTCCAGTTGGGAGTTGTTATTATTTTTTCCAATAATAACTTACCATATTTGTATCCTTGAGATAGTGGCACTTGGATAAAATCCAATTACTGTACCTTAAATGGAACTAAAGGAAGTGGGAAATATTCTTGGACCTGTAAAATGGTTTTCCAAGGTTGTATTTTGGATAGGTAGAGCATCTGCTATACACTTTATGAGTTACAGTAGGTTTTCAGTCATATTGTTTACTCCATGAAATCATCTTTTCAAGATCCCAGTGTGTTAGCTCATGTATATGTTGAAGTATAGGTAATTGAGCCTCCACAGGTAAGATTGGTTTTTGATTGGGCCCAAGCCACATTTGTTTGTTTAGGTCAAAGATTCTCCCTTATTTTTGTCATATTCTTTATTCTTCTTTTGCAGCTATTTATTGGAACTGTAAAAGAGAGTCTTTTATGAATTAAATAGGAAGATGAAACATTGTCAGGTCTGGATAATTTGGCTACTTATTGCTGTTTATCTAGCTGCAGCATCAGCTAAATTCTTTCCTTTTGCTTTGGTGGTGGCAGCTTTAAAATGTCCCGGAATTTTGATAATTACCAATTCTTTTGCTGCTATACAATATCTAACAATTCTGCAACTGGTTTTCCATTCTTTATGAGCTGCCCCAAGGAGGTCAAAGACCTCTCTTTCCACAGCATTCTAAAGTTGTGAGCTATACCAAAGGCATAGTGACTAAATATTGGCTATTTTATCTTTGGCTAATTGACGAGCTCGAGTTAGAGCAATTAGTTCAGCTTCTTGAGCAGATCTTATTCAGGTAAATAAGAACCTTCAATTAGGTACACCATGGAAGTTATTGCATTTCCATCCCAGTAATGTCCCTGTTCATCTTTCAGATAAGATCCATTTGTAAACCAAATTAAGTCAGCATTATCAGCAAGGAATCATTTCTAGAAACACAAAGGTGGCCAGCAAGCAAAACAATCATAATGTCTTCATCCAGCAAAGAAGGTAGCAAAGTTATTGGGTTAAAACCATTATATCGAGTTAAAGCAATATTAGGCACAGAAAGCAAGACTTTCATGAGAAACCAGTGGATTGACTGAAAAGTATTGACTATGATGAGAGTTCAGTAAAGATTCAACAGAATGAGAAGCATAAATAAAAGAGAGTCCATAACTATTTCTTCTGTTCGTTTGTATAACATGGCTGTAGCAGAGATGGTTGTCATACAGGGAGGGAGCCCTTTGGCTACTGAGTTTAATTGCCGACTATAATATCCTACAGGTAAATGATGATCTCCATTTTTGAGTTAAAATCCCTAAAGCATTTTCTTTATTTTTATATATAAAAAAGAAAGAAAGTTTGTAATTTAAGGTTTCCAGAGTAGGAGCTTTCGATAATACTTCCTCCGGAGCTTCTTCAACTTGTTTCCCTTCAGGGTCCCATTAAATTGAATCAGGCCAATTTGATTTTAGTAAGGCATATTGGAGGCTGGGCATTAATGAAAAGTTTGGAACTCAGTTGTGACAGTATCCAGTCTGACCCAGGAATCCACTAAGCTATTTTTTGTTTGTTTGTTTGTTTTTAGAAGAGGAAAGAATATTATCCTCTGAATCTTTCAGTGTTAATTAGTAGCCATCTTTAGGTATTAGATAACCATAGCATTTTACTTAGGGTAAAAGACTCAAAGCTTGTCCTTTGAGACCTCATGTCCCTTTGTGGCTAGCTTTTATAATAGTAAATTGTGTCCTCTTTGGAGTCTAATATGTCCTAGAGCATAAAAGTAAGTCAGCCACATATAGATTAGAGTAGAATTTCTGGGAAATTCAACATCATTCAAATTAGCTGTTAGCACCTGAAATAGGTGGGTCTCTACATATATCCCTGGGGCATCACTGATCAAGAAAACTCATGATCATCATCATCTCCTCCTCCTCCTCCTCCTCCTCCTCCTCCTCCTCCTCCTCCTCCTCCTCCTCCTCCTCCTCCTCCTTCTTCTCCTTCTTCTTCTAAAACAGGAGTGCCAAAAAAGGCACTACACAAATCTATCAATGATAGTCCACAGGAATAGCTGATAATCGGATATGTGGACTTGGAACCACAGGATGTCTTTATCTATAGCTATGAGATCCTGTGCAAATCTCTATCTTTTCTCCTTGGGTTTCTTTGCTGGAAGGATAGGAAAAATAGAGGAGCTCCAGCATGGAATTATAAGCCCCCTTTTTAAAAAAATTAATCTTGTATAATGAACTAATTCCAGCTAGTGCATCAGGTCTTAAAGGAAATTGGTGAACATTAGGTAGAGACAAAGTACTGCCAATAGTTATTTTAATAGGAGTGACTGACTTAATCTTGCCAATATCTGTACAGGAAACAGCCTGAAGTTGCATTGGAATGTCAGTTTCAAGATTAGTTTCCTCTTACGAAGTTTATTTTAAAATCATCATTTTTCCAATTGGTTCCGTATCTGATTCATTTCATTCTAAATACATTTCACCCTTCTGGGAGGATGTGTGGGCATCATTGGCTTCAAGAAAGTCTCATCCTATCAGGTAAATAGGGGCAGATTTGACTATAGATTATATATATTTGCCCGTAATATTCCCTAGCTTGAAGGGAACAGATTCTGAATTTAAGAAAAAAAAAAAAAAAGGCATTGGTTGATTAGATATCCCTAATATTTGTACAGAAGCTTTACTCTGAAGAAGAGAACAAATTAGTTGGGTAGCATTAAGAACAGATAAAGTAGCCCCAGTATGTATAATGGACTTGGTAGTTTCCCCTTTTCTGGCAATTTCAATTTCTCCTAAAATATTAGCAAGGAGAAAGGAAAACACCTTCTCGGAGTAGCCTTATGCTTGTTTCTTTTTCTTTTCTTTTTCTAAATCTCATTTCAGTTTTCTACAATCCTTCTTAAGGTGACCTGACTTTCTACAACAAAAACAGACTTTTCTACACAAGTTTCCCAGCAAACCTTATTTAGTAATTTCGCTGCTTTGCTCTCAGAAACTAGTAGGTGTATTAACTGAAATAGGTCAGAATAGCCAGGATCCTATGTTTCAACAGTTAAATAAACTTTGTTTGTGAACCCATTGGGGTCCTGGAGAGAGTCAGGGAAATCTTCAGGTAGATTGCTTAATTCTGTTCTAGGCCAAGGAACATATATAATCACTGATTCCTCTATGCTGGAAACTGGCTTTTCTTCAAAGGGAGCTGCCAGAATTATTGTCGTTGTCTGTTTTTTCTGGTATATCCTGGTCTGGTTTTCTATTCTGAGTATACCCTAGGTCAGTAGGGAACTGAAGTGGAGGAGGTGTAGAAGAGAGAGAAGGAGGAGGAAGAAAGAAGAGTAAGTCTGGACAATAAAGTTAAGAGTACAGTGAGGCAATTGGAGAAGAAGGAAAAATGGAGCACTGGGATTGAGCAGCTTTGGAAACCTTTAGTTCAGAGAGTCTCAAAAACTTTCTTGTTAACTTCCTTGAGAGAAGTAAGTCTCTGTGTTCCATTTCAGAGGCTTCTATCTGTCAATTGAAGTAAACCTCCCATTCATTCAGTTTGATTTTAGAAGTGGCTTTTTTTTTTTTCCTGTTGTGTGCGCAAAAAATTAATTTAGGCGTCAAAAGAGTTCCATTTGGGCCATCTTAAGTTGATATCACTCCTAGTTAAATTTTCCCATTTCTGTAAGTACTTGAAAGTATAGGCTTCCTATGAATTGTACCTCTACAGGAGTATCAATGGGGACTGGGGGCTGGGAGCTTGTTGGCTTTGGAGGCACAACTTCTCTTGTTAGTTTTAGTTTTCTTTTGAGATCTGCAGGGTCTGAACAAATTTTTAGGGATATTGTGTAGTCGGTCGAAGTGTGCTGCTTTTGGGTTGAGCTCCAAGGGGCTGTCACCTCCCAAGTTGCTTCAACCCTCATATGGGTTTCTCTTCCCCACTGTCTAATACAACCATGAAGACTCTAACTGGCCTTTATGTGAATGTCCTGGAAGAGCCAATTATTTAATTATAGTTGTGTTGGAATTCTCTGTGGGTCTTACTTTTTTGAAGCATACCCTCGAACATCCTTACATAGTTTCTTAGTGTTACCAAACTCAAGGGGTTCGTTTTGCCTGCATGTGTCTATAGCCAAAAGAGACACAGACAGGAGTTTGCAGCAAAGAAAGCAGAGGTTTATTTAAGGAAATGATGCCAAGACCAGAGACATAGGTGAGCTAGTGCTCAAAGACCTGGCTCCTTGATGATCTTGGAGGAATAGGTTATACAGGGGTAAACTCAGTCATGGTAGCTAAGGGAGTTGGGGCCTTGGGCTCTACTGATTGATCAGAGCTAGAGTAAAAGGTAGTTGATCATTGCATCAGGTCCTGATGTCAGTGACTACGTTGTTCTGTCTGGTTTCAAGGGGGGTGCTGGTAGGCTCGTGGCCTTCATGGGTGTGGAGCTGCAAGTTGGTATTATTAGTTTGGAGCCAGTGGGGCACAATGGGCCCCTGCTGGGACCTAGCACCAGGTCTGGGTCCTCAGGGTGGTCCTGGGTGGGCTTCTTTGGAATGCTGCCATCTGCGCCAAGTAAATGTTGATGGAAGAAACATCCAGACCTGTAGAGAATTTTAATGAGTTTATATGAGCCAAACTGACAATTGTCAGAAAGCAAAATCTCAACAGATTAAGAAAATGCTCCATAGAATGGCTGTTTTGCAGCTTATTTTATACATTAGAATCAAAGGAGGAGACATAAGGAGGTTTACATGAAACCCACTGGTGATAGATTAAGAGGATGGGAGAAAGCAAAGCAGGGAAATATCTGGGATTGGAGAAAAAGGAAAATGGAGAGACACATACTTCTTCTACATTAGTGAGTACATATAGGTAATAATTAACATTTTACAAGCACACAGAGATAGCATTTGCAGGATGAGATAACAATGAGGGGTTTCATAGTCCTGTGCTCTGGAGCAAAGTGTTGTGCCCCGAGGAGTCCAGAAGAAGGGATTATTCTGATATTCCAAGGGTATGATATCTTAGATGCAAAAAGGTAATAGACTGGCTTACTTGAGGTAAAGACAGACCTTTTGTTAAGAAAGTTACAGGTTCAGAATGTGACTACCTCCCATGACCCGCTTTTAGTCAGTAATTTTTATGTTTGGACCATCATTCTATGTGGTTAATTTTGGTCTCTGAGTTTGTAGGGCCTATCATGCTAGCCTCCCTAGAGCTTCTCAGGTTTTAGTATGCAGCTCCCTTTTCATTTACAGATCCAAAATTTTTCCTGAGTCTCTTGTTTCTTAAAAATAACCAGCTTAAATAGTCAATATCCTAAAAGGCATATTTTGAGGTGGCAAATTCTACTTCCCCTCATTTCTTTTGCTCAACATTGTTTTTGTGTTTAATCCACATTGTCGATGTAGCAATAGTTTGTTCTAAATCACTGAATTTTCAAGCCAGTAGAGATCATAGGGATTCTCTCACCTACCCCTCTCATTTACCAGAAAAGGGAAATGAGGGCCAGAGATGATAAAGTGATTTGCCCAAGTTTACAAAGCTAATTATTAGCAGGGACGCAATTAGATCCCAAGTCTCCCCATATCCAGTCTAGGCCCCCTTTCTGAAGTATCTGTAGTAGTAGCCTACACAGTTCAAATCCGTCATGCAAAAAAAGGGGGGTGGGAAAACTAATCGCAGCATGTGCAGGTATCTCTGAATCCTGGAGTTGGAGATTTTACTATTGTCTTTAGATCTGATCCTCTCATATGTACCTTCTCTACGTGAAAATCTCTGGACTGATGTTGTGTGCTCAGATGTTCTTATAGCATGAACCACGTGCACATCTTAAAGTATCAGAACCCGGAATGAGAGTCAGAAACATCTACACCTAACCCTTGTCATATTAATAAGGCATTATCTTAATTTAAAAGCTTCCAGAGGAGATTCTCTAATTTTTTCTACTTTTTATAGGCATAAATTAGATCTGCCTATCTAACTCTGAATCCATATATACTCTCATTTGAGCCTGAAAGTTAGTTCATTGGTATCACTTGAGAACACCATATATTACACAGCACGAACAACTCAGGATGCACCTAATTGGATGAATTCCTCTGGAAACCCACTGTTCTTAATGCTGCTTCCCAAACCTGCCATGGTGCCGACAATTCTCTAGTTACAGTTGTCCCATCAAGTTCAAGCAGTATTTCAAGGTCTCTGTCAAAATGTATCTGCATTTCTGTGAATGATACGCTTTGTGTCATCAGTATACTCTGCTCAGAGACAAAATAGATCTGTTTGACTGGGATGGAAGAGGGACAGGTATGTCTGGTTGGAAGGTACAGTGCGGTGTGCATAGGAGTTTTCCCCAAGTAAAAAAATAGACTAGGCTGTATCTAATATAAGGGGAAATCTATTAAAGCCAGTTTTTCTTCTATAATCATGGTCATCCCTAACAGAGGAAAGGGTTAAGAGCCCTTGTGCTATGCAGGGGTGGGGGTGAAAAGAAAAGCCAGGAGGACCTTAGTGATTATAAAAGCCCAGACTCTGGAGTTTGAATTTTTGTTCTTCCATCTGCTCAATGTGACCTTGGGCAGGTTATTTAATTCTTTGTGCCTCAGTTTCTTCACCTGTAAAGTAGGGTTACTGGGGAGTGGGGTTCCTCTTTTGATGTGTTGTCCAGGTTCTTGGTGTCTCAAAGAATCGAGCAAGACACTGAAATGTAGCAGAAAATAATAGCTTTATTAGAAGTGACAGTACACTTCCAGATGTGGAAGTGGGACTGAGCAAGAGAAGACTAGCTCAAAAACCTGGTAATAAAGCCTTCAGGGTTTTTACCCCTATTTGCTGTGCGTGGTTATTTTTCTTAGAGAAGTGGCCTTTCTTGATTGACAGCTAAGATGGACAGGACCCAGTGACTCATCATTTGCTTTCTGCACGTGTAGGTTCCCAGAATTCAGTTGGTTATTTGATATTAATGAACTTCCGGGCATATACATAGTGTAACGAGGCTCGGATGAATTAAAGGTTGTTGGAGTCTTCATTGCGCAGGTGCGAATGACTGGCTGAAACTAGTACCCAATTATCTCCTTACTTGTTTCCTTGTATGAGTAACTTTTAGACCAAAAATGCCTTCTGGCTTGCTTAATTTAGGGCGGACTGCTGAGGACCCTTTCTAGAACAGGATGATGACCTCATAGTCTTTGCAGGCAGACCGGAAACTCCCTAACTTTCCTGCCTAATTCTTTTCTAAGAACCATGGAAAAAAGTTTTATTATTATGGATGTTGAAGAACAGGAGGTCTCTTTTTCTGTATCTGCTTCCTGCAGAGGAGGGTTGTAGTCCCTGCCTATTGTGGTTTCATGGAGCTCTTCCCTCTCTGCTTTAGTCAGGACAGGGTCTTGGGTTTCTTGCTGAAGTGCTGCCTCAGTCCTAGACAAAGAAAAGCAAAGATACAAACTTATTACTCGAATCATATATTTAGTTATATCTATTATTGATTTGCCTATCAAGCAGGTAAAGGAAATCAGGCTGGGTTAATATATTTCGTAAAAGAAAGAAAAAAACTTGAGTTAAAGATCCCCTCCCTTCTCAGACTCCCAGGGCCCTGTTTTGGCCTAAAGCCATTCCTGCCCTGTAATGGGCTAAGGAGAATCTGAGTTTCAGTGATCCTTATCAAATAGCCAGAGGACCTGAGTCACTAGTTACAAGTTAATTAAGTTTTAGAGAGAGGGTCTTTTCTTCAAAAAAAAAAAGAAAGAAAAGACTTAATTAGGCTTACTAAAAAGATTAAGAATTTTGCAAGTGATGGCCTCTATTGCTAGGGTGATCATAACATCCTCATAGGATTGTTAGGAGGATTAAATAAGTTACTTTACATAACATGCTTAATATAGTGCACTGAATAATAAGATTTATTATGATTATTACAACTTCTATTACTGTTTCAATTTTTCCATCAAATAGTAAATTCTCTGTAATTCTTATTGTTGCAGGATTCTTGAACAGGGAGGCAGGGCACCAAAGCAATAAGCAAGAAGCAGCATTTATTGATGCCGGCACCGGCTCAGCGGATTATTATCCGAAGGCTGAGCCCTGATTGTAACATGGAGGGCAGTTTTATACTATCTTGTACTTCCGCATTCCTACACAGCTATAGATATTCCATATAAGTACGGAGAACATAAGGAGAATATTGACTGGCTGCCGAAGTAAGGAAACCGGCTTAATCATTTAAGTTGGTTTTTGGACTGCCATGTCAGCCGGAGAGTCCTGGGATGGCGGGTGTAGCCAGGAACTAACTCGTTCGAGCTGGAAATGGTCAAACAGAGTCTGGCTGCCACCTTATAGCCCTTTATGCTCTCCAAATTATACTTTTCTTATAAAGAATTTCCACCTAAATATTACTACCTCAAAAGACAGGGGCAGAAGAAAAGGATAGTCCAAACTGGACTCTAAATATATAATTTGATTTACTTGACTAGATACTAAAGTAAAATTGGGTGTCAGTTCTGTTTTATCTTCAGGTCTAGTAGGCTAGAAATATGTTTTCTGCTAGCATAATTAAATGCAATTTTACTGTAAGTAAGAGAGGAGACATCTGAGAAATGCAAAGGAAAGGGCTTGTAGAAATGACCGGACTCAGCTGGTTATAGATCAACCACACCCTATACATCTTTAATTGGCCTTCTGGAAATTCTTGCCATACCTACAAGACAAATGATCTGTAAATAGATAGGACTGGTGGTCTGGAAATTTCTTCCCCCTGGCAGCCTCCACCCGAAACTCCTCTGTCAGGTGTCCCTACCTGCAACATAAGGGAATAATAGGGAAGCCTCCTGAACTTCTTCTAGTGGGATTTTTTATTGATTTCCTCCTTTCTTCATTTGTATGTTTTATCCAAGGAGCACTTAGTAGCCGTGTGCCCTTGGGAAATTTACTTAACCCTTCTGGACTCCGTTTCCTCATTTGCAAAAAGGCAGTGACAATATGTACCTTGAAGAGTTCTTATTGAGAATAAGTGGAATGATTTCTGCAAAACAATCTAGTTCCAGGTACATTGGAGGTGCTCCTTAAATGTCAGTTTTCACAGTAAATTCTTAACAAATAGATGACACTTTTCTTTATGCAAGTTTCATTTGTATGTATAATAATTAGTCTTTTTAGCTCCTGGAATTTAGGTAGTCTGTTCGATAATTTTGTATTACTTTCAAGTTCAAAACTGCACAAACCCCTCAGTTACCTAGTATATGTTAAGCTTAAACTACAAGCATATGCTTGCTTCAACAAAGATTTCACTGATGTTTAACATATAAATGTATGGATGTCTTTAAAATACATTTGTGGGTGTATGTAAACCTATGTTCCAGGTACGGAAGTACCTCTAAAATTTATGTATTCTGTTCTATTGTCTAGTCCTGAGGTGTAATATTTTTAATTCGAAAACCTGTTTTATCATATATGAATTGCTGCCTATCCAATGACGTCTTTCTTCTCCTCTAGTAATTATCTCAAACTGTGCTGGATACATCCTGAACTTTAGTAAATTGGATCTGGAATAAGAGGCTATTGAGATAGCAACCCAGACTGTGGAAATATCTCTGAAGAAATAGCAAGTAAAATATGTATACACTTACACATGCACTAAAGAATTATGTAACCAGTTAGAGGAGAGAAGGTTGGGGTTCTCCAGCTCCTCTGAAATTTATTTTCTGGTTCTGGATAATTCTAACTATTGTCTTGGGTTTTGGTTCCCTGTCTATAATTCAGGGATAAGGATAGAGTTATTGTGAATATAAACTGGTAAAATAAGTGGAGTACTTTATGAACCTAGAGCAGAAAAAGTTGTAAAGAGCCGGTGTTAAAAAATTCATACAAGAGTGCACTGGAAGCCAGTAAGAATAAAGATAAGATTTTTAGATCTTATCCTAGGAATTAGCGAACAGTAAGTGTGATAAAACTAGAAACAAATTTTGTTACTTTACACAGTGAGCTGCAAATTATTTACATTTTGTTCTGCTTCCCAAGTGCTAATGATGGTTAACACTGGACCAGTTCATGGGCTTCTGCTGGCTCCATGAGCAGTCTCTGAGAAGGAAAAGGAGAAAGCCCCTTCAGTTAGTTAGGTGAATAAGACGGGTATATCACCAGGCAAATAAAACAATTTACTGTTTCTACAAACACCTAGGGGCGTGGTTCTGGTTATGTGTGGCCCCATCCTCTATCTACTTTGGTTCTCTGCCTGGCTCCTCTGCTTCTAGTAGGGCTGAAAAAAGATATTTTCAGAGCTGGGAACTTAGAAATCTTTTCTGTTTCTTACATCTACACCCCTGGATGTTTATAAACATAAGTTATAGTCCACTGTGTCCAGTTTCGTATGCTTCGAATTTGGGCCCTGTATTAGTTTACTATTGTTGCACAGCAAATTGCCCCAAGCTTAGCAGCTTGAAACAACACACATTTCTTCCCTTGGAATTTCCTCGGGTTAGGAGTATAGGTGTAGCTTAACTGGTACCCTGCTCAGGAGCTCACAGGTGTCATCCAGGCTGCGTTTTCATCCAGAGGCTGAGTCCTCTTCTAAGCTTGCTGGTTTTTGGCAGATTTCAGTTTCCTGAGGACTGTTAGAGACCACCCACTTTTCCCAGTCATCTGGCATGCTTCACAACATGGCAATTTACTTCTTTAAAGCCAATGGAGGATATTTGCTGCTGCCTTGGTTCTCTACGATTTTCAAAAATGGCTCACCTGATTAGGTCAGTCCCGCCTAGGATAATCTTCCTAATGTAAAGTCAACTCTTAGGGAGTTTATTTTTATTTATTTATTCCCATGCCCTTTAATCCCCCCCAACCCCCCCCAACCCCCACCCCACAACTTTTACCCCTGACCTATGGATGTTGCCTTTTCCCCTTAAGAACTGGATTTCTGAAGCTGGGCATCTCCTCCCACAAGCTCGCGGCAGGTACTTGGGGCCTGGCGTACCCAGGGTATGGTTCATGGCTCCACCTGGGGTGCGAACCCAGGACCTTCTGGATGTAAAGCAGATGTGCTAACCCCTACACTGTGGAGCCACCCCCTTAGAGAGTTTAATAATGTCTGTAATATCATTTCATAGAAACACTTAGAAGGTGCAAATACCAAGGAGCAGGAATCTTGGGGCCGTATTAGGATTCTGCATACCACAAGTCCCTTGTTGAAATCTGATCCGCCCACAAGGGACCCCTTTCTCTGAGAACTGCTCTGCTATCAACAGCCATGTTGGTGGCGTACTTGGCCTCAGATGATTGGATTCTAGGAGGTTCAAAGTGTGACCTGTTAAGGTATTAGAGGACGGTTACAGGTCTTCATTTTTCCAGAATCACTCCCATTTCTCCTTACATGTCTATAAACTCTCATTTAAAAGCATTTGGCTCAATTTGCATGTGAGCACTTAAATTGTTAATTCCACAGTTTGAAAAGCTGGAGGCATCTTTTCATGGTTATTTTGTACTTAAAAGCAGCAGTTTACTATCAAGTGGTGCCCTAGCAACACAGAGCACTAGCATCCTCTGTCCAACGGGCTACTTTATTCCTAGAAGTAGGTTATATACCAGGAAAATCTGGTATATCCTCATAAGCAGCCCAAAGTTTTCTTTAAAGAAATAGCTGAAGCAAAGTGTGTGGCTTCTTTCAATCTCTATTCTGGAGCAGTAACTAGTCTGGTGGCTGAGAGTATGGCTCTGGAGTCAGCTGACCTCAGTTTCAGCCCCAACTCTCCTACTTACTTGCTTTGTATTGTTTGGCAAATTTTCTTATTTCTTTAGCTCTGCTCTATGTCTATTAATTGGGGGCCAAAATACCAACTTCACTGGATTATTGTAAGAATTAAATGAGATAATATACACAAATGATTTAATTAATACCCAGTAAGTGATGGGCATTATTACTGGTTTATTCAGAAAGAAATTTTAATTTTATAGTGGGCTATCAGGAGTCGGAAGTTGATTAAGGTTTCTGTGTTACGGATAATGTTATATTAGATGTTAGGTCTTGACAAGAGCTTTAATCTGAAGCATGATAGGCATGGGGCTAAATAGCCAACATATTAGTCTAATGTTAAAGTCATATCTTCAGAGGAACAGAATCATTGTTTCTTAAAAATAAGCCTGGAGTTCCTTTTATCCTTACATCTAGCTTTAGATTCCTTTCTAAAGAATATTAAGAACCTCATTCCAGGCTGTCAAGCAGAATCCCCAGGTTTGGAGAGGACTATTTCTCATTCCTCTAGAAGGAAAATGGCTGGATTTCCTACAAATGCCTAGATAAGCTGCTGTTGTCTTGGAGGCTGTCTGAACTTGTCTGTAGTCTACAACACCTTGAGTAAGTGAACCTAAATAATTCATCACTCCCCATTAATAAATTTGATGATTTTGATGATGTTTCATTTTTTTTTTTTAGGATCCTTTTTTTTTCTGACTTTATTGAAATCAACAATTAGCTGCTGGTATTTACATTGTACAGTTCAGTGAGTTTTTTTCAATTATAGTTAGCCTACAATAATATATTAGTTTCAGTTTTACAGATTAGTGATTAGAGATCTATATAACTCACAAAGTGACCACTCCACTAATTCTAGTACCCCTCTTCCCCCTTACATATTTATTACAACATTGTTAACTATTTTCCATATGCTTCATTTTATATCTCCCTGTCTATTTTCTAACTATCCATTTGCACTTCTTAATGCCTTTGCCCTTTTTCGCCATCCCCTAATCCCCCTTCCATCTAGTAGCCCTCAAAATATTCTCTGTATCTATGAGTTTGTTTCTGTTTTTGTTGTTGTTGTTGTTCATTTTATTCTTTAGATTCCACATGTATGTGAAATCATGTGATGTTTTTCTTTCTCTAACTCATTCAGCTCAATATCCGATTGGTCCATCAAGGGAATATCTTTTTCCATCCCCTTTCTTTTAGTCTGTGTGTGTCTTTTAATCTGAAGTGAATCTCTTATAGGCAGCATATGTAGGGGTCTTGTTTTCTTATCCTTTTAGCCACCCTCTCTATTGATTGAAACATTTAAATTTTTTTTTCATTTAAAGTACTTGTTAACGGATATGTAGTTATTACTATTCTTTATTCCTGTTTTTGAAACATGTTTTTTCTTTAAAAAGTCCTTCCAACATTTCCTGTAATATTGGCTTGGTGGTTATGAATTCCTTTAGCTTATTTTTGTCTGAGAAGCTCTTTATCTGTCCTTCAACTCTAAATGATACCTTTGCTGGATAAATTATTCTTGGTTATAGATCTTGGGTTTTCATCATGTTGAATATTTTGTGCCAAGCTATTTGTCCTGCATAGTTTTTCTTGAGAAATCAGCTGCCAGTCTTATGGGTGCTCCCTTGTAGTAATTAACTGCTTTTCTCTTGCTGCTTTTAAGATTCTCTCTTTGTATACAAACTTTGGCCTTTTAATTATGGTGTCTCTTAGTGTGAGCCTCTTTGGGTTCATCTTTTTTAGGACTCTCTGAGCCTCTTGGGGTTGTATATCTATTTCCTTCACCAGATGAGGGAAGTTTTCCATCATTATTTCTTCAAATAGCTGTTCAAATTCTTGTTCCTCTTCAGGTACCCCTATGACCCAGATGTTTTTACATTTAATTGTGTCCCCTAGGGTCCTTAAATTATTATTCTGGTTTTGGCTTCTTTATTCTTGCCATTTCGATTGAGTGTCCTTGGCTCCCCCCATCCTCTTTATTGGTAGTTTGCTCCTTTTCTTTATTCACTTTGTTTATTTCATTTAATATTCTTCTCATCACAGACAATATGTTCTTCATTTCTGACTGGATCCCTTTTATAATTTTCATTTCCATTTTTATACTTTTTATCTTTGTTAAAGTTCTCACTGAGTTCATCTACATTGCCCCTAAGTTCATTGAGCATCTTTATAACCAGTGTTTTGAACTTTGCGTCTGTTTGATTGCTTGATTCCATTATTTCTGGATCTCTATTCTATTCTCTCATATGGTTTCTGCTTCTTCGTCTTCCCATTCCGGCTGCCTTTTCTCATCTATTTCTATGTACTAATAAAGCTCCTAAGTCTCCCAGTCTTATTAGCATGGCTTTGTGTAGTAGGTGTCCAGTGGCACAATCTTGAGAGGGGTTCGGCTGCAGGCCAAGTTTAGCCCTAGCCTGTGCCCTTCCGAGGCCATCTGTTAAGATTCCGCAAGCAATCCACAGATACTGTGCTTATGGTTGCCTCAAGAAGCCACATCAGAAACTGAAGCCAGCTGCCACCAGTGTGGATCCTGGAGCAGTTACTCAGCAAGAAACACTGCACTTGCTGAGGATACAATTGGATGTGTCTTGGGTAGGGCCATGAGTTGGAGGAGGCAGAGTTTCAGGGAATCCTCTGTGCAGAGTGACCTATAGTGGCCTGCAACCAATCAAAAGTAGTAAATATTTCTTCCTTACGAATTGTGCACCTATCCTAGAACTGCCCTTACATCACTTTTTCCTGCATCACCTCCCCTTATCCATAAACAATGTAAATTCTTTCAAAGCAACTAACATCTTTTGTCCCCAAAAACATAACATACAGAAGAGCCTGTCAACTCCAGGACAGTGGGCATGTTTGTCTTTTTCACCTACCTCTGCTGCTGGTGGTTCAGACTATGCCCAGGACCTAGTTCTTTTCTGACTAGTATTTGACTCAATAAATCCTATATTTCAGAAAAGCTTTTGGCCATTATAATTTTTGTTTAACATTATAGCGAGAGGAACCAAAGCCTAATTAGCAAAGAGAAAAGGTGTATGGGGCAGAGTCCTGGAGAAACTAGGTGCCAGCTTCCAAGGATCCTCTGCAGTAGAATCCCAAAGGATGTGTCTTAGGCCCCCAGTAATGAGTTGTGACACATGTATGAAAAATGCCAATCAGGGAAGCTCATTAGAGACCCAGCACCAGGGCTTTTACTGGGTCACTTAGACAGCCTCTGCTTGTCACATACCCAAACTGCAGATTCCAGAAGGAAAGCAGGTGTTCAGCATACATAAACCACTTGGTTTGTACAAACAATTTATGTCTAATAAGCTTCTCTTATTAGTTCTAGAAATATGGCTAGTGTGACTGAAGAACTGAGTTTTTACCTTTTCGAATTTAATTAATTTTAAAAAGCCATATGTGGCTGGCTAGTGGCTACTAGAGTTCTAGATTGTCCATTTTGTGATTAAATGATCTGTTGGAAAAAAGGATAAGGAGCGATCATCAAGATGATGGTACCAATTGAGGTCTTTCTCCACAAAATGTCCTATATTTCCCCAAATCTTGTTTCTCCCTATTGGGCTTAAGTTCTCTCTCTCTATGTGGTCCTGTCTTCCATCTAGCAGCTTCTACATTTAAAGTGAGGATATTGTCCTCAAGTTTTTCATGGCTTGAATGTCAATAATAGAATATCAATGATCATTAGAAAGGACAGAGATTTCGTGGAACACATCATGCTTCAATATTACAGGCCAGGCAGGGGCATTGGAAACTTTCAGTTATAGACTGTCAGGTAAAACAAATTTCCTGTTGGAGAGAAATCTTCAGACTAGCATTTGTTATAATAGTAGGTATGCTCCATAAAATCATGTTATATAGGTGTTGTTTTCTAGCTTTCTTGGGAAGTAGGCTCTGAGATAGATTTGTGCACAAGAGGTTTACTGGGGAGTGGTCTTAGGAACAATAATCATGAGGAATTGCACAAAGCAAGACTGGGCAAAGGAGAACGTGAACTGAGATTCAGTTGCAGCATTGGCCTTACCCGATCCCTTAGTGGGATGGCTTTTCAAAGTTGTACTAAAGCAAAAAGACCAGGCCTTTGCATGATCAACTGGACGCTGGCTGCAGCCACCACTTTAATTGAGGGACAAAGCCATGAGCTCCCAGCAGACCTCACTCCCAGCAGCCCGGGAAATGAGCACCTTGGCTGTATCACAGCATCCGTTGCAATAGATTTAGTTTTCATTGGGAAAGAAAACTTGTCTGCTTTCCTTTGGTGGGAGGGCTTTTGCAGAATAAAGTTAAAAGCAAGGTTTTGGAATTGGCTCAAGTCCTGTGCTCTGTGACCTTGGGCAAGGTACCTAGTTTCCTTAGGTCTTAATTTCTTTGGCCAGAAATTGCCAATAATGCCACCTACTTGGCCTTCCTACTTGCTGTGGGAATGGAATAACATGATGTGTGAAAGCACTTAGCACAAGCCCTGATGCTTGGTTAACACTCAATAAATGGCTACTATTGTTATAATTCTAGGAATTTTATAAGACACAACTTTTGGATACAAGAATTTCTCACTGGGAGCACAGTAGAGTTGACAGTTTTTTGACAAGAGTATGAAAAAGTGCTTCATTACTCACCGCTGAGGCCTTTTCCTTCTCCTATTTTTCTCCTTGCTCTGGCAGAAGTGCCCAGAATTGGGATAAGCAAAGTTGGAAAAGCCAATAGGAATGAGGGTGCTGCTGTTCTTGGATCCAGAGGGAAGGGAGAGAAGCTACTCAGTGAGCACTTGATCCTTTGCTCAAGAGGAACTAGTCCCAAGAAATTACAAGAGGTTTGCTCATTTATGCTTAGGTCAGTGATGTGACCCTTAGAGATTTCTGGAAATGCTTTCTCCACAGACATTCACCCTTGCTTCCCCCGACCAAATTTTAATTACATTTCTGTAATCTTGATGGTATTCGGTATGAACATAACCCTTTATCACTATTAAGCACTCCAAAAATGTTAACTAATTAAGTCATTTCATCAAATAACAGTTTTTTTGGCTCAGTCTTGGTAGCCCAACTCTCTAGTTTCAATAACAGTCATAGAGCCAAGAAATGTACTTTTAAAACTTTTATTAACATACTTTTTTAAACCTGGACTTCCAGGTGTAGGAAGAAATAGCTGCCAAACCCACCCACTCCAACTGACCCCCAGTTGACGGCTTCTTGCCTTTGCTTTTGTGGTGTTTCCTAGACCTCTTTTACTGCTAATCCTGTGAGAGAGGGTTTTGTGGTCAAAACAGTCTCTCAGACTTGTGTTTCATAAATTAGTAGTTTTTAAAAAGAAAAATTAATTTTCTAAGCAAGGACACCAAAAGCCCCTGTTATTTTTTGTCATCATCATTTCATAGAAAGGAAGGAAATTTTAACAAAACAAAATAAGGAAGATAGTCTTCGGATAAAAAGCACCTTTTAAAGTAGAGTACATTCAGTTTCCTGGAAACCTACATCCTGTATTTTTTACCTCTTGCCTCCAACAGTTACAAACCTCTTCATGGACTGGGTCTGGCCTTGGGGCAGGAGCGGAACATCATCGGACGTACACCTGGGTGGTTCTCGTAGCCACTGAGCCCTGGAAGGACAGCCACCAGGTCTGTTTTGTTTATCACTGTACCTGATCCTTAATACAATACCTAGCACATGTTAGGGACTCAATAAATATTTATTGAATAAAGTAATGAATATGATTATCTGCTGTGACCTTGGCTAAGTCACGGCATTTCTGGGGCTCAGATCTGTACAGTTAGGTCTGTGCAATCCTGTCTATGTGATCTGTATAACTGGAAGGTCATATTGGATACCTGCCAAATTCCCTTTCATTTAAAACAACAAAGACCAAAAGATGGGATTGGAAAGGAATAGTACAGTATTTTCTGTCTCCCTCTCTTTTTTTCTTTTTTAAGAATAATTCAACTTTTGGGTCATTTTTTAAAGAATAATTCAACTTTTGATGACTTTTTCAGAGGCTTGTGGCAATGTTTATCTCCTGAATAAAGGTGTTGGTTCTTTGTAGGTAAATGCTGCTTCTCAGGGGTCCCAGAAGGCGAGAGCCTTGTAGACTAAATTATTAATTTGAAAACTAAGTGTTCAGGGATAGAAAACCTTACTATAATTTTTAATTAGAGGTTTTGATATTAACTCTAAGCAACTTTTTTCTGTTTTTTCTTTTCCTAGACAGCATTTTCAAAAAAGATTTTTGTTATTACACATTTTGTTATTACTATTATTGTAAAGTATCTCATGGCCACTATGTGTAATTGAGTTTAGAGTTTGATAAATCTTTGATGAATAATACAGTAGTCACCTTAGCTTGTACATATTTCAAAGCCAGTTAAATCCCAAGAGCTGGAAGCAGGTAGAGGGTTGAATACATATTTATATTTCTTTTTCTACATTCCTACTCAATACACTTTTTTAAGGAAAAGCTCCTTTTTGTCATGATTAGCCAGAGGTGAAGAATGAAGGAGAGATGGACTTTCATTAGGAATAGAGGCTTTGTATGCAATTTTTAAATCTGTCTGAACATCTGATAGGAGTGGGCCTTTGAAAAATGATCTCAGATGGAATCGTATATTGATTTTGAATAATGCTGTTATGCAAATGTTTCCCTGAGTTATGGCAAATGTTTAACTGAAAAAAGGATTCTTAAGACGATATATTAATATAGATTGTTTGCTTTTTAAAACAGTAACTATGGTCTGTATCCTGTGTTTCTTTGGGAATATAGAGGATTCATTTTTCAATTATGAAATTTCAGATGAATTTAAAGGATATTTTCTCTATTAAAATTTTATTGCATTGTTTCTAGCTCAAAAATGGCTAAAACATAATGATAATATTATTTCACATTAAAAAATAACTAAATAGTATATCTTCAGCTTATTATTTCAAATGGAGTTGTTGTTTATTGGAACACTGAAAATTGAATGAATTTTAAAAATGTGATCTATCATTTGCAGTGCTATTTCTTTAAAATAGCGTGAGGCTTCTTGTCTGCTAAGAATGACCAGGCTGTCTCCTGCATCAGCCTACTCCCAAGAGAAGTCTGGCTCTACCTTCCATTGCCCCCACTTTGCTTGGTACTAAACTACTCTTGGACACATTTTTCTCGAGCTGAGATGTGAACCCAGCCTCCGCTGATGTCACCAGAGACCTTGATTTGTGGGGGTGTTTGTTAATGGGAGGAAGATGAGAAAACACGGCTGGCTTTCACTTCCTCTCTGCTCAGCTCACCTCTCTATTCATACCCTTCTCTCTGTTCTCAGAGGTTTGTGAGATGGAGTGTGAAGACTAGGGTGTTTCTTGTTGTGGGAGAGCATGTCGTAGGTAATTGAGGAGCTCTCTGATTCATTTCTCAAAGCTGGCGGCACTATTTGCTAGCTATGTGGGCACAGTTACTTAGCTGCTCTCAGCCTCAATTTTATTATCTGTAAAATGGGGTTGAACATATACTTCATAAGATGAAGATTAGGTGAGATATTGCATATAAAGCACCTGCCACTCTGCTGGGCACATAGTTTCTTTTTCACACGTCTGTTTATTTCTATAACCTAATATCTTAATTAGAAACAGAATCACTGCTCTAAGAAATTTCTGTCCTCATGTTTAAGCTAACCTTTAACTGAAGGTTAGCCCGAAGAATGTAATTAGCTGGCTCTTTGGGGTCCTGATACTGAGAAGACCGGAAGACCAGTGACACTGTGTGGCTCAGCAAGAGGGTGGAGTTTTAAAAATGTCCATGTCTAGGTCGCTCTGTTTTCACTGATAGACTGCTTGAGCAATTTGGGGTTTGTAGAATCCTTTTCCTTATAAAAAAGTTCCATATTCAACCCACCTTAAAGCCTCAGGGAAGTTCTGCATTGTTTTTTTCATTGTTCCTGTGAAATGGATGGAGCATAGCATTGAGTAGTAATCGATCAAAGAAAATTAGAGCTGGCATCCCAGCTCTGCCCCATGCCCTGACACCCTCCTGCCTGCTCCTCACCCTCCTTCACCGTGTGTTCTTGCTGAGCCCCAGAAAAAGTCCTCAAAATGCTTGATAATAGAAATCACTTTTTTCATTTAAAAGGAAAAAAAGCCCAACTAGCTTCAGGTCAACTTTTAAGGATGTGAAATAATTACTTGAAACCTCTTTGAACTTCCTTTTGGTATTTTATGGAGAAATGATAAAAAGGCAAAATTTTCTTCATAAATGACCATTTAGATACAGTATTTGTGTTTGTTTTTGAACCTACACTGGCTATTATTACACAGAAGAAAATATCATGATATTAAGCCCACATCCCCAAACCCACACCCAATATTTGGATGGCTCTGGCTGAAAATAGAGCTCTAGATCTGTCTTTTTCCTTTTTTCTTTTTCTTTTTAAATCATTAACTAAAGCCCAGTATATGTTTAACTTTAAAAAATTATATTTTTTAGTTCGAGTTGACATTCAGTATTATTTTATATTAGTTTCAGGTGTACAGCATAGTGGTTAGATTGTTTTGATTGTTCAAGCACATTTGGTGATCTGAGTCATCAGGAGTTTTAATAGATTGGATGGCTTAATGAGGGAAAATATCTATTTGGCTTTCTTGGTAGGCTGGATGTTATCTTCACAGTGGGCTCCAATCTTTTTGGCACCAGGGACTGGTGTTCCTATGAGAATCTAATGCCTGATGATCCGAAATGGAGCTGAGACGGTGATGCTAGAGCTGGGGACCGGCTGCAAATACAGATGGAACTTTGCTGACTTGTCTGCTGCTCACCTCCTGCTGTGTGGCCCAGTTCCTAACAGGCCACAGACCAATACTGGTCTGTGGCCCAAGGGTTGGGGATCCCTGTTCTAAGATAAAGTTATTTAAACAACAATGTATTTTTACACGTAATAAACAACAACAATAACCACTAGTTGCAATGGCAAATATAATAGAGCTTATTTTGTGCCAGGCACTGTGCTAAGTACTGTATAATCCATTTATAGTAATTTCTTATAATAATTTATTTTATTTTCCTAATAACTACTTTTATCCCGATTTCACAGATGAGGAACCTTAGGCTTGGAGAGGCTAAGTAACTGACCATGATCACATAGCCAATGAGGGACAAAGATTGGACATCATAACCCTGGCAATATAATATCAAGCCTATGTTCTCTAACTACTACTTAAGTTTCCAGCTATTTTCTGTAAGCTGAGTCTTGACTTAATTTCCTCTAAATTTGTTTAAATGACTTTTAGACATGCAGCTAAATTTCACTGCATATTCCTGATATTTGAACCATTGTTCAATCCCCTAGACTGAAATGTAATTTATATGTGTAGAGGAATGGGCCAATACTGATTCAGTCATCCCATTACACATGTGATATTAAAAAATTTTTTCATCTTGATCCATAGTAAGAATTAAATTTTTACTTTATGATATATATATAAATTAAAATGTGACATAGGTTACAGCTCTCTTGACTGAAAACCCTCCTCTTCCTTTGGGAATACTCTGTCTTTTATTACTTTTATCTTTTCACCTCCCAAAATTCCACAGGGCTGCAGCCTTCCTTAGTGTGATCCATTGCCTTCTAAAATATATCTTTAATAAATCTTTTTCTAAATATCATTTAAAAAATGACATAATATTTTACCTTTATTACGTGGGACATATTCTGATATTGTCTATTCTATTCTATTCCATTTTATTACATTCTATTCCTGTTTTGTTTTATCATAAATAAACCTCTTGAGATTAACTAAATTTTACTTCTCACTAATAGGCCAGAGTCCACATTTTTGAAAAACAGTCCTTTAGCTGGATAACTTTCTCTATTCTTTACAAATACTGCGCACAGTGTTATACATTTCTGCATCCCTCTAGAGGATTTTTCAAATTGTGAGGAATAGTGAAGGTGAAATTGGTATTAGAGGACCCTGAAGAAAGTGGCATTCTCTCTCCGAAAGAGGTCAAGACTATAAATCTAGCTTCATCTGGAACTGAGAACTCCAACCTTAGAAGCTGGGTCCCAGCAGGATAATAGCTACCATGGCACAAAGTCCAGTCGTCAATGAATAAAGACTTAAAAGCCTGAGCATCTTGGGGCAAGGGTTCTTTAAGGGCATTCAAGGACGAAAGTAATCTCGGATTTTTAATAGTTTCTCAATCAGAAAAACACCTCTTACTCTTCAGCAGGACATTGAGGAGCTCTCGAGTGGCTTGTGAAGTTAGCCAGGGTGTGTTTGATAACTGGGAAGTGCTGCAATTTTGACTTGTTGGTTGTCATGGTATCCTGGGTGGCTGCGACTAGCAACAAGGATGAAAGTGAGAAATAAAAGTTAGGGAAAAAATACAACAGTTAGGCATAGTATGTCTATTTTGAATTGTCAGGCACCGATTGTTATTTGGTTTTATCTTATTTCTTATTCTGCCTTTTGGGTACAACTGATGGGAAAGGGCTTAATATTAGTAACAGTTAACATTTATCTAGTGTCAGCTCTAACCTAGGTACTTGTTCAGTGCCTTATATAGATAGTCTCATTTAGTCCTTACAGAAACCTAATGAGGTAATTGATCATCTCCCCATTTTACCAATGTGAACATTAAGGTTAGGAAAGCCAAGCAGACTTCCAAAGATTATATAACCAGTAAGTGATGGACATGGGATTGAACTAAGGAAATCTGAATCCAGAGTCTGTGCTGTGAGCCACCACATCACATTCTGATGATTCAGCTTCTCTTCATTGGCACCTGGTGGTCTGTTTCACAGGGAGGGGGCAGAGGTTGTGGTGGGAGGTGCCTGTGTTGTGATGAGCGCTCTCTCATTTTTTCAATATATATGTATCTAGCGTCTTCTCTGTACTTGGCACTGGAGGGTCTATTGTTTGGCTAGTGAAACTTTCACACTCTTGTTCTTCCAGACACTCAATGTTTTTGGAAAGTTGAACATTCTAGATGCTTGTACTCAAGGGCTTGTAACTTAGTACTTTGACGAACTGTTCAGGTGGCTGAGGAAGGTACTGGAGAACGGACATGGCATTCAGGGTAGCCAGGTCTTGGAGAAACATGCCTGGCAGCTAGCAGTGGGAAGTGGTCTGGATGATCTGGCAGAGCATAGGGACAGAAACAGTGGGTGACAAATAATGGAAATACACTGGAACCATGAAGACAATGGGTGAGATCTGGGAAGGCAGAGCAGCCAAAAGTTGAGCCTGGCTTGGCCTGGGATTCCGGGACTAGACTTTAGTTCCCAGGAAGCCTCAAAGGGCAGAAGAGTCCAAGTGATGGAGGAACCGAGCATTATCCCAGCTTCAAACCTCAGCCTGTGAATCTCTAAATTCCCTTTGAATAGTAAAAGAATTATCCAAGAATTAGCTTAAGTTTAGAGATGAGGACTAAGTGGTTAGGTGTGGAAATGAGAACGTCAGAGGTAGTGGGCTGGGTTGTCGGGAAAGGAGACAGAAATGGTTTTCTCCAAATAAGCATTTCTGTTGGGCAAAATCTCCCAGGCGGCGAGGATAAGTGTTAAAAATGAAAATCTTACAAAAGAAAAATCCAAAAGGTTTTGTGTTTCTTTTTGAAAGGAATAACAATGTCCTGGCAGGGTTTATAAGATAGTTAAGTGTGTATGTAAGGAACTGGGAAAGCTATTGGAATTTTTTCCTTAAATGATAGCTGCCAAACCATTTGAAAGTGAGAATAACAATAACTCTGATTTAATAATCTTACCTCTTTTAAGCATATTCAATGAATGCAGAAAATTCAATTATTTTTAAGAGATTTAAAATTGTTTCAACTGATTTGGCTGTTGTATATTTTATTTTGTGGCCTAGGGTGAATGACTATGCAGAAGACCTGGTAATAGATCTTGAAAAGGAAGTAGATGGCTGTAAATTAATGATTACTACTAAGCTCTTTGGCTCACTGTTAGAATTATTTCACTAAGTATTTTCTCCTCCCTCCTGGAGGCCTGCAGGGGGTTGCTCTCTTAGCTAGTTATTTAGAATCCTTGCAGGAGAGATCTTGGGTTAAATGTTTCTATTGTGGTGACAATTCCATTGATAGTACTTTTTGCTTGTTTTGTTTTATTTTATTATTTTATTTTATTTTATTTATCTTATCTTATTTTAACTTTATTTTATTTTATTTTATTATTTTATTTTATTTTTTTCCCAAGGAGATGGCCAAACACAGAGTACCATACTTTTAATTTGTAGAGGAACACTGCCATCTGGATGAAAGGTTACATTTTGAAAGCTCAATAAGTGAGTTTTATTTCCAACTTTGCTCGTGACTCTAAAATACCTGTTCTACATCTGTAATCTCCATCTGTGTCACAGCAGTGTTATGAAAGTGAGTTACAAAATGCAGTATACTTTAAGTTTCTTTTGGAGAAATAGAAAATATAACTATCCATGAAAAGGATAAAGCTTAGTATATGAATGTACATTTTTATGGCACTAGGATATGATAAATAAAAATGAAATCAACAAACTTAAATTGTAATGTTATTGATATAGATTCTCTGGCTAATAAAGTAGTCTTCCTAAAGAAAATTTCAAAAATCAAGGACAAAACAAAAATATATTTATACAAAACATTTAAAAATTCAAAAAAATCTTAGTGTTAACTAAAACTTCAAACCGTGGCAATAATTTATTTTTATTTTTTGTTATAATGTATTTCATGAGAAATTAAAAGGTATTCAATGCATAATATGTTCAGTGATCAAATATGTTTAAAGTATGCTAGATTACACAGCTAGGTTAAATACTGGATTACATAGCTCTCTTTCTGTGCTTCTGTAGTGGTTTATAGTGAAGAGGAATTTTCCAAGCAAATGGCTAACCTCGTAATCAGCTCTTTGTTCTTCTTCTGTAGACATGCTTGCTGCGTAGGCTGAAGAGCAGGGTGACCTCAAGATCAACTGAAGACTCATCCTCCCCTTTGCTTGTTCTGTCTAGATAACAGATGTATCCCCTTTGCTTATTCACAGATAAGCTCTATAAAAGTAAGGTTACCCCCGAGCTCTAGGCCCAGATCTTCAGAGTGCTAGCTCTTTTGAGACTGCCAGTGTAATAAACCCAAGTTCTCCAACTCTCTGAGTGGTGCTTGGTTTCTCACCAGTCTGATTTTTCTGCAGCATTTCTGGAGGCCCCAGAAAGATTCCAACCATGTTGGCCCTTTAAGCCACCGGACCAGTGGCTTGATCAGGCTGGGCCAGAGGGGTTCCGAGATGAAAGAGGAGACACGCCACTTGACAGTATTCTGGGTTCTCTTTTGGATTGGTGCTCCGACTCTTAGGATGGCTGAGACCCGACTAGAATCAAAGGAGGGATGGACCAACTCAGGATAAGGTAAGGCCCCAGGGCTCAGTACCTCAGTCAGGTCCCATCTTTGGATGGAAGAAGAGCTTGATCACCTCCTAAAGTTTTCAGCAAGAAGACACAGGTCAGGGTTTTCCCAACAGGAGAAGATATCAGGGTCTTCCCGGGGGTGGAAGGGGGTGGGAGACAAAGGTCAGGCCTTCCAAAGTGGGGGAAGCAATGTGTTAACCTTTGGTGTGTAAATGAGTGAGTGAATGAGCATTCTGGTTGGTTTGACTTGCTCAGGCACAAATTTGTGGCTCCATGGCTGGGCACCCATAAAGTCTCCTAAAGGCTATGGAGTCTGAGTGGTCTCATCTGCGATTTCATAGTGCATGGCATATGGTCCAAGGTGGCATTGGACTAGTGTCCGATCGTAAGTCACAAAGCTGAGTTTGCTATGCCAAGTGTCACCTAAGCTCTTTTGGGACACGGCCAGATGAGCACCTGAGTGGTCTCTTCTCTGGAGGAGGCACCCACCCATGTTTGTCTTTGTGCCACTGACACAGGGTGGGATACACAGGGAGGGGGGACAATTGATTACTGATGTGGCTTAAGAATTGTCTATCTCCAAATGGCTGCTTTGACATAGGAGCCCTCTATCAAATTATTTTCTTGAAATTTTAAAATCTATTTTCCCCCTCCATTAGGAAGCTCCCTAAGGCAATATGGGTGAAAGTTCTCTTAGGCCAACTGTCTTAAATTGTATGTTGAAAAATTTTAAGAAAGATTTCCCAGGGGATTGCAGGATCAAGCTGACCTCAGAAAACTTTGTGCTCTTCGTGAGCTTGAATGGCCCATGTTCCGGGTAGGATGGCCTTCGGAAGGGACCTTGGACCTCCCCACTGTTAGAGCTGTGTACCAGGTAGTGACAGGGACCCCTGGACATCCAGACCAGTTTCCATACATAGACTCATGGTTGCAAATTGCTGCTATAGTGCCTGCGCCCTTGGGCCTGGGTCTGTACAAGGACAGAGTAAGGTACTTGTGGCCCAACCAACTTGGGGGAAGGACAAGGAAGAGCCAGCAAGAGTCATCTATCAAGGGGACCCTGAGGAAGAACCTATTTTCTCACTGCTGTACATCCCAACAGCTCCATCAGTCCCCACATAGCCAATCTACCCTCAATTACCGGACAGCCATCCACCATCCTTTGCTGCTTCAACAGCCTGAGTGGCCGCTGACCCCGAGCCTACGGTGTCTTTGCTGTACCACACAGTCAGCCCAGCAGCCTGTGGCCCTCCAGATGCCTCTCTGAGAGATGCGAGGCCCTTTTGAGATTTGCCGGGCCGTCCCGTCCTCTACTATCAGCCATGCAGCAAAACTGACCTCCTCAGCTGGAAGCAGCGCTCCCCGTCCTATTCAGAGAAACCCCAGGCAATGATCGACCTGCTTGAGTTCATCTTCCAAACTCATCAGCCTACCTGGGATGACTGTCATCAACTCCTCCTAACTCTTCAACACCGAAGAATGACGCCGAATTCTGTCAGAAGCACAGGAATGGCTCCAAGGACAAGCACCGGACGGTGTACCAGACCCTGTAGCATGAGCCTCAGGGGCTGCACCTGATGCCAGGCCCATTTGGGGCTTCAACATCTCATATGGAAGACAGTCTCCTGACAGGTACTGGCAGGCCATACTGCAGTGGGTGAAAGCTGGGGCAAGAAAGCCAAAAAACATGTCTAAAATGGCAGAAGTACTCCAGAAGCCAAATGAGTCATGCAAACAAGCATAGAGTTCTATGAGAGACTGTGTGAGGTGTTCCGGGTGTATACCCCTTTTGACCCGGAAGCACAAAAAATTTAATGCACAGTCAATGTAGCATTTGTGGCTCAATCTTACACTGATATCTGCTGCAAACTTCGGAAATTAGAGGGCTTTGCTGGGATGAATGCCACCCCGCTGCTGGAGGTCACAAACAAGATGTTTGTGAACCACGACCGGGAAGCCCAAAAGATAGCTGATAAGCGGATGAAACAAAAGGTGTCCCTGCTGGCAGCCGTGTTAGGGAACCCAAGCCCAGAACAACAGACTGCTGCTTCCCTACGGACCAATGCACCTACTGCAAAGAGACCGGCCATTGGTAAAACTAGTGTCCCCACCACGGGAGGACATTTGAAGAGTCAAAGTTCAATCAATCCCATAAAGGAAAATACCATCCTGAGCCAGTTGTCTAAGACCTTATTGGCCTGGCCAGAGCAGAGTCAGACTAGGGATGACCGGGATCCCTGATCCTGGGTCCCTGGGAGCCTATGGTCACAAAAGAAGTAGGGGGCCAATCAATGACCTTTATGGTAGATACTGGGGCTAAACACTCTGTGGCAACGATGCCTGTGGCTCCCCTCACAGACCTAACAACAACTATCATCGGAGACAAGGGGGACTGAGTTGCTTGCTTATTCTGCAAAGCCCGCTCATGTCGGTTAGGGGTCCACCTAGTGATTCATGAGTTCCTGTACCTAACAGAGTGTCCCATCCCTGTTTTGGGTAGAGACTTATAAATGAAGCTCGGAGCACAGATCACCTTTGCCCCTGGGAAACCCACCAGTCTCACTCTGGGGAGCCAACCTGCTCTAATGATGGCTGTGACTGTGCCCAGGGAAGATGGATGGCACCTCTATTCTCCAGAAAGAAAATAAACAAATCCAACCAGCCTGCTAGAAGAGTTCCCTGCTGTCTGTGCACAAAAGGGGCCCCAGGTCTAGCCAAAAATCACGCACCCATTGTGGTAGACCTTAGGCCAGGAGCCGCTCCTGTCACACAAAGGCAATATCCAGTGCCACAGGAAGCTCACTTGGGAATTTGGAACCACAACCAGTGTTTGCGCAATACCAGAATCCTAGCTGAGTGTCAGTCACCCAGGAATACTCCACTCTTACTGGTCAAGTAGCCTGGAGGGAATAACCGCCCCGTCCAGGACCTCAGTGTCATCAACAATGCAGTGGTCACCATCCATCCAGTGGTCCTGAACCTGTACGTCCTCCTGAGTTTCTTACCTGCCCAAGCAAGCTGGTCCACCTGCCCCAATCTCAAAGACACCTTCTTCTGCCTCTGGTTATCACTGGTCAGCCAGCCTTTGCCTTTGAGTGGGAAGACTCATACACCAGGAGAAAGACACAATTGACTTGGACTCGACTGTCACAGGGCTTCAAGAACTCATCTACCCTGTTTGGCAAAGCACTGGCCTCAGATCTTGCTACCTTCCCTGGACAGACTTTGAACTGCACTCTATTCCAATACGTAGATGACCTGTTGCTGGCTAGCCACATCCAAGAAGACTGCTGGAAAGGTACTAGAGCCTTGTTGGCCTACTCTCTACCATGGAATACAAGGTGTCATGAAAGAAGGCTCAAACCTGCAAACAGGTCAGGTACCTTGAATTCATCATCTTAGAAGGACATTGGGCACTTGGACGTAAAATGAAACTGGCCATCTCTTTGATACCTTGGCCAAACACTGAAAAAGGGATCCATGAATTTCTAGGGGCTGCTGGATTCTGTCATATCTGGATACCAGGTTTCTCTGAAATTGTCAAGCTGCTGTATGAGGCCACAGCTGCATCTGGTAAAAATCCCCTGGAACGGGGCTCCAAATAAGGAAGGACCTTCAGAGAAATAAAGAGACTTTTAATCAATGCCCCAGCATTTGGACTACTGGACATGACACAGGACTTTATAACCTCTTCGTACGTGAGAAGAATGCCTTACTGCATTAATGAATAATCAGGGACACAAGTGGCTGACCAACTCCAGGATAACTCATTATCAGGAACTACTTTGTGAAAATCCACATGTCTGCCTCAAGACTGCTACTTTTCTGCCTACTGAGGAGGGATCTCCCAATCATGATTGTGAAGAGGTCATAGATGAAGTCTAATCAAGCCTGTCAGACCTGACTTTTCTTCAGGACCCAGAACTGGTATTGTTCACCGATGGGAGCAGCTTCATCCATGAAGGACAGTGCAAAGCCGGTTATGCAATAACAACTACAGATGAGATAGTCAGAGCTGAAGCTCTGCCACAGGGCTGGTCGGCACAGCGGGCTGAGCTATGGGCACTTGTGTAGGTGCTGTGGCAGGCTGAAGGGAAATGGGCCAATACCTACTCAAGGTATGCCTTTGCTACTTCACATGTACATGGAGCCATTTATAAAGAGGGGGCTATTGATGGTGGGAGGAAAAGAAATCAAGAACAAAGAAGAAACCCTTCAACTGTTTGAGGCAGTCTGGAAGCCTTCTCAAGTGGCAGTCATCTACTGTAAGGGCTGTCAGAGAGGAACCCTGCCAGTATGGAAACTGATTGGCCGACCAAGCAGCTAAGGAGGCTGCCAACCAACCAAGTACCACAATGGGTTCCGAGCCAGTCTCCAAGTTTCTCTTAGCACCACAATTGCCTCTGTCCCCAAAATACGCCAAGGAAGAACAACAATGGGCCTTAAGTGAAAGGGGAATCAAGAGAAAGGAGGGCTGGTGGGAGCTTCCAGATACCCAAGCTACCAACCCTGTGTGCCCAGATCAGTGCTAGATGTGTAACTTGAGCACAATGCCGGCCAAAGGCCAAAATCCAATCCAGGGGGACTATGCGCTTTGAAGACCTAGAAGGGGACTTTACTGAGGTCAAGCCCTGCTGGGGCCACCGATACTTGCTTGTGTTAGTTTGCACATACTCCGGATGGGCTGAAGCTTTTCTTGCACACACCGAATGGGCATTAGAAGTAGTTAGAGCCTTGTAACAACAAATAATACAGGCTGCTCTGTTTAAGAAACCTTTATGATTCTCATGGAAACCCAAAATAAATACTGCAGGGTTATTAAACAAAAATTCAGGTTACTGTCAGGAGAGGCCAAATGACTGTTTAGCAGGAGTAGTCTCACAAAACTGTAGAGGACTTGATCTTCTGATAGCTGAAAAAGGAGGGTTATCCTTATTTTTAGAAGATGAATGTTGTTTTTATGTTAATCAATCTGGTATAGTTAGAGATGCAGCCAAGAGGCTTACAGATAGAGCCTCAAAAAGAATCCATCAACAATTGAACAAGTCATGGAGGTCCTGGTCCAGAATATGGAGTTGGGGGTCCTGGCTTCACCCACTTGCAGGTCCTCTCCTTATGCTCTTCATAGCAATCTTATTTGATCCCTGTATCCTGAACTGTCTTGTCAAATTTGTCTCCTCACTCCTAGAATACTTAAAATTACAATGGTTGTGACATCCAGACAACCCTTATACCAGTCCCTAGGCCAAGAAAATCAAGAGGTTGATGCCCTATAAGAATTTAAAGGGCATCAAAATGGGGAATTGAAGAGGAATTTTCCACAAATGGCTAACCTTGTAATCAGCTCTTTGTTCTGCTTCTGTAGACATGCTTGCTGCATAGGCTGAAGGGCAGGGTGACCTCGAGATCAACTGAAGATTCGCTTTCCCCTTTGCTTGTTCTGTCTAGATAACATATGTATCCCCTTTGCTTGTTTGTAGATAAGTCTTATAAAAGTAAGGTTACCCCTGAGCTCTAGGCCCAGATCTTCAGAGTCCTAGCTCTTCTGAGACTGCCGGTGTAATAAACCTGAGTTCTCCAGCACTCTGAGTGGTGCTTGGTTTCTCACCGGCCTGATTTTTCTGCAGCAGTAGCATTTCCAAACTACTTTGACATGGAACTCAGTTTGAAAAAAGTTATGGGCTAATAACAAATTTAAATAAGGTGATATTTAAAATGACTGCTTAGTTTTCAGTTGTTTGACTGTTCTTGGTAATTAGTAATAGTGAGATAAATTATTTGGCTACTTTTATATACAATTGACACTCAAATAACATGATCTGAGCTAGGCAAGTCCACTTACAAGCGAGTTCCCTTCAACAAATACAGACAGCACTTCTTACCCTCCAGTTTTGCTTCTGCAGATTTAATAAGCCAAGGATCGAAAACAGTATTTTCCATCTGCGGTTGGGAACCTAAGGTTGGGATTGCAAATATACTGTTTTCCATTTTGTGGCTGGTTGAACTGTGGATGGGAAGGGCTGACTGTAGTTGAATATTTTCAGAGTCGAAAATTATATGCAGATGTTACACTGCACAGGGGTTGGTGTTTCTATAGTTCAAGGATCAACTGTACTTGCTAAGTTAAGAGAATTTAACAATAATACATTACTATCCTTTTTGTGGGATTTTAACAGCTTGCCTATTACATTATATATGTAAGGATGCTGAATATATAATACATGATTCTGTTCCTACTCACATGAATATTCTGTATATACACATATGCATATATGAACTGAGTATCTAACAATTCCATTTGAGTTGTTTTCTGGGCCTTTTCCTGTCCATACATGAATTCCTTTTCTATGTGTTTGTAAATTGTACAGAAATGGAAAATAGATGATTTTAGAGGAAGAAACAATAAGTATTATTAATAGGTACCTCATAAGTTAAGCAGGTTTTGTGGATTTTGTAGCTGTGAGGTGTTAAAAGGATCATATTTACTCTTGAAATAAAAAGAAAATCTTGTAAAAAGCCATGATAATGAAGGTTGCTTCAAAAAACAATAATAGATATGTCAAGGAATGTCAAGGTCCTAAAATATTCAGTCAACAAATGTTGTCTGTATTTGGTAAGGGTTATGAAAGTTTTAGCTGGAGAAGAATTGTTTTAGCTTGGGTCTTTGCTAGTTGGAGAAATAGCTACAACATTTAACAGTGACCCCTGAAGGCTAGAGTGCAGAGTGTCACTGGCATAATTTCATTATTGTTTTAACTTATCAGTTAAAGAAAGGGTTCTTTGGCTTTCTCTTTGCTGGAAGCACAGGATACAGCAGCTCTGTGGTAGAGTCCCCAGTTATCTGCTGCTGTTTGAGGTTCTGTCATTTTGCCTTTCCATCATGTCTTCACAGGATACCAGAGACACCACCAAAGTGGTTTCATTTGATGATTACAATTCTCCACACTCTTGGGCCATGTAGTGTTTGTTTCAAAGAGAATAAGAAAATTCTGCCTTCTGAATGAACATTACTTCTTTAATGAGAAAGTGATCATCATTTAAAATCTCCCTTGGGTACAAAACTGGGAAGACATTTTTCTCTGGAGTTTTCTGACATCCACCAGGGAACTACAATGATGTGAAGTGTGGGAGACAATCAGGGATACCACTCAGACATGTCGGAGAGACATTTTCTACCTATTAGTTTTGCACCACTCCTGTCTTTTCATTTCAAGGTATCAGATGATAAATGGTCTGCATAAGAGCCACTGCCACTCACCCTGTTTAGAGCCCTTAGTTAAAATGAATAATGTTATTTTTGGAAAAATTTTGGACTCTTTATCCAAAGGAGATAAATATTAAATTATTTCTCTCAAAACATATGTAGCTATTAAAGCCAAGTATCACATAACCCAGAAAGAATACAAAAGAAAAAGCAATCAAAGTTTTAAACTTAAATGAATTTTATTATTAATTTGGGTCAGATCCTTATAATGATTGCCTTATTTTCAGAGTCTAATAGGCAAGATACATGGGGTCCTTACCTGGGCCCCACTTATAGTCTGGTAACCTTGAAGAAATCTTTGTGCTCTCTGTGATCTGTAAAATAGGGTGAAAAATATCTGTTCAAATTGCATTGCAGAATTCCTATATTGTTAAAAAAAATCAATGAGAAAAATCATATGCACTTGGTATACAGTAAGGGGATAAAACACTGTGAGGTTATATGTTATGTTCTAATACTTTGTGTAGTATGGAAGTCAATTTTGTTTCTGGTGTCTTTGGCAATAGCAATAAGTAGAACACTGAATAAGGAGGATTAATACTTTGAAGATGAGTGTGCAGGCAATTTGGAGCTGTGGCC
Source organism: Rousettus aegyptiacus (assembly GCF_014176215.1). Lineage (NCBI taxonomy): Eukaryota > Metazoa > Chordata > Mammalia > Chiroptera > Pteropodidae > Rousettus > Rousettus aegyptiacus. Next base: position 54,993,042 of record NW_023416287.1, on the reverse strand, counting down.
AAGAACTGAAGTACTTTTGCCGATGAAGGAGGATTTGCACCTGGCAAGAGAGAAGTACAGAGTTGGGGTACAGGGGTGGGGATGGGACATAAGGGTATTTTAAAGACACTCTGACTACTTGCTGGTGGGTAGCACCTTGTTTGAGGTGTGCAGATGGGTGTCAGCGAATAGCAAGTTGATCTTAAGTTGGAAAGTATGCTCTGTGAGAAGCATGAGGAAGAACCCTGATTGGTCTGGTGTAGCTTGCGTGCCCACAGTTTGGACCAATTACCAATCAATTTTCACTAAATGAAGTAATTGATATTACAACATTTCATAAATTGTAAAGACATATGAAAACAAATGCTATTATAATCATAAATGTAATTATTGCTTTCATCATTTTCTCCTTCCCTTCTTTATCTGGTTCACTTCTTATTCTTCAAAATTCAGTATAGTTGTGGCCTTTCCAAGAGACCTCCTTTGACCACTCCCTTGCCCCCACCAGGACAGGTTATATGTCTCTTCTTGGTGTTGTCCCTTGTCCCTTCATTTCCTGTGCTAAATTCACCCCTGACCATGAGCTCTTTGAAAAAAGCTACATCTTTCTTCTAGCACATAATGTGTGCTTAATAAATATTTGTTAATTAAATTATTATTTTATAGATGAAGAAGTAATGAATAAATGCCTATCAAAGCTAGGATGTCACATAGAAGTTATTATTTAAAATAAATCCATGAATAGAATTTGTTGTCTTGTGATTTGTCTCTGCCAGTCTTATGACTATGTATTACTTGTACTGAAGCAAAATTATTTGAAGATAATAACAATAGTTAACTTTTTTCAAATACTTATATGTCAGACACTTTTCTAAAAGCTTTATACGTGTTAACCTAATTTTCATGAAAATGGGTTTTACTATTATTATTCCCATTTTAAAGAAAAAGAAACTGAGGCACAGAGAAATTAAGTAACATAGAGGAATTAAGTCACACAGCTAAAAAATAGATGTCGGGAATGGTTTGCAAATGTAGATAGTCTGGCTCAAGAGCCTGTACTCTGAATTATAGGTTACTAGTTTGTAGGGCTTTTCTTAAATAAATTTTCATCATACTATATGTTCCTACAAACATGCCTTTATGTTGGTATTGAGGGAACAAATTGTCTCTAACCCTTTGGTTCTCTACTCGGTACCAATCGCAATTACTCTCCACACTACCCTGCCACCAGCACCACCACCAACAGTAACAAAAAACTCCCACTGAGCCAGCCCATTAAGTTCAGGATACAGCACTAGGAACAGGGGACACAAAGGGGCCCATGACACATAGACTTCAAACAGATTAAACTCCAGTTAGAAATACTACTTGGAAGAATGATATTATTCCAGATAGTCTGTGCTACGTCCCAAATAAATAATACATACAATACATATTTTGGAATAGTTAAGGCATTTTAAAAAGTGGCCAGAAATCTGGATTTGAAACTCATGAGATGAGACACACCCCTGTAGACTGTAAATTTCTGGGGATGGGGAAATGTCTTAGTCGTCTTGGAGAAACACAGTGCTTGGTGCAGAGAAGGCCCTTGCCTGTGTTGTAAAGTGAATTGGATCCTAGCTTTGTTAACTTACAACCTGGACATGGGTAAGTCAGCCACCCCACCTGTGTCCAGTTTACTCATCTTACCTCCCTGTCTGTGTTACTTCTGCAGGGTAAAGAGATGGCCTGGGGAAAGTTGGTAGCAGAGTTCCCAGGATTCAGGACTGGGTGCCTTCACTGAGTTTCTGTCCAGGATAAATCTAGGCATGCAGGAAGGGGAGATAGCTGCGAGCCGCTTCTCATGGTTTTGCAAAGCTATCCTGTAGGCATTTAGAGAGGAGCACACTAGGGTTTTGCTTTGGAGGCTGAAATACGGTTTAATTGAGTGTGATGTCTCCAGTGGCAAACCTCTCCATGGGAGCCTTGTGGTTGCAGTTGCTGACTCAGCTGGGCATCGGAGGGCACCGGAAATGTAAACTGATGGATGAACCCAGACTCAAACTTAAATTAACCATTGTAAGTTATCTGCCATTTATTTCTTCACACTTCTTCAGAATGAGCAAAGCATTTCACTGAAAAGTTGGCCCACAAAAAATTTCTGATGAATCCCAACTGGTTCATAATTTGTATATACGGCTGAAACCAAGAACATTTTGTGTTCTCATACATTCTGTTCCCCAGGCTCTGCAGATCTGTTTTTCCTTTTTTTTCACATTGTTGAAGCTGTGACACCCACCTTCTTTTACTGCTGAGATCCTATTCTCATAGCCTCCATGGGAGTCTGCAGTCATGATTAATGACAGAAACCAGACTCACCATGTCTTTCACTCTCCTGCCACTCGGTGGAAAGACAGCAGGAAGGAGAAACGCTTTCTCCTTGTGGGCTGGAATCCTTGGGTGACACCACGGACTCAACCTTCTACTACGTTCCATGGTCAGGTTCACAAAGAGGTTGGAGCAGTCTCTCCTGGCATAATCTGGAAATAAAGGAACCCATTAACCCTCTTGTTTCTTTTGAAGCTTACAACCTATTTTCTGACATTTCTGTTCCATGCCTGGCAGATTTGCAAACACTTCTGCTAAATTGTGTCTAAACACTGTGAGTTTTGTCTTCTGGGAAACACCATATAAATACTAGGGCTGTGGAGTCTGAGAGGTGTGGTTTGATTCCCACTTCCACTTGTTAGCAATACCTCTTTGCCTCAGTTTCCTTATATATAAAATGGGGGTAATAATAATATACATATCTGGTAAAACTTTACTAAGAATTATATGATATGTATAAGCATTTAAAGACCTCAATAAAGTGTCTGGCACATGGTAAACATTGGTATTATTACTGGTGACAGTACTGAGACAATATGATTTAGTTAGAAGTTGGAAAATGGATCACGGTGTTTTTGTATCTCCTTCTTGGAGGGTCTAGGCAGACTGATAAAGACGTAGGAGGATCCAAAGTGGTGGCTACTGGAAAGTCACCACTCGGTCTTCTTGTTCCAGCCATTTCCTTTGAACTTTCTTAGTCTATATGTTTGGCCCACCATCTGACCACCACCCTACTTCCATCCTTTTTGAAGGGAGGTACCTGGAATCCTATCGACACAACAGGCTTACCAGAAGGAAGCGGTCAGATGCGGAGAAGTACTGACAACCTCTGGAATACTTCCACAAGCAGCTGCCTCCTTCCTCTTGAAATCCTGAAGTATCAAAAAAATGAAGCATTTTAAGAGTTTGTGGATTGAAGTCTCCTAGAATGGTGGAGATAGACTTCAAGGTCCTAGGGCTGCCCTGTTCGTGGAGTGGTTAGCATGTTTTGCAGGTACACGGTATGATGATGATGGATTAAACTGGAGCTATGTTCAGCCTTACCTGTGTTCACACTTTTCCCATTGTCATGCCTGGATCTAAGTACACATTGGATTGACTTTACCCACCTCCGATGAGTAGGCAGAAGGCTTCTGGGTCTTCTGCTGTTCTAGGATTAATATTGGTCATGAAGACCATGATAGGTTGGCAGACTGTGACACAAATCACAATCATGGGACACCTTTGTAGTTTTTAGCATTTATTAGTTGAAAAGGAATGAAATGATAGGTAATTGAATAAGAGAAATAAGCAACTATTGGAATCATAGTAATCATCCCGAGAAATGGGAACTTCTGTGAGTTTTTTACAGGGGGCGACTGACCATTCTACCATGAAACTTGTATTCCGAATTAGACCAGACTGAAATCTCAGACTTTACAAATTGCCATATTTAGGTATATGACATCATAATGGACCAAGCGCCTCTGTTTTGATTGTGTGGTGGGTTCTTATCTTAGCCTTATCACATTTCTTTATGTTTGATACTTAGAAGTTTTGAGATTAAAAATCACAGTGGGAGAGAAGTTCATAGTAAAGGAGAGCCAGTTGTCCTCTGTCCTTGTGCCCTGGAGAAAATATGAGACCTAAATCTCGAGAATTGGAGAATTCTATGCCAATGTGAAATTGTTTTTGCTATCCCCAGGCCTGAGGTCTCTCTCCTTTCATAAAATTTTTTTATTTAAAAAAAATTTATTTATTTAAATTAGTTTCAAGTATACAGTACTCCCACGCCTGCAGAATATCTAAATCACACACCCCTGCTCCCTGAGAGCCACTTTTTGTATCTTTCCTGCTTACTTGCTCCCCTTCTTTCTCTATCTCTCCAGTCCATTGGTCCTTCCACTCTCTCTCTCCCCATCAATCCCTCTTGTGTTCACATTCTCTTGGTCCAACTTAGACATCATTGTCCATCATGACCACTCCTTTGTTGCAAATACCTTCACATTTCTTTCTCTTTCTGTCTCACCAATCTGACAACACTCCACCTCTGAATAAACCCAACCATTAACCTTCTCCAGCCCACTCCTGAATGGCTTGGCATTGTTGGAGAATATCTCACAACTTGGCAGTTGGCTACACTGTTTCCACAATAACTAAATGTAACTGGTTTCTCCCCACTGCATGGCAAACCTAATACTGCTTTTTCTAGTAAGCTTTATCCTACCTTTTTCAATGACTTTCACACCTTTTCTATTCTCATTAAAACTTCTCACTCTCCTTCAGTCCCAGAAGATGACCTTGCCTCATATTTAAAAGGGAAACTCTCAGATGGAAACTCTCTGATGCTCCTTTTACATGATCTATAGTAGAGCCTACATCTACACTTTCTTTTCACAATTTGTGATGGAGGACAAACTCCTCTTATCCAGAGTCACTTGCTCCAAATGTGGTTTGAAATCTATTCCCTCTAGCTTTTTCCAACTATCTGGATCTATCTGATCAGTGTTAAAATATCCCACAGGGAACAACCACAGTGACAGCGACAACAAAGATGATGATGGCAAGCAACACCAATAACTACCAACTTTCTTTGACCTTAGTCACTCTTCCATTACTATACTTTCACAGCCACAGGCCTTGTCTGCTCATACTCTGTGTATTTGTTTAACTCTGTCTTTTCAACCCTCTTCAGCCTGGCTTCTGTCTTTACAATGCCATTATATCAGGGCTTCCTAAGTTTATTTGCATGCATTAAATCCAAGGGACTAAGTTTACTTTTCATTTTACTTTATTCGCAGCACCATGCAACATTCCTTTATTGAAATGCTTTCTTCTCTTGACCTCCCTGACACCAAGCACTCTTGGTTTCCTAGTATCCCATGCTTCTCCTTCCCAGGTCTCCTTGGCCAAACTTGATATGCTGAGCCCTCTTCTTCCTCTACACTTTCCATGTAGAGGGCAATCTTAGCCACTCCTGTGATTTAATTACTGTTTGTATACTCCTGTGACTTCCCAATTTATAGCTTCAACTCTGACTTCTCTTTTGAGCTCTAGGCATTTATAGGTGACTGCATTCTAGACACATCCACTTTGGTGGTTGCAGACATTTTAAACTTGAATCATCTAAAATTAAATTCTTTATCTTTTTCCACTACTCCTTGCTCTTACTCTGCTTTTCTTCTGGTATACTACATTTAGTGGCCAGTACCACTATCTATTCCCATTTTGTATGCCCAGGCCATAGCTAATTGAATTGTAAGTTTATCAATTCTACTTTATAAAAATATATCAAATCCATATCTACAACCTAGCTTAAGTGATATCATCTCTTGTTAGAGTTACTGCAGTAGCTTCTTAATAGTATCTGCACATCTACTTTTATATTTCTGATTCATTCAGGACATTATGGTTAGAATGATTTTTTAAAAGCAAAGATTTGATCAAGACATTGTTTCTCATTGCATTTGGGATAAACTATAAAGTAAATAAAACAGCAAGCAAGACTGCCCGGTTTGGTTCCTTCCAGCTTTTGCTAGTCCTCCCTTTGCTTGGCTGATATTTCAGCCATCAAGACCTTGTTCTAGCTCTTAGAATGTCTTGAGCTCTCTCCTGCCTCATTCACTTTCCACATCCTGTTCCTTCTGCCTGGAACTCTCTTTCCTGTACTCTTTACCTGAAGAATTCCTACACATACCTCAGGTCTCAGAAATCAGGTCCCTAAGGTTTAAATACTCTCTTGTAGCATTTTGTAGTTTTCCACCATCACATTTATTGCAGTTTTTTTCTTTTTTATCTTTACTTATGTGATTATTATCTGGCTCCCTACTAGACTGTCAGCTCTAAAAAGGCCAAGTCTATTTTGTCTTCCCACTCTGTATCATAGCACCTGGCACACGATATGGGCCCAATAATGTATGCTGAATCAATAAATGATTCATTAAAAACCCTGGACCAACTGGAGGTGATTATGTCAGAATGTGTTCATTTGTTCCTCCCTCTCTCCCTCCCTCCCTTTCTTTCTTCATTCCTTCAACAAACACTTAGTATTTTTAAATCAAAAGGAAGAATTGCTCTCTTCAACTTTCCCCCAACTCTTTTACATCTTAATATTCCTTAATAAGTTTCACCTAGCTCCTCAGGGACCCAGTCCCTGTCAGTGGCCACGTTTGTTATATCTGCCCGGCTCACTGAATATATCAAGTTCTGGGAAAACATTTTCTTCTCTCTCTGTATTGCACTGTTATGTTCCTGAATGCCCTGACTGTTCTTAATTCTGTCACAAATAATATGAATTCATCTGCCAAAAGTGAAGTTAGGTGTGTTCAGGGGGTCACTTGTATCATCTGTGTGTTTTCTTAAGCAAACATTTATTGGACAACAACTATATTCTAGGCTTTCATAGACTTTTTTTCATTTAGTTCTCACAACCTTTTACAGTGGGTTTTACTATTTCTACTTTATGGGTAAGAAAATTCCCACTCTGTATCAGGGAATTTGAGGTTCAGGGAATTAAACTGCTGCAAATCAGAGAGATGAAAACGCTTTCTTTTTGTTCTGATGTGATGCTTGCATTTTTCAAAATCATGAATTCATGTTTAAAAATGACCACAGCCAAATGTTGAATTATGTCTGGTATTTCTTTCAGAGGACTTAAATACACATTTTTATGGATCCTATTTTATAAGAGTAAGATGCTAGTGACCCAAAGATCCTGCAAATGGTCCAGAATTTAGCTGAGCCCTGCACTTGAGCTTTGGGGGGATGTGGGGTTGGGGGGAATGCACTTGATTCACTCTGAACCAAGTCAGGCAGAAATATGGTACCGCCCTTTTAGACAGACATCTGTTCAAATATAAATTTCCTGTTTATTGAGGCTTCTGTTCTATTGAAGTAAAGGTCTCGATACGGCTGAACAAGTCAATCATTATAAACCTTGTTAGTGTGACAGCCCCTTGTGTATTGTTTAACTGGAAATGAAACACAAATACACCAAACCCCTGCAGTATTTGCTTCACGGTGCATAAATCTACCGTGCATCATGTCACTTGAAATTTGATGGCAATTTACCAAATGGCAGAAAGACTTCATCCTCGGAGGGCTATGCAAATGAGTCCAGGCTCTGAACAATAAGGTGAAAGGACACAGCCTGTCCTTTGCTCCCTTCCCCCATATCCTTCCCAGAAAGCGTTCCCTGGGGTAATTTCTTAGTGGCAACTGGTGAATTATCAAATACAAATGACCAGTGTTCATTCAGTTCCACATGCAGATCTGGCTTCGGATGTTCTAAATAGGGTTGAAACATTCTTCCTGCTTTCCACAAGCCAAGCTGTATTATTGCTTGCAGCAAAACCGTCTCAGACTCTTATTAAGCCATCTTAATTGCTTTCCTCAGCTTTCTTTCTCTTTTATTCAAACCTCAGAGGTGAGGGATCATCTGCTCTTAGGCTAAGATAAAGATACTCATCTCACTCCCCACCTCACTTGCCCCCCTCCGCTAATTTATCATGTATCCATGCCATAGAAAAGCCTGCAATTTGGAAAGGTCTAAACGAGTCTGCTAGTTTGCAGCTGGTAATAGTTCTGGACTGAGGTTAAATTATTTTACCACCAGGCATATTTTCTCTCTTTGGGTTTTAAGTGGATAGGACATTTCTCTATCAAGCTCTACTGGGAAGATTTATCCATCTATTGTTAGAATGGAAACCTGAAGTCTCAAGGTACCATCCATTACAGCTGCTAGACTTGAGCCGATTAAATAATTCAAAACAAGCAGCTGGTTGTCAGAATCAGCCTTCTGGGTCATGGCCAAACCTTGTCAGGGCTGCCCCTGAAGGCAGGGCCCAGGTGTAGGGAGGCTGGGACAAGCCAGTGCGAGTCCATTAGCAGTTCATGGGAGGAGCAAGCTGGCTAATGTCTGGAAAGGCTGGGTCCTATAAGAGCATGTAAATGGGCATGCCAAGCTGAGCAAGCAAAGCAGGGGAAGGCTGGAGCATGAAGCAAGGATTAGGAACGGTGGCCAGATAATGGAGGGTCTACTCACCGTAAAGCCATTGTCTAACTCATCAGTTCTTTCGTGAGCATCTAAGAGGAGCTGTAAGCCTCTTGATGGGCTGAACATGTGTGACAATCTCTCCTATGTTCAATGGCTTTCTTAGAAACACTTAATGTACTTTTTTTCCCTTGTCAAATATAACATGTCCTTTATTAATAAATACAGTAGCCTCCTCTTATTTGTGATTTCGCTTTCTGTGGTTTCACTTACGCATGGTCAGCCACGGCACAAAAATATTAAATGGAAAATTCCAGAAATAAACAATTTATAAGTTTTAAATAGCTTGCTGTTCTGAGAAGCATGATGAAATCTTGTGCCATCCCGCCCAGGATATGAATCACCCCTTTGTCCAGCATCTCCATACTGTATATGCTCCCTGTTCATTACTCACTTAATAGTCACCAACTAGGTTATCATATTATCATGGTATCACAGTGCTTGTGTTCAGCTAACCCCTATTTTATTTAATAATGGCCCCAAGATGCAAGAGCAGTGATGCTGGCAATTCAGATAGGCCAAAGAGAAGCTGTAAGTGCTTCCTTTAAGTGAAAAGGTACGTATGTATAAGAAAACACTATATATATATATAGGGTTTGGTACTATGCACGATTTCAGGCATTCACCAGGAGTCTTGAAATGTATCTCCTCTGGATAAGGATGAGGCACAGTAGTCCTTCCTTTCCACCTTGAGGAAAAGAAGAATTTATTGAATTTTATAACATAATTTATTCCTTTTCTCTGAGAAGATATCAGTGTAACTTTTGATGGGATGAAACATGGAAAACCATATTCCATATAATGAATTGGTTATATTTTAAAATACATGTTTGTGATAAGCTCTTGAAATATCTAAGCAATGTATGAAAACATTATTGATTCATTTTAGGTTAGATGTACCTTATGAGTTAAAAGCAGCAGGCTCTATTTCTTGTTGATGAAAGGGGAAAATAGTCTCCCTTTGTAAGGCTAAAGATTTCATCCTGGAGAACATTTTGTTCCTTAGGAAAGCTGTTGATTTCTCAGAAGGAGCAGTTTATTTTCTCATCTCGGGATGAGGAAATTGTTTGAAAAATATTTTATATGATTCAACACTAGGTAAATCTATATGAATTCCAAAGCTGTAGCATTTTATAGGAAAAATACATGCTATGTACACTTATATAATGCCAAGATATTCCATAGACTTAATAATATTTCATTGCTTCTATAGCCAGAGAATGTGTTGTTTCAAGTATAGGCTGGTTTTTATTAAATAGAGTGAAGAGCAAAACTTTCAGCTTTCTGTTTTGGGATGAATCAAGATACCCGAATCACAGCAATCATTAGGTTACAAGTCTTGCCTCTGTTACTCCATTAATTCTTCCTGAGCAGCAACCTGTAATTCTCAACTATGTAATTTCTGGTATTTTTCTCATAGATGGTCTAGGACACTGGTGTGGGAACTCAGGCAGCCATCATTGTGCTACAAACAGTTGCAGGATACAAAAGAAAAATAAGATATGGTTTCTGCCTTGAAGAATATTCACTTTTAGCTGGGAAGGCAGAATACATGCTTGTGAAGACCAATTAAAGACAAATTTACAAAGACAATGTGTTCATTAACATCTATACATTAGCATATAACAATTACAGCTCCTATTTTCTGTACCAGAGACTTTACATAACATTCTATGGGACATATAACTACCTCTGCTTTACAGTTGAAGCTGAGATTCAGAGAGGTTGTATGAGCAACCCAGGGTTACTCAGTTAATAAATAATGAACTCAAGACTGGAATCTAGCTGCATCTGACACCCATGCCTGATCACTTGCCTACTGCTGTATCTCCATAGGCAGCAGCAGTGAGTCTCCTTCACTACCTTACCTTAGCACCTCACACAATGTTTGACACATAGTAAGTACTCAAGGATGATTTACAGGTTGACTGACCACTGCTAAATTACACAAAAGACTAATCCTGTTTTAAAGCTGTAAACTTGTCATTGAAATAAATTTGTTTTCTCTGAAGTAGACTCTATGTGGTTGGATAAAAGCATTTTTTTTTTTTTCCTCCATAAGGCATATATGGTTTTGCTTTCTCTGTTGAGCTTTTTTATCTGCCTCTGCTTTTTACAAACCATGAGGATGACTTTAGGCTTAGGGAGGGCAGTACCTGTGTGGTACTAGCTGAAGTACTTCCTAGTTTTGTAGTCCCCCTATGCTTGGCTCTGCAGCCGGGTGCCTGGCTATAGCTGGGGTAGGGGTGCTACTCTCTGGACAGCTGACCTCAGAGGCTTCCGCATGGAAGAAGAGAGCGGAAGAGCCCTTTTCTCTGAGAGTTTGTTCTGCTTGTGGCTTCCTAAGTGCAGGCTGGGAAATGCGACTTATTATCCCTCATTAGAAGATCACTCTAATTTACAGACCTTAGAATGAAGTTATGTGCATGATGCACTTTTGAACTCATTACTGAGTATATTAAATCATATTGAAATGCTGTTCCTGCAGCAGGTGTACTGGTGACTGGGAGCTCAGACAGGGCCTTGGGTATAAAATGTCAGGCTGGCAACATTATTCGCTCTTCTTCTGTTGTCGTATTCCTTCCAGTTTGGAACATCTGTTCATATTTGTTTATTGAGCCCTTGGGGCCCACTTATTCAAAACCATGCTTAACTTTATGAAAGTGCCATTTTAAGGACTTTTTTTTTTTAAAGCCACTCTGCTAAAAATGAATGATATATAATAAAAAAGAGCAGTTTAAGGGGTGGGAAGGATCATGACATTTCAGCCCCTTTCATTTGCTGCAGGTGATTAAAAGACATGGACCGCTCTTAAAGAGGGAAAATGGTCTTGGGCACTCATGAGAGTGGGTGTTCTCTGGTGACTGGACTTTCAACGTGGGTTTTAAGCTTAGCCCCTGGTAACAAGCAGTCAGGAGTAGGAATGACAGGGATAGCAAGGTGGAAAGTGCTGCTGCCGCTGCTGGTGGCTGGCAGGATGTATTAGTCTGCTGGTGCTACCATCACAAAGTACTGCTGACTGGCTGAAACAGAAATTGATTGTCTCCCAGTTCTGAGATCAAAGTATAATCAGGGTTGGTTCCCTCTGAGGACTGTGGCAGAGAAATCTGTTCATGCCTCTTTCCTAGCTTCTGGTAGTTTGCCAGCAATTTTCGGCGTTTGTTGACTTCTGTCGTATCACCCTAATCATTGCCTTCATGTCCACATGGCACTCTCCCTGTGTGTGTCTCTGTGTGTGTGTGTCCAAATTCTCCATTTTTATAAGAATACCAGTCATATTGGAATAGGGGCCCACCCTCATGACTTCATTTTAACTTAATTACTTCTATAAAGACCAGTTATTTTCACCCTACTTTTACTCCTATGCTGGTGTGACTTGAGAAGTATAGGTTATAGATAAATAAGGCATGGTCTCTTCCTTAGACAAGCAAATAGAACAGAGTGGGAGGCAAAGAGCAATACATAATTTTAATAGTCACCCCAAATTGGCTCGGCTAATTAATTCAGACTTTGTTCTTACTCTTTATTTCAGATATTGATCATCTGCTGGCTTCTCTCATTTCCGTCCTGTTGATTTTTTAAACCTAATTCTACCTTTCTGTCAAGTTCCAAGAGAGTGAAGTCTCATTTACATACTTTCTCTGAACCCAGCCTCCTGGGTGACCCTGTTCTCCTGCCTAACCCGGAGTATTGAAATACTTTACATATATCACAGTATGCTGATGTTCTTCAGTCTTTTTTATTTGGGAGAGGAAAGGTTTAGGAACTCTAAGGATGGAGGAGAGTTTGAGTAGAATTTTGAAGGGAATGTTGGGGTTTTTCATGTGGACACGGAATAAGAAGGCAGAAAGACACAGAAGCTTGAAATAGTTTCACATGTTTTAAAGAGACTGCAAGTAGTTTGGTATAAGCATGAGGTTCTCATGGGCAAGTAATGATATGAGAGTTGAAAAATTAAGCATGGGCCAAATTATGAAAGGTTAAGCATATTGCATTTTACTCTGAAGGCAAGCAGAGTACATGGAAAAATATTTTTATCAGTTTTATTGGATATAATTTCTGTACATCTTTGTATAAGTTTAAGATGTACAGTTTGATGGTCCGATAGACATATCACATGAAATGATTACCACAAGTTTCCACTAACATCCATTTTTCCTTATAGACACAGTAAAAAGAAAAGAAAAAAAAATTAAGAAAAATGTTCTTTTTGTAATGAAGACTCAGGATTTAGTCTCTTAACAACTTCCTTATATATTATGCAGCCCTGTTAGCTATAGTCATCATGTTGTACATTACTTCTCTAGTACTTATTTAGTATTTTATAACTGGAAGTTTGTAACTTTTGGCCACCTTCCTCCAACTCCCGATTCCCTCATACTCCACCTCTGTTAACCACAACTCTGATTTATCTATGACTTTTTCGTTTGTTTGTTTTTTAAATTCCACACATAAAAGAGATTATACAGTATTTGTTTTTTTCTGACTTATTTTACTTAGCATAATGCCTTCAAGTTCTATCCATGTTATTGCAAATGCTAAGATTTACTATTTTTTTTCATGGCTAAATAATATTCTGTTATATATCTGTACCACAACTTCTCTACTTATTCATCTGTCAATGGACTCTTAGGTTTTTTACATGTCTTCACTATTGTGAATAATGTTGCTATAAACATGGGGGTGCAGATATCTTTTCGAGATAGTGTTTTCATTTCCTTTGGATATATACCTAAGAGTGGAATTTCTAGATCTATTTTTAATTATTTGAAGAATCTCCAATACAGGGGCTGTACCAATTTACAATCCCACAAACAGTGCACAAGGGTTCACAAGGGTTTTCTCCACGTCCATGCCAGCATTTGTTATTTCTTGTCCTTTTTTTGATGGCCATTCTAACGGGTGTGAGGTATATCTCATCATGGTTATTATTTGCATTTCCCTAATGACTGGTGATATTAAGCATCTTTTCAAGTACCTTTTGTATATTTGTGTATCTTTTTTGGAGAAATGTCTATTCAGCTTCTTTGCCTATTTTATTATTATTATTATTATTATTATTATTTGCTATTGGGTTGTATGAGTTTTTATATATTTTGGATATTAACCCCTTATCAGATACATGGTTTGCAAATATTTTTTTCCCATTCCACAGGTTGTCTTTTCAGTTTGCTGATGGTTTCTCTTGCTGTAAAGAAGCTTTTTAGTTTGATGTAGTCTCACTTTTTTATTTTTTGATTTTGTTGCCTGTGCTTTAGAAGGCGTATACAAAAGGTCATCCTGCCAATGGTTTTAGAGGTTATTACACATTAGCTTCTCTGTATTTATAAATCTATTATTTTATAAATTGGTCTAAAACTTTTCTGATATTTCTTAGATCCATTTTCTTCTCATTCTTGGTAAATTGGGGCAATGGTCTCCTTTTATAGTTATTGCTCAAAAAATATCTTCAATTGTTCAAAGATAAAATCTGGGTGTTTTTTCACCCTTTTTGAGTGGAATTTGTTTGGTCCTCAAGTCTTGAATTTATTTAAAGTATTAAATTAACTAGACTTATTGTGATGCTAGTTTCATAATATATATAAATATCAAATCATTATGTTCTATACCTGAAATTAATATATGTCAATTATATCTCAAAAATTATTTTAAAAAAGGACAACAGAAAGAGCATGGGATATTTGTAGCACACATCAACAAAAGACATATCTAGAATCTATACATAATAACTGAAAAGAAAAAAAACTGAATAGAAAAATGAACAAAATACTTGAGTTGGCATTTTAGAAAAGAGAATAACCAAATGGTCTATAAATGTAAAAGCATTTATTACCCATTAGGGAAATTTATTAGAAAGACAATGAAGTACCATTACGCACCTAATTATGTAGATAAAAAATTTACATCTGATAATCCTAAGTATTGTCAAAGATGAGGAAAAATGGGAACTCACATATATTGCTAATAGGAGTTGTGAAGCTTGGCAATGCCTAATTTTTAAAAAATTAAATTTATTGGGGTGAAATTGCTTATAAAATTATATGTTTTAAATATACAGTTCTATAACACATCACCTGTATATTGCATTGGGTGTTCACCACCCAAAGTCAGATCTCTGTCACCACGTATTTCACACCATTTACCCTTGTCCATCTTCCCTCTCCCTACTTTCTTATTGATAATAGCCATTCTACTAGGTGTGAAGTGGTATCTCATTGTGGTTTGGATTTAAATTTCCCTAATAGCTAGTGAAGTAGAACATATTTTCATAGGTCTGTTGGCCATTTGTATGTCTTCTTGGGAGAATGTTCTGTTGAGATCTTCTGCCCATTTTTAAATTGGAATTTTTTGTTGTTGAGTTGTATGAGTTCTTTGTATATTTTGGATATTAGCTTCTTCTTGGAGGCATTGTTTGCAAATATCTTCTCCCATTCAGTTGGTTGCCTCTTTGTCTTGTTGATGGGTTTTCTTTCTTACTTTTTTTTTTTTTGCTGTGCAGAAACTTTAGTTTGATATAGTCTCATTCATTTATTTTTTGCTTTTACTTCCTTTGCTGTTGAGGTCAAATTCATAAAACTCTCTCTAAAACCAATATTCATGAGTTTAGTACCTATGTTTTCTTTTATGCAATGTATTAAATATATATATGTATGTATGTATATGCAAGTAATTTTTGACAGAGGAGCCGAAAATATACAATGGAGAAAAAAAAACTCTTCAATAAATGGTGTTGGGAAAATTAGAAAGCCACATGCAAAAGAATGAAACTAGACTGCTATCTGTCACCATATACCAAAATTAACTCAAAATGGATCAAAGACCTAAAAATAATACTCAAGGCAACGCCTAATTTTTAAAAAAGTGATCTGATCCTGTGTTACTTTCTTATTTTCTTCGGGATGCTTGATCACCTTCCTTCCAGTTCTTTTATTCCTTCCTTCCCTTCTTCTTTCCTCCCTCCCTCTCTTGGCCCCAACCTTCATAGTATTATATGCAATTGTTCTTATATTACCTATTACATTTCACCATTGCTTTCTAATGTATGGACTATTTTCACCTTGTTCCTGCCTCGGGAAGAACATTCTTTAGCCCCAGTCCCCAGTGCACTCTCTATGACTATGCCTTATTTTTCCTGATTGCTGTAATTTTTGTTGCACTGGAGGGAAGATTAAAAGGTTAAAATGGACAGATTTGCTAATTGGGGGATGGTGACGTTTGAGTCAAAAGAATTCCTGACTCTGCTAGGTAAAATTTCTTGTTTGCATATAGACTGGCTGAAAAGTTTTTCCTGGGTTTATATTTCAAATCATTATTGTCTATTTTTATTTATATAATTTTAAATAATAAATACAATCATATCTTAAAGTTTTGTATAAGGGAAACCTCTGTTCATACTAAGTTAAAGAAATGACACTGTCATGCTTATTTTTTATTTCAAAGCACTTAACTTTTCCCCTTAATATGATTACTTTACATATTTAGGATATACTTACCTCTAGGTTGGGATGGGTAGGGAATAAGGAAGTACAAGGAACTTTCCAACTATATTGGTAATGTTCTGTTTCTTAAGAAAGGTGGCACCCCAATGTTTATTGTGCAAGCCTTTATACATTTTTTTGTGTAATTAATATTGCATAATTAAAAATGGTTATACCTATTAAAAGAAAAACACTAAAATTAAAAAGAATGAATTGTTTGACCAATCTTAATTATTATGTTAAAAAAATAAAGTTTTAATTGGCTAAACCTGACGGAGTCCTGCATTCTTTTATTTACTTATTCATCCAACAAACATTCACTGAGCAGCACTTACTGTGCTCTGTGATAGAGCTATAAAGTCAAATAATTTGGCTTCAGATCCCACCAAATCTTCTAGTACAGTGGAATAACCAAATTTGTAAACAAGTAATTATGTTTCTATGTCCAGGGATACACTAAAGATATAAAAATGTGCTATGATAGCTGAAGGTGTGTGTGTCTATGTGCACTTATGGATAAGTATGTCAAGGCAGTCATGGATGGCATCACAAAAAAGAGATTCCAAGCCTCTCTTTTTCTTAATTATATTGAAAGTACGATCCCTGTGAGCCTCATTTTCTGCATTGGAAGCTTATGAGAGTTATTTATCCCTCGGTAGTTGGATAAATATTTTGCATAAGCTCCCAATGCAGAGAATGAGAGGGTGGCACAGGTGGCTGGTCTTGTTTTTACGCACCTGTCTGTATGCTTTTTTTTTTTTGATGCATCCTTTGTTAATTTATCTCCAGTCCAGAATCAATAGATGTTTTACTTTAAGGAAGAGAGCTTTATTCAAGTCACATAGGAAGACTACGAAGAGGTAGTAATTGCTATTCTGGGTTATGTGAAAAGGAAATATGAGCCTAAGTGATTAATTCACGCCTGGCCCCGTTTTTACTTTTTTCATTAGTTTAGAAATGCAGGGAAGTGGTAGAGAGTGAAGGGAAGGGGAAATCAGTTTAGGGATTAAGTTAGACATATCATGCAATTTGGACATAACTCTGGAACATCGTCTGGAGCATTTTCACTGGAAGAGGTAATACTTGGGATGTTTATAAATTGAATTTGATGCTGATAAAAGAATCGATTTAAAATCCTAGTGTTATGTTCATTCCCTAGAGGCAGAGCTAACCAAAGGGCAGAAGTGAGGGGGTACGTTAAATAGGATGAGTACCCTGGGCCCGAGATACCAAGGACTGAAAGAATGCTCTACATATCTTTGTAGTTGGGGATTGCATTATAAAATTTACTTTCGGAGGAGGGGATGAGCTGATCAGGAAATATTCACTCCTACTCCCCCAACATTATCATGTATTTTCTCTAGTTTTTATTAGACTGGTGCGCTTGTCTACCTACCTACTACTAGAAACATTTCTCATGCTCTTTCTAGCAGTCTCTAGATTAGAGAATGTTTTGAGACTTCATTAACTGTTTAAGACTGAAATACATGAGATGCTTGACTAGTATAGTTATGGAAAAGTAAAGCTGATAGTAATTCAAAACCTTTCCACTGCATAATACTAGGGCCAGTATCTTATTCCTGGAGAATATCCCAGTCTTAACTTGTACTTTTCTTGACTTACTAATAATTTTTCCAGAAAGAAATAATAAGACTATCAACTTGAATTGACATCTTGTAACTGTTATGGAAATAACAAGTGATCTTAACAATTTAATTTGATAAGCAGATACCTTTTCTCATCTATAATTGATGAAATTTGGGCAGCAGTCCAAAATTATACCTTCACAGTCAAAGTACAATAAAGTTAAGAGGAACAAATTCAGGTATTTGAGTAACAGCAATAATAAGAAAACTATTTCATTATTTTCCCTGATTTTTTCATTCATTCATTCATTCACCCACTAAATAAATATTTTATTGGATACCTATTATGTGCTAAGCACTGAGTGAAGTGTCAGGGGTAAAATGATGAACAAATAGAAGTCTTAGCCCTATAAAATTTATCTGATAGGAAAGGCAGGTATTGAATAAATAATCATCTACATTTATCATTACAAGCTATACTAAGTGCTATAATAAAAGTATATGAGGTACTGGAGAACTTGGAATAGACAGACTTGGTTTAGCCTGTGAATCAAAGAAAGGTTCCTTGAGAAAGTGATTATTTTTCATTTTTATTTTAAACATTTACTTATACCAGTTTGCAATTTTGTGACTTTCACATGTAAGGCGGTCTTTTGTTTTTGTAGCTTTTACCCCCCTAAATATTAGAGCTAATTTTTGAGCAAGAGATGCTCCTTTTTGTAAAGAATTTAACTGGCTAATTACAGAAAAGAAGTAGGAAAGATTTGGAAGAATTTACAGGTTAAAAGTTTAGTAACCGATAGAAATTATGAAAACTAATAGAACTATAGTAAGTTTTTATATCTCATAGACCAGGTAGTTACAACAGAAATATATCCCAAGCTGTTTTGTTTGTAAAATATCTGGTTTTCATATAGCTAGTTTTTTATTTTTAGAATTTCTTTAATATCAAAATGTCACTTCAGTTCTCATCTGGAGTAATTTGGCATGTAGATAACCTGTATTATTTCTTGAAAATATAGTAATTTTCGAATTCTGTATTTGTTTTTAAGTCACGTAAGCAATGAAGTAGTTGAGAAAGTGGTTTTTGAGTTGAGATCTGAAGGGAAACTAGGAGTTAAGTAGGCAAAGAAAATGGACTGTGTCTTAGTTAACTTGGGCTGCTACAACAAATACCATGGATTAGATAGCTTAAACGACAAGTTATTTCTCATGTTCTAGAGGCTGGGAAGTCCAAGATCAAGATGTTGGCAGATTTGGGTTTGGTGAAGGCCTGCTTTCCAGGTTGGCAGATGTCTGTCTTCTTTTTGTATCCTCACATTATAGAGAGTAGAGAAAGAGAGAGAGAGAGAGAGAGAGAGAGAGAGAGAGAGAGAGAGAGAGAGAGAGAGAGCAAGCTTTCATATCTCTTCTTATAAGTCCACTAATCCCATTCATGAGGGTTCCACCACCTAAAACTATTACATTTGAGGATAAAATTTTAATATAAGACTTTTTTGGGAGGAGGGGAAGGAGACGTACAAATAATCAGTCTATAACAGAGTTCTCCAGTTCTGGAACAATATGTGCAAAGGTCTTGAGGTGGGAAGAAGCATGTGCAATTAAGGAACTTAAAGAAGCCAAGTGTCTGGAGCTCCAAGACAAGAATAGAGGGCTACACTGTGAAGCTGGTGAAAGAGGCAGGGACCACATCATTCAGGGTCTTATAGTAAGAATTAAGGATTTTATAATTATTTTAAGGGAATAGGAAAATTATTTGAGGATTTTAAGCAGGAGAATGGCATGATCGTATTTGCATTTTGAAACATCAATATTATAGAGTGGAGAATGGATGTGGGGAAAAAGAAAATGTTGAAGGGCCCATGAGGAGGATATTCCTTGGAGCAGGAGAAATTTCATCATAATTTGGATTAGGTGGTGGAAATGGAGATGGAGACCATTGGATGGTTTGAGTTATTTAGTGATAAGTTGGTAGGACTTGATGATAGATTGGAAATAGGAGATGAAAGAGGCAGAGGTGTCAAGCCTTACTCCAGTTATCTGGTTTGTTGTACTTGGCAATAGTGCTTATCACTGTGATAAAGATCATTGGAAGAGGGTAAGATTTGGGACAACAGTCATGAAGCTCAAAAGAAAAGAATGGCTAGGGATGTAAATTTGGAAGTTTTTTACATACAGATTGTTTTTAAAGCCATATTTTGGGTGAAATATGGGTTGAGGTTAAGGAACTAACTAATGCAATTTAGCTCAATATGATTACATGGAGGTTCATAAAATTTTTAGCATTGGATGAAAACTTGGAAGTTACCTTTAAAATTTGTTTTTACACTATTAAAACAATTTTTATTATTTTCACTATCAAGTAACGCGTGCTTATTATAAAATATTTTTGAAAAAGCTAGCTAGCTCTCCTTCTCCTTTCCCCATTTTTGTAAACAGATGATGAAGAGGCCACGTTAGGAGATGAAAGTGATTCATCTTCAGCAGCAGATCTGGGTGTAGAACCCTAAACTCTTCAGATATGGTTACTTTATATTATGGTCATAAATTATTTTTAACCTAGTAATTCTTTGATATGGAAGGATAAGATCTTGTGAAACAGAGAAGGCATCTATTACTATTATTTTGATTAGGAACAGGACCATTTCTTAAAAAAGGGTCTTCAACACCAGGACATTTGTAGGTCCTGGGTGACATAAGTAATATACCACACAGAGACATCCTTTTATCTTCTCTTCTTTTCGCCCCTAAGGTTACTTGGTTACCTGATTTCCCAGATGCCATTTTAGTATGGGGAAGGCCAGGTTATATTAGAACCTTCTGTTATTTTGTACAAATTTGTAGTTTCAGATCTAGTTGAATTATTGTTTTTCCACCTGAAATTAATCAACAAATAAGTTCATGTAATTATGGAATTGGAAAAGACAGCAGTATTTTTATCTCAGTGCCATGTTGGGGAAACAGGAGGAGCAAGGTTAAAGACAAGAATTCTCTTGTCCATCCCTAGAAATTAAAGTGTTGGATGCTCTCATGTGAGCTTCTGACCAACATAGGTAATAGGAGAGTTCCTGGTAGGAAAAAAAATGAATTGAGGAGGTGGAAGAGAGTTTTGTGCCCTCTATTTTCCTAGGACAGCCAGGATGAGAGATCTTAAAGTAAGTAACTTTAAGAAATCTCAAACCATGATCTTGCCCCAAGTATTGCTGCTGAAACCACAGAATAACCTTGTAATGGAAAGGGCTAGCTCAGTGGAAATGTAATTAATCTTTTTGGCAGTTATTTACTTTCAAAACAAGAATGAATCAGGGATTTTATCTGAGGTTGGTAGTGAGTCATCTTTGAAGAAAAAGTCTAATCAAACTCTGGACATCTGGGGCCAGGTTGGAAGACAGGATTCTGACCCCTTACAGTAAGTAGTGTCTTATAAATAATTTTTTGCTTGTCTTTTAGTAGATAATGATGCAGGCAAGTTGGATAGTGAATGTACTGGTGTTTATTAAGTATCATTCAAAGGAGAGAACTTACCTGGAAGACATCAGTATTTTTAGTGACTGTATTTTGGTGTATACTATAGGTTGAGTTTGTTTTGGGAAGCAGACTCAGAAGAAGATGAATAGCCAAGGGCTTATTAAGAATTGCAGAAGGAAAAGAAACAGGATTGGGTAGAAGGAGAGGTTGAGCTGTGATGCAGACTCAGCAGAGGCCTCAGTCAACTCTGGGGACATCTGAACTTTGGATGTCCCTTCAGAGTTGTCCTGACCTGGGCCAGGAAGAGGCCATTATATTCCCATGTCAATCAGTCATTAGATTCTGGCTGTCCTAAGGAGGTGTAATCTTGGATGAGGCAATTCAACATGGTAGTCCGATAGCTGAGAGCTTCTGTTTTCAGCACTCCCAGAAGCTGGGGAGTAAGTCCTTCATTAATGATGAGGTAGCATATCCCAGCAGTCACCACAGTTCACCCCTTGGGACATTTTGATTCTCTTCTTTGTATAAGTTCTGGAAGTAATTACTCTAGGATTCCACTGGGTCTTTCTTTCTTCAATGCAAAATTAGAAGAGAAAAGTAGTTTGACAATTGTAGCCCTTGCATTTGCAGTTGGTCTTGGGGCCGCATGAATACTTATAGTCATCTCTCTAACTTTTCATTCTAGATTCCCATCACCCTTCATTAACACCTCTGCTGGTCTTAGTGGCTAACTTGTTGGTGCGACTCAGACCCTCGTTCTGGAGGAGTTGAAGCCCTTGGTGTGAGGAGCCTACAGTGCCCAGGTGGAAACTTCAGCTTGTGGCTCAGTGAGACTCTTGCTGTGTCCCCTGGAGTAAGCATTTCCTCTTTGGACATTGAGACCCGTAATACCACAGAGCCCCACATTGCAAGGCCAGGAAGCACAGATTTCTCAAATGAGACTCTGGGAATAATGGTAAATGGGGCCATTTCTGCTTCTACTCCTTGGTTCTCAGACCCGTATGTTTTACTTGTTAGAGACCTAGTACTCATGTAAATGCCATTGATTTAAAATGTATACTGCATCTGGAAGATGGTCTCTTAACTTTACAAAGTAGTATTTTTGAGGTGGCACTTCAGCTGTGCTTTCAACAGGCTGTTCCATCATTCTACCAGTTTTCAGCTTCTAGGTGTTACAGTACATTATATGGTCATTGTCCTCTCCTATAGCTTCTTTGCTAAAATATACATTGCTTGGTCTGATGTGATGTTATGTGGGCTACTTTTTCAATGGATCAAATATCTGAAAGCCTTTGAATAGTAGTGCTGAATAAGGTCTTTGGTAGGAAAGGCAAACCTTTACTATGTATATTTCCTAGAATTTATGTTTGTTCCTATGAAAATGAATAATTATTCCTTCTATGGAGGAAAGGGTCCAATGTAATCAACTTGCTGCCAGTGGGTGCTTGGCCTCTCAAAGGGTGAATCTGTACTCAGGACTCAGCATTGGTCTTTGCTCTTGGCAGGTTAGACATTCAACAGTCACAGTAGCTAGATCACCCTTGGTAGGTAAAGGGTCATTCTTTGAATACATGCATGGCCTCCATCTCTGCCACCATGACTACTCCTTCAATGTATCCATTGTGTCCATCATGGGATAGCTATTGACAGAGGTTGGCTGACTTCAAATGGCTGAGTTGTTCTGTCTACTTGGCTGTTCAGTGCCTCTTCTATGACAGATTATCTCTGATGGACATTGACATGTGATATAAAGATTTTCTTACCTCATCCCTACCCCTATATGTCCATCCACATCCCTATTCCCTAGATCTCCTTGGCCCTGATCTTACATTCTTCTTCCAGGCTCCTGACCAATTAGCCAAGCCATTTACCCATGCATCCATGTATAATCTATCCTCGGGCCATTTCTCTTTTCACAAAGTAGTCACTGACCAAAGCTCTGCTTGCTGGAGAGAATTCCCTTACTAATGTATTTCTAGACCAATCCTGAGTAGGGTTGTAGTGCAGGTGCCACTCGTTTTTGGCTTTTACCTGCACACTGAGCTGGCCCACATGTAAACTAACCTTAAACTTTTTTTTTCTTCCATCAGCTGGTCAGGTGACCATAGGTATGCCCTGAGGGAGAGGCCCTGATAGAACAATGGTGGATGACATGTGGATCTGGGTTACTCGCTTGTGCAAATTACTTCTGCTCTTTGGCCCTGCTGTATTCAGTCTCCCATGTACCATTTCCATCTGGTCCTGTCCTACCTATGACCAGACATATCAAATTCATAAAGGGCAGTTCCAACCTTATGTCCCATGGTCAGACACTTCATCTCTACCACGGCCCAGTAATGTTCCAGGAACCATTTTCCAAAAGGTGTTTAATTCTCTGTTACAGATTGCATACTGCAGAACCCTATGGATCTGTGTTATGATTCCCCCATTGGTACCTGCAATAAATTAACCTCTTTTCCTACCACTGAAGCCTCAATTACCGTAGGATCTTCTGGGATATGTCATCCAAAAAGCAGAGTTGCTTGAATTGCAGCCTGGACCTGTCACACTGACTTTTCCTGCTCTGGACGCCCCCTCTCCTAAAAGCTGGAAACTTAGTATATTGAAGCAATATTCTCAGGTATGAAATATGCTCCCTTCATAACCCAAAGAAATCTGCTAGGTCTTATGCTTCTTTTTTCATGACGAGAATGCACATTATAGTATTGTCTTGTCCTTTGGAGGGAAAGACCTGGCTTAGTCCAGTCCATTAGACATCTAACATTTTTACTGATATACTGGGGTACTGAGTCTTCGGAGGGTATATCTCCCATTCTCTGGAGTTCATGTATCTTATCATGACCTCCAATGTACCAGCCACATCTTGCTTATCTGCTCTGCTTAGCAAGTTGTCATCAATACAGTTGGCCAATGTGATATTTCTGAGATGTCCAGTTAGTTCAAGTCTTGCTGGTTTACATTATGACAGAGAGTGGGAGAGTTAATATAGTCCTTGGACAAGACTACAAGTGTTTACTGTTGTTCATTTCAGGTGATTGAAAACTGTTTTTGATTTCCACTTATGGTAGAGATGAACAAGAATGCATATGCCACATACCATGAACCTGAAGCTGCTTTAGCAAAGGTTTCACATGTGGTATAGCAGGCACAAATGGAGTCATACTACTTGGTTGAATTTGTGGTAATCCAGTAATAGTAGTTTTTACAGAAACCAGAATGGTTAATTAAATGAATAACATTTAATTCTTTAAATATGGTACTAATCTCTGTCATTCTCCATGGAAGGTAGTATTATTTTTTATTTTTCTCTCTTGGTAGTGGCAGAGGTTTGCAGAGGTTACATCTTGGCTTTCCACACCACTTTTCTTCTCACTCTACAGGCCAAGGAACCAATGCGGAGGTTCTGGCAAGTAGCAAGTATGCCCATTTCAATTATCCATGTGGGGACCAGGAAAAGACCATCAGGTGGGTCAGTGGACTGTGAACTGGACTTGGGTCAGGACAATTTATTATCTGCTCCTATATACCTTCACTCTAACAGGGAGGCCATGATGATATTTCAGTTTTCTAGGTTTTTGTATCAACTTGGATCCACTTAGAGGAAGAGAATCTTTACATCTTATAGGATGCCATAGGAAGGAGGTGTGTGCCTCTAATGAGGGGCTTTCTTCAGCAGAGGCAGTCCTTGAAGGGGCTGGCAGTTGAGAGCATTTTCCTTGCAATGCTCCTAGCAGATGGAAAGCAAGTTCCTGGAGGGAGATCTGGGGAACGTATTAACGTTTATTATAGTGCCTATCTCCTACTATACCAGCTCCTCTCTGTTCCCCACCTTCATGCCTGTATTCTGCCAGAGGCATGTTGACTAAATCTAGTGAAGCATAAGCTTTAAGACCCTTTACTTGCATGGGTCCCTTTCAAGACCTAGAACTAATTTTGTATTCTTTTTCTTAGAAAGAGCCCTCCAAATATAGAAGTTTCATAAAAATTAAATCTTTCTCTTATTCTACTTCAGTTAGTCTGAGTTTGGAAAGGAGAAGAGAAAGGATATTGACATTTGAATATCTATTCTGTCCCAAGAATCACGGTTGGTATTTTGTATGTACTATATTATTTTAGTTTGGAAACCTTGTTTGCATTTCTTCAATGTTCACAATCTCTGATTTCTAAGTACCTTCTTTGCATATGCTGTCTTTTTGCCTGGAAGATCCTTTCTTACTTTGCTTATTTGTGGAAGCCTTTCTAATCCTTTTTGATTTAACTCAGATACTGGCTCATTTTGGAGTCCTTCTCGATGCCTGAAAAAGGGCTGGATGTTTCTCACAGCGCTTTGTGGGCATTCCTCACTAATTTTGTCACAGATCACAACTGCTGTTTACACCAGTGTCTCCCTTGCTCTTCTCTGAGTTCTGAAATGGCCGATTCTGTGCTTTTCACCTTTGCATCTTTCGGCTTTAACACAGTCTGTGTCATGGAGTGGGCGTGCATTAAATATGGGTTGAGGATTCTCCAGTCTGGAAAAAAGTCTCAAGAGCATCAAATTCCCTTTCTTTTGAGAACAGAGCTCATGAAGCTACTTCTGACAAAGAAACATGATTTTCTAGTTTCTCAATAACAGGGTAAAGATGTTCTTAGAAAAAAGAAACAGATATTCCTAGTAGCAAAATTACGCTGTATATTTTCACTGCAAAAGAATAAATCATCTAGTTTGTCAGTAAAATTCTTGAGAAAACTTTATCCAGAGTCAATCTCCCAGATCTTGAATACTTCTAAGTTAATGGATAAAACTGAATTTTAGAAGATGTAATAAAAGGTAGAGAATCTGGACTCTACATGGCAAATCATCATTTTATACTTTCCAGATATTTTTATACAAAAATAGCCTTGTCCTGTATGTCCTGGTTTGCAAATTCCATATCAATCAATAAATGTTGATAGCATCATTTGTGATTTATGAATAGTATTTCATTTTATGAATGTACCATAATTTATTTAACCAATCTGCTTAAAAATATTTTTAAGTTGTTTCTAATTTTTATTTGCCATCATAAACAAAATGTCAGGGAACATCTTTATGCATGTATCTTTGCCCACATATCTAATTATTTACTTCAGACAAATTTTGAAAAAAAGGAATTTCTTGCTTAAAGAATATAACAACTTAAAAATTATGTATATATGTATATGTGTACATAGACATGTGGAGATATATATATGTATATACACATACATTTTTTATATTATTTATTGATTTAGCTACTTGATAGAGACAATCTCATGCCTTTCATCCATTCATTGCTGGGCAGCAGCTGTTCCAAGCTCCCTCTGCATCTCAGTGGGCCCATGTCCCTAATTCTTATCTATGGACACCGAGCAGAAGTAATGGGTGTCACTTCCTCTTGTGCCTTTTCTATGGCCTTTTGCTTTTCCTGTCTCTCGGCTGAGTGTTGATTCTCCAGGTGACCTCAGTAACCACACTGAAGACAGTAGAGGCTCTGTCAATCAGGCTCTATCATTCCCTCTGTCAGTGAGAGAATGAGAAGCCCCTACCACCCATCAGGACTACCCATTTCGGATGGTAGGCAAGTAAGAACTACTCATCATGTGAAGCCACTGTAATTAGGGGGTTGTCCGTTACAACACTTAGTGCTTCCTTATCAAATATAGCTGGCTCATTCTCCAGAAAGATTGTTCCTCTACCAACAGCATATGAGAGTACCCCTCTTTGTTCTCTTCATCCTTACCAACACTTCCACAGTGCTTGAAAAATTGCCAGTAGTAAGTAATAGGTATTTCCTTGTTCAATCATGCAATTCTTTGAGTCCTAGTAAGTTAGACATGCTGATTAACTACTTGTATTTCCTCTTGGCCCAGAGATCTATGACTTCAAAAATCCTGGAAGGTGATAAAAAAGAAATCTAAGTTTTAAAAGTTCTCTTACACGCATATTTATGAGCTCTGAGAGATACTCTTTAATGCAAAAAAGCTAGGCTGAGTTAACAGAACTATGAGAGTAACTTCAATATAGTCTATTTGGAGATCCTCTCAGTGGGACTGTAAGCCAATCTAATGGGGTATGTATGAGTAAAAGGAAAAAACTCAATGCAAGTTGTTCAGTTATTTTAATGAGTCTTGAATCCAGTGGATTAAGTAAAATTTAATTTGATTTAATTGAGTGATACTAATTGATGAAGAAAAGGCAATCAAATAGGCTGTATAGTGGTTATTCAAAGTTTATATTTTTTCTAATTTACCTTTGATATATTACCTTTCTTCTTTTGTGCTCTGTGGACAGATTCTAAAAATAATTTATATTAATTGAAACACACCACAACAGATTAGAGAATGCTCTGTGTACTTTGGTTTGCTTTTATATTTTTAAACTAAGGGTTAAGATATTTTGTTCTTTGAGTTGGATAACTGAACACAAAAATAGCCTGTGATGCATCATCATGTTTGTTGCTAAAAAACCTAAGTCCATAAGGGATGAGATAATTTGCAGAGGCAATAGAAGGGAGAGGAGAAGATTTACAGGAAGAATCAGACTAGTGTAGAAAAGGGAGAAGGAAAATATGGGCCTCCACCAGACTGAAGACATGATTCTCAAAGCTGGGCCCTGTGGATTCAGAGCACTGAGGACCCAGACTCATGTTTATGCTGAGGCATCAGGACCTTAAAGAGAATGGCTGTATGGTACACAGGAGGGGGCCTAACCTCAAGCTGGGGGTTCCCAGCCTTACACGTATCTCTACCTCTGGCAGAGCACAGAAGCCACAAGAAGTTCCTAGGTCTGAGGAGACCATGTAATCTGGGACAGTGGGTACTTCAGTAATAATTTATGAAGACAGATTACATCAACATGACCCTGAAGAGAGGGGCAACCTTCACAAAGCTGTGAAGGAGACCAAGCCAGAAATTAACTTTATTTATTAAAAATTGATTATTTTGCACACCTGAGTTAGTGGACAGAGATTAATGTCCACTCTGTCCACATTTCCTGGGGCCAAATGTCTTAGATCATTATGTGCTCATAAGGAGCTATAGTTTTATTTAATTGCATTTGTTCATTTACTGTAATTTGATAATATTTCCTTTGAGCACACATTTAAATAATTATTCAACTAAAACAATGTTTTCAGAGTTGGCCTGGCAAAGGGGCTTTGAAATCAGAAGACTCCAGTAATATATGATCCCTCAGCAATAGGTTTACATTTGAATTTCATCATGACTTAGCAGAAATCAGAGCAGATTCATTGTGTGCATTTAACTTGGGATAGAGTTATCTGGAGAAAATGCATCTTAAAATCATTAAAAGTGGTATAGAGTGTCATTGAGCTCTAGTTGTAGAATGCTGGATTCCAAATTTTAGGAAAGGACTCCAGAGTTTTCCCCTGTATTTATATCTTTGCTTTAGGGTATTTGAGATTTCAGTCATTGCATTAAGCTTTGAGTTACCTTGAAGAGAAGTTAGAGGGATGTTCTTGGGAGCAGACATGGTGGCTGGCCCTGGCTTTAGGGCCAAAGCCTTGATTTTGGAAGGCTGGACTCCCTGTCACATGAGAATAGACTGTTGCACCAAGCCCTTCACTGTCTTAGTTTGTTTTGAGGCCTGGAGCCACCCTGGTGATGCCTGGGCTCTCACTCTGGGTTCTGAGTTACTGCTGTCTTTCTCATGTTGATGCATTTGGGTTAGTACTTGGGAATCTATTTTGCTAATGCAGATCTTATTGCAGGGCAGGACAAACCAATTCCTAGTTTGTTCCCCACCAACGGTCTGCAACATTTTAGAGTAATTTTGGCATCGATGTTGTCTGCGAGTGGCTAAAAAACTGATATAATTTCTGTCCACTGAGACTTGCTGCTACTAGCAAGCCTGCCTTGACCAAGTCCTTCCTCCTCACCTCTTGGGCTACCTTTGTGTGAGACCACTGCTGTTGCTGTTTTTGGGGGTTATGGTTATGCCAAAGTGCTTGAAGCCCGCTCAGTATGGTTTTCATTTATTTTTATATTTATTTACTTTTTTGCTTGTATGAACCATGATTCCTTCACAGTGACTGCAGGGGTGTCATCCACCTTCTATTCAGGTTCTGTTCAACGTGGTTGTAGCATGCACTGCAGGCTGCCCAGAAGGTCGCTTTGTTGATATAGCTTTATGAGGAGATCAACATATCTAATGCCTATTTTCTGATTTCTGTGAAGGCCACTTCTAAGGTGGCATGGGTCTGGGAGTTCATCTTTGTTGAGGGAAGCAGCGGGAATTCTGTTAATCACCAATGTGAAGGGAGAGGCTTAGCTGATATTACTTCTATATTTGCAACAGTTATAACATTAAGGATTTTGAAGAGACCTGAGAACATGGGCTGATTTGGAGCAGCCTCAAGCCTCTATTCTGGAGCTTGAACTATGTTTTTTTTTGGCAGTCACTCTTGCTTCAGATTGAATTCAGAATCGTAATGTTGGGACTTCACAGGGACCTCTGTCTTTTTTATTTTTCTATTTTTCTTTGACCTACAGATTAAGTTAAAACAGATTTTTAGTCTTACATTTTTTGAACTATGTTTTGGTAGATAACATAACAAAGCAGATGATCTAAAAACACTTCAGACCTCACTTTTTAAAAAGGGTTTTGGGGGGATCTGGCCAATGAGAATGAAGCCTCTGTTTCTGATACAATAGTCTTGGTGAGATGCATGGACAGGAAAAATCTTTTCTCATAGTCAGGAGCTGGGAGTGGTAGGGTTGGGGAGAGGAGATGAGTCAGGTCAGACTAATGCTCTGGTAACACATGTAATCTCAGTGGCTTGCAGTGAAAATTATTTCTTGATCATACATTGTATTTTGCAGACCCTGATGCTCCGTGGGGCAACTCTGTTTCAAGCAGTGATTTAGGAATCCCACCTGGTTTTTTCCAGCGTTTCCTGATATCAACACATGGATTCCAGTCCACAGTGACAGGGGAAAACAGAGTTGGAGGGCTGTGCAGGAGATTTTCACTGCCTTTGCCCAGAAGGGACGCATGGTGCCTCTATATAGAGTTGATTGGTCAGAATTGGTCACCCTACCCTGCCTAATTGTAAAGAGGCTGGGAAGGGAAGTCTCCTCCCAGGAATGAGAGCAGACCTTGCTGTTTGTGACCAATCGTAATGTTTACCCAGTGGAAGATAGATGATAAAAGGACTAAGGCTGTTGTCATGAGGTGGGGCTGCTGTGGCTGGCATTCTCCTGCAGTTTTCTTCCTTTCTCCCGACCAGGGACCATTTTAACGATTTAGCATTGCTAACATGTGATGTTACGTCACATCCGTGATTACCTACATTTTTGCCTGAGAGTTTCTGCTTTGGGGCTCATGTTGAAAGAGTGGGGAGCAAAGGGGGAGACTTGATGTAATTCTTCATTTGTCTTCTGTACCCAATAAGGTATTATTGTAAGACTCATTTAAAGTACTCATTTTGCTTAGATCACATGGGTGGGTATGTAAGATTTTGAAAAGCTGCTGCCATTCCTCCAGCTCATTTAGGAGCCACCTGGAAGAGGCCTTAGGGCAAAGGTGGATGAGCTGTTTCCCTACCCTCTGCTTGTGCGCGCGCGCGTGTGCGCGCACGCGCACGCACGCGCACACACACACACACACACACTTTAAATCACTTCTCTCATTGGTGCTAAATTAACTTTAAAGCTTTCTAAACTTCTGAATGAGCTGATTGCAGGATCCTGGGTGGCAGGATGCTAAGCCTTGTGCTTGGCATTTATTAAATATCAATTGTATTTGTTGAGAGATTTAATGAATGCATTATTAGAAGCAACAGTGCTTCCCAAATGCTAGCCTGCAGATTGGATGAAACAGAATCACCTGGGACACCAGGTAACATACAGGTTCCCAGGTCCCATCCCAGTTCTACTTAATAGGAATCACCGGTACTGAGGTACAGCCGTCTTTATTTGAATAAGCTCTTTAGGCCATTTAGATGCACAGCTGGGTTTGGGAATTCCTGCTGATGTGAAAATAATACTGGAAATTTGAGGTCTGTTAGCTGGGGTCTACTTGTGCTCTATGCTAACTGTGTGGACTTACAAGTCACTTACCTTTCTGTTCACAGTTTTGCCAGTGACATCGTGGTGAGACTGATGGCCATAAAAGGAGGGGTAGTATGAAAATCAATGAAAAATACTAGTTTAAGTAGGATTCATATACTTTCTTTGTCTCTGTCTCTCTGTTTCTGTTTTTCTGTTTTTTTTTTTCTTCCCTCTATCCTATGTTAACCTCAAAATAAAAGGCCAAAGTGAGAGGCAACAAACATTTACTTGATATCCAGAAAGAATAACTATTTGGAAAGCACTGATTAAGGCAGAAATCCAGGAGGATTTCTGGAAGTGAAGGAAAGAGGTATTTATGAAAAAGGGAAGAAGAAAAATTACTTGAATAGAAGAAAAGAATTTCTATGGGTATTAATCAGCTAAGGAATGAATGAATTTTAGATGTAGATAAGCTAATATAATGAGGCTAAATTTAAAGAACGTCTTTAATTTTCAGTCCTGTAGTCATATGTCTGGTTTCCCGTTAGCTTTGCAAACATTTCTTTGAGATATAATGCTGCTTTAGGCCCATTCCAAAATTTACTTTACCCAGTTTTAATAATCCAATGTTTTGAAGAGTAAGATGTGCAAAACAGTTCCTCTGAGATGGCAGCTCTGACTCCATTTTGAGGTGGCTCCATTTATATTATATTTTTACACCTAGAAGAGATATGTATAATTTCTAAGTTCTTAGGTGAAATTTGAGAGAATATCTGAAACTCATTTTAAGATGCAAAGTTGTTCTTGCCTGTAGATTTATTTTTTTACCTTCAATGAAATTTTGAGGTTCAGATCAATATTTTTTGAAGATGAATTAATTAATTTCCAGGTTTTAACATTTCTTAACACATTTGACAAAAGTTCTGGCAGGCAAATCAGACACATTATCAATAAGTATGTATGATGTATGGCATGGACTGTGTAAATAGGCTTTGATTCTATTATTGCATTTAACCATTCAAACAATCTCTGGAATCCTGACTATTTTTGGTTTTGGGATGTCAGGTAGATCTTATATTAGAAGTATATGAGATTAGGTAGGACAGAACTACTTCAGGAATGAAAAAATTTAATTAGGTTCCAAAATTGTCCTGGTTTAGCATAGGACCAGATCCTATAAAATCTGAATTTAGCACGTTATAACAGTTTTATTTTAAAAATAAAGTCATTATTTCCAATATTAACAATAATGACAACTACCATGTGACTTCAAGGTTTTTTATTATTTTCACTCTTTATAGCATGTAGATCCTGAGAACAAGGACAGTCTAACACACAACCACGTAACATTCTATCATATAAAACAGGACATTAAAAAGTTAACACTATATGATACTATTATCAAATATTCAGATTTCACCAGTTGCTATTCATTTTTTGATAATAATATCAATATAAATTTTCATATTCATTTTCAGACTTGAATGTGATAGCCCTATAGTAGTAGTATGGATAAAGTACTATAGGATAATTAATCTATATATTCATTCATTCAACATTAATCAATAACATTTAGGAATATATAAAAGTAATTTCTAGGAGTATAGATAAAACATATTTTACCTTGAAGATTTCACAGTCTAGAGGTGGCCATAAAAGTAGGCAGAAAATCACAAATAGCAGAACATATATGATGGAGAAAATCACAGGGTAATATGAAATGAATGGGCACCATTAACAGAAATGGGAAAATCAGGAGAAGGAAGATGATTTGCGGATGCTGAATTAGAGTATTCCACACATGTCGACTTCCTGTGGGCTCTTGGAGAGGGAGATCTGTAGAGAGATTAAGGGTAGGGTCATAACTTGGGAGATACCATAGAAAAGAGAAAGTTGAAATCTTGGAGGGAATACTTTTTTCAAAGGGGAGAATATGAAAAATTGATGATAGAAAATTGGAAGGAAGATGAAGATCCAGAAAGCCTCAACACATAATCTCATGTAAGACTACTTCTTGAATCAAAAATTTTGACAGGTTATTTATTTATTTATTAGAGGATTAGGTCATTGAAATTTGTGTGTTGGTGTGCCTGAAACTGTAATTTATCTTCTACATTGGATTAGAGGATTTGAAAAGAAAACGGTCCACATACAAATTTAAATAGGAAGTTAAAAATTCACTTTGGCCTTTTTCTGTTGAAATTATGATATGAATCACTATTTTAGAAGCTTTTTGCTTAAAATAGGTAACATCCTGTAGATTTTCCCCTAACTATTCTATTAATTGAACTACTGGCATGTTTATGTTTTGAGGCCTATTCTAGCACTATTGGATTCGCCAGATGAAAAACACAAAGACCAGTTCAACTGAGGACATAATCAATTTTTCATGCTCATTATCATTTAGATGAGTCTGTTATAAGGGAATGGTTGCAGCCTGACACATTTTAACGCTGAGTAACACCTCATTCCTCTAGGTAGCTAAGAGGAAGACTTACCCGCTCCAAGTGAAAAATGTAAAGATCTTAAATTTCAGAGTAAAATAGAAAATCAAAGGAAATTTGTGAAAACAAGAACCAGAGAATCAATAAAATTTATTGCCAGAAAACTTTAAATTTCATCAATATTTTTATGGTTGTTTAACCTTTATTATTCTTTGTGTGCCTTCTGACTGTACCTGAAAGAAAAAGAAAAGCCTTCAAAGCTTAAGTATTTTATTAAATCTTTTATATTTTGACACTATTTGGAACAATTTAATACTTTATACTGAAAAAGGAAAGTCATTTCATGTGTTTCTGAGAAATTAAAATGAAAACAAACCTGATTACACTGGTTTTAGTAATTTCAGCCAAATGTGGAACATCTGACAGCCTCACCACACTGGCCTTTACCTATGTAACCAGAGAGTGACCTCAGAGACTTGATTATTGGGAGGGGAGATAATCCTATGATTTTGAATTTTCATCAATTACTAACATTTCCTCCATCTTACATTTAAAATGGGACTATTCCAAGTAATCTCCCCCCCGTTTATATTCCAAAGTATTTAAGAAATGTATTTACACTGCACCAGGCTGTCCCCAAAGAGTATGATTTACAAAGCTACTTTATAGCCGTGCTTTATTCTTATTTTTCAAAGTGGCTTTTGACCTTTGACCCTGGCTACCAGGCCTACACGCTTAAACTCCTTCTGCCTCCATTCAACCCATGCTGCCCCTGTTCCCATGGGATTACTCAGCAAAGTGTGTGTGCATGAGGTGAGCAGACACACACACTCACATCAGATACATATGCCCATGCCAGGGAATATGTGGCAGAAAAAAACGACCATTTAAAAATGTGAGTACTGAAATGGGCAACTAAGAAACATTGCCACCTTCCCCTGATATTAGATTGCTATTTTTTTTAAAAGTATAACAATTTATTCTTTTCACCATTAAAGCCTCTGGCAGTAATAAGTGTGATTTCCAAGACCGTACATCTCACCAGAAGAGCTCCAACTAATGTGCCCGCCTTTAGTTTCAGCGGAGCTCATTAGAACAACAATGCAAACCAGCTGTCCCCTGGTGTTTGGAGAAGAAAGATCCAATTAAATGGCCATCATCCACCTGGTTCCAAATTTCGCCATCTCCTTATGAGCCTGTAAGAACAGCCAGTTTGCATGAATTCTAGTCATTAAATGCAAGACAGAGGGTGAGGGGAAATGGGGAGGATGGGTATTCTCTGAACTACTGTGTGTGGGGAGGGGAAAGTGAAAGGTCATCTAGAGCTCGGATTTCTGGAAAGGCAGCAACGAATTAATTTAGCAAGGTACTGACTTTAAAACTGTTCCTTATTTTGTGTAGGTTGAAGGCTAGAAATATATTATGTTTTTATGAATGCAAATGTAGAACCATTTTATAATGCATTTGTTTGGATTTTCTCTTTAGCAATAGTGACATTAAAAGTGTGAACCACACATCTATATTGTAATTAACCATTTACCTGTATTGGAATATTTAAATTTCACAAGAAGTCATCAGTAAGGCTTTCCTTCGTGGATTTATCAAAATACGATTAACTCAGAAGTAAAAGCAATGAGTCAAGCCCTTAAGTCATTGTTATTTTATCCTTTGGAATAAAGCACATAATTAGTATCTGGCCATTTAGTACCTGTAATAAAACATCTAATGTTATGGCTCCTGGAATGTTATAGGTCTATGTCTTTCTGGAGTAACATCACATTTTCAATAGAGTTGTCAATAAAACCATCATTTCTGAGCACTGAAGACTGAAAAACCTGTTGTATTACACTTTCCAATCTCTTCAAAATCACATTTTAAAAATCCATTTTGTTGCAAGATGACCAATCTCATCTGATTTATAAGCCGTGGCCTCAGAGGAAATATGGAATGCTTGGAGTTGAAGCCAAGGAATAAATGTGCTAGGTTGTTAAGCAGACACTTCCTGCATTTCGAGCAGTTTCCAAGATGTGCTTTAGAATGTGTCAGTTTAAAATGTTAAGTCATGTGGCAGATGATCATTTACTTGGCAGACTGAGTATGATGCTTATTCTCCATTAAAGTCTTGTATTTTAGATTTACATAGACCTATCCTTTCTATCTGGTCAAGAAAGCATATACACAGATGATTATTTTCTAGAACTCTCCTTTCTTACCATTTTATATTTTAAAGAATTTCATGAATTTTCAAATTGATTGTATTAAAATGGTCTTATTTCAGATGGGTTTTTTGCCTTTATCTCCCTCCTTATTCTTAGTAATGTTGAAATACAGTTTAGAAAATATTGAGATTTCTCTGACCTAGATGTTGTTGTTGCCTATAATGTACAAGAGATAGAGTTTTTTATGAAGTATACTTAGTGGAGTTTCTTTAGATCACTTGGGGGTTATGTATTTTAATTTCTATAAAATTTTAAAGTTAGATATTTACATCATATCCATGACCAAAAACAAACAACTCATCGATCTCGGATTTCTACTACCTTAAATAAGCAGTTGAAAAAAGAAAACAAAGCTCCTCAAACTATAGTCACAGTATTTTTAATGTTAATATTTAAAAATTATTCTTCTAGGAGGGGTTATTTGCCATTGTGAATGAATTGGCTAATACTTGATTTGAGAAGTTCTAATCAATATCTTAAATACTGTTTAGTTTTTCTCAACTTTCCCTTTCCATCTCTTATTACTCAAACCTCCTGTACTTCAAGATATTCTCATTACATTACTTAGCGACTACACCATCTTTCTGAAAGTTATCCTTTTCTTTTTTTCCTCAGTCTTCTTTAGCGGCCCTGATTTCTTTGGTGTCAACCCTTCTAAAACTATAGCTTCATACTTTCTTTATGTTCTCAACTCTAGTCACCTTCATATCCACTTTGAACTTCTTGATAAAAATTACTCTGAACTTGGGTACAGTTTGAAGTTTTCTTTTATGGCAATACTTTCCTTACTTTTGCAACCACCTTTGCTTATTTGTATTGATTGAATTATTTTTGCTCATCTGGACAGTTCAATGTGTTTGTCTGCCCCTCATTACTTGCTCCTTCAGACTCAATTTGTTTCCCTACTGGTCCTCATTCTGTAATTAGCCATTACAATACAGTAAGTAAAATTCCTCAGCTCACTTTACCAACCTTCTGTGTCATTGGTTTTGCTTGCTGCTTACCAAAAATTGTTGCAGAAAGTCAGGATGTCATACTAAGTAAATCCGTACTTATTCATGTTAGGATAAAGACCCAAATCTCTAATAAGCTATATATGACCCTTTGTGAGCTAGCCTAATCTAGTGTCTCTCTATTCCTCTCTTGACTTCTGTTCCAGCCATGATTGCCTTCTTGTGGTTGCTTAAAACCATCACTCATCCCCTTGGTTAGCGACTTTTATTTAGAACAGTCTCCTCTTTATCTTGTTCTAGTTAACTCTTAACCAGTCAGTAGATGTCAACTTAAATATCACTTTCAGTGGTAGTTTAGATTACGCCTCCTTATCTTGCTAGTATATCATAGACCATGTCCCTCTATCAGAGTTATAATTTATATATTTTTTTGTGATTAGAAATTTGCTGTCATTTTGATGAACACACAGACTAAAAGGGTTTCTATTTTTCCCTGTATACTCAACAATTATACTGTGTTCAATAAATATTTTCCATTGAGTAAACATAGTAAATATTTCTACTAAATATTAGTAGTAGAGTTACTACTAATAGAAGTGGCACTTCTATTAGTAGTAACTCTTGAAACAAATTATATTTAGACATCTTCAACTATTAGAAATGTTTTATTTATATTGAAGTGGAATCTCTTTTCCTAATTTTGTTCCTTGGGGTCATAGAAAATAAATTCATTTCCAGTGTGGTGTTGTCAAATACAGAGTAGTGTAGTAGAGAGAGTATTGATTTGGAGTAAGATTTAGTTGAAGCTACCATATTGGAAACTTACTATGGATATGGCACCATGCTCTTCTGTAAAGTGGGAATAATAATAATTATTTAACCCAATTCAGTTTAAAAAGCATCTGTTGAACATATATTGCATTCCATACAGTGCATTAA
Organism: Rousettus aegyptiacus; assembly: GCF_014176215.1. NCBI lineage: Eukaryota > Metazoa > Chordata > Mammalia > Chiroptera > Pteropodidae > Rousettus > Rousettus aegyptiacus. The sequence goes on along the minus strand of NW_023416287.1, from coordinate 54,955,567 downwards.
TATTTGAGATAAAAGATTAATAACACATATGCTATATTTATGAGTTTACAGTTTATTGAAGAAGTATAAGAAGATAACAGGTGGACTTTTTGTCAGGAATATGGTTTACTGAAAAATTGACTCGATTTTTTCCATTCTCACAGTACTGATAAACACTCAGGAATGTATTGGGATTCAGATTATTTCCAGTATGCCTGTCGAAGGTAAACAGACAGGTATTTAGACAGAGAGTCTGGAATAGTTGTGACTCAGAGATGTATAAAGATCCCCTGAGGATGGGGTAGGTAGATGAAACTCTTAGAAGAATCTCAAGTTGTATCATTGGTCAATGGGGGCTTTGTTGGGGATTCATGGCCATGGAAACCTGCCTGCCTTTCCATCCCGCACTTAGGACTACATTGCACCCCTGTACTGTGTGGTCTTCTGTGTGCAGATGATTATTTTCTTTCATATAAATAGACTAACTTTTATCCTTTGTCTTTGTCTGATGGTGTCTTCCCATTCTTCCTTTCATCTTTGTATCAATTGTGTAAGGAGATGTACATGTACATCGATCATTTAAATATACGAGGAAAGTGATATGATAGGGAACTTTCATGCAGTGGGAGTATAAATTGGTACAACCTTTTGTGAAACCTGGCATTACCTACTAAATTTGAACATATGCATTTCTATGACTCTGTGTTTTCACACTTAGCTGTATACTCGACAGAAGTGTGTCCATATGTTACCCAAAGATATGCACTAGGATATTCATAGCAGTGCTATTTGTTATAGCTCCAAACTAGAAACTACCCAAATGCCCATCAACAGTAGACTTGATAAATTTGTGTTGTATTTATACACTGGAATATTATATGATAAGAAAAATTTATAGCAAACTGTAATTTGAATGACTGTCACATATAAAATACAGAACAGGCAGGACAAACACAGGTGTTAGAAGTCAGGATAATGACTACCTTTGTTGGGACTAGTTCTTAGATGAGAGCACAGGGCGTCATTCCTGGGGTGCCGATTATCTGTTCCTTGAACTAGGTGTTAGGTAGTTTGTGAACATTTGTTGTGCTTTATGCTTATGGCCTGTGCACTTAACTGTATATGAGTTTATATTTCAATATAAAGCCTGTAAAGAGTTGGTTCTACTGGTTCTATTTTTTTTTTTTAACACCTACAACACCTGGTATTCCTAGGTGGTCTTTCATCCAAGTACTAACCAGGCCTGACCCTGCTTACTATTTTTCTTTTTATTGAACTCAGGACTCCTAAAAGTAGCTTTAGTTACAAGAGTAAAATATGGAAAAATACCATCTAGGAAAGGAGCTATCCTGTTACACGTTGTAAATTGGCACTTGATCTGAAAAGCAATTGTCAAGCTAGTAGGGGGCATCTTTGAACTGATGTTTCATAGATGATAATGCACACTCAGTTGTTAATTTTCACAAATGTCTATTCTATTTGAATAACTTGGGGAATGATTCTAAATGTGCATCTGTGCTGAACTGCTCACTTGAGGTTGCAATCTTTGATGGTAGAACTTGGCACAATTAACTTGCCCACTATGCACATAATCAGCCCTATTGACCTATTTGGAGAATAGTAAACAGAACTATTTGTCAAGTTAATTCTGGCCAAGCATAACTAACTCTGGAAACAGATCTTCATTAGAATAAAATTACATAGAGCCTCATACCAAAGGCTTTTCAAGTTAGAGCTGGAAGATCTGTCACTCATTGATTTAATTTCATTTATATGATGGTCATTCAGCAAATATATTGAATGCCTACTTCATACTGGGCACTGCGATCCAATGATTAATAAGACCTCTGGCCTCAAAACATTCATAATCTGATGGGCAAGGCTGTCTATTGAACAGTGTGCTGATTGCTGTGGTAAGGATAGACACATTAGGACAGGAGTATGTTCTTTTATTACTGCATACTACATGTGTTTCAGAATGTTATGTTCTATGCATCATTCACAAGAGTAAAGACACAATATAATAAAAATCTCTGCCAACAACGTGTTAGAGCAGCAGTTTTATTTTTAAGTCTACATTCTGTTTCTTTGGAAAATTTTTATTCTACGTCAATTTGGACTTTAATTTGGGTCCTATTTCACCAAAAGTAATGTTCGGTAACATAATGTTAGGTAAATAAATGTACCCTTTATTACACTACTTTCAACTTGTGGTTAAGATACTTGAATGGTCAGAACAAGCAGAATGCCTCTTTTGGTTTATGAGTGCTTTAATTAATTTTTTAGTTTGTAATATATTTTTAGTTTATCAGTGCTTAAATTAATTCTTAATCTGGTGTAATAATATAGTATGACCTACCTACACAGATATGCCTTGCCAAGATAGGCAGTTGAGTAATGGATAAATTCAGACATATGAAAAATACTTTATATTCCCCAAGTTTTTAAAAATTTTTTAAAAATTTAGGGTTAAGTATACAGTACATTGGTTAGACATTTATATAGTTTATAAAATGATCTCCCCAACTGCGCCCTCCCTCCCCTGACTCTCCACCTAGCCAATGTATTAATGTCAACTGCATTCCCTATGCTGTGCTTCCCATCCCTGTGACCATGCATCAGCTACTAATTTATACTTCTTTAGCCCTTCACCCCATTCTCCCGGCCTCCCACACCCCTCTCCCTTCTGTCTGACACCAAATTGTCTACTATATTTGTGAGTCTGTTTTTGATTAGTTTGTTCTTTTTATTCCTTAGACTCCACATATAAGTGGAAATCATATAGTGTTCATCTTTCTCTGTCTGATTTAAACATCTTCTAGGCCCATCAAAGCAATATCTTTTCCCATTCCCTTCCTTTTCATATGTAGGGATCTTATTTTCTTATCCTTTCGGCCACTCTATTTTTGGTTGGAGCACTTAATTCTTTTCCATTTTAGGTATTTATTGATAGGAAGGTAGTTGTTACCATTCTTTACTCCTGTAATACTGGCTTGGTGGTGATAAATTCCTTTAGCTTATTTTTGTTTGGGAAGCTCTTTATTTGTCCTTCAACTCTAAGTGATAGTTTTGCTGGATAAAGTATTCTTGGTTGTAGATCCTGGGTCTTCATCCTGTCGAATATTTTTTTTGCCAAGCCCTTCTGTCCTGCATAGTTTCTTTTGAGAAATCATCTGCCAGTCCTATGGGTTTTCCCTTATAAGTAACTATCTGTTTTTCTCTTGCTGCTTTTAATATTTTTTCTTTGTATTTAACTTTTGGAATTTTAATTATGATGTGTCTTGGTGTGGGCCTTTTCGGATCCCTGATTTTTGGAATTCCTTGAGCTTCCTGGTGTTTTACGTGCATTTCCTTCACCAGGTTAGGAAAGTTTTTCATCATTATTTCTTTAAATAGCTGTTCAACATCTTGATTTTCTTCAGTTATGCTGATCAGACAGATATTTAGACCCTTAATAGTGTCCCATATGCTTCTTAAATTATTTTTATAGTCGTGGCATCTTATCTCTTGCCATTCTTATTGCATGACCTTGGTTTTCTCGTCCTCTAGTTAGGGCATTTGATCCTCTTCTTTATTCACTTTGTTTATTCCATTTAATATACTTCTCATTTCAGATAATGTGTTTTTCATTTCAGACTGGTTCCTTTTTATAATTTCCACTTCCATTTTTATGCTTTTTATCTCTTTGTTGAAGTTCTCACTGAATTTATCTATACTTCCCCCAAATTCATCAAGTATCTTTATAACTAGCATTTTGAACTCTGCCTCTGTTAGATTGCTTTTCTCCATTATATCTGGTTCTCTGTTCTGTTCTCTCATATAGTTTCCGCTTTTTCGTCTTCCCATTTCAGCTGCCTTTCTGTGTCTGGTTTTATGTACTAAGCAAAGCTCCTAAGTCTCCTTGTCTTATTAGTGTGGTTTTGTGAAGTAGGCGTCCAGTGGCACAGTCCTGAGAGGGGTTCAGCTGCAGACCAAATTTAGCCCAAGCCTCTCTGCCCTTCTGGGGCCACCTGTTAAGATTCAGCAAGCAATCCACAGATGCTGTGCATAGAGCTGCCTCAAAAGGTCACCCCAGAGACTGAGGCCAGCTGCCTACAGTGTGAGTCTAGGTGCTGCTCTGCAAGGAGCACCTGACTCACTGAGGATATATCTACATGTGGCTTGGGTGGGGCCATGAGTTGGGGGAGGTGGGGTTTCAGGGAATCCTCTGGCCCTAGCAACCTCTGTTATCCAGTTTGACGATGTCATGACTATAGCGGCACTGTGTCCAGTACTCTGGTAGAGGGGAGGGCTCAATAGGGAACATTGGATACCGCCAGCACTTTTATACAGAGTGAGTCTCTTTTTGCGCCCCCTGCGTGCAGTCAAATTGGCACTCAGAGAAAGGAGGTCTATTGCCACAAAAATCGGCTCGTGGACATAGCCCCTTTAAGAGGTGTCTGCAGCTGCCGTAGCCTCTGTCTCACTCAGTTGCTGGAGACTGGGCAGCCTCCTGTCCTCGCCCCACCCTATCTTCTGCTGTTGCAGGGTGATTTCTTGGATTTCTCCCTAGTTGTATGGCTTGTTTATCCAGACCCCAGGCAATTTTTCCTTGCCACTGCTTCTTGTTTCTGTCACAACTTTGATCTGGTCTTCAGAGGAAGAAACAGAGCCCCTATCATCTATGCCAATTTTTCCCCTCTTGCTCTTTTGCAGTCAGTCCCACCCTACTCCCAGCCTCAGATTTCCTTGAATCTGATTTCTGGTATTACAGATTAGTTTTATCTGCTATAGAATCCGATAAAAAGAGTCATTTGCATTGCAGTAAATACAAGTAGTCTATTACTTTTTATTGTTGATCAGCATTCCATTGTATGGATATACCACAATTTGTTTACCCATTCATTAGTGGGCATTTAAGTTGTTTCCAGTTTTTGGTTATTATGAATAAGTTGCTATGAATAAGTGTTTGTATAGACATATATTTGTGTTTCTTTAGTGCAGATGTCCAGGAGTGAAATTATTGGATCATATGGTAAATGTAGATTTAATTTTATAAGAAACTGCCAAACTGTTTTCCAAAGTATTTGAACTATTTTACACTCCCAAGGCAGGATTAAGGCTTCAGTTGTGCCACATCCTTGTCAACACTTATTTTCAGTCTTTTCAGTTTTAGTTATTTTAGTGGTTGTGTAGTTGTAGCTCGTTATGGTTTTAATTTGCATTTATCTAAAGATGAATGATAGTGTACATCTTCTCATGAATTTTTTGACCTTAATGACATTTACTTTAGCAATGCTTTTTTTCTGATTGATTTATTAAAATTTAAAAAAGACTTTATTAAAATATGGTTAACATATAAATTGTATTAGTTTCAGGTATATACCATAGTTATTCAATATTTATATACCTAAAGAAGTGATCATCATGATAACTCCAGCAACCATCTGACACTGTACAACGCTATTACAATATCATTGACTGCATTTTTTATGCTTTATACCACATACCCATGACTTGTTTTATACTTGGAAATTTAAACTTCTGTATCCCCCATCAAGCTTTTCCCCTATTTTTTGATTTTTTAATTACAGTTGACATTTAATATTATTTAATATTATTTTTAGGTGTACAGCATATTGGTTAGACATTTATATAATTTACAAAGTGAGTCCTCTGACTAGTCTAGAATCCACCTGACACTATGCATAATTATTACCATATTATTGATTATATTCCCTGCGATTTACTTTATATCCCCTTTCTATTTCCTAACTACCAATTTGTACTTCTTAATCCCTTCACCTTTTCCACTTTGCCCTGCAACCCCCACACCCATCTGGCAACCATCAGCTTGTTCCCTGCATCTATGAGCCTGTTTCTATTTTGTTTATTTTGTTCTTTAGATTCCACATATAAGTGAGATCAAATGGTATTTGTCTTTCTCTGTCTGACTTATTTCATTTAGCATGATATTTTCCAGATCCATCCATGTTGTAGCAAATGGTAAGATTTCATTCTTTTTAATGGCTGAGTAATGTTCCATTGCATACATGTAACACTTCTTTATTCAATCATCTATTGATGGGCACTTAAATTGCTTCCATATCTTGGCTATTGTAAATAATGCTGCAGTGAACATAGGGGTGCATATATCTTTTTGAATGAGTGTTTTGGATTTTTTGGGGATAAATACCCAGAAGTGGTATTGCTGGGTTGTATTGTAGTTCTATTTTTAATATTTGGAGAAAACTCTTTACTGTTTTTCATAGTGGTTACACCAATTTACATTCCCACAAATAGTGCACCAGAGTTCCCTTTTTTTACACCCTCGCCAACACTTGCTCTTCGTTGATTTACTAATGATAGCATTCTGATAGGTGTGATGTTGAGCATCTCTTCATATGTCTATTGGCTATCTGTATGTCCTATTTGGAGAAATGTTTATTTAAGTACTTTGCCTACTTTTTATTTATTTAATTTTATTTTTAAATTAAGTTTATTGGGGTAACATTGGTTAATACAATTATATAATTTTCAGATATACATTATAATTTGACATCTGTATATTCTATTGTGTGTTTACCACCCAAAATCCAGTTTCCTTCAGCTACCATATATTTGATCCCCTTTACCCACTTCACCTGCCTCCTATTCCCCTACATTTGACCCCCTTTAACTGTCTACCTCCCCCCCTCCCCCGTTCCCCATCCCCTACTCTCTGGTAACCACTAGTCTATAGTACATGTCCATGAGTCTCTGTTTGTTTGTCCTGTCCATTTGTTGCTTTTAGGTTTATATCCCACATATAAGTGATATCATGTGGTTTTCAACTTTTCCTGTCTGGCTTATTTCACTTAGCATGATTATCTCGAGGTCAATCCATGTTGTCGCAAATGGCAGTATTTCATTTTTTCTTGTGGCTGAGTAACATTCCACTGTATATATGTACCACAGCTTCATTAGCCAATTATCTACTGTAGAACACTTCGATTGCTTCCATGTCCTGGCCACAATGAATAATGCTGCTATGAACATCGGTGTGAAAATATCTTTTCGGATACAGGTTTTCAAGTTTCTGGGGTAAATATCCAGTAGATGAATCACTGGATCATATGGTAGATCAATTCTTTGTTTTTTGAGGAAACTCCATACTGTTTTCCATAGTGGCTGTACCAATTCGCAGTCTCACCAGTAGTGTATGAGGGTTCCTTTTTTTCAGCATCCTCTCCAACATTTGTTATTACTTGTCCTGTTAATTATAGCTATTTTAACAGGTGTGAGATGGTATCTCATTGTAGATTTGATTTGCATTTCCCTAATAGCTAGCGATGTTGAGCATCTCTTCATATATTTGATGGCCATTTGTATGTCCTCTAGGGAGAAGTGTCTGTTCAGATTTTCTGCCCATTTTTTGATTGGATAATTTGCTTTTTTTATTGTTATTGAGTAATATGAGTTCTTTTTATATTTTGAATATTAGGCCCTTATCGGAGGCATTGCTTGCAAATATATTTCCCCATTCGGGTGGTTGTCTCTTTACCTTGCTGATGATTTCTTTTGCTGAGCAGAAACATTGCTTATTTTTTCATTGGATTGCTAATTTTTTGGTGTTAATTTGCATGCATTCTTTACAAATTTTGGATATTAACTCCTTATTGGATGCATTATGGCAAATATCTTTTCCTATTCAGTAGGTCTTTTCATTTTGTCAATGATTTCTTTTGCTGTGCAAAACTTTTTTAGCTTGATATAGTCCCATATGTTTATTTTTTGTGTGTTTCCCCTGCCAAATGTGACATATCAGAAAACATATTACTATGAGGAATGTCAGAGTTTACTGAGTATGTTTTCTACTAGGAATTTTATGGTTCCAAGTCTTACATTTAAGTCTTTAATCCATTTTGAGTTTATTTTTGTATATGGTGTAATTTTTTACATGTACTGCCCAGTTTTCTCAACATCATTTCATTGAATAGACTATCTTTACCTTATTGTATATTTTTGCCTCTTTTGTCATAGATTAATCAACCATGTAGACATGGGTTTATTTCTGGGCTCTCTAATCTGTTCCATTGACTTTTGTGTCTGTTTTTATGCTAGTACCATGTTGTTTTGATTACTATAGTCTTGTAGTATAACTGATACCAGGTAGCATACCTCCAGCTTTATTCTTCTTTTTCAAGATTTCTGTGGCTATTCAGGGTCTTTTATTGTTCCATATGAATTTTAAAATCATTTGTTCTAGTTCCATGACAAATACCATTGGTATTTTGATAAAAATTGTATTGAGTCTATGGATTGTTTTGGATAGTATGAACATTTTAACAATGTTAATTTTTCCTATTCATGAACACTTTCATTTATTTGTATCTTCTTCAATTTCTTTCTTCAATGTTTTATAATTTTCTGTGTATAAGTCATTTACCTCTTTGGTTAAATTTATTCCTGGATGTTTAAATTATTTTTGATGCAGTTGTAAATGGAGTTGTTTTCTTAATTTTTCTTTCTGATAATTTGTTCATGTATGGAAATGCAACAGATTTCTGAATATGAATTATGTATCCTGCTACTTTACTGAATTCATTATCAGTTCTAACATTTTTTTTTGTGGGAATCTTTAGGGTTCTTTCTATAGAGTATTATGTCTGCAAATAATGACAGTTTCACTTCTTTCTTTTCAATTGGATCCTTTTATTTATTTTTTCTTGTCTGATTGCTGTGGCTAGGACTTCTAATATTATGTTGAATAGAAGTGGTAAAGGTAGACATCCTTATCTTCTTCCTGATTGTAAGGAGAATGTCTTTCACTTTTCCCCATTAAGTATATTAGCTGTGGGTTTGTCATATATAGCTTTTATTATGTAGATGTATGTTCCCTTTATTCTCACTTTGCTGAAAATTTTTATCATAAATGGATGCTGAATTTGTCAAACACTTTTTCTGCATCCATTGATATGATTATATGATTTTTATCCTTTATTATGTTTATGTGGTGTATCTTATTAATTGATCTGTGGACATTGAATCAACCTTGCATCCTAGGAATAAATCCCACTTGATTATGATGTATGATCTTTTAAAGTATTGCTGAATTTGGTTTGCTAATATTTTATTGATAATTTTTGCATCTGTACTTTTCTTTGTCTGGCTTTAAAATCAGGGTTATGGTGGCCTCATAAAATGAAGTTGAGAACCTTCCACCCTTTTGAATTTTTTGGAATAATTTTGGAAGAACAGATTAATTCTTCTTTGAATATTTAATAAAATTCACTTGTGAAGTCCTCTGGTCGAGGACTTTTGTTTTTTGGGAGCTTTTTGATTATTAATTTGATTTTGTTAGTGGTAATTGTCCAGTTCAGATTTTATGTTTCTTCTCGGTTCAGTATTGGAGATTGAATGTTTTTAGAAATTCATCCATTTCTTCCAGATTGTCCAATTTATTACTATATCATTTTTTATAGTATTTTCTTATAATCCTTTGTGATTATGATTTTAATTGTTACTTCTCTTTCATTTATGATTTTATTTATTTGGATCCTCTTTTTTTCTTGATATGTCTAAAAGTTCATCAGTTTTGTTCATCTTTTCAGAGAACCAGATTTTGGTTTTATGATCTTTTGTATTGGTTTTTAGACTCTTTTGTTTATTTCCACTCTGTTCTTTATTATTTCCTTCCTTCTACTCACTTTAGGCTTTATTTGCTGTTTTTTTCTTTTCTTTTCCTTTCTTTCTTTTTAGCTCTTTTAGTGTAAGGTTAGATTGTTTCTTTGACATTTTTCTTGTTTCATGAGATAGGCATGTATTGCTATGAACTTCCCTCTTAGGACTATTTTTGCTATGTCTCAAAGATTTTGGGCCATTGTATTTTTGTTTTCATTTGTCTCAAGGTATATTTTGATTTCTTCTTTGATTTCATTGTTTTACCCATTTGTTATTTAGTAGCATGTTATTTGGCCTCCATGTGTTTGTGTGTTTTTTGTTTTTTGTTTTTTCTTGTAATTGATTCCTAGGTTTGGAGAAGACACGATATAATTTCAATTTTATTAAATTTATACAGATTTGTTTTGTGACTTAACACGTGGTCTATTTTGGAAAATGATTCATATGCACTTGAGAAGAATGTATATTCTGCCGCTTTGCAGTGAAATGCTCTAAAATACCAATTAAATCCATCTGGTCTAATGTGCCATTTAAAACCACTGTTTTCTTTTTGATTTTCTGTCTGGAAAATCTGTCCATTGATGTCAATGGGATGTTAAAGTTTCCTACTCTGACTATGTTATTGTTGATCTCTTTTTATATGTTTGTCGATATTTGCTTTATATATTTAGGTGCTCCTATGTTGATGTATAAATATTTAATAGCGTTATATCCTCATTAGATTGATACCTTTATCATTATCTAATGTTCTTCTTCGTCTGTTACTATAGTGTTTGTTTTAAAGTCTATTTTGTCTGATATAAATATGCTACTCCACCTTTTTCTTTCATTTTGTCACATGAAATACCTTTTTCCATCTCTTTACTTTTAGTCTTTACTTTTACTTTTGATCTGAAATGTGTCTCTTGTAGATAGCAAATGCAAAGGTCTTGTTTTCTTATCCATTTGGCTACCCTATAACTTTTCATTTGAGCATTAATCAATTTATATTTAAAGTGATTATTGATAGGTACATAGTTATTCCATTTTATTATTCATATTTTTGTTCTTCCCTACCCTCTTCTTCTTAAAAAGGTTTCTTCAACATATCTTGTAATACTGGCTTGGTGGCAGTGCATTCCTTTAGCTTTTTACTGCTCCTTGTCTTACTTTCAATTTTAATTAATAGTCTTGCAGGGTAGAGTAGTCTTGGTTGTAGGTTCTTATTTTTCATCACTGAGTATTTTGTGCCAATTCCTTTGGCTTGCAAAGTTTCTGTGAGAAATCAGCTGACAGTCTTATTGAAGCTTTCTTGTAAATAATTAGTTTTTTTCTTACTGCTTTTAGGATTCTCTCTTTGTCTTTAACCTTTGGCATTTTAATTATGATGTGTTCTGGTGTGGACCTGTTTGAGTTTGTCTTGTTTGGGACTCTTTGTACTTCCTGGACTTATATATCTATTTTCTTCACCAGATTAGGAAAATTTCCCATCATTATTTCTTCAAATAGGCTCTCAAATTTTTGCTTTTTTTCTTCTCTTTCTGATACTTCTATAATATGAATGTTTTATGTTTGATATCCCAGAGGTCCTTTAAACTATTTTCATTTATTTTGATTTTTTTTTCTGTTCCAATTAGGTGTTTTCTGCTACCTTGTCTTCTAAATCACTGATTTGATCCTTAGCTTTATCTAATCTGCTGTTGATTCCTTCTAGTGTAGTCTTCATTTCAGTTATTTTCCTTTATTTCTGATTCATTATTTGTTATGGTTTTTATGTCTTTTTTATGCTTACTATCTTTTTGTTGAATTTCTCATTAAGTTTCTTAAATATCCTCATAACCATTGTTTTGAACTCTGTATCTGGTAGATTGCTTGCCTCCATTTCATTTAGTCCTTTCTCTGAAGTTTTCTCCTGTTCTTGCATTTGATTCCTTATTTTTCCTGCCTCTTTGTGTTTTTTAGATGTATTAGATAGATCTGCTATGTTTCTCAGTCTTGGCAGGGTGTCTTTATTTAGTAGGTGTCTCATGGGGCCCAGTGGTGCAATCTCTCTGGCTACCTGAGCCAGATGCTCCATAATTGATCCTTGTTTGTGTTGTGCGTACTCTCCTATTATAGTTGAGTTTTGATTGTTGTTAGCATGTCAGTAGATAGGATCAACCCTCAGACTGACTGGCCATGGAAATTAGAGATTACCATAGCAAACAAGCTGTTGTGCGTGGGTTGACCCCACAGAGAAGAATTTGCCTCAGGGGACTCAGGTGACTGCCAAGATCACCTTTTGGGTGTTTCACTTGTGCGGCTAGTGGGTGATGGTCTGTCATGGTGTAAAACTGACCATGGGTGTACTGGGGCCCTTGGAAGGAGCTCCTGTGTAGGCCCAGGTCAGCTGCTACCTGTGACTGGCCCATGGTTACCAGATAGGAGCCATAAAGCAATCCATGATTGGTTGCTGCCTGTGCTGGATCTGGAGTTGTATGGAAGAGACCATGCTGCAAATTGAGGCTGGCAGTCACCAGTACTGGTCTTTGTGCAGCTAAGCAAAGTGAACCTTGAGGCCCGTCACTACCTGTTAGCTGTCCATAGGCTCAGCCATTAAAGGATCCTTGGGGGTATGGGTGGTTCAGGAATTGGATGTGGCGGGATCTCAGAAGTCATCAGCATGGCCAAGTGGTGTTCAATGAGTTAATACAGATTCAGATTTGGTGCCAGTTCTGAGCCCGTACTTCAGCAATATCGGATGTAATGTTGTATATGATGTGTTTAAAAGTTTTGTAATGTAGATAATATGTATAAATAGTAAAATTTTAAATAATACAGAAAGTCTGTTGTAATAAAAATAACAATAAAAGATCTCGTCCTAACCTGCCTTGGTTTTCCTGGTACCTTTTTTCTAAAGGCAACCATTATCACAAGTTTATATGCTGCCTTTTATGGTGCAAATACTTTAAATTCTTACAGATCTTATCATATCTTTTAAATATACAGGTTTTTTACTTGTTTTACTTTTTACTTGGATATACTATACAGAAAAGTGCACATATCTCAAGTGTACAGCTTGAGGAATTTTCACAAACTGAACATAGCTGCATAAGCAGCCTAGAGATAGAACATCACCAACACCTTGTGTTTCCTTCCGGTCTTTTCTCACCACTGTTTCAAGGGTAACTATTACCTTGACTTTAACAATATAGAGTAGTTTCATATATGTTAATATTTTATATAGATGGAGTCACCATATATACTCTTCGATGTCTGGCTTCCTTCACTTCACATTTTTTTGTGTGAGTCATCCATTGTCGAGTATACGTATTTGTTGATTGTTTATTCCTATTACTTTTTTGTATTGTAGCATAAGGATATGCCACCGTTTATGCATTTTTATTGCTAGTGGACATTTATCTATTATGAAAGATGTCTCTACACATATTCTATTATACATATTTTGGTGACCATTATATTCATTGCAGTTGAGCATCTAGGAGTAGAATTTCTGGGTTATAGTATAGGTAATGTATATGTTCAGTTTTACTGGCTTCTGCCACAGTTTTCCACAGATGCACCAATTTATACTCCCACCCACTGTGTTCAGGTTGCTCTATATATTCAATACTTATTCCATGTTTTTAGTTTCTGGTGAGTGTTTTCTCATCAAGATTTTAATTTGCATTTACCTGATGACTAATGATATCAGGCACCTTGTCATATGCTTACAAGCCATGTGGATACACTCTTTTGTGAAATGGTTTTCAAGTTTTTGCCTATTTTTCCTATTGGCTTATCTACCTTTTATTTTTTACTTGTAGGAATTTTTTTTTATGTATTCTGAATATGATTCTTGTGGCAGTTATATGTATTGTGACTATCTCGGTCGGTTGATTTTTACTCTTAATGGTGATTTTTCATGAATAGAAATTCTTGATTTCAATATAGGTTTTTTTTCCTCTTATGCTTTTGTGCTTTCTGTATCTTCCTTAAGAAGTCTTTTCCTCAAAAGTCATAGTGATGTATGTTTCCAGTAAAAGCTTATTTTTTTTTTTTACCTTTTATGTTCAGATCTACAATTTTTCTTCTTTTCATACTTTGAACCAACAGTTTACTGGCATTATAAAATAACTAGAAAGTGTTCCCTAATTTACTATTCTTTGGAGAACTTTTGCTGTATTGGTGTTTTATACCTTGAATGTTAGGAAGATTTCACCAGTGAAACCATTTGGGCATAGATATTGTGTGTGTGTATTAGGTGTACATGTGAGAAAGTTTTGTCAATGAATATCATACTATACAGATTTTTCTCTTTCTTCCTCTGATAGCTTTGACGAGTTCTATTTTTGGAGAAATTTTCTTTCACACAAATTGTCAAATTTATTAGCATGAAAATTTGAATACTCTTATCCTTTAGTAGTTTTCATGTTTGTATTATCTTTTCATATCTGTAGGATCTGTAATGCCGCTCCTTTTTTTTAAATTCCTGATATCAATAAGTTATGTTTTCTTATTTTCCTCCTTGATCAGTCTTAGGGGTTTTCAAACATTATTAATATTTTCAAAGAAGTAACTTTTTGCTTTAATGATTATTCATCTTACATATTTGTTCTTAATTATTTTCAAATTAATTTCACTATTTCTGCTGTTATCTTTATTATTTGTTCCCTTCTATTTTTTTAAAGGTTGGATTTGCTGTAAGGTTATATATTTTTGATGCAAACTTTATATTCTTTGAAAACATTTATAATATTTTATATGTATTTCCAAACTCGGTGACAGTGAATTTCTTTCACAACCTAATGGTAAATATGAGAGATGAACAAAATGGAATATTTTGAAGAGTCACCCCTGAGGAGTCCAGCTTCTAGCTAAAAACCTATGTATAAACTTTCAGGCCCAACCATTGACATTTTTGTAATTATAATTATGCGACAGGTAAAATGAGGAAAGCAGCCCTCCTGAGACCATACTTGGTGCATAGCCATTGCATTGCAGCCTGTGAAAGGAGTTATTGTCAAGGACTCTAGGTCTCCTGGCTGGCCATGCTTTTATGCATAGCTGTCTTCCTGGCTGTATGCTTCCATATGGTGGCCTCTTTATCTTGGGTCTTCAGCATAGATTTTTTTTTTTTTTACAGGAGGGGGAGAAAAGACCTTAAAGACACTTTTCTCTATTCTGACTCAATACTAAGTACTTTTCCACTCCTGGAATTTCTCACTCCCTTCCCTTATCCCTATGTCTGCTTTGGCAGTGAAATGATCCCTCCTGTGCTGATTCACCTGATCCTCAACTGGCAACTGGCACTTTTCGTGGGAGAAAATGGAACGGGGGAGTTGATACTTTCTCTAGTTTAGCCTCTTGCTTATACTATTGACATGAGTGGTTAAAGGCTCAACTGCTACTTTCATTTTGGTCACTTAATTGGTCACTTTAACACCTAACAGCTCAGGTCAGGCTCTAACAACCACATTGATCATTTTGGAATGTTTGAGAACTTTTCACAGCAGACAATCAGAGATCATACTTTGCATGTTGAAAAGTAAGAAGCTGAATAAAACAGAATTTGGTAAAGATTAATAATATTCATCTCCTTCTTTTAGTGCAAACATCAAATTTCCCTCCAGAGGATTTCCCCCCTCAAATCAAAATATTTTCAGAACCTTTTCATTTTCAGACAAAGAATTAAGAATTTTCATTAACTTTTCTTTTTCTCTAAGGAATAAAAAAGTAAAAAATAATATTTTTTTTCTTGCATAATGATTTGGAGTTTTGCTTTAAGTAGAAAGGTATTCTGGTTCTCAAACTGCCTAAGATTTAGTTGAAATAAGTTTGAGGCTACACGGAGTTCTGAAGCTATCAAGAAAACTATTTGATTACTCTCCTTATAGTGTTTCTACATTTACACAGTGTTTATATGTTTTATATGTTTGGTGTAGAATAACCGGTCTGAGATTTTCAAGATATATGTCTCTAAGTTGTTAATTGTGAATGTAGGATATACTTTTCTGCTGCTCTTTGTTTCCACTTTTGTTATCACAGAATTTCAGAAGGATAAATACCTCAGTAAAAAAATTATCAGATTTGCCTGTTATTCAGGATTTTACATAGAATTACTGTAATTTTAGGTAAAAAATACTGATGGTTACTCTACTTTTGCCACCACCTCTGAAGCTTTACTGCAATGTTCAGAGACTTGCCTTATGAACCAGAGTGGTGTTATTTCATCCCGTATCATCCAACTTTACTAGGGGATAACTGTGGAAACATTAAGGCGAAAATGGAAGAAATCATCAATGCTGTTTATTGTTCTCTCTACACAAAAGCAAAACAAAGAGTAACACAAAGAACAGAAGAGTCACAGACCAGAATTGTGATTGTGGTTGGTGTTTGTTTCTCCTTTCATCTTCTCCCTCCTTTCCTCTTGCATTTAGAATTTCTAAACTCGGTTACCTTTGGCTTTGGAGTGATCTTTATTTTAGAGAGCTAAGAGGTGAAGAAATGGTAGAATTGTTGTTTTAGAAAAAAATTAAAGTGTCAAGAGAGATAGATCAGCAGCCTTTTAAGTTTACTTGTGGTCTTTCTTGCCTAGGCCATCAGAATAGAAAAGGATTCTGGGCAAAATCTGTAGGAGTTACAATTGTATATATGGTTAAGTAGTTCTTTGCTCCAGAGTGCAAGTTACTACAACAAGAACAAGACTGAACTATTAAAAGTAATATAGCAAGCTCATATGACTACTTTTCATTAGTAAAATCTCTTTAAAATTTTAAATTGAGATATACTTAGGTAAACTGCATAGTTAAATGATTTTTTATCTATCATCTATATCTATCTATCTATCTATCTATCTATCTATCTATCTATCATCTATCTATCTATCTATCTATCTATCTATCTATCTATCTATTTATCTATCATCCATCCATCCATCCATCCATCTATGTGATCTTCAGGTATCAAAAAACAGAATAAGAAATAAATTAAGACATTTCCAGTACTACAGAAGGCTTTCTCATGACCTTTCCTAATTGATATTTTCTCACCTCAAAGTTTCCACTGTTTGGACTTTTGTCCCCATAGATTATTTCACTATTCCTGACCTTTATGTAATTAGAGTCATAAAATATGTATTCTTTTGCTGTATGATTTCTCTCACTTATCATAAAGTATGTGAGCTTCATCCAAATTTTCTCTAATACGTTCTTTCCTCCTCAATATTTTACTTAAAAAAATTTCAAACAGACTGAGACATTGAAAGAATTGTGCAGTGAACACATACATACTCACAACCAGATTCTACCATGCTGTCACTTTGCCACACCATCTATCCATCCATCAATCTAGTTTTTGATGCATTTCAAAATATGTTGCTGGCATCAGCACCCTTCATCCTAGCCCAACTTCAATATGCATATCTTTAATTTAGTATATTTTTGATTTCTGAAAAGTTTAATAGATGGCTGTGTTAGGAAAATCTGTGTGTATTTGAGAGAAAAAGTGAAAATTATTGAAACAGTACTTGAGTTTAGGATTTCCTGTTCTAACATTTCAGAGTTTAGGGTTACATATTTTTTTCTATGGGGTAGCAGTCTTTATTTGTACCTTATTTTTTTCTCTTGGGGTCAGGAGAGTAATGGGGGCCATACAGATCCAGAATTCAGAAAGGAGGAGGATGAGATACAGCAACACAAGGAAAATGGAATCAGGTCTGAGTTGTACTTTCTGACTTTAGAAAATAAAAAAATATGGTGTAGATCTTTCAATTAACCCTTAAGTTTGCTCTGGGTAAGTGAAAATAGCAGATGTTTAGTCGAAGCATAACAAATGTATATATAGAGAGTTATTTAGAAAAAATTTTTTTATTGCTTTTAAGATGAGTAGGCAAATAGAAAAATGTGCATTATTATTTCTGAAATGAACAATGAATTGAAAAGGACTTTAGAGACCACCTAGTCCTGATTCAAGTTAGAACACCACAGAGATTCTGATCTAATTGATCTAGGGTGAGGCCTAGACATTTGTATTTGTAAAAAATTTTTCCAAATGATTCTAAGGTGCAGCTGATTTGAAAACTGATGCAGCTCCAACTTTTGGTGTCTACCTTTGCTGATACTTTTAAAGTTAAGATGTAGGAAGATAAAGTGACACTTAATGCATATTTTTTTTTGACTAGCCACTGCACAATTTTAGACCCAGCACAAAGTTAAAAGTGTTAGTCACCAATTACCATCTGAAGAGGAACCTTTCCACAAATATCTGTGCTTAGAGAAATTCTTTCTATAAATTGGTTGTGTTCTGATGTCAGCAAACACAACTGATTTGGAACTTCTTTTCCATATGAATTGAAATGATTATATATGGGCTCCATGGGTATGGATTATCCAGAATCCAATAATAGCTGAATAAGACTATGTTGTTAACATTTGTTCAAGCTACTGTCTATGGTGATATCCTGACATCATGACACTAGACAAAAACAACAGTCTATGGAGAGGATAGTTGATATATACAGTGACTTTCAGAACTGTTAACTCCACAAAAACTCTTATATAGTCAGTTGCATGGATCATCTCATGTTCCTTGTGAATCTATTCTGTAAGCAAGGTGATATTTAACAAGCATGTTTTTAAATGTTCTCATTTAAATTTTCAAATCAGTTGTAATGTATATTATAAAACAAGTTGGCTTGACATCTATTTATATAAAAAAGATGTGAGTTGACCACAAACTAAGAGAAGCTAACTGTATAATGATCCCTTTAGTCCATCCTTTACTGAACAACGATGTATAGAAATAGGAAGTCATACCATATGAGAATGGTAATAAAAATGAGATGATTCTGAGTTTTGTTGCTAAGAGTTACTCTTTGTTTTTCCAGAAAATCAAACTAAGGTGAATGAATGGGTTACTAGTTAAAGCGAAGCTAATTTTACTCTTTGTAGTATTATAGCTAACATTTATTGAAGACTTGCTATGTGCCATCACTGTGCAAACATTTTATTTTCTTAAATTCCAGCAGTGACCCTATGATAGATACTTCAATCTACTTCATAGATAAATGGGAAAACAAAGTCTTAGAAATTTCTTTGTGGTTGCACATTGATATAGATGAGATTTAAACTCGGTCTGATTTTAGAACTTGAACTTTCACTCCTGTTTCCCAAGGAAAAACCTCCCACCATATTTTGTTGGTTGCCTCAAGATTTAGCCACCTCTTTTTTCTGTCAGAGGGAACTTTTACTACTGAAACCTTAGGAACTCTTCCAACTGCAAGAACCTAAGCTACACGGGAAATAAGACTCTGGCAGTTTAAATTGATAGCGTAGCATTTTGTGGTAGAGAGTATGGATTTTGGAGTCAGGAGATTCAAGCTCAATTCCCAGATTTATTCTTTCCTGGAAGTCTATCTTTGGACAATTTATTACCTTTTCAAGTTTCTCTCCTCTCATTTATGAAATAGAAATAAAAATTTCTACCTTTCACTATTGTTCTGGGTATTAGAGATAATTTATGTAAAGTGCTATTTGACATATAGTACCATCATTATTTTTCAACATAATTTGGCACTTGTGTGGTCAGGGACCACCATTGCAGATCTAGTAGTTGTGATTTGGTAGAGGTGAGTAAGGAAGAAAAAATATAACTTTTCACTAGGCTTTCGGTAAAGTAAGCCATGAATTAAGTTTTACTAGGTTTTCATATGCCTAAATGGATATGAAGGATTGTTTTGGATTGGAAAAACTAATACAAAATCAATCTAGTTACTTTGAAAGTTGCCCTTGTTTTTATCAAGGAGAGTATACTTATAATTATCTGTGACCAGAAGTCTCATCCTCTCAGAAAAGGAACCAATTAGTCTGCAGTTTTCATGCTTTAAAATTGCCCTTTGAGTCAGGAAGTTTGTTCATAAATGCATGTTTTTTGGGGGGGGGGGACACATCAGGAAAAATAGAAATCTAACATGCCCCTTTGGTTAGTTTCCAATCATCTGTTAATTTCTTTAAAATCTGCTGTGCATAGGCAGGGGCCAGGCCTCTTGCTTTGTAGGTGTAAATAAGGAGCTTCCTACTTATTCCAGAGAAAGGACACTGCTTAAAGGGCAATTAGTATACCTTATTCCACTGTATTTTTTAGTAAGGAAGTTGAGTAAATTAGATAGTTTTTCTTTGTGCCATATAGCTATATAAAATAGCAGAAGAATCACTGGCATTTCTGCAAAAGGTGATATAGTTCTTTTGAAGGATTTTTTTTAATCCGGTCTTCATTGAGTATTCCTGACCCTAAGGGGTGGGGGGAAACAACAGAAAAGCTTTAAATAAAAGAAAGAAATTTTATTGGGGTTTCAAAAAAGACCAAGGGACAAGAAGAAGCAGAAAGAGTTGAATAAATAGAGGGAAAGGTTCGGAGGTGGGTATATATACTTGATAACTGTTGAGTTCCATCATCGGTGAGTATTTTAGTCTGGGGAACTATTATTTTTAAAACAGGAATAATCAAATTTTATTCCATGGGGAGAGGAGGTTCTATATGCCTCCAGGCCTATAATTTAGAGCCTTAGCATTCCAGTTAGCACCACTAATGAATTC
The DNA here is from genome assembly GCF_014176215.1 of Rousettus aegyptiacus. Taxonomy (NCBI): domain Eukaryota; kingdom Metazoa; phylum Chordata; class Mammalia; order Chiroptera; family Pteropodidae; genus Rousettus; species Rousettus aegyptiacus. The sequence goes on along the minus strand of NW_023416287.1, from coordinate 54,935,393 downwards.
ATATTCCATTAAAAACAAAAAAATAAACTCAGCCCCAAAACCTGCCCTTTACCCTGTCCACCCTTTCCCAAGAGGTTGTCCCATTCTCTTTCACCTAGGCATTGGTTCTCTTTTATTCTTGCTCTGTAATGCCTTTCGCCACCTAAATGTATTTTCTATCCATCCACTTCTCACTATTGTCACAGCTACTACTCTAGACATTATATGTTGCCTGGGTTACTGTAATTGCTTCCTATCAGGTCTTAGTCAACTGCATGTGTTCTCTAATTAGTTCCGCTCACATCTGGAGTAATACTTTCAAAATACAAACTTTAATTTGTACCTCCCTTTGTTAAGAAAGCTACAATGGGTTCCATTGCTTACAGAATAAAGACTGTGGCCTACATGGCTTATGCTTTCTGTTTGTCCAACTACCTCTTTAGCTTCATTTCTTACCATACTCCCCTTCACTCTTCCTCTCTAGTTTTGCAAAACTTTTGACTAAGCTTCCAACTTGTACTCCAAGCTCTGTAACCAAGTTTGCCTTTAGTCTCTGTGCTTAAATCTTTGTCTTTGTTCTCTGCCCAGTATCCCAGTCCGTTTCTATTTCTCCATTTGGTCATTGCAAGATCTTAAATCTTGCCTCTAGAAACTTAGTTTCTGTGTTTGCCCACTATATTTTTTATACCTGAGAGCTTAGCTATTAGTATTTTCTCTATTTAATCCTATATGGTTTGTCCTACTCTCACGCTTCCACAGTCTTTGCTGTGACATTTACCTTTTTTAAAAAACAACTCTTTAAAGCTCTAATTAAATATGTGTAAATAACTGTCACTCACTGCTTTTTTAATTACAAAATTGATTTGTAACTTTACTAGTCAAGTATCGAAAACTGACTCATACTGGGTCAAAACATAAAAGAATACTATCTCATAACTGGGACACCAGAGGCCTGCCAGGTCACAGGTACAATGAGGTCATGGGCTCAGTGATGACATCAATGTCTAAGGTTCTTTAGTGTCCATTCTCTGCCATTCTCAGCATTTTCTTCATCCTAAGCCTAGTATCCGTTTTGATTGCAAGATGGCCACCAGTGTCAATTAGAGGTGTGCATTTCTTGGTTCATGTCTACAAAATAAAGAGAAAGGGACTCCTCCTCACCCCCTTTAAGCATACAATATAAGTCTTTTCCTTCAGTCTGACTATACCAACTTTGGTTACATTCTCATCTCAACTGATCATAGTCATCAGGGAATATGATATATTTATTGGTTTAGAAGTTAATCAAGATGCTCTTTGGAGTTACCTGAATAAAGTCAGGGTTCTACTAGGATGGAAGAAGAAGGGAGTGGATGTTGGATGGGTAACAAACAGCGTCTACTACAAATAATACTATAGACAAAGGGCTGGGTATGACATCAAGATAAAAAGACAGAAAGAACTTTTATAAGTTTTGAGAGACAGACGAGTAAATAAATAAGTATGGTAAAAAGTCATGAATGTTAAATAGTAATGTAAACCACAAGGAGCCGTGGTTTTGGGGCTTGTGGGTTGCAGAGACGGGAGAGTCAGTGAGCCCTGTAGAGTCCTATTCTGTGGTTGATACAACTTGGCGTTCAGTGACCCTCAGGGAGGAGGCTGATTAGATAATGATAGCAAAGGTATTTAACTTTTTGTCTTGGATATTGCCTTTACTGCCTTTCCTAATAAACATGTATGAACATTTAAGCATCAGTCTACTGATTGGTCCATTTAATTTTCCTAAGCCACACTAAATTGAGGAGAAATTCATCTCTAGCTACATCCTTTCCTTGCATCAGACAAAATGAGACCCCACTGCCTAAACCTTGAAGGCTATCCACATGGAGATCACCCGTTCTTTCTTTCTCCCCCTTTTCACTTTCTCTTTAACTTGTCCCCCGTAAGTGTCCTCAGTGCCCTTCTGTTCTCCTGGATATATCTTGTCATGTTTCATGCTTCTCTCTTTCATCTTCTCAAATATATCCACTTATTCTCTCCTTGTGTTTTGCTGATATCATTGCCTCCATTGCTAATGAATGCCAGAACATCCTCTTTTGCTCAGCTCCGTTGGCCTTGCTGAGGGGAGTGAAGGCAACTCCATTAATGCATATGGCATAAGGTTAAGGAGAGAAACCAGAAGAGTTTTTACCCTGTTTGACAGTTGGCTTTTCTCCTCAAACCTGAAATTGGTGCCCCTTTATCAGAGAACTGTTTTTTTCTTCCATACTAAATTAGATTAATATTTTAAAGATTAATTAGAACATTTAAAATGTTTTTTCCTAATGTTTTCTCAGGAATGTCTTGACTTTATTAAGCTAAGGCTGCATTCTCTTCTCTGGCTTTATAGTATAAGGCACCCTTACATAAGCTCTTAATGAATGGGATCAGACCTAATTTACTTCTTTTAAATCTCTAGCTTTAGTCCATGACCAGTAAGGGGAGGATAGAAGTGGGAACTAGAATGACTTGTAATGTGGTGATACAGAAAGTTTATAGAAAGGAGGTGTCAACTGGACTGGGCTTTAATGAATGAGATGTGTAGTTAGTAAGGATAAGTGTGAGGGTGAGACATTCTGGGGCTGAGGGACTAGTAGATATAAAATATGGAGGCATAAAAATGATACAGTCTGTGTAGGATGTTATCCTTGAAAGGCAAAGTGTATTTTGACAATTTGGTGATTATATACTTAAATCTTTCCTTTTCTATCCTGTATAAAATATGTCCTTGTGAAAATATTTTTAACTGAGTCTAGTATGGCAGTGTTCCCCCAATCTTATTTTTAATTCTTGATTGAATTTTGTAGGTAGGAGTGACAAATGAAATTGGGTTTAATTACATTAATTCTTCCAGTTTAAAAATAAAGGTAGGTGATGACATATTGTGAATCAAAATCTTAGGAGTGAAGATGGGGATTGGTGGGTGGAAGCACAAAGTAATTTTTGCATAGGAGAATTATGGCTAATAAAGGATATTTAATTTTAGTTATATCTTAATTCTTCATGTACCAAACTAAAGTTCCAGGCTAAGAAATTAATTTCACATCCTGATAATTTCTCCAAAGTATCAATCATTATATGGTAATTCTCCTAAAGTCTTGGAATATAAAACTGCAAGTCATCCAAATTCTACATATTAAAATCTGATTCTGCTTCTTTGCTGTCTTTTATTGCTTTTCATCCTTCTCTCTTACCTATCTAATACTTTACTACTAAGTGGAATGAAAGGAGCTAATAGACACTTTGCTCTTCCATTTCATGGGAAGATCAATTAAAATACCTGTAGAAAATTTGTTACAATCTTTTGTTAGGGTTGGGGACAGCTGAAAATGTGTTCTTCTGGCCTGTGTTTTGATGATGATAGAACATTTGAAAGAAATGTACCTGAAATAAAAGATGATACTTCCTCATTTAAGGATAGTCTCTTAGTTCCATATTTTGTTCCTGAAGCATCTAGTTGGGGAAGGAGATGTTAGAAATAATGTGAAGCCTATAAGTAGTTGTGGTCCAAGTTTGGCCAGTATTGGCTTAATGTTTTCTGAGATCTTCAAGGAAAATTTTATTGAATTATGACAGGAGTCATTTGTTATTTTCTTGACAGCCTAGCTTAAATCTTGTAAAAATTTGTTTATATCCTAACTTTATTGCCATTTACATCAAATATTAAATTTGGAAGGGATCTTAAACATCGCTTTGTCCATCTTCTTTGTTTTACTTATGGAACACACTTAGAGTTGGAAGTGAATTCCAATTGCATTTTGAGGAATAAATTTAGAAGTTAGGAAATAGAATCATTGTTTTAAGTTGCTTTTGGTGTAAAGCACAGTTCTCCAGAGAAGATCAGATTTGAAAAGTCAAAAGAACAATGAGTAAACCTACAAGCTGCTGAAGTCTAAAGAAACATCACTAAAGCTAGGAAAAATTAAATTTCAATTTAGAACATGGTCTTAGAGTTTTCTGGTTGGGTAGCTGATATCCCATTGCGGATGGCTCCATAAGGTGTCTGGGAGAAAATGGCCAACCATAGTAATGGGACAAGGGTAAAAGTTCATTTTCAGAAATATTTCTTTCTTATTAATCTGCTCCACTACTGAAATTCAAGAATGCTCATGGTGGCCATATTCAGGTGTGCTTTATTTAATGATATTGGTTTGTCTCCCACTCCCCTTAAGTTGGTTGTAAAACAAATTTTGTATTATGAAATTGTTTTCACCATAAGTGGCATAATGGATTGGAAATATTCTCTCAGGAATTTTTTTGGTCTCGACATGAAATGCAAAACAAAACAAAACTCTAAAGATAAAATATTCTATTGCCTTTTGGAAACTTATATCACATAAAGGTATGTGAAATGTTACCAACTTCAAGTCTCAATATGCAAATACCCTGCCAGAAATTTTATTCTCATGTGACTAAACTTATTTGAAGAAAATGATCCTCCAAATGACCTTGCTGGAAAGCCAGTCTTTAGTGACATAAGAGTATAAAGGGATATTGCTGCATAATAAATTACTATAAACATAGTGGCTTAAGACAATATCCATTTATAATCTTACAGTTCTGTGGTCAGAAGTGGGGTGGGCTTCTCCACTCAAGGTGTCACCAGGCCAAGATCAAGGTGTTGGCTATTCTGGGCTTCTATTTGAAGGCTCTGGATAAGAATTTGATTCTAATCTCATTCAAGTTGTTGGCAGGATCCAGTTTCTAGTGGTCCAAGGTCCTTACTGGCTGTCAGCAAAAGCCTGCTCCCTGCTCCTAGAGGCCATCCACATTCTTTCTCACATGGTCCTCTCCACCTCCAAAGCCACAAGAGTACATCAAATTTTTTTCACACTTGGACTCTCTCTAACATCCCTAGCTGCCATCAATTGAAGAAAACACTCTACTTTTGAAGGGCCCCTGTGATTAGATTGGGCCCACCAGGTTAATTTCCATTTTGCTTAAGAACGTAACATAATCGGGAGTAATAATCTTACCATATTTATGAGTTCTACCCACATTCAAAAGGGAGGAGATTATATAATGATGAGGGTGATTGGAGGCCATTCTTAAAGTTTTGCCCACCACAAAGGATAAGCTTGGATTTCTGTAACCCAAATTTTCCTTAAAAATACCAAAGCATGAGCTAAAAATTGGACAAATGTTAGTTTCTCCATTGTTTCTATAGCTAAAGTATTTTCTGTAGACCTGTACTTGAAAGAGTTTCAAGTTTTAAAAATTTTAACCCAATTTAAATTTTAGTTTAATATGTATTACTTTCCAGTTATGAATAGACTATAGTCATATATAATACATATACATAGATGCATAATACATAAGGAATATAAATAAATACCGTTAATGTTTTTGACATATTTTATTTTAATTTTTTTCTGTGCATATATGTATATCAGTTTTTAAATTTTCAGTTGTAGTTTTGGTCATGCTATCTGTGTTTTTGCATCTTTAGTTTTCTTTATTTTTATATCATAATCATGCCTCATATCATTTAACACTTTTTATACACATTATTAATCATTGAATAAAAATGCTGCCTATTAATCTGTTTAATTTGTGTTTTTATTGATCTAGAGTGATACTAACTTTCCAAAAGATGGAAAATATCCACTGTATTTTGGATTCATGCTTCTAAATTACTATTTCCATAACAGTGAATTTTTGGACAGTGACTTTTAAGTGGATGCATACAACTATTTTTTTATCGATCACACATCTCTACAGAAGGTAGGAAGTTCCCTAACACTAACCCTTTTTCTTTTTAAGTTTTTCATTATTTTTTTCTTAGAATGTTATGATTAAAATTTTAATCAATCTTCTATCTGTCCTTGACTGAAACAGGTTCATCCAATAATAGTACATTGAAATACGTGGTTTAAAGTCATCTCTACTTCTGTTGCAAACAGAAAAAAAAATAAAGGGTCTCTAGAAGCAAAATTAATTGCTTTGCATCAAGGTGTATTGCCTTTAAAATAAATTTATCTTTATATTATGAAAATTTCAGGCATATTTCAGTTTTGGTTTTGTAGAGTTTCTGTTGTCAAGCTGACTTATTATTTGTTCGATCTTAATTTCATTAACCTTGAATGAGTGCATTTTTTGGTGAAAAAGAATCCTTATAATATCCATAGGCTTTTATTTTTTAAAAAGATTTCTTATGTCTCATTTAATTTTGAAAATGCTATAATGACATGGTTAATATTATTGATTATATCATTAAACTGTTAGTGTTCCAAATTTGGTAGTTTAAACACTGTGAATGCTGTAGTTGATTCAGAGAATTCTGTGGAATCACAATTTTATTTGGACTTTCTACTTTTATGAATTTCATTTTCACTTCAGATTCCACTTGCTTTGATTTTAGACTATTTAAATCAGTATATTAAGAGAACACAAATATATTCTCAATCCGCAATGACCTCACTCCCCCCTAATAGATTCCCATTGAAGAAGAGTGAGAATGCTCTGTTTCTTTTATCCCCTAATTGCTTTTAGCTTCTACAAAGGTTCTGTTTTGTCCAGGTGGTATTTTTGAAGCATGTTGTGCTTTCTGAATCTCTTGAAATATTTACAGATGATGAATCTGCAGCCAAAACACTCAGTAAACAGCACCTGCAGAACTTAGACTTTGTCTAAATTTGGAAGTTAAAACTAAGGACTGGTGGTTTAGATAGGTCTAGGGAATATGAGTTTTGGAGGAGAATTTCAGAAATTTAACATAAAAACTTAAATCATATTTACAGCCTAACTGCTAGATTTCTTTTTATACAGTGTATTTTATTATAGTTTCAATTGTTCTTTAAATGTAATGTGTCAGGTTACCAATATTTTTGGTAATTAAGAGATTTTATAAATGTTATAAATTTGCAGAACTGTACCTTTAAGTTAATGTGGGGTCTGAAATTAAGGTTCCCTGTACATATTACCCAGAGGGTAGATTTTTGTCTCTGCTCTCATCCTCTGTCCAGTAGTACACTGGTAAATGTTTAACAACTGGCTTGCCAAAAATAAAGCAAAGCCCTAATTTGTAGTATTTGATGATTTCTGTGTAAATACTTCCCTCATGGACAATTTCAAGGTACCAATGACTTAACTGCCAGCTTGCGAAATTTCTGAAAATTTAATAATGAGCTGATGAACTGGTATGTTGAGCTGGTATAATTATGAATTGCTACAAGTCTGTTATAACACACCACTGCCTGAGTCTCTGTTAGCTCCTGACATGTACTTGACTGTCTCAGACATCCACAATTTAAGAATTTTTTTCTCTTCGTATATATCTTGACATTTTTTCCATGTTGCTATTGTGTTAGATTCATGAAAAAGCTGAAACTTTAAGGTTTTCACTCTACTAATTTTCATGCAACAAAATTGCCACTTGCAACTGACTGCCTTCGAATGGTTTCTTTGCATTGAAATCAAGGGATCCTATTTTTAGGGAGAAAATAAAGTTCATTATCCATCCTCCTCCTCCCTCCCTACTGCCTACCCACAGCTGAAGAAGTAAATGAATGTGCATATGAAAGAAAAGGGAAGAGGAATTTTAAAGTAAAGATAAAATTTAGTCTAATATTTATTTATTTCTCTTCATAGCATTTATAGAAATGTTTGAAGTATAGGTACTTTGTTCCTAGCAAAAAGTAGTTTCTTGAAAAAGTGTGTCGAAGGAATGAGAAGCCTGCTTGCCTAGACTAAAGATGGAGAGTCACTTAGGCTCTTTTAGAAATTATAAGAGCTTTCTGAAGATGTTTTACTGAGTGGCCTTACCATAGTGAAGCAGAATAAGAAAGGAAATGATGTGAAAATGGCATTATCATCCCTCTTTCATTGCTCCTATAATGAAGTAGACTTCTAAGAGTTTTGGGGTTTCAGTCCTCAGCTGTGGTTAATCAGGCCACATGAGCAAAGGAGGTGGTGAGTGAGAAGTTTTGAGCATTTTAGTTAATCTGGTTAGGCCAATTAGCAAGAGAGAATAATGACTACCCAAGTTTCCATTCTCTTGGCTTTATCAACACGTCATTTATTTACTAGTATTTGGGTGATTTTGATTTAATTCACCTGGGCTCCCAGAGACATGATTGTATTGCAAGGATATCTCTGAGAACATTGAGGGATCTCAGTGATCACCAAAGCAATGGTTAATGTTTAAAACAGTGAAAATATGAGCCATTTATATTTTCTCTTAGAAGAATTAAAATAAGTATTCTTGGCAGTATAGGTAATGCAGTTATTTGCTTAAATGCACTTTTACTATAATTATCTAGTTTATTTTGGCAAATTAAAATTCAACAAAAGTGCATTTTTTTTAGTGCATTTAGTATAATTGAGAAACTTGAACTAATGTTAGCATGAAAGATTTTAGATATTCTTATTGTATTGTTATTTCCAGTTGTTGCATATGCCGTCAGAATTGAATTGATTCTTGGTTATTGAAACGTGAAATTGTTAATTTCTCTATTCCTTAGGCATGATTATAGAGTCATCAATTCAAGCCAAAGCAAAGGTATTCTAATTAAATCTGAGGGAATAATTAGGTTAAATTGTGACTGAGTTAGTAAAAGTTGGAAACAGATGGAGCTTGAATAGAAAGCTAATTTAATCATATCGGAGATTGAAGTTGTCAATATATACACAATATTCTCAAACTTATAATAAATTTCAAGTTTAAAACACAGAAAAATGGAAGAGTCACTTTTAATAACTTTATGGAGGTATAATTGACATACAACTAAGTACGCATGTTTAAAGTATAAAACGCGATACAACCCTTCACCCCAAATCACCGTTCTTAGGCAACTGTTGAAGTTAGAATATTCTTGAGCTCTATATAAATCTAAGCATATAATATGATTGCATTCTTTCACTGAGCATAGTAATTTTGGAACTGAATTTTTGAATTTTGGTATGTATTATAGTTCATTACTTTTTATTGCTAAGTAGTACTTCATTGTATGAATATGCCACAGTTTATTTTTCCATTCATTGGTAGATGGGCATTTGGATTGTTTCTAGTTTTCAGCTATTATGAAAACAGCTGCTATAAAATTTTGTAGACAATTTTAGGAATGAAATGGTCAGGTCATATGATAGGTTTATGTTGAAATGTTAAAAATTGTCTTTCAAAGTGGAAGGTAAATACCACTTTACCTTCCCAACAACAATATGAGAGTTCCAGTTGTTCCTAATCTTTACTATCACTTGGTATGGTCAATCATTAATTTTAGTCATTCAAATAAATGTGAAATGGTACATCATTGTGATTTTAATGTGCATTTTCCTAATGAATATTGATGTTGAACATCTTTCTGTGTGCTTATTTGCCATCCTTATATTTTCTTTGATGAAGTATCTGTTAAAATATTTTGCCTTTTCTTTTTTTTTCTTTTATTTTTTAGGTTGGGTTGTTTGTTTACTTACTATTGAGATTTGAGAGTTCTTTATATATTCTGTATATAACTCTTTTATCAGATATGTGATTTGCAAATATTCTCTCCCAGTTTGTGATTTGTTTTTTCATTCTCCTAATGTCCTTCAGAGCAGAAGGCTTTAATTTTGATGAAGCTTAATTTATCAACTTTTTCTTTTATGGACCATGATTTTGGTGAAGTATTCAATAAATCTTTGTCTAACTCAAGGTCACAAAGATCTATAATTTCTTCTAGAAGTTTTATCATTTTAGGTTTACTTTAGGTCCATGAATCATTTTGAGTTATATTTATATCATGTGATCTATAGGTTGAATTCTTTTTTTTTTTTTTTGCATGTGGATATTCAATTGTTCCAGTACCATTTGTTGAATAATAGTGTCTTTCGCCACTAAATTGCTTTTTTACCTTCTCAAGAATCAATCAACGAAATAAGTGTGTCTCTTTCTGGGTTCTCTATTCTGTTTCATTGATCTATTTGACTATATACCAATATTACATGATCTTAATTACTCTAGCTTTATAATCTCTTGAAGTCACAAAGTATAAGTCCCCTAATTCTCTTCTTGTAATAAAGTGATTTTGACTATTCTAGATTTTATCAACCTCTCCTATTTCCCACAACTACAACCTCTGGCAACTATCTTTCTATTCTCTGTTTTTGAGCTTGGTTTTTTTTTTTTTTTTCCCTTAAGATTCCACATATAAGTGATGTCATGCAGTATTTGTGTTTCTCTGTTCGGCTACGTCACTTAGCATAACTCTCCCAAGTTTTGTCTATGTTGTTGTAAATGGGAAAATTTTCTTCTTTTTAAAGGTTGAATAACAGACCTGTGTGTGTGTGTCACATTTTCTTTATCCATTCATTTGTTAATGGACAATTACGTTGTTTCCATATCTTGATTGTTGAGAATAATGGTGCAATAAACATAGGAATACAGGTATCTCTTCAAGATAATGATTTCACCTCCTTTAGATATATTCCAGAAAGTGGAATTGCTGTATTATTTGGTAGTTCTATTTTAATTTCTTGAGAAACCTCCATACTGTTTTCCATAATGGCTATACAAATTTACATTTATACCAACAATGTAAGAGGGTTTTCTTTGCTTCACATCCTTGCCAGCATTTTTATTACTTGTCTTTTTTATAATAAATATTCTAACGGGTGTGAGGTGACATCTCATTTTTTGATTTACATGTCCCTGATAATTAGTGATGTTGAACACTTTTTCATGTACCTATTGACCATTTATTTGTATGTCTTCTTTGGAAAAATGTCAATTTAGGCATTTTGCCAAGTTTTTAATTGGGTTATTATTATTATTTTTTACTATTGAGTTGTATGAGCTCCTTGTGTATTTTGGATATTAACCCCTTACAGGATATGCAGTTTGCAAATATTTTCTCCTATTCTATAGGTTGCCTTTTCATTTTGTTGGTTTTCTTCGCTCTGAATAGCTTCTTAGTTTGATGTAGTGCCACTTATTTATTTTTGCTCTTGGTGTCAAATCCAAAATATCAAAGTCAAAGAGCTTACCCTCTGTTTTCTTCTAGGAGTTTTATGGTTTCAGGTCTTACATTCAAGTCTTAAACCCATTTTAAGTTGATTTTTGTGCATGGTATAATTAACAACTTGCTTCTCTTGCAGCTTTTAAGATTCTTTTGTCTTTAACTTTTGACAGTTTATTTATAATGTTTCTCAGTGTGGATCTTTCTGGGTTCCTCTACTTTGTTGTTCTTTGGGCTTTCTGGATCTGGATGTCTGCTCTTTTCCCAGGTTAGGGAGGTTTTCAGTCATTATTTCTTTGAGTAAATTCACTGCTCCTTTCTCTCTCTCTCCTTTGTGACCCCTATAATACATAAATTGGTATGCTTTATGGCATCCTGTTTGTCTGTTCCAGTGGCCCGCAACTTTTTTGGCACTGGGGACTGGTACTTCTATGAAAATCTAATGCCTGATGATCTGAGGTGGAGCCAAAGTGGTGATGCTAGCGCTGGGGAGCGGCTGCTGATACAGATAAAGCTTCACTCACTTGCCTGCCATTCACCTTCTGCCATGCACCATAGACCAGTACCTATCTGCAGCTTGGGAATTAGGGTCCCCTGTGTTATCTTCACTCTTTTACATTTGTTTTTCTTTTTTGCTTCTCTGATTGGATGAACTCCACTGTCCTGTGTTTGAGTCCACTGATCCTTTTGTTCTACTTGATCTACTCTGCTGTTGAAACCTATTTATTTCTAAATTCAGTTATTATATTTTTTAGCTATGTGATTTTTGCTTGGTACTTAATCTTTTTTCTATCTGTTAAAATTCTCACTCTTTATTCATTACTCTCCTAACCTTGATGAGCATTTTTATGACCTTTATTTTTAACTCTTTTGGTAACTCACTTATTTCTGTCTAATTAAGATTGTTTTCTGAAGATCTGTCTGGTTCTTTTATTTAAAACACATTCCCCTGTTGTTTCTCCTCCTCATCCTTGTGCTTCTCCTCCTCTCTGTGTTGGTTTTCATGCATTAGGTAAAATAGCCACTTTTCTTAGTCTTGACAGATGGACCCCATGTAGATGAACCTTGTCAATGGTTGCCTCTCAAACCTATGTGGTTGTCCCAGCTGCTGTCTTTGTTTTTATTTTCTCTCAGTTGAAGGTGTGCTAAGACCTATCGGTGTCCCAAAGGCATGGGAAATGCTCATATACCTATTCAAGCTCCTGGAGGACTACTAATTACTTGCCCCTTCAGCTCCCTGATGTAGGCTAATTGGAAGCCAAATCTTAAGGCAGGATGTTAGATATATTGTCTAGCTCCTATCAGGGAGAAACCAGGAATTGAATGTTTTTGTCTACTTACTCTGTGCTGAGCCAGAGGGAATGAATAGTCACTGGGAGAGCTTGTGCTCCCAAAGAGAACAACCTCTTTGTATAATCCCAGAGGACTTGTGAATGTTGAGCTCCATCAGCTCCCAGAGATAGGTGATTTGAAAGTTTGTCCTTCAGGTGGCAGCTATAACAATTAGGGTGCTAGATATGTGAATGAACTTCTTTCAGAGAAGCTGGATATTTGGTTTTACTATTCAAGTGCACTGGTAGGGACAGAGGGGGATGTGTCTGTCAGTTCTTTCAGGCTCTTGGGAGGATCCCAGTCATTTCGCATATGCCAACTGACTTGGAAGTTGTAATCTCGGGAAGCAGTTGGGAAAGTTTGCATTCAGATCCATTCCAGGGAGAAACTGGGAGAGGGCTTTTGTTTGTTTGTTTGTTTTTTGCCTGCTCCCTCTGCACTGTTCCTAGGACATTCCAAACCTGATATTTTGTTGTTGTTGTGTAATATGGTCCTGTGAGACTCATAAATGCTGAACCTTGTTGGCTATCAGGGATAGGTGATTTGAGGGTCCATTACTTTGGTAGTAGCTGCAAAGTTGGGGAGCTAGATATGTGGGAAAGCTCTTTCCAAAAAAAAAAAATACTGTGACCTGGTTTTATTGTTGGAGCAAGCCAGAGGAAGAAGGCAGAGGATGTGCCCACTGGTTCTTTTGGGCTCCAGGGAGGATCACAGTTAGTTCTAAGGTGCCAACTAATTTACCAGGCAATAGCTGGTAAAGTATGCTATAAAACCCTTTCCAGGGAAAAACTGGTAACTGTCTGTTCCCTCTGCTCTGAGCCCAGGGTGATAGCCATGGGAAATAGTAATGTTCTCATTTAATAACAGCTTCTTTGCTACAAGAAGTTCTGTGGGTGCAAGGCTTGTTGGCTTTCAGATCTAGATGATTTGGAGGCAAGTTCCTTGGATGGCAGTGTTAAAAGTTGGAGTTCTGTATGTGTGGTCCAAACCTTTTGCTTCTCAGAAGCAGGAACTTGGGGGGTTCCTTTTCAATTATAAGCTTCTGTGCCAGGGGTGAGATTTATGATGAGAGTATGTCTCAGCCTTTCCTACCTGTTTTCTTTATGGGTATTTTCTTAGTCACTCAGTGTGTAGGAGTCAATTAGTTCCTGGATTTCTCTCAGAGGGAATTGCTTCATGTGTAGCTGTATGCTCACTGCATCTGTGGGAGGAAGGAAATTCAGGAGTCTCTTATGTTGCTATCTTGGTGATGTCCTAGTCTAAAGCACTTTCTTAGTTTTTGGTTCTGCAAGATGCTCCAGATGTCCCACCCCTGGGAGAACACAATGTGAACATAAAGTCAGAGTTTGGGGTGATGCCTCTACAAGCCAAGGAAAACCAAAGATTTCCTGCAAACAATTAGAAGCTAGGTGAGAGGCATGGAACTAATTCTCCCTCACAGCCCTGGAAAGGAACCATGCCTGCTGACGCCTTGATCTGAGCTTCCAGTCTCCAGAATTGCGAGGCAATAAGTTCCTGTTGTTTAAGCCACTCAGTTTGTGATACTTTATTATGGCAATTCCTAACAGTTGGGTAAAGAGCATAAGATCTGGGTGCTAGGTGTGCTTGTTGCTGCAGAGATGTCATTGCTTCTAAGCCGCCTCAGTGTACAGGCTAGGAAATACATGTATGCATACTAACCCATGTGTGCATAAATTATGATTGTTTCTGCATCACTTTTGTTTTTGAAAGGTATTTTCAGTGAGCATAGAAATGTAGGTTGATAATTTCAGCACTTTAAAGATATTGCTTACTCCTTTCTGGCTCACATTGTTTCTGATAAGAAATTTACTATAACCTATATCTTTGTTTCCACTGTATGTTATATATTTTTATCTGCTTTTAAGAATATTTCTTTATTACTAGTTTTAAGCAATTTAATTTTCATGTGCCTCTGGTGTGTTTTACTTCTTTTTCTTTTTTTTTCTTTTCTTTTTGGCATTCAAGGTTTGTTGAGCTTCTATAGTTTTCATCGAATTTGGAAACATTGCCATTATTTCTTAAAAAAAATTTTTTTTATATAACCCTCCTCTTTCTGGTACTCTAAGTTTATGAGGCAACTTGAAATTGTTATCATGTCTTCAAGTTTACTAATATTTTCTTTTGCAATACCTATTCTAAAATTAATCTCATCCAAATTATTTTTTTCATTTCAGACACTTCAGTTTTTTGATTCTAGAAACTTGATTTGGGTCTCTTAAGTATCTTTATGTGTCTAATTAACAAGTGTGATTTTTTTCTAGCATTTGAACACAAATAACTGCTTTAATGTCCTTGTCTGTTAATTCATTTATCTGCATCATTTCTAGGTTGGTTTTGATTGGTTAATTTTTTTTCTCCTCATTATTTTCCTTTTTGAGTGTATGCTACCCATTGTGAATTTTTGCTTGTTAGATGTGGGATGTTTTTGTATTCTATTTTGTTTTGGTATGCCATTAAGTTACTTGGAGGCAGTAATACAGTCTTATTTTTAAGCTTGGCTAGGTGGAATCAGAACAATCTTGGCATATATTTTTTCCTCTATCTTTATTCTCTTGTTTATTTACTGAAGTCCTGCTTGTACTTTAAGATTCAGTTCAACATAACATCATTCTTGACTTTGCCAGGATGATTTGTATCTTTTCTTACTGCTTGAGATTCCCATTTAAAGTCACCAAGCCCCTCTATCTTCTTAACACTCTTCATACTTTGTGACAAATTATTTCAAAAGTTACTTCTTTCATGAAATTTATCCCCTAGCCAAAGTAGAATTAAAACCTCATTGTTTTGGATACTCTCTATATTCTGAAGACATTCTATCAGAGTACGTGTGACAGACTTAATTTTGCTTCTTCGTTGTAGGCCTCTCTCCATTTATTAGACTTTAATTTACATGAAGGCATTGAAGATTTCTCATTTTTTGTGATTTCAACGTTTGCTACTTACTGAGCATATTGTAGGAGCCTGATAAACGTTTGTTGAATAAATTTAGTGTTCTTAGCTTTGTTATATTTCCTTTAAGATCAAGTAGTTATATAAGATCATAGTTTTGTTTTTTTTAAAGTAATTCAAATTTTTCCATTTAAAATTTTATTATTAATTTATAATTTAATAGCATTATTATCAGAGTGTGTGGCCTATATATTTTACCCTTTAAAAATTAATTGAGTTTTCTCTGAAGCTGATACTGGAATTTAAAAAAATAGTAGTACTTTATATTACTTTATAGTAGCTCTTTAGAGTATTCTGAGTTGTAAAATTCTTTTGATTTGAAAAAAATTAGAAAACCTATTTTTTCTTAATAATGTAAGAATAGACTATTTTGGAAATATCTGTATTTTCTCTACCATTGGCTAATAATTTTTATGAACGCTTCTCTCAAGTTAGAAATATTGTAATCATAGTAAATAGTCATCTCTGTGTACACAGTATTCTCCTATTCCTCTAAAAGTACTTCTGTGAAATCTTCCGATAATTTTTAGTTATATTTTGCAGATTCGTTGTTTTTAAAATGCCAACACTTGTCAAGAATGAAAAGATCCAAAGTTTGAGAAAGGATTTAAAAGATAGTAATTGATAAAAAGGAACAAATATATGCAAATAATAGTAATATAATATCTATTGATTAGATTTAAACTACCTCAACTTTGATATATAGTCACAATTCACAGAAAGAGTAGAAGCAAAACTGTGAGTAAATAGTTGTTATAAAGGTCATACATCAAAGTCTGTATAGTATGTATTTAACTCTATAGAGTCTCTAGGCTTTCACTTAGAGTCTGTTTCTGCTTTAGACAAGGCATTAACAAACATTTAAAAAGTTGGTAGAGTTAATAAATAGTATAAAGAATTAAGGAAACATAGTGGCTTGCTTGACAGCAAAGGAAGAGATAGAAACCTATAATTATAGATACATAAAATTAGGATTTATCCATTTAGATTCTTCAGTATAGGACAATGTCCTTTGAGAGCATTATTATATTATTTTACTATATATTATTTATATATTCACATCTATTATTTTGTGATGTAATCATTTATAAAGATCACCCTGAAACATAAAGAAAGAATGATAGGGAAAAGATTAAATAAAGCTTAGCCTAATCTGGAAAACCTATCTTTGTAGGTTACTTTATTCTATAAGTGAGTTGCTATATAAGTGAGTTGCTGCACATGTGTATTCATATTGTGCCTCTTTCTATGCAATATGCACTCTACTTAGGAAGTCATTTCATTATGCTGTAGTTTGCAAACTTTCCCGCTGCCTTCACCCTTCTGGAGCTCATTCAAGTGGAAACAGACCGGGTTTGGTGACTTATAAATAGAGATGGGTCAACAGAGTCCATTAATAGCAAAACTGTCCTAAATCTCTGGAGAGGACTCAGATGAAATCACAACTTAAAATTTGTAAATATGGATAAGTTTCAAGTCGAAAACAAAATAACAAAAACATATATATCTTTATGCTTCTAATTGTAGGAGGAACAGAGAATATAACTGTCTTCTGTGTGGATGTTCTATTTTAAGCAATACAAATTCTTAGTATATTTTCTTGAACCACCGAAAATGGAACATTACAAACATTTAAGTTTGTACTTGAACTCTGGAGTGACCGAATTTTTAAAATTAGAGAATAAAATCTCATTAAAATGTAAGAAACGTTAAAAAACATAATAGGGAACATTTTAAAATCATGTTCAACATAGACTGCCATTGTAGGACATTTTATTAATAAAATAAATAAATTCTCTTACTTGATTCATCATTTCAATTACAGAGAGTAAACAAGAATTGTAGGTTTTGTACAACCCCTCCACCACACCTTACCCACACATATTTAAAAATGAAACCAAATATCCTTTTGGATTGCATTGTGTTGTATTGGGGTATTTTCCCCAGCAATAAACATAGTTAATACTCAACTCTAAGAATTCAATAAACATTTCTTAATTGGTTTAATTTTATTCTAGAAAGTATTTGTTTAATGAGATAGGTAAATATTTCAGTAGATCGAAGTATTTTAAATTGCCAAAACTGGGGTGGAATGTTTTGAGATCATCAAGTTCAATTGCCTCCTTTTACAGATAAGCAAACAACAAACATTAAGAGGCTGAGTGAGTTATCTTCAGTGTAAAGGCCAGTTAGTGGCAAGATAGAACTAAAACCCGTGCCTTGCATCTTAACTTCATGTTTTATACCCTATTGTTTAGTATTCTGGAATTTTCACATTGATTAGGCTAAAATTTGAAGACATACCTGTAACCATTTATATAATAGAATCATGATGGGTTATGAGTCAAGATGGTGAAATGAAACTATTTTATGATACTGCTTAGCTAGAATATTGTCAATTCTGTCAAACAAATGCAGTAGCAATTTAGTTTTCTCATGGAAGTTCTGGCAAAGGTGTGAAGGTCATTATGATTCAGTTCAGGTTACTTTTTTTCCTAGCTAAATGATGCCTCAAAATTTCCCTATTGTGGGATGGCTCACCTTTACATAGTCAGAAAAATGTAAGGGAAAGTGTGATTATTTTACCTTTACTTCTCAAACTTTTGGGGCTGGCTATATTTGAACTCTTGTTAGTAATTTTACCAAAAGGATAATGCTGTGTAATTGA
This sequence comes from Rousettus aegyptiacus, assembly GCF_014176215.1. Taxonomy (NCBI): domain Eukaryota; kingdom Metazoa; phylum Chordata; class Mammalia; order Chiroptera; family Pteropodidae; genus Rousettus; species Rousettus aegyptiacus. The sequence continues at coordinate 54,917,492 of NW_023416287.1, read as the reverse complement.
ACATGTATATATGTTTTTAATGATGTAGTGTCTTTGGTGAGTTTGCCACTGATTTGAAATATTTTAGACCATCTATGGTAATTTTCTTGACTTAAAATTAAATTCCTTCTAAATATGATTATAATTAGATTAGGTAATATAACTGAAATGAAATACTAATTTATGTGGACAATATCCTTTCTAAACCTTTTTAAAAATTTGACTTTTTTAATACTATCATATAGTGTTATGTTACCAGAAACACTTTTTTACAGATATTTGTTGAAATTTAAGGGACCATAAGAGTTAATATTTACTTTGAACATTTTCCCAACTAATGCGATTCATTTCATTTCCTCTGCATATCACAATTGCTATGAGCTCAGCCTACCTTCTAATTGAGTTACTTATTTAAAGGGTGAAATGGCTTCTTAATAACTTCTTTAATTATTTAGCTATTTAACAGAGCTTAATCTTCTTGTCTAGAAAATAGTGATGTTAAAACAGGTAGTGTGTGATCCTAAGTGCTGGCATTATTTCTAGTTAATGATAATAAGCTAGAATATCCAGTAATGCCTTCATATTTGTATTTAACTTGTTTTCTTTGCCTTTATGTTACCTCTGTTCAAAATTCAGAGCCCCAACATGTTGAAATAGGCCATCTTTAACCACAAAAAGCACAGCTTAGCCCCAGACTCATTTATTTTGAATTAGGCGAGGTTGGCACCATCCCTGCATAGATGAATGGCTGTTGACTAAATTGTGTTGTGTTCTTCTAAATAGGAAACAGCTTTTTCTCCCCCCTGAACAAACACTGTCACTTTTATTAGCAATCGTTAATGGTTAGACATGAAGCTGGCTGTTCTCTTTATGTTACCCCAGTGATTACGTATTCATTTACTATGTATGTATAACAAATAGGCTCCTTGTCTGTTATCCTTGTGATCATTTTCAGATAACAATCCACAGCCAGTTTGTTCCTGAACTCTGACCCTATTGCTTGTGTGGTATCATCCTCTTTGTTAATTCATTTCTTGATCACATAGCTCTTATGCCTAATATATTTTCATCATGCTCTGTAGCAAATTACCATTATTCTTATAGCCCAAAGCTCTTGTATTTATCTTCATCAGAGTCAGTTTGGCAGTGACTACATCAGCATAGAGTGATACAGTAACAAGGTTCTTAAACAGGATGGGGGAAGGAAATGCTGGGCCATATTCTTAGTTTTTACATCCCAGAGGCTTGGCAGGGAGAGATGCTATGCCCACTAAATCTGTTCACATCCAAGCGTTTTTAGAATCTTGGAATTTTTATGGGGTGGGGAGCTCTTCATAGTGTGGATCCATTGGAAAGCTGATAAAACAGATTGCTTGTAAGAAAGTCAATATAAAAATAGTCTGCAAGAATGCATGCCACCATCTGTGTTGTCTTATCTAGAAATTGTATCTGTCTCAGATTGACTTTCAAATTATTATGCTTATAAATATTAATTGATAGGAAGAAATTAGAAAAAGTGTAAAAGCATGTCTGTGAGTATTATATACGTATACATATATATTTAACACATACACAGTTTTGGATGAGAATTTCCTCTGTCTTGGCAGAAAAATTTAATTTGAAGTTTCCTTTTGAAATGTGTATTAATTAAAGTACATGTAAGAGTTTTAAATATATTCTCTTTTGTGATAACAGTTTTGTAAGTGAAAGGTTAACCATGGAGACATATGTCAACCAGAGCATCCTCAGTGACTCACAAAAGCACTCAGAAATACATTTGCTTTTGGATAATATTTGAATGTGTACATGATATACAGCTACCATATATCATGACATGAAAATAGAAGTAGACATTATTTATTAAGTGAAGAAGAAAAAACAAGGCTGACATGGCATAAAGGAAAAGCTTTACTTAACCAAAATGAACTAGTAATTAAAGGAAAACAAACAGGTAAATATGATTATATTTGGCTCAAGTTGCTGTTCTAGTCAAAGTGAGTCATAATTGTCTTTTTAAATGCCCTTTTTTTTGGATGAGAAATCAGTAGGACAAATTCTCTTTGGCTGACTTATCAACATCGAAGCTCTACGCCTGGAGAAAATCTCTCTGCAATCTAGTTACTCAATAGTTTTTATGAGTTTTCCCATGCTTTTTTTTTTTATTTTAAATTAAAATGGTTTTCTTTAATATACTATTTGTAGGAGGAAAATATTTGAAAATGAAGTTCTATAATCTTCTGGTCTTTTCTTCACATAGTTTAATTTCCTACATCGTGAAAAGTACTTTTAATTGGACAACTTAGAGAAGACAGTTCTGGGAGTAGCAGAATGGAATACAGAGACTAGAACATCCACGCAGTCTTCTTCAGTTGTTTAGATGGAAGCAAGTGAACCAGATCAAAGGTTAATCCCTCTCAGCCCTTTTTTTTCCCCATCTACTATCATGTATTTAATGAATGGTTAGATTACTAGTAGACTTAGCATGGGTTTAGGGGTTAACAGTTCCCTATTGAATATTGATTCAATTGTGCCAGGAAAGACTACCCATCCAAAAGAATTTCCCCTACTTGGATAGAATCCTTTGAAAATGGGGACAAAACTTTTAGTTCTACAATTAGAGTTGAAGTCTAAAGAGGCAGCATTGCAAACAACTTATACTAATGTTAGGGTGACTAGTTAAGTCAGCTCTTAAAAGCAGATTTAGAGGAAAGAGACATACATACTGAGAGCATGAAAACCTTATGTAGTTGAAGGAAGCAGTTAAGGGGCCGTAGTGGGTAAAGTGTGCTAAAAGGGAGCCTGAGATACCTTGATAAATATGTATATGATTAGCAATTTCTGATATGTACTCTCTGGTCAGAAAAATGAGTAAAAAATTTTCACCAAATAGATTGGTGTGTATGTGTGTGTGTGTGTGTGTGTGTGAGCATGTGTGTGTGCTCCAGGCAGGGTATCTCTGTGTAAACAAGTTAAGAAAATGCTTGTCCAGAACAAATCATTCCTCCTGCGGTAAACCCAGGACATATGACACAACAGGTGGGATAAGCTGCTCAAGAGTCTAAAACATCATCTCTTAACCTCTATTAGATGAGGTCTCTGCTTCATTTGTGTACACCTGGGGACAGTAGTGTGACACTGTGGTAGGAAATATTCCTCATCTTCTACATGCCTGTGTCCAGGCCTGCAGAATAATCTGGAGGGCACCTGCAACAGAAGTAGGAGTATTAGCTTGTTCTTGGCCTGCTTTGAGAAATATCTTTTACTGGTCCAGTGGTTCTTCCTGAATTATCTCATACCTAACCTTCATCCTGATTTCTGTGATTATGATAATGGCAGCGGTCTCTAGCCTGGCTATGCATTAGAATCACTTGAATTTTCACAAATGCTTAGGTTTTGAGTCCCCTGCAACCTGGACTTTTTTTTAAAGTTCATAGCTAATTCTGTTTGTAGTAAGGGTGAAAATCATTGTGTTTGTTTCTTTTTAAGGTATAGGTGAAACAAATTCATAATATCCATGGATAATATCTTAGTTACTGAAAAGATAAAAATTATAATAATATTTTGAAATAATGTCTATGAAAGGTATTTTTGTATCTAAGAGTATTAAAGTTTATTTTTAAATTGTGGCAAGTTTAATGAAAAAAAAATCAAGACAATTTAGTTAATTGACTATGGAAGGAAAAACCTACACATATAGGTTTTATATAACTATAAGATATATATAATACTTGTAGAGGGAGTAACAATTTCATATTTTGATAAACTAAAGATGCCTTAGGTTGAAGTCATTAAGTGTTAGCACTATTGAAAGCCACTAATTGCCATTAAACTTGGTATTTCACTTTATAAATGTGATGTGCTTAAACTAATGTGTTTCAATGAGATTATTATGTGAAAGAATATGACATATGTCCAGAAAAACTTGCTAGCACTTTCTTTTATTTTTACTGCTGGTCAAATGCCTTCAGAAAAAGAAGTGCTTAAAAATACATTTAATAAAGCCTGAAAAAAATTTAAAGATAAGAAGTAGATATATACAGTGTGAAAAAATATATATTAAATTTAAATATTCTACCAACGTAAAATATTTATAAGGTGATATTTGACTTAGGGCAATGAGGTAAAGTGGGCAGGGTAGGGGAAAATCGCATATTTAGGTAGTTTCCAATTTTTTATTATATGCATGAGGCTCTTTTTTTTCTGTATTTAGGATTTTTTTTTAAGAACAGATAACCAGATTTGAGTTTATTGAGTAAAAGGCTAAGAACATTTTTTTAAAAATTATTTTTTTTTTATGGTGACATTGGTTAATGAAATCCAGTAAGTTTTTTTGACTCTTAAAAACCTCTTGCTATATAGATTTCCCCAAAGATTTTCTGACTTACACTTATATTAGCCACATGTGGAAAGGTCTGTTTCATGGCAACTTCTCCGTGGGATACTAGACCCAGAGGTGAGGCAGTACAGTTGTCCCTCGGTATCTGTGGGGGAATGGTTCCAGGACTCCCTCAGATAGCAAAATCTGTGGATGTTCAAGTCCCTCATGTAAAATGGTGTAGTTTTGTGTATAACCCACTCACATTCTCATGTATACTTTAATCATCTCTAGATTACTTGTAATACCTAATACAGTATAAATGCTATGTAAATAGTTGTTACACGGCATCATTTAGGGTAGTGGTCCCCAACCTTTTTGGCACCAGAGACCAGTACTTCTATGAGAATCTAATGCCTGATGATCTGAGGTGGAGCTGAGGCAGTGACTCTAGCACTAGGGAATGGCTGTAAATATAGATGAAGCTTTGCTTGCTCGCCGTTCGCCTCCCGTTGTGTGTCTCAGTTCCTAATAGGCCACAGACTGGTTACAGGTCTATGGCCCAGGAGATGGGGACCCCTGAGTTAGGGGATAATGATAAGAAAAAAGTCTATATGTGTTCAGTACAGACACAACCATCCTAGGCCTAACTATATACTACACATCAGTAACAATGTGACATTAGCGGATGTGGCACCTGTGGGTACAGAGGACCAAATTATAAGGAGGACTTTTTTTTTTGCAGCCTCCATTTAATGTTTCTGTTCTTTACTTTCTTGACAAGGGTCAGCTCTGCTTGTTGACAACATTGAAGGAGCTGACGAGGCTTTCTCTTATTCACCTTCCAGTAGTATAGCTCTATTTTAGAATACAGACTTTGTTTAGGTGTTATTGCTTTCTTTAAATCTTTTTCAATGAGTGTGAAAGTTTGTGGAAAGTTGTATGTGAATGTGGTCCACATTAAATTTTTATTATTAATTTTGAGAACTGTGTATGTGTGAGGGTATATACTTGTACATATACATATATGTTGAATATGTTTTCTAAAATATTTTTTAAAAATTTGGAGAAAGAGTTTTGGGTAGTCACTCTACTTCATTTTTATTGAAGTACTTATACTTAGGTTCTTAAGTACTATCATTTTGAAAGAAAAATATATCTATTTTATTACCATAGTCATGGGACTGAAAAACTAATAGTGTTTGCTAGTGTTTTAGACATGTTGATAAATAACTTTTCATTGAATTTAAGTCAAGTTTTATTTTTTTTTTAATAGAGTCCAGGAACATATCAGGTAGCTTATTTTACTTTTCTCAAAGAAAAAGATCTAAGACACTTTTCAGAGTTTCTATAGTACTGCATAATCTTTCTGCTGTTTTATTTCATCTCAATGGCTGGACTTGTTTTAACTTTAATCACATCAATCACTTGAAAAATACCTTATATTTCTTTCGACCTCATAGTACTTATTTGAAATTTAAGTTGTCCCTTCCCAGGCCATTTGTCTGATGACTATTTTTTTTTTCCTTGAGTGAATATTTCTAATACCCAGCCCCGATACTAGTGAGATTATTTTGATCAGTGTCACTTAACTGTCACTTAGCTTTTTGCCTAGTCTGTGCACTGAATACAATTTTGGCTTTTCCTAACATGTAACTTACTAATAGGTCCTGGTTCCCAAACATCTTTTCTCCACCAAAATCTTTACTGCATTTTATGAGCTTGCTCTGATTGCTGTACATCTCATTCTTCTATATAGTTGATCATTACTTTTATTCGTTTTTACATATGTATCTGTGAAGAGTGAAAAAGGTTAGACATTTTGAATTGTTTTCCTGGCAGAAAAGATAAATTTTTAATATTCTGTTTTCTTAGTTTCATCTTTTTATATCAATGGTATGTGTGAGTTGGTAGTTGTGTGTGAAGGCTGTGGTTCCAGGGCAATAATATCATTTTAGAATACATTTATGACATTGTTTACTTATGATACTGAAACTGTTGGACAAATCACAGAGAACATCTATTCAAACAATTCTCTACTTTTCCTGTCACAGCACATTTAGAGGATACACCGCAGTCACATCAGTAACAGTGGTCAGTATAACAGGTCCCAACCTAGGACAGAAATGGGTATGGTTTTTATAAATAATCTGAAAAAGGCCTGTGGAGATGTCAGTCTTAATTCAAATTGCTGAACCAACACTCTCATTTTAGAGTGGAAGGCATTGGGTTCACTAGTCTGTAAACTTTATATCTGTGTTGTATATCCTGAAAATCTTGCATAGTAGTTGCTCAATAAATATCTATTGAATAAATAAAGATTATACTGGGGTACGGAACAGTGAGTGATTTAGCAAAGTCAAATGGCTAGTAAGTTTTATGGCTGGGATTTCTGATTGTTTCCTCATTCTTTTGGTCAATTCTGTTCTGCTTTATAAGGAGAAGAAACACGAACTCTTCTTGCTGATAGCCATTCACTTTCTGTCATTTAAAAATTTTCCTTGCTAGCTGAGAACTCTAATAATAACAGCAGCAGCAACAAATACCGAAATAGTGCTTTCTATGTGTTAGACACACTAATAGTCTTTATAACAATGCTATTACTATTAATAACACTAGGTACTATTACCCCCAGTTTATAGATAATGAAATTAAGTGAGGCATAGAGAGATTAAATAACTTGACTGAAGAGACAGCTAGTAAGTTGCTATGTCTCATACTGCCATTGCTACTCCAATATTCAAACACATTTTGGGACTCTTATCTGTATATGCCTTCTTAAACTTGGTCTATATAAACACTTGAAAGAGAAGAGCTTTTTACTCATTTATTAATTTGTTAAATATTTATTGGGCATGTGTCCTTTGCCAGAACTTGAGCTAAGTGGTAGGGGGAAAGAATGAATATGTAGTGCCTATTATTAAGTAAAAGGCAGAATATAAATGATTATATTAGAACATATGTGTTACCATAGAAGTATTCATTTATTCAAATATTTGAGAGCTTGTGGTGCATCAGGCACTGCGTGCTAGATATTTTTGGAAAATCAGTGATTAAGAGGCAGTGTCTGCTCTCAACAAGATTTTAGCTAATAGGGTCACTGGCACATAAGCAGTTAAACTGTAATATAATACACGTTATAATGGTGGTATGCATAAAGTTCATTGGGAATATTAAGATGGTGTCCTCAAGTCTTCTGAGGACATTTGAAGCCAATTTATTTGTGGGGATGGTGTTGGATTCTGTCCTGAAAAGAGTTAAAATTTGAGTGGATAAATTAAGAAAGAGAGTTCAAAGCAGAGGCACAAAACTGTGACAACATGAGTATTACTGAGGTATGAGGGTGGAAAGGAAAATGAGGGTCGGGTTATGAAGAATCTTACATATCATGTGAAGGACTTTTCTGCTTGGGTCACTATTTTCCGCCATCTGATATCCTATCCTGGGATCCTGATCATACCCTCCAAATCTTTTGTCTTTGGATTTCTTCTTACCTTGTATACACTATTTGCTTACTTCTCTTGGCCTTACTTGAGTTTCTTGGTCTTTGTCTTTGATTTGTCTACAGCTTAGTACAATGTGTCCCTTTTCTGCTTGGAGCTCCTGAATCTGGGTTAGACATCTTGGAATTCCCCAGGAAGTAAGAGAGTTACATGCATGGCAACTAGGGGAATTCTTTCCTTTTGGAAAGAGTTAATTAACTAGGAATCATCTTTTTAATGCACAATGCATTGGCTAGATCATGGTATCTTCTCAAGTGTGCACCAATTCAGTGTTCATTTCTTGCCCCAATTTCTGCTCTTTTGAGTAATTTCCTTATCTCAAATTAGGCAGTAGAATTTTTTTTTCTGTAATTTTACAGGGCAGTAATACATACACAGTTATCTCTGGTAATAATTGAACAAATATGATGGCCAAATATCTTTATGACAATAAAATCATGATGTTAAATTTCCCCCTAACGTTTGATGATTAGAGTGTTTATAACATAATCGCCTATTTCTTCTTTTCTGGATTCCCTGTCACTTACTTTTTGTTAATTTTCCACTTTCATCTTCTAGAATTTTCCTTGTAATTTCTGTATAATGTTATACTTATGATTTTAAAGTAGCATATGAGATTTTTTTTTGAAATGTATGCCTCTCAAATTATCCTTCTGTGTTTCTTTGCATAAAAACTGGGGCGACATTTGCAACAATGTGAATGGACATTGAGGGTCTTATACTAAGTGAAATAAGTCAAAGAAACACAAATACTGTATGATTTTATCTATGAGGAATTAGAAACAAACAAACAAACACAAAAAAACAAAACACGAAACTCATAGATATAGATTGGTGGTTGTCAGAGGCTGAGGGTAGGGGTTGGGTGAAATGGGTCAAGGTGGTCAAAGGTAAACTTTCAGTTACAAAAATAAGCCTTGGAGATGTAGTGTACAGCATAGTGATCATAGTTAATAATACCATATTACATAGTTGAAAGTTGCTAAGAGAGTAGATCTTAAAAGTTTCCAACACGAGAAAATAATTGTAACTGTGTGGTGATGGATGGTAATCAGGCTTATTGAGGTGATTATTTCACAATATATACAAATATCAAATTATTATTTTGTACACCTGAAATTAGTATAATATTTATGCCAATTGTATTGCATTTAATCTTTTCGGCTCTAAACACTATTAGGTACACTATTAAATACATTTTTTGTGAAATTCTGTTTTGGCATTTAAAAAGGAAGAGTTTTGGTGAGAACTTATAGTGTAAAAGAAATAAGTTAGGGAATTTAATAAAATGTAGCTGAGATACTGATATCTATGAGCTTAGAATTAGGGGTTTGTGGCCTAAGGATCGTAGATTCTTCTTCTTACATAATCAAAATTATACAATCACTTAACTTTCTGATAAAGTAAAGATTGCTTAGATTTCTAGGTTCTGGATGGAGTTACGGAGTATAATATATTTGAAAAATAGTACATATAGGAACAGGATTATAAAAAAATTCTATTCCTTTTTAGTGGAAACCAAGAAAGAAAACTAAGTATCTCAGTCCATGTTCAGATGCAACATTCAGTGATTAGTTCACACATAATTATTGTAGAATTCTTTTTACCAGATCTACATAACAATGGTTAGCCTTGTTTAAAAGATAGCTGGAAATTCAAATTCTATCCTGAGCAGTACAGTTTGGTGTGAAGAACATTTTATTTGTAGTCAGATGTGTTAGGCTCTATTTTTGCCTGTGTAACCTATGAAAAGTCCTTCGGTATCTCTGGGCCTTTTCTTCACATCTGTGAAATAAAAAGTCAAACTAATGACTCTTATGGAACAGAAAGATTCCGCAAGTATATCCAAGAAGGAAAGGGAGGTGTTAGTGGTGGAAGACAGCATTCCTATGCCTCTGGCCCCCTGAAGAAAACACAAACATGGTGAGGGCAATACACTCCCTCCTTAGGTTTGGCATCCAAACAACATAACATTAAAACAAAGAGCTAGCCTATTGTTCTTGAGGTTCCAGTGATGAAATATTTTCCTCAAGCATAAATTCCCATTTTCTTCAAAAAATTCCTCAAGCTTCTTAGATTTTATATTAAAAACTTAAAATATCTTACACTAATTTTTATATTTATACTTTTGCTAAAAAGAAGATGCATCTTATTTATTAGCTCTTAGTACTTGACTTTTGTCAAAATGCAAATTATTATTGTTTAGCCGTGATCATTAAAATAAACCCATTTGCAACAAAACACTCCACTGAATGCCTAGACTAAATTATTATGTAATGAGAAGAATGACCATGGGATGAGTCCCACAGTGATATCATCAAAAGAATTTAAGGCTATAAATACCTGGCTATCAAGGGGCCAAGTAGTTAAGTAAATTTAAATGTATTTATGCATTTGCTGGGGTGATATGCTGGTACATCATTTTTTTTTTTTTTACTGGTTTAACATTTTCTAATTTAAGATGAAGGCCAAGTAAGAATATTGCTGCAATGTCACAGTGTATAATTATTGGGCAGCCAGAAGCAATTTTTAAAGCAAATTTCACACTATCTCTGAGACTAGTGTCATTCATTGCTAGTTTGAATTAGTTTGTGAAAGTTATTTATATATCAGATGCTTTAAATTAATGAGAGATAGCATTTCATTAATAAATTAGGTCTGGAAATTTAAGTTTGCAAGGGTGATATAGCTACAAATAGATATGTTAAACAAAGATAAAAATTTAGATTTTTATTTTCTTTTGTGACAATTTACTTATAAATTATTTTCACCTTTTGTGTTGTGTGTTTCTCTCTCTCTCTCTCTCTCTCTCTCTCGCTCTCGCTCTCGCTCTCTCTCTCTCTCTCTCTTTCTTTTTTTTTTCATTAAGACCTTAAGATTAGCTTTAAATATCCATTGGAAAACAAGTAGCATGATTGAACTTCTCTGTTATCTCTTGCTTTCCACACCAACTCAATCAATTCCATTTGTGCCTTCTATGCCAGTTTTTCTATTGACATCCTTGACTCCATTTCCTATAACAACATTTAAGTAACTCTTGGCTGCAGCCTTCGTAGTTTTAAGAGGGGAACCTCCATATTCCTGAGCAATGTAAGGAGCAATAAATGACAAGGACAATCCTAACATCACTACTCTTTACTGTGTAATCTTATTTATATATTTGTTCTTATAGAGTACCTTGGACAAGATAATGTTAGGCTGATTTTTCAAGAATCCAAGCAGAATTTGGGGATGGGATCATGGCACCACAGGCAGGGCTTAAACAATATGCATGGTCAGCTGGCAGAAAGCTGGAAAGAGCAAGGTTATTATAAGACCGAAGATAAATAAAGGATTGTTTAGAAGCAGGATCTACAGATAAGGAAGTCTGCGGTTTGGTTAGCAGGCAAACTCAAGCCAAGAGTTTTCAGTGAGCAAGATGGACGGCTCCCAGGGCCACCTCCGAATGCAGGTGTTTGCACTAATAGCTGCCTCTGGCAGCCCAGGTATGGACAATGGTAGTTCTTGGGTCAGTAACTACAGGCTTGAAGTGGATTTGAAGTTGATAATAATTAGTGAATGATTCTTTGCATGAACTGTAGAAGTACAATAGTCAGTATATTATAACTAATGCATAACTTGCAGTTTTATGGTTGAACAATTAAGCTTGGCCTCAAGGATTGGAAAGGTGTGATAGTGTCTTATAGACCTCCGTGGAATCTGGGAAGCAGTAGGTCAAGATGGTTAAGAGTGCAGGCATTCCTGGCTTTGAATATCAGCTCTACTTCCTAGTTATCTGAGTTACTTACTCTTCCCAAGGCACAATATCTATATCATGAATACACTCCATTTATAACACATGAACGATAATAACAGTACTGACACTGGAGGATTCTCAAGAGAATTAAATGTTAGTATTTATTATTACAACAACAATAATAACTAATAATAATTGTAGTATATGGCATTTACTATATAATATAATCTTATTCATTCTACTAAACCGAATGGCCATACCATCACATGAACCTGAGGATCCTGGTGAATGTCTTAAGTATGCCAGGCTTGTTTGTATAAAAAGCTTTATAAAAGTTAATGGACACTAATTCTTACATCAGAGAAGTGTGGTAAAGCCTCTATGCTTTGGCTTGTATGAAAACCACTATTAAAATATTTAATACAAATTAAAAATCAGAACTTCAAATCTAAAGGTATAACTATGTCTAGTTCCTTGAATGACCAAAGCTAAGATTGGCAGCTTCAATTTAGGAATGTGTGTGGTGATCTCAGATGCACTTATTTTAGTCTTGGTTCTTCTTAATCTTGTAATGAAATACTTTAAACAAGCTATTTAGGTCTACTGTACAGTAATACAGTATTTGAATGAGCTGAGTGGAAATAGTTTGCTATAAAAACTCGTGATTCCAATAACTAGTTGTATGTGACTGTGAGATGTGTGTATGTGTATGAGAGAGGGAGGGAGGGAGTCGGGGGTGGGGAGAGAGAGAGAGAGTGACACACACACACACACACACACAGAATTATATAATGAAGAGTTGTCAGGATTTTTTTTGAAACAGAATAGCTTAAATTTGAATTTCTGAACAGAAACTTACTTTACCTGAGCAAATCACTGAACTTCCTCCAACCTCTGATCCTGCCTCAGCAAAATGTAGATAATATTTATTTTGAGAGTTGTTATGAAATTAGAGATGACATATAGTAAGCATTCAATAAATGGCAGCTATAATTATTTTCATTAAATTAATGTACAAATTCAGCCAGTTATTTGTACCAAATTTGTTTATATTAAAAATTCTCTCCTTTTGTGGTTTTGCCAGAGGTTAAATTTATTCCTTTAAAGAGCCTTCTTTAATGATGGCCTTGATTTTTAAAGTTAAAATGTTTTTAGTTTATTTGATTTAAATATGTAAGTGTACATTCCCCTACTTTTTGATGATATTTTTAATTGAAATCTTAATAGTTGCTTTTAGACATTTCCATAAACAATGTTTACACTTTATTGCTTTTTCAGGTCACATGACAGTACATATTTGTATGTTGTAACTGAAAAGTCCACATGGGTATTGAATTTAAACAGGCTGTTCTTTTCATTAACTTTTACATTTTATGTATTATTACATTTAAATGAACTTCTCCTTTAATAAAAGTCTTAAAAAAATAAACTTCTTTGTCCCAGGAAAAACACATTTTCCTTCGTGGGATGAATCACTGTGGACTGATTCATCTTCCTCTCAGGGCGGAAGCTCGGTCTAGTGGTTCAAGCTGTGATGTGTGAGTCAGTTGTTCTGGTTCCATTCCCCTTTGGCTCTTCAGTAGTTGGTTAATTCCCTTGTCCAATGGTGATGCCACCTCCCCATGTATACTTCACAGGGGGACTGTCAGAAGTGATTAATTTTTGCTAGGGAGAGTGGGGAATGGGATGATGGGGACAAGTGAAAAAAACATTAGTCTTCATTTAAAGCAACACATTCAGTCGTTACTTTTTCCCCTGGATCAATGTTGACTTCAGGGATTCAGTGGTAAATGAGAAGCGGTTGGATACTGGGACTTCAACTGCTGACCAGAGGAGATAATTACCTATATATATCCCTTCTCCAATAGTAGCACTGAAATGACTTAATAGGCAGTGAGGATTGATTACTAATCTGAAGCTTGGAGGCCTGTTAAAGCTTTTATTACAATGATATTTTTTCTTTTAAAAACCATTTAACTGAAGCTTTTCTCAGTATAGTTTTATTCTCTGACAGAAGGGGTATGCAGGGCTAATAGCAAACATATTGTTAGTATTTTATATTGCTCGGTAAGCTTTCAGTTCAAAACAGGCTATAGATTTTACATTTAGCATATAGAGTAAGGTGAGTTTTAAAGAAAACTGCACGTCATTACACAGGTATTTGCAAAAGAATCCATAAAAAGAAGAGATTTTCTTTAAAGGTACATCGGTAGAATTATCAACTCAGCATTAGAATAAACTAGTTATCTATTTATTAAATAAAGGTATGCCAAAGTACTCTTCAAAGTTTCATGGCTTGGTATTTTTGTTTATTTAAACATAGAGGCAAAGTATTAGAAGTCAGTTTATGTACATGCACTTTTTTGTCAAATGATTATTTAATTTTTCTCCAACTCTGGGCTCTTTGGATGTTAATATGAATATATATTTTTTCTCATGGTATTTTCCCTATCTGTACCGTTTGCAGGGGTGCTTTCATCAGAGCCTTAATTTTTATTGTGTCTTAGTCTGGATTCTTCTAGGAGACCCTAAGACAAGGACTTGAGTATAATCAGTTTATTTGGGAAATGATTCCAGACAATAAAGGAATGAGAAAGGGAGACAGAGAAGAGAAGGAAGTCAAGAGTGTTATCAATCAAGTTACTGCAGTGTGTGGCTGCAGCCCAATCTGACTGGGGATCTCTGAGCCCAATCTGACTGGGGATCTCTGACTGAGATACACGTAGAACATGCCTCAGAGTTATCCTCACAGAGGGGCAAGGAAGCTGAAGTATGATCCCTAGCCAGAAGTGGCTGAGGGCTATTTCCTGAGGCCTTAACTATCTTACAGCTTGCCCATGCATAGGTAGAACATGCTCCCATGTCTGGAAAAAACTTGCAGGCAAGGAGACACAGGTGTTCCTAAGCAGTCTTCAGTGTAGGAGGTGGTGCCAGGGGAATACAAGCAGGCATTGACACAGTCTGCCACGTAGTCTTTCCTTCTTAGTTACTTTTATCCAGCAGAAATTTCTCCCAGGTTTCTGACAATACATTTGTCTCGTTTCTTTCTTTGGAAGTATTGCCAAATTAGCTGCTTCTTCTGTTTTTTTTTTTTTTTTTAAAAACTAATTGTGGCTAATATACATAACAAAATTTACCACATTAACCATTTCTAAGTGTACAGTTTAGTGGCATGAAGTATATTTACAATGTTGTACAACCATCACCACTATCAATTTCCAGAACTTTTTCATCATTTCAAACTGAAACTGTACCCATTAATCAATAACCCCCATTCCCCTCTTCTGAGGCCCTGGTAAGCACTATTCTAATTTCTGTCTCTATGAATTTGACTATTCTAGGTATCTGATATAAGTGGAATTGCATAATATTTGTCCTTTTGTGTCTGGCTTATTTCATTTAGTATAATGTTTTTAAGGTTCATCCATGTTGTGACATGAATCGGAATTTTATTCCTTTTTAATATTCCATTGTATGTACACACCACATTTTATCTGTTCATCTGTTGATGGACACTGGGTTGTTTTCATCTTTAGCTATTGTGAATAATGTTGCTATGAACCCTGGTGTACAAATATATATTCAGGTCCCTACTCTCAATTCTTTTGGTTATGTACGTAGAAGTAGAGCTTATGTTTAATTTTTGAGGAAACTGTCATACTATTTTCCATGGCAGCTGAACCATTTTACATTCTCACCAGTCAACAAAGATTCCAATTTTCCCACATCTTCATCAACACTTGTTATTTTATGTATTTTTTAATGAGAGCCATTTTAATAGGTGTGAAGTGATATTCTATCTCATAACTTACATTAACCTTACTTTATCTCTATTCTTTGAACATCTTTGGTTCAGAGCAAAGCACACATTAAAATCTTTATGTAAAATTAGTTGACCTAAAGTGTTCTTTTAGCTAAACTTTTACTTTTTCTGTCATAAATTGATAAAGTACCATTACTGACAATTTGGAAAATATAAAAATATATAGAACAGATAACAAAATTCACCTCTAGGCTTATGAAGTAAATATAATTGATGAAAAGATAATTTATTTAATAAATTACTGAAAAAAAATATTTGTATAATGGTGATTTTTAAAGCTTGGACCTCAAAGCAGACAGTCTTAGAATTAATCCTGACCCAATATCTGTTTGATTTTGGGAAAGTTACATGAACTCTCAAAACCTCAATTTACCTACCTATAAATATGGTAATAATAATAATTACTTAGGGTTGTTGTGGGATTAAATGTAATGGTATGTTATCAAATAAGTTATTAGAACAATAGACCTAGGGCCTGCCACTATATAATAGTCTAGTGAGCAAAGAAATCACTAATGAATATATACAATTGCAAACCAAGAAAAATTCTGGGAAGAAATAAAAACAAAGTTCTAAGAAAGTTTATAAAAAGAGGCCTGACCTAGTCAAGGGTCTCAGATTTTTCTTAGGAAGTGAAGTTTGGAGACATCTAAAGATTGAAGAAAGTTAACTAGCCAAATATTAATTAGATAAGGGCAGTGGTGGGGGAAGAGTTGTTTTATGATGGCTGAAGATACAAATGGAATATACAGGAAATAACACTAAATTCAAGATTGGAAACTCAGAAATGATTTATGGAAGGGGAAATATTAAGCTTTTTTTGAAGGAGGAGATTTTGCTGGGTAGAAATTGGAAGAAGGCAGGTAGTACACTCCAGGCAGAAGGAGAATTTTAGGAACTTTATCCAGATTCTTTAGAAATTGAATTATCATGTGGTGTACTGGGATACTAAAGTATAAAGAAGGAGCAGTGGTAGGTTAAAATGGAGAAGTGAGCAGAGGCCAGATGATGAAAGGTGTTAAAGCCATGTGGAATCCATATTTTTATCTGTGAGCAGTGGGGAGCTATCAAAGGAGTTATGGAGGAATATGACAAGATTTGCATTTTTAAAATAATACTCTGGAGGAAATGTGAGAAATGAATTTGAAGTTGAGGTGAAATTGGAAGCAGGGAAACATAAGGCAATTATTTTGATAGTTCTTTCAGGAGATGATGAGGACCTGGATTAAAGCTGTGATTGTGGGGGTGATAAGGATGGAGAATTTCAAGAGATTAAGTGTTAGAATAGCACTTAGTGACTCATGGGATACTGAGGATGAGGGAGAGACATACAGAATAACGTGAGATTTCTGGATTGGGTGATTGGAAAGAATGGAAATATAGAGTAAGTGTGCCCTGTCCCTTTTTGAACATAGAAGAAGAATTGGAGACAAAGGATTTCAGTTTGGACATGGACATATGGTCGAAGGCCATATATTAGCTTGAAAGTAATGAAAATTTTCTGAGCTAGAAATGCAAAGCTTAGAGACGTTAGTTCATAAACAACAATTGAAGCCAATGAAATGTCCTCCCAGCCCTCACAAATTTCTTTCTCATCCTTTCTTCTCAAGACTAACTCCTTATACTTTATGTTTCAGCTTAAAATTACTTTCTACAAGGGGCTTTCCCTCCTACTCAAGTGTGTTAGGTGCTCTCCTGGCACCATGTCCTGAGTCTCTTGACCCTCAGCAATCTCCTTGAAATGCTTGTCATCCCAGCAAGATCCCTGAGGGCAGATACGATGCCCTTATCATTCCCTTCAATGTACCCAGTGTCTAGCAGGATGCTTGGCACATGGATGATACTTAAGTAATACACATTGATTGAGTGATTGAATAAATGAATAAAGAAGATTGTTCAGGAAAAATGAGTACCATGAGAAGAAAATCTCAGGGTCAAATTGAGAGAGGGAGAGAGAGAGATCAAATAAGATGAACATTTAAAGTGTTCTTTAAGAGCCAATTATTGATCTTGGCCATTGTTTGTTGTATTTCTTTCTCTTTCTTTCTTTTTGGTATGTAGTTAAAAAATTTAACATAGTTATTATTCCAGAAACACAAAATTGATTTTTCCCACTTAATAGTTTAACACAACTTTTTTTTTTTTTTTGAAATGTCTTTAATTTTACTTAGACTTTAATTTGTTAGGTTAGGCACTCCTTTGCTATATAGCAGTGCATTTTATTTATACAGGGACAGTTTCAGAATTCTTATCAGTTCATCTTTAAGCACTTGGTCATTCATATGTGCATACAGTCATTTAAAAATATGACGTTATATATAGGATTTGAATGTCGACCTCACAGAACTCATTGTAGGATGGAGGAGACAGTCATGAACACAATTAATTATAAAAAGATGAGTACTCTAATAGAGGTCTATGCTAAGTACCATAAATCTACAATGAGTGAGGGAGCACCCTACAAATGTTCACTTAGGTAAATGCCTGCTTCAGGGAGATATTTTATTTTTTATTTTTATTTTTTTATTGTGTCTTTAAAATATCACAGGTAAGTCTGAGGAATCATCCGACATCTTGGTGTTTTTGCAGCTGGACAACTTTGATCTTATTAATCAGGCTGCTGAACTATTCTTTTTTCAGAAACATAAATACTATCCAAATTTTTTCTGATATCCTTGTTTTTATCTGTTTCAGCATGTTGAATCAAAGCAGCTGATTTTGATACATATTCAATGTAGTTTCCTTCAAGAATTAACTTGTCTTTCTAGGTTTGAGATACTGAACAGGCAACACCTGTCCTAATCCAAACCCTGCAGATGTATTTCTCACCCAAGAAATTTCGAATTTCAACAAGAGAACCATTCTCTTAAAAAATGACGTTGACGGGGAAGTGAGCATACACAGAGCTCATCTTGTAATAGAAGCCCAGTGTAATACCTTCAGTCATGTTCCCTTGATCGTGTTCTGCACACAACTATGGATAGTGCGAACAGTAGCCAGTTCCTTTCTATTTCCTCACCATTTGTCAACCTGGAGCCTCTTCTTTTTCTTTCTAATGAGACTGAGTTCTACATTGATGTGATGGAAGTCCCTCCTCAGGGTGCCTCTGGGGTCCTTCACAGTAACTGAGCATCCCTTCAGAGTGATGTCCACATTTTCTGGAATGTCAACAGTCTGATTGCCGAGAATGGTCTTCATCCTCGCAGTAGATGCAGCAAAGCCAGGGTGATATTTTAAATTAAATACAGTTGTGTTCTCTTCTTAATTTTATATAATGTCCAATTCTATTTTTGAATATTCCTCTCTTTAAACTTTAGAACATATGTTTGCTTACTTCTCTGATTAGAGAGAAGGAAAAGTGGCATTTATCAATTACTTGCTATGTACTTGGCACTGTGTAAGGTGAAATTATTCGTATCGTTTATTTAAATCTTCATTATTTCCTTTAAAACAGCTGTAGTTATCCTTGTTTGACAGAAGAGGAAATTAAGGCTTAGAAAAGTTAAATTATCTACCCTTGATTACGTGAATCATAAGTAAGGAATTCAGGGAAAGAGTATTCAAATCAAGGTCTGCCTAATACAAAGGACCTTGTGCTTTTATTGTATTCTAAATATGTAACTCAGTCTGATTCTTAAAGAACACAAGGATCTTGAGAAGAAACTTTCGTATATGTAGAACATCTATATAGTTATACCATTTTTCAAATACAATATTTTAATATGTTATAGTGCTCAATAAAGCTATTATTTGGTTTTCCATGCTAATATGGAAAATGACACTTGTAGGTAACCTCATATCTTTTTTTTAATCAATAATTTTACCCTTTTCCCTTCCTCCCCTATGAAGACTCTTCTCAGATCTATTAAATAGAAGAAAAACAACAAGCTCATTTGAGTCCCAGTTGTCTTAAATGCCTTGTGGTAGCAGTAATGATAGACAATAAATCTCCCTAACAAATTATTGGTCAAAGGAAGAACACAGCAATACTTGAGTAGTGATCTGCAGTTGTTTTCTGTATGTACATTGCATTTTCGCAACCGGAACAGCATTCCTCAGGCGATGCCCCTTCCATCTCCCTTTCCTTTCTCTTCCTGTCCCTCTCCCTTTCTTTTTCCCTTTTTGTCCCTTTTTCTCTTCTGCAGCTTCTCACCAGGTACAGGGTACAGAGTAAGTCCTTGATAAATATGTGTTCAATTGACAGGAGCGGGGGCCAGCTGAGCTGATCTCATACTATGTCAGCTGCTGAATAATAGAGAGTGGCCTGTGTGATTAATGTACTTATGTATTCAACTTGTATTAGCAATATCCTCCTTGTCATCTTTCGACTCTATGTCCTCATCCCTAAGCCATGCATTTGTAGAAAGGCACTCTATAAAGTGTGCTTATTAATAAAACAAGCAAGGGGAGGCATGCACTGTAATAAAGGTGTTAGGGAGTTATTTATTTGAAAATATATAAACAATTTATGTAAATGTTCTGCTTCACACGTATACACAGATTGTAGATATAGCCAATCAACAGTTCCTCAGCAATAGCTGAGATTGAAAAGGACATATTTATAAGAAGTTGATGTTACTACCCCAGCCAAGGGTAGTTTTATTTTCTTTAACGTTTCTTAGGAATGTTACACACAACGTAGTTAAAAATGTCTCTATTCAAGGTCATATATGATGTCTTATTTCATAGAAATGCATTGTGTAAAGCAATAAGCAATGATTCCTTTTAATTAAAATAACCTAAGCTGAAAAATAACCTTAGAAAAAATTATAAGTAACTGTTCTTTAGTTACCAGGAAGAGATACAGAACATTTTCCAGATGATGCTCTTATCTTTTCTTTTTAAAAACTATTTTATTGAGATATGATTGACATGTAAACAGTTGTGTGTATTTAATATATACAACTTGATGAGTTTGGGGATAAATATATGAAGCCACCATGACCATTAAGGCCATAGACATATCCAACACCTCTCAGTTTCCTCCTGCTTCCTATGTTATTATCATTTTTTGGTGTGTGTAGTAAGAACACTTACATAAGATCTACTCTCTAAGCAAATTTTAATCTTCTGTCTTCTCAAACCCAGAAAGTAGGAGCAGAGATAGAGGATAATTCAGTTTTTACATGCACATAGTTACAGAAAGGATATTGTAGGTCAGGTCTACTTAGATTTAGTTATATTAGGTACAACAATGCTTAAGATACTTAAGGTAGTACCTTTTAGCAAAAGGGATTTTATGAAACTCACTCGATTCATACAATTTATGAGGGGTCATAACTAATATTTACAAAGTAGACCTAGCTATCTATATGTTTTTGTTTGTTTGGTTGGTTTTTTTTTTTTTTTTTTTTTTTTTTTTTTTTTTTGGTTACGCTGTGAAGATTTTAGACCATCAAAACATTTTTTTTTTCAATATGGAAAGTTGGCATCTCTCCACTGGCCAGGAGTAGCTAGTCATCCTTAATGAAGCACATGCTGTTTTGTTGGCTCAATTCTCTGGGGTCTGCCTGTGTCCTGATTTCTGGATCTATTCCACAATGTCTTGATCTATTTCTTCAGAAACTCTGGCTCTTAGCCTATAGAAAATTGTTGCTTGGCAAGTTGTAGGGACTTTAGTGTTCTCATTGTAGACCCTTTTGGGTTAAAGCCAAGGTTTCGATAGTGTTAAATGCTTCTGGGTTTACTGTGGGGCCGTTCTTGTCCTTGCTGGTGGCTTTCTATATTCTATCCTTAGCTATATGGTGTATATTCTGTTTCTTCACCTTGTGGAATGGGAGATGTAGGATTTAATTCTCATGAAAAACCAGTAATTTTTGTCAGGGAATTTTACTGAAAGTGTTATATGGAAGACTGACTCCTTCAGGAAATACTTCCGATATAGCCTGGTACCTGGGAACGGAGATTCATAAGTTTCTTTACTTTCAAGCAATCCATAGCCATAGCTGTGTTATGCTCCTAGGATCAAAGGGCCTTTGATCATCCTTTTATTTTAAGTAATATCAGTCAATTGCTAACTGATATTGTGCTAGTTATACTTTCTATTCAGATGTGTTTTACTTAATCTTGTTTATTCATTCAATTTTGGGGTGACAGTTCTAAAGCATTCTTTTGTGTGTGTGTGATGCCTAGCTCTTTTTGCAACTTTACCGTTCAGCTTAATAATGGATGGAGATGGACACCTGACATAAAGCCACTCTGCGTTGACCTGCTAATGGACAGTCAGTCAGATTCTCTTCCTGGGAATTTGAATAATGAGGGATCTCTAGACCAGTCATTTGGCAGTGACCTATGGCTCTATATATGGCCATGAAGACATCAGGCTAATGGCCATGTTGGAACTTTGGCTTGACTTTGGTCAAATTCTAACTCTAATCAACCATATGAGCAAAAGGGCCTGGTACTATGATTGATACATTAAAGGAGTTGTTTCTCTACCAGAAAATAAATGGGGTATAGAAAACAGTAATAAATGTCTCCTTACATTTTTTAATATTTGAGAATTTGCCATATTATTTACCTGTGTTACTATCTCATTGACTTTTATTCTCCCTGCTGAGAGTCATGAATCTAAGAGACTAATATTATTTGGGTAAGTAATGCATGTGCTCATTCCTAGGAAAATTATAAAAAAGTCTCAAGATAGGCTAGTTTTGCAATATACTTAGAACAAGACTGGATTTGGGGTGGCTACACATGACATTATAAGGTACTTTGCTAAGCTCGACTGTTGCTCAAGAGAAATGAACTGCAAGACAATGAATAAGTAGCTGGAGTCTTTGAAAAAGCAGGGAGTATTCCTATGTGAAATGTACACCAGACCAGTTTGGAAAAATGTCATGGGTAAATCACCATTTTTCTTCCATATTTAGATAGTTGCTGATATTGGCATCTTGGTGCTCAGAACAGAAGTTAAATTCCAGGAGTGGGAGGAGTGGGAGCAGTGGGAGGGCTCTAATCCCCTAAAAATATGAAGACTTTATTCCTGTAGGCTCCAAACTTACATATGATTATGTAGAGGCAGTATAACTGAAGCCAATTGGGACACCCTCAGAGTGTAGAATAATCTGTTGTGCAGGGGAATATAATGACTGCCACTTGTGTGACAACATGTGCTGAAAATGGTATTAGGTAATTTATTATTCCTATACTTACAGTAAGCATGCAGCATATGTATTATTATTTTTATTTTACACATGAGGAAATTAATTGTCTCATTATTTGCTAGTGAATGAAATGAAAACCCAGGCCTTTTGATTTTAATGACAGTCCTAAAAGAACCCTGCTTTGTCACACTTTGGAGGATTTCTTATATTTTCCAGTAAAACTCAGAACACAGATTAGATCATCTACACTTTACTTTTGGACAAATGGAAAAGTGACTGAGTCCTTAGATGTATCCTAAAACAAACAATAAAAACATCCAAAATACCACATTGTGACCAACTTTCATAACAAACAATTTCAAAATGTCACCTTTCAATCAAAAACATCCAATGAATCCCCTAGAGGAGGAAGTCTATGCTATTTAGATTAACATTCAAAGCTCTTGGCCAGGTCTATAGCCATGTTACCCTGAACAAGCCCAATCCTGTCTGATCTCAGAAGCTAAGCAGGGTCGGGCCTGGTTAGTATTTGCATGGGAGACCACCTAGGAAGACCAGGTGCTGTAGGCAAAATAAATAAATAAATAAATAAGGGATTGTAAACTGACAAGGTCCTTGCAACCTGTGAGGTCAACCAAGGGTTGCCTTACCTAAAAAAAAAAATAAAAAACAAAACAAAACAAAAAAGGAAAAACAAAAACAAAGCTCTTGGCCAGAGTAGTCTCTGAAATGCTTAGTATAAACTAATTTTATCTTTCTAGACTCCTCCCAGTAGAATATTAGTCTTGGGCTGCATCCAAACCTGTCATTCTGCTTTTCTCTTTCCTTTTGCTTGCCACCACCAGCCATGACCACAGCCTCTTCCTCTGTGTGAAACAGTCCTCATTTGCTTTATTCTTTGAATTTTTATGTTTTTAGTCTGTATTTTGTATATGGTAAATATATTATAGCCTACTATAATTATTTAAGAATCTCTACTAGAGTCTCTTTATCTGGAAGAAGGGAGAATATCTTAAATGTCTTTCTTTACACATGGCCACACAAATATTTTATTCCATGATTATTATAATCAAGTTAACAGATTCTTACTTGATATGATAATGATAATAGCTACTACTTATTGAGCATATATTATGTGCAAGATAGTATAAGGCATTTTATATAAATCACGTATCTCAGTCCATGATAATGCTTCTGGGGAGGAAGGCATTGAAGTGGCTGGCCTGTGACTCTATCTTCCCTGATTACTAGGGGAACACTCCTGGGAAGAGAAAGATGGCAGGTGGCTCAGTATAGTCTCCTTGGAAACATAAAAAATGGACCTCCAGTGAAAAAGATTAGTAATTTTTTCTAGTAGGGTATTCTTAGTCTATGGATGCCTGGAGGAGGATGTTCCTGTTTTAGGATTACTTGTCATAAGCAAACCAACAATTGATGGACTTATGAAACATGGCTCCCTGGTGAATATCATGTATGAACTATCAGGGGATATAAAATGGAAGTGTTTTATAACTTGAATACTCTCCACTATGTGGAGTTTTCTTGAGATCTCATCTACTATTTTGGTCCAGGGAGCACATGTCCAAAGCACAAAGAGAACCTAGGATGCCAGAGAGTGTTTCAGACTTCTCTCTGCTTTGCCTCTGCCTCTTAATTGCTTATATCTCCTGGAACTTGTGAATGAACATGTTATATTACATGGGAAAGTAGACTTAAAGTTGAAGACAGAATAAAGATTGCTAATCTACTGACCTTAAAATAGTGAGATTATCCTGGATTGTTTAGGTGTGCTCAGTGTAATCGCAAGGATTCTTAAATGTGGAGGAGAGAGACAGCAGAATCAGTGATGCAATGCGAGAAAGACTTCACCAGTCATTGCCGCCTTTGAAGACAGAAGTGGTCACAACCAAGGAATGCAACCAATTCCTAGAAGCTGGATTAACCAAGGAAGTGAATTCTTCTTAGAACTTTCAGAAGGAATGCAACAGCCCTGACATTTTGATTTTATTCAGTGAGATCCGCTGTAGACTTCTGACTTTCAGAACTGCAAGATAAATTTGGAGTTATTTTAAGCCACTAATTCCGTGGTAATTTGTTACAGCAGCAATAAAAAACTAATACTATAGGATATACCCTACATATCTCCATTTGTAAGATTACTTGCCCAAGCTGACTGACTGTTAAGTACGTTTAAAGCCTACATTTCAAGCCAGGTCAGCTGACCTTAAAGTCTGTGCTCTTCTGCTCTGTTTTACAAGCTCTGCCCTTGTTAAAGAATGCCTCTGTAGAATTTTCTCTTGGATGGTAGTTAGAGTTTCTGGTTTTCTGTCTTTATTTATAACACTTTCTCTTGTTGCGTTCAAGTTTGCTTGCTTCCTAGTAGAAGAAATCATTTCCACTCACTGTCATGCCTAGCAGAGACTTTCCCGCAGGTTTTTAAATGGGTCTTAAAAAGTAGAATTAAAATTACTCTGAATATTAAGTTGAGCTGTTTCAGTAAGAGTGATTCTGATTCAGAAGTCATATAAATTAAAAATATTTGCAAATCTTTGAGAAAGAAAAATTTCTTACCTGCCTAAATTAAATAAAGTTAAATTTAATTCATATGAATATACTAAGTTAGTGTGGCATTGCTTTAAATAGTATCTTATGTCAAGAACAATTTTTACTGTTTATAAGATTAGATAAGAAGTGTTTGGAGTCAGAATAACTTTTGTTTAAATTCAAGCTTCTACTTCTTTGTGTGATCCTGCAATGATTATCTCTGAGCTTTAATTTCTTGATTTTTAAAATGGTGATAACATAACTAAGGTTCAACTGAGAATTCATGTGGAAAACATTGTAATCCATAAACAATATGCAAACTTAAGGTGTAATAATTGATATTATTATGAGATTTGAGAGGGAATATATGAGTTTATTTGAATGTAATTCATTTGCTGTAGGAAAAGTTTGACTGATTATCATTTCCCTAAGGAATTACTACTATCAATTTCATTTGAACAATTACTGGCTGATCAAGGAAAAATTATGAATCAGTTTCAACAATACACATTATTATTAGCTTTCCCAAACTAATTTAGCACACAGAGGTCCCTCAGTGTTCAGAACTCATAACATTTATTATTTATAGCAGTGGTTCACAAACTTGACTACATATGAAAGTCACAGGAGAAAATTTAAAAAAAAATCTTTGGTCCCATGCTGAAATACTCTGATTTCATGTTTTATGATTATGATTATTATTATTATTATTATTTTAATTCCTGATGATTCTGGTTGCTATGCAGGTTTGGATACCACTCATCTATGCCAGTCTTATTTAACTTGTTCTGTTAGGTAATTTTTCATGTTTAAAAATTTTTTCTCAGTTATGTTGTGAGCTTTGTATCTTGACAAAAGTGGTTTGCACCAAATATTATTGCTGATGATGTTTACATAAGGAAAATTACTGAATTTCTAGGCCACAAGTGGTGCTTTGTACTGAAATTATTTGGAAAGATAACAGCATGTTTTAATTATTCATAACACATGCTTAGTAAACTTAGAACTTGACAAAACCATGGAAATTATCTTCAATCTTTTTTTCCCCCTCTTCTCAAAATAAAGAAACTTAGGCCATGAAAAGTTAAAAGGCTCATTTAAGATGTTTATACTAGCCACCAGGACTAGAATCCCCAGATCTTGCCTTTTCTTTCTATTCAAGATAATTGTAGAAGGCATAATTGAAATTCACACATAGTCAAATCCTTAACTGTAGCAGAAAGTCAATCTTCTTTCTTTTACTAGAATTTTTAATAAGTGGCAAAATTCATAGACTATAATTTAAAAATTTCCTCCTTGAATAGTATATGGTGGATGTGCTAGGCAAGCATTTATAAAATTTGAGAAGTGAAGGAGAACCATCTGAATCTGCAAGAGTGTTTATACCTTCAATTGTTTTTATTTTGCTTTTCCTGTTCTCCTATACATTACCCAGCATGGAAATTACTGCAATATTAATCTCTTCCAACATCGTTAATGGAACTGATCCAAACTGAAGTGAGTAAATTGAACAAAAGAGAAACAAAGAGAATTTCAACCTTGCTAAATAATGAAGTATGTTTTTTTACCTGTGGTTTCATGCAACCAGATATAGGAAGAAATTCCTCTTCTATGAGTTTTTGAAAAGTAGATTGGGAATGTTTCAGGAATTACACATTTCAGGAAGAAGGTTCCATTTATTCTAAATTTCTCCTTTGTCTGCTCCTGAAGTAGTGTAAAAAATATATATATATATATATATTTATAATTCTTACTAGACTACATTTTTTAAGGTGTAGATTGTGTCTTATTCATCTTTGACCTTCTGGAACTTACCTTATGGTTGACTGTCAAGAAATATCTGTTCAACTGAACTGATAAATAAAGAAAACAAAAACTTTGAGAGCCAGAGTAAAATAAAAATTTTCCAACTTCAATATTCCAATGAAAACTTTTTTTGTACTAAAATTTAAATAGAAGTTGGTTTCTTTGCCCTTTTTATTAGATTAATTTTTATTTGGCTTTTGACAATGAAATTTGTAAAAATCAAGAGATGTTTATGTTTTGAGTTTTAAGGATTAGAGATTAGACCATCATTTGAAGGAGGTGTATTTAAAACCAGACTTTTAAAATAAAAGTAATAATTAGGGAGGGAAAAATTCACCCTTTTAACCAATACCAGGCACTGTGTCAGTGAACAAAAAGAGTTCTAAATCTGTACTTTCCTTAAAGAGAATATAGAATATGAACACACATACTAGCAAGTGGTAAGTGTTAGAAAGAAAAACAATGGAGTAAAGGGATAAAGCAGTGGTCCCCAACCTTTTTGGCACCAAGGACTGGTGCTCCTATGAGAACTAATGCTTGATGACCTGAGGTGGAGCTGAGGTGGTGATGCTAGCACTGGGAAGCAGCTGCAAATACAGATGAAACTTTGCTTGCTTGGCCGCCACTCACCTCCTGCTGTGCAGCCTGGTTCCTATAGGCAATCAGTCAACCAAAGGCTCAGCTGGTTCGTGTTATCTCAACTACACCTGTTTTGACCTTCCGGTTATAATGTATGTGACATACATGAATCCGTGAAAACTGACAGGATAAATCAGACATTTTCTTTTTTACTTTACTTTAAATTTTAGTTTACTTTAAATTTATTTGAATGTCATCATCAATAATAAAAATCATTAAAAGAAAAAAATAATGTATTCTGTCTTAATCTGTTTAGGCTGCTATAATAAAAATGCCATAGATTGGATGGTTTATGTAACAGACATTTATTTCTCACAGTTCTGGGGACTAGGAAGTCCATGGTAAATATGCTGGCAGATTTGACATCTAGTGAGGACCTGCTTTCTCGTTTATAGTCAGCTATCTTCTCTTGTGTCTTCACATGGCAGAAAGGGCAAGAGAGCTCTCTGGGTTCTCTTTTATATAGGCACTAATCCCATTTATGAGGGCCCCAACCTCGTGATCTAGTTACCGCCCTAAAGGCCCCAACTTCTAATACTATCACACTGGAGATTAGGTTTCGGTATATGAATGGGGTGGGGGAGGCGAGGGCACAAACATTCAGTCTACAGCACACATGAACAATTTTAGAATCCTATTTGAAAGGTTTGTTAAATCCGTACTAAAAAGATCTTGATGTTGTAGTTCTTGTCTTCTAATAGCTCAACTTCATTAGCTATTAGAAAAATGTAAATTAAGACCACAATGAGATACCACATCACACCTGTAAGATTGGCTATTATCAATAAGACAAGCAATACGAGTGTTGAAGAGGTTGTAGGGCAAAAGGAACACTTATATACTGCTGGTGGGAATGTAAATTGGTACAGCCACTATGGAAAACAGTATGGAGGTTCCTCAAAAATTAAGAATAGAATTACCGTATAACAAGCAATCCTCTTCTGGGTATCTACCCTCAAAATTTGAAAACATTTATCCATAGACATATGCTCCCCAATGTTTGTTGTTGCACTATTCATAGTGATCAGGACATGGTAACAACTGAAGTATTCTTCGATAGATGACTAGAGAAAGAAGATGAACATATATACAATGGGATATTACTCAGCCATAAGAAAAGATGAAATACTGCCATTTGTGACAACATGGGTGGATCTTGAGATTATCATGCTAAGTAAAGTAAGTCAGACAGAAAAAGTTGAGAACCATATGATTTCACTCATATGTGCTATATAAAACTGAAAGCAACAAACGAACAAGACAAACAAAAACTCATAGACATAGACAACAGTTTAATGGTTACCAGAGGAAAGAGGGGAGGGGAGAGGTAGATAAGAATAAAGGAGGTCAAATATATGGTGGCAGAAGATTTGACTATGGGTGATGAACATACAGATGATGTACTATAGAATTGTACACTTGAAACCTATATAATTTATTAACCATTGTCATCCCAATAAATTTAATAAAAAAGTAAAAAATAAAAAAATAAAATTTCTGTTGCCAAAAAATTATATTGATTAAAAAAATAAAATGTCTATAAAAACATATTCTAATAACGTCACTTATTAGCTATTTTGTATCTCAGAACAATGTACTAGAAAAAGAAGATAAGAAATTGTCCTGATGCTGCTTTTGTGCAGCAAATACATTATTTTGTTTTATTTTTCCCTGTACATTTTTGTGGCTTCACACTGTTTGCAAAACAAGCATTTTACTATTTTAAAAACCTAATAGTCAATAATTATTGAAAATATGGTTTCTGGTTCCAGATTATGCCTGGATTTAAATCCCAGTTCTGTATATCCTAGCTGTTTCGTGTTGGGTTCATTTCTCAAGCTCTCTGTGTCTCAGTTTTGTCATCCATTTTTATCACCCATAAAATGGAAGGAATATTAGTACTTATTTTGTATAAGTGTTATAAAGATAAGAGGAGTTAATGTATGTGAAGCATTTAGAGCAGGACCAATAGAAATACACTCAGTGAATATTGTCTATTTTTCTTATGTTTATTTGGGGTTGTTAGTGAGCTTGTGAGAGGAGAAGACTGGACTAAAGTTGCCAATTAAGTCGTTTTTTTTTTTTTCTGGTCACTGTGTCAAAATGAAGAACAAAATCTGTAGGGTGGCCTATGAGAGAAAATTTGAGACTACATATGAAAAATAAAATTATTTTGATCTAGGTAAAAGGAGGAATGGAGAATGAGGAGAGAGGATAGGTGGGAGCAAGATAAATATAGTTTAATCTGAATTAAATACATTAGTTGAATATTCTAGATATTCTTTAATGGTAATTGATATCAAAATACTCTGTGAATATAATTTTAAACTTTCTGATTATTGGGAGAGCCTCGCCCTCTAATGTGTGATGCATTGTATATGCCATGGAAAGAAAATCGATATTTTTTTTCGCAGAAAAAAATTGAGATTTTGCACATTGCCAAGCCATAGGGATTTTTATGTTTAATTGAGATATGGTTATATTAAAGAAAAGAGCTATGATGGGCTTTTGGTAATGTGGTTTCAATTATTGTAAAATGTTCTTTTAATAAGACAGATGCCTTTAAAGAAGTTTAGCTGAGTATGGACTATAAAAAGATGCATGGATATAATAGTTTTGAGAAGAGCTACAAGATGTTGGGAAAATATTTGTGAAGTAGAATGTCCTTTATTTTTAATTTTTATTTTTATTTGTTGTATTTCTTTTTAAACATGCAGCATAATTTAGCTGAGGTTTCCTTTATCTGACTCTCATGGTTCTTTTCCAATGAGGCAAATTAAAAATGTGTGCTTTCTAAAAAATTATGTACTTGGCTATTTTGAACCTGTATCTTTACAAAGGTATTTAACATTCTATATAGGCCACTGAAACTCTGTTTCTCTGTTCCTAACCTATCACATTTTTCCTGAATATGCCTGTGTGGTATATGGTCATAACTGTTTTTGACAACCCACATTTTTTTTTTAGTCTAAAACCAAATTTATAAAAGAACCCGTAAGGTATAAATATAAAAATGAGGTATATTTTTTTGATATTCTATTTTTGTCAATTGCACTAATGGAAAGGAGGTAAGGGCTATGTTTTCTCAATTATTTAGATTTGGGTATTAAATAGGAATGATATTTGCAAGGAAAGCGATTAATACACCTATCAGAGTAATTCCATCCTATCTTCCACTTTTGATATAAATGGGACTGAATGAACCGGGGTCAAATGAGAGATGGAAATGTTTAAACTACTGTAGATAAAGGAATTCAGAAGATCATTTATCTTCATATGTATTAAAAACAGGGCGCATTACCTTGATGTCACCAAGGTCTTAAGTCTTCAGGAACTAGATATAATCCATGATTTTTTTTTGCTCCTAAGGATGGTTTCATGGAGCTGTAGATCAGAAATACTTTTAAGGTATTTCATCCATCACTCATCTCAGAAGACAAGGTCTCTCTTATGCTAACGGCAGGACTTACCAAATGTGGCTTAGTAGCTTTTTCTTTTATATTGTGATTAAAAATGTGGGCAACTTTCTTTTTGTCCAGCATTCTGTTATTGAACTATGTCTTTTTTTTCAAACTTCAGAGAAAATAGAAAGCAGTTTGATATCTTTTTTTAAATTCACAAAGTTACCACTGACCTTCTGTCTTCTTAAACTCTCCAAAGATTCTGTAGTTCACTGACCCTTATGAATACTCATGCCCCTCAGGACTTTGGGATTTAGAGAAAGGCAGCAGTGTCTGGTTGCTTGATCAGAAGTAAATGCATGCACATAATATTTGGATACTCAGAGGAGTTCAGAGATGTTTATAAAAGCTCTGATGTCACAGATTGTGGATTTTACATGCAGAATATAGACTTGAAGACATATTTCCTGAAAATATAGGCCACATATAATGCATCTAAGGAATTGCAAAATCTCTACCTTACAGCATGTGGAGATAGAAATCAGTGTCATATCTTCAGGAACTAGAATTGTTAAAGTTAATACAACTAAGGAGTGTAAAATTTGTCTGCACAGTAGCTAAGAGGTGATGTTATTTGTAGTAAATTTTTCAACATGTAGGCCATGATGCATCACTGAATTGAGTGTTATCTCCAAGAATAACTTGGCCTAGATGGAGCAGAGATTGCGTATTACACTGATTATTGATGAAAAACAGACTCTAAACATTCTCAGACTTTTTGTTTGCTTCTTTAGAACTCTTTTATTATAACAGAATGCACTGAAAAGAAAATTGACCAGGGTGGTTGAACTCCTTTTGCTGGAGTGATAAAATGGCCCGTTTTCTTTTCCTTACTCCATAAATTAAAAATCCTTTCATGTAGCATTTAAGTGAATAAATATATACAGCTTGGTAAATAAATTAATTTTTAAAATGAAAGATTAATTAAATTTAAAAAATAATGGAATATTACGATGTGGGATTAATAGAATCAGAAAAAACCTGGACTAAAAATCAAGAAACACAGAATCATGTCCCGTTCTTAATACTTGCTAACTTTGACCTTGAGCAAAATAATTCAGCCTTTTATCCTTAGGTTTTTTATTGGTAAAAATTGTGTGTATGTGTGTGTGTATGTGGGTGGGTGAGGATAATCAGTCAGTTCTCAAATAAGGTGATATTAAACTCCAGGGAGCATTTTTGTTTGTCTCAATGACCTGGAATTTATTGGCATTCACTAGTTGCTGATCTGGATTGGAAAACATCCTGTGATGAATAGGACCATCTTACACAGGGAAGAATTGTGCTTCCTGAAATGCCAGTAATCAAGACACTACTTTGAGGAAACTGTAGGTGATTATGTGGGATCTCTTTCAGTTCCATATCAAAATTACGCAATTGGTCAAAACAATAGTGGATTAAATTTAAAAAGTAAGTTTCATGAATTAAAAACCAGAAGCATAAAGAAACACTTCAAATTTTTATAAAAAACTTGAGGCAAAGGTAGTCAATATGCTTATTTACTGATGTTTCTGTACGAGCCATTTTCCCACATGCAATTGCATACATTTTAATGAGAACAGTTCAATTTAGATGAGCCTGAAGCTAAGGGAGGGCGAGCAACTTGTCTAAAATCAAATTATAAGTTGCAGAGCCAAAGTGTTAATTTGACTCCAATCTGGCTTCAAACCTGGGGCCCTTTCCCTGACTTATGCTCCCTTGAAAATAAAAACAGTAAAGATTAGGGTAGAAAAATACATGCGTGTCAGGGACCAGCCATTATAGACACTGGACACTTCTATTTCTTGAGTGTATGACACTCTTGCCACGAAGCCTTTGCAAAGACTGAAATCTTTTTTCCGAATTCTTCCTCTGCACCTGGCCAGCTCATCTTTTTCTCAGCCCTTGCTTGTGCTTTGCTTCCTTTGGGAAGCTTTCCTGACCACAGTGAACCTAATTTAGGCACTCTGCTTTGTACTCTAGATGCCTCTTACACCTCCTCAATCACAGACACTGCTTGATTAACTTGCATGCTGAAGGTAATCTTCGTGAGGACAGGGATCCCTATTTCCCTAATTCTTAGCACTGTATTTTGCACCTTACCAAATATTTGTTAAATAAGGGAATAAAAAAAGTGAACATGGCAATTTATTTTAAGAAAAGCAGTGATGGAGAGGGGAAAGAATGATGCAGGTGATAGAGGCTCTGTTCATCCCTCTGGCAACCAAATCAAAGTTGTGATAAAAACAAGGAGCAAACAGCAAAGAAAATTGCCTGGAAGCTAGATGAACAAGCCATATGACTAGGGAGAAATCTGAGAAATCACCCTGCAATGGCAGAAGATAGGACAGGTGAGGACATGAGGCTGCTCAGGCATAGCAGCTGAGTGGGACAGAGGACGTAGCAACTGCAGATGCCTCTTAGAGGAGACTTCTCGTTGTGTCCACGGGAAGACTTCTATGGTGATGGACCTGCTCGCTCTGACCACCAGTGCTGGTTTGGCTGTGCAGGGATTTACAGAGTGACATTGAGTTGTCGGAGTGAGGGCCTTAGCGAGGCTCTCTCTCCCATAGATGTGCCGGCAGTATTCGTTTTGTGGATGGACTCAGTGCCTCCATAGCAGAGACGTCATCAAACTGGGTAACAGAGGTTGCTTTGCCCAGAGGATTCTCTGAAACCCTGCCTCCTCCAACTCATGGCCTCACCAAGCCACATCCAGGTGTATGCTCGCTGCGGTGCTCCTTGTTGAGCAGCGCCAAGACTCACACTGGTGGTAGCTGGCCTTGGTATTTGGTGTGACCTTTTGAGGCAACTATAAGCACAGCATCTGTGGATTGCTTGCAGAATTTTAACAGGTGGCCCCGGAGGGGCACAGGCAAAGGCTAAATTTGGCCTGTAGCTGAACCCCTCTCAGGACTGTACCGCTGGACACTTACTACACAAATTCGCAATAAGACTAGGAGACTTAGGCACCTTGCCTAGTACATAGAAACAGACAACTTGGCACTGACATCACTGAATTCCTCTACCCTTCCCATAAGCTCACTGAGCATCTTCATAACCAGTGTTTTGAACTCTGCATCTGTTAGATTGCTTGACTCCATTATTCCTGGATTTTTGTTCTATTCTCTCACATAATTTCTCCTTCTTCATCTTCCCATTTTGTGCTCCCCTTCTGCTCCCCAAGGGATCACATGGCTCCACACGTATCAGAGTACAATAGTGGCATTCAGCTACACATGTGTGATACAATAAGCGGAATTGTGTTTACATATTTTAGGCACAGGCACTCTACTACACTAATGTAACATTCTAAATCCGAGGTCCTATTTTTAGCCTTGAGCCTGGATCACAGCCAGATTTGGGACCAGCCAGGCCTGAGACCTACAAGTGAGAACTTCAACAAAAAGATAAAAAACATAAAAATGGAAATGAAAATTATAAAAGGGAACCAGTTAGAAATGAAGAACACATTATCTGAGACGAGAAATATATTAAATGGAATAAACTAAGTGAATAAAGAAGAGAATCAAATGACCTATATAGAGGATGGGAAAGTCAAGGACATTCAATAAGAATGGCAAGAAAAAAGATGCCAAGACTATAATAATAATTTAAGGAGCCTCTGGGACACTATTAAAGGTAAAAATATCCATGTCATCGGGATACCTGAGGGAAAACAAGATGTTGAACAGCTATTTGAAGAAATAATGATGGAAAACTTCCCTAACTAGGTGAAGGAAATGAATATAAAACCTCAGGATGCTCAGAAATTCCCCAGAACCAGAAACCCAAAGAGGCCCACACCAAGACACCTTATAATTAAAATGCCAAAGGTTAAATACAAAGAGAGAATCTTAAAAGCAGCAAGAGATAAGAAGATAGTTACCTACAAGAGAGCACCCATAAGACTGGCAGCCGATTTCTCAAAAGAAATTGTGCAGGACAGAAGGGCTTGGCACAAAATATTCAACATGATGAAAACCCAGGATCTACAACCAAGAATACTTTCTCTAGCAAAGCTGTCATTTAGAGTGGAAGGACATATAAAGAGCTTCCCAGACAAAAATAGGTTAAAGGAATTTATCGCCACCAAGCCAATATTACAGGAAATGTTGGAGGGACTTCTTTAAGAAGAAAAAACCATGTATTAAAAACAAGAATAAAGAATGATAGCAAATATATTTCTATCAACAAGTACCCCTCAAATGGAAAAGAACTAAGTGCTCCAACCAAAAGATAGAATGGCTGAATGGATAAAAAACAAGACCCCTCCATATGCTGCCTACAAGAGACTCACTTCAGATTAAAAGACACACACAGTTTAAAAGGAAGGAGATGGAAAAAGATATTGCTTTGATGGATCTAGAGGGTATTGCATTGAATGAAATGAGACGAATAGAGAAAAATAAATATTGAATAATTTCATGTACATGTGGAATCGAAAGAACAAAATCAACAACAATGACAAAAGTGGAAATAAACTCAGAGAATATTTTAAGGGATACTAGATGGGAGGTGGATTGATGGGGGGAAGAGGGCAAAGGGATTGAGAGGTGCAGGTGGATGGTTGCAGAGTAGACATAGGGATGTAGAGTATAGCATGGGGAAGGTGGTTTATAATGTTGGAATGAATACGTGGGGGGAGGGGTGCCAGATTTGGTAGGGTGAGTGCTTCACGAGTTGTGTGAATCTCTGATCAATATGCTGTACAGCTGAGGCTTGTGTGTTGTGTGCCAAGTATAACTGAAAAAAAGCTCATTGAATTGTACAATGTAAATGCAGGCAACTAGTTATCTATTTCAACAGAGACAAAAACCTTAGGACATTAGTCAAATAAAAAAAAAGAAAAGTGGTGATATTAATGGCAAACATTTTGAATATTTGTTCTTTGATCACTTGTTAAGATTAGGATAAAATTTATTTTATATAATTATATATTTTTATGTTACATGTATTTTTGTGATTCTTTATAGTGTACAGTTCTAAAATCCTTTCCTCTTATGTTTTCTTTCTCTTGTGCTTTAACTATTTTATATCTTTATTTTATCTTTGTATTTGTTTTGGTTCTTTAGACATGTTTTATTTAAAAGTTAAATGTATGATGCTAATATCTCCTGGGGGCCAGAATCACAGAAAAATAAGAATACAGACTATAGAGCCAGGTAGCTTTAGCTGAGAAACTTGGTTCCACTACTTACTAGCTGCATGGCTTTTGGTAAGTCACTTGGTCTTTATATGTGAAAAATAAGGAAAAAGGGCCACTTATCTTTTATGATTGTTTTGGATTATTAAGTGAGGTAGTATACGTAATATCTAGCATATAAGTAAAACATTTAAGGGGCTTGAGAAAAAGTGCTATTTAGTATAAGTTCAGTTATTACTATTATCTTTTTCTTTAATTAAAACTTTCTGGTATGTTTTTTTGAAAATGTTTGTTATGCCAAGGGGGAGATGTTTAAACTTGATTATTTCCATTCAAGGAAAGGTTAAACAGAGCAAATTTTGATTCACAAAATCCAAGGCAATTTATGCCAATAAGTTAGTGCAAATAAGCAGGAAACATTCTAGAATGTTTTTAGGTCATCCTAGGATGAATTTAGGAGGGGAACATTCTAGAAGAGGACACCAGCTGTCTTGTGCCATTTCCTTACTCCAATACAGCTTTGTTCCAACCCACTATCTTTGTGCTGTTACTGTCAAATGTAGGCTTTTTCTTTTCTTCTCATTTATTTATTTTTAAATTCATTTTATTAAATTTATTGGGGTAGCAATGGTTAATAAAATTGTACAGGTTTCAGGTGTACAATTTGATAATACGTCATCTGTATATTGCATTGCGTGTTTACTACCCAAAGTTAAATTTCCTTCTGACCCCTTTTACCCTCCAGCCTCCCTTTTCTTCTGATAACCACTAAACGATTGCCTGTGTCTGTGAGTTTTTGTTTGTCTTGTTTGGTTATTGCTTTCAGTTTTGTATTCCACATATGAGTGAAATCATATGGTTCTCAACTTTTTCTGGCTTTTTCATTTTCCTTAATGAAATGGTGAGAATGAAGGCTAGTAAGTTTAACAAAGAAGAGATCCTTGGGTGATGGATTTTTGCAATACAGTTACATGTAATTTTAGTACTCTGAGGAAGTTCCAAAACATTCCTAACAGTAATTTAACAAATGGCTTATACATACCTGAAGGATTTAATACATCACCAAAGCCATTTTCTCTTCTTGGTACTGGATCTAGATTAGGCATCACAAAAACTACTTTGATACAAAACCAGAACCAAGACTTTAATATTTCTCACTATTGTTTTAATGTATGGATCACTGTGCACCTCTAGACTGCAATAATTAATAAATGACAATTATACTGCTTTCCTCAAAACTATTTCCTATTAACCTTGGCTTGCCATGCATCTTTTAAATCATATCATTTTAAATCATATAAGTAAATCCTTGTTAGTCAAATGAGTATAAAGATTTCCTGATGCATGAAATGCTAGATTAACAATCATATATATATTTTGTATAATTCCCATCAAGTTATAAAAGGTCTGAGAGGCAAGGAATTTTAGATTGAGCGGTATTATTTTTTTCTCACTTTTGAAAGTCTAGAGAGTTTATATTTTAGTTGTTTACTAAACCATGCATAGCCCAACTGTCAAATTATTATGTTGTAATGTTAAGAGAAAGCTAAGAAAGCCAAAATTATTCATTACACTGTAGGGAACAAGTAGTGTACTGTGACAAAAAAAAAAAAAATAGCTTAGAAGAAAACCTACATGGTGGGACTAACGACATTCTTCATTTTAAATTGATGACATTTAATTAATGGCATTCTCCATTTTTATTTGCTTCATAGGAGAGCATCTTATATTCTTAAATGGTATGCATATGTGAAAACAAATAGGAAGAAAATGTTATAAAATATGAGTATTGTTGGTAACAAACACTGGTTGAAGTTTGTTTTAATGCATACCAAATAAATGTCATTCTATGGCTATTCATTCATAATTATTTGGTGGTTATAGCTGAGTACTCTTGCTAATTAGGAATTGGGTAAATATATAATGTCTATGTTTTACATACACCTATGAATGTATTTTATGTGACATCATACAAATGCTAACATTTCTCAGATGTAGCAACTGCTATGGCTGTCCCATTTGGTCATTATAATTCCAGGAATGTGTTAGAAGAGCTCTTTGCTCTTCAGTGGTTTAGGAGAACCACAACTAAATTAAAGAAGCTGAAAGAAGAAAGGAGGGAAAGTATATATTTGTAAAGTTTGTTATATTAACCTTCTTATTTACTATTTATGGGTCTTTCCATTTCTTAACGCTTTGAATAATCATCTGATGTCATTTTTTTATTTCAATACAGCTTTGCTTTTACATACCTCTTTTGTGGTGTTATTGTCAAATGCATTGCATTTATTCATGTTATAGGCCCAATAATACAATCATATACAGTTAAGTGAAGAAAGATACAATTAAACTGTCCTTTATAATTACCTGCAGAATTATCTTTACTGGCACTTTTTTTTCATGTAGATTCAAATTCCTGTCTGATAATCTTGCTTTTAGTCTAAAGAATTTCCTTTAGTATTTTTTTATAAGGTGAGTCTGCTAGCAACAGATTCTCTCAGTTTGTGTTTATCTGGGAATGTTTTTACCCCCTTTCTTCTGGTATTTTCATTATGTATATTTTGGTGTGCTTAATGGTGTTGCACTTTTCTCTGAGAGTCTATTCATTTTACCTTATTCTTTTTTCCTTTGTTTTACAGGTTGTATAATTTTTATCAATATATCTTCAAGTTTGCTGATTCTTTCTCTTGTTATCTCAAATTTACTGCTGTGTCTCTCTAGTGAATTATTCATTTTTGGTTATTACACTTTCAATTTCAGAATTTTCATTTTTTTGTCATTATAATTTCTCTCTCTGTTAATAGTCTCAAGAACTGATGCCATTGCATGGTTGTGGACACTATCTGATATGGATCTTTTGCATCTCAGTGCTGGGAAGGAAGGAAACTGTTAATATTCAGCTGCCACATGGTCTCTGTACTAGGAAGCTGGGGAAAATGGGTGTTCCCACTTGGCTGCCAAGCCCACTGGAACAGCTCAGAGGTGTACAAGAAAGGAGGAGTGTACTCTCTACCAGCTCTTCTGCTTGGTTCCATCTTAAATAGTGGGAGTCGATATGGTAGAACAGGTAGCACAGAGCTGTGTGAAAATGAGATCTGCGGATGTTCACTGGCTGCTGCAACCACCAGAATAGTTCTTCCATTCTAGGGAGCTGGGGAGGTGGGAACTGCCATTTGGCTACTGATCCCACTGAACCTGCTGAAACAGTTCTCAAGGCGGAGTTGTTAGATGACTAGAGTCCCTGGCTTAAATGCCACAGCCTCACATTGTTCTTATTGGGTTTCCAAAGATTTTGTTGAATAAATGCTTCTAAATTTGTTGCAAGCCGTTTGATCAATCTCCAGAGACTTTGAATAATTATTTTTCTGACTATTAGGTGCTTCCTTACATTTTTAACAACATAGTTTATATAACAAACATCATCAAGAAAAAGCCAAAGTTTTTAATTGAATCATTTTCCCCCATGGTTGGTGTGGAGCCCAAATAGTGACTTTGGGCTTTAAATATGTGCTCTTTGAAAATCTAACTTTACACTCAGTACAAATATGAAGATGATTTCTCTTTCCTGGAAATTTTAGGTTCCTTGGGATACAAACAAAAGGGCTTCCAGGTTGCTCAAAGCATATGCAGAAGCATGCCAAGGCAGGCTCCTGATTGGCCTAGCCTCCTGGGTCTCTGAGGGCCTCATTAATTTGATGTGCTTTGCTTCTATGACAATAGAACACTTACCTAGTCAATTACTTGCACCTGCATTTCTGAGCTTGTCACACCCCGCCCTCTCCTTTAGGATCTGGAAATAACTGGAAAAGAAAAGCCTTGTTGAAAGGAGACACCTCCAGATTTGTTTTCCCGTTGTACCCAGGAAAAGGTGAACCTACTCATATAAAATATAAAAATTGTTTTTTGCAATGTATGGGAACATTCAAGTCTTTTTCTTTGGTACAATTTTCTTATCTCTTTCTTGGCTTTTTAATGGAGGATTTTTGTTTGTTTCCACACACAAGATAAGCAATGTAGTTTGTTTATGCTAAAAGCCTTAGACCAGTAAATACTGCCAATTCCAATATTTTTACATTCATACATTTCTTTCTTTTTAGAAACCATATTGTTACTCTCTCACTTCCCGTATGAGAAAATGGTTATAGTGAAAATGAAGATTAGTGAAAACTAGACTTTTTAGTTTAATATAATGTTACTATAAAGTCAGAATCTCAATTTTGTCTTCTGTCTTCAAGGGTTTGAGGATCCTTAATGTAAGCATTAAATTAGGCTCTATTTTAGTAAAAGATAATTTTACTATGAAAAAGTAGAGAATCTGCTGTTTACTTAGTTTTTCTGTTCACATGCTATTTAAAACTGGTTTTTTTAGTCCATTATTTTTTTTCCTGATATTTCATAAATTCAATTCCTCTACCCGTGTTTTTATTTCTATTCTCCCTAATCTCCTTGAATTAGTATAATAGATATTTATTGAACTCAAAGTAAACACACACTCTCAGCAACACTATAAAAAGTTAAAATTATTTCCTTCCATTTTATGGACGAGGAATTGATCTTGAACAGGTTAAGTAGCATGAGGAAAGTCTTACAAAGACTAAGTAATTGAGCTGAAACTTGAACCCAAGACTAACATAAAAGCCTAACTTTCTACACGTAGTGATAAACTATCAAGTCTAGCTCTTCCATCATCTCTCTCCATTACATTCTTTCCCTTAACTTCTGAGCATGCGCTACTGTCTCATTCCTTGAACCAATAAATTTCTTTTCTAGGTTTTATCTCTCAAGTTCATCTTTTCTTCTCTTTCATTGTTCGATATCTTGAAAGATTAGTTTTCACACACAGACTTTACTTTTATGTTTGTTCCTCAGTCCACAACCACTTGACATTTGACTCTAACATGGTATAAACCTCTTTTGATGAGAGTAACAAGATATTTAAGTGCTGAATCATATAACTTTTTTCTTTAAAACATTTTAAACTTAAGTATAAGCGCACAGAATTTAAGAGTACAGTGTAATTTTTACATGTTTATACAGCACTGTGGGTACTGCCCTCCTGCAGTGATCACGTGCCAAACCTCCTAGGTGTAAGGGAGGAGCCCTGAAGGAGCGGAGTGTGAGGAGAAAGAAAGACTGCTGTAGTCAGGCTCCCTCCCGATACACTTAGCAGCTAACTTCCCTGCGGAAGTGACTCAGCACATCTCCCCTTATGTAACCATGTGTCCAGTACGCATGCGCAGGCTTCCATTAACTGGCAGTGTGCCACTGTTGTTTAACCTGTGTATAAAAGGCGCCGCTGCCTTGAGAGGCTGTCTGTGCCCTTGCTGGAATAGAGCTGTGTCGCAGTTACCTAGGGCTCCCCGCATTTTCTTCCAACTGCCCTCCTGCCCTTACTTTGGAACCTTGAACCTGCAGCAACACAACACTTAGTTCAAACTTTTAAATATCTGCAGCGTTCCAAAAGGCTCCTTTATGCTCCTTGACAGTCATAGTCTTATCTTCATTCAAAGGAGCCCCCAATTCTGACTTCTATCACCACAGAGTGGGTTTAGCCTAATCTTGAATTTCCTATAAACAGAATCATACAGTTGTACCCATGCTTATCTGATTGTGTTTACTCGACATCATGTCTGGCAGGTTTTACAATGTGTTACACCTAGTACTTCATTCTTTTAAGTTGCTAAGTAGTGTTAAAAGTATGGATAAGTCACAAATTACTTATTCATTTTACTCTTGATGGACATATGGGTTATTTCCACTTCTTGCTATTATAAGTAAAGCCACTATGAGCAATCTTGTACATGACATTTGGTGGACATGAACACCCTTCTCCCTTGGATATACACATAGAAATGAAATTGTTGGCTCATAGACTAGGCATTTATTACATTTTAATAGATACTGCCAAATAGTTTCCAAAAGTGATTTTCTCAATATACATCCCTACCAGTAATGTGTGAGGATTTTAGCTGCTTCATATCTTCACCATCGCTTGGTATTGTCAGTCTTCTTTTAAATGGTATTGTTTTTTTAAAATTCCATTTTCCAAATGTTCCTTGCTAGTATATAGAAATATAATTGACTTTTTAGAAAAAGCTTTATTGAAATATAATTCACACAGTATACAATTCAATGGCTTTAGTATATTTACAGAATTGTGCAACCACTACCATAATCAATTTTAGAACATTTTTATTACCTGAAAAGTAACTCCACACTTCTTAGCTATAATCCCCTAGCCCTCCATTCTCCCTCTCCACCTCCTTCAGCCCTAAGAAACCACTAATATGCTTTCCATTTCTGTACATTTACCTATTCTAACTATTTAATATAAATGGAATCATCCACTATGCGATCCTTTATAACTAGTTTATTTAACCTAGCATACTGTTTTCAAGGTTCGTGCATGTTATACCATGTATCTGCGCTTTGTTTTTATTGCCGAATAATATTCCATTTTATGGATATACCACATTTTATCCATTCATTCATTTAGTTGATAAACACTGGATTGTTACTTACTTTTTGGTTTCATTTGTGTTTCTTCAGTTCCTTAGTTCTCTGACAAGTTTTTAACAAGCCATGATTTTGTAGTTAAACTAGTTTGTTCATGTTCAGGTAAAAGTGACAGTATCTTGTGATGTTTGCATTTAAACAAGAAGTGAAACCCTTCCTAGATTTCGAGATGCTTAAATTTTTTCCCATCATAGTAGTCCTGTGAAATGTATGGTGATTTTATACTTATTTCATAGATGAGCAAATGTATACTGTGTGGAGTTTAATGATTTGTCCAGGACTAGATAACCAATGAGTACAGTTTTCATTTAAAACCAGGTCTTTTTATTCAAAATCCAGTGCTCTTTCTACTCACTATCTTTTGGGACCAAGAGGGAGGTAAGAATAATTCATACTTCAGATATGAGTCTAGAGAACCATTGCTTGGTGTTGGGATTGTCAGGTCTGCTATTACCAGGAAGGTGAAGGTTAAACAGGTCTATCTTAATATATATTGTGAAGCATTCCATGAATTTTTCTGTTTAGAATCTTAATTTTGATCCTAATTTTGCTATTCTTTTCAGCAACTGGATAAGTAGACTTTAGAGTTTACTCCAGTCAGGTAAAGAACAGCTGTCTTGGCATACTTTCAGGACCTGCTCTCTGATGTAACTCATTAACTTGTTGGCAGGTGGCTTAGCAGAATTTTTGAAGAACCCGTACTTCTCAGCCAGGGTTACTGAGATCCAGAGAGAGAATGCTTAGCTACTGATACCTGAAGCATAAGTTAACTCCAATTTTGAGGAAAAATTTTTCAGCTAGAAAAATTCAGTATAAATGTTATGATCTTCTGAAGAATATATACTCAGAATCCTCTAAATTTTATATTTTAAGATGTCTAACATAAAATCTTTCACTAATATATGCATAAAATAACATGAATATGTGCCTGGTTCCATTTTTGAATTTTTAAAGTGAGGTCTGATTTCCCAATTTGATATCAATTCAAAAGAAACAAGCCGATGCATAGAGTTAAAGACATC
Organism: Rousettus aegyptiacus; assembly: GCF_014176215.1. NCBI lineage: Eukaryota > Metazoa > Chordata > Mammalia > Chiroptera > Pteropodidae > Rousettus > Rousettus aegyptiacus. Next base: position 54,873,917 of record NW_023416287.1, on the reverse strand, counting down.
ATGTCACGTAAAGTTAGCTTTCAGTGTTCTTTTCTTCCCATCCCTTTGCATATTTTCTTCCTTGTGGCTGCAACTGTACCCCCTGCTTTGGCTTTAAGTATCTCTATATTAAATATTCAAAAGGAAATATGATTTTGTCCTGCTTGACTCTTTGATAGTCTTATCGTCTGTATGTTAGGAAGAAACATACACATGGATAAGTTCTATCTTCTCTTTCTTCTCTTCCTGTCAACTACCTTTCCCTCAGCACTCATCTAATGAGTGTAAATGATAAAGAGGAAGGCCAAAACATATGTTATAATAAACATATTATAAAAATTGTAGTAGATGTAATAAATAAAAAAGTAAAGATCTTTCTTCTGTGGAGTTAGAATGATATTTCTAAATCACAGACAGTGCAGATTTGAATAGACAATTCATCTGCTGGCAAATGCCTCAATGGCTCTTTGTTGACGTAAGGACTCAAAATCTCCATCCTTACTTGGTATATATGGTTCTTCATGGTCTGGTGTAGCTATAGTGAGTGAGAAAAGCACTGGATTTGATATAAAAAGACCTTCATACTCAAGGCCATTTGAAAATGAATTTGTTTAAAATGAAAACTGTAGTCACTGGAACCTGTACTTCAAGTCACACTCTAGTCTCCAGACTCGTGCTAATCATGCTCGTGAAAGCACAGTGATGTATTCAATTCCTTGTCCTTTAAAATTTCGCTCAGCATGTAACGCGACCACTTTTTCTTTTGGGAAACAACTCTGTTCTCTTTGCTTTCATGGCAACTTTCTCTTATGGTGTTCCTGCTAAATCACTTGCCATTCTGCATCATTTAAGTTTTGGACATGTTAATTTTTAAATGCATATGAGACAGTTACTGGGGATCATAAGTAGGTATTTGGATATCGGGCTGTATAGCTTGTATAGCCTCTTTTTTTCAGGCTCCTCCTTCAACTGAGCTCCAAATATTCGAGCTCTTAAACTCTTGGTTCCAAGTCCTTCTCTCCCTTCTCCCCCTCTTTTCCTTTCACATTCTCCTTTCTTCCTCCCCGCCCTCTCTTTCTTCTCTTTGGTGATGACTTTTGCAACTTAGTACAATTCCCACATTTTCATCTGTAGCTAGTGCTTCTCCTCTGAGCTACAGACCTTCATACTCAAGGCCATTTGAAAATGAATTTGTTTCTTGACCACAATGTGAGCTCTACAGGAATAGGACCTTCTCTTGCTTATTCAGTATTGTATCTATATATTACCTAGAAAGAGAGCTTGGGACTCACTAGATGCTAAAAATATTCAACCGGATAAATTCAGACTTTGCTTATTTATGATATTTTGTGCATGCAAAACCCTGTGAAACTCTAACTAAAGATTAGCAAAAATTTCTCCCTTGATAGACCTGTGGCTGGGCGTGTGGATAGTGAAGTGAGAAAAGGTATATACCAGCCAAGCACTGAAGCCAATGGTAAAAGGAGAGTCATTTTGTGGAAGCTTACAAGAGTAAAGTTCTAAATATATTATTAAATTTCATTTAGTTTACTAAATTGTTGCATGATTATACCACAATTTTATCTGTCCATTCTTTGTCAATGGATATTTGGGACATTTCTACTCATCTGTGATTAAGAACTTTGCTCCTATTCAAACTATAAAGTCAAATTAAATGAAAATTTTATAGAGAGCTATGGTCATGTAATTAATTTGTGGAAGGGTCTGCTTTAGCAGACAAAATATACTGATATTCTGGAAATGTTTTCTGAACAAGCGAATAAGGTTAGAAGTAGTATGATAATTTTTTTTTTACATTTTTCCTTTTATTATCTTTTAAAATCTATATAATTTATAAAAGTATACTATATTACATATGTTAATTATAAATCATAATTGCATAAAAACATTTATGAATCTACTTCTCAATCCAAGAACTAGAACAATAAAAACTTTGAGCTACCTATTAATTTTCTTCTCTGTACCATATGTCTCCCTGTCACCTGTATCACTGTTTCACAAAGGCAACTACTATTCTTAAATTTAACATTTTTATTACATTAAAAAATATATAGTTTTATCATAAGTGTGTATATGTCCAATTATATCAATTAGCTTTATTTATTATTGAACTACATAATATATTATACTCTCTATAATTCGTTAGAACATGCTTTTCTTTTTATTTTTTTTGCTAAACATTATTTTCAAGTTATATGTTGTTGTAAATTGTTGTAATTCACACCTTTCATTGTTGTATGAATATGCCATAGTTTTATTTGTCTGTTCTCTGTCAATAGACATTTGTGATGTTTCTGCCTTTATGACATAAAGGTTTTCTCTTATAGAAATCTTTAATGAAATTATGTTTTTTAATTTTTAATTCATTCTTTTTAAACAGATATTTAATAATATTATATTACTTTTCTTTAATAAGATTTTGTCAATGAAAACTTAACCAATGTCTACACATTTTAGACATGAAAAGGATTAGTATTCTTGTTATTTCCTCAAAAGAACCTTATTTTCTCTTTTCCTTGGGCCTTTGCATATGCTGTTCTCTCTATTTTGGATGACTTTTGCCTTCCTATTCATCCTTCACTATTTGTCTTTGATGTAACCAGGAAGCCTTCCTAACCACCCCAAGTTGTGGTAGGTGCCTGCGATTCCCTTCAGACACCCCCTAACCACTTCATATTTCCCTTTCAAGCCACTCATTATTCTCATATGAATTATACATTCTGTTTTACTTCCTTATCTCTACCACTAGCATGTATGCTTGAAATGGTAGACATTTTTTCTCATTTTGTGATCCCTAGAAGCCAACCTAGGGCCTGGCAAGAGATGGATGTTCAATAAACATTTGTTAAATAAATAAATGAGAAAATTTCTAATCTCTCACCTTCTGCTCACCAAAATTACCAATAAGGACACCTTATTTTGTTGATGTCAAAGGACAACTATTTGCTAGTAAATGAAATATTTAATAACGTTTTCCCATTGGACCAGGTGTTATCAATTTTAATGCTGTCAGCTGTCAAAGATGGAGATTAGCAAAGGACTAAACAAACTAGACCACCATTCACTTCTTGTCTCCTTTATTCCATGGAGATATATTCCATAAAGACAGCTATTGATTTCTACCATTAGACTGCCAGGAAAGCCAGCAATAATTGCTTTAGGAATTTTGTTCGTGAATATTTTCTGTTAATTTCCCAGGAGCAAGACCAGCTGCTCCCCTTCTCTCAACAAAAATTAGAGAGCTGGTGGAAATTAACATACTCACAAATGCTTTTTAAGAAAAATATTATTTACTTGACTTTGCAGTAGTGAAGAATAAAAAACAAACCACAAAAGTAAAGTATCTAAAGGATTTATATATAACATAATCTGTAATATATATAAATCAAACCAAAGACAAAAGCAGAAAAATGTATCCACTTTATGTAAACATTATTGTTCCTATTTTTTAAAAATTTGATGTTTTTCAGGGTTTGATAAACCTGAAAGCATGCTTGTCATTCTTCTTAATTAGCAGCTATGAGAGGAATACTAATCATTTCCAAAAATCTTCTGTATCTTTCCTCTTTAGTTTTCTCTCTCTTTCCCATTAGTATTTGAAACTTTCCTCCTTTCCCACAAATCTTTGAAAATTGAAAGAGAGACATTGGAACTGGAATGAAATGTACATTTGAAAAACTGAAACCACGGATCTACTTTGCCTAGGATAATATATGGGTAGCCATTGCCATCTCTCCAGAATCGTCCTCCTTAATTATATTTTAAACAGATCATTCATTCAGTAAGAGTATTTTTGCACACAGAGTTAAGGAAATTGGTTTCTTAAATTGGACACAGGTTGATAATAGCTGTTGATAATATGCATATATTAAAGTTCTCATGCTGCCTCTCCTTGGAGATTTATGCCCTTATAATTTTTCTTTTTCCAGAAACTTTCTGTTATGTTTACTATAGCCCTAGATAAACTTGATAATTTTGTATGTATGTGAACTTATTAGGAATAATAATTAGTAATACTAATTCCTATTTTAAACACCTCCAGTTACTTAGTGCAAAAAGTTTTTCATGTTAGAGCAATTTTAAATGTCTTTCCCCAAGGTATGTAACTTTGTTAAAGTTACATTGGTCATATCACGAAATAATTCTTGGTACCTAGAAATAACGTAAGCAAAAATTGCATATTTTATTTTGAAAAAATCATAATACAGTAAAAGTGTGATGATTTCATCTCTCATTTTTAGGGCAATTTTAGGTTGCTGTGGCATCTCTTTCAGTGTTGTTTAAGGAAAGTGCATTATTTGTTGAATCTTATCACAGAATCTTATGACAGGATTTTTTTTTAATGTGAAAAATATTTACTTTTCAGAGAGTTTTTTGTTTACTTATGTGGTTTTGAGTTTTAACCTAAAATTTATGTACATAAAAATATAATGTTTATCTTTAAAAATTCCTTTATCTATTTTTTATCATCTCCCATTCAAAAGACATATAAATCTATAATCTCAGGTTTATACAGAAACAAGATATCACTGAAGTTTTTGGTTAGTTGAAACTTACTGTCTTGAAAGGTAAATCAACTCTTTGTCTTTATGCATTCATGTTCTAGTAATCCACATCGACGTAACAGAGAATAACAATTTTATAGACCAAATTACTTCCAATGATTTTTTTTTAACAAAAATGTAACTCATTAGTTGTTTGACTTTCCATCAGATATTTAAAATGTTACATTGTGATCCTTTGTTCACGTATTTCACCGACCTCCTTTCTTAGTCCATATATTAATAATAATTATCTTTTTAAAATCAATTTTTTGAATGTAGTTATATACAATAAATTCACTGACTTTAAATGTTTAGTTTGAAACATTTTGACAAAACCCTATACCTGCATAACCACTACCAATTCAAGATTCTGTGTTTGTCTATTTTTATGTTAATACCATATTGTTTTGATTACTGGTCATTGGAATTTCTATATTATTTTTAGAATGAGTTTGCCAGGATTATTAATAAAGCCTACTGACATTTTTATTGCATTAAATTTATAGATCCCTTTGAAGGGAACTGACATCATAACTATACGAGTCTTCTAGTTCATGAGTATGGTGTATCTTTACATTCGTTTAACTCTTCTCGAGTTTTTCTCAGCGGTGTTATGTAATTTTCAAGGTACAAGTCTTGCATTCATTTTTTTTTTGTTCCCCAGCTTTATTGAAATATAATAGACAATTCGTTGCTCATATTTACATTGTTCAATTTGAGTTTTTTTTTAAATTATAGTTGGCATACATTAATATATTAATTTCAATGTACAGCATGGTGATCAGGTATCTATATAACACACAAAGTCATCACCCCACTAAATCTAGTAACCTTCTTCCCCCTTACATATTTATTACATTATCAACTATTTTCCTATGCTACACTTAATATCTTCATGACTATTTTGTAACTATTCATTTGTACTTCTTAATCTCTTTGTCCATTTTTGCCATTCCCCCTACACCCGTCTCATCTAGTAGCCCCCAAAATATTCTCTGTATCTATGAGTTTATTTCTGCTTTTGTTGTTGCTGCTGTTGATTTTGTTCTTTAGATTCCACATGTACATGAGATCATACAATATTTGTCTCTCTCTGATTTAGTTCATTCAGTGCAATACCCCTTAGGTCCATCAATAATATCTTTTCCATCCCTTTCCTTTTAGTCTGTGTGTGTCTTTTAATCTGAAGTAAGTCTCTTGTAGGCAGCATATGTAGGGGTCTTGTTTTTTTTTTTTTTTTTAAATTTATTCAGCCACTTTATCTTTTGGTTGGAGCACTTAGTTCTTTTCTATTTGAGGTACTTGTTGATAAGAATGTAGTTATTACCATTCTTTATTTCTGTTTTTGATACATTTTTTTTCTTCTTAAAGAAGTTCCTCTGACATTTCTTGTAATACTGGCTCGGTGTTGATCAATTCCTTTAGCTTATTTTTGTCCGGGAAGCTCTTTATCTGTCCTTCAACTCTAAACGATACCTTTGCTGGATAAAGTATTCTTGGTTGTAGAGGCTGGGTTTTCATCATATTGAATATTTTGTGCCAAACCCTTCCATCCTGCATAGTTTCTCTTGTGAAATCAGCTGCTAGTCTAATGGGAGTTCCCTTGTAGGTAACTAATTGCTTATCTCTTGCTGCTTTTAAGATTCTCTCTTTGTATTTAACTTTCGACATTTTCATTATGATGTATCTTGGTGTGGGCCTCTTTGGGTTTATCTTTTTTGGAACTCTCTGAGCTTCCTGGAGTTGTGTGTCTATTTCCTTCTCTAGGTTAGAAAAGTTTTCCATCATTATTTTTTCAAATAGCTCTTCAACTTCTTGTTTTCCTTCAGGTACCCCTATGACACGTATATTTTTACATTGAATGTGTCCCATAGGCTCCTTAAATTATTATGGTAGTCTTGGCATCTTTTTTCTTGCTGTTCTGATGGAGTGTCCTTGGCTTCTTCATCTTCTATATCAGTAGTTTGATCCTCTTCTTAATTCACTCTGTTTATTCCCTCTAATATACTCTTCATCTCAGATAATGTATTCTTCATTTCTGACTGGTTCCCTTTTATAATTTCCACTTCCACTTATATATATATGTGTGTGTGTGTGTATATATATATATATATATATATATATATATATATATATATATATCTTTGTTAAAGTTCTCACTGAGTTCGTCTACTCTTCCCTTAAGTTCATTGAACATCTTAATAATCAGTGTTTTAAACTCTGCATCTGTTAGATTACCTGACTCCATTATTTTTGTATCTTTATTCTATTCTCTCATATAATTTCTGCTTTTTTGTCTTCCCATTTTGGCTGCCTTTCTGTGTCTGTTTCTATGTAATAAGTAAAGTACCTAGGTCTCATGGTCTTACTAGCATGGCTTTGTGTAGTAGGTGTCCAGTGGTACAGTCCTGAGAGGGGTTCAGCTGCAGGCCAAGTTTAGCCCCAGCCTGTGACCCTTCAGAGCCACCTGTTAAGATTCTGCAAGCAATCCACAGATTCTGTGCTTATAGTTGCCTCAAGAGGCCACACCAGAAACCAAGGCTAGCTGCCCCCAGTGTGAGTCTTGGAGTTGGCTCAACAAGGAGCACCGAACTCGGAGGACATAACTGAATGTGGCTTGAGTGGGGCCCCTAGTTTAGGGAAGCAGAGTTTCAGGGAATCCTCTTGGCGGAGCGACCTCTGTTATCCAGTTTGATAACATCTCAGCCATGGCGGCACTGAGTCTGCACACTGGGAGTGGGGAAGCTTAACAAGGAACAATGGATACTGCTGATACTTCTGCCCAGGAAAGAGCCATACCTCTGACCTTTCTCTGACAACTCAGTGTCTGCCTTTAAGTCCCTGGTGCCCCCTGAGCAGCCTACCTAGCGCTGGTGCTCAGGGCCAGCAGGCCTGTCACTGCGAAAGTCAAGTAGCGAACATGGCCCCTTTAAGAGAAGTCTGAAGCTGCCACCTGAAGCTGCAGCAGCCTCTCTCCCACTCAGCAGTTGGGGACTGGGCAGCCTTATGACTTTTCCCCCTCCTACCTTCTACCATTCCAGGTTTATTTTTTATTTCTCTCCTTAGTTGTGCTTTTGTTCATCTAGATCCCAGGTGACTTTGCTTGCTCATTGTTCCTTGTTTCTGTCACAACTTTGATTTGATCAGAAGAATGAACAAGGCCTCTATCATCTATGCCATATTTTTTTTGCTCACATTCATTCTTAGTTTATGTGTTTCGATGATACTGTAAATGATATTTTAAAAACTTTTATTTTCCAAATTATTCATTACTAGTAAATAAAAATATAATTAATAGTTGTATGTTGATCCTGAATCCTGTGACTTTTGTATTTAATTAACTGATTAGCATAAATTTTTGGTATATTTTTTAGGATTTATATGTATACAATCATATTATCTGTGAATAATGACAATTTTATTTCTTCCTAATTTACATACTTTAATTTCTCTTATTTTATTCTCTTTCTTTCCCTCCCATCCCCTCATTAAACATTCTGGAATCTGTAGTACAATGTTAAATGGTAATGAGAAGAGTTAATATATTTTTCTTGATTCGAAATTTGGAGGAAATTGTTCAGTCTTTCACCATTAAGGATGACCTTACCTGAAGGCTTTTCATAGGTATCCTTTACCAGGCTGAAAAAGGTTTCTTCTATTTCTAATTTGCCTTGATTAAAAAAAATTATGAATGAGTGTGAATTTAATCAAATGCTTTCTCTGCATCTATTAAAAGGATTATATGATTTTTATCCTTTATTCTGTAAATGTGGTAAATTACATAATTTGATTTTTCAAATATTAAATTAAGCTGGTATTACTGGTACTATGTCAGAGCCTTTCAACAGTTGACTTCCATTTCCTGCTTCAAATTTTTGTTACTATTGTCATACATTTTACTTACAAATGTTATAAACCTATAAAACATATTTTTATTTTATAATGCCAAGTAGGCGTCTTTTAAAGAAAAGTTAAAGTGCTTTATATTTACTCACTTATTATTTGTCATTTCTGGCATTCTTGTGTAGATCCTATCTTCCATCTGGTGTCATTTTCCTCTAGCCTGAAGAACATCCTTTAACATTTCTTGTAATGAAAGACTGCTGGTAATGAACTCTTTTATCTTTTATTTTATGAAAACATGTTTATTGTACCTTCATTTTTGAAAAATATTTTTAGCGAATATAGAATTCTAGGTTGATAGATTCCTCCCGGGCCCCAGCTCTGTAAACATGTGGTTCCAATATTTATTGGCTTATATCGTTTCTGATGAAAGTGAATTATGATTCATATATTTGTTCCCCTGCTATATAATGAATATTTTTTCTGTTTTGGCTGATTTCAAGTTGTTCTCTTTATTACTAGTTTTTAAAATATTTTTTTAATTTTATGGTTGGCATACAATATTATATTAGCTTCAGGTGTGCAACATAGTGATTAGACATTTAACTTCCAAAGTGATCACCCCAGTAAGTCTAGTACCCATCTGACACCACACACAGTTAATACAATATTATTAACTACATTCCTTAGGCTATACTTTACAACCCCCTATTTTTTTTTTTAAGCCTATCGCCCCTGGTATTCTTAGGTGGTCTCCCATCAAAGTACTAACCAGGCCTGACCCTGCTTAGCTTCCCAGATCAGACAAGATCGGGCGTGTTTAGCGTGGCACAAACTGACTATTTTGTAACTACTAATTTGTTCTTCTTAATCCTTTACCCTTTATCACCCACTCCCCAAACTCCCTCCCATCTGCTAAACCTCAAAATATTCTCTGTAACTTGAGTTTATTTCTGTTATGTTTGTTTGTTTATTTTGTTCTTTAGATTCCACATGTAAGTGATATTATATGGTATTTGTCTTTCTCTATCTGACCTACTCTACTCAACACAACACCCTCCAGGTCCATCCTTGATGTTGCAGGTTGCAAGATTTCATTCTTTTTTTGGCTTAGTAATATTTCATTGTATGCATGTACCACCTCTGTTTTATCCATTCTTCCATTGAGGACACCCGGGTGTTGGCTGTTGTAAATAATAATAAATGATACACGAGCACATGGATTCACATGTCCCTTGGAAGTAGTATTTTGGATTACTTTGGATAAATACCCAGAAGTGGGATTACTGGGTCTTTTTTTGTCTCTATAGTTTTCATTTTAAAGTCTATTTTTTCTGGTACAAGTATTGCTACCCCTTGTTTGTTTCCATTTTCATGAAATATCTTATTCTGTTGCTTTACTTTTAGTCTGTGTGTGTCTTTTGATCTGAAGCGAGTCTTTTGTAGGCAGCATATGTAAGGGTCTCATTTTCTTATCCATTTAGCCACCCTATCTTTTGATTGGAACATTTATTCCATTTATATTTAAAGTAATTATTCATAGATATGTAGTTATATTGTCATTTTATTTTTCATATTTTTGATCTTTTTTTCTTTTTTCTTCTTCTTCTTAAAGAAGTCCCTCCAACATTTTCTATAATACTGGCTTGGTGATAATGCACTCCTGTAGCTTTTTCTTATCTGAAAAGCTCTTTATATGTCCTTCAATTCTAAATGATAGCTTTGCTGGGTAGAGTAATCTTGGTTGTAGGTCCTTGCTTTTTATCACTGTGAATATTTCATGCCAATCCCTTCTGGCCTGAAAAGTTTCTGTTGAAAAATCAGCTGACAGTCTTGTGGAAGCTCCCTTGTAGGTAACTAGACGTTTTTCTTTTGCTGTTTTTAAGATTCTCTCTGTTTTTAAGCTTTAGCATTTTAATTATGATGTGTTTTGGTGTGGACCTCTTGGGAGTTCATCTTATTTGAGATACTCTGTGCTTCCTGAGCCTGTCTGTCTGTTTCTTTCACTGGGTTGGGGGAATTTTTACTTCATTATTTCTTCAAGTAGGTTTTTAATTTTTTGCTTTCTCTTCTCCTGCTGGTAGTCCTATGATGTGAATTTTAGTATGCTTGGTGAAGGCCTCTTAAACTATCCTCACTTTTTTGGATTCTTTTTTTCTTGTCGCTGTTTTGATTAGGTGTTTTCTGCTACCTTATCTTCTAAATTACTGATTCAGTCCTCTGCTTGATCTAATGTACTGTTGATTCTTCCTATGGTAGTCTTCATTTATTGTATTTTCCAATTCTGACTGGTTCCTTTTTATGTATTTTTTTTATACCTCCATTTTCATGTTTTCTATATTTTGGTTAACATTCTCACTGAGCGCCTCTACTCTTCACCTAAGTTCATTGAGCACTCTTACAACCAGTGTTTTGAACTCTGCATTTTGCACTCTCCATTTTGTTTAGTTCTTTTTCTGGAGCTTTTCTCTGTTTTTTCATTTGAATATGTTTATTTGTCTCCACATTTTGGCAGCCTCTCTGTGTTTGTTTCCCTGCATTAGGTAAAGCTGTTATGTCTCCTGGTTTTAGTAGAGTGAACTTATGTAGTAGGTGTCCTGAGTGCTCCAAATGTGTCCCTTATATGGATTGTGCATGTCTTCTTGTTGTAGTTGTTCCTTAGTTGCCATTTGCATGTCAGTGGGAAGGACTGATCTCAGGCTAGTTGATTGTGAAAACTGGGTGGTGAGGGGCTGACCCTATAGAGCAGGGTTCACTTTAGCAGGACTCTGGTGCCTGCCAGTTTGCCCTTTGGGTGTTGTTCTCAGATGCAGCCCCGGCTGGTACTCTAGCTTGGGTCAAAGCTGACCTCTGAGAATGCTGTCCCCAGATCCTCCTGGGAGGGACCATGCTGCAGGCGAAGTTTGGCTGCAGCATATACCCTTCCCAGCCTATGCCACCTGGCAAGAATCACCAAGCAATTCACAGGTGGCTGCCATCTGTGCTGAGCTTAGAGTTTTCTTGAGAGGCTAAGCTGGGAACTGAGTCTGGCTGCTGCTATTTCTGGGCTTGGGGCTGCCCAGCAAGAAGTATGAGACACATTGAGGCCAGATGCTGCTTGTTTGGGGTTTTTGAACCTTTGAGAGATTTTAGGAAATTCTGCAGCATAAGCCCAGGTAGGCCATTTGTATGGAAAAGCCACTGGAGGTGGCATGGGTGGATCTGCAAGTTTCTAGGGGCAGGGTCTCAGGGAATCACCTGGGTGAGGTGACTTGTGTCAGTCAGGTTGACGGAGCCTCAAATGCATCAGCCATCTGAGTCTTCGCACGGGGAGTAGGGAGGGCTCAGCAAAGAAACAATGGATTCTGCCAGCACTTATGTCTGGGAGAAAGCTGCACCTTCAGTCCTTGCTCTAAAGCTTAAGAACTCAGTGCTTCCCTGTATGTTCCTGATGCCTTTCAAACTGCTGCTTCAGTGCTGGAGCTCAGAACAAGTAAGTCTGACAGTGAATAAGTCCATGCGAGGGCCACTTACGAGGAATATCTTTGACTCTAGCCGCCATTTGTCTCACTCAGCCACAATCTTTGCTAGTTTTCACAGCCAGAGTTGTGTGAATTTTTCTTCCTGGCACTAAAACCCTAAGCTAGAGAGCCCATTGTGGGGCTGTGACCCCTCACTCCTCCAGGGGATGCTCTGCAGTTGAGATATCCCTTCTGATTCTCAACCACCACATGCAGTTGTGGGACCAGCCAGTTTTGTGCGGTAGCTTCTCCCACTAGTCTTGAAGTAACCTCTTATGTAAGTTCCTAGTTGTAGGACATGTGTTCAGAAAGCCTTCAAGTGATTCCCAATAATGACTGTTCTGTAGTTTAGATCTAAGTATAATGTGGTCATGAGAAGAGGTTAGCACAGCATCTATCTACTTATTATACCATCTTGACTAGGAACCTAGCACTAGTTTTAAATAATTTGATTATGATGGGATTTGGTGCCTTTTATTTATTTATTTAGGTATTTATTTATCTATTTATTTATTTATTTTTAATTAATTATTTTTTATGTTTGTATCTTGCTTGAAGTTCATTGAGATCCCTGGTTCTGTAGGTTTACATTTTTCATTATATCTGGAAAAAAATTATTAATTATGTCATTAAATATTTTTCTGCCTCTTTCCTCTTTCTGGGACTACTCTCATATTTATAATAGACTTCTTATTTTTGTCCCCATGCTTATTGTAATTGTCATTTTTTTCAGCTAGTTTATTTTTGTACTTTTATTTGAAAACTTTCATTTGCCCTTTCTGTAAGGGCAAATTACCAATTTAATGTGTCAAATCACCAAAAAATTACCATTTTTTTCCTCTGTAGTCCTTGTCTGGTAATTTTATAATATCAATATTTTGGGTCTGTTTCTATTGAAAAAACTCAGCTTTAATTTTGTGAAGTATAATTCTTTACTGTCTATTTCCCAATTCTGAAAACAGTTGTCTCATATTTTTGTCCACTTATCTAGGTATTTATGGTGGGATAGTTTAGCCCATCATGAGTGGTAGGGCAAATTCTGACAATTACCTTTTAATTTTGGTTTCTTCAGGGTATTTCTTTCTTTCTTTCTTCCTTTCTTCCTTCTTTCCTTCCTTCCTTCCTTCCTTCCTTCCTTCCTTCCTTCCTTCCTTCCTTCCTTCCTTCCTTTCTTTCTTTCTTTCTTTCTTTCTTTCTTTCTTTCTTTCTTTTTGCATTATATGGAAAAGTAATAGAAGTAAAGTCTAAAGTTTAATTGAGTTGGAGTTAAGCATTCATTTAAAATGGAAAACCAGTTAGATATGTTACTCTAAAGATCTCCCTCTTCATTTACCTGTATGAACTTTGCTAAAGTTCCCATTATTTGCTTTATCTCTTATTTTGGATTGTTAGGTTATGATACCTATTTCCTATTTACCAAAGGCCTCACTTGTCCTTCTCTATATTGCTTTTCTCTCTTGATTTCAATAAGACCAAGTTGCACGTTTATTTCCAAAAATTACCTCCGGTTGTCTATAATTGTTTTAACTCTTAATGATTTCTTCTTCTTACCCCAGTCATTGCTGAAATTGATACCTAAGAACACTGGACTTAGATTCACAAGACTGAAGTATGTATTCCAACATCACTACAGCTGTATGACTGTGTGGGAAATTTGTATAATTTCTCTGAATTAACTCACCTATGGAATCAGAGTGAGAATACACCTTCTTATCTCACAGATTTGATAATGGTAATGTACAAATTTAAGGTTCAAAACATGTTACTATCTTTGTTCTTACTTATATAACAGGATATCAAGTAATTTTGTTTTACCATCTATGCTTTTTTATTAGAAAATTATTCTCTAATGTGACTTACACATTGTCTTCTGCTCTATAAAATCAATTTTAAAAAATTGAGCTAGAAGACAACTCTGAGAGGCATGTCAACCCCCTGTGACTCATTTGGAATTAAGGTGCATTTTGCCCTCTCTCTCCAGCAGATTCCCACAGATCTCCCAGGCTTGCACAGTTGGTGGACTTTCAAGATCATGAAGGTTCTAAAGTTCAGAACCATTAGTTTATAGCGAATTTGTGATTCAAAGATTTTCTTTAAATTTTTTTTTTTTGGGGGGGGTATTTAGAACCTGTTTCCCAAGGACATGCTATTCTAGATCATAGCAAAAGACCAGATCACAAAACTTTGTGCAGACATAATGTAGCTGCACTATAAAGGTTAACTGAAACAAATAAACTACTATTCGTGTCAGAGATATTTGAGCTATGAAGATTAAATTAGTTTTAGCCTAAACATATGAACCAGGGGTATCTCTGATAGGTGTAATCCCCAGGTCTGTTTTATTCATAGGTAATTCGCTTTTAGTAGCTTGTGTTAGCTGATGAGGAAAATCTTTTTTTGTTTGTTTTGCTTTATTCAGGATATATGCTGAGGGCTGAGGATCTTCATTGGATAGTCAGTGAAGCCAGGGGCTTGCCATTGATGGCATATCTTGATTTCTTCCTTACGTATCGTAATATGTGGAGTTATGTGTATGTGTATTTCATAAATGGTATGGACTAAATATGTTCCCATTGAATTCACACATTGAAGCCCTAATCCCCAAAGTAATGGTATTTGGAGGTAATTATAGTTAGATTAGGTCATGAAGGTGGGGCCCTTATGATGGGATTAGTGCCCTTATAGAAAGAAGAGACATTTGTCTTCTCTTTGTATACAGGATACAAGAAAAAGGCAGCCATCTGCAAACTAGAAAAAAGATTCTCACCAGACATCGACATTGTTGACATCTTTATCTTGGACTTCCCAAACTCCATAGTTGTGAGAAATTAATGTCTGTGGGTTAAGCCACCCAGTTTCTGGTTATTTTGTTATAACGATGTAATATTATTATATAACAATATAAATATGTATATATTATTTGTATAACACTGTTATATTATATAGCAATATAAATATGCCATATGTTAAGCATAAGTTGAATATTTAAGTGAACATGTATAATATGCCCATCCCCCTACCATACATATTTCTTTCTATAACTTAATTCTTTTCTCTTCATTCACTCATATCAGTCAAAATCCTGAAAAGTAAAGCAAGACTTATTTTTCTCTGTCCCACTTCCCTTTTGGACTTTTTTACAGTACGGTGCTTGTTTTAAAAAACTGCCACTTCACATCTTTGCATTTTATTCCCCATAGTCACACTTGTGAATAGGAAAACAAAACAAAACAAAATTTTTCTTGGCATTAGGTAAAATGGAGCGAGTTTGTTTTGATGGCTTTGGGGAATTGGTTGGAGGGATAGCTGAAACACTAAGCTTGAGATGTAACTCTATGGGGACTTGATACTGATGTAGGTTATTGCTAAGTTTTAGTATTATCACTTAGGATTTTGATGGTTATTGTGGGAATTGCACTCTGATGAGTATAATAAAGAGTGTAGTAAAAACAGCTTTACTATAACATTGGTGGAGCCCCCATAACTTTCCCTTTGTACAGTTTTGTATTTAATTCCTAGAAAGTAGAAAAGTCAATTTAAGCAAAATAGGAAAAAGTTATTGGGATGGCTAGATGTGTGTTATTCTTTAATTTTATTTGCCTTTTGTTAACCTTGAGTTTTTATTAAAGTCTTGTTTAATTACTTCTGCTTTATCACATTCATGCTTAGGAAATAAAAACAAAATCTTACATAGTCATCTTGGATAGAGCTTTAAAAAAGAAATGACACCCCTCAAGGTTAACCACTGCTGATAAAGATGATGACTAGGTATTCCCAGGGGAAGGTAAATCTGAGCACTTGGAAGCTCACAATGATTCCTCCTCTCATAGATGGTCTTCCCCCATTGCTACGTCAGATGATCTAGCTTAATTTTATTAAGAAACATAACTTATATGTTCTGAATATGAAAAAAAAGTAACCCAAGAAATAAAATATACTCTCCTTTTCCCCCCTCCAGTTTTTAAGTTTTCAGTTTTTGAAGTCATTTTAGTATGATGCTGGTTTATGTTAGGAATACTAGATCTAAGAATACCAGAATACAAGTGTCACAAAGTGCTATGATGTTCTGTAAAACATGAAAATAACTCTTTCACAATTTTAGTAAAAACATTTGTAGAACTAAAATTTTTAAAGAAAATCGATAGTTCCATTTAACTTTTGTTTCCACAACAAGACTTTATAAACTTACTGAAGTTCACTAGTTTACATAAAACTTATACTTTTGTTGCTTTCTCCAAACTTGAGTCCTAACATGGCTCTTTTTGTATCTTGACTTAGCTTCAAGATAATTGATGCCTAGGGAAAAAGTAGATCTACTATTTGTTTTACTGATAAGATTTTTCTGCTTTGCTTCAGTTTTCTTTATCTCCTAACCATTTAACTATCCCATGCATCCCCATCTCCTGTTTCCTAGATAGAGTGCTAACTTAATCTATGAAAATGTGTCCTTCTGGACAAGTTTATTCTAAATTGTTGTTTATGCAATTTGAAATACTGTTAAAAACATGCAATTTATTTTATTAGAATCTATCATTTAGGGAACTTTTGCCAAAGTTAATATCCTGACAAAACTCCTCAAGAACAGAATAAGAATAAGAGATTAGAATTCTAGAGCTGGAAAAGATTGCTGTTGAATTACAGACTCAATACATATAAAGTAGTTCAATAATAAAATATGTAATACTGTGACTTACCAAATTAATAGATAAAATGAGAAAACACATATAATTATTTATAGCTGAAAAACCATTTGATGTATTTCTTCTCTCATTTTTGATAAGAAACTCTTAATGCAATGCAATATATTAACACAAAATATACATAATGTAATAAAAATATAACTATTGTTCCATGTCTAAAAAACAACAGCACCTAGAGCATCGAAAAAATCTAAAGCTATTTTTTTACCTTTAGGAACAAGAGAAAGGCATTGTTCTTTAATGAAGTCCAGCTAATGTAATACAATTAGAGAAAGAAACGAGGGGTATAAAAGTTATAAAATAGAAGATGAAATAAGTATTTGTAGGTATATAGCTATATGCATTAAAAATCCAAGTAAGTTACCTGAAAAATCTGTTAGAACAATAAGAAAATTCAACGAGATGGCTGAGAACATTAAGAAAAAAACATTAACCTTCCCAGATACAAAATAAAACAAGATAGAAAATTATAATTGAAGGAAAGCATCTATTTATTACCCATAGCCAAAAGATTAAATACTTAGGAATAAACTTAATAAGAAATATAAAACATAAATGAACAAAAATTTAGAATACTACTGGAGTATCCAAGAGGAATTAAATAAGTAGAAGTCATTTCCTCTTCTTAGATATGGAAACTCAGTATCAGTATGTTTATTCGTCTCCAGTAATTTTATGTTTAGTTTTCTCCTCAATACCTACACTAAGAAATTTTTTAAATAAACTACACAAACTGATTCTAATGTTCTTATGTTAAAATAAATGTACTCACTGAGACAATGGGTAGTTAGTCCTACAGGATATTAAACATATTACAATGATATAGTAATTTAAGGTTGGTATTGGTACTTGTATAAATAATATATAGATCAATAAAACAAAGTAAAATGTACAGAAATGGGTTTAATATATTTGAGAATTTGTTATGTGTTAAAGGTGGTACTGAAAAATCAGTGGAGAAAAGATGAATTATTCAATAAATGATGCTGGGACAACTTCATAGCCATCTGGAATAAAATAGAATTGGCTTACATTCTGATTTCATATGAAACAAAGGTTTTAGTGTAAAAAATTAATCAGTGAAAATAGTAGGGCAAAACAACAGAAATTAAAAAAAATTTTGGAAAAAGAAACACTTCCAAATGTCATATAAAACCCAGAAGTCATAAAATAAATAATTCATAAATTTAAAAATAACATTTGCATGGCAGAAATAACCATGAATAAAATGAAAATAAGAAATTTAGAAAGAATATTTGTAACTAGGCAAAAACTAATTTCCTTAATATACAAAGACTTTCTATTCATTAACAAGGAAATGATGAATAAGTCAATAGAAATAAGAACAAAAGTCATAAACATATAGTTGACAGAAAGAAATTATAAGTGACTCCAACTTATAAAAACATACATAAGCACTTTCAAAATAGAAGATAAATATAAATTATAACCACAGTGAGTTAGGTAAATATGCTCTTAAAGAGATAAAGATGAACAAATTAGATAATACAAATTTGTGTTTGTGTGATATGGATTAATCATAAAACTAATAATAATAATTAACATCTTTAGTGTCAGGAACTTTCTAAGAGTTTTACATGTATTTATTAACCAAGTTTTCACAATGGTCCTGTAAAGCAAGCAAGTACAATTATTACTTTTATTTTAAATGGCAAAATTGAGGTCTAGAAAGATAAACAACTTGCCTGGTCATGAAGAGTAAGTGATAGAAGTAGAAATTAAACCCAGGAGATCTGGCTAAAAGATGTTTAGAGGACAGCTGTTGTCCTCTAAATCAGTGGTACTCAACCTTTTTGGCACAAGGGACCGGTGCTCCTAAGAGACTCTAATGCCTGATGATCTGAAGTGGAGTTGAGGCAGTGACTCTGTGCAGCGTCAGCAAATACAGATGAAGCTTCTGTTACTGGCAGCTCACTTCCTGCTGTGAGGCCTGGTTCCCTACAGACAGACTAGTACTGGTCTGCAGCCTGGAAGGTTGGGGACTCCTATTTTAAATGGTGTTACAAATGCCCAGTTGCTTTAACTCTAAAATTCCACTGTCAGAGTTTTATCCTACAGATTTATTCACACGTGTACAAAATGAAGAATGTTCACAGATATTCTTTGCAGCCCTGTCTGTTATAGCAGTATATTAGAAACAAAAGTTCTCAGTAGGAACTCATTATATATACTATGATGCAGCCATGCAGTTGAATCCTAGGATGCTAAAAGCAAAATGACAAAGATTTAAATTTCCTCATCTATACCATTTGGATAAAAAGTATATTATTATTTGCAAAAAAAGTATATGTCTATAATTTTTGTGTGGGTCTTCATATTATATTAGAAAACCTCTGGAAAGATGCACAAGTAATTAATCATTGTAGTTGCTTTGGGAAAAGAAATTGGGAATTTGGATAGGAGGAAGACTCATTTTTCATTGCATATCCATTGGTGTTATTTAAAGTTTGTACCATGTGAGTGTATTATACATTAAAAATAAAATACATTGATGCAATTTATTTGATTTAAAAAAATGTTTAAACATCTTTTTATTTATTTGTTTGTTTATCTATCTATCTATTTATTTATTTATTTATTTAATTGAAGAAATGTTTTAAATTCTCCCGTCCATATACTTCCCCGTCCTCCACATTGATACAATGTTTACATGGTGTTTGGAAATGGCTTTACCATATTCCAAAAAAACCAAGAGATGTCAGAGAGGTGATTGGCATGCACCTTGTTGGAATAGCTGCCTCTAATGAGAACAGGTGGAATGGGAATGAGTTGTGTTTTAGATGGTGTTGAGGAGGATCTAAAGTTGACATCTATTGAATCGGGCTTCCTCTCTGCTTAAAGAGACATTTTCTTTTTTCTTAAATTAATTTTTTTTCAATTACAGCTGATGTTTAATGTTATTTTATATAAATGTTAGGTGTAAGACATAGTGGTTAAATATTTATATAATTTATGAAGTGATCCCTCCAATTAGTCTAGTACTCACCTGGCACTATACATAATTATTATATTATAGACTATATTCCCTATGCTGTACTTCGTACTCCTGTGACTATTTTATAACTACCAATTTCTACTTCTTAATCCCTTCATCTTTTTCAACCAGTTCCTCCAACCCCCTTTCAACTGACAATCATCAGTTTTTTCACAGAAACATTTTCTATATCCATATAAGGGATATTGAGGCAATGTTGAGGTTTGCTCTCCCTGTTCTCACCTGTCTCCATTGCCCATACAAACACCAGATACTTGAATCATCTGCACACCTGGTATTATGCCTGGGCCTCCTAGAGACACTTTTTCTACTCTCTCGTCTCAGTTTTGCACTCCATCATTCACTGGTTTGTTTTTATAGCCCAGAATCTTTGTTGTTTTTTCTCCAGTACCATAGTCCACAAATGTGGAGCCTTAGAATGCTTACAGATAATCTAAATCTAAGTGTTTCTTCTATGGAGAAGGATGTAAAGGTCCGAGTGGTGGAGGGTTTTACCTTCTCAATCTCTCTCCCTTGCCCAGTGATAGCAGTTTCCTCTCCATATGCCCAGTTACTGCTGAGATGCCTCTGGTCTGCCTCCTTTCTGGATGGCTTTGCTCTGTTAGATGGAACTGAGAGTTGCTCCCTACCATTCTACATGGATATTTAAAAAATATTCTATAGTACAGAGATGTTATAGATTGAATGATAAATTAGGACATAGCTATTGAAGATACAAATAAGTGTTTATTTTCTCATTGAGTCTAAGTTTAGTTTTAGGCACTTTTCTGGTCAGTGATTGAGTTTGTTAGCTTTGAGCAATAAATGTGGGAGAGGTGTTCTGGAGAAACAACTTCCCTTTGTCATCTTGCTATAAATGTCTTCATCATGGTTATTTTAGCATCTGTGATGCAGCGAAGACGGTGTTCTTGAGAAAAATATAAAGATTCTGGGCTATGAAAACATGGGATTGGACATTGGCTTTGGTAAATAATTTGTAAAGGTGTTCATTTTCCAGTAAAGTAGGATACATTCCAAGTAGCATGCTTCTTCTTGGTACTTAAGGCAACAAAACTCACTCCATGCACTTAAAAATTCAGATGACTTATAAATCAATTGAAGATCTTAAAATTGTCAACTCATTATTTTTAAGTTAACTTCAGATGATTGTGATTAATAGGTAAGTGAATTTAAAAATTAATGAAAAAGTGACTACATCTTGTTATTGTAACAGTGTTATGAATATGCTAGTGTAATTAATGGCAAAAGTGATGTCTATAACATTAAAGTACATGAGCAAAGTGTTATTATCCTTGGTTCTGGCTATCAATTACTTATTCTACAAATCATCATTGAGCTCTAGTACATGCGAGGCACTGTAGAAACTGCTAAATGCTTCTTTGCTATTGCACTCACAATCATTTTATAGCATATTTTTTTATAACAGACTAAGATTAATTTCAGATGAATTATGGGGTGCAAAATCTTAAAGTCAATAAAGAATAAAATATTGCTGAAAACAATATCTCCAGATAGGAAGCCAATTAAATCATGAAAATAAATACTCAATAGTTTTAGTCAAATTAAACCCCTATACTTCAAAATCATCACTTTGAGCCAAATTAAAAAGAAAGAATAACATGGAGAAAATAATAGAAAAAAACAGCTAAAAATATTTCATTAGATGTCTATATATATATAATAATTTTATAGCTATTATTAATAATGTTATTTCTAAATCAAGAGTAGTAGAAAAAATCCTTGCCTTGTAGTGATTATATTTTTAAAAATCTATCTAAGGAACAGGAATCAGAAAATACAATTTTCATGTGTTCCTGTACATGAAACTCCAAAATGGATTCAACATAACTACCAAATTCTTATTTGGGCTTATGAGGTCTTACATATTCACACCTCTTCCTCACCTTAAAAACAAAACAAAACAACCCTATTTAGTTTCATCTCTGGTCACTGTTCCCTAGTATCTCTTCTCCAACAGCATTAAGAAACCCAATGTTTGTGTTCTTTCTTATCCCCTTCTTCTTTTCGTTTCTGTGTCCAGGAGGATGGAAAGATTATGTTAGGAACCCATAGTGATCATCTGGACTTAAATAATTCTGATCCCTCTCCTTGCCTTGCCCTGTGGTTGCAAATCCCTGAATGCCTCAAGAAACTGTTTGGTTTCCTTATTCTGCCCATACCTCTTTTAGTACTCCCTTCCTTAAAGTTTCTTCAGATTCCAGGGGATGTTGCCATGTTCTTTCATATCAACCTGAATGATATAGCATTCAAAATTCAAAATTAAGAGGTGTTAATATTTTTTATATTTTATTAAATTTTAAAGAAATCAACTTTATTTAGGTATGATTTATATAATAAAATGCACCCATTTTGATCACATAGTTTGGTGAATTTTGGCAGTTGCATATACTTGTTACCATCAACACAAACAAGAAAAAGTGCAAATCTAATACTCTCCAAAAACTTCCTGTGCCCTTTCTTGGTCAGATTCCTTCCCCACTTCTTCCCTAGCCTGCACCCCTCTCCCCTCCCCTTCTCCCCGCCCCACCAAGGCAACCTCTAATCTGCTTTCTGTATCTATAGATTAGAATTGTGTTTTAGAGTCAGTTATTAGATGTAATCAACACTTATTTGTATTGTCCGACTTCCTTTGCTGTTGCATTTATCAGTAAACCATTTCTTGGATATATTATAATTTGTTTATCCATTCTTCTGTTGATAGGTATTTGGGTTGATTGCAGGTTTTGACTATTATAAATAAAGCTACTATGAACATTCGTCTACAAATCTTTGTGTGGATATATTTATTTTGGGGGATAAATAATTAGGAGGAGAAATTCAGAAATGTATAGTGTTTGTACAACTTCAAAAGTAGCTGCCATATATTTCTCCAAAGTGATTGTACCAGCTTGCATTCCTACAAGCAATGTATCGGAGTTCCAGTTGCTCCATGTCTTCACCTAGCACTTGTTATTTTCAGTCTTTTAAACTGTAGTCTTACTACAATTTAAATGTGATGTCTTTGAGGTTGTCTGTGCTCTGATGATGTCACACCATTGGTCAGGAGTATTTCATTGTATTTTTAATTTGCATTTCCCTGATGACTGATGATACAGAGCATCTTATCATTATCCATTTGCTCATTTAAAAAATTGAGATTATTTGTCTTCTTATTATTGAAAATATATATTCTGGATATGTCTTTTGTCAGATATCTGCCTTGCTAATATTTTCTCCCAATTTCCCTTGGCCTGTTAGATTTCTTTTAAAAAACTGCACACTCTTCTATTCTCTCCACTCTGGTGGGGCTCGGGAGTGTTAGTTAAATGCCTTTGGTTATGTGCACATAAACTTAATTTGACTAACTTAAACAAAAGACATGATATTATTGAGAGGCGTTTGAGCTCACTGAATTGAATAAAAGTTGGAGGTGAACAATTCTTCCTCTGAAAGGGCAAGGAGCTGGGAAGACTTAGGTTGTCAACGGCAGGAACTGTGAAATTTTTCCCTGGAAGCATTGAGTAACATGGCATCTCTGAAATTTCTGCTCTAGATTCAGATACCTGGGACAGAGAATTCAGTCAGATTAGCATAGACCATGGGCCTACTAGTGCCTAGGAAGGAAGATGTTCTGTGATTAGCAGCCTGACCAGGCACATATGGAAAGGAGAAAGTGAAATTCTTTTAACCTATTTCCCATTTGTCCCTAGAGTATTTGTTGGTAGTGCTTGCAGCTGCAGCATTTACCCCAAAATAACTCACAGATTACAGTTTTAACCTTACCCCTAAATTTTGCCATACGTCTCCTATGCTTTTCAATGAATTGCATCAAAACAGGACTAATGCAGTTGGACAGCTCATTTGAAGAGAAAACAGTTGCCAAACAATCTGAAAGAAAAAAAAGAGGGAGTGACTCTAGCCAGATTCTGTGGTGAATTTATGGCACTGGAATGGTGTGACAAGAACGAGGTGACGGTGTTGTCAACATTCCACAATGCAATTGTGATTGAAGTAGACAACAGAAATGGAAAGAAAACTAAGAAGCCATGTTACATTGTGAATTATAACGAGAATATGGGAGCAGATGACTCAGCTGATTAGATGCTCATTTCTTATTCAACAGAGCATAAAAGGCACACGTTTTGGTATAAGAAAGTCCTTCTCCATCTTCTCAACATTACAGTGCTGAACTCCTACATCCTGTTCAAGAAGGGAAATCCTTCTGAGCACATGATCAGCCATGTAAGCTTTGGACTGAAACTGATTAAAATAATTCTGGAAAAGCATCTTAAGCTAGGACAGTGATGTCTTTGAGGTCTTCTGTGCTCTGATGATGTCACACCATTTTGCCTATCTGGAAGACATTTCCCTAAGAGCATACCACCAACATCAGGGAAACAATGATGCTGCTTGCATAATGACAAGTTTGGCAAGAAGATCCAGAGAGAAACACAATGTTTTTGTGCAGAATGTGATTTTTCACTTTGTGTTGTCCTGTGCTTTGAAATTTATTACATGAAAAAAATTATTAAATATTGATCATCATATACATTTCTGTTACATTAGGATAAGAGACAAGTTCTGTTTAGAAATAACTCCAAAAACAGTTTTTATATTTTAGTTTTACATTGAAAACCAGTTAATTTTTCTTTATCCTCAAAGAGTATTTATATGAAATTAAATTAACACTGGCAGCAAGCTGCATTTTTTTTTTCTAAACAGGAAATGGGTTAAAAAAGTAAAGATGTTTAGTTGGTACAAGAGGGAGAAGTGGTGCTAAGCATATTTACAACAAAATATATCCTCTACAAAGGGGGAACCGTTAAGCCATTGATACTTTGGTGTATATATTTATTAAATTTCATCTTATACTGGTACTTGGTCAAGCAAAGGGGAATGATATTGAATGTTATCATCTGGCCACATTCTAGGTACTTTTATGAAAGTTATTCCATTTAATGGAAAACTATGGCAGTGGAGTCTAGGAGCCGAGATGATAATGAAAGAGTAGTGCTGTAAAGAGGGAAAATAAGGAAGGGCTGAGGGCTATTTTAGACTAGCTTTTCTATAGAAGCTTTGTCTAGATAGAGAGCTCATGTGACTGTCGGCCAATGAGTTCGCTATTCAATTGTCTTCATCTCTACAAAACTTGATTGTATTTAGATGTTTTATATTACTTCCTAGTAGAAACCCATCAAGGACTTTAAAAACAATCAGCTGTGGATAGAGTTCTCTTGGAATTCTGGATGATTTATTTTGTGGAAGAAGTAAATGAGAAGTACAAGTACCATGTGTCAAGAAAGGAGGGAAAAATCATAAATCAAAAGTTACACACCATTAAATTAACTTTCAGATTTGAACAAATGGAGTTTCAGGAGAGAACAAAATAGAGAAGCAGAGATGAAGCACAAGTGCACAGAAATTAATTTCTTAGGAAATGTGGGACTAACATCTGTTTTTGTATTTCGGAGTAGCACAAACATGGGAGATCAGAAAACCTTTACAGGCTGTTGCTTGTAGAGCAAGTACACCTTGCTATAAATAATCTTTGCAGCTCTGACCCTGAAAGCTGATATTAGATAATGTTTAGCTAGATGTCTTCTGATTATATTCCCTATTGTATTCACTTTCTTCACTAGGACTGCCTAATAGGTCTCTAGCTCATTCACAGAAGATTTTAACTGGCTTTTGATAGCATGCTTAGAGATGAATTATGTTGACAATTTGGTCTTTAAAGTGAGAATGGATGTCGTTCATATGCCTGGAAACTTCTAAAGTATTGTATCCCTCATGTTCCCCCAAACAAAACTACATTTTGAGTGAGGAAATATAGCTTTGTTTCTGTTATTAAAATACTTGATGATGATTCTATTCCCTGCCAGATTCTCTTAGGCTACAGGATATTTATTAGCCAGGCATTCTGTATAGGATATTTTTTATTTCAAAATAGCATAAAGCCTCATATGTTCAGACTTTTTAAAAATTAAGAATTTGTGATTATTTGAAAAGATTATCTTCATATCATGAGAAAAGAATAATGTAAGCAATATTGTTAGAATATGTTTAACCTGGATAAAGGAACCAAACCCTTCTGTCATATTCAAAGTACTTATTTAGTGGTTATGGGTAGATTGGACTTATCTATTGTTTGCCTAGTGGAATTTCAAGTGTCTTTCCAGCACAGTTACCTCTGAGGTGCTATTGGTGCTTATTGCTCTTATATCAGAGGGAAAACTATTCAGAGAATATTTTTTGAAGTGCTTTTGAATCTTACAATAAGAATAAAATGGTAATTGGTGACGTTCCATTTAGAATATCTCAGAGCTACATTAAAGCCATGTGTATGCCTACATGAGCATAGCACAGAAGCAATATCTAGGGAATACA
The DNA here is from genome assembly GCF_014176215.1 of Rousettus aegyptiacus. Classification (NCBI taxonomy): domain Eukaryota; kingdom Metazoa; phylum Chordata; class Mammalia; order Chiroptera; family Pteropodidae; genus Rousettus; species Rousettus aegyptiacus. Next base: position 54,847,927 of record NW_023416287.1, on the reverse strand, counting down.
AACTGTCTTTAGCAACAAGACTGGAATGACATGCTGAGATAACAAAGTAGTATCTTGTTTTCTTGGGTACCAAAGGAGAGTGTTAAAACACTGAGTTATTGCCAGGACTGTAAGGGATCAATAATACCTCTATCACTATATGAATAAGTAGTGAGAGGAAGCGGTTTTCCTTAGGTAGATAGTATCTAAAAAATTTCATAGGTCACAGTGAGTAAAATTATACTTTTCGAGTTTGCAGAATTTGCATTCTTTGTTATTACTAATGTATATTTATATAGGAAGTGTAGTATAAGACCTGAAATTAATATTATGTGTTGCTTTAACATCTGGTAAAATTGGAAGGGCCTTGAATGGCCTAACCAAAAATGCCCTGTCCCACTTACTTTCTTCAGATACATCTTTTAGCCAAACAACCCTCCAATCAAAGGGACCAAATGAAATTCATGCTTATTTCTGAGTATTGGGTTTCATTTTTCTGCCAGCCTGTGAATTATTCAAACAAGCCAATCACATCCAATATAAGGGAATCAGAGGTGCACCCCAATCGCTTAATATTACAAAACCTGCCTCTCACAGCCCCTGGTTGTTCACTCTGTCCTGTCCTGGAGTGCAACTGCTGTATGGCCCTGCATGGTGTTCTCCTGTCCCGAGCCACAGATATATGTGACTAATAACTATTGTTGATCTCATCTGCCTAGTGACAGGTGTCATGTGGATATCTGTGTAACCTTGCAGTAGGAATCCTTCCTTCACCAATGGAGAGAGAGGAATTAAAACAGTAAAATACCAATGTAGAAAACTACTAATCCCAATATTTATGTAATTATAAGATTATTAAAAGTTATGTCATTATTTTGAGAGAAGAGAAGTATATCAGTATAGTAAAAAAGAATGCATACTCAAAAGGGTTAAATGGTAAAATCCATGAATTGCTTCAGTTGGTGAAAATGTTATTGTTATGACACAGACAATACTCAACTGTGATGTTTCAGCTCATTGAAGAATTAAGTTTGAACTCAGAACCCAATCTAGAAGTTAGAATTTCTGCCACTGTAAATTAAATCTTAATCTACTTCATTATGACAGTGTAAAGTAAAAGACAAAGGGCCAGAATGGGGGAAATCTCATAATGCTTCACAAACTAAGCAGATATAGACTATTCTTGGGAAAATAAGTAATGAGCAACATGTGTTTTAAAAGACCATTTTTGGAAAACCAATTTTCTTAAATGTATAATAAATGAATCCTAGATATTTAAGACTAACTTCGAACAATTATGGATTTAGAAATGGAATGATTTTAATAAATAATAATAACAAAGAACCTGGGATAAGAAAGTCCTGTATCAACATGGAATATTTTGGTAGACACACGGAAAAAGAATAGGAGAAAGTAGATAGTGAACAAAAAGGAAATCTAGAGAACCAGAATAGATCCTGGTCTCTTAGTTGTGATTGGCCTATTTAAAACAAAGTGATTGTGAGAAATTTATATTTCAAATTACCTTTAGCATTCTTAATTTTAATATACAAATTTGCTTATTTGGTAATTTAATGTCTATTTTTTTTCTTGTATTTTGGGAGTCATTTAATTATTATCAACGCCTCTTTTTTTGACTTTACATGGTATTATTATTTTTACAGATCTCTTCTAGTTACCTTTTGTAGCCAAGATTTTTGTGCTCAGAGAGACAAGTTAGGGGATTGGTCTATCCCTTACATAATGTTGCCTCAGAAAGTTTATTTCTCTAAGTGTTTAACATGTGTTTTGTAAAATTAACTATAAAGTATTAATAAAAAACAGGTCAGAATTAATGAGTATTACTACATGAGCTTAACAGGTATATAATATAATCCATAACTGCTCAGTTTTCTTTATTCATCTGTGTGGTAACTCCTGTAGAAATTTTTGTAAATTCTCCAAAATAATTATTTTCATTAAATACTCTATTTTCATGGAACATTCCTTGATAGCATAGCCCCTTTATTAATGTCTGGGAAAAATCTAAATTTATGTTGACTTTTAGTTGAAAAAAAGTCATTTGGAACCTATGTCCAACATCTTGTTTATGTATTGTTTAGAGTCTGAATATTCAGCAGAATTCAAAACCTATTCACCTTACCCACATGAAAAACCTAGAAGTATCCAACGTACAGCTGCTATTTCATCAGTTTGGATTACCCCAGTCCTATCATTGATTATATTATTTGTTTATTTTAAAAAATCAATCACCCTTTATCATTATTTTAAATTACAGTTGGCATTCAATATTATTTTATATTAGTTTTAAGTGTACAGCATAGTGGTTAGACATTTATATAATTTATGAAGCAATCCTCCCAATTGGTCTAGTACCCACCTGGCACTATTCATAGTTATGTCAATATTATTGACTATATTCCCTATGCTGTGCTTTATATTTCCATGACTATTTTGTAACTACCAATTTGTACTTTTAATCCCTTCACCTTTTTCACCCTGCTGACCAACCACCTTTCCCTGAGATACCTCTCTTTTCTTTCCCTGTATTGTCTAGAAGGTAAATTTGAGTTTCATTTGGGTTCTCTTCTTCTTTGTTAGTTCTCTAAAGCTCCTTTTCTTTAGATCCTCAAGCTCGTAATTCTCTACAATGGGCTTTTTCCCCTCATGATCTTGTTGCTTTGGTTTTACAAGTAAATCTACATCTGGGAACTCTGAATGTGCTTGCTTTAGGGAAATACTTCAAATTAATGGAAGTGTATCATAGGGAGCATGTTTTGAAGGCCAGGTGAATGTCAATTAAAATTTGCTACAGAATTTTGGATTTCAGGAAATGATTTTCAAAGTTGCAGATACCTATTTATTAATAACATGTAACAGCTATCAAGATTAATTCTTAATCCTTTCTCTTTAAAAACTTTTTATCAGTCACTGAAACTTCTTCCTGTTCCTTTGCATAATGGATTGCACAAAGCATATTGATACAGAATGGTTGATAAGCTCATGCATTGTGTTTTACCTGTGTGGTTTGGTACCCAGCACACATTTGCACCAGTTGGGCACAGAGCCAGTGCTCTTTGAAAAGAAGTGAGAACAATAAAATCTGTATCCTACTTATACAGTTTCTGGGACTTAGACAAACTAGAGTAGTAAATATCAATACAGTAAAACAAAAATTTGTATGTATTTTTGGTGCAGAAAGTCACTTCAAAGAACACTGCTGTGGGAGTCTCATGGGTTCTTGGTTTGCTATCTCTAATCTAGAAAGGAAAACTGCAAGTTCACCTTCCATTTTCCTTTAATAGCATATTTTTGCATGTCACCTGTGAACATCCTGTAGCTTGCAAACCTCACTTGATACATGTGTTTTCTGTAGACTCTGTGCAGTCACAAAGAGAATTTCTAGAGCTTTAATAATGCCATAGCATCCTTCTCTCTTTTCCTGTCTGACTGAAGTCTACTTTATCTTCAAGGCCAAGTCCAAATCTCATCACCTTCAGCTGCAAAATCTACAGTTACTTCTTTCATTTTCTGAACTGCTAACATTTGTGCCTGTGCTCCTCTTCCAGTGTTAATTCTTTATAATTTCTTATTATAATCCATTTGTATTATTTAATTTTGACATTTTGTTGATTAATAAAACATAGTATGTAGTAGTTCTCAACTAGATTATAAATTCCTTAAGGAGATAGACAGTGACTTCATGTCTATTACATTTTAATTAATTAGGCACCTGTTTGAAGGCTACTCTGCCTCAGGACCATGTTAAAACCTAGAGATAAAACAAACAAAAAACACATTGTCCCTGCCTTAAAAAAAATCACAGCCTAATGTAGATGTAGACATGCAATTTTAATGTAAAATAACAGTTGCATCATTTTAGCTATATACGATTTGTAGTGGGAACTCAGGAAAAGAAGTTCTTTAATTTGCCTTGGGGTTCATAAAGAAAATAATATTTCATAAGAGACTTTAAGAAAGAGTAGGAATTTTTAAACAAGAGGAGAAAGTGGAAGGATATTCAGACAGAAGGATGACATTTTAGGTATGGTGAAGGAGGAACATGTATTTTAGTGTTGTTGGAAGACAAAGTATAAAGATTTCATGGGTGAATAGCTGGGGAGATATCAAATCATGGTGGAAATTTTATGTCATTAGAAGATGCTTCTATTTCTTCCAATGGGCAGTGGACTCTAACTGAAGTTTTATGTAAAAGAATGGATGTTATCAGATTTATATTTTAGAAAGAGCATTCTACCAATTGTGTAAAATTTGTGTCAGAAAGAACAATTAAATTAGAGATAAGGAAGTTATTGCATTATTTTTGATGAGATATAATAAGCTAGGATAGTGGTTATGGGAATGAAGAGAAGAAAAATGTCAATAGATTAATGAAAAAATTAATTCAAAGAATGATAGAAAATGATCAAGAGAAATGGGTATAACTGAGATGATTAGGAACTTTTCAGTTTAAAAGGGTAAGGGCTGAACAATATTAGTGTTTTTCCCTGGGGAAGAGTAAATGTTTTTCATGTGTGATCAATAAGCTATGTGGTGGCAGGAGATGCAAACTGTGGCAGAAATTGCTAGTGTTCACCAAAGCTTTTCTTGTTTTTCTTCTTGGACACTCAAACACATTTTTCTGCCTCTTTTTGTGTCATGTAACTCCATTATAGTCACTGACATCTGAACCCAGAGGATGTGTCCCACTTTTAGATACAGCATATTGTAGTTGTGAGTACAATAATCAAAGAATCCAGAGCTGAATGATTATGTGGATTAGAAAACTCCCCAAATCCTAACCTGGAATATTTATCTTCTGATAAAGAAATCAATTTCTATTGTTTTTGAGCCATTACATAGTGAGTCTATTTGTTATAGCAATTTACCCTATGCCAACTAATAAACAGGCAATATTGAGGCATATTTTGGTAATGTAATGAGACATCAAAACTAAAGAAAAAAAATCTTTTGGGAAGCTAAGGACTAAACTCAAGTCACTTAAAAAATGGAGAAAAAAATCAGCCTGTCCTCAGATTGTTGCATTTCAGCATTTGTTATCAATGGAATTATTCTTACTAGTCTTCAAAGAAAGGAAATGTGACTCAAGCATTTTATATTTAGACAAATTGTTATTCAAGTATAGAGACAACAGATAAATGTATTGAATATGAAAGAACTTAGGGAATATTGTTCTCATCGATTTTTCTGTTAGAAATTGTGAAAGGATGAACTCAGTTTTCCAAGCGATGAGTAGAAAATTATGGCAGAATAATTAACACTGAGAATTGGATTTATTTAAATTAACACTGAGGAATTGGGTTTATTTTTTGACATATGATATGTGATATGTGGAAAAAATAAACACGCCAAAAAGGCAACAATACCACTAATGGGCACTATTTCAATAAAATATTCAATACTTATGTGTACTAGGTTCTAAATAATATGGAATCAACATTTGTAAAGGAACTGCTAAGGAGATTATACAAAGTATAATAAAAGTAATACAAGCACAGTAGCCATGAAAGAATTTAAATTACATTTCTCAGTCCATAACAAGTTAAGGAGATGAAAAAAAATCAAGTGGACAAAAATGACTAAGGATATGAAAAATAGAAGTAAAAGATTGACTTATGAGATATATTTATTTGCTGTGTATTGAACTTTGTACCTTAAAAATAGATAATATGCCTTCTTTTCAACTGCTAATGATGTAGTCACAAAGAATGGCCATATCAGATGCCACAAAGGAAGCTTCAATAGCTATCATAAAGTAAAATATTTTAGACAAAATTGTGTGAAATAAATGCACTAAATTAGGACAACAAAATTAGAGAATCAAAAAGGCCTTCCACATAGAAATTTAGATATTTTCTCTTAAACAACTCATATATATATGAAATAGCAGAATAACTCATTTTGTATAAAATATAAAATATTGATAATGAAAATACTATATAACAATATTGAGGATATACAGAGGATAAATCGTTATGATCAGAAATGAATTAAACATGTCACTAAAGGAGTTACAAAAAGATAAAGAAATCAATAAATTAAAAAAACTAAAATATGGTGAAGCTGTATGTGTACCTAAGAGCTGAGTTTTGAAAAACAAATAATATAAGGTAATGCCAGTTAACTAGGCAAGAAAAAAATGAAAAAGCACAAATATACTAAATAAGAAACAAGAGAGAAAATAATCTTAGTTATAAATGAAATTAAATGAATCATAGGAGGCTGTTTTTCTAAATTCCTTGTAAAAACACTGGAAATATTTTGAAATGGAATTTTTTCTAGGAAAATAAAATTGACTCAAACAGATTCTAGAGATGGGAGAAAAAATCCAAAAGACTAATTAAAATCAAAGAAATAAAGTTGTCAAAGAGTGCATACTCTAAAAAGGACTCTGTCAAGACAGTAACATAATAGATAAACCCAGTACTATTTAAATTACTCCAGAGCTTAAATAATAAAGGAAAGCTTCTAAATACATTCTATGAAGTCATACACATAACATTGTTACCAAAGTCCAATAAAAAGTAGCACAAAAGACAATATACAACATAATATTTGTCTAAAAATCCTAAATACCTTACTAACAGATAAAGGAGTAGTCAATAAAAAGAATTCATCCTACGAATGTGAGGATCTTTCCAATTAGAAGGAGTATTAATATACTTCATCTTAGTAAGAGATCTAATGTTAGTCTTATGATCATGTCCAAATATTTTGAAAAAACAGTGAAATGTTTTTTCAGGTTGAATTATATTACTTGGTATTAAAACAAGAAAAAAATTAAGTATGTAAAATAGGAAATTAAAAGTAAGTCAGTCACAAAAGACTACGTATTGTATGATTCTATTTATATGAAATATTCAGAACAGGCAAACGTGTAGAAATGCAAGTAGATTAGTGGTTGCCTAGGGCTGGGGGAAGGAGAATAAATGGGAAGTGACTAGTAATGGATAAGGGGTAATGAAAATTAAATTCCAAAATTAGTCTAAAATTAGATAGTTACACATCTGTGAATATATTAAAAGCATTTGAATTGAATGGTATATAAATTATACATCAATAAAGCTGTTAAAAATCGATGTACATTCTTGATTTAAAACTTTACATAAAATATTCTTAACTTCATAAGAAAATATATCTGGCTCAACCCCAAAGCTTACAACAATCTTGATGGAGGAAATGATAGTATTTCCCCATAAACAGTTGAGACAAGGCAAGGATTTTCACTTTTAGCACTACAATTTAACACTGTACATAGATACCAGCTGATGCAGTTTGACAATGGAAATTAGAGGCATAACATTTGAAAAAATAAGGTGAAATTAACACTTTTTTACAGTTGCTATTATAGTACACATGAAAAATATAAAACAGATCAAGAGAAAAAAGTACAAAATACAAATAATGATAAAAAAATCAGTAAGATGGATGGATATGGAATTAATATGCATTTATCAACAGCATTATTATTTGCCAGTTAAAATATTTAGTTGCAGTAAGATCATTTTATATATTTGTAGCAGTCATTAGCTCTATGACCTAAGACTTTACATTCTCAGTACTCAAATGCAGAAAAACAGAATCTCCTGAGATAGGAGATGAATGTCATCTTTAATGCTAACTCTAATACGTTAATGGTGTAAGCTGGGGTTGTCATGTTGAGAATAATTGTGAGGCTACCTATGGACTAGGTGGGGAAGAAAAATCTATGATCAATTATGAATGACCTTCTTAGAAGAGGGTATGGCTGCAGAGTTACCATGTTTTTATGGGAATAGACTACACCAGAATATGTATTCCAGATTTCTCCTCCATTTTCATCATCACAATTTTAGCTAGAATTCTTACATTATCAGGACCAAAAATCATAAATACTAAACATAAATGCATACTTAGTACTTATTTATGGTATATGAATAGCAGATACTAGCTTTTTATTAAAATGACAAATCAAGATTTATTAGGAATAAAAGCAAATGTTTCTTTCTTTTTCTTTTTAAAAGCAAATGTTTCCAAGGCAAAATCCAGGATAATACTTGTTATATTGAAAAATAAATCTCTCTTGACCTGCTTGCTCTTGTTCTTTATCTCTTTCTGTCCATTTCTCTTTCTCTCAAATAATCTTTATAATTGTACTTTAAAGATAATATTTTTGTTTGAATTTAACTGTATATAAAAGTCATGAAATCAACAAAACAATATTGTTATTACACTGAGTATATTTTTGAAAAAAAACAAAAAAACAAAATATACCAGAACCTTTACCTTTAAAAAATATCATCTTTCATATTTGCTATATTAGAATGCTAACTACTTATTTCATTGATACTGTTACTGTTTAAGTCATTTTCTGAGCTCTCATAATTATCATCACAGCTTGTAGCATTTTCTTTTGAATATCTTCAATATTGACAAACCTTTGTCTTCTCATGGTGGATTACGTATGTGGAAATAGCTAGAAGTAATTAGAGGCAACTCTTAGGGGGAAAATGTATGTTTAGGTTGAATTATATTACTTGGTATTAAAACAAGAAAAAAAATTAAATTTGTAAAATAATAAAAGTCTTTTCAGATATGTCTTATTTGCTGTTTTCTAAAAGCAATTTTATGAAAAAAAATTAAAATGCTTCAAATGATTGAACTCTAATCAGGATAGGTACATGAAAAGTTATTTTGGTTTTAATACTTGAATCAGCTTCAGACAAGCAGAAATAGATTTATCCAATTATACTGAATATATCCAAATTATATTGCTATACTGAGTACATTGTGGTGTAATGAACTGAAGTCTAGCAGATGTGAATTTCAGTCCTGACATCTCTCTTGTGTAATAGTCAAAGTAATCTCAGGCAGCTTTGCTGTTAGCATCTGTGAAATGGGATTATAAAATATAACAAGTTGTTAGGATAAGTGAGGCAGCATTAAAGTACCAGGACTCATGATATACAAGTGCTCACCAAGGGTTCGCTCCTGGCTGCTTTAACTTGGGGTTAGAATAAGATGGGATATAATAGAATAATATCGATGAAATCTTCTAGTTCTTTTTTATTTTACCATGGAATCTAGTAGAATAGACTATTGGAGAATAGCACTATAAAGTGGTTCTTTATGAATAGATAATTATCCATTTGTGAACATTTTCCGTGTCATGGCAATTTTCTTTCTGGACATGTTTTCTACATTCAGTCTAAGGCATGAATTAATCTGTGATCCTGGCCCAGTCAATGGGAAGAAAGAATCAGTGAGGGCTGCTGACACCTAAAGCTCTACTTGGGGAAGATGGCATCTTTGGAGACCCCAGGGACGGAGTGCTCGATGGGCCCCCATTACACTCTTGGTCTTATAATTACATTTGTAACAATTAGTGCTAACCAAAATTTTAACAGGAATACTGTTAAAATTAGAAAACTCTTCTTAAAGTGGTTTAAGATAAATACATGTAAAGAATTATGGAAGTGGTTTATGAGACTCCTATAGGGATAGAACGGACTTCATTTTTGGTTTGAGTTTTGCTCTTTTCTGTATGTGATTTTGTGAATAGAAATCAATTGATGCCTCTCTTGGGGTTTCATTTTTCTTATTTTCCTTTGAACCTGTAAAAACTTTAATATGGTTTGATATTTGTGGAACACCAGCGTTGTCCATTAGGTATGTGTTTCAGAAACTATTTTATACTTAACCATCTCAATTTTTTTTTGCCTTTAAAACAAAAGGTATATTCTTCCAGAGAATTGGTCCTTTAGCTAGCTCTGAATAGAAAGACAGTGACTCCCTTTGGTTTCTGCTGGTGAGTTTGTTGGCAGTTTTAAGAAACTGGATTGTTCACATGGGATGAATTTCTGAGACTCCAGTTTCTAGTGGTAGAAATGATTTTCTTCCTGTGCAGAATGGAGCTGGCTATAGTGCATGCCAATGAACCATAGAGGAACAAATAATGCTCCATTATCATAAGGAGTGAATAGCTAGATAAAAACTCCCTAGTATAGCAGAAATCTATACTAATGCCATGGTATCCATTTTAGCACAGCTTAGAAGGTCTTTGAATATGACAAAAAATATAATCGAAAGTTTTTCCTAAAAAATCAGACCTAAAGTATTAGTCAAAGGTTGTCTTTTGAGATATCACATTTCTTCAAATAGTGCACTCTTCTCTTTATTATGCATTATTTCACAGATTGAAAACTTAACCTATATGTTGTCAATAGAAAATAAATGTTATGTAAAAACAAATCAGTAGTAAAATCTAAATCAAAATTTTATGTGATTTCATAGATCCATTCTTGAAGTTAACTAAAATAAAGAACCAATATGCTTTTAAAACTGTAAAAATGCTCTCCTGAGGGCAGCTACCCAAGTTCTACACTTATGGTTTTGCAATATCAAAAAAGCTGTAGTGCAGTTTCTCAAACTTGTCTATGGACTATCTGTCATGTAATTTCCAGGATGCTGATGAAATGGGTTGCTTCTTGAGCTCTTTCTTGAGACCTATTAAATTAGGATACCTGGAAGGCATATCTTTAATTGAATTTAATCCTAGATTTATCAAGGGATCACTTTGTAAATTATATGAATGTCTAACCACTATGCTGTATGCTTGAAACTAACATAAAATAATATTGAATGTCAACTGTAATGAAAAATAAAAAAAATTTCATTCTGGAAATAGAATTCATTGGATTAGAAGAAGCAGTTTTTAATCAAAGGAGTAAAGTTGAACATAAAATCCTGACACAACTGAAGATTTTTTTGCTGATTAATGTGTTAATTTATTTAATAATCATATACTGAGTGCTTACTATGGACCAGACAATAGGAATAAAAAGATTAGTATAAAAATGATGGTACTTCTTAAGAACAAAAAGTTAATTTGGGAGAAGACAGACGAATAAACATACAATAGAATGTGATAATTCTGAACCAGGAGGTCTATCCATCATTATGCAGGATAAGAGAGGGAGTGCCTTATTGCTCGTGGGGGTTGGGAAAGACTTCACCACTGGAAGGTCAAGGAAGGGTGTGCTCACCAGGGGCTATGGAAAAGTTGTACTAAGCAGAGGATTAGCATGTAGAAGATATTCAGGTGCTAGGCAAATTTTGTTTCACTGAGATGGTACAAAGCCAGTTCCAGAGGATGAGGAAAGAATCAAAAAGAAATGGGTACATTTTGGGGAGAAGATTTCCAGGCTACTCTAAAAATTTTACGCCATTTATTTAGAGACTGTTCTAGGGATTATGGATAAAACAGGCTAAATTAGAGATAAGAAACTTAGAAATAAACCAAGAAGCCTCTTTATACCAGGCATATGGATATAAGGGTGAGATCTAATTGAGGAATTGTGCAAGTGATAACAAGAGGTTAAAGGGGAGTAGCATTTTGGAGCAAGAAACATTAGCATTTGATGCATCTATTCTGACCTAAAATTCATCCATGAAATTATCTACTTTTCTATATTCATAACCCATAATTCAATCATTATTTTTAAAAGTGCAATTTCATACCTTTTTGTGCATTTTGACTGTGGCAAACACACAATTCTTCCCTAGTATAGTGATTTATTTAAATACTATAATTTTATTAATACCTCCCCAATATGTGGCATATATGGAAATAGCCTATCATTAAGTTGTTGATAATACCATAATGGATTTAGGAAAAATGTATTCTACTGGTAATTATTTTGTGTCCTGTAGCTTCATTAAGTTACTCATCTAGACTTCAGGAAGATATATGTATTGCATTAATGGTCTATTGCCTAGTAACAAGAGTTTTGAAATAAAGGATGAAATTACCAGGGAGCAATCTGTATGAATAATGGAAAAAGTGAGATAATGAAGTGTGAGAACCTCTTTGACACCATGTATCAGCCAAGGCTGTGCAAATTAATTTAAGTATTAAATGTTTGGAACTCAAATCTTTCAGAGAGAATTTCTTTTCCAGTTAGCATTGGAAGAATAGAAGTAGCCAAGTATTCTTAAAGAGACACTACATTAGAATGATATTTTAGATACAGAAGTGAACTGCACAGATGTGAAATTCCTTAAAGGCTATAGAATAAGGGTCAGCAAACTGGCCTGCAGGCCAAATTGGCCCACTACCTGCTTTTGTAAATAAAGTTTATTGGAACACAGTCACTTTCATTCATTTATGTATTATCTATGGCTCACTTTGTGCTATAACAGGAGGGTGGAAGAGTTGTGACTTTTAACTAGCCCCTGCATGAGAAATAAAAAGTTTACTGACCCTTGCTCTAGAAATAAAAATAATCATAATATTAGAGGAGGACAGAGGAGGTCTTTCAGTTCTTCTAGGCCCCTGGAAGCTCCACTTTTGCTTTTTCCTATTCCTAGGTAGAAAGTTAGAAATTACATCCTTTCCTAGTGTCCTTCCTACTTATAGGCATTAAGGTTGGGCCACTTGTTATTAAATTAGTCTCCTGACCTCACCTCTTTTCCTGTCACTCTTGCCTTGTACTCTAAACCACGCTGACCTTCCTGTTTTTCTTTAAGAATACCATGTTTGTATTCCCTTAAGGACTTTTCAACAACTGGAAACACTCTTCCACGATGTTTTTACATGGGTTGTTTCTTGTTCTTCAGTTCTCCCCTTAAATGTCAAATGTTCAGGGAAGGCTTTTCTGACCACCCTATTTATAATGTGGTCCTCATACCCCATTAACCTTTAACTCATTACTCTCGTTTACTTTTTCATTGCATGAACCACTATCTGGAATTATTTTGTCTGCTTTTTTACTTGTTTATTGTCTATTTCTTCCACTAGGCTGTCAGCTTTAACACACAGAGGAATGTTCAGCATATAAAAATCCTCATTTGTTGACAGTGGCTGTTGAAATGATATGCTATGAGGAAAAGTTGACACTGCAATCCAGAGACAGCAATAGAGCCTAGATTCAGATTCAGAAATTTATTTATCCTTATGCAAATTAATGTGTGGATAGGTTCATAATTTCACAGACATAAGGTCTAATTTTACTTACAAAATACTCCCAAGAGCCTTTGTAAGCTTCCAACCGAAAATGACTGCCTAAGTATAGTTTTCTTTGGTAATTCTTAGTATTCTGATTTGTAAGTAAATAGCCTATACCTTTCTCAGCTCCAAATTCTTATCTGATGCCTGGGTTGTCTTCTTTAAGGAGTCACTTTTAGACATGTCAGTTTCAGCTATAATGTTAACTTGAGAGTGAAGGTGGAGTTATATAACAAGTGAACAGCTTCCTCAATTATGACTAATTTCCTGTATTGGTCTTATTATTTATACATGCGAGAATATACATGCTTGAAATCCTATTAAAACTTATATTACCTCATTTTTATCCATGGTGTCCTTACTGGATTTCAAAGTAACCCTCTAGAAAGAAAGCTCAATTATATTTCTGCTTTAATTTTCAGATAATTCCATTTACTGTGACATACTGTTCTCATCAGCAACCAGATTAGGTAACAAAATTTAGGTGGGCAACTCTTAGCTTTAAAGAAGTAGCTATTTGACGTCATTTAAAGAGATCTAGCTGGACAAAGCTCTAGTGCTTTCATAAGTTTGATGAAGTAGTTTTAAATATTGTTATTAGTAGGTTGAACTATTGTGTTATATTACAGAATTAACAAAGAAAAAAATGTATACCAGTTAGCTTCTCTTGCTTAAGATACTTGAAATGGAGTTCAAGTTACAAAGTATGTATTCTAGCAAATTTGAACTTTGTCAATGTTCAACATGCCTAATCCAGGACAAAACAGTGTTGTTTATTTCTTTATGTAATGTTGACTTAAGAGATCTTTGGGATTCTGTGCACTTAAATGCATGTCCTGAGTCACTCTTTAATTAGTAAGATGCTGGAGTACTATTTAGTAAATTACTCCTACAGTGCATTAAATGACTTCCTTCTCTCTGAAGAAAAACAACAAAACTCTGTATCCTCATGTACTTAATTTATACCTAATTTATGATCAAAATTAAGTTTAGCACTAAAAAATATAGTACATTCTCTCATTCAAAGCTGAAATTATGATATTTTGTTCTGAATGGTGTTATCTAGATTCACAATGCTTTCTACATAGTTAGGCTCAGTTCCATACCCCCTAGTGCCAAAATGTGACACAACTTTTAGTCCATAGTTTACATGTGTTGGATTATTTAGTGTTAACTGGACATTTCTGTTACGATACATCTTTTAATATTGCAAATCTCTTTTTTTATGGACTGGATTGTGTCCCTCCAAGTTCATATGTCGAAGCCCTGGTCCCCAATTGACTGTCTTTAGAAATAGGGCCGTTAGCAAAGTAATTAAGTTTAAATGAGGTCATGAAGGTAGTGTCCTTAGAAGAGGATGGCACATTAGAGGTTCTCTCTTTAGACATGCACAGAGAAGAGGCCATGTGAGGATACAATGAAAAGTGTGTAGTCTTCAAACCAACAAGAGAGGTCTCTCTGGATATCGATCCTGCTAGCACCTTGATCTTAGACTTATAGCCTCCAGAACTGTGAGAAAAATATATTTCTGTTATTTAAGCCACCCAGTCTGTGATATTTTATTGTGGCATCCCTAGCAGACCAATACATTCTATATTTTAAGAAGAATATTTGCTATGACATATTCTTCTAAGTGGTGAGTCAGTGACATTACAGAGCACTACACTGGAGAAATCACAGTGTCACTCTCAAGAAACTCAAACCACCATTGAAACTTCTGAGAAGCAATGCAGCAACAACAAATAAATGTGCATGGGGGCCACATCTTAAAACTTTCCACTATTGGTCTGGGTTTGATAAAAACAACTGTTTTAGGCCACACTCAATATGATTCAGGTACTAAAGTGCCTTAAAAAATTGATTAAGAGCTACAGGATTTTCCAGCTAATATTAGCAACAGCTCATGCCTTGGTAAATTTTCAGTGCAATACCCAAAGATTAATAAAGGTAAAGTAGGCACTACAGAGAAATGAAATACTGAGGTTGTTTATTTCACAAGTTCCTTATAGGAGGTTAGTTTTGAAATAGAATTGTCACAAGTTGGGGATAACATTTTGGGATGAAGTGTTGTCAGGGAGTGTGATGTGGGGCACCAGGATAGGTGTTCAGTTCCAAGTTAGTTCCCCTCATGATCCTGTGCTCTCTGCTAGAGAAGAATTGCAATTTTGGCTGCTGAAATTTTTTAAATACCCTCTTTGAATTTTTTCTTCTCGAGTTAATTGTGTTGTAGGTAAAAATCTTCCAGTCTTAGAAATGAGAAATGTAGCTGAGAATGAGTAGAGGGATTCACTCTCCCTAAGCACATTCTTTCTCACTTAAGGCCTCAACAGTTTTAAAAACTAGGTTGAGTTCCCCACCAGCCTGTGCTGCCAGCTCCACCTCTTTGGTCTTACTGTTGTTAGACCCTGGGGAGTTGGTCAAGGCTAGATTATGTGGGGCCTTGTAGATGAGGTTGGTCAGTTGGGTTTTTTCCTCTCTGTATTTGGAGAGCAGTGCAATGACATTGTTTAGTTTAAATTTTAAAAAAATGTTTGGAATAAGTTGTAGCAAATCAAGAGTGAAGACTGGGAGACCAGTTATAGTGCTGCAGTAAAAGAGGCAAGAAATCATGGCGCTTGGATAAAGATGGTAGTAGTGAACATGGAAAACAGTGGATAGATAAGGGTAATATTTTGGAGTTGCTGATGAATTGAATGAGTGGGTGGTGATATAAAAGAAAAGGAAAAATGAGGATAACATTTGTATCTGGGGCTTCGGTAATTGGGTAGTGGTTTCATGTACAGAAATGGAAAATGCTGTGTGGAGCAGGTTTTTGGGGGAAAATTAAGAATTCTGTTTTTGACATGTTAGTGTTAAGATTCTTATTAAATATGTAGGTCAGGTACTTAGACATATTAGCTTGGAGCTCAACATAGTGGTCCAGGTTAGAGATATGAATTTGGAATTCATATATTTAAATGCCAACCTACATATCTTGGCATACCATACATTAGCATTTAAAATCATGGAAATGGATAAAATCAACTGGGGGGAAATGTTAAGGCAGATGCAAAAACGACTAATTCATGATCCTTGTTTCATATATCGTTTCTATGTCTATATCATCTATATCTCAGTGTGTAAATGCTTTAATAGAACTCCGAAATTTTACCCATTTCCACACTCCATTTTTGGTTTTACAACTGCAGATAATTTATTCCCTGATAAGGTAGTTAAATTCATAGCTAAACCTTAGCTTCCTTCCTACTTTTCTCATCTAAATTGAGTTAACCTTGGATTAGCAGGAATGATTAAATCTCCCATTCTCTCAGTGAGAAAAACTGTAACCATTACCCCATGAAGCTGTTTTCTGAACATCACCTAAACATGGTGATCCAGAATCCTCTTGTAGTTTGGCAGATTCTGTGATTTCAAAAATAACTTGTACTCAGGGATTATGGATTCTCTAGAAGAAGGGAATCTAGACTCAGCATGAAATATTGGTACCCTCCTCACCTCACCCTAGTGATGTTAGCCGATGCCTACAAGCTTGAGCAAGGTAAGGGGAAACTAACATTTTTGAGAAACTTGAATGAGATGAGGCTTTTATTTTTATTTTTGTTTGTTTACAAGGAAGAGCAACAGTAAATATGGTAACTGTGATGCTTACTTGTGCTGTTACTCCTCCTTACCAACCTCTTCAACCTCCAAAGCATTAAGGAAAAAGTAAGTGTACCGTGAAGCCTAAGGGCTATGGCAGGCCATGGTGTACCCAATGGAGGCAGAAAAAACTTAGGAATAAAAGTGTAAGAGGGAAATTTTGGGGGCCAACCTTCCTCTTTCTCATCCTGGTGGACAATGGAGAAATATACATAACTCAAATCACAGAGAAGATTTACATCTGATATTGTCACAAGAAGTGTGTCTGAAAATTCAGCTCAAACTCTTGGAAAAGCAAGCTAGTTCTAGTTAATATTTTCCTCCTAACGTCTCACTCCTAAGTCTGTAAACTTGTGCAAATGACAATGGTAAATGTCCTTTTATGAGAGAACATCCTCTTCCTGAAATTAAATATGGCCATTGAATTACATTGGTAGATATACCCTCATCTCATTTTGTTCAGAATTTACCTAGAGCTTTCCTGACATAAATACACTTTACCTCTTTGAACCTTGAATTCTGCTATTGATGCCTCTTTGAGAAGACTGTCAAAATGGTTCCAAGGCCAACTGAGAACTGGATTTCTACCCTAATTCCATTTATATAGACTGCTAGAGCAGTCCCATAATCACAACTTATGACCACCAATGTCCTCGTTTAGACAAGACCACTTGACTCTTAATCCCACTACTAACTTCCTTGAGCCATAAACTACCTAAAAGTGAGTTAATTTAAAAACATAACTGAATGCCATATTTCCCTCTGTTCAAAATAACTAGTCAGAAAGGTCTCCAGAATGCAAATGTGTGCACTTTTAAAAAACTGCCACTCCTTCATTATATTCAGTATGTCATATATAGCCTTTGAGATTATTAAAAGTTCCTTTATTCATTAGAGAAAAGCTAATTTGTCTTCTATTATTCAAGAGGTGTTTTGTTTTCCATATGCACATGGAAGTAACAGAATCATTAACAAAGGGACAAAATATTTCAGTTCCAACCTTTATAATGGCCATGATTTGATACAGTAGAATATTGAGCGAAATCACTAGGAGCTTCCCCTCCCACTATCATGACATCCAATTATATCTTGCAGTGACCCTGGAAGACCTGCTTGAAATCCTTGTGCCTTAATGCCATGCTCTTTATCACAGAGAAGACAAATGAAAACAATGACCTTTAAAATATATATCCTTCTAATTGTCTGCTGATGGTCTTTCATTGCCACCTACCCTGTTTTAATGAGTAAAACCTGATGATCAAAATTTTTTTAAAAACCCTCAAAGTTTAATTTTCTGGAACTCATGATATGTAGCTTTTTGAATGTGGCCTAATGCTTTGACTTAGGATAATGATTTCGAGATTCATCCACATTGTGGCATGAATGTGTATTTTTAAAAATAGCTGAATAGTAATTCATTATGTATCTACATCACGACTTGTTTTTTTCATTTACCAGTTGATGGATGTTTGGGTTGTTTCTAGTTTTTGATGACTATAAATCATTACTATAAATAATCACAGAAAGTTTTTGGTGTAGACAGGTATGTATAACAACATTCAAAATAACACAGGAGGAAGTGAGCCAAGTATGGAAGGAATGTTCATCTTCTAGGGTATAATTTGGTCAACTTTCTTTGTTCAACTTTATTTGCTTTGAAAAGACATACATCTTTTTTTTTTTTGGCATCCATCTTTTTAAGTCTCTGAACTTTAGCTTCTCATTTTGCTTTTTCCTTTATTTGTCCTCAGCATCTATGAGGTACATCCATAATTTTGGAGAAATTTGATAAATACGTGGATTTACTCATACTAATGAACCTATTTAGATTCACACAGTCAGATTGAGGTTTTAAAAAACTAATTGAGGTATGATTGCTATACAAAAGCTGTATGCATTTAACATATACAAGTTGATGAGTTTAGAGATAAGTATATACTCGTGAAATCATCACTACAATCTATGCCATAAACATATCATCACCTCCAAATTTTCTCCTGCCCTCTTTATTATCATCATCATTATTTTATATAAGAACATTTTACAAAAGATCTACCATCTTAGCAACATTTTAAGTATACAGTACAGTATTGTTAACTAGAGGCTCTATATGCTTTATAGTAGATCTCTAGGACTTACCTATCTTTTATAACTGAAATTTTCTACCCTTTGACTAATATCTCCTTGTTTTACCCTGCCCTCAGTCTCTGACAATCACCATTCTACTCTCTGCTTCTGAGTTCGACTATTTTTGATTTTTCATATAAGTGTAATCAAGCAATATTTGTCCTCTGACTAGCTTAATATGACATTCTCCAGGTTCATCATATTGTCATAAATGTCAGGATTTCCTTAATTTTTAAGATTGAATAATATTACATTGTATGTATATACATTTTCTTTATTTATTTATCTGTTGATGAACATTTGGGTTGCTTCCGTGTCTTGGCTATTGTGAATAATGCTGCTGTGAACCTGGGCATGCAAATAACTTAGTGTTCCTAATTTCAATTCCTATGGATATATACCTAGAAGTATGATTGATGGATCATATGGTGGTTCTGTTTTTAATTTTCTGAGAAACCTCTAAATTGAGTTTTAATAACGTAGGTAATTAGTAAACATTTTTGAGCTTTCAGTACAGGTCCAACATTGTTTTAAGTGAATAGAGAATAAGAAAGTTTAGTTGATTGTGTTCAGTTCTTGTTAAGATTTCAAACCACTTTGAATGCTCATGAAACAGTAAGAGAGTAACATTGGACAGCATAACTTAAAGCTATTTTTTGGTATAAATTTTAAAATGCTCTAGCAATTTAGAGAATTAATATACTAACTAATATGCTAATCTTAATTCAATTAGTATATTAATTTCCTATTTTCTGCTGTAAAATTACCACAAACTTAGTGGCTTAAAACAACACATATTTATGAACTTAGTCAGAAGTCTGACATGACTTTCAGTGAGATAAAATCAAGGCATAAGCAGAACTATGTTTTTTAGGAGGCTTTACAAAGAATCCATTTTCTTACCTCTTTCAGTTTGTAGAGGCAGTCTGTATTCTTTGACTCATAACCCCTTTCCCCCATCTTCAAAACCAGCAATGTCAGGTCTAGTCCTTGACTGATTCTTCTGCCTCCCTCTTCACTTTTAAGGACTTTGTGATTACATTGGGTCCACTGGGACAATCCAGGATAGCCTCCCTGTTATAAGGTCAGCTGATTAGCAACTTTAATTTCATCTGCAACCTTAAATTTATTTTTTCACATAGGTTTTCAGGGATTAAGATGCGGGCATCTTTAGAGGGTCATTATTTTGCCTACCACAATTGAGGAAAGAATTGTCATTCTTAAATCATTTGGAAATATCTCTGTGGGCCATAGAAGATATGAACTAGACACTCAATATTCCATTTGTGCTTTCCTGTTTCCTTTTTAGAATATTGTTTTTCCTCTTAATAAAAGGAAAGTGAAGTTTTCTATTCTTTTAGGTTTGTTGACTTTTGGCTAGTTGTTTTGAACAAGACCTTTGGAAAGAACCTAATATTGTAAAAGTAATAGATTCAGATTATTCTAATAACAGGGCCAGTAGGCTTGAATAAAAACCCTTTAATATTTGGAAAAGATAAAACTTTATTGCATGGGGTTCATGTGCTTTCTGAACTAGAAGAATTTGGTCACAGAAACAGTAGAAAAATTAACTAGAATAAAGTATTATTATTGCATCATATCTATTAGGGGAGGATTAATGCTTTTCTTTGTTTAAATAGTCAATAAAAAGATTAATTTTATTCTCTCACTAAAGAATAAGATAAATTTTGAGGAAGCCTCCAAAGTTTGTATAGTTACCTTCTGAAACACTTTGCAAAGTTTGGAAATCTTGTGCTTTATTAGATTACTTAGCCATTGCTTTGATACAGCCTTAGCTTAGTTATGACTTAGCTCTTTGGCTAAGAGAAACTTCAGTAATTAAGTGGATAATTGCTCTAATCTCCATCTAGCTTTTAGATCTACTTCTGCCTTTCACTTAATGGATGTAGAGATATTAGCTAATGGTGATATTATTTGTTCGACAGAGACTGTGCTGGGAAAAACAGTTCTCTTTAGCAAAATTTTTTAAATCAGTGTTCTCTAGAAATTGTATTTCTTTTATGGTCTCCTTGGTGGAATGCCTATAGCACGAAAGTTATCATTGCTTTCCACCTCATGCAATCCATTTGCACTGCTCTTGCCCATCCTCCATTGCTTTATTTTATTAATTATTATTATTGTTATGGAATAAGGCCCAATTTTGCATGCATGAAAGGCAAGATTATTTTAAGCAATTGAGGAAAATATTGCAGACTGGAAAATGGCTCTGATTCTTCAATTCTTGCACAACATATTCTGTGGTAGGTAGTTTAGGAATCCAAAGCAGGCATAGAAATCATGATAAGCGCTCCTATGCAACTTCTCTGGATCTGAAACTGCCCTTGCATACACTGATTACTTGCAAATGCAACTGTCTAGGTTACATACAAAATGAGCATAATAAGTTTTTATTTCCCATGATGATACACCAACAGCTACATTTGGTTTCTAATAGCTTGCAATTCAGTAATAATAGCGTGGTTCGGTTTAGTTTATTGAAGACATAAAAATACTTGGCAGCTAGAGGCTGGAGAGTGTGGTTCAAAAGAAGATTCCAACAGGGACCACAGGATCTGTACATGGAACATGGGTATACTTGGCACTTAGTAGCTATGATTTATTCATTTAGTGAAAAGCAGCATCCCATAAACATGATTTATGTAATTACTGAGGGGGGAATTTGATCTCTATTTATATAGAATGACACCTCAGAATTATGTTGCCCACATTTTACCTTTTTAATAGCATTCCTTTTGGCTGAAGTTATTCCAGCTCACTTTCCTCAGGAGAAAATTCTTCATTTTTATTCTTTGTAAAAAACAAAAGGAAATAGAAAAACACCAAGTTCTTATACTCACTAACTGGCTTGAGCGCTTAGGCTTTACAGATATCTGTAGTGAAAATGAAGATTTTTTGAGTTTAGCTGAACATCTTCAAACAAGGAGAACTATTTGGAAGTCATTTTTATCAATATTGTATTTTCTAGAAGTGAAAATTGAAAACTTCATTCAGATTGGAAAATATTCATTAAATGTGAGATTCTATCATTAGGCAACAAAAATGTTAGGTAATGTTGGTAATAAAATTCACTCTATTTTTATTTATCTTTCATATTAATTAAGTAAAATAATTCAGGATTTGAAAACCTGTGCACCAAAAGCACTATATTCCAACTCTTCCATACTACACACCTGACTGTACAAGCTTTGGGAATTTTCTTGGTTTTCTCTAGCTTTACCAAATAAATGGGCATGTTAGTATCTGTCTTACTGCTACACCACAGGTGTGTAATAAGGATCCCATGGGATAATGCATGCAGATGCGGTAGGTCAATTGTAGAGGACTTCATGGCCCTTTTATTATTACGCAAAAAGTAGCCGCCAGTAAGTGAACACCAGTAGGGTATTCCTTTTTTGGTAGTGGTGGAATTGCACAATTCCACACACTTTTTCTGCTAACTCTTTTTATTGCTATTATACAGGTTGTAAGTAGTGATGAAATGGAGAGAAAGGTTGTCTGTTACCATTACTATGAGAGAAAATGTGGTGCAAAGAATCCAGGTTTAAGACTGAGTTCTTTTAGTGTGAGATCACAGATAATCAATTGAAATTCTTTAAACCTCAGTTATCGCATCTGTAAAATATGTGAATAAAACTCACTGACATGTGTCACCAGATCGTCTTTATCAACATAAGAAATCCATATAAAAACTCTCTGAAAATTTAAGAACTACAAATGCAAGTTATTATCATTACTCTTTTATTTGGACATCGTAACCTTTAGCATTGATAAATGAAGCTACATAATATGCAATTATTTCTTGATAAAAACTTAATGCTATCCTGGTGAAGGAGATAATATCTTCTGTTTGTTTTCTGTGAGAAATAGCTTTCAATATAATTGCAGTAAATAAAATATGTAATGCCTTTAGAAATCTTTATTTAGTCAGAACCCTACCTATTTCATATAGTGACCTTTTCTTTTGAAAATGATGAGGTTTTTTTTGTAAATAAAGACTTTAGGAGTTAACAAATCAACAATTAAATCATCCCTTAAAGAAAGCTCAAACAAAAGGCTTTTATAAGTGTTTAAGAAGTGTCACATATAAAAATCCATGATTTCAAAATAGATTAGTTGGGGTAGGGAGTGGTGGGATAAGTTATTCATTGCTTCTTAATTGCTTTATAAGATTTTAAACAATACATTATCTGATTATAAGTATATTGATATAATATATAGTTAAAAACTAAGGGTTGAAATAACAGCTTAGGAAAAGAAGTGGCTTTTTTATTTTATTAAGATAAAAAGCTTTTATATGATATGAAAGTACTTAAATTTACAGATATATTGAAATCTCAAATATTGAATCAATGCAAGAGCTATATATTTTTTTGTATTTTTAGTGGGATAAAATATATATAACATAAAATTTACCATTTTAATCACTTCTAAGTGTATGATTCAGTGGCATTAACTGCATTCATATTGTTGTATGACCATCATTATTATCTATCTCTGGAAATTTTTCATCATCCCAAACTGAAACTTTGTACCCATAAAGAGATATTTTGAAGAACTGATGTCATCATGATGTTTTACAAAAAATTTACCTTTACATTCAAATAATTTTTTACTTTTAAATAGTGATGTATTATATTTTTAGTGATATTTTGAACAAGGAGCTTTTCCAAATAATGTATTTATGTTAGGTAAGTTGAATACAATATACTCATATGTTGTATTTTTATTTCAAGTTCACTTGTAATTTTGTTTTTGAATATTTATCTGATAACAGAATTTTGCTAAGACAATAATAATTTTTGTTTTAGTATTAATAAATTTTCTCTTTGAAACTTTCTAGTACTTTACTACATTTTTTATTTCAGTGATTACAGGTGTACTGTAATGAACAATGTGGAAGGTGTTTTATTCCAGATAAGTTTATCCAGACTTTTAGAAACACATCTACTAAATAAAGTGAGATGATACCTATAATATTTAAAAATAATTAAAGTTGTGTAATTTTCTATTTTACTTTCTCACCTACATTGTTAAAGGAATTATACATTGGTACAATCTCTGTAGAGGATAATTAATCAATATCTATCAAAAGTTTTAAAAAGTTTTGACCTAGCCACTACATCTCTAAATATTTATCCTATATATATATGTATACATACATATATATGTAAATATATATACACATAAATTCATCAAGGCATATATATATAGAGAACAATATATAAAGAACTCTTAAAACAGTAATCAGAAGTCATACAAATTAAAAATGGGCAAAAAAGATTTAAAAAGACCCTTCAAAAGTGTATAAGTAGCCAAAAAGCCCATGAAAAGATATTTAACAATATTAGTTATCAGAGAAAAGAAATTAAAACTGCAGTGAGATATACTACACACTCTTTGGAATGGCTAATCCCAAAGAGAAGGACAGTTCTAAATGTTTGTAAGAATGTGGAACATCTGGAACTCTCACGTGTTTCTTATGAGAATAAAGAAATGGTATAACCACTTTGGAAAACAGTTTGGCAATTTCTTATAAAGTTAAAAGAAAACATAAAGTGAAATATATGTATACACAAAGACTTGTTCACAAATGTTCATAGCAATTTTATTCAAAATATATTTTAAATGGAAAAAACAAAAATGTTTATCAACTGGAGAATAAATAAGTTGTGATATATATATATATAGACATCTTACTCGGCAATGAAAATGAATGAGCAGCTGATACATGCAACAACGTGGATGAATCTCGGAAGTATGCTGAGAGAAAGAAATTAGAGAAAAGTACACACTGTATGATTCCACTTATATAACTTTCTAGAAGAGGCAAATTCAATATATTTTGACAGAAAACAGATTAGTCATTAAGCAGGACTAGGCCGACTGCAAAGGAGTACTAGAAAATATTTTGAGCTGATGAAAATTTTCTACGTCTTGATTGGAGTGTTTATATGGGACACACATGCTTAAAACTGATCAACCAGTACATTTAAAATGGTCACATTTTATGTTATGTAAATTATATCTTAATAAAGTTCATTAAAAATAATGATAGTAATGAATCATAGTCTGTTAAATAAAATATAAAAGCATGAGCTCATACTGATATAAATAAGTACATTAGAAGTGTGGTTTGCATAGTTTCAAGGCACTTTTGCACAAAATGCTTATTCATCATTGAGGAGAAGAAAATCATACTTTTATAAGGGAAAAAATGGGCAGAAACCACCTTAATCAAGTGATCAAAGTGAACATCATCACTAACGGAACAAATAAAAATCAAGTTCACCTGATAGGTTGCAATAAGAGGAACACATCACTTTTGTGATAGTCCTGCTAAAGGTATTCTTTATAAGCACTGAATCATAAGGAAATATCTGGCAAATCCATTCAAATTAAAGAATAGCCTACAAAATAACCAGCCTGGGATCTTCTGAAGTGTCATGATCATAAAAACCAAGGAAAGATTGAGAAACTGTTTCAGGCTGATGAACTCTAAAGAGATAGTACAAATAGGTAAAACATATAATTCTGAACTAGATTCTTTCGTTATGAGGGACATCAGGGAAACGATTGGTGAAATTTGAATGGTTTCTGAGGATTTAGTGTTAGCATTTGACCAATGTTAACCTCTTGATTTTTGGTAGTTGTATGGTGGTTGTGTAGGAGACAATTCTTGTTTGCAGGAAATATATACTGTTTTGAGGCTGAGTGGCATTGGATTGGCAATTTACTCTCAATTAGTTGAAGAAAACTTCGTGTTGTACTGAAAATTTTATATAAGTTTGAGATTGAAATAAAAACAATAAAACACTTAAGGAATAAAAGAAAAACTCCTTTGTAAACTTTTTTCCCTTTAAGGTTATGAAAAAATGTGTGATGTTTTAGGTCAAATAGCTAAAAATGATATTTCCTTGAATTATTTGCCCTCACAGATTAAATGTCTTATTTTGTTTCTTCACTGAGAATCTACATATTTAGTTTGTTTTGAATTTTTCTTATATTTTTAACTTCTAGTAGTTTCTGTGATTTTTTCTGAATTTTCTCTATTTGTCAGAATTATTCACTGCAACAATTTTAATTATGCATGTGAGTTAATAAATATCTTTCGTATGTTCAAAGACTTAGCTATTAGAAAGCTATAGATGATTTCCAAGTTTTGTAAAAAATGATGTTATTTACTTCAAGTCAGTAACCTGCAACCACTGATCTTTTTACTGTCTCTACAGTTTTTCCTTTTTAGAATGTAATAGTTGGAATTATACAGTAGGTAGAATTTTAAACTGATTTCCTTATTTAGTATTATGTATTTATGGTTCTTTCATATATTTTTGTGGCCTGATAACTCATTTCCTTTTATCATTGAATAATATTTCATTGTATTGATGTGCCACAATTTTTTTATCCATGCACCTATTGAAGGACAACTTGGTTGCTTCCAGTTATTGGCAATTATGGAAAAAATCTGCTATACGCATTCATGTGTAGGTTTTTGCATTAAGATAAATTTTCGACTCACTTGGTTAAATACAATCCTTGATCAGTTATGGTTTTGCAAGCATTTTCTCCCATTCTGTTTCTTGTCTTTTCATCCTCTTGCTAGTATGTTTGCAGAGCAAAATTTTTTCAAAATGTATTTTTCAATTACAGTTGACATACAATATTATATTAGTTTTAGTTATATAACATAATGATTAGACATTTATAGAACTTAGGAAGTGTTCACCTCAATAAGTCTAGTACACCTCTGACACCATACATAGTTATTACAACCAATGTTATTGACTATATTCTCTATGCTGTACTTTATATCCCGTGATTGTTTTTATAACTGGCAATCTTAATACATTCCCCTCTTTGGAGAACTGATCCCTTTATCATTATGCAATGTCTCTCTTTGTCACTGATATTTTTTCTTGTTCGAATTCTGCTTTGTCTGAAATTATATAGGTACTCTAGTTTTTTTTTTTATTAGTTATAACATGGTATACATTTCTCCATTCCTTTATTTTTAATATAGCTGTGTCACTATGTTTAAAG
This sequence comes from Rousettus aegyptiacus, assembly GCF_014176215.1. Taxonomy (NCBI): domain Eukaryota; kingdom Metazoa; phylum Chordata; class Mammalia; order Chiroptera; family Pteropodidae; genus Rousettus; species Rousettus aegyptiacus. The sequence continues at coordinate 54,821,115 of NW_023416287.1, read as the reverse complement.
TAGTTTGCTTATAGACAGACAGAGTTTGGTTTTGTATTTTTATCCAGTCTGATGGTCCCTGTCTTTTAACTGGTGTTTTAGGTTATAGGCATTTAAAGTGAATATTGATGTAGTTGGATTGATATCTACCATATTTATTGTCATTTTCTGTTCATTGTCCTTGTTTTTTGTTTCTTTTCCTTCCACCATTTTTCTGCCTTCTCTAGTTTTAATTGTGCATTTTATACGATTTCATTGTTTCTCCTCTCAAAATATCAATTATCCTTCTGCATCTCTTTCCCATTTTTTCTTCCTCCCTCCCTTTCTCCCTCCCTCTCTCCTTCTCTTTTTTCCTCTCCCTCTCTTTTTCACTCTCTCTTTTGTAAGTGGTTGTCCTTGAGTTTGTAGTACACATTTTCATGAATCTCAGTCCTCTTTCAAATTATATTATTTAATTTCATTGGTAGTGCATATCCCTTACTTCTTCCTTCCAGTCCTTAATACTATTCCTGTCATTCCATAAGGTCTAATCACTAAATATATTGTCATCATTATTTTGAACACACTCTTACCTATTAGAATGATTAAGAATAAGAAAAATAAAATGTTTTATTTAATTTCATTCATTCCTTCTCTAACACTCTATTTATGTATATTTGAGTTCCTGGTTTTTTATCATTTTCTTTCTTTCTGAAGGAATTTTTTTAACATTTCATGCAAGGCAGGTCTACCAATAACAGGTTCCCTCCATTTCTGTTTGTATGAGAAAGTCCTTATTTTTCCTGCACTTTTGAAGGATAGTTTCATTGAACACAGAATTTGGGTTGGTGACTTTTTCTTTCAGCATTTAAATATTTTACTTCGTTTCTTGTTTATATCACTTCTGAAGAGAAATGACACTTAATTACTATCCTTGCTTTCCCATAGGTAAGTTTTTTTTTTTTTCCTTTTTAGTAGACTATTTTTAGAGCAATTTTAGCTTCATACCAAAAATTGAGGGGATGGTACAGAGTTCTCGTGTGCCCCTATCTCCACACATACATGGCTTCCCCATTATCAACCTCTCCCATCATAGTGGTACATTTGTTATAATTGATTATTGACAAATCATTATCACCAAAAGTCCATAGTTTATATTAGAGCTCACTCTTGGTGTTGTACATTCTATGGGTTTTACAAATTTATGATGGTGTGTATCCACCATTATAGTATCATACAGAATAGGTTTCACTGCTTTAAAAATTCCCTATGCTTTGGCTATTCACCCATTTGTACCCCCAATCCCTGGTAACCACTGATTTTTTAAAAAAATGTCTATATAGCTTTTTCTTTTCCAGGGTATCATATGGTTGGAATTATATATTTGCCTTTTCAGATTGGTATCTTTCACTTAGTAATATATGTTTTAGGTTCCTTTATTTCTTTTATGGCTTGATAGCTCATTTCTTTTTAATTAATAATATTCTTAATAATCTTAATAGTTATTATTAATCATAATCTTAATAATTAATATTCTTAATAATTTGAATAATATTACATTGTCTGGATGTAGTACAGTTTATTTATCCATTCACTTACTGAAGGACATCTTGGTTGCTTTCAAGTTTTGGCAATTATGAATAAAGCTGCTACGAACATTCATGTGCAGGTTTTTGTGTAGATATACATTTTTAACACCTTTGGGCACATAACAAGTAGCACAATTGCTGTATCGTATCGTAAGAATATGTTTAGTTTTGTACGATATTGCCCAACTGTCTTTCAAAATGGCTCTACCATTTTGAATTCCAATTAGCAATGAATGAGAGTTTGTATTGCTACACATCCTTGCCAGCATTTTTTGTCACTCTTCTAGATATTGGTCATTCTAATAGATATGTAGTGGTATCCCATTGTTGTTTTAACTTGCATTTCCTTGATGACATATAATGTGGGCATGTTGTCATATGCTTATTTGCTGTCTATATATCTTCTTCGGTGAGGTGTCAAAGTCTTTTGTTCATTTTTTAATAGAGTTGTTCGTCTTTTTATTGTTGAGTTTTAAGAATTCGTGTATATTTTGATAACAGTTCTTTATTGGATATGTATTTTGCAAATATTTTCCCTAGTCTGTTTCTTGTATATTTATTCTATTTTTTTCAGCTTTACTGAAATATGATAGACAATTAGTTGCTCACATTTCCATTGTACAATTCAATGAGTTTTTAAAATTATAATTGACATATAATAATATATTAGTTTCAGTTGTACAGTGTAGTGATCAGAGATCCACATAACTTACAAAATGATCACCCCACTAAATCTAGTACTCTTCTTCCCCTTACATATTTATTTCATTATTAACCATCTTCCCTATGCCACACTCTACATCTCCATGTCTATTTTGCAACTATCCATTTGTACCACTTAATCCCTTTCCCTTTTTTTTGCTGTCCTTCCCAACCCCCCTCTCATCTAGTATCCCTCTAAATAGTCTCTGTATCTATGAGTTTATTACAGCTTTTGTTGTTGTCATTGTTTATTTTGTTCTTTAGATTCCATATGTACGTGAAATCATGCGATATTTGTCTTTCTCTATTTGGCCCATTTCATTCGGTGCAATACCCTCTAGGTCCATCATGCAATATCTTTTTCCATCCCCTTCCTTTTAGTCTCTGTGTGTCTTTTAGTCTGAAGTGAGTTTTTTGTAGGTAGCTTATGTACGAGCCTTGTTTTCTTATCCATTCGGTCACTCTATCTTTTGGTTAGAGTAATTAATTCTTTTTCACTTGAGGTACTTGTTGATAGATGTGTAGTGATTCCCATTCTTTATTCTTGTTTTTGATACATTTTTTTTTCTTCTTAAAGAAATCCCTCTGACATTTCCTATAATACTGGCTTAGTGTTAATAAATTCCTTTAGCTTGTTTTTGTCTGGGAAGCTCTTTATCTGTCCTTAGACTCTAAATGATAGCTTTGCTGGATAAGGTATTCTTGGTTGTAGATGCTGAGTTTTCATCACATTGAATATTTTTTGCCAAGCCCTTCTGTCCTGCAAAGTTTCTTTTGAGAGATTGGCTGCCAGTCTTGTGGGTGCTCCCTTGTAGGTAACTAATTGCGTTTCTTTTGCTGCTTTTAAGATTCTCTCTTTGTATTTAAACTCTGACATTTTAATTATGATGTGTTTTAGTGTAGGCCTCTTTGAGTTTATCTTTTTTGGGACTCTCTGAGTTTCCTTAGGTTGTGTGTCTATGTCTTTCTCCAGGTTAAGGAAGTTTTCCATTATTATATCTTCAAATAGCTCTTTAATATCTTGTTTTCCTTCAGTTGCCCCTATGGCATGGATAGTTTTACATTTAATAGTGTATCATAGGCTCCTAAAATTATTATTATATTCTTGGCTTCTTTTTTCTTGCCATTCTGATTGAGTGTCCTTGGCTTACCCATCCTCTATACTAGTGGTTCAATGCTTTTTTTTTTTTTAATCCACTCTGTTGATTCCCTCTAATATACTCTTCACCTCAGATATTGTATTCCTCATTTTTGACTGGTTCCCTTTTATAATTTCCATTTCCATTTTTATGTTTTCTATCTCTTTGATAAAGTTCCCACTGAGCTCATCTATATTTTCTCTAAGTTCATTGAGTATCTTCATAACCAGTGTTTTAAACTCTGCATCTGTTAGAGTGCTTGACCCCATTATTCATGGATCTCTGTTCTGTTCTCATATGGTTTCTACTTCTTTGTCATCCCATTTTGGCTACCTTTCTGTGTCTGTTTCTACGTACTAAGGAAAACTCCTAAGTCTTCCTGTCTTCTTAGCATGGCTTTGTGTAGTAGGTGTCCAATGGCACAGTCCTGAGTGGGGTTCAGGGTCAGGCCAAATTTAGCTCCAGCCCCTGCCCCTCCAGGGCCACCTGTTAAGATCAGCAAGCAACCCACAGGTGCTGTGCTTCTGGTTGTCACAAGAAGCCATGCAAAAAACTGCGGTCAGCTGCCACCAGTGTGAGCCTTGGCTCTGCTGAGCAAGGAGCACCTGACTCACCAAACCTGGATGTGGCTTGGGTGGGGCCACAAGTTGGGAGAAGCAGAGTTTCAGGAAATCCTCTGGGTGGAGTGACCTCTGTTATCCAGTCTGATGACATCTCAGCTATGGCAGAGCTGTGTCTGCACACTGGGAGTGGGGAGGGCTCAACAGAGGAACAATGGATATGGGAGAGATCCTCACCTCTGACCCTCACTCCAACAACTCAGTGTCCCTTATAAGTCCCTGTGTCCCCCCTCGCACAGCCAACCTGGTGCTGGTGCTGAGTGTGCAGGTTCATCACCGCAAAAATCCGCTTGTGGATATGGCCCCTTTAAGAGGCATTTGCAGTTGCCAATACTGCTGCTGCCACAGCCTCTGTTCCCCTCAGCCACTTAGGACCAGGCAGCCTTGCATACTCACCACATCCTATCTCTTCCCTTTGCACAGTGATTTCTTACTTCTCTCCTTAGTTGTAGGGCTTGTTCATCTAGATTCTAGGTAACTTTCCTTGCTATTTGCTCTGTGTTTCTGTCACACTTTGACCATTCTTTTTTTGTCCCACTTGTCTTTTTATTTTTTTGACAGTGTTTATTCAAGAGCATAAAATTTTAATTTTAATAAAGTTTAGTTTAATAATTTTTTCCTTTCATAATTGTGCCTTTGAGGTTATATTTAAAAACTCATCACCACATCAAAGTCATCTAGATTTTTCCTATGTTATCTCTTAAGAATTTTATAATTTTCCATTTTATATTTAGATCTGTGATTCATTTTTAGTTAATTTTTGTGAATTTTATAAATTCTGTGTCAAGGTTTACTTTCCTTGCATGTTAATGTCCAGTTGTTCCAGCACTATTTGGTGAAAAGACTTGTCTTTTCTCCATTTTATTACCTTTGCTCCTTTGTCAAAGATCAGTTGACTAAATATATTTGGTTCTATTTCTTGGAGCTCTGCTGTGTTTAATTGATTTAAAATTTTTTTCACTGATAATACATAATCTTGATAACTAGCTTTACAGTAAATCTTAAAGTTGGATAGTGTCAGTTCTCCAACTTTGTTCTTCTTCAACATATATTTGCTTGTCTTCCTTTTTTTTTTTTGCCTTTTCATATAAACTTTAGAATTAGTCTGTCAATATATTCAAAATAACTTCATAGGATTTTGATTGGAATTACATTGGTTTATAGATTATGTTGGAAGAACATACATCTTGACAATGTTGAGTCTCTCTATCCATTTAGTTCTTCTTTGGATTCTTTCACTAGAGTTTTGTAGTTTTTCTCATACGGGTCTTGTACATATTTTATTAGATTTATACCTATATCTTTAATTTTAATAGGTACTAATTGTAAAGGGTATTATTTTAAATTTTAAATTCCACTTGTCCATTGGTGGTGTATTAGATAGTAATTGGCTTTTGTGTATTAAACTTGTATTCTGCAACAATACTATAATCACTTATTAATTCCAGGACTTTTTTGGTTGTTTTTTTTTTTTTGGATTTTATACATAGATGATCATGTCAAGATAATTTTATTTCTTTGTTATCAATCTGTGTATCTTTTATTTACCATCTTGTCTTATTTCATTAACTAGTACTTGTAGTACAGTGTCGAAAAGGAGCTGTGAGAGGAGACATTCTTATTTTGTTCCTGATCTCAATGGGAAAGCTTTGAGTTTCTCACTATTAAGTTTGATGTTAGCTGTAGGTTTTTTGTAGATATACTTTATCAAGTTGAGGAAGTTCTCTATTCCTCACTTACTGAGAGATTTTTATCAAAGACGGCTGTTGGATTTTGTCAAATGCTTTTTCTGCAGGTATTGATAGGATCTTGTGAGTTCCTGTTTAGCATGTTAATGTGATTAATTACATTAATTGATTTTTCAAATGTTAAATCAGACTTGCATATCTGAGATAAATCCCGCTTTGTCACGGTGTATAATTCTTTTTATACATTGGGTTAAATTTGCTAATATTTTGTTGAGTATTTTTTCCTCTATGTTCATAAGAAATATTGGTTTGTAGTCTTCTTGTAATGTCTTTCTGGCTTTGGTATTAGGGTAATGAATTAGGGAGTATTTCCTCTGCTTCCATTTTCTGGAAGAGATTATAAAAAACTGTTATAATTTGTTGCTTAAATGTTTGGTTAGATTTATCAGTGAACCCATCTGGATACAATGCTTATGTTTTGGTAGATTATGAACTATTTATTGAGTTTTGTTAATAGCTATATGCCTATTTAGATAGCCTGTTTCTTCCTGTGTGGAGTTTAAGCATAATATGTCTTTCAAGGAATTGGTTCATTTCATCAAATTGAATTGTTTGGGTATAGAATTGTTTATAGTATTTTTTTTATTATCCTTTTAATTTTCATGGGATACTCAGTAATATCCCTTCTTTCATTTGATATTCATAATTGGTGTCCTCTTTTTTTTCTTCTTTGTTGGCCTGGTTAGAAGCTTATTAAACTTATTTCTTTTCAAATAACCAACTTTTGGTTTTGTTGATTTTCTCCATTGGTTTCTTATTTTAAGCTTCTCTGATTCTTCCTCTAATTATTGACCTTTTTTTCCCCCTGACTTTTTTAAAGATATATTTTTTTGTTTCCCTGGCTGGACAACCCCATCTCTGAGTATGATATGCCTAGGCGTAGATCTTTGGATATTTATTCTACTTAGTATCCTATAAGCTTCCTGGATCTGTGGTTTGGTGTTTATTTTTAATTTTATAAAAATTTTAGTCATGACTTTAAATATTTCTTCTGTTCCTTTCTCTTTTTCTTCTTCTTGTGTTTTCTTTATGTATATGTTAGAGATTTTTGTTATTGTTCCATAGTTCTTAGATATTCTGTTCTATCTTTTAATCATTTTTTTGCTTTGCATTTCCATTTTAGAAGTTTCTCAAAAAAACTATAACAAAATTGAAAAAATTCTTTTTTTTCCAGTTATGTCTAGTCTATCAAAGGCATTCTTCAACTTTGTTACAGTGTTTTTGATTTCTAGCATGTCCTTTTAATTTTTTCTTAACGTTTCTATCCCTGATTATATTACCCATCTTGCAAGTTGCCCTCTTTTTCCATTAGAGCCCTTAGCATATTAATCATAGTTGTTTAAAACTATTGGCCTGATAATACTACTATCTCTGCTGTATGTGAGTCTGGTTCTGATGCTTTTTCTGTCTCTTACCTTTTTGTCTTTTAGCATGCCTTGTAATTTTTTCTTTAAAGCTGGACATAATGTACTTGGTGAAAAAAAACAGTGGTAAATTAACCTTTAGTGTAAGGTTTTATGTTTATGTTTGTCATAACTATAGATTTTAGAGGCTAAAATTTCCTCTCATGCTCTTCTGTTTTTTAATCTCCCTGTCGTCTTAAGTGTCCTCTAGAGATTTCTTATGTAATATCTGAGATGTTCAGTTCTTCAGTTGTTTTCCACTTTTACTTTCTAGGAGTCCTGCTAATGTTGTGATAAAGTGTGGAAGGCGGAAGCATTCTGTAGTTCTTTGATGAGGTTTCTTGCCCCTGGGTCCAGACATTTACAAGTGCTCCTAAGTTTGCACGCCTCTCCTTAGGTGAGGCAGGAAGGGTAGAAGGGCTTCATCTGGCATATCTTAACCCCTATGTGGAAGGCTACAACAGGCTGAAGTTAGATATTGATCTTCCCTCAGATTAGAGGGGTTGTGGTAAAAGTCAATTAGGTTTTGGTGAAATAGTTCTCTTTAAGGAAAATTCTATTGAGAGGAACAGAATGCTCTGGGCTTATTTCAAAATGGTTACTTTCCACCTTTCCCTGCCAGAAGCACATGAGGATTTTTTTCCAGTCTCCACTGTGAGAACCTGGTAGGATTCCTGGAGGCAAAACTCATAAAAGAGTGGGGCCTAGCTAAGACTGTGCCTCCCTGGAGTTCTTAAATCTCAGACTTGTTCACACTAATCTTTCGGCAATTTTAAAATTGTAATTTAGATTTTTTTTTCTGCCCAATATTGCTTCTCATAGTAGTTTCTGCTCTTAGATTTCTGCTCCAGTAAGTCGTGATTGCCTGTCTTTAATTAAATTGGGCAATGGTTTACCCTATGATCTCAATTATCTGATGGATCTAAAGAGTCATTAAATTTCAGTTTATTCTGTCTTTTTCTTGTTGTGTGAATGGGAGTAATGGCTTCTTACATGCAAGATTGAAAACTGGAAGCTGAGTTGTTCTATTTTTTAAATATATATTAATCAGTTATTTTAAAGTTCTCGGTTGGGATTATCAATGGATCTACAAATATTGCCTTTCTTTTCATGGCTGATTCTATTTTCTTGCTTATTTACATATCTAATCATTTTTAATTATAGCACAGACATTATGTATTAAAGAATTATAAAGGCTTAAGTTAAGATGACCCTTTTCTTCACCAGAGAGGTGTCTCACTTTCCTTTATTAGGAATTTAGAATTTAGGAGTTAATCACTTCAAGCCCATAAAGGGCTGAACTGAATTTAAAAAGGATTATAGCTTAGTAAGTTTCAGTTTATTTCTTTCTCTCATGTTCTTTAAGAAACCTCATAGACTTTTGATTAAGTGCCTTAACAGTGTTTGTGTATACATTTTTGTGAGTGTCCAGGAGATTCAACTCTGTATTTCTGATTTTCTCAGGCCAGAACTCCAGAGCCTAGAGTCAAGCAGTCTGATGGCAAATGTCTTGAGGGGGGGCTGACGTGTGAATGAGATTTATTATTGCTTTTTGAAACTATTTCTTTTTGAAACTTTTACTATTACTTTTAAGAGATTTACTATTACTTTTTGAAACTTTCTTGCTAAATCTTTGGCCTCAAACACAGCGTCAAAACTTATCAAATGTCCTTTGGGAGAAACAAGCAGTGCATTTGAGGCCCCTCAAGCTTGAAATTTATTATTCCAGCTCCACACGGTCATTGAAGTCCTTTTTCTTATTTAAAAAAATTTTTTTTTTTACCTCCAGCAGATACTTTCTGCTTGGGCTACACCTGATCCTTAGTCCACTCTCAGATTTGGTAAATGAACATAGGTGCTTGTAATCTCCTCTGAGAAATGTTCTTTCTTCTCTTGAATTTTATCAGATTTTTCTAGTAGTCTTTGCAGGAGCAAGTAGCATGCTCTTACTTATGATATTCATCTGAGATGTAGAAATTTCCAAATCCAGGAATTTTGCTGTGGAACATAGTGACTAAAATGAAATGTGTTCCTAATAAACAATACCCTTTTTTTGCCAGCTCCTATTTTTAGGAATTATACTCCCTGAGTAATGGTGGTTAGATATACTAATGAGGCAAGTAGAAAAATGGCACTCCTACTAATATTCTATATAGTACAGCAGAGATGGCTGCTAAGCTTTATAATTGGTACATATTTTGTGTTTATAAACAAGGCAATAGAAAATGCAGTATACGGGAAAATTCTTTTTTTACTTAATTTAAAGGTGTCAGAGCACTCTGTTTCCAGCCTCATAACATTAATTAGTCACTGATTGCATTTTCAAGCAAGTTCCATAGACTTAGTAGCTATTACGAATTCTTGCTACATTGGCAAAAGGTCAGTCATTGGCAAAAGGTCAGATCTTTGAGGGGGAGGGTGTAGGATGGGACTGGTTCTTACCTTTTTCATTAACAATGTGTCGAGTCCTGTTAGCCAGGCATAAGATTAGGAAAACCATATGTTTCCTATTCTCTTTTCTGCTATATTCTCACCTTCTGGCATAGTTATTAATAAAAGTCTGTGCTTAGTAAATATTTATTGAATAAATAAATGAAAAAAAAATGAATTCTAGTGTTAGTGACAGAAATAAGAAAAGATGAACGTGTCGTGTGAGTGGCAATCTAGTTTTGGGGAATAGGATGAGATACTTTACTGGTTAGGAAAGGTCCAATACAGGTTGATGGTGTTTGGAGATTGTAATCTTTTCATTGAATTTTCATTTTTCAACTTTATATCTTGATTCCCCTGCCACCACCAGGTAATTGGTAGAACTAATATTTGTTGCTCCATATGGCTGTATACCATAAGGCAGGTTTTAATATTCTGTCCTCTGAGTTTAGAAGTATCCTACTATGGTTTAGTTTAAAGTAAATCATTATTAAAATAACAATAATTTTCCTGTATATCCTAGTCCTAAAGCTCTACAGAAAATAATGGGGAGAGATTAAATGTAGATGTATAGAATTATATCTTCTACTACAAGTAGTTCCAACTAAGAGCACCTAAGTATCTTAATAGATCATTGGGTATTGTTATCTATTGGGAAAAAAGCTTCTCAAGTGCATAATTATAGCAACAAAAAATACCTATAACTGTTTCCATGTTGCCTATTTAAAATGGCTCTTTTTAAGATAATGACAAAAGCTGTTATTTGGTAAGATATGTATTCTGGTCCTTAGTTTCTTAACTTTCTAAAGAACATGGTTGCCTGGTTCCTTACTTCTCATCAGGGACTGTCTGCCTCTGCTGTGCTTTCAGCTTTTAATGGAGATACTTCTTCAACAGTATTGCCTACATTTTCTACTTGGATAATGGTACATTGCCTCATATTCTGCTCTAATGTGTTTTTGACCTATGTGTCTCATTCTTCTCTGATTTGCATTTTGTGGGGTTGCAATTTATTGGATTGTACACATCAGTGTGCTTTGCATACTCAGAGTATTTCTAAGACTTGTAGCAACCTTCTCGTACTGGAGTACTTATGGACATGAAAATGACCCATTACAATTATCTTTCACAAGGAGAGGCTTATAGGTATTATTGACCATGATGAAAATAGTTATACTTTCATTTGGAAGGAGAGCTGTGATATAACCTTAAAACCAGGATCTCCAAAGGGGTATATATTTTTTTAATCAAGTGATTCATCGGGGAAGAGGACAAAAAGAGCACTTTATTTTCCCCTAAGGGAATTTTATTTTTAAAAATTATTTTTTCAATTAAAGTTGACATTCAGTATTATTTTATATTAATTTCTGTGGTATAGCATAGTAATTAGACATTCATATAATTTATGAAATGAACCCACCAATTAGTCTATTACACACCTGGCACTATACATAATTATTACAATATTATTGACTTGATTTCCTATGCTATATTTCATATCTGCATGACTATTTTGTAACTACCAATTTGTACTTCTTAATTCTTTCACCCTTTTTACCAGGCTATCTCCCTGCCCCCAGCCCCACATCTGGCAATCACTAGTTTACTCTCTGTATCTATGAGTCCATTTCCATTTTGTTTATTTGTTTTTGTTGTTGTTGTTGTTGTTCTTTAGATTCTTTATATAAGTGAAATCACATGATATCTGTCTTTCTCTATTTGACTTATTTCACTTAGCATAACACCCTCCTTGGTATTCTGTAAAGTAAGTTGTCACTTCTTCATTTCTGATTATATTTATTTGAGTCCTCTCTCTCTTTTCCATGATAAGTCTGGTTAAAGATTTATCAATTTCGTTGATCTTTTCAAAGAACCAGCTCTTGGGTTCATTGATGGTTTGTATTTTTTTTTTTTTTGACTCTATTTTGTTTATTTCCTCTTGGATCTTTATTATTTTCTTCCTTCTGCTCACTTTGAGCTTTGTTTGTTGTTCTTTTTCCAGCTCCTTTAGGTGTAAGGCTAGATTGTTGATTTTGAGTTTTTTCTTGTTTCTTGAGGTGGGCCTGTATTGCTATGAATTTCCCTCTTAGGACTACTTTTGCTGTGTTTCATAGATTTTGAGTTGTGTTTTTATTTTTATTTTATCTCGATGTATCATTTAACTTCTTTCTTGATCTCATTGCTAACCCATTCATTGTTTAGTAGCATGTTATTTAGGCTCCCTGTGTTAATGTGTTTTTCAGTTTTTTCTTGTCATTTATTTCTAGTTTCATACCATGTGGTTAGAGAAGACAGCTTGATGTGATTTCAGTCTTTTAAAACTTATCGAGATTTATTTTGTGGCCTAACATGTGGCCTGTATTGGAAAATGTTTCAAGTGCACTTGAGAACAATGTATATTCTGTTGGTTTGGGAGGAAATTTTCTAAAAATATCAATTAAATCCACTTAGTATAATGTTTCATTTAAAGCCACTGTTAGTTGTCATTTTCTGTCTGAAAGATCTGTTCATTGATGTCAACAGGGTTTTAAAATCTCCTACTATGACTGTATCGCTGTCAGTCTCTTCCTTTATGACAGTCAATATTTACTTTCTATATTTAGATTCTCCTATGTTGGGTGTGTAAATGTTTACTAGAGTTATATCCTCTTGTTCGATTCATCCCTTTTTCATTGTGTAATGTTTTTTTTGTCTCTTATAATAGCCTTTGTTTTAAAGTCTGTTTTGTCTGATATAGGCATTGCTATTAAAATACAAATTCATTTTAATTTTCATGAAGTATCTTTTTCCAATTCTTTTCAGTCTGTGTGTGTCTTTCGATCTGAAGTGGGTTTCTTGTAGACAGCATGTGTATGGGTCCTATTTTCTTTTCCATTTGGCTACCCTATGTTTTTTTCATAGGAACATTTGATCCATTTACATTTAAAGTGATTATTGATAGATACATAGTTATTGCCATTTTATTATTAATATTTATGTTGTACTCCCCTCTTCTTTGTGAAGAAGTCTCTTTAACATTTTTTGTAATACTTGCTTGAGGGTGATGAATTCTTTTAGCTTTTTCCTGTCTGGAGAACTTTTTATTTCACTTTCAATTTTAATTGATATCCTTGTGGGTAGAGTAGTCTTGGTTGTAGGTTCTTAATTTTTATCACTTTGAATATTTCCTGCCAATCCCTTGGGACCTGCAAAGTTTCTGGTGAGAAATCAGCTGCATTCTTATGGGAATAGCATTGTAAGTAAATAGCTGCCTTTCTCTTGCTGCTTTTAGAATTCTCTTTGTCTTTAACTTTTGGCAATTTAATTATGTCGTGTATTGGTGTGGGCCTCTTTGGGTTCATCTTGTTTGGGACTCTGCACTTGTATGTCTATTTTCTTCACAAGTTTAGGGAACTTTTATATCATTATTTCTTCAAAAAGGTTCTCAATCCCTTGTTCTCTCTTCTTTTTTTGGCACTTCTATGATGTTAACATTGTTACACTGGATATTGTCCCAGAGGTCCCTTAAATTATCCTCATTTATTTTGATTCTTTTTTCTTTTTGCTGTTCAGATTGGATATTTTCTGCTACCTTATCTTCCTTATTGCTGATTCGATCTTCTGCTTCATCTACTCTACTCTTGATTCCTTCTCGTTTATTTTTCATTTTGTTTATTATAGTTTTCATTTCTGATTTTTTTAATGGTTTCTGTGTCCTTTTTTTGTGCTTACTATCTCTTTGTTGAAGTTCTCACAAATCTCATCTATTCTTCCTCTAAGTTCTTTGAGCATCCTTATAACCAGTGTTTTGACCTCTGTATCTGGTGATTGCTTGCCTTCATTTTATTTAATTCTTTTTCTGGAGTTTTTTCCTATTCTTTCATTTAGAACATGTTTCTTCGTTTTCTCATTTTGGCTGCCTCTTTGTGTTCATTTCTATCTATTAGGTAGATCTACTATGTCCCCCAGTCTGGGATGGGAGGCCTTATGTAGCAGGTGCTCTGTATGGCTCGCTGGCACAATCTCCCTAACTACCTGCACCGGGTGCTCTAGGAGTGTTCCTGTTTGGATTGTGTGTGCCCTCCTGTTGACAATGAGCCTTGATTACTATTGGCAAGTCAGTGTGCGGGACTGACTGACTATGAGGATTGGCAATTTACATAGCATGAGTTGCTGAGTAGGGGCTAACCTCAAGGAGTGGGATTCACCCTAGTAGGCTTGTGTGCCTATTGAGACCACCTTTTGGGTGTGCCACTTGTGAGGCTAACCAGGTGGTATCTGTGTAGTCTGATATCAGCTTTCAGGTATGTTGGTTTGGGGGCTCCTTGAGAGGGTTTCTCATACAGGCCAGGGTTAGCTGCTGCCTGTGATGCCCATGAGGCTACCTGATAGGAGCTATAAAGCTATCTGCTGTCGGTCATTGCCTGTGCTGGACCTGGTGGAACATGGGAGAGGCCATGCTGTGAATAGAGGTTAGCTGCCAGCAGTACTGTCCTTGGGCAGGTCAGCAAATGGCCCAGGGTACCCCAAGAGCTAAGTCTGCTTGCCAGCTGTCTTTAAGGCTCAGCAGCTGGGAGAGCCTCAGGCAGTAGGAGAATTGGGTGAAGTGGGATCCCAAGGAGTCACCTGGCTAAGTTGTGTTCCCCAGGTTAGTGCAGATTCAGACTTGGTGCCAGTGCCGAACCTATGGCCAATTGCAAAATTCTTAGATAACACTGAAGCCAGCCATTGCTCACCTCAGACCCACAGACCCCTGATATTTGTTCAAGAAATACTGTAGCTCATGTTGGGGCTGGCTTCCTACCACCAAAAATGACTCTGGAGGCATGGGAGCAGAGGCCTGTTGATTGCTGCTGAAAGAGCCTCCTACTGAGAGCTGGGTGGGGCTGGCTGCCTACTCATGAAAATACCTCCAGCATCGCGTGAATTGTGTGAGGTGGGATCTTGGGGAGTCACCAGGGTGGAGCAAGTGAAGTTCACCAGCCCAGCTGTGTGGGTGGATGGCTCAACACAGGCAAGATGGCTCCCACCTGCAGGCTGCACAGGAGGAGGACTCAACAAAAGATTAATGGCAGCTGTCCCTCCAGCCCTCTCCCTGAAGCTCCACAAGTCAGTCTTTCCGTGTATGTCTCTGGCACCTCCTAAGCTGCTGTACCTTTTCTGGAGCTCAGGGTGATTGCCTGTAAGTGAGAATGTGTGGGCCCTTTAAGAGAAACTCTAGGTTTCCAGCAGCCTCCTGTCTCACTCGGTTAGAATCCCCACTGATTTTCACAGCCAGATTTTCTGGGTACTCTTCTTCCCGGCACTGGAAGAGGGGGCTGGGGAGAGCTGGTGTTGAGCTGGGGCCCCTCACCCCTCCAGGGTAGGCCTCTGCAGCTGAGATATTCTTTCTAATGCTCAACTGCCACACATGGGGGTAATGCCAGCCCGTTTTCTGTCTCGCCTCCCTGCCTCAATGTGGCCTCTTTTTTGTATCCTTTATAGGAGTTGTGTTCAACTAGTCTTCAGATGGTTCTCCAGGTTGACTGTTCTATAGTTTAGTTGTAGTTCTAATGCAGTCATTGGAGGAAGCAAGCATAGCATTTACTTACTCTGCCATCTTGACCAGAACTCAAAAGAGCACTTTTATCATTAAAATGAGGGAAAAGGCAAGTATAGTTAGAAAATAACAGCTGATTCACTAACTACTGCAATCAGGGTTACTTCAGGTAACAAATCACTCCAATTTAATATTAAAAGGGGGTTCAAAAAGGAGATTTAAGTATATAAAGAGACTTACAAGAGCAGAACATTATAGTTGTGAACTGGATACACAGAATTCTGTCAGCCATTGTTGCTTCCACAGTTGCTACTGTCACCACTACCTTTCAACTCACAAAACTGGTAACTAGACACTAAGGTACTTATTCCAGTCACCAGAACTGCCTTAACCACCATAACCTGATTTGCCAGTAGCAATAGTTTTTATTTTTCAAATCTCATCTGATTTGCCAGTAGCAATAGTTTTTATTTTTCAAATCTCATCTAAGGGTATCCAAGTAGTGGAACCTAATTTATATCCAGAACCTTAGCTGCAAGGGAGTCTAGGAATTGTAATTTGTAAATCTCTAGGCTTTTCCAAAGAGAAAAAGTAAGGAAGTAAGTTAAGTGATCAATCTATAGTATCTAATGGACTATCATGCCCATGCAACATGAATCTATAAATATTTAAATAATTATTTAGATTGACCAGAACCTGATTCAGCCAGAGATACAATAGATGTGCAATACCCTACATAATTTGCAAGCATAAAGATGCAGTCTAACACTTTTATACAAAACCTAAGTCCACTTTTTGTATTCCTATCCTTTGCTTATCATGCACGCCTTTCCTTAACCTCTCTGCTGGTTTCCCTTGAGGTAGAATGATGTAGACTAGAGGTTTGCAATTTCTGTTTGTAAAGGGCCAGGCAATAATTATTTTAGCTCTTTCAGGCCACATATGATTTGCTTCTCCTCTTCTTCTTTTTTTTTACAACCCTTTAAAAATGTAGAAACTATCCTTCACACCAAAAAAGGCCACTGTCAATATTTTGCCAACCCTTATCCAGACAATGTATTGCTCTACTTTTAATTCATAGTTACTTCACTTCCTTAAGTCTTTTCTCATCATAAAATCCTCATTATGAGGAGGTGGTTCTGTTACCAGGACAACCAAGAATTAGTCCTATAAAGTTTATTATAAACTGAATTCTCTGCTTCACTGTTAATTTTCAACCTCATTTCTTGCTTACCTCACACAGAGTCACAAGAAAGTAAATATTTTGCAATCTTCCTGTCCTCAACTGTTTGTTCTTTCAGAATGACATAGAGACTTGTAAATATTCATTGGCTTAATTCATTCTATTTCCACAAACTAATCCTGACACATTTGTCTCCTTTAATACAAAAGATTTATTTTCTGATCAATATTTTTGACATCTTACCTCCCAAATAACCAGTAATAAAAAACCTAATGGGTTGTGGTGAGATTATTGCTATAGATAGTAAAAGATCTGAATACTCTTACTTCATTTGAAAATGGATGTCAATAAAGAGAAACTAGATATTTATTTACCCTGAAAATTTGCAAATTAAAATATACCATAATGCTACAAACTATCTAGGTTACGGTTTATCTCTTCTGTTGAAACATCATTGCTCATGTTAAAATATGGAACACAATATGCGGTTATTGGGGGAAAAATGATGGAATGGTGTTCATACAGATTAGATATTAAGCAGTCATTGAGGCATCAGTGACTGTAAGCAGCATATGAATTCCTACAAGCTACAGAATATCAATATGACCTATTAAACTCCCATTTCTTGGAAAACTACATACTTGCATGTTTAAATTGACATTTTAAAAAGTTTTATAAAGAACAATTTAAACTGACAGTATAATGAATAATCTTTAGGTTTATGAGGCCTCAAGACCTAGTTCAGCATGAAGCATGTCAGCTTACTTAGTTATTTAATAAATTATTTCTTATTTTTCTAATATGATATGAGAAGAAATACTGTGATTTTTATTCTCAGGCAATCCACAAATTCTACTCCCACCAGATTTTCAAAGCTGTGGATACTTGGAGGTGTTTGATTCATGTCCCAAGTCGTGAAGAACTTACCCATGGGAGGGAGATTTCATTGAATCTAAATACTTCTGGACATTCTTAGTAGTGTGGGATGGTATACATCTCTACTGCCTAGCTTAGGTTTGAAATAATTTCTCCTCTTAAAAATAACACAGTAAACCAATTAGCTTCCCTAAATTGAATTAACCTAATAACATTCAAAAACTGACAAACATAATCTGCTTGTTTTAAGACAGAAGTGGATTAATCAACAGAATCATATCTTTAGTCAGGTCCAAATCAAGTTATAAATTCTAACCAAATAGTGAGTGCTGGGATCAGTCATATTATTAGTATGCACAGTCATACTGATCTCAACTGTAAGCAACATAGGCTTTTTCAGTAGGGAAATACAAAAATTTATAGCTGAAGAATGTTTTTTCACTTTGCGGTAAAGAGATTGTTTTCCTTTGATATCCACGGCTCCCTTAAACCTTCGTCCATATTGTTACATTCTTGCAGTCACAAGAAGGAATCTCTCCATTTTTCCTATACCATTGTTTTGGCATGTTATTATTTAATGCTTTTTTGACATAATATTGTTTGTTAGAACCTGCACCAAAGCAAAAGAAACAAAACTCAAAGGCACCAAATGCTTTTTTCTAAGTAAAACTTTTTAAATTGAAATATGCAATGTCTTTTATTACTTTTTTTATAAAGTTGTCTTTTAAAGGAGTGACTGATAATATTGAGAAAGATGTGGATTTAAGAATTATTGATGCATTTTATTTATTTATCTGAATTACTTACAAATACAGAAAAAGTCAAATACATTTTAACTTGCTAATATGAATTATCATTGTGACATGTTATTCTTTAAAATCTGTTGAGTTATCTGTCTGTTTATATTCTGTGCCAAAACTTAGAGCACCACCAATAGAATGAGGTAAAAGTGATGCTTCTGAGGCAAGGTCCTCAGATACCTTACAGCTTACCTAGGTTTCTTGGAACGAGTGCTCTGGGAGAAGTCAGCTGCCAACATGACGTGAGCAAATGGATAAGGTAGTCAAACAGTGAGTCCACCTGGAGAAATAAAGATGCATGGATGTTCTTCATCTATTCCAGTCAACCCAGCTGAGATGAAGACATATGAGTGAAGAGGTTACCTTGAATGTCTAAGCCAGTTAGGCCTTCAGGTATCTCCGTCCCAGGTGCTATTTAAATGAATCCAATGAGAGACCCTAAGTGAGAACCAACTTGTTCAATCCAGTCAACACAAAGAACTTTTGAGAGAATACTAAAGGGCTGGTTGAAGTCACTGAGTTTTGGGGTGTTTTGTTACAGCAATAGGTAACCAAAATACAGATGTAGACTATTTGCTTTTTTTTTTTTTTGGTTTCATTTTTAATAACATGCCATTGCTTCTAAATTAATTTTGCATTTAAAATTTTGTTAATTTATTGATATTTCTGCTTTGTAAACATAATTATCTGCTTAGAAAATCTGAATGAAGATGTAAGTGTGTGTATGTGTGTGTATTTTACTATATTATATAAATGGATCTTGAAGAGCAACTAAATTGGCTTTTGCAAAGAGGGAAGAATACTTCTGAATATTTTTAGTAAATACTTTAATCTGGAACAACTATGCTATGAATTTGGTAATTTAATATAATTTTGAGACAGCATATACTGAAACATTTAAAGGTAACAAAGCCAAGTTTTCAAAGAGGAAAAGAGCATCAGAGAAAAGAGAACTAAAAAGAGACTCCAAAAGAAAATATTTAACAGAGAGTTGGTGAAAGGAATATTGCTTTAGTACTAAAATTTTGTTAGATAATTGATACTTAATGTCATTTCTCAATCAGTAAATATTTTAGGGCAGTTAACATCTAGTTTATGGAGAGAATTGAGGATTCCTATGTATTAGCAAAGTGAACAGATGTGTAGTATGATAACATGGAGAAGTTTCCATTTATAAAGTTCACAGAGCTGGAAAAAAACACTTAGCGTTAAACTCAGAAGTTTTTGATGTTCATGTTTGGGGTTTACCAGGCACAATGTTCCAGCTATGAAACCGGGTCTATTAACTAGCTATATTAAGAGTGGTCCTCTAGTAAGTTAGAATATAAGTCGTACCTGTGTCAGATTTAATTTATGTAGTTTAGGCATTGTGAAGAATTGAATTTAGAAACTGCTAAATGTCAGTGTTCACATGTGGTTAGTAGCCAATATTTCTTGGTTCTTCAAGGAGAAAGGTACAGGTCTTAGAAAAACTGAATGATATAGTAAAGTATCAATATTATCACTGCAAAATCATTCCTTAAAAAAAAAACCCTACAGATATCTTAATTTTAAGTGTTAGGATAAGTGTAGAGGGCATAGAACACCTAAATTTGTCTGTTGTATGTAGCAAAGGTGATGTCCGGGAAGTTGAGAATTGAGTTTAAGTCTTTTGGATTGAGTAGATTATCAAGATGATAAGAGAATACATGTGTAAAGGAATGGGGAATGCATTTCAAGTAGGGGAATTGATCCAAGAAAGAGCCATAATATCTTATGTGTTGCCAGATAGTCTATCTGAGCATCTGATATAGTGCTTAACATATGATGATACAAAATCAGTTTCTTATTGTCTGCTTCCTTCACTAGATTGTCAGCTTGAAGGATAGAGACAATATCCCTGTACCTGTTACAATCTCTGACATATCACAGGTGCTCAATACTTACAAGAAATAAATGAAGAAATTAGCAAGTAGAAAAAACCCTATTTATAACACTTATTTTAATAGTCTGATATACATATATTTTAAAGTTCTTTAAATTGTGAAATCTTTTAAGAAAGGGATATTGCCTTATTTTTCTTCCTTTGAATGGTGTGTGACACATAGTTAGGTCTCTATATACGTTGACTGGGAAGCAAACTATAGTTCTTTACCTTTTTAAATCAACCAAGGCCTAATTTAAGCCTATAAACTCATCTGAAATGCTGAGATATTACAATAAATGACCTTGAAGCCAGCATAATTCTACATTATAAATATGAAGTTGTCATATTTCTGTATTTCTGGTTGCCTAGAAACAAAGATGTAAAGTTGTAAGAGTTTATAAGAGCCTATACCAATAAAATTATTTATACAAAGTTCAGCCAGCCTCTTTGGATTTAGAAGGCATCAGTTCTGAAAAGCTTCAGACAACAATGTGGTCCGAATTGTTTCAAGTCTGCAAAGTTTGGCCCTTCTTTTGTTGTAGTGCTAGTATATACACTTAGCTAAAGAAAATAATTCTTCACATAAAGTAACCACAGCAGACCTGTAATAATACAACTACTTTATATTGATTGATATGAAATAAATATTTTCAGACTTTAAACAATCACCTTAAGCGCTGGAGTTTAGAGGAAAGGGAAATGATAAGGAGAAGGCTGATATTTGGCAAACTAGTATTGTCGAGAAACCATTATTAAGATAACTTTGACTTCTTGATAAATAACCAATGGGTGAGAGTGTAGAGGTGGTGCGGTAATACAGGGTAGTAGACTAATTTCTACTGGGTGGTGCTTTTTTCTTCCTGCTCTGGCCGTTCATAAGTAGATAGATATGTAGTATGACATTACAAGAGTAATGGGCTAGGAATCAGGAGTCCTAGGCTGTATTTCTGGCTTCAGACATTTATGTACATAAGTAATGATAATTCTGTCCCCATGGAAATAAAGAAAGGCAAGTTTGCTGATTTTATCTTTTGTTTGTTTATTTTGTTTGTTTGTTGTTTTTTTGTTTCGAACTACTGCAAGAGGAGAATAGGCTAGAAGGAAGAGAGAAGGTTAAAATCAGCTACTGAAGTGAAGAGAGGAAAACTGGAGGATCTGTTCTGAGGAAATCAATGAACATTTAACAACTGTTTTGGACACAGCTGGGAGCAGCTTCCCAGCATGAACCTGTTTTCTTCAAGAGCAATTTCTCATGTGTCAACTCATTTTAATATTCACAACAGCGCCTGAGTTAGTCAGGCTACGTGGTATATTACTAGAGCACATCTCAAAAGTCACATAGATTAAATGATGACATAATATGGTCCTACAAAGAGTTGGCTAATAAACTAGGTCTCTTGATGTCAATCCTAGTGCTGTTTCACTGTAATGCTCTCCTGTATTTGTTATGGTGGAGATCTTAATTATAATTCTCAAGGACAAGTTTAAGAATGAAAATGGTCATTTGGAACTTCTCATGTCATGTGTGGTATGCAGCCTTCTTGTGCATGTTCTGCCATATCATAAGAATCTAAAGGACACTATTTCATAGTAATCAGCATTTAGTAGGTATTTAATAGAAATGTATTAATAGCTTGATATAAACACATGCTATACAATCAAAGAATCTTTAAAATAGTTAAATGTTGTTACAGAACCGTACATTTATGACGTTATGGGGTAAGAAAGGGTTAATTGTTCATACTTTTTTGATGAAAGTCTTCTTGAATAATTATCACAACTTTTTACAAGATAGACTCCTAGTTTGCCCTGGCTATGTTTTATAAAGCCTAGATAATGAACAAACTTAAGATTCTTTTTATTATCTTCTAAAATTCTATTTTTGAGCTAATATAAATGAATGGT
Organism: Rousettus aegyptiacus; assembly: GCF_014176215.1. NCBI lineage: Eukaryota > Metazoa > Chordata > Mammalia > Chiroptera > Pteropodidae > Rousettus > Rousettus aegyptiacus. The sequence goes on along the minus strand of NW_023416287.1, from coordinate 54,799,338 downwards.
CCTCAGGTTCCAGCTTTATATCACCAACTGAAAATTAAAGGAAGGGCTTTTGTAAGAAAACTATTATTAATGTAGATTTCTGGTACCAGAAACTATACTGGGCCCTTTCAGAATTCAATCTTATATAATTCTTGCAACAATGCTATATCATAGATAGCATTATCTATCTTTCATATTGCGATACTCAAAGAAGTGAAGATGTCCTAAGTCACACAGCTAGTTAGTTCTGGGACTTATATGGGTTTGACTGAATCTTTTCGATTTCATAACTTTTTTTTTTTTTTTTTAGTGGGTGCATATCTTCAGAGAAATACAAAGGATACTCTATCTATATATCTACCATCGTGATTTAGTAAGAATTGGCATTTGTTCTTTTTTTCCTTCAGAGCTTTCACTTCATTTTTAACTTAAAAAAAAATAAAGCTCTTTTGTCAGTACTATCCATTTTGCTAAATAATATACTACATTTTTTTTGATTTATCAACTTTAGATGTTACATATTGACTTCTTGCTGATAGAATAGAATTTAATTCAGTTATGTCAGCCCCCTTTTCCCCTATATCATTATATCATTTTATTGTTTTTCCTGACATTACTTTAACTCAGTTTAAATACTTTATTAAGCCTCTATTAAATGTAATATTTAAACCTTTATTTTTTCTTTAATTATAGTCATAATTCTTGACTCTAGAATATAAGATGATAGTATTAATGTTCTTACTCTTCCATTTGACATCCCTTTGACAACAACCTCCCAATTTCTTTTACTTTTATAAAAATTTATAATACCTTCATTCCTTACAGCCATAATTGAGCCTTTCATGATTTGTATATAGGTTGATTCTAAAAGTTGAAATGATAAACAGTGCTTAAATTATCATGATCATCTAACTATTATTTACTACAGAGCTATTTAATGAGCTATTACTATAATTTCCATTTACATTTCTACTGTAGATACCACCCGCAATTCTTGAAGAGTCAAAAGAGAGTGCTCTTACCATCATGTACAAAGGGTGAATCTTTTCACACTCAACCAATTGCTTAAAATAATGACATAATTTTTGTTTGCTTCATATTTCAACTATATATTTATGTAGTTTTAAAATTGGTTTTCTCATAATTTCTGGGTATCGTTTTTCCCGTGTTGGAAGAAACAAGCAAAATGTTTTCCCAATTCATATTTATTCTGTCTACTGCCTGAGTTCATCTCATTCCACTTGACTCTCATTGACTTGTATTCTACTTTGATGTGTTACTTCATGTATGGACTAACGTACTATAACTTCCTTGAATAGTTCTTGTTTCCTGAAATTCAAATTGCCTTTTTTTCTTGCAGTTTTTGACCTTTTATACCATTATTTAAAAAATATATATTTATGAAATTTGTATTTTTCAATAAGAATTGACATTCAATATTATTTTATATTCATTTTATATGTACATCATAGTGGTTAGACATTTATATAATCTACAAAGCGATCCCCCTCATTAGTCTAGTACCCACCTGGCATTATACATGGTTATTATGATATTATTGACTATATTCCCTATCCTGTACTTTACATCACCATGACTGTTTTGTAACTACCACTTTGTATTTCTTAATCTCTTTACCTTTTTCACACAGTCCCCCCAATCCCCTCCCATCTAGCAATCACCAGTTTGTTCTTTGTATCTATGAGTCTGTCCCCATTTTGTTTGTTTATTTTGTTTTTTAGATTCCACATATAAGTAAAATCATATGGTATTTGTCTTTCTCTGTCTGACTTATTTCACTTAGCATAATACCCTCTAGGTCCATCCATATTGTTGCAAATGGTAGGATTTCATTTCTTTATGGCTGAGTAATATTCAATTGTATATATGTATCACTTCTTCTTTATTCAGTCATCTACTAATAGACACTTAGGTTGCTTCCATACCTTGGCTATTGTAAATAGCACGACAGTGAACATAGGGGTGCATATATCTTTTTGAATTAGTGTTTTGATTTTCTTTGGATAAATATGCAGAAGTGGAATTTCTGGGTCATAAGGTAGTTCTATTTTTAATTTTTTGAGGAAACTCCAAACTGTTTTCCATAGTACTAATTTGCAATCCCACCAACAGTGCATGAGGGTTTTCTTTTTCCACATCCTTGCAAACACTTAATTTTAAATTTATTTTATTTAAAGAACATTCTTTTTTGGAACCTGGATATAAGTGTCTAGCTGGAAATCATTCTGAATATAGAAGTGAGAAAGGAGCTTCAGGAGGAGCCGAAGTAAACAACGTATAGATCATCCATCAATATTCCTCTTTTTAATTCTACATATCTCTCTTTCTTTCTCTCCATTATCACTCCCATGTCTGATTCTGGAATTTCTCTTAGGTTTTTCCTGGTAGCTATCTCTTTTCATAAAACAGTCTCTTCTGCATGTATTTCTGTCCACGTATTATCTATGAGAAATTTGTTGAAAGTTCTTGTCCACTGATGGTTCTTCCTCCCATTTGCTTAGCTGTCATCATTTTGTAAGTTTTAATATTTTGCCTTTAACAGGGTTTTAGGAGAGAAAAATATTAATATGTTTTATCTACTGCATTTATTTCCTTTGGCTGCTGTAACAGACTACCACACATTTGTTGGCTTAAAACAGCAGAAATTTATTGTCTCACAGTTCTGGAGGACAGAAGGCTAAAATAAGTATCACTGAAGTGAAATCAAGGTGTCAGTATGGTCAGGCTCCCTCCAGAGAATCTAGGAGAGAATTGATTTCCTAGCCTTTTCAGGGTCTAGAACTGCATTCCTTGTATTTCTTCTCATTTCCCCTTCCTCCATTTTCAAAAACAGTAGTGTAATATTTTCTCCTGGTGACTAAACTTCCCTCTGCTTCTGTTACATGTATTTTTCTATTCTGTGCCAAGTCTCCCCTGCCTCCCTTTTATAAGTATACATGTGATGGCATTTAGGGAACATCTGGATAATCCATGATAAACTCCCAATCTCAAGATCCTTAATATAATCACATCTGAATTTTTTTTCTTTTTTGGCATATAATGTAATATTTACAAGGGTTAGGACATGGATATTTTTTGTGAAACCATTATTCAGCCTACTACATCTACCATTTTGAATCCAGTTTGTATTGTCTTTTAAACATGCTTAAGAGAGGAGGGAGAGGAAGAACTAATGTTACAGTGGTAAGAAATCTGTCCGGTATACATTTACCAAGAAATATTTAGACTTTGAAAGCTGGATTAATCTTTATAATGTCAAAAATAACTCTCAAAATTATTTTTACATTGCCCATGGGTGAAAGAATTCCTTCTGTTGCCATTTGCTTCTATAAAAACCTTCCTGGAGACAATAAGGTAATAATCAATTTTCAGGAAACAAAGCACTGGTGTTTTTGCATTATAAATAATTACTCCTATAGATATGTTACCTATCCTGTTCATTTAATTCTCATTTATGTATTGTTTTGTGATACCACCTATATTATCTTCATATTTTGGGTGTCTAAGCTACAATTGACTATGCTTTCTCAATATCCCCCAAATAATTTTCCACATGCTCTGAATGATCAGTAGTTACTTTTCCTTATAAAAAATATAATAAATATAATTAATGAGCTTCTTCTAATTTCCAGTCAGTTTATATTCACTATTTAACATCATCTTCATAAACTCTTTGTGGTCATTGTTTATTAATATCCCCATTTTCGTATTGGAGAACAGACTCTGGGGTAAGAAGTAACTTTTCAAAACCACACAGTTAGTGAATGGCAGACACCAATATTAAATTGTCTAACTAATGTCAGAATTTATAGTATTTCAGTTACATAACTCCATAGGGAATGTTTATGAGTTAAAATATTATAGATTTAAATCTCTCACAAAACTGTTCATTCTTGGATGCATTTTAAAAATGTAACTTGAAACACAGCTTACAGCAGCAAAATTTAAATTATGGAACATAAAAAAACTGAAGAGAATTTGTGAACTCTTGGAAAGACAGGTTTAGCAATCCATTCCATGTGTTAGGTAATTTATAAAAAGCCTGTATTTGGAAAGATTTTATTTTTCCTTCTTTCAAGCCTCTCTCTTCTGTCATAAAGGCTCCATAGCTTTGGCAAAGTAAGTTAGAGCAAAATTTTAAAAGTATATCTAAAAACATGTTCATCTTGCTGTAGGAAGTAAAATTTTAGAAGTTCGACAGTTGGGGATCCAGATTTGAAAAAGAAGAAGAAGAAAACAGTAAGCATGCCAACATTTCACTTTGAAATAGAAAACATAATCCAAAATTAGGAAAAGGTGGCAATCAATTTGGAAAATCACTTATGAGCTGATGTATAATAAAATGTTTGAATTCTATTTTTAATATGGAACATTTCATAGGGTTCCAAGTAAGGATCTGAAATAGATAAAATTGTCCAAGTAAGTAGTCTCCACCCCACTTGCCAAAAGTATTCTAAACTGACACACATTTAACAAATATTCTCGGGAAAAAATATTTCTACTATGACTGAGGAATTAGTATACTGGTGATTTGAATTGATGAAACTACTAGAGTTTTAGATATACTTTAACCTAAGAAAACAGACTATTTATGTATATTCTAAGTAAAGTTTATGTATATCCTAATTATTCTAAAGTTTATATATATCCTAATTAATTTTTACTCCTCCTGGAACACTCTTCCTGATTTTTTTTTTGCCAACCCAGGTCCTTATTGGCCTCTAATTCAACTATATTATGTGCCTATATTATGTCTGGCAGTCTCATCTCATTTTATTTTCTAAACAACTGACACAGGCACTATCATTTCCTTTTAGGGATGAGAAGACCAAGAATCAAAAGATGAAATGATTTCTCTAAAATTATACTACTGGCAAGTGGCAGAAGCCAGATTCAAAACAACATTTGATTACAGGGTTAAGACTTCATTTTTTAGCCACATCAGCATACAATGGTTTTCATCACTGAATTTAAAATATATTTATAGTCTACTCTGTGTGATTTAACTTTTGTTTATTAATGTTTTCTTCTGAAATATAGCATAAATGCTGAGGAGTTATATATGCTCTCATGTTCCTTGCAGTATTATTCACAATAGACAAGATATGGAAACAACCTAAGTATCTTTCAGCAGAAGAATGGATAAAGAAGATGTGGCATATATGTAGTGAAATTTTATTCATCTGTGAGTAAGAATGAATTCCTGCCATTTGTAACAACATGGATGAATCTAGAGGACATTATGTTAAGTGAAATTAGCCAGACAGAGAAAGAGAAATAATTTATGATCCCAAATATCTGTAGAATCTTTAATAAAAGTTTGAATTCATAGAAAGAATTGAATGATGGTTACCCAGGGCTGGAGGGGTGGGGGAAATGGGGAGATGCTGGACAAAGGAACAATCTCACAGTTGTAAGATGAATAAGTTTTAGAGATCTGATACACAGCATGAAAATTATGTTAAAAATACTGTTTTATAATTAAAATTTGCTAAGAAGGTAAGAATTTCAGCATTCTCATTACACATATATCCAAAGGTAATTATGTAAGGTAACAGATGTGTTAATTAAGCAGGTTGTGGGGATCATTTCATAAAGTATACACAAGTAAAATCATCATGTTGTACATTTTAAATATACAAAATTTTATTTATCACTTATGCCACAGTAAAATTGAAAAAAGATCAATAACATATCTTATTTAAGATATTGATTAAAAAAGAAGAAACTAAACCCATGCAAGCAAAAATAAAGAATAGAGAGTGAAATAGATATTAATAAAATAAAAAGAAAAACAATAAAGAAGATCAATACACCAAAATTTGATCTTTGTAAAGATCAACAAAATTGATAAATCTCTAGCTAAACTTACCAAGAAAATGAGAAGATTCACATTACCAAAATCAGGGATGAAGAGGAGAATTACTTCTGACTTCAAAGAAATGATAAAAGATTATAAGTTGATAATATGAACAACTCTATGCCAACAAAATTTAAGTGAAATAGACAAATTCCTAGAAAGACATAGACAAATGAAACTCATATAAGAAATAGAAAATCCAAATACACCTTCACCAAGCAGAGATTGAAATTGCAATTAAAAATACTTTTCCAATGAAAACTCCAGCCAAAATTTTCTAAGAATCTTACTAAATATTTAAAAAAGAGTTAAAATCAGTTCTTCAAAAACTCTTTCAAAAATTAAAAAGGAGGGAACACATTTTAGTTCATTCTGTGAGACCAGTATTACACTGATACAAAAATTAAATGCACCACAAGAAAAGAAGAATATAGACCTATATCTTTTATGATCACAGGCAAAAACTATCCTCAACAAAATATTAGCAAACCAAACTCAACAATATTTATTTATTTTTGAATTTGTATTTATTTATTTATTTTAAGCCAGGCAACCATTGGGTGACTGCACAGATTGCAAGGATTTTGTCAGCTTACAATCCCTTATTTTTTGATTTTTTACACCTACAGAACCTGGTCTTCCTAGGTGGTCTCCCATCCAAGTACTAACCAGGCCCAATCCTGCTTACCTTGTGAGATCGGACAGGATTGAGCTTGTTCAGGGTGGCACAGCTGTATAAAAACTCAGCAACATTTAAAAAGAATTAGACACCATATCTAAGTGGAATATATCCTGAGAATGCAAGGTTGGCTTAGTATTTGAAAATCAAGTACTGTAATATACCATATATAAACAGAATAAAGGTCAAAACCACATGATCATCTCAATAGCCAAAAAAAAAAAAAAATCATTTGACTAACTCCAATAACCCTTTACAAAAGTAAAACAAAACAAAACAAACAAAACATTTTATCAAATTAAATGCTTTCTGCATAAGATCAGGAACAAGATAAGGATGTTCGAACTCACAACTTTAACATTGCCAGGGTAATTAGGCAAGAAAAAATGTCATTCCCTTTGGGAAGGAAGAATTAAAACATCTCTATTTGCAGATGACATGATCTAGTGTATAGAAAATACTAAACACACTAAAAAGCTTTAGAACTAATAAATGATTCCAGCAAGGTTGCAAGGCACAAGATCAATATACAAAAATAAATTGCATTTATATACACTAGCAATGATCAATTCTGAAATAAAATTAACAAAGATCATCACAATTTAAACTAATGTCAAAAAGAATTTAGGAATATACTTAACTAAAGAGGTACAAGAATTGTACACTGAAATCTACAAAATATTGCTGAAAGGAATTAAAGAAGACTTTCATAAATGAAAAGCATGCCATGGATCATAAATTCATGAATCATAAATCTAAATATTGTTAAAATAGCAATACTGATTTCAGATTTCAGATTTATCACAATCTTTATACAAATTATAGCAATACAGATGGCTTTTTTTTGTAGAAACTGACAAGATTATCCTAAAATTCATATGGAAATTCAAGGGACCCAGAATAGTCAAAACAATTTTGAGAAAAAAGAAAAAGTTGGAGGAATCACACTTCCTGATTTCAAAGCTTAGTACAAAAGTAGAGTAGTCAAGACTGTCGTACTAAAATAAGGATAGACATATAGATCAATGGAATATAATTGAGAGAGCATAAATAAGTCTTCACATTTAAAGTCAACAGGGTTTCAATTAGGGTGTCAAGAATATTTATTGTGGGAAAGAGTGGGGTACTGGAACAACTGAATATCATATGCAAAACAACAAAGATAAATTCATTTTTACACCATATATAAAAATTAACTTCAAATAAATCATAGACCTAAATATAAAAGCTAAACTATAAAAATTATTGGAGGAAAGATAGGAGTATTTCTTAGTGATCTTGGGTTAAGCAAACTTTCTGAGATATCATCCCAAAAACCTTTGTATTTCAAAGGAAACCATTAAGAAAGGGAAGAGACAACCAACAGAATGAAAGGAAATATTTGGAAATATTTTTGATAAGGGCCTTGTATCCAAAATATCAAAAAAACTGTTACGACTTTTATATCTCAAGAATAAGAAACCATTTACACAAAAATAAGCAAATGATCTGAAAAGATATTTCTCCATAGAAAATATACAGATGGCCAATAAGCATCTGAAATGATACTCAACCTCAGCCATTAGGGAAACGCAAATTAAAATCACATTGTGACAACATGATAAAATAAAAAAGACAGAAAATAATAAGTGTTTGTGAGTATGTGGAGAAATTATAACCCGCATAAATTGCTGGTGGGAATTTAAAATGGGACAGATGTTTGGAGAACAGTGCAGCAGTTCTCAAAGTGTTGTATACAGAGTACCAGGTGCCCCAGAAATTCTACTTCTAGGTATGTAAACATGTCTACAAAAAACTTGCACAAGAATGTTTATAGCAGCATTATTCATAATAACCAAAAAGTTGAAACAATCAAAATGTCAATCAAATGATAAATCAACAAATAGAATGTTATGTCTATACCATGGAGGGCAGCAGGTTCTCAAAAAATGTTTCGTTTGTTGTCTTTTTGTTATAATGCTGATGAGATACTGTAGGAACTCAATTCTTGTTTATGTCAATTAGCCTGTGATAAAATTGGTTTCATTATATATCATTTCACTGCAATTCCAGGAACCTATCTATGATAAGTGAGGACTTATTGTATTACTAAGCAATACAAAGGAATAATATTCTTATACATGCTACAATATGGATGAACTTTGAAAACATGTTAACTGAAAGAACCCAGTCACAAAAGACCACATATTGTAAAATTTTATTTATCTGAAAACCCAAAATAGATAAAGCTATAAAAAGAGAACGTAGATTAGTGTTTGCTTGGGCTTGAAGAGTGGGTGGGTGGGTAATGGAGGAATGACTGCTAAAGGGTAATAAATGTTCTAAAATTAGATTGTGGTAATGGTCGCAAAACTCTGAACATACTAAAAGACATTGAATTGTATACTTTAGTAAATTATGTGGTATGTGAATAATATCTCAAAGCTGTTTTTTTAAAGGCCATGTATAGAAGGAAAGTTGAAATTGAAAGCCAAGTTTTTATTTCAAAGGAAACTAGTCTAAAGTGGTTAACAAGGCAGTCTTAAACCAAAGACAATGAAGACAGCAGATTGGTTCAGAATAAATCCTAGGAGCCTAAAGGTAATCCCCTAGAAATGTACTTAAACTGAAATTTCAATTGCTAGAACTGTTAATTAGACATATAGAAAATAGTGGGCTTACTGAGCACCAAGTTTTACTAATGATTACACGGAAGGTACATAATGAGTGACAACATATCTGAGATGCCTGACTCTTTCACATATAGCTCCTAGTGCTCCATTTCCCATACTGTGGTACCCTGGCCTAGAGGATCTTTACTTACAGTCTAATCTTAATTGATTTCTATAACTCTGTTTTCTGAGAATATTTGTTTTAGTCCACAAAGAAAGCAAAGCTTAGGACTCTACTACTGTTATTAACAGAGCAGGGAATAAAAAAATAAAAATATACATTATCATGTTTTTCTAATTCTGTCTATATGCTTTACTTTTAATTTTTAGAGTCTCTTTTCAGCTTTTCAGAAAACCTGATGGCATTTTTAGTAAGTAGAAAGTAGATTATATAAAGGTTTTTATTTTTCTTGGGAAAACCTGAATCTATGAAGATTTCTAAACTACAGTTACACTTATTCTTTAATAAAGTAATTATTTTGTCAGGTGTTGGGCTAGGAGGTTTACCATATGTGTGTGTAACACTGAATTAAATTGGTGCATAGTAGATATAGCATGCATTTAGCTATCTTATTAGTTTATTAGATTTAATCCCCTGAAATATTTACCACTTAGCCATGAGCCTTTGAATTCACTTTAATAAATCTAGCACCTTTATCAGTTGCTTCTTGAAAAATGATTTCATTACTTACCTTGGCCATCAAATGATTGTGAACTACATGCTCATAATGCATTTTTATCTTGATAATTCCTGAGAATAAAGAAAAAACAAAACCCACTCCAGTCAATTGTTTCTATAGAACTTTCTTTTAAATGATGATGTCTGTTGAGATTTGGAAAAAAAATCCATGACTTGACAGTTTTGAAGATAAAACTCACCCAAAGTTTCTGAAATGTTAACATACAGGAATATATTTCATAAACTTCATAGCATTTTATGCACATTTTAAAAGATGTGTAGTGTCTTTTAATTTTTTTGGCTTAAATAAATTCGAAAGTGGGGGCTAAAATTAGTGGATTTTAAAGGAAGAAGATTAAAAAAAATAAATTGAAAAGATTATTGGTCAAGTTCCCCATTATGCTCAGGATTCATTGTTCTCTAAGACAGGATGTTGGTTTGAAATGCTGAAAATCATTCACTCATTAACATTTGGCTTGAAGAATAGGTGACAACACAGAGAAACCAACTCTGCTTTCAATTCCTAATATAAATTATTTGTCCCTGCCGTCTGACATAGCGTGGAACTGACATTCCTCATTTTCTTTTTCTGTGTGGTCTAATGTACCTCACCTGCCCCATAGCCCCAGAAAACACTCAAGCAGACTGGACATCCTACAGCATAATAATTTAAAGAAACTGAACAAAATTAGTCACCAAAACGACTGGTGCTAAAAAATAACTGCACATAGGAAACAGGTTTTATCCATATTTGTCTTTCAGACATCTAATCCTTTTCTGGCTCCCTCTGGCTCATCTGATGACAGAAAAGATCTTTTCCTGTAAAAAAGACAAAAAGACTGGGTAACTGTGTGAAACAGACTAAAAAAAAATCATGTCCACAATAAAATTCTGTCTTGCTGTTTGGTCCAAATCAGTTGCTATAGTTTTTGTGCTTAGTAGATTTAAGTATGGTCTTGGAAGAAAAGCAAAATTAGCGTGACTGGAAAGATCATGTATATTTGTGATTATTTTTATTTTAGTTGGTTGAATAATATTATATTAGTACTCTGGTTTCGTGAACTTCTGGCAGGTAAGCCAATATGTTTTGTTCAGAAATCTCTTAAAAGAAGAACCTTAGTCTCTCTGAAGTAATGCTGGAATAAGTAATAAATGCCATTCTCGTTTCCTACTGATACCAATTTTCACAACCTTCTCTTAGAATTTACCTTGACATAGAAACATGTGAACCATCTTTAACCTTTATAAATTCTTTTCAGTCTTCCAGTTAACCCCTTTTGTGTTTACGTGTGTGCATTTATGTAGTGATTTGGTTATTTATTTGTACTCCCACATTATTCCAGAATGGATAAAAGGTGGCTTGTGAGAATACAGAAAACACCAAAATTATTGAAGTTAATAATGGCAGTGAATGATTAAATAAAAAATGTATGAAACATAGATTGGAGATTACAATGTGGTCATGATATACATAACCTAATAATGGATATACTTATTAATGAGTGAGCTATTAGTTTTACACTAAGTAGTCAATATAAAAAAATAAACCTGATTAGTTGCACAATTCAGAGGGACCATAAGTTAAAATCAAACTAATTTCTCAGGAGATAGACAATTAACTTTAATACTGAGACCAGTCAGTCATTTCCTTTTAGAGATTTTTTTTAAGGTTAATATCCATGGATGGCTTGCTTGGCTGCAGACTTTGGAGACTTTTTAAATAAAAGGATGAAGAGTTGGGCTGGCTGCAAGGCATGGAACAAGGAGGTTTAAGCAAAAGATTAAGAATTCACATTTGGAGAAGTGCCGGCAGACCTTCTGTTAGCTTAAAGTCTTCAAGGACATTTATGACAGCAGAAATCATGCAACTTATCAGTTGAAGGCAACTGGATGGAAGCTCATGGGATAGATGATTAAACAACTCTCAATTTTAATAAATTTCTGTAAACCATCTGATTGAGTGTACTTATTTCAATTTAATAGGATAAAGGAAGGAAAGAAAATAAGACACATCTTAGTGATTTATCAATCATTTTAAATGGGAATAGAGTATGAACAAGTCATTCAGACACCATCTCATCAGTTTCATTAGTAATACAGCTGATTAACATTTTTTAGTTAAAATTATTGGGGTGACATTGGTTAATAAAATCAAATAAATTTCAGTGTACAATTCAATAATATGTCATATGTATATTACATTGTGTGTTCACCGCCCAAAGTTAAATGTCCTTCTATCACCAAATATTTGATCTCCTCTACCCCTAGTTACTTTCCCCTCTCCTCATTCCCTCTGGTAAACATTAATCTTATGTCCATGTCCCTGAAGTTTGTTTGCCGTGTTTGTTTGTTGCTTTCAGTTTTACATCCCACATATGAGTGAAGTCATATGGTTCTCAATTTTTTTGTTTGACTTATTTTGCTCAGTATGATAATCTCAAGACCAATCCATGTTGTCACAAATGGTAGTATTGCATCTTTTCTTATGGCTGAGTAATATTCCATCGTATATATGCACCACATCATTTTTATCCAGTAATCTATCAAAGGACACTTCGGTTGTTTCTATGTCTTAGGTACCACGAATGAGGCTGCAATGGACACTGGGATGCACGTATCTTTGTGGATAAATGTTTGCAAGCTTTTTGGCTAAATACCCAGAAGAGGGATTACTGAGTCATATGGTAATTCTACTTTTAGTTTTTTTTGAGGAAACTCCATACTATTTTTCATTGTGGTTGTACCAATCTACTCTCTCACTAGCACTGCACAAGGGTTCTTTTATCTGCACTCCTTTCCAACATCTATTATTACTTGTCCTGTTGATAATAGCCATTCTAACAGGTATGAGGTGGTATCCCATTGTGGTTTTGACTTGCATTTGCCTAATAGCTAGTGAAGTTGGGCATCTTTTTGTCTATCTGTTGGACATTTGTATGTCTTCTTGGGAAAAGTGTCTGTTTAGGTCCTTTGCCCATTTCTCAATTGATTTTTTTTTATTGTTGAGTTGTATTTGTTCTTTATATATTTTGGATATCAGTCCCTTATCCAAGGTGTTGTTTGCAAATATATTCTCCCATTGGGATGGTTGCCTCTTTGCCTCATTGATGAATTTTTTTGCTGTGCATAAAATATTTAGTTTGATATAATCCCATTCATTTATTTTTGTGTTTACTTCTCTTGCCTTTGAAGTCAAATTCATAAAATTCTCTCTAAGTCAAAGGTCCATGAGTTTAGTACTGATGTTTTCTTCTATGCAATTTATTATTTCAGGTCTTATATTCACATCCTTGATCCATTTTGAGTTAATTTTGGTATATGGCGATAGCTAGCAGTCTGGTTTCATTCTTTTGCATGTAGCTTTCCAATTTTCCCAATTGACATTTTGATGTTTTTATAGGCTGTCTTAGGCTTGAAAGTACAATTTTTGCTAAGGAACAAACTACAACCCTTCTCATGCTAAAAAAAAAGTGGCTTTAGTCCAATCTAATAAATAACATTCTTGAGACATCGCATCTATAAATAAATCTACTTTCTTTACTTCCTGAATCAAGAGTTTCTGGGGTATTGATTTATAATGTAGTTAACATTGATAATTATGCTTCAACATATTTTAATAATATCGTTAATGATCATTATTCTTATTTACATGCATAAATTTAAATAACCAATATATGAAGATCAAGGAAGGCTTAAATGCCCTGGGTATGTGATAGTTTTTTAGTCAGGATAGATTTTTAAAAATCCTATCAATAAAAGAGTCCTGTTTATTTTTGCATACCATATTTATTGAGGTAGTTAAAAGGCCAACGTCTAAGTTTTTCATTTGTATAAAAATTATACATAGATATGAACAATCCCTCTCTTATTTTTTTCTAAGTTTTGGTTTATATCATACTTGTAACATTTAGGGAGGTCTGATATCCTCCTTAAACTGAAAAAAGATAATGCCAGTGAGATTTTCTATTGTATTATATGTGGGTTATGAGAGAAAGAAAAGAATTGAGGATGACTCAGTGTTTTGACCTGAGCAACGAGCAGGATGGAGTTGCCATTTATGGAGATGGGGAAGATGGTACGAGGGGGAGAACAGATTTTGGGGGAAGATTGAGAATCAATTATAAATAAGTTTAATAAGTCTCTGTGACTTCCAAGTGGAAATTTTGAGAAGACAGTTGGATATGAGTACCTGGAATTTGGGAGAGTAGTCTGGTCAAGAGTTATAAATTTAAGAGTCCCAATGTGTAAATTATACTTACAATCATACACTAGATAGGTGAGTGTAAAGCAGAGAAGGGAAGTGGTCTAATTGCTGAGCACTGAAGCATTCCACTTTTAGGAGTTTGGAAAAAAAGAGGACTAATCCGCAAATGAGATTGAGAAATCACCAGTGATGCAAAAGTAAAATTGGAAAAGTAAGGTGTCTTGGAAGCCAAATTTTGAAGTTTTTTTTAGGGAGGAGTACATGATCTATTGTGTCAATATATCTGAAAGGTCAGGTAGGAGCACTGAGAATTAATCATTAGCTTTAGCAACATGGGAGTCGTCAGTGACACCGGCAAAAACAATTTTAGTAGAAGTGGTGGGGGGAGAGTGAGAATAAGAGAAAAAGGAAGAGGAATTTAAGGTGGCAAACATTACTAACTTTGAAAGAAGTTATATTACACAGGGAACAAAATGGTGGAGTACAGCTAGAGAAGGAAACAGGGCTAAGAGAAAAACAAACAAGATGGGAGAAACCACAGCTTATTTTTATGCTGATAGAAATGTTCTGCTAGGGAGGAAATTTCTGGAGAATGTTTTTGAATAAGTGAGAGCAGGTGAGAGGGGATGGGGTCTAGCAAAGGCATTGGACCTAGTGGATAGTACAGAGAGGGAGGGCAAAGAGAGGACTGATACTTGTAGATAAGAGTTGTGGTGAAAAAGGAAATAGCCATCAGCTGAGAATGAGGACTGGGGAGATGGTACATGTTTGAAGAGCCATGTTTATAATGGTTATAAAAAAAGGTAGTATAATCGTCAGGTTTTCTTAAGAACCCAATTCAAATTAATACTATAAATTTCAGGCAAGACTAGTCAGAATCCTTGCATGTCTCTCCAGCCATGTCTGTGTAGGGTTGTGACAAAGAAAGCAGTTATTTTTGATTAGGGTTGGGGTTTCTATGTATTTATTATTTTATATTTAGAATTACCACCTAAAGAGATTCAGAAGTGATATGAGAATTTCACATAGGTAAAACGAATGTAATTACTGTTTTCAGGGAGTTACATATAGCATATGCTAAATAAGTTGTTTCTGGAAGGAAAGGTAGCAGATGACATAGGTTTGTCATGTGAAAGTCCAGGACAATCTATTTAGACTGGAAAATGGATAACTGTTTTGAAAATATTATGCATAGGTACAGAGAAATTATAAGGGACTCAATTATTTCCAATATTTTAAGTCAGAAATCCTTGAACTTTGGTCTCCAAACAATTTTATAGTCTTAAAAAATATTGAAATCCCCACAGAGCTTTTGTTTATGTGGTTATATCTATTGACATTTACATATTAGAAACTGAAGCCAAGACATTTAAACATATTTATTAATTCATTTATAAATAACAATAAACACATTATATGCTCACATAATTAACATACTTCTCATGAGAAATAACTATATTTCCCTCACAAAAAATACTCAAAGTGTCATTGTTTTACTTTTTAACCAATTTCTGATGTAGCAGGTGTAGTTGAATTCTCATATCAGTTTCTGCATTTAATCTGTTTATAGTATATATCACATAGTTTCTGGAAATGCTACTGTATACTTGCAAGAGAATGAGAGCAGACAAGACGAATAGCAGCTTAGTATTTTTAAACAAATAATTTTGAACTTGTGGGCATTCTCAAAGGATCTTGGG
Source organism: Rousettus aegyptiacus (assembly GCF_014176215.1). Classification (NCBI taxonomy): domain Eukaryota; kingdom Metazoa; phylum Chordata; class Mammalia; order Chiroptera; family Pteropodidae; genus Rousettus; species Rousettus aegyptiacus. Next base: position 54,783,565 of record NW_023416287.1, on the reverse strand, counting down.
GGCCCTGGGGTCTCAGCAGCACAGTTTGATAATGACTATTCTCAGTAACAGCTAATTAAAAACTAAAACAAATGTAGCTGTCATTTATAAAAGTAGCATGTACATAGAAAAACAAAATTGGCCAACAATTTAATTAGAGTAAAAAAGCATTGATTGATAATGTTTTTTGTTTTTAATTAAATTGTTGGCCTATTATAGGTTTTATTTTGCTTTTTTAAAAATGTGTCTCTTAAAAACAGAATTGGCGAAATTTAAAGAGATCTAGAATTCAACTATTTCTGCTCTTCACTATGCAAACCTGGAAGCTGAGGTCCAAAGAAGGGACAATCTGTGGTCTCACTAATCATTAGGGATGGCTGTTTTAAAAAAGAAAATGTAAATCTACTGATTTCAGTGGTTGTCAAAATAATTACATGAAATCAATATAAAAATGATTATATCAAATACTGTAATTTATTATCTAGATTTGATCAACTATTCATCCTGAAACAATTTAAAGTTTTAATTGGGCCCTTTTACTGATACACAACAAATTATCTAGCTGCTTCGAGATGAGGCAGAAGGTCTGAAGGGAATTAGGAAGTTGCTCTTGGATTTTCTTAATAGTTTCAAATCCTTTTATGTCATGGAGATATCATGGTATATTATTCACTTGCTTCAAGAACATCAAAGGCAAGAACAAAACAAAGAAAGGGAAAGAATAGAAAACCATTACAGAGTTTAGTTTTCTAAAATCTGTTTTATTTACTATCCATGGCAATACATACCTCTCTTACAACAAATAGTATTTAATGGACAACAGTTGGAGCTGCTGCAAATCTTTTTTATTACACACTTTAATTACAAACTAAGAAACAACACAAATCTCAACTGCTTTTTTAAAAGAATTGTAGATTCGATATGAGTGTTATTACTCAATACTAGAAAT